>NC_081413.1:106236404-107470988 GCF_030272615.1 Cryptomeria japonica | reverse complement strand
GTATTCTCATAAATAGATAAATGATCAATTGTTCCATTTTCATACAATGTAGATGAGCCTGCTTATATAGGCAAGGCTAGGGATATGTGAGCACACAAACATGACATGTGGCTCAATAAGAAACAAGGGTAGGCAGGAAATAGGTATGGGTAGCTAGGAGAAACAATATAATAGTTCATATGAGGTGGATCATCCACTGAATATGGAGTGTAACAACAAGATCAACACCATAAAAGGTGGAAATTCTCCTACACACACTATCCCAATGTGGCACAAACACCCAAGTGCCTCATACCCAAACTACTATGAAATGCATTTCCTAAGTAAACTTAAGTAAGTGTAATAATATCCAAGATGAATAATTATTTACACCAACAACCCCCCTTAAGTGCAACTTGGGGGAATGCACTTAAGTCTACAATGCAACTAAGAAATGCAAGATGGGTCCTGGCTACTAGGCCATGTTAGGTACCCATGTACAAATGCATGAAAACCAATGCAATGAAATCTCTCACAAAGCAGGGAAAGAGAGAAAAACCCAATGGGAAAAGACCCTCCCCCAAAAGAGAGATGAAAAAATACAAGAGAAATCTCATAGAAGAATGTGAAGGACAAAACCCCATGTGAGGAAAAAGTCCCCCCATATGAGACAAGAAGAGAAGCTAGGAAGCCACCCCTCAATGTGGAATCAGCACCAATGATAGAAGCTCGATGTATGAAGAAACTACTTCACGAATGTCGAACAATATTCCTCCCCTTAAGAAGAAACAAAACCAAAGGTGTATCCATGAAGTCTCCCCAATCATGAAGGGAAGATGTATGAAGAAAACTTATGATGAAAGGAATCTTTGAAAATTGCTCAAGTGTCCCCATGTCAATGCTAAAAGATACCCCTTCCAAAGGTGGTAAACTGTGCCACACTACTAAAAAAGGTACTCCAAGATCTAGTGGAGATGGATGTAGAACATGTCCCAAAGACTCACATATCTCCTCAAAAAATAAAGAGACCTCCTCCGACTGTTGTACATAAGTATCCACAATCATGTCAACCTTGAAAGAATGATCATGTAGAGAATGAACAAGAGGGTTAGAGTATTCCCTCACAACAATCGAAGAAGGATCATCTTCATCAAAGAGAAGATGAATATCATCAATGATGTCTCCCAAATCTGCAATGTAGGATTCCATAAACAAACTTGCAATGTCTGTCAAGTAAGCATCCCATGAATTTGAAGTTGGAAGACAATGAATATCCAGCTGCACTGAATCACATGAAGGCAAAACTGTCGCACTATCTGCATCATCAGGTGCAATAGGTGATGTGATATCAGTATGAGGAAATGAAATACAAGACTCAAGAATGGGTTCACATGTGAGAATCCCCATGTTCAAGTGCCCAAAGTTCTCCTCAAAATCTTAACCATCACAAGAAGTGTGATCATCATGTGTAGAATCATCAAATGTGAAATCATCATCATCAACAAAATCTGAAAAGGAGTATAACTGAGATGCATGATCAACCACCCTAGTCGCAATGATAGCTCTAGTCTCCAAGTCTCTAATGAAAACTGACTTGGGTGTGAACTCCACAACTCTCTTAGTTGTGCCACGTGTGATTTGATAGATGGAAAGGAGATTGTTTGTCAAGTGGGGTACACACAACACATCATTGAAGGAGTTATCCCCAATGTCAATAGATCCTTTCCCAATCACATCCATGTATGTATGATTGCCCATCAAAATCTATGGCATGGTGCAAGGCTCAAATGTAGAGAACATAGACTGGGAAGATGCCATATGATTAGAAGCCCCTAAATCTAGAAGCCATCTCTCTGAATCATGATTGATAGTAGCACATAGAGCTTTTCCTTTTCTTGTCCCAAAAGAGCGAGTCTTCCCACTTGTAGAAGCCATGAATGCTTTCCTTTTCCTTTTGAATGTGAGGGAGTGGAAGTTGATGAATCATCCTTCTTGTAGACATTAGGCAAATCAATGTTATGCTTTTTGAGGATATGTGTGAGCTCCTCAATATTCTTAGAATGGCAACGACACTCCTCATGACCAACCTTTTTACAATAGGCACAAGTAGGTCTCTCCTTCTTTGGTGAGTTATCCCTCTTGGAAGAGGATGAATCTCCTTATTGTGGAGAAGATGGTGCTTTGTCCTTAGGCTTTGATTGCCATTTCTTCTTGTTTGAGTTGTCCTTTCCTTGATTTCCTTTGTTCCCTTGATTTGCCACTAATGCTTGAGACTTAGAAGCCTTAAGAATGCCCATGCTTATCAACCTAGTTTGTTCCATCATCAACATTTCATTGAAAGCATCAAATGTAGGCATTGTGTAGCTTGAACCCATTGTCATCCTATGGGTTTGGAAACTAGAAACAAATGTTGCATATTCTTGTGGAAGCTTGCCTATCAAGTTGAATATCAATTGAGTATCCTTCTTATCAATGCCACAATCTTTGAGTAGTGCTCTCAACTCATTTGCCTTAGTGACATAATCTTGTATAGTATCAAAGTTCTTGGGATCCAACATGGTGAGATCACTATCAATTTGATATCCCCTAATCTCATCAACTTGACCATATAAGTCTTGAAACTTTTGCCAAGCATCCTTGATTAGAGTACACTTCTCAATATGAAAAATGAGATCCTTTGATACATACTTTCTTAAGGTACCAATTGCCATGATATTTTTAGTGAGCCATTCCAAGTGACCAACTGGATCAACCTTAGGATCAGCGGGAGCAACAATAGTCCCATCAATGTAATGAGTGAGTCCTTTTTCCATAAGTTTACTCCATGCATCAATTTTCCAAGTAGCATAATTATGAGGAGTTAAGAAAGGAAACTTAGAAGAACCCATAGCAGCAGAAAGGAAGGAACACAAGAGCACAAAAGAACAAGATACGCCCCCCAAAATTCACTCAATCAAAGTACCCCCCCCGAAAAATGATGATTTTCGCACTTTATATGTAGTGCGTGTAAAATATGCCACTTGCAAACAATGGCAAGGTGGAATTCTAATTTTGTTTTACAACTGCCCCAATAGGCTGTGAAGTTCAAAGCCAAAGATCAGAAAGCTAGATCTATGCAATACAAATGCCAAATTGGCCAAATAAGACCATATGATTAAAGTACAATTTCTACCCACAATTGCTGCAACCTGAGAGTATATTCTAAGAGTAGACAAAAAATAATGCACTTTCAAAACAACTGGCACCTGAAAAGGAGTTCGTATGAGCCCGAACAGAGACCTGGAAGTTGCAGAAACGGGGATTGGACAGGTACAGTCACCAAAAACTGATAATTATGAAAAATATGTCAATCAAAATCAAAAAATAATTCTATCACGTGAAAGTACACGAAATTCTAGCCCATTTCAAAAAAAATTGCACCAAAAAAGGAGAAAAAATGAGCAAGATATGACCATTTGAAGTTGAAATGCAAAATCAAAAAGCTCAATGATAGGGGCCTGCAAATTTTTTGAAAAAATGATGACATCAATAGACTGGGAAGTTAAATTTGATGGTCATATGACCATCGTCCAAAATTCATGGCTGACTGGGCATTGACATGGCACTAGCTGTGCAAGTGATTTGGTAGCCAACTGGGCTGCTGACATGGCAGGGTGATTTGGCAACCATCTGGACTATTGATGTGGCACTGACTGTGCGCTGCTGACTAGGCAGAAGGTATGGATCCCAAAAAATAATTTCCAAAATTTTATTTTTTTTTCAAAAAAAATTTTCAAACTAGAAAATAATTTTTCAGAAATTTGTTTTTTATTTTTTTAAAAAAAATCCGAAAATTCCGTACCGTACCGCCCAAATTGGGCAGAAAATTTCCTCCACACCCAACAATCAATTTTTGCCAAAATAGGTCAAATTTATACTCAATTTTTATGGAAATGGCCTCCCGGACGCAATGGTGAGGTCGAAAATGCTCTAAGATGCCTCTAAAAAATGCAGTCCCTCAGATCCGAAAATAGAAGCCTTTTAGGATTTCTGTAAAAACCAATCAATGAAGCCCCAATGGCTCTGATACCATGTGAGATTTTGCCAAGATCAAGAGCTCAATGAAAAGTACTGTAGCATCGTAAATTGTACGCACTTGCTAGGGTGGTACAATTTCACACCTAGTTTAGCACCCGCCTTGGCGCATTTTGCATTTTGCATTGCATTTCCCCTTTAGCACTTAATTAATCAAATTAATTAGGTCTAAGGTCCTATTTCATCGCCCTCCATATCATAAAGTTGGGCCCTTTTCATCAAAGTGTGCCCCTTTCATTTTATTCTTCCAATACATCATTTAATCAAAAACCCTAATTAGGTCCTATCTTGAACTTGGGGGCTTGATTTCGGGGGTCAAAACATCTCGAAATCAGCTGTAACTTCGGGATTCACTCTAAAATCATCATATCCGATGGCCTTGAAAATTTGGTGAAAAGTTGTCGGGACCATGGCGCCCAGTGTGCACATGGTCCCGGACATTTTTCCCGAAATTTTAGGAGCACGATCAAATCATAAAATAAAGCTTAACCCCAAGAAATTGGCAGGAGATTCAATCTCTAGGTCGGCCAAAAGTTGAAATTAAGACCTAGGGTTTCATATATAAGAGCTCTCTTTCTTCATTTGAAAAGAGGGGGATTTTTGGTTTCAAGGGCCTTCTATGCATCGAAAGAGCAGATCTTTGAAGACTTCAACAACATTCAACATCCATCCATCAAGCATCCATCAATTTCATTCATCCATTTAGGGCTTTGAAGACATTGAAGAGCAATAGGGGATCACCGACTGAAGATTGGCTTGTACCCCTCCCTTGGGGTTGGGTATGATTTCATGTTGTTTTCAGGTCTTTGCATAAGCCTCGTTATATCATTTGTATTCATGCTTTAGATCACTTTTCATCTTGATTTGGAGCATTTACATTATCATTTGCAAGCAATTAGGGTTTACTTTCTAGGTTGCTCTAGTTTGCTTACTTGCATTTTAGGATCTTGCACACACACAAGGTCTGCACACACACTACTTTTACAATACAACTTGGCTATTCATGGAGGTGGAAATCACCAAAGCGGGGGTTTGACTAAGGCAAAACCCTATATAGCCGCCCACCATACCTTTTCAGATATAAGTGCAGGTTTCGGGATTCGGACGACGCCGCAAGTTGCAGATCCGACGGAAGCAGACTGAGACGGGACAACACACCAAATTGCAGAGAAAAAGACCAGGACAGGGGCGTGGGGCGCCCTGGTCCTGCCAGGACAGGGGAGCTGGGCGCCCTGGTCCCTGGGACAAGGGCGCTGGGTGCCCTGGTCCTTCTGTCAGACAGCAACTTTCAGCAACTTTTTGATAGCTTTTCAGGTTACAAAAACAGCAGTTTCAGGAGTAGAATCAGGACAGTGGCGCCCGCGCCCCTGTCCCGAATATTTTCATTCATATTTTAACACCGAGTATGCATTTACATTCTTGTCTTGTCCTTGTGTTTACAGATTTCCATTGTTTAAGTTCAATTCTGCAATCTTGTTATTAGTTCATACTTGCACTTTGGGGTTAGGGATTGAACTTGCATCCTTTTATCTTTCAATTGCAACAAAGGAATAGAAATCCTAATAGGTAGCCCATGGCTCTCTCTTCCACAAAAAAAAGAAGTAGCCAATTGTGTGATACCTCTAGGTTCTTTCGTATTCCACAAGTGTGTGGTTGAAAGTGAGATTAGGGCATGTTTGCTTAGTGTCACTTTTTCCCCCACACATTTTGGTGAACCCGACGTGAATTCCAATCTTCTCTAATTCTGATTTATGTTTTCAAATTTGAGTGTTTATGCTATTTCAAATTCAAATTTGTATTTACAAGTTTTAATTTCTTGCAAGATTCAAAAAAATTTAGAGGAAATTTTTGCTAAAACCCTAATTTTTTTCAATTCAAAGTTGAACTTGTGGATAGCTTGGGATCAATAATTTCAAATCTGATTTAGGAACTCATTTGAATCATAAATTTCATTTTCTAATCTACATTCTAAGTGCTTAAAATTAAACATTTCCTTCTATTTTGCATGTGTTATCATTTGAAAGAGGAAGATTGTTATCATGATGCACTCATTTGATAATGGGTTAGCTTCCCTTGTTTCAATTTTTCCTTCTCCTAAAGAACCTCCCCTCATCTATAACAACATTTTAGTGCCTAAAAGAGTTGCTACCAATCCCTTTGAGACTCTCCCATGCTCTAAGGATGAAGACTTTAAGAGTGATCTTGGCAATTCTCCTAAAATGTGCCCTTCCTATTTAGCTATCCTAGAGGAAGAGAATGATATCATAAACACATTTCTTAATGTTACTTCACCTTCCCTACATGATGCCTCTCTAAGTGAAAATGCATTGATGGACATTGACTTATTTTCTCCTAAAGTTGGTCCTTCCAATGGGGGCATGTTAGTGCAACAAGAGGTTATGAACACTTCTTTCAAAGATCTCCTTCCTAAGCATGAATCTTTGGAGAAATATGTTCATGTTCCTCCTAAAAAACACTCCCTTCATGAGGATCCTTTTGTGCAAGAAGATGACATTGTCCCTACATTTCCTAGTGATGGCATTTCCTTTTCCAACAAAATTCCAACTAGACATGATGAATTAATGATAAATGTTTACCCTTCTCCTAAAGTTTGTCTTACCCATAAGCATCTCTTAGAGAAAGAAGATGAAATAATAAGCAATTTCCTTAATTCTCTCTCCCCTAAAGATCATATTGAACATATTTTGAGGAAAGAGGATGAGTTTAACACATCTATTGATCTTCTCCCTCCTAAGGATGAGGAATTAATAAACAATGTTATCTCCTCTCCCAAAATTGACAATACTTCAAACATTCCTTTCAACAACTTCACTATTTGGGATGAACCATTAGAAGAAGATGTAGATTATTCTCTACCCCATGAGAGAACCCTATCCAAAGGGGATGAAATCAAGATGGAAAACTCCCTTGATAGTTTCTCACCTTCCTTGAATCTCAATTATTCTCCCTCTCCTCAACTTGGTTCTACTCATGAGGATACCCTAGTTCAAAGCAAGATGGTTAACATCTCTTTCAAAGATCTCCCTCTCAAAAGTGAGACTTTAGAGAGTAATGTTGATCCTTCTCCTAGAGAGTTTATTCCCCATGTAGATCCTTTGATGATAGAGAATGATATGACCTTTCCTAGTATTACTCTTCCTACTGGAACATCAATGCCTACCCCTTGTCTCTCTCCTAAAATTGATTTAATCCATGATGAGATTTTAGTGCAAGAGAAGACTATCAACAATTCTTCCAACACTTTTGTTCATTCGTCTAAACCATCCTCAATCAATTTGATACATGTGACTGAGACACCTAACAAACCTCTCTTCACTGTCCAAGGTGCCTATCCTTCTCAAAATTCTCAACCTTTAAATAAGCCTATCTTAGTGGTCCAAGGTGGTTATGCTAATGATTCTTTTTACACTCCTAAGAAACCTATTATTACTGTGCAAGGAGGTTATTCTACTAAGAGCCCTTATGAGTATGCTAAGCAACTAACTAGAGAGAGTTATCATGCGGTTGCCCATACCTATAACACAAGAAACAATAGGCAACCTAATCCTCCTCCAGTTATCCCAACTTCACTTCCTCCTTCCCAACCTATTCTTTCTCAAGCTCCTCGTATTTCACAAATGCTTAGTAAGGAATATGATCTCATAGAACAACTTAAAGCTACCCGTACTAAGATATCCCTTTGGGATTTGATCCAAACTTCTTCCGCTCATCATGGAATGTTACAAGATGCCTTGAAAGATTTGAATGTTCCTCCACCTAATACATCTAGTAATATAGTATCTTTGGTTAACTCTGTGATGAATCCTAAAGCTCAAATTGTGTTTACTCAAGATGAGTTGCCTACTAGTGAAATTCAACATCAATATGATCCCTTGATGATTGTGGTTATCATAAATGACACTGCTATAAGACGAACACTGGTAGATAATGGTTCTGGCCTTAATGTGTGTAGCATTAATCTATTGCATAAGATGAATGTGGATACATCCCTTATTGAGCCTGACTCTCGTCCCATTTGAGGCTTTGATAATGAGGCTAAGTCTTCATTAGGTATTATCACCTTACCCATCATAGTGGGACCTGTTACTTTGCCTACTCCTATCCATGTTATGTCGGGAAATCTAACATACAACTTGTTATTAGGGAGACCTTGGATTCACAGTATGCAAGCTGTCCCCTCTACATTGCATAGACAAGTTAAATTTATTTATAATAATAAGACATATACCTTGATAGGTGATACTAATTTTCAAGCTTGTTTGCAAACATCTACTTCCAAAGGGAGTTCTTCTAAGCCTTCCTCTTCTAGTGACGACTCGTTAAACAAGATACATATGGATGAATCATCACCCTTTGATAATCAAAATTCTTTGGATGAGTGTGAAGTTCTTGAAGAATATTTTTCTCAACTTGAATCTACACATGAAAAGGTTTTTTATCCTGAGAAGGTTCTCGCAGAAGACGATTGGGGATCCCTTGATTTCAATCCCACCTTTGTAGGTGAGTATAGGGTTCCTCCTTGAGAGCTTAAAGTTAAAAAGAAGGAAGAAACTAGAGATCAATCAGTCTTACCTGAACCTATGAGCAATAATTTTGTGGCTGCTTCTCAAGCTTCTTCTCCTCACACCTCTAATTCTGAAGAATTTGATTCTTTGTCTTATGAAAAACCACCTTTTCTTTCTGAAATGGCTAATCGTTATGGTCGTGGTTTTCATAGTTTGGCTAAGAGTGGCTATAGTGGAAATGGTTGTGGCACAAATGAACAAGGAATTAAAGTTCCTTTAGAACATAACATGCATGAATATTCATTTGGACTTGGATATAATCTTTCTAAGCCCACCAAAGCATCTAAAATACCATCTCTCAATGTGAATGCTATATTTAGTAGTGATGATAATCTCACTTCAACTAAATCATCTTCTACTTCTATCAACTCTCATTCCCCTCATAAGGAAATTTTGGCGATGAACAAATCTCTTTATGACTCCCCTCAAATTTCTAAATCCACTTATGAATCTTTATCTCCTATTCATCATAAAGTCCTTTCCTCCAGGGATAAGGCTCTACTAAATTACACTCATCTTTCTTCTAAGATTTCTCGTAACTTTCCTTCTTCAATTTTTATCATTTTGTACATGTTTTTGATCTCACTTATAGTTGAGCATTCAGCATGTCATATTCAAATACCTCATTCAATCTATCATGTCTTTAAATAACATTAATGGCTATTATGTTGCTCATCATTATGTGACATTGGTAGCTCATTTACTGGGGGCTCATTGTCATTCATGATGGTACAATTTCAAGTGCAATCATATTTTTGAAGCAACATAATAGCCTAATTTTTTCTATGTTATCTCTTGTTCCTATGGGGTAATAATGTGAAAATATTGATCATCTTTTCTTTAGAATCCTCTTTTCCTAGATATGGGAGAAGATGTGTATTCTCTTTCTTACCTTACCCACTTCTTATGAAGAGCATTTTACATACACTAATGTCTTGCTTGCATGAACTCATGTGAGTATGTGGTACATTTTGCTTATGTCTAAATCTCTCCCTAGAAGATTGTGTAAGTCCTTCTCATTATCCTTATCCTTGGGAGGCAATGATCTTTCCTTATTTTTATCTAAGGATCCACTTTTTCCTATTTCGTGGATGGTGTGAACTTTATTACTTGATGTTATTCCTTGTATGCATTTGTGGTTGTTTGTTCAAGGATTCTCTCTTACAAGGGGTGTAAGTCCTTGACTACAACCTCTTTTGCACTTGGTAAAATACATCCATAATGAATTCACTCTCCCAATTGGGTTAAAAAGAGCGTCATCCTTCATTAAGAATCACTTTCACTTCGCAAAAGAAGGAAGTATTGCATTCTTATTCTCTTCTTAGACAATTCCTCTCAGGGATAGGTATCTTTTGTACAAAGATCTCTTCTCCTCTAAGGATCTCCTTTACACATACTACAAGATATCCCTTTTCAACTATCTTATCCTTGCTTAAAGAGTGCAAAACTCTCTTGCTTGGATCTATGACATTGTTGCATTTTTGGGGTATCTTCTTTTGTGATGAAGGTAGGTATCCTTGTTCTACTTTACTTATGACATAAAAATTACACTTTTTGAGCAATGGGTCATTCTCAGAACCAGAGCACAGACTCTTAGAGCGAGATGTCTCCATTTTTCTTTTATGCAAGGTGATTATTCTCGGAACCAGAGCACAGACTCTTAGAGCGAGATGTCATGCTTTTGTACTATACATATACAGGTTGTAGCATACTCGGGCATAGACTCCTATGAGGTGCTTCTAACCTCACTTACACACACATGCACGAGGTTGAGTGGAACTAGCGGCATAAGGCTAGACTTTCTCACTCTCCTCCCTTACATGGATCACCTAGACAGACTCTAGGGGCTAGTTTTCTATGTCCTTTTTCCCATGGATCACCTAGACAAGATCTAGGGGTGAGAAGTCCATGTTTTCTCTCTCACTATTCTTTTCATGGATCACCAATGTGTGTATTCATGCTTTTTTCCTTTCTTTGCTTCTCTTTGCATTTTGTTTCCATTTACATCCTTCATCTTGTGTTAGAGAACTCTCAAATCCTCACACTCTTTGTTGTGTTGGAATTGAGATTTAATCCTCCTTCTTACCAAATGATTCTCCATTAGTTTTTGATCTCATATCAAATCTTCTTGTGAGCATTTGTCATCAATATTCTTTTAACAATTCGAAGTGGTAAACATGATACCCTGTTTCAACTCACAAAAATTAGCAAGCCGAAACAGGGGGGGGCATATAGCTACCCTCGAATTTTCATCACCTTCCTTAGTAAGAATTAGGTGATTTTGTGATCTAACGTGTGTTTTGTAGGGTGCGGTTCCTAACTGTGTACTGCAAATACCGCTGGGGGCTTCGTTTGACAGACTTATGGATATATCCTTTTTCAAATAATGTTTACTTTTCTGTACTTTAGCTTGCATATGCACGTAGTGTTCATATGACCACTAAAGTGGGGGCTAAATGTAGCGTCGTAAATTGTATGCACTTGCTAGGGTGGTACAATTTCACACCTAGTTTAGCACCCGCCTTGGCACATTTTGCATTTTGCATTGCATTTCCCCTTTAGCACTTAATTAATCAAATTAATTAGGTCTAAGGTCCTATTTCATCGTCCTCCATATCATAAAGTTGGGCCCTTTTCATTAAAGTGTGCCCCTTTCATTTTATTCTTCCAATACATCATTTAATCAAAAACCCTAATTAGGTCCTATCTTGAACTTGGGGGCTTGATTTCGGGGGTCAAAACATCTCGAAATCAGCTGTTACTTTGGGATTCGCTCTAAAATCATCATATCCGACGGCCCTGAAAATTTGGTGAAAAGTTGTCGGGACCATGGCGCCCGGTGTGCACATGGTCCCGGACATTTTTCCCGAAATTTTAGAAGCACGATCCAATCATAAAATAAAGCTTAACCCCAAGAAATTGGCAGGAGATTGAATCTCTAGGTCGGCCAAAAGTTGAAATTAAGACCTAGGGTTTCATATATAAGAGCTCTCTTTCTTCATTTGAAAAGAGGGGTATTTTTGGTTTCAAGGGCCTTCTATGCATCGAAAGAGCAGATCTTTGAAGACTTCAACAACATTCAACATCCATCCATCAAGCATCCATCAATTTCATTCATCCATTTAGGGCTTTGAAGACATTGAAGAGCAATAGGGGATCACCGACTGAAGATTGGCTTGTACCCCTCCCTTGGGGTTGGGTATGATTTCATGTTGTTTTCATGTCTTTGCATAAGCCTCGTTATATCATTTGTATTCATGCTTTAGATCACTTTTCATCTTGATTTGGAGCATTTACATTATCATTTGCATGCAATTAGGGTTTACTTTCTAGGTTGCTCTAGTTTGCTTACTTTCATTTTAGGATCTTGCACACACACAAGGTCTGCACACACACTACTTTTACAATACAACTTGGCTATTCATGGAGGTGGAAATCACCAAAGCGGGGGTTTGACTAAGGCAAAACCCTATAGAGCCGCCCACCATACCTTTTCAGATATAAGTGCAGGTTTCGGGATTCGGACGACGCCGCAAGTTGCAGATCCGACGGAAGTAGACTGAGACGAGACAACACACCAAATTGCAGAGAAAAAGACCAGGACAGGGGCGTGGGGCGCCCTGGTCCTGCCAGGATAGGGGCGTTGGGCACCCTGGTCCCTGGGATAGGGGCGCTGGGCGCCCTGGTCCTTCTATCAGACAGCAACTTTCAACAACTTTTTGACAGCTTTTCAGGTTGCAAAAATAGCAGTTTCAGGAGCAGAATCAGGACAGTGGTGCCCGCGCCCCCGTCCCGAACATTTTCATTCATATTTTAACACCGGGTATGCATTTACATTCTTGTCTTGTCCTTGTGTTTACAGCTTTCCATTGTTTAAGTTCAATTTTGCAATCTTGTTATTAGTTCATACTTGCACTTTGGGGTTAGGGATTGAACTTGCATCCTTTTATCTTTCAATTGCAACAAAGGAATAGAAATCCTAATAGGTAGCCTGTGGCTCTCTCTTCCACAAAAAAAAGAAGTAGCCAATTGTGTGATACCTCTAGGCTCTTTCGAATTCCACAAGTGTGTGGTTGAAAGTGAGATTAGGGCATGTTTGCTTAGTGTCACTTTTTCCCCCACACAAGTACAATAGAGACAAAAAATAGGATAAGAATAAACTATATTCTCATCAATAGATAAATGATCAATTGTTCCATTTTCATATAATGTAGATGAGCATGCTTATATAGGCAAGGCTAGGGATATGTGAGCACACAAACATGACATGTGGCTCAAAAAGAAACAAGGGTAGGTAGGAAATAGGTGTGGGTAGGTAGGAGAAACAATATAATAGTCCACATTAGGTGGATCACCCACTGAATGTGGAGTGTAACAACAAGATCAACACCATAAAAGGTGGAAATTCTCCTACACACACTATCCCAATGTGGCACAAACACCCAAGTGTCTCATACCCAAACTACTATGAAATGCATTTCCTAAGTAAACTTAAGTAAGTGTAATAATATCCAAGATGGAAAATTATTTACACCAACATATTTCAATAGATCTTGAGAGGATCATAGCCATACTTGCATTGCCACTACCAATACATAAGAAGGGACTCCAGAGTTTCATAGGTAGGATTAACTTTATCAGAACGTTTATTCCTAATATTAAAGCATTGATATAGCCACTTACAACCATGCTTAAGAAAAACATTCCTTTTTAGTGGACTAAGGAAGGTAAGAATAGTTTCGAAGAGATTAAAGAAGCAATTGCAGCAGCCCCTACTCTCATTAATCTTAATTTTAAGAAAGATTTTATTTTATATGCCTTTGGGAGTGAGGACACTATTTCTGCAATGTTATGTCAGCAAAATGATGAAGGTTTAGAACAACCAGTTGCTTTCTTTAGCCATATTTTGCATGATTATGAGACTAGATACTCATTTGTAGAAAAAGATGTGTTAGAAGTAATAAGAAGCCTAAAGAAATTTAGGCACATGCTCTCTAATAATAAGATTGAGCTTATGGTTTCTCATCATATAGTGAAAGAGTTTTTTCTCAGCAAAGTCATAAATGACAAAAGGGAAGGTTGGATTACTAAGGAAATGGAATATGACATCTCTATCAAGGTAACCAAGCTAGTTAGAGGCAAGGGTTTATGTGAACAACTTGTTGGAAGTATAGAAAATAGTAAAGAAGAGGAGCAACAAGTTGAAACAATGCTTAATAATGAAGAACAACCTGCTGCCCCAACTTTACCAACCACTTGGAATCAATAGATTGCCCATTATTTATAAACTGGTGACTGTCCTGAAGGCTTAGACAAATCAAAATTAAGGTATTTCAGGATACAAGCCATTCCTTATGCCTTAATAGATGGTATTTTGTTCAAAAAAGATTATAACGATATTCTATTAAGATGCATTGAGCCAGATCAGATTGAAAAAGTTCTAAAAGAATTTCATGAAGGACTTGTGGAAGGTCACTTTGCAGCAAGAACAACAACCCTAAAAATTATGAGAGCTGGTTATTATTGGCCTGAAATGTTTAAAGATGCTCACTCATGGGTGAAGAAATGTGAAAAATGTTCATTGTTTGCAGGCAAACAAAGGCTGGTAGCCTTGCCTTTGTAACCAATTAAAGTAGAGAAGCCTTTTGCAAAGTGGGTGCTTCATTTTATAGGACCTATTAATCCACCTTCAAGTGCAGGTCACAAATGGATTCTTACAGCAACTGATTATTTCACAAAGTGGACAAAAGCAGTTCCATTGAAAGAAGCTAATGAGGCTTCTGTTCTAAATTTCTATCAAGACATAGTGTCCACGTTTGGTACCCCAGAATCAATCATTTATGATAATGCTTTAGCTTTCATTGGTCTTAGAGTTTTAGATTGGTCAGTTAAGTATAATATATATTTGAATACTTCATCCAATTATTACCCTCAGGGTAATGGACAAGCTGAATCAACTAACAAGAACTTGATCAACATTATTAAGAAGACCATTGTTGAGAATTAGATAACTTGGCATGAAAAGCTCAAGTTGGCCCTTTGGGATGACAAAATTATACCAAAGAGATCAACAAGTAACTCTCCTTATGTTTTAGCTTATGGCAAAGAAGCCAGGTTACCTATTTCAATTGAATTGCCAACTTTGAATTATGTAAAAGAGTTTTAGTTACTTGAAGAGAAGCCAATGCAGATTAGGCTTACGCGGCTTATGGAGTTAGAAGAAACTCATAGGGAAGCATACAAAAAATTAGAAATTCACCATTCTCAGATGAAGAGAACCTTTGATAGAAAAGCTGCACCACACATATTTAATCAGGGTGATCTTGTTTTCAAATGGGATGAATTAAAGAACAGACCTGGTAGGCATACCAAGTTTGATGCCATGTGGGATGGTTTGTATTTTATCACAAAATGCAAACAGAATAATGGTTTCTAGCTTTCTAAATTGGATGGAAAGGTGTTGCCTATCCTTGTCAATGGGATTCACCTCAAACTATGCTATTGAGTACTAACAGTTTGCATATGTACATAGTAGAATAGTTGCAGTTCTTTCTTTCCAGTAATTTGTAGGCTTAGCTTTAAGCAGAGTTGTAGTAGTTTAAATTGAATAAGTGCTTTCAAGCACATCGCAGTTGATTTTTCATTTCATTTTTGTTTCTGTTTTCCATAAGTGCAAATTACATAGTGTGCAGGCTTAGCTGTATGTAGAGCCTTTGTAGTTTCCTTTTCAATTTTGTTTAGAATGATGAGATGCGGTTCTAGATTTTGAGGAAAGCAAAATTGACTCAATACCCAATGGATATGCTAGGCTACTGGATTCTACTATTTAGCAGGCAAACACCCCTGAGAGGTCACCAAAAATGTTACCAAAATTTTGCACATGCCAAATTTGGTGCCCTAATGAAGCCTTGCATTCATTCATATTGGAAAGGGCAAATCATGAGAAAAAATCAGAAATACATATTTTTGTCTAACTTGTTTGCTTCATGTGCAGATACAAGAAAAGCAATGCAGCATGTGGGTTAAAATGGGCTCCTGAAGAGGTTGAGCTGAGCATGCTGATTTAACAATGCCAAAATCTCCCTGTCGCCTAATCAAGTAGCGACAAAGAAGGACTCAGAGGTTTTCAAGCATCAAGCTCAAAGATTTTCATGACAAATGCTCAAGTGCAGGTCACATATAACAACAGGGGTCATGAAAAGCACTTATCCCACATTGGTAGTGGGGAGGAACTCTTCAGCATTTAAACATAACACTGCGTACATATAAAGCATCAAAAGCCTAAAAGCTTTTGTCAAGAAGAGGCTCATCGCTCAGTGGACCCTGCATGCATGTGCATCTTAAGGCATCCTAATTTTGTGATTGGCTAGCGGGAAGAGACTAAAGAGCAAGCACGTTGAAGAAAGATCAACGATGATACATGTGATCCAACGGCTGTCGCTATGTCATGATGGTTAGATGCTCACCAAATAATCATTGTGACTTGGTGACTGATGACATGGCAGAATAGAGAGTATAAGACCAAAGACAGGTGGCAGTCCAGTGGCTGGTGACATGGCTCAGTTCCATCGACATCGAGTAGACCTTGGCCGCGATGAGTCCTAAAAAGGTTTAATCAAAAGCTCAGTTCCATCAACATCGAGCAGACCTTGGCCGCAATGAGTCCCAAAAAGGTTTCATCGAAAGCTCAGTTCCATCAACATCGAGCATACCTTGGCCATGATTAGTCCTAAAAAAGTTTCACCGAAGGCTCAGTTCCATCAACATAGGGTATATCAAAGAAAACAGAAGCAGTTCTGCCAAAAGAATAATATCCATGAAACTGCATGTTCGATGAGACTGGTAAATGGCTCATTCAGGGAGTAGTTTGGCCGAAAGAAGGATATCCAACAAAGCAAGACGCATGGCAGTCTCGGCAAACAAGTGGTGCCCAGGCAAATCTCTAGAGCCAATCAAGGGGTGACACATGTTGACACGTGACACAAGAGATAAGATTAGTCGGGGTTAAAGGTGGAGCAAATTAAGAGAAGATCAACAATAGTCCGAAAGATCTAAGGGCTATCGCTATACCGTATAGAAAGAATCTCACTGATTATCCCCTGCGACATGGTGACAAAGCACATGTGGAAAATACAAATGGGAGGTGAGCGGCTAAGGTGCTAAAGATCAAGCAATTTGAGGACAGATCGACGGCCATCATTATATCACATGATGAAGATGCTCGCTGATTATCCCCTGTGACTTGGCAAGTAATGACGTGGAAATAGAGGTGGTCATCTAGGTGGGCTAAGAATGAATGAGGATGCACCATGGGATATAGAGTACTTAGCAACAAGGTGGGTCCAGTCCAGATGGAAGTCTAGATGGTAGACAAAGTGGACCCATGAGCAAATTAGAGGCTGACACATGGTAAAAGTCTACAGACAAGCAGATGTCTATATTTTTAAGTCAACTTTGAACTTGAACTTTGAACCGATTCAAAGTGGTTCAACGATTCAAAGTAGTTCAACGAATCAAAGTTCATTATTGTCACTTGTTCCCGTGGGCCTAGGATGAAGAGAGCAACAAGAGAGATAAAAGAAAACAAGAAGAGGTAAAAAGCAAGCAAGTTCCTGACAGATTAGACGATGGTTGCCATACCGCAGTGAAAAACTGCTCGATGGATAATGATGTAGATTTGGCGACAAACGGTGGGGCCTGCTAGGAAGTAAAGGAAATAGTTAATGCAAGTGGCCATTGTGAATTCAGGCGATCCAGTGCCTGGCAATAATAAAAAATTGTACGGTGGACTCAGAACTAGTTGTATGAATGGTGAAAAGCCCACCAAGCAAGGAGATGAATTTTTGCATGATAGATTAATGCAGATGCTTATTATTTTTGAATATGCAAGTGTCACATATAGTTGGAAAGCTCATGAAATAGGAAGATCATTTCCAAAACCATTTTTAATAGAGGTTTGAACATGAAGAGCAGTTGCTAGGGATTGTATAAGATTTTTTCAGTGGGATTTCTTTTCCATATAGTCACAGTTCAGTTCATCATGCAACTTTCACATGGGGATAGTTATTTTTCGCATTTAGACATGCAGATTTTTAAATAGGAGAATCAGTGGCAGTCCTTTTGAGTAGTAAAGATTATTATTTTACAGTATTGTGCATGAGTTTTTATGCCATTTTTGGGGCAGATTCGCCCAAGGCTTTTCTCATGTAGTCAGTTTAGAGTTTTGAAGAGGATTCATCATGATTTCTATATATTCCTTTACTCCTTCTTTTTTCCCTCTAGTTCTTTCGTTTTTGCATACACATTTTTTCAAAAAAGAATTGTAGCTCTGCAGTATTTGAGTTTTGTAAGAGCAACACTCCTTTATTTTTTAGTAATATAGAAGAAGATTTCTTTCTCGACACTTCTTGTATTATCTAGTGAATGAATGGTTTGATAATTTCCTGTGATTTTTATCCTCTAATTTATCTCATTCAGTCAATTTGTGGTGCAAGGAGATACTTGTTAATTGCAGGTTCTAGTTTGTGTTAGTTGATTTTAATTGCTTGAAGTTGTGAAAACTTGTTTTTCTCCTTCATGCATGCATTAAATTCATCCATTTCTAGGAAATGTTTATGCATCTATATTTTCAGTTGAGTTGTGAAGCAGTCAAAGTTATTTGTTGAAGGTTTTGTGAGTTAAGCAGGTTGCAGACCTTAGATAAGATATTTGGTGCATCACCTTCATTACAATAGATTTTTTATTACATGCAAGCTTTCTATCCCTTTCTATCCCTTTTCTTATCAAAAGTATTTACAAGAGATTCACCAAACAAGAAGTCGACCTGATCTCCAGAGATTCACCTTCACTTTGAGCAACCCATAGGCTCGAAGGTGTTTTCATGTTTCATAGGATTTCTTGTTTTTGAACTTAGCATCACGGGTGCAATACTCGGTGACAAAAAAAACATATCAAAATTAGGTTAGGTTGTTTTGTAACACAAGAGCTGAAAATTTACTGGTAATTTGTATTAGGTTCATTCACCAAGGGTTTTTCAGAACTTGTCTCAGTAAAATGCCTTTAAAATACTCAAAACTCAATAAAAAGGGATGAGATAGGTAAAAATAGATATTATATTCAATACCCTTTCCAACCATACCACTTTCAGATCATATAAAATTCATACTATTTACTGCAACATGACTGTTACCCAAAAATTTGGAAGTTACAGTCATTAAAACAATCATAACTTTCATAATACTTAATGAAAAACTACCAAACCAATTGCATATGGAAGGTGATTAAATCCTCTATCATATACAATAAATTTCAGATCATTAAATGCAAGGTAAACTCCATACAAAACCAAATAAAAGTCAGATTGTCTAGAAAAAACATTGTTTGGGTATGCAAACAAGTTGTATTTTCTCCATTCCATTCCTTCCCAAAACCTTCCCAACTTGGGATACATGTCTAAAAGGAATATTTATGCTATTAAAACCACATTTGAACTTTCCAACCAACTTCCACATGACTTTTCAAATGATGACCTTTCATATTCCCATTTTTTGTTTTTTTACAACAAGACAATTTTGCAAGAATGGACATGTTTTGACAAAAATGAACTCATAATCACCTAATAACCTATTGAATGACTCAAACATGTGAAATATGGTCTAAATGACCTTATTACATGACCCAAACACCATGTAAATAAAATATTTACAAAATGGCCTCATGGAGGCATAAAGTCCACTAGGTGCTCCTACACCAAAAACCTTAATTTATAAAGAGATTATCTTATGTGTCCAAACTAAATCTCAAAGTCACATTACAATGAAGTCCATCCAATTGAAGGTTAAATCCAAGGAATTTTATGACATTATCTTAAATCTAGTCATTATGAACAATACGAATACCCTTCATATCCAGCTTCCAAAGGTTAATGTTCATTCCATTAAATAATTCAAATTCTACAAGTTTTTTTATATGTCCCTAAAATACAAGATTTCTAAAGATACTTTTAGTTGGGAAATGATTAATACTACTTAGAGAAAATGATCGATCTTATATCTCAAAACCATGCTTTGATACCAAATTAAAGAAAATAAGAAATAATTTTGTACATAATCCTTTGACAAAGCTATTACATGTTATCTAGGGGAAATGAACCAGTACCTGAGCATGTTCCAATGGTTGTGATTACAATTGTTGATTTAATACCCACACATTGATTTAATGTCCAATTTTTTTGACAACATTGCACCAATAGTTGTGACTTTAAAGTTTTTATTGTTGATGATGACTACCCATAGTTGTTAAAAGAAACCAATCATGTGATCAGTTGCACAAGTATGGGTCTCCCTTTTGCACGACCATTGGCCTCTCCTTTTTTTTGGGTTGTTTTGGAAACCTTGGCAAAAGCATGTTGATGTAGCATCATATTTGATGATGTGGCCCTAGAACCTTATTTATAAGCAAAGGAGTTGCCAAGTCAATTGATGTAAAAAACTGTGAGTGATTTGAAATTTTCATGTAGGATTTTGAGAAGTGCGAAATTGGGGTGCTCAACTACTTGGTCATCTCCCTTAATATATAAAAACAAATATTATTCTAAGATAGTACAAGAAATAAAGAAAAGAAAAATAATGAATAAATAATGAGAGGACGATTAGAAGCAACTATAAGATAGACACACATTGATATACCTTGCAAATAGGAACACCTAGACTCTAAAACATCAACATGAATTTATTAACTATTTAATACAATACAGTATTAGGTTACAAGCTTCAAATAAGATTATCCCTTTGAAATTGAAATAAGTTTGTTATCATCACCGTGCATATAACTTGACATAATATCTCCATCTCAAGACTTCAATATAAAAGCTAATGAGATACAATAAAACCCATGTGCCTCTCCTTTGAGTATAATTCTACAAGGATAATGTAACCATCAATTGAATGCTTTCATTTTTTTTTTTAGAGTGAGCATAATTGAAATAACTTCAAAGCACTCCATATAAATATATTTATAGATTACAAATACTTTAAATAACTTTGGTCAAATATTCTAATCACATTACACCTACCCTTGAACTTAATGAATTCCTATAATTATCACAATATCAATAATAACACATGAAAGCAAGTGACAAATATGAAATACAAAGATTCCAACTAAATAGAATTCTATATTTCACATAAACATATTATTTACAATGTGATAACTATCATTAATTAAAAAAATCCCAAAATTTATAAAGTTGACAACACCACCTAAACCATCAATCCGAACATTAGGATGATTTAATATAATTCCTAAGTTTTAAAATTTGTAAACTACTTCTCTAGTCAACTATGACCATTTTGGTATAATAGAAACAAAAATGAAGAATCAAAGCCTAGGATTCTACCCTAATTAAAAGGTAAGATGGTTGAAGAAAAGAATATAACTTTTTTTAATCAGTTGATAAGGTGCATGAATATTTGATGGTTATTAGGAGTATGCAAACAAGAATAGTTTTACCATTATTGTAGTGTAAGGAATGATGACATGATACTAGCTATAGAATCGATGTGGTCTAATTCATGGTGTTGAAATGTTTTGTTAGTAGGAGTTTGGCTAGTAGACATTCTCGTTGTAAAATATTGTATTTTGAAAAGTTCACTTACCTTTATTAAAGTGAGGAAGGTCTAGTTTTTATTATGTGTATTCGAATATGAACGTGGAAACAAGATAGGATAAAATATATTACTAACTAGTTGGTAGTACATTATAATAAGTCAATCTCACTAGATTAAGGGGATTGGGTGGTGTAACTTAATTGGATATGAATTCTATCCATTCTTTGAATGCATAAATATAAAATTGTTTTCAATTTATTCTCTAATGTTGAGAAGATCTCAATGATTCAATGAAATGACAAGATTTTTAAATTAAATTGAAGGCCTATGAAATGTAAAGCATTGGATGGTATTTGTTCTATTTGAACCATGTAAAAATTATGTCTTGCATTATATTTATTTTAAAATTTTGTATATGAATGAATTTCACATATATGAATAATTTACTTTTGATATTATTATCTATTGAAGTAATTATAGAGATTGTGCCATGAGATTATTCTTTGTAATGATTCATTTGAACTTTATCAAAATTTATTTGAATGATGTATTTGCAATTTATTGGAATTTTTTAATGAGAGATTATAAAGGTAATCTATGAATTCATAAATATTGTATGAATAGGATTTTTATTTAATGATATTAGGTTCTGATAAATATTTTTTTATATATGTTATAGTAAATGTTAAGAATTGTTTATTTTGGTGTTATATTCTAATTGTTGTTACAATAAGATTAAATCAATGAGAAGTTTTACAAGAATCGAATTATTTTAATCATTATGATATACATAAAGTTGTTAAGTAACTTTTACAGGCATGCCTTCATTAGGAGAATGCTGATCATTATTTTCAATAGTTTCTAATGTTTTGTACATTTTGTTTGAGGATATGGGATGATCTAAAAAATCTATAGGAATCCAAAGCATAGGCACATACACATCAAAACAAAGTGGCTTTCAAATTATGAAATTTATGTAAATTTTCATTAGTGGAAAAAACATCATTGATAATAATAGTTAAGAAAAAAGGGTTTTGTCTAAATTGGTGAAAGCACCACTAATGCAAATTTTTAAATGTCCACAAAAAAAATCCATATATTAAACATCATAACAATGTGAATGGTTGTATCTATTGTTTACATGTTATGATCGTTGCAAAGCACATTTTAGATTCTCTATAGATAAATAAATGTATTTAATACACTTTTGCACATTATATAGGGGCTAACTCTATTCTTAACCACATGTTATACTCAAGTTTTGGAATGCTTGGTCTCTATAGAATAATTTTTTGGAGATAACAAACATTGTTCAAGTTTCTACAAGCTTGTTATAATGTTAGAGGAATTATTTGGTTCTTTTCCAACTTACTATAATGTATAATTGATTTTATACCTCCTAGCTCTCTCTACTATCCTAATGATGGATCAGGAAGTGTGATCCAAAATGTTGATGCAGAAAATAAAACATGGTAGAATGACAAAAAATTATATTGTGGTATTTTTCACCCTATTAATATTTTTATAGGGTAACTCATAATTACACTTATTGTCAAGTGTTCTCTCTAAAATGAAGTTGAGTAAAAGTCATACAACTTCCACTTTAACCATATGATAAAAATAATGTATGAAGAAACAAATATAATTACTCAACTTAAAAAAAAATTCTCTATATCACTCACCCATTTACAATCTTTTATCCTAAAATGCTACAACATAGGGTCAACATGCAATATTTGTCTTAATCAAACTTTCTTACTAACACTATCCCCTAATCTCCATCCCATGACAAACATAGTAGCTAAAAAAGCATATCAAAACAAATAGTTTAAAAATTTATTCATTTAGTTACTACTACCAATAAATATTTAATGATAATAAATAATGATAAGAGTTTAAATCAATCACTAATTTACATAAACGAATAATGACCTAATTTAGCTCTAATATATCATAACCTTAAAACATATGGATTAAATTTTCAATATGACATCCTAAGGGGTTGTTTTAAACAATAAAGGGTGCATTCTTTGGATAACAATGCAATTGATCCTTTGTAATGCCTAGCCAAGAAACCCTAGGGAAAACACCTAACATTCTAGAAAAAGAGTGAATTATTATTTTTTTAAACATTAAATGAACTCTTTTTAAACCTCAAAAGAAAAATATAAAGTTAATTTGCACAACTTCCACTCTAACTATATGATAAAAATAATGTATTAAGAAACAAATATAATTACTCAACTAAAAAAAAAATTCTCTATATCACTCACCCATTTACAATCTTTTATCCTAAAATGTTACAACATAGGGTCAACATGAAATATTTGTCTTAATCAAACTTTCTTACTAACACTATCCCCTAATCTCCATAGCCATGACAAACATAGTAGCTAAAAAAGCACATCAAAACAAATAGTTTAAAAATTTATTCATTTAGTTACTACTACCAATAAATATTTAATGATAATAAATAATGATAATAGTAAATCAATCACTAATTTATATAAATGAATAATGACCTAATTTAGCTCTAATATATCATAACCTTTAAACATATGGATTAAATTTTTAATATGACATCCTAAGGGGTTGTTTTAAACAATAAAGGCCATTCTTTGGATAACAATGCAATTGATCCTTTGTAATGCCTAGCCAAGAAACCCTAGGGAAAACACCTAACATTCTAGAAAAAGAGTGAATTATTATTTTTTTAAACATTAAATGAACTCTATTTAAACCTCAAAAGAAAAATATTAAGTTAATTTGCACATGCAGAAGACATCTACTAACTTTTTACCTAAGGTTTACTCAACGTGGTTACTTATCCAACCATACATCACTTAAGGAAATTAATCCAATTAAAGATGACATTTAATGCATACATGCACTTAAGAAACTTTTAATTAACTAAGATAATGTTTAAACAAGATTTAGATTCTTACAAATACATTATATAACATAAATATTCTAAAACCAATGCTACCTTTAATTGTATAAAATCAATGTCTTCAATAAAAGAATTAGAATCCTACCATCTAGTGCCATCACATGTACATCAGCATTACCACATGATTATATCATAGATACATTGTTGTTACATCATAATTACATCACGTTTACATCATTGCCATGAAGGCATGTACATACACAGGTTACATCTGATGCACAAAAGTACAATGGACATATACATTGAGTCACCATCTAATCATTGAGCTGACGAAATCCAAGAGAAAAATTTGGAACAAAAGCGAAGCCAATCCACACAAAAATGGTACAATTTACAAAATCTATGATGGAAAAAGGCACTACCACCTAACCATGTGGACCACAAGGACTACACCTCCGTGCTAGGAGATAGACATAAGGCCTTCAAACATACAACAAAAGGGTGAACAAAACATGGTCAAAATATACCTCGACCAGTTAAGGCACAAACAAGGTACACATAGACAAGGCTTTAACATGACTACTCCAAAGGTTACAAACATTGAGGCGAAACTCTAGTTCTCGCAAGGGGAGAGTGTACACATCACATAGCTTGATATGGGTTATCCTAGTAGGTCTCCATAGGTCTCGACCCCCATCCTAGGTTATCCTAGAAACCTCTCTCGACCCCTGACCCCCATTCAAATCTCATGCAAAACCAACATACCTTTCAAGAGGACAAGGTAGTTGATCATGCCATTCCAGGCCTTCCCACTACATCCTGTCTAAATGAGAACTCAACCATGAGTAGGGAACACTTAATCTTGTTTAATGTGTTAAAATACCCAACCCCCTAATTCATTAATTAGGTTATCACTTATTAATCTCTAATTCCAATGGGTTATCATGGAAGCCACTTTGGGCCCCATCCCCCACTTGGAAGCCACTCCCCCTTATGACACAACAAACTCAAAACCAACCATCACCAAATAAATCATCATAAAATAATCTCATGAGTCTCATAAAAATATTAGAAGCACCATAGTACAAAATAAATATTTCCAACCAAGTCTGGAATTGTATAGCATCATAACCACATAAACATCAGTTCCGAAAGAGCATCACGTGGCTCAATCCCATAAGAAGAGTAAAGCTATAATATCAAGAGACTGATAAGCCACCAAAGCCAATCATAAATAAAACCCACACTAAATAAAAATGTAACATTACTGTCAATAAAGATAAAGCATAAAGATCAACCTCTAGAGTCTCAAGGGCATTCAACTAAGACAAGAAGAAAAACACAAAACCCTGACACTCGTTGGTTCAGGTTATAAAAAACATTAAAAGTCAAGGATTTGGTTTAATGAAACACCAAAACAATAAGTCAAAGATATTGACATCAAGACATAATGTAACTTTGACTAATAGACTTCTCAAACAACTCTAATACAAATACCACCATTTCAAGACAATTACAAAATAATGATTGTTACAAGACAATTCACGTTTACAAATTCACTTAAGGGAAAAGACGAGTACTGTCATATACACAACACCATAACCATAGCATCATCATTAATACAAGTATTTTTTATTAAAACCATAAGCTTGCTCTAATATAATACTTAATCACCAATAGAATGCACATTCCGATTTTGGAACAATATTTCAATAATTTCCCCCAAACAGATGATTTTACAAAAAAAAAAAAAACACTCAATAATTAAAAATTACAACTTAATAATTGATGGAGAAGAGGTATACATTTTAACCAAAATAAACATACAAATATAAGCATCCAAAAGTATATATCATTTACAAGTTCTAATTTTTTATTAAAAAAAATATTAAAAGAAAGGGAAGCATCCTATAATGATATTATTGCTTTATCTTAAGAGAAATAAAATTTAAAAAAAATTAATTATATAAATTTATTTATTTATTTGTTTTATTAAAAGGATTTTAGGAGGGGGGTGAGCTTCCCCCCTTGACTATGGGTGGGTATTACCACCCCCCCCGCTCCCATGCTGTGGGTGGATCTCCCCTCCCCACGGTGTGGAGGAAGGCTCCCCATGATGTGGAGGACAACCTCCCCATGCAGTGGGTTGAGGCTCCCCACAGTTGTGGGTTGAGCCTCCCCTTGTGGTGGTGGGTATAATCCCGCCACCACAAAAATAATAAATTAAAACAAAAATTTACAATTAAATTTTATTTTATCATAAAAAATAAAATTTATTAATTAATATCTGCAACTAAAATTTTCACAGAACCAAAATGGTAAAATTTTTAATTAAAATTATAAATTTGATTTCAGATTGAAATCTCTAGAACTCAGATTTAGCATTGAATTAATATCAACAAGAAGGAAAATTTATAATACATTTGCAAATAAAATTGACCAACCATCAGATTTGAAATTAAAAATAAAATAAAATGGACAATTAAAACAAAAACTTCAGGCACATAACCATAATAATAATTTTATAATTAAAACCCCATTGCCAATTCAACAAAAAATTATAATAATAAAAAATCTCTAGAAGCTCAAACAAGAACAAACGTTAAATTGATTTTCAATTGAAATCAAAATAGCTAGTACAAATTTTCTAGAACCATCTCATAGACAAAAACTAGCAACCTTTCATTAAATAAAACAAACCCAAATTTTTTTCTTGCAATATAATCAAATGATACCACATAGACATAATAGGGATTTAAATCCCTACCTCAAATTGAAATCCTGGAAGAAACATGCGAAGGCATGCTTGACTCCAAAATTCCACAACTTTGCAATCTAGAAATCTAGAAATCCGGCAATTCACAGGCCAACACAAACCCCCAATAATTCCAAAAAATCCTTCCAACACTTTTCTGTAAATTTTCCCAAAAGCTTTTTCCCTAAAACCAAAAACTAGAAAAATAAGAAAAATCCCCCCTTTTTGGAATTTTTTCATAATTATATAAATTATCTCCTCCCAACTTCTTCACGGGAAATGGAAATTTCCCCCAAAAACATAACTTCACAATAGTACTAAAAATAACATTTCTAAAATTTAATCAGTTTAATATAAATTAGATAAAATTTATTTTATAATTAAATTAAATTTATTCTAACAGTTAAATAACAAATTAATTTTAAAAATAATAAAAAATTTTATTTTAATTTATTTAAACAACCACTAATATTAATTTCTTTATTTAAAAGCATTAATATTAAATTTATTAATAATATAAAGGTATTATTACTTCCATACATTTATGTCTGTGTATAATAATAAATCAATAATTAAAAACTACCAACACAACACACATTAAACCCGAACTCAACACCTAAACAGACACATACAACATACCGAAGACATCACACAATTGCCTATGTGGCATTTCGGCAAAATTGAAAAAAAAAAGATAGGAGGCATTGCTCCAAAACTCAGCAAGGAAAGGGTGACACTAATGAGCCTTATGACTATCTCCACAACTTCCACTAAGATAATGTAGGCACGCTCAAACCTATGAAGCCAGGTGGAGTCGATGCCTTGTACCTACAATCCTGCATCACCGAGACAACATTCATACATATATCCAACATTTATAGGTACACTATGTTGCTATTTACTAAGTTGTCATTAGTTTTATGCCCAAAGTCATCCTATATACACTAGTCAGTTTATACTAACGAAAAGTCCAGTCGGTAAATACCAAGGCTACCGGTGTCGGTTACTAAAGAAAGACAAGTCACCGAGATGATATACATTGAGCTATGAACCGAGATGAATACAGAATGTCTAGCGAGTAAGGTTCATATGTCTACCGAGCAGCAAAGAAGGAATACCAAGTTAATCTGAGTCGAGTGGAAATGTGTTACCAGATTCAATGAACCTGGACACAAATGTGAAACGTGTTACAAGATTCGAGAAGATGAAACCGTTATTACATAGGAAATTTCATTTAAAGATTTTGTATGATTTTGAGGAAAAATATCCAATGAAATAATTTCTATGTTTATTCATTCAATAAAACATGTTTGTATGATCAAAGCATGAACAAATCATCATCTCAAAGATCTATATAAACAAAATGATTTGAGTATTTGAGATATGACATGGAAAATCAAGAGAGAAGATACGAAGTGATGATATAGTGAAGAAAGAAGATTGATAGAGATATTCAAAGGTTACCGAGAAGGTTTCAAAGAATAGTTTAAGGGACAGAGTATACAGAAGTGGTTACCGAGGAATGCTATGAGAAAGGTAATTTTATATTGAGCACATAGAGTCTACTATAACATTTCACATGTGAAGTTGTAGATATTTTGTAAAGATTTTGATTGAATTATTAAGTTGTGTTAGAAACCTTTAACAAGGTAAAAGACACTAATAAAGTCTATAAATTGTAAAGCCTTTAACTAGGTACAAAATTTTGTAAAAGTGTTTGTAAAATCCTTTAGAAAGGTAGATCTAAAGATCTTTGTACTCCTAACAGGGTAAGCTATCAGAAATAGCTAAACATGTATCTCTAACCGAGCAATCTTGATTACTGCAGTAGTGAAGTTGTGGGTGCCATCCCCACCGTAGTTTTTTTCTCTAACCAAGAGTTTCCCCGTGACCAAAAATCTTTGTGTTATGGAGTGAAATGTTGATGGATGTTATTTCTATGATTATGTTTCAGTATTATATATTTATGAGATCAACAATACTTAGTTTGTGTTTATCAGTAAAATTGTTTTTCAAGAAAAGTTCTGAAGTACTGATTCACCCCTCCCCTCTCAGTACATTAGCTTTCCAAGTCATACCTAACAATTGGTATCAAAGCCTAATTCTTGGTAAAGGGACTAACAACCTAAAGAGAAAAATCCTATCAATGGAAGGCTATAAACAATCACGCAGGATTGTGAATCTTCAAGAAGAATTGGATCATGCTAATCAAGTGATTACAAATATGCAGAGGCAAATGCAAAGATCACTGAAAGTCAGAAGAAGGTTGTCTGATGATTTACAAGACTCACTAGAGTTGGTGGAACAAATTGAGACATCATCTGAGATAGCATATCAGAAGAATCTGAAGAAATGATTATAGAATTGAAAGAAAAGAACAAAGCACTTAATGAACAGCTAAAAGCAATGAGAAGGGAACATGAGTATTTTAGCACATAGATGACTGAAAATCTTGAAGCATTGAGAACAACTGAAGATAATAAGTGAAATAAAGAAGGAGAAAAACAATAGCTAGAAGCAATGGTGTCTGCAAAAAATGATGAAATATCAAGGATGACTAAAGTTCAACATAATCTGTCTGATCAATTGGATTATGCACATCATGAAGCTACTATAAAGGAAAATGAGATCCAAGCATTGAAACTTGAATTATCAAGATTGACCGATGAACTAGAAGTAGAAAAGAAGTCAAAAGAAACACTGAGGAAAAACCATGAATCGTCAAGAATGTTGGATGAGCAACTAAATATGAGAACACCCAACAAAACTGCAGGACTCGGTTACAAAGGAAACAACTCTACCGAGAAAGGGATCAACACTACCGAGAAAGGAGAGTCATCAAAGAAAGATGGAAACAAAGATAACATGAAGGACAAGAAGCCTATTTGCACCTACTATGGAAAACAAGGACATACTGCCAACGTTTGCCAGATCTAAAAAGGTAAGTAACCGAATGTTACTAGGTTTGATGGTTATTGTTATAATTGCAACAAGTATGGTCACACATCTAAGAAATTAGGACAAAGTCTATTAACAATTATCAGAAGGCAAAATTTAGGGGTTTTGCAAAAATTGCAATAGATATGGACACAATACTGAGAAATGTTGGTTTAAGCAGAAAAACTATATGTGGACTCCACACCGAGCAAACTCTAGAAGTTACCGAACTCACACAGATCTCAATCGACAATATACTTCAATACCATGGGATTACAATACAAGAATATGGTGTGAATGTTGTGGAAGATATAGACATATAAGTGTAAACTATATGATAAGGTTTGGAATGAACAACTGGAGATCATGGACAAATCCCGGAATGGCATGTTTTCATTGTCACAAAGTTGGACACTTGGCTAAGGACTGCAGAGACCAACCTAGAGGAGATACTGAGGAGATAAGAAGTAAATTACATAAATTTTGGAAAAAGAAGGAAAATGTGTCAACTAATGAAGGAAGCACCTTACCTACCAAGTTAGGTGCATCTACTTCGAATTAATCAATAAAGTTATGGAGGGACTGCATTCTCACAAGGTAAGATCTTAACTGTTCCTATATAATCATGTACATAATTCCAAAATCTACATAGCTAAGATGCAATAGCAAGTTTGAAATTTTATCTAGTCTTTTGAATTATCAGAGAGGTCAGCAAATGTCTATAAGGGAGATAGTCGATATAGTGGAACCGAGTGCATTTAATGCGTATTTTACCTAACGGCACGAAACCTAATAAGGTCAAAAGAGGTACTTAAAGTATTTTGCGTGGTCATTTTTCACTTACAAGTTTTCCAAGTGCAGAGCAGAGAGAATCAAAAGATGATCAAACATTTCCAACAGTGAATTCAAGGTATTTAGCATAATCTAAAACACATTTTCAGCAGTTAACCAATCAAAATCAGTTGTGAATATTTGCTAAGTATTTACTAAGTTGGAAGCGTTTTCTAGTTATTTGAAACCCTAAGCTATTTTGTAAGTAGAATTTCAAGTTTGAAATGGCTTCCAAGGTATAGAAACCCATTGTAGTAGAGACCATTGAGAAGCCTACACTGAAATACACCTTACCTCCCAAAGTGGCATCTGAACCCGATGAGAAAACTGCATTCTCTCTTATTCCGGATAAGGTTCTGTTGATCGAAGATGTTAGATTTTATACCAAGTGCCGAGTTGAAGAGCTAGGTCATACTGAGATTAAGGATATGTATGACAAAATGTGCACTGATGGAAACCTAGATAGCAAGTTTGAGCATATCAAAGTTAAGGGATTGACCGAAGCCCTAACCTATCCTCGATTCTTCAAACCCCAATGTGTCAAATTTGTCTTGAGCTGTGTGCATGACAATTTTATGTGGTTAGAGGATCAACCTTTCAAGATCACCAAGGAGATTATTCACATGATAACCGGATACCCTATATTTGACCATGCCCAAGTACAGAAGATGATTTCATAGAAGGAATTGATAACATTAATAGGTGTTGAGTCTAATAGCAGAGGTCTTAAGTTGAACAATGTGACCATTGCAGAACTAAATTTTGCTATTAGAGTTATTGGTTATTATTTCTTTCAATCTACAAGAGAAAATAGTGTATCATGTGCAACTATAGATATGGCTTATAAAATTGTTAAAAAGGCTATGCACATTGATTTATGTGAAGTGTTATTAAAGAATCTGTTTGAAAATGTCAATACAATAAGGAAACTGAAGAAGAATAATACTACAAACACACTAAACTTTGGGTCACTCTTAGTGTGTATGTTCTTCTAATTTTATAAATTCTTTCCTTTAGTCAGTAACATTGTTTGGGAATTACACCGACCTATCACCCGTCAAATATGAGGCCTCACCTCGACTCAGTCTGACATTTAGTGGATTTTATATTTAGACTATTATAGATTCTTTATGTTGATGCATTTTGAGACTTAGAACTTATATGATTTCAGGATTTGGATAACATTGCTATGATTTGATGATTTACTTATATGCTTTATGAGATAGAACAATACATGATTGTTAGATAGGATGATATTGCAATGATAGATGTCGTTATTAAATTTGCAGGACTTTACTATGAATATAGAACTATGATGTATGGTTAGTTTATGTGAATTGCGATGAAATTGCTTATGTGAAATTGCTTGATAAAAGATGTATTTAATCTATGCAGGTGAAAATTGTATGCAAGTGATGATGTGTATTGTTATTCCTTTGAATTATATTATATGTGGATATTTGAAAGTACTAATGTGTAAATTGAGATGCGCAGGAAATTTACCATGTGACCATGGAAAATTACGGAGAACCAAACCTAGACTTATGTATGTACGTAAGCTAGGGGTTGTCTATTTGGAGAGACAACACCCCATTTGTGTTGTATTTTATTCGTAACAGTATATGTTGCATGAGTGTTAAGTGTTATTTAAATTTAATGTGTAAAAACCACAAGAGACAATTTCATGTTTTATTTTGTAAAAGTGTTTTATTTGTATCACTTGACACGTGTGGATTTAAATTTAAATGTTTTATTTTTGTCTCTTGGTGGGAAAGTGTTTAACTATAGTTTTTCTTCAATAATATAATGTGTTGTCATAAATACTGTGGGAATATAATCTCTGGAGTGGTCAACATATGTTTGACCCGAAAATAAACTTCAGAGGGGTTTAAAATGGGTTAAATGAACACCTAGGGGTAGTTTAATAGGGTTTCCTAAAGCCCATAAGGTATACCTAGGGGTTAGGGGTAATTTTAGGCAAGTTTCTACTTTTAAATGATCTTTTTGATGCTTTAAAAATTGGTTTTTTTGAGTTGTGCGAAAATTGAAAATTAGAAGTTTAAATCTAATTGAGATTTTTCCTATTCGAATGAGAGTCTTTTTGCATTCTGCTTTTCTTTCCTTTTTGGTTTTTAGAAACTTGTGAGAACTCAGAGAATGAGCTTCTTAAGCAAGATTTTGAGAATTTGAGGGTAATCACCCACTCTCCATTTTTGGAGACAAGAGAAAATTTTGAAAAGAAAAATTATAGTTTTGGAATAAGAAATTTAACTAAGAGTAGAAGAAGAAGATCTGTGGATTGGGCAGCTCTTCCTCAAATATTATACTACCATTGGGCAGATTAAGGTTGGTTAGATTATTCTTTAAAATGTCTATTTTCTTGTATGTGTTTGAATGTATGATTGGAGAAGAGATCTGTGTTCTTGAATGACTTGTTTTAGAATTTCATTTGAAAATTTTGCATTATGCTTTGTTTTGTTTTGGGAGTTTTCTCAAGACCTCTTACTCTTGGGAGAGAAGAGGATCTTGTGGGTGGTAGCAGTGACAATCCTCGAGTGAGAGACTCTTGTTTGAGAGTGATCACAAGGGATCTTTGTGTGACCCTTGCTGCATGGCCTGTTTGTGCAATGGGGGTCATAAGGCTAGAATGCCTTGGGGGGCATAAGGAATATGGGGGTGAGTTTCTTGATGTATTTATTGTGCCATGAGGTGGCTACTTGTTTTACCATACTTGCAGTTCTCCTCAGGGTATTGGTCCACTACCACCCTTGAAAAGATCATAACCGAAGTGTGGTGCTGTGTAGCCAAGTTGGGAGTGTGCCTGAAAATCTATGTGTGTATTTATGTCTTCTTGGAGTTTGCATGTTTGTTACCCGTCTAGGAATTGGTTCTCCGAGCTTGGGGGTGGCTACCAGTTAGCCTAGGCTGGGAGGTGAGCACTCCGTGGTCATATTGTGATTTATTATGCAGGAAAGTCAGGAGAAGAGAACAGGAACCGTGAAAAGATGCAGAAGATTATTGTTGAAGATACTTAAATCCTTTTGCAGTTATTTGTTTAAATTTGATAGTAGAAATATACCCTCATTCGTTGAATGAGAGATAAGTTGTAATTTTGAGATGGAACATGTGATTTAATATTGTAGTTAAATAAAGAAACATCTTGTAATTTTGCAGAATATCGATAGAGTTGTAAAAAGCCAGATATGTTTCTATTTCTATTTTGAAAAGTAAAGGGTTGCTTGATTTGCATGCAAAAGCTTCTTTTGTAATATGGAAAAAAAATCAGTTTTTAACTAACTTACCTTCATTCTACTTGCAAAAAAATATGAATAATATTTATTGTTAATATTTAAATGATTGTATGCATGTTGTATTAAAGATGTATAATGTAGATTATTTTTCCTAAAGTAACATCTAAGATGTATGAACCCTAGCAAGGTTTCGGCCGGGGCCAAGCGCACTGTGCAATGCACAGTGGCCGGCGGCCGAGCGGACTATGCAATGCATAGTGGCCGGCGTCCGAGCGCACTGTGCATGGCATAGTGGCCGGTGGCCGAGCACACTGTGCATGGCACAGTGGCCAGCGGCCGAGAACATTGTGCATGGCACAGTGGCCGGCGGGCCGAGCCCACTGTGCACTGTACAGTGGCCGGCGGCCGTGCGCACTGTGTTATACACAGTGGCCGGCGGCCGATCCCACTGTGCTTTGCACAGTGGAGATTTCGGCGGTGCCAACCTCCACCATTCCGCCTCCTCCCTGCTTTCGCCATCTCCTGTGTTCGCTCGACCCGTCTGCCAGCATCACAGCCCTACGGGGTAACGGGGTTAGAAAAAATAATAAACTTTAAAAAAAAGAAACCCTAGCTCGGTTAGAGCTAGGGTAGAGGGAAAGTAAATAAGATTAAGTTTATTTTTTTTTTAAATGACAAAGAAGTAATTTTATAGTGTAATTTTAAATTAGGTTTTTCATGATAATTATTTATTAGTAGTGGGATATTATATTTAAAATTAGTTAGGGTTTCAAATTAGATAGACGGGAAATTTTTAATTCCATTTAATTATTTTTAGAACTAACTAATTGTGGAGCCTTAGATTAAATAGAAGGGGAAAATTAATTCCTTGATAACTAAAATTGATTTTTGGAAAGGTAATTTTCCTCATCGAATAATGTCATTTAGAAAATTAATTTGACACTTTAAACCATTAATTTAATTAATGATTTAAAATGAAATTTAGAGAATATGGCTTTATGGGAGATCAATTTTTCATCTTTGTCTATCCATTTAAAATGAGTTAATAAATTATAATAACGACTTTATTTGATGAGAAAATAAATAAAAACATTTAGTTTCCGCAAATGAATTTTAATTAAGTTCGCTACTTTGTTAGTATCAGAGTTAGTTCGATTTTCATTCGGACAACATGTTATCACATGTCGTGAAAGTTAACTTGGTTAATTAACTAGTCGTATTTTAAAATAAAAAAATCGTTCAGTTTTTTGCCCTAAATTTTGGGCATGACATTTTGGTATCAGAGCAAGGTTTCCAGACTAGGAACCTTACTCCACTTACATTTCGCCTTAGATTATTTAAATTATTTTGTTAAATTGATTTTATCAGACTTTTGAATTTAATTGAATTAATATTATTCTAAAAGAAATTAATTTATTATTTGGCCTTATTTTTCCTCTTAGGATGCCTCCGACGACGTGACAAGCTCGCAAGCACGGACGGGGTCCTAGACATGTGCGCATAGCATGCGAAGAGGTAGAGAGGGAGGCATCGGTTCTAGAGGAGAACCCAAGAGCACCTCCCAAACAGCCAAATGAACCGAACCGAGACCTCTTAGCAGCCATTCAGAATCTTATTAGCATAGTTCAGGAAAGGATCCCAGCAGAGAACCCTCAGGTTAAGAGTCATGACTCTGGGAGTCATAGATCTATTGATAGAGAACGAAGCAGGAGCCCAACTCTGATTCCTGTAGAGAGCCAGGGTGGAAATGAGCCAGAGTCTGTGCATTTGCCAGGACCACCTCCAGCGGTGGAACTAGTTTATTTTGAGAGAGGTCGTCGAGATCTCGGGGATCTCATCAGGGAGGTCATGTGCCTCCAACCACCATCCTTCGGAGGTTCTACAGATGGAGTAGAGGCTGAGGCATGGCTTCTGAGTCTTGAGAGGTGCTTTGCATTGCGTTCTTATGAGAGCAACTTGAAAGCACGTGTCACAGTTCATCTTCTGAGAGGGACAACCTCCACTTGGTGGAGACAGGAAGAGTACAAATGTGGATTAGTTCCCGATACTCTCACTTGGGAGATATTCACAGAGAGGTTTCATGAGAGGTACCTATCAGAACACTTCAGGCAGCGTCGTATAGATGAATTTCATGATCTCCAACAAAAAGGCTTGTCAGTAACCCAGTATGAGAGTAAATTCTTTGAGTTGTTGCCTTATGTAGATTATCTAAAGGATGAGAAACTTCTTGTAAACCGCTTCATTAGGGGATTAAATGCCGGTATAGTTGGGCCTACTAGGATGTCCGCTCCAGAGAGCCTTCGGGTTGATGTGGAGAAGGCACTGATTGCCAAGGGAATTCAAGTCAGACCACAGGACAATAGGGATCGGTTTTAGAACCGAAATCCCGCACCTCAGACTTATGGATTCCAGAAACCACATTGGAAAGGAAACAACCGAAATTATCAGGGGTTCTCCAAACCCCCTCCTCCACAACAGACACCACAAAACCAGAGGCAGAACCCTCCACAGTATCAGCAGGGCTCCAAGCCCAAATAGTGGCAGACTCAGGGATAGAAATGTGATCAGAGAGCATAGGGGCAGTACACACAGCCGGTGGGGACTCAGCAGTCCTCGAGGGGTGGGTACAGCGGATCCAGTAGGACAGGAGGTCAGGCATTCTCTAGGCCTCAAGGTGCCCAGTTCCAGGCACAGGGTGCTTGCTTTACGTGTGGAGCCATGGGGCATAAGGCAAGGGATTGCCCTTAGGGACAGGTAGCAGGGAGTCAGTGGATGACCGCTTCAGAGCTGACAGTTGGTGACATGGGCAGGTCCCATAGAGTATTCGCGGCGGTTGACAACCGCCAAGCTGAGCATCAGGCCACGGTTATCAAATCTACTGGTATAATCAAAGGTAACAATGTATCTATTTTGTTTGATTCAGGAGCTACTGACTCCTTTATATCTCCATTAGTTGTGGAGCGTTGCGGGCTAGTGGCAACTAGACAGGGTGTCAGTTGGGAAGTGGAATTAGCTTCAGGAGCTAGAGTGTTAGTAGAATCAGAGGTTAGGGCATGTCAGCTGCAGATTGGCAAGACCACCACTTTAGTAGACCTTAGAGTGACTCCACTTGGATCTTACGGAATCGTACTTGGCATGGGTTGGCTTTATGCCCACAGAGCCAAGATGGATTGCCGCCTGAAAAAGATCGAGTTTGAGGATGATCATGATTCGCCCATAGTTATCATCGGGATTCAAAGGCCCATGTCTCTTTGCATGATCTTCACAATGCAGCTTAAGTGGAGCATGCCGAAGGGATGTCAGCTTTTTGCTATCACTATCAGTGACAGAGGAGAAGAGGAGGAAAAAGAAACATCACTCGATGACCATCCTATCCTTAAGGGATATTCAAATGTATTTCCTTCAGAATTACTGGGAATGCCTCCTCGTAGAGAGATTGATTTTCATATAGACCTAGTACCAGGAGTCGAGCCAGTTTCCAAAGCACCTTATAGGATGACCACAAATGAGCTAAATGAACTTAAAATACAGCTTGAGGAACTCCTTGAGAAGGGTCATATTCATCCTAGCGTATCCCCTTGGGGTGCACCAGTCATCTTCGTTAAGAAGAAGGATGGATCTCTCCATTTGTGTATGGATTATCGGCAGCTAAATAAAGTAACCATCAAGAATCGATATCCTTTGCCCAGAATTGATGATTTATTCGACCAACTTCAAGGTGCCAAAGTCTTTTCCAAAATAGATCTGAAGTCAGGATACCATCAGTTGAGAATAGTGGAAAATGATATCCACAAGACCGCATTCTGCACTAGATATGGTCACTATGAGTTTACCGTAGTCCCCTTTAGACTTACGAATGCACCAGCAGTTTTTATGAGCCTCATGAATGGGGTGTTCCGTACCTTTTTGGACCATTTTGTTATTGTGTTCCTCGATGATATACTGATATATTCTCAGAATGAGAAGGAGCATGAGGAGCACCTGAGACAGGTATTGCAGTGTTTGCGGGATAACCAGTTGTTTGGCAACCTATCGAAGTGTGCTTTCTTTTGGTCTGAGGTCAAGTACCTTGGACACGTTATTTCTGGTGATGGGATCTCAGTTGACCCATCAAAGATTAGGGCTATTATGGATTGGCCAGTGCCTACCAGTGTGACAGAGGTCAGGAGTTTCATGGGCTTAGCAGGGTATTTCCCATGTTTTGTCAAGGGTTTCTCCAGAGTCGCACACCCTATTACTTCTCTTCAGCGTAAAGGGAAGAAATTTGAGTGGACAGAGAAGTGCGAGAAGGCCTTTCAGGAACTCAAGAAGGCACTTACTAGCGCTCCTACCCTTGTTGTACCAGATCCTACAGCTGACTTCATGGTTTGTACAGATGCTTCACTAGAGGGTTTAGGGGCAGTTCTTATGCAGGATGGTAGGGCCATAGCTTTCGAGTCTAGGAAGCTTAAGACTCATGAACTTAACTATCCCACTCACGACCTTGAGCTTGCAGCAGTAGTGCATGCACTTGTGAGGTGGAGACACTTCCTTTTAGGACATCACTTCGAGTTCCATTCAAATCATCAGAGTCTTCAGTACATCTTCACTCAGCCGAACCTTAATGCACGTCAGAGGAGATGGATGGAGTTCTTGTGCGAATATGATTTTGACATTCACTACATCAAGGGAAAGGAAAATGTAGTTATAGATACCTTGAGTAGGAGACGACATGAGGTTTACACCACATCCATGGGCACAGACTTGAGAGACCGTATACTACAGCACTTGCCAGAGGATGGATGGTATGCAGAGGTTGGTCAGGTAATACGATCTCAGGTTACTCTAGAAGGGAAATATGTGGATTATTCTTTGGAGTCCGATGGACTGTTATGCCACAGAGGGCGCATTTATGTACCTTCCTCCGGAGGGTTGCGAGAGTTCATTGTCACAGAGGCTCATAGAGCTCCTTATGCAGCGCATCCCGGGGTTAAGAAGTTGCATGCTAACTTGAGGTAGTTGTATCATTGGCTGGGAATGCGACAGCTCATTGCTGAGATAGTAGCTCGATGCCTCGAGTGTCAGAGGGTAAAGGTGGAGCACCGCCATCCAGGTGGGTTGCTCCAATCTCATGCTATACCAGAGTGGAAGTGGGATACTATATCCATGGATTTCATCATTGGTCTTCCTATGTCTTCTTGTCGCCATGATGCTATCTTGGTGACAGTTAACAAGTTGACCAAAGTAGCTCACTTTTCACCAGTTCATACTACATTCACAGCTCCAGCAATAGCACAGGTGTTCTTGTGAGACATTGTTAGACTTCATGGTGTACCCCGCAAGATTATATCTGACAGGGATTCTCTTTTCACTTCTTCCTTTTGGAAGTCATTGCAGGCAGCTATGGGCACTAAGCTCAATTTTAGTACAGCCTATCACCCAGAGACAGATGGTCAGATAGAGAGGGTCAATCAGGTGTTAGAGGATATGCTTTGCATGTACGTAATGGATCATCAGACTTGGTGGGAGGAGTATCTTCACTTAGTGGAGTTTGCCTATAACAATGGGCATCATACTTCTTTGGGGATGCCACCCTATCAGGCATTATATGGCAGGCCTTGCAGGATGCCCTTGAGTTGGGATTGCATAGAGGATAGAGTTGCTATTGGTCCTGAGATAGTTCAAGATATGGAACAGCAGGTGGATTTGATTAGGTAGCATCTCAGAGAGGCTCAGGATAGACAGAAGAAATATGCTGATGCAAAAAGGATAGATCATAGCTACTTGGTTGGAGACAGAGTTTTCTTGAGAGTGCAACCGCATAAGAGTCCAATCTGTTATAGAAAGGATTCTTAGCTCGCACCTCACTTTGTAGGACCTTTTGAGATTCTTGAGAGGATAGGCACAGTTGCCTACCGTTTAGCATTGCCACCTAGCCTGTCACGCATCCACGATGTGTTTCATGTATCAGTTTTGAGAAAATATATCTATGATGAGTCTCACATTTTAGATTGGGATGCCTTGCAGGTGGAGTTGGACGGGCAGCTAGCTTTGGAGCCCATTCGCATTTTGGCATGCTGGACATTGTCCCTTCGAGGTCGAGAGCTAGACCAGGTTAGGGTCCAGTGGGATTGTTATGATGAGGTTACGACTTCATGGGAGGACGTAGCACGTATGAGATCAGAGTACCCCCACCTCTTTGATGAACTCCAGGAGGAAGTTCATTCCTAGAGGGGGAGGATGTGAGGAATCACCTCAAATCAGTCTGACATTCAGTGGATTTTATATTTAGACTATTATAGATACTTTATGTTGATGCATTTTGAGACTTAGAACTTATATGATTTCAGGATTTGGATAACATTGCTATGATTTGATGATTTACTTATATGCTTTATGAGATAGAACACTACATGATTGTTAGATAGGATGATATTGCAATGATAGATGTCGTTATTAAATTTGTAGGACTTTACTATGAATATAGAACTATGATGTATGGTTAGTTTATGTGAATTGGGATGAAATTGCTTATGTGAAATTGCTTGATAAAAGATGTATTTAATTTGTGCAGATGAAAATTGTATGCAAGTGATGATGTGTATTGTTATTCCTTTGAATTATATTATATGTGGATATTTGAAAGTACTAATGTGTAAATTGAGATGCGCAGGAAATTTACCATGTGACCACGGAAAATTACGGAGAACCAAACCTAGACTTATGTATGTTCGTAAGCCAGGGGTTGTCTATTTGGAGAGACAACACCCCGTTTGTGTTGTATTTTATTCGTAACAGTATATGTTGCATGAGTGTTAAGTGTTATTTAAATTTAATGTGTAAAAACCACAAGAGACAATTTCATGTTTTATTTTGTAAAAGTGTTTTATTTGTGTCACTTGACACATGTGTGGATTTAAATTTAAATGTTTTATTTTTGTCTCTTGGTGGGAAAGTGTTTAACTATAGTTTTTCTTAAATAATATAATGTGTTGTCATAAATACTTTGGGAATATAATCTCTAGAGTGGTCAACATATGTTTGACCCGAAAATAAACTTCAGAGGGGTTTAAAATGGGTTAAATGAACACCTAGGGGTAGTTTAATAGGGTTTCCTAAGGCCCATAAGGTATACCTAGGGGTTAGGAGTAATTTTAGGCAAGTTTCTACTTTTAAATGATCTTTCTGACGCTTTAAAAATTGGCTTTTTTGAGTTGTGCGAAAATTGAAAATTAGAAGCTTAAATCTAATTGAGATTTTTCCTATTCGAATGAGAGTCTTTTTGCATTCTGCTTTTCTTTCCTTTTTGGTTTTTAGAAACTTGTGAGAACTCAGAGAATGAGCTTCTTAAGCAAGATTTTGAGAATTTGAGGGTAATCACCCACTCTCCATTTTTGGAGACAAGAGAAAATTTTGAAAAGAAAAAGTATAGTTTTGGAATAAGAAATTTAACTAAGAGTAGAAGAAGAAGATCCGTTGATTGGGTAGCTCTTCCTGAAATATTATACTACCATTGGGCAAATTAAGGTTGGTTAAATTATTCTTTAAAATGTCTATTTTCTTGTATGTGTTTGAATGTATGATTGGAGAAGAGATCTGTGTTCTTGAATGACTTGTTTTAGAATTTCATTTGAAAATTTTGCATTATGCTTTGTTGTGTTTTGGGAGTTTTCTCAAGACCTCTTACTCTTGGGAGAGAAGAGGATCTTGTGGGTGGTAGCAGTGACAACCCTCGAGTGAGAGACTCTCGTTTGAGAGCAATCACAAGGGATCTTTGTGTGACCCTTGCTGCATGGCCTGTTTGTGCAATGGGGGTCATAAGGCTAGAATGCCTTGGGGGGCATAAGGAATATGGGGGTGAGTTTCTTGATGTATTTATTATGCCATGAGGTGGCTACTTGTTTTACCATACTTGTAGTTCTCCTCAGGGTATTGGTCCACTACCACCCTTGAAAAGATCATCACTGAAGTGTGGTGCTGTGTAGCCAAGTTGGGAGTGTGCCTGAAAATCTATGTGTGAATTTATGTCTTCTTGGAGTTTGCACGTTTGTTACCCGTCTAGGAATTGGTTCTCCGAGCTCGGGGGTGGCTACCAGTTAGCCTAGGCTGGGAGGTGAGCACTCCATGGTCATATTGTGATTTATTATTCAGGAAAGTCAGGAGAAGAGAATAGGAACCGTGAAAAGATGCAGAAGATTATTGTTGAAGATACTTAAATCCTTTTGTAGTTATTTGTTTAAATTTGATATTAGAAATATACCCTCATTCGTTGAATGAGAGATAAGTTGTAATTTTGAGATAGGACATGTGATTTAATATTGTAGTTAAATAAAGAAACATCTTGTAATTTTGCAGAATATCGATAGAGTTGTAAAAAGCCAGATATGTTTCTGTTTCTATTTTGAAAAGTAAAGGGTTGCTTGATTTGCATGCAAAAGCTTCTTTTGTAATATGGAAAAAAAATCAGTTTTTAACTAACTTACCTTCATTCTACTTGCAGAAAAATATGAATAATATTTATTGTTAATATTTAAATGATTGTATGCATGTTGTATTAAAGATGTATAATGCAGATTATTTTTTCTAAAGTAACATCTAAGATGTATGAACCCTAGCAAGGTTTCGGTCGGGGCCAAGCGCACTGTGCAATGCATAGTGGCCGGCGGCCGAGCGCACTATGCATAGCACAGTGGCCGGCGGCCGAGCACACTGTGCATGGCACAGTGGCCGGTGGGCCGAGCCCACTGTGCACTACACAGTGGCCGGCGGCCGTGCGCACTGTGTTATACATAGTGGCCGGTGGCCGAGGCCACTGTGCTTTGCACAGTGGAGATTTCGGCGGCGCCAATCTCCACCATTCCGCCTCCTCCCTGCTTTCGCCATCTCCTATGTTCACTCGACCCGTCCGCTACCATGACCACCCTGCGGGGTAACGGGGTAAGAAAAAATAATAAACTTTAAAAAAAAGAAACCCTAGCTCGGTTAGAGCTAGGGTAGAGGGAAAGTAAATAAGATTAAGTTTATTTTTTTTTAAAATGACAAAGAAGTAATTTTATAGTGTAATTTTAAATTAGGTTTTTCATGATAATTATTTATTAGTAGTGGGATATTATATTTAAAATTAGTTAAGGTTTCAAATTAGATAGACGGGGAATTTTTAATTCCATTTAATTATTTTTAGAACTAACTAATTGTGGAGCCTTAGATTAAATAGAAGGGGAAAATTAATTCCTTGATAACTAAAATTGATTTTTGGAAAGGTAATTTTCCTCATCGAATAATGTCATTTAGAAAATTAATTTGACACTTTAAACCATTAATTTAATTAATGATTTAAAATGAAATTTAGAGAATATGGCTTTATGGGAGATCAATTTTTCATCTCCGTCTATCCATTTAAAATGAGTTAATAAATTATAATAACAACTTTATTTGATGAGAAAATAAATAAAAACATTTAGTTTCCGGAAATGAATTTAATTAAGTTTGATACTTTGTTAGTATCAGAGTTAGTTCGATTTTCGTTCGGACAACATGTTATCACATGTCGTGAAAGTAAACTTGGTTAATTAACTAGTCATATTTTAAAAAAAAAAAAATTGTTCCATTTTTTGCCCTAAAATTTGGGCATGACAAAATAAATGATTTCATCAATCAACTAGGTGATGATTTCAATACGATAATGGATGATTACTTCAATAGATTCCAGGAAAAGATGCATAGCAGGTACAAGATTCCACCTCAGCTAGTGGAAAAGTACAAGGATACTATATGTTTTGAAGTGGATACCGACTACTATTATGTCAATGTAGTAGAACCCAAGACTCAATCATTACCGCCTATGGGTTATGAGATAGATTTTGACATTGCTCAACAACAGATAGATGCCTTTTTAGCACTTCCAAGGCATGCTACCAAGAAAAGATATGGCACCTATGAAGAGGTGAAAGAAAAAGTAAAAATGAGCATTGTAGTACCGAAGGCTGCCAGAAAAGCCACCAGAATGATCAAGGATTTAACTGAGAAGTTTGGAGAAGGTTCTACCTCCACAACAACTAAGACAAAAAGAAGGAAGAGTGATCAACTTTCGATCAAGGAAGAATCTGAAGCTCAAGAAGCAGCAGTTACACTGAGCACCGAGTTGCCCAAGGGCAAAGTTTTGAAAAGAAAGAAAAAGGATACAACCGAGGTGTCACCGACCAAGCCAGCAAAGTGACCGATTACTAGATCATCTGCTATGTCACCCAGTAAGAAGCAAAAGAATTTAGAAATGCCTAAGCTTACAAAAACTTATAGAAAGAAGACCAGAAGACTAATTTTGGATAAAGAGGCAAGTGACACAGAGTTAGAAGATGTAAATAAATTTCAGGTTGTAAAAAGCACAAAGGAAGATGTACATAGTGTTGAGAATTTTTGTGCAAAATTAAAGCAATATGGTGGATTTGGGTCATTTAGATATGTAAAATATGATTCGAGATCAGATGAAGAGAAGAGGCAATCAAAAGAGATTGTAATTTGTACACTTCTCAAGTTCTGAGTAGTTCCATTGGAAGTGGCTAGTTTTCTTCCAAAAGCATTGTACTCACATATTGATGATAGATGGAAATATGCTATGGACTTGGAGAAGCAAATAAGAGAAAGAGTTTTGGTTCATCTCTTTCCAGATATGTCAGTAGATGACATAAGAGATCATTTGAAAAACTACCAGACAAATTTTCAAGTAAAACAAAGGGCCTTGAAAATGATGAATGGCCTATATCTTGAAGTTGAAAATGAAACTAAAGAAAAATGGAAGAAAATATTTAGGGTTCAGGCTGAAGAGCCAAAAGGTGAAGTAGAAATAGTTGACATCACCGAGCAAGATCCTGCTTCAACTATTTAATTAGATGAGGATGTAATGGACACTAGAGCATAGGAAGGAGAAATGATAGAAGGGAGCTCCTATGCCAAACTGATATCAAGTGAATCAGTTGTGGAATAGATTAAGTCCTATCCTTCGATCACCCAACCAGTTATAGCCAAGAAACTTGAGGACACAGATCAAGGTACAGAGGATCAAAAGGTTAAACCAGATTTATCTACCTCTCAGGCCATTGGCGAGAAAACTTCCCAAGTACCATCAAGCACCGAGACAATTGCCACTGAAACTCTGAGCAAGGAAACACCGAAGGATACAACAAAGGCTATAGGAACTGACAAAAGTGTTGCCTCTACCGAGCAACATACCGAGGAAGGACAAGCCTTAAAAGCCATTGTACCCATTCAACCGGAGAAGGCATCATCATCAAAGGAGAAGAAAGCAAAAAGACATAGTTTTAAGATAGATCTGTCAAATCCCATTGTGTTACCGAATGTTGACATTACAAAATTGAAAGGGAAAGCACTGATAGAATTTGGTGAGCTTTTTAAAGCTAAAGCAGAGTAGGAAAGACAGATAGCTATTCAGCAGAAGAATCGAGTACTTCAGAAGGTCAAAACATTATTGACAAACATGATACCTGAAGCTACCATCAATAAAGATGCTGCCATCCATGTGCAACTGGATGAACTATCACTCAATTGGAGGAATCAGGAGTAGAAGCATCAAAATACCTTAGCAAATTGAAAGATAAAGAGCTAATTGTCAAGATGATTGAAGAAGTGTACAAAGCAATTGCTATAGGTAAAATAAAACTTATTGAATTCATTGATGAGTTGTCCCCTCAACTCAAGCATATTATTTCTTTATTCTAGAAGTTATGTACATTCTCATTATTCATCAAAGATATCAAGAATAAGACTAAAGTCATTGAAAAAGAGATTACCGATCTCTCAAATAAATTAACTACTGAGCTAGATTCTCTTCAGAATTTTTATACAAGGCTACAAACCCTTATGGCTCAATAGTTAGAACTTCAGAATGAAGAGAATTAAATAAGGATGGATATCATGACTCTTTAAACATTATTTATTCCCCATTTGTCATCAGTTCAAGAGTAGATCAACCGAGCTACTGAATTGTCAACTCAAGTAGAGGGAAGCACTTTATATGGTTTGATCACACTGTCAGCTGATATTACAGCTCAGAATTCACTAATGGAAAGTGTTAGGGATGCACTTACCAATTCTCTTACAGACGCTCGTACAAAGTATCAATCTATTTTTGATCAGTTGCCCCCACCAGATGGTAACTAGTTTTGATGTTTGTCAAAAAGGGGGAGTGTACCAAGTATATAGAGTATTTGAGTGTACAGATTTTATCATATACACCGAGTATACAGTTGAAATTGATAGGGGGAGCATGGAACATCAAGATCATAGAACATCAAGAACATGGAACATCAAGAGCATGGAATACAAAGCATGGAACATCAAGTTATGTACAAAATATTGATAAGGGGAGAATGTATTTGAACAATGTATATACTGACATTTTAGTTTATTTTGCAAGTATATAGATTTTGTGTTATGACTTTGAAAGGAGTTTTGTCAAACATACCAAACTAATGTCAAAAGGGGAGATTGTTGCTATTTACTAAGTTGTCATTAGTTTTATGCCCAAAGTCATCCTATATACACTAGTCAGTTTATACTACCGAAAAGTCCAATCGATAAATACCAAGGCTACCGGTGTCAGTTATTGAAGAGAGATAAGTCACCGAGATGATATACACTGAGCTATGAACTGAGATGAATAAAGAATGTCTACCGAGTAAGGTTCATATGTCTACCAAGAAACAAAGAAGGAATACCAAGTTAATCTGAACCGAGTACAAATGTGTTACCAGATTCAATGAACCTGGACACACATGTGGAATGTGTTACAAGATTTGAGAAGATGAAAATGTTATTACATAGGAAATTGCATTTAAAGATTTTGTATGATTTTGAGGAAGAATATCCAATGAAATAATTTCTATGTTTATTCATTCAATAAAACATGTTTGTATGATCAAAGTATGAACAAATCACCATCTCAGAGATCTATATAAACAAAATGAGTTGAGTATTTGAGATATGACATGGAAAATCAAGAGAGAAGATACAAAGTGATGATATAGTGAAGAAAGAAGATTGACAGAGATATTTAGAGGTTACCAAGAAGGTTTGAAAGAACAATTTAAGGGACAGAGTATACAAAAGTGGTTACCATAGGAATGCTATGAACAAGGTAATTTTATATTGAGCACATAGAGTCTTCTATAACATTTCAGATGTGAAGTTGTGGATATTTTGTAAAGATTTTGATTGAATTATTGAGTTGTGTTAGAAACCTTTAATAGTGTAAAAGACTCTAATGAAGTCTATAAATTGTAAAGCCTTTAACCAGGTACAACATTTTGTAAAAGTGTTTGTAAAATCCTTTAGCAAGGTAGATCTAAATATCTTTATACTCCCAACAGGGTAAGCTATCAGAAATAGCTAAGCATGTAGCTCTAACTAAGCAATCTTGATTACTGCAGTAATGAAGTTGTGGGTGCCATCCCCACTGCAGTTTTTCTCTCTAACCAAGAGTTTCTGCATGACCAAAAATCTTTGTGTTATAGAGTGAAATGTTGATGGATGTTATTTCTATGATAATGTTTTAGTATTATATATTTATGAGATCAACAATACTTAGTTTGTGTTTATCAGTAAAATTGTTTTTCAAGAAAACTTTTGAAGTACTGATTCACCCCTCCCCTCTCAGTACATTACCTTTACAAGTCAGACCTAACACACTAGTGGAGGGGAGTCATGTCATTCTATGTCTCTCCAAAGTGAGTGAAGAAAGAGCATCCCCTCGTATCCCATATAGACTCATACACAAACATGAAAATGAACACATAATATATCTCATATATAATGTACATATGTTAGTCCATGGTCAATACATAAGCATAAAATCTAAAATCTAAATATTCATAAAGATATAATGTGTAACCAACATTTATTATTTCCAAAACATCATAGCATAGTAACATGATAAAAGCCATCACAACATAGAGTATCATCTAACCCTATAAACAACTAAAAAAGTCAACCAAAGTCAAAATAGGTTAAATAGCGTTTGATCCAGGGAGTGGCATTACATCCTTACCATTGACCATAAAGTATATAGCTATTACATGTATATCTCCTTCTAAAATCCCTCATGAAAGAATATCATCTCAAAAAAAACTACTAACCTCAAGTTTAACTATACAAGGAATATATAACATAAATTTAATGGATGTAATGTTTACAAGTAGAGAAAATATATCTCAAAATTTTATTACTTGGGTAAATGCATGAAGTTGAGTCCACTTGGATTGGAAGTTTCAGACATAGCCAAAAACACAAAAATGTGTCAAACAAAATAGGATCCCATTATGCTTAAGGGTCTTGAGCCAAAATTTGAAACAAAATAGGATCCCATTTAGAAAACAAGATAGGATCCCATTTCATAAATGGGATCCTGTTTCAAAAATAAAATGGGATCTCATTTCTTTTTATATTGTTTTTTTTTTTTTAAATGAAAATGACTTATATATGTACATGAAATATAACATTTAAGTATAGGTCATATGTCTTTTTTCATATATATATATGATGTTTGAGTATGGTTTCCAGTCTCTAGGAGTTACAATGCAAATTCTAGATTTTGGAAAATCTTATAAATTTTTAGACTTGGTCAAATTTTAGTAATCAATAGGCTCTTATTAGAATTTTATCTCTCTCTCTCTCTCTCTCTCTCTCTCTCTCTCTCTCTCTCTCTCTCTCTCTCTCTCTTCCTTTAGATATAGACCCATATATCTCCATATCGCTCTTCCTCTATCCCCTGTCTACCTCTTTATCTCACTTTCTTCTGTCTCAACCAAAATATAGACCTCTCTCTATCTCTCTCTCACATCCTTAACTCTCTACGCTCCATCTCCTCTCTTTACACACATCCCATAACTCAATACCTACCTCTATTTCTCTCTCTCTCTCTCTATATATATGTCTATCTCTCCCTACATATCTTTCAAACACTCCCTACCAACTTATCTTTCTCTATATATATCTCTCTCCCACCCACCTCTCTCTCTCTCTCTCTCTCTCTCTCTCTCTCTCTCTCTCTCTCTCTCTCTCTCTCTATCTATCTATCTCTGTCTCTCTCTGTCTCTATCTCTGTCTCTATCTCTGTCTCTCTCTCTCCATCGCTCCCTCCTCCCCTCTCTACTTTTATCTCCTCTCTATCCCCTCTCTAGGTCTCTCTATCTCTCTCTCTCCTCTCTCTCCTAGAATATAGATCTATCTCTCTACCTCTCTCACACATTCTTAAATCTCTATAACTCTCTATCTCATCTCTCTCTAGACACATATCCCCTCACTTCCTATCTACCTATATATCTACACATACTTATGTATCTCTCTCTACATACCTCTCTGATCTCTCACTCTCTCTACCTCTTCGCCCCTTCCTCCTTCCCTCTCTCTTGATCTATACCTATCCATCTCTCTCTACTTATTTCTATCTCCCCTCTTCCTCTCTTTGTTGAACCCAAGGCAGGACTAAGATGGGGGGTGAATCAATCTCAAAAATTAAAAATAGATAAATTATATACAAAATTCAACCATACAAAACAATACCAAAAAGTCACATTAAACATCAACACATGAACACTAGATTTACATGGAAAACCCAAATAAGAAAAAATTATGTGAGAATAAAATTCACAATATGAATAATAATAATTAAAATATTTTAGGCTCACTACCAAGGAGCAATAGAAATTGATGGACTTGCAAGACTAAGGCACACTACCTTAAGGCAAGATACAAGGACTTGCACAATTGAGGCTCACTTCTTCAAGGAGAGATACCAAATGTTGATAAAGGACCCACTTTCATTCAACAATAGAAGAAATAGTATAATTTATATGATAAGGATCTCCTAAACATGAAATTTTCCTTGAACATTAGGATCAAGTGACCAATATCATGGCAAACATTTCTAAACTCTATCATTGTTTTTGCACATTGTCTTCCTAAATATATCACCTTCAATGTTCTTCACAATCTAACTTTCACACATTCACAAACTCAAATCTCCTTGCATATCATTCACACACAACTCATCCATCTACACTCCTTAAATATAAAATAGAGCATCAAAAACTTAATTGAGGATCGGACAAAATAAAATAAGCATTGTCACACAAAATAAGCCACCTAGACAAAAAATACTCAAGGCAGTCTAGACCAAGAGAATGATGAAACCCATATACATCATGACATATCCTTCCAAGATGAATCTAATAGTTCACTCACACTAACAAATCCTCCAAATTTGGAACTAATCATAATGTCTAGAGAGGCAATAGGGCTTGTCAATCAATCAGCCACAAAGACATTTGCTAATACAAATTACTCCATGTGGATCTCGACACACCAAGGTGAGACGCATATAAATATTCCACTTTGACATCTAATGCATATTGGAACTAAAAACATGATACAAATAAGATAATCCAAATGCACACACCGAACCACAACTAAATGTACTAGACATAAATCAACATAACTCACTTGTGGAACAAAAACAACACAAGAGAATCATATTGAGAATACTATATATGAACCACATAATCATGTCCAATGTAACATAAGCTTCAACATATCCAGAGGCCACCAAAGAATTTCTAAACTAGTCTAGTAAACAACCTTCCTATCAAAAAATAGTAACAACAAACTACTGCAAACCTGAACTAGAAAATTAAAAATCCAAATCATTTTGAAAGAGAGACACTAAAACTCTTTTCTTCATATTGCCACAACTAACATAAAAAAATCACATCCAATTGCAACACCAACACAAGATACATCTGGACTAGAATTCATTCAAACAACCAAGTTTGACATCAATGACGACCATACAAACTCATGTTTCCAACAATCTCCCATTTGTCATTGATTGAAACACTTGAGCACAAATCGGAACATCTATCCCCCTATCAACAATATCTCTCCCCCTTTAACATTAAAGAGAGGGTATAATACACCATACTCCACTAAGAGCAGTAATCAACATCAATCCAGGAGATAAATAATAGGATTTTAAATTCTCCCTAGAAAGATACACCTCTATTATGCATCTATTTAGAAAAAGGAGGGCAAATAACCCCTAGTTTCTATATGAGATACTCAAAAGTATCCTTCACCAATAGTTTAGTGAAAATGTTTGCAACCTGCTCCTTTATAGAAATATACTCTAATCTGACTTCCTTCTCTATAACTTTCTCCCTTAATAAATGTTATCTGATTGAGATATATTTAGTTCTTAAATGCATTACCAAATTATTTGACATGTTTATAGTTGTAGTGTCATAAAATTGTGCCTCCTACAATTTTAACCATATTTGAGGTTCTCACCTTGGTGACGACACCCTCCTTTCTGACCAATACCTCTTTTTGTATTTTCACCCCTTGGCCCCTTCCTGTTTGAGCCCTGAGGTAGCCTTGAGACCCTATTCTAGCCCCAAGATAAGGCAGGATAGGCACATGGAACCCCTATTCCCATTGGATAGGGGCATGGCACCCCTATCCCACCCTCTTAGGGTGGCCCCAAGATAGGTCCCCTCGGCCCTATCTGCACTTTGAGATCCCAAATCTCCCTGATGTCGGCCATTGGTGAGATGAATTAATCTTATGAGGTATGTATAAAAAGGAAGTTGGTTTTCTCATTTGCATAAGAGGGAATGAGATAAGCAAGCATAGGTGAAGATATACATCATCAAGCATTTAAGCATTCAAGTCTTCTTCATTCATCCATTGGAGCAACATTACAACATTAATTTTGAAGCATCTGTATGTGTTAGGGTTTTGTCATGTTACATGACATTTCATACAACACTTATAATTACATTCAAGAAGTAAAACAATCACCATCAACAAATTTCATATCTACAAGGTATACATTTCTATTGTTTACATTCAAGAATTTGCAATTACTTTCTTTCAAGGTTGATTCCTCAACCGAGATTTGACTGAGGCAAACCCCTATCCACAACCCTTCTTCCCCTATTTTCTATGTGTAGGTTGCAGGTGCATAGCTATAATTGTAGGTTTGGGCTTCATTTGCAGAGACAAAAGAACCCTTTTCATTTCGTGGATTTTGTGGAGGACCATGTACACTCCCGCCACGGTCCTAACAACTTTTCTCCAAATTTGTAGGGCAGATCTGTATCAGTATAATTAGCTCAGATCTGAAGTTACAGTGCAATCCCGAACTCGTAGCTCCTCATTTCACTCTCTTTCTCTCTCTTTTCCACATAGTCAACAAGTCAACCTTCTCATTTACAAAAGAGGGTAAATCACACTTCAACCCTTTCAATCCACTTGGAATTCACATCCTTGTTTCCCTTGTATTTGGATCTAGTGGATTCAAGCCCCTCTTTTGAATGTAAAGTTCCCCCAAGTGAAAATAATCCTAGTGACTTCCTTTCTCTCTCCTAGGTGGGGAGTCACTAGGATCCACTTTTCCACTTTACAATAGCTCTAGTATTATCACACATGATAGGAATAGCTTCATTGTATACTACTATGATATCTTTAAGAGTATGTTTCATCCATACAATTTGAGTATAGAAATACATTGCAATAATGTATTTCTATTTTATAGTAGATAAAGATATTGAGTTATACTTCTTACCTAAGCAAGAAACCAACCTTTCCAACCTTTCTCCCAAGAAAAATGGAACACCACTAGTACTTTTCCTATCATCAACACTTTTGGCCCAATCAACATTAGTGTATTCTTTCATCATGAAATCTCCATTCTTCTTATACCAAAGACCAAAATTTGGAGTCCCTTTCAAATACCTTAAAATTCCCTTCACAACTTATTCATGTGACTACTTTGGATTAGCCTGAAATCTAGCCACTAAATAGACATCTTGTTACTGTTGTGTTTGTCATTGATGTCAATCACTAAGGATTGGATGTCTGTAGTAAAAGGTTTTCTTTCTATCATCATGGAGATAGGAGCAGAACAATGTGTAATAGGAATAGATGGTTGGAAGTATACAACAACAACAAGAACTTTGTATATTATTTGCAAATAGATTTGATGAATGACCAAGTGTATTGTTTGTATCTGTGATATGTTTCCTTCAAGTTCTAATGTTGAAAAAGTAGATAGGGTTCAGTAACTATGTGTGTATTTAGTTTTTGTCTTTACTATGATAGAATTATGACAAGTGACAAGATATAGTAACAAAAAACTTCAATAAAACAAGCTAACAATGATATGAACTTTAATAAGTTTACTAGACATATCGCCAATTAATAATCTTAATAACATGGCAGTGACACAATGACTTTGAAGGCTATGTCTATGGTCATTATTTACTCTTTTAAATATGCAGGGATAATGATCAGTTTTTAAACTTCAACAAATAATTCTTATGGCAGGAATTGATGACAGGTAGTTACTCAGTAAAGTTTTTTTCTTGCAATGGAGGGAATTCGACAACCTAGGAATGAAGTCCTTGGACATAGAATGGTCCTTCTAATACCTCTACAAACTGGTGCAAGGTTGGGCTAGGGCATAACAAAATGTTCTAGAGCTATCGGGGAATCGAGACAGACCTCTAGCGAACTCTACAAGGCTCTGTGGCCAAGATAGTAGCATGGGTCTGAGACTTTAGCATGGTTAGTGGACTACAATGTGGCACACTAGTGTCTAGTTTTTATAGAGTATAGAATTAGACAAAGACATCTAGTTCGTATGGATGAAATGAAAAACTTGATGAATGCTGACTAAATACACAAAATGCAACATACAAAATGGTAATTATGAAAAAGAATAGCTAAATAGAAGAGGAAGTTAGGAATGAACTCACCAAGATACTTGATGTGATGTTTACTTCCACAATATGACACTCAATCCTACAACATAATACCTACACACATGCAAGAGAGAAAATGTTGGGGGTTTTATTTTGGAGTTTGCCTAAGTTAGACCCCCGTTTTGGTGTTTCCACCTCCACAAACAACCCAAAAAGCCACGGGAAAGGAAGATGATGAAGAAGCTTATAAAGAAGAATGCAAAAAAAAATACAAAGACAATGCTATGCTATTTGGTAATTGGAAAATAAATGAGATATTGGAAATGTAAGATAGAATTAGATTACTACCCTAGTGCTTGGAAATTGTTGGTATGCTTGGTAAACTTGGGAGCTCGACGATGCTGCAACAATGGTGGTGGTGTCTCCAAGAGCTTCAATTTCCAAGAACAAGTCTCCAATCTACCAAAATATCCCTTGAAAATGTCCCAAAACCAAGGATATAGGCTAAGGGATGAGTTTGAATGTTAGTGGCTATGCAAGGAGGCATTGCAATTCCTTCATGGTGTAGGTCGTAATGTTTGAATGACCACCTATTGGCTGGCAGGTTGGTAGGACGGTAGTACATTGTGCGAACGTATCCATGCCATGTATGCATCCACGAATTTGTCAGATTGGCACAGTTGGTAACACCTTTGGGGAAGCTGACATGGACTTCTTTGGTGGACAAAAGGACAAGTTGGCAAACCTATCCTCCAAGCAATGTGGGGGAGGTGCCACATGTCGCAATAGTCACTAAGGGTGATGAGGGTGATATTTTTTACCCTACATTTTGCCCCCACTTTAGCAAGTATGTCTTCATTAAAAGATGGAAAGATAAAGTAGGAAAGTTTGAAAAGGTGAAGAGGAGAAAATATCGCAATAGGGAAGAAGATGCTCATTGATCAGATGAAGTTGCCCTCAGTGATATGATGCTAGAATTTTGGAATAGAAATCAGTACTTGGAACATCGACAACATGCTAGCTGCAGTCTAGCTTGATGGATGATAAGATATGATAAAGAAGTTGGAACAAATCACAATAAGAAAAAGCCTCACCATGAAGGAAATTCCATGATGACGAAAAGATACAAGATGGGGCGGTCACCATTGGTACAAGATACATCGATATGGCTAGCATTATGTGTCATGCTGAGAGCCATATGATAGCATGTGGTAAGCTGGTATGGAAGAGCATACAATAGGGAAAATTGGAACTCTGATATGGATAACCATATGATAGGGAAAATTGAAACGCCGATATGGATAACCATATAATAGGGAAAATTGAAATGCCGATATGGATTACCATATGATAGGGTGAAAGGATATACCAACATGGGTAGTGAGGCATGGATCACCATGAAATAGGGTAGATAAGTTAGTTGGTATGGGTAGTGACATGCTAGATTGCTATGCGAAATTGGAATTGGAACATAGTAGATTGGCCTCTACCAAGGCAAGAAAGATGATGCAAATTGGAAAGATGGTTCAGCCCCCATGTAGGCCATCTTTGGAACAAATCAAGTCGTTTTTCCTCCACCTAGGTGATCTTGGAAAGAAAAGATCAAATGGTTTGGCCCCCACCTAGGCGCACATGATAAAGCAAATGCATGAAAAAGTGTAAAAATAAAGGCATAAATATAGAAATGATGATATGATGGCCCCTCCTTAGAATGATATGCATGGAAGGCATCTTATTCAAAGGAGAAGAGTAGTTGTGGCACATCAACATAGAGAAATGTTTCCTTGGAATGCCACCAATGAACAAGTAGCACATAGATATCCACAACATCAAAATATGAAATGAAAGAGACAGGGGATAGGATTATTTGGCATCAAAACCCATAGCAGTGTCAAAAGTATAGACATCACTGCAAGATGGGTGCATCATCATAGCACCAAAGATCTTAGATCTAAAGAAAGACACATGAAGACAAAGAGGAAAAAAAATAAAAATTGGGTCAACATGAAAGATGGCATAAGGATTCCCTTGACGGTTTGCATCATCCCCTAATGTCAAAAAACAAAAATATATGATAGATAGAGGAAATAGATATACAAATAGAAGAATCAGTACAACAGAAAATCCCCTATATCTGAGCACCTATAGAGTAGCTTAGGTCCTATAGGAGAGAACAACATATAAATAAAGTCAACCTCCCATATCCAAGTACCTACGGGGTGACCTCGGTCCCGCGGGAGGGAACAAATAGATAAATCAAGCACGGGGGATCACATGCATGCATACGTGCAAGTACATGTAGAGGAAAAAGAAATGATAAGCTAAGGGTCATCATTGAGGAGATCGTCATCCTGAAGGAGAGCCTTGTCCTTCCAAGATATGTCATAGGGAGAAGATCGACATCTACAAGCTCGGAGGAGGAGAGCGTCAATGATCTCGTGAAGATCAAAGATGGTGTCAAGATCTCCTTCAATGAATCAAGCATGTATCCCTCAGAGGAGTAAGTAGGTAATACACTCAGAGAAGATGAAATAAAGATAGGATTGGTGGCCTCTAGAAGAGGGGGAGTGATAAATTTGGGAGAAGGCGGGGCCTTCGCGATCACACACACTAATACAGGCGAAGCAACAAATAGAGAAACATGCAATGGTAGAGATAAGGAACATACCTATGCTGGCTGACAATGTCTAAAATCTAGGGCAGGGCCCTTCTCAAACTTATGTTTGAATGGGATAGGATTATTGAGATAGGAAAGCTATGATGTTGAAGGGGCGACAAAATAGGTGGAGCAGCAGAAGATGCACTAGAGACCACCTATGTGTGTGGCATATCCATAGGCATGGACAAGGGCAGGGTGTCCAATAGAGAATTGATAAGAGGACGCTCCAAGGAAGGAGCGATGAAGACTTGCACCTACTTAGGGGGAGCTTCATCAAAGTTCCTTGGAGCAATTGGAAGAAAAACCAAAACTAATGCAGAAGCGGGAGCCACCGAAGGAAAAAGCTCCAAAACAGCAGTGTTGGAGGATACACTAGCGGACTGTAAGGAAACATCACATGCTCGAGCCTTGGCCCATAAAAAGCATTTATGCATGCGCACGCTGGTTTTGATGGAGGTGGGTACCACAAACCACAGTCTAAGATGAATCAGGAGCATCATTCTCCATAGGAGAAGCCAGTAAGATCATCTCAAGGACAGGAGAAGGCCTAACTGATGAAAGAGGAGGAACATCCTAAATGGGCGCCCAACCTCACTTCACTCGAGGAGCAGGTGGAGGGATAGGAGGCACTGACATGGTCTATGATGTAGATGCAAGTGGAGATAAGGTAACCTAAGATGAGAACTTCCCCTTCGCATAGAGAGATGCCCTAGGGATATCGACCATGATGTGAAGCTCGAAGGGTGGGAGGGCCATGGACTTTGGTAGTGAATGACCCTTTCCTTTGGCTGCACTAGGTGCAGTCATAGGAACATGGGACACTGTTGGGGTCTGCATTGTCCTAGGTGGATGAGGATGTTTCGATGTAGGAGTGGGTTTATCCCTAGCCCCCTGTGATGGAGGGACATGTTGCACAACCCACTCCAAGACTAGGATATCGAGTGTAGAAGTTGATGCGGGAGGAAACAAAGGTACGACAGGTTGGTCGAAGTAGAAGTTGACTCCCCCATCTTGTATTTATAATATGCATGGTATAAAAGGTCACCGCGGGGAAGGATTGGCCCAATCAGGGTAGGGTAGAAGTGATCCAAAGAGAATTCCCCATGGGCAATCGACGGTCGATAGCTAGTGTCCTAGATGACATGCATTGCGCCCTCATGAGGAAACTTTAAGCACTTGTGAACCATGAAAGGAACACCCTCCATGGCAATCAACCACGGGATCTTAAGTTTAACTCAGAAGAGATCAGACTCAGGGATGATAGTAAAAATTGAGGACACCGCCTTGAGACCTACCATGACCATCAAGGTGATGCTACCCAATGGGCTGATAGAGAATCCATGGTGGGTCTGCAAGGTAGTGAGACACTCATCATAGACTGGCCTATGCCATCCATTCACGAAGAGTGTCTCCTCCATGATGACATCAACTCTCCTGGAGGGCTGAACCATCACACCTGTGATAGTTTGACTATTCAATCGAGCAAGGATATAGAGAGGAGAAAGCTCTTCGTAATATGGGGCATTGAGCGATGTGAATGAGATAAGAATGTCAAACACCTTCCCCTTTTGGGTAGCGGGGAGATGATAGGGCATGTGATGGTCACCATATGGACATATGGACCACCATCCAAGGTTGGATCAGATGTACAAATCACATTTGTCAAGTGCAGAGGAAATGGGTTGGTATAGATCTGCAAATCACCATTGGTTTTATCCATGGACTTGTTCGATTTGTGTTTCCTTGCGTCAACTTTGATAGCCCCATAGTCAATGTGGTCTTGGATAATATGTCTAAGATGATAACATCTCTCAATATTGTGACTAGGAGCACGATGGTAATGACAATACTTTTACCCATCGAACTAGTAGGGGTAGGGTTGGCTATCTGTCAAAGGTTTAGGCTCAGGTATGGTGATCAGGTTGTCTCGTAACAACCGTTGCATGATACTAAAATAAGAGTCATTCAATTTTGTGAAGATTAAGAGGCAACTAGATTGGAGGAGTAGCTGCTATATTAGCCACAACTTTATTCCTCTGAGACCTATCTGAGGACATGCCAGGAAAGAACCCACCATGAGGGTTCAAAGAAGATTCTTTAAACTACATCACGGTGTGTTGATAATCAGTCAAGGTAGAGCACATGCTGGCAAAGTTGTGATAACAATTCAGGGACAACCTCTCCCTCAATTTTGGTTGTAGGTTGCCTATAAACATACGTTGTAAGTCCTTATCTGGTAGTGTAAAGGGGATCTTAGTTGAGATCGCTTGATACCATGAGATAAAATTTGTCACCTTCTCATGTGGTTGCTGCTTCCAATGAACAAGGTCGGATATTGTTAGGATTCACACAGATACTGAGAGGGGGGGGGGTGGGAATCAGTATCTAACTGGTGAGTTGAATTTCTTAACTTCAAACATGTAGAACATATTATAATAGTGTAACAATATGTAAGAAATAATGGAATAAACAGAATTAAAATCAACCACATGAAAAACACACCATAACATAATGTTTTAACAAGGAAACCTGGTGTGGGAAAAACCTTGGTGGGATTTGTGACCCACAATATTCACTTACTAGCCAATAAGAGAACATTATTGCTACAAGAGGGGCCTGCACATGTAGGAAGGCCAACTGCCTAGAGCTCACTACTCAAATACAAAATAGGAAGTCTCATTGACTTACAAAAATGGATTATACAAATCCAGTGTCTTGTACTACTTCAAAATAGCATCTATAATGCCAGATCCAATACCGATTTCTGCTCTAGTTCTTACATCAACCCTTAACCTATAATTTACATAATAGGTCTGCCTTATTTCGTCTAAATATATTCCTTTTTCTTACTTACAAATGTTCTATAATGATCTCTCTTATATAAGAGTCATTTTACAACTTGCCAAGTCGGCTTACAAAGATTTTACAATAATAAACAAAATATAATATAACAAAAATCATGTTGGCCTTTGTGCCGATATGCTTCCTTTCTCTGTTGGTGCCAGTGGTCTGAGTGCTGGTGTAGAGTCTGATCTTTCAAGTGTTGGTGTAATGCCTTGCTAGTGCCATAGGATTGTAAGGTTGCCATCAATGACAAAACCTTCAATCACCTACAATGTCTCATTGGAGTGTGCATATGCCAACAATCTCCCCCTTTGACATTGATGGCAACACTCATGAGAAAATTCAAAAGTGTATCCAAAACTTGTAATCCAAAAATGTTTCCAAAAATATGTTACCAAAAATATAAGAGCTCCCCTTGAGTAGATAAGTCTTTTGTTGATTATTTTCTCATACTACTACTCCCCCTTTGGCATCAATGACAAAGGTTGTCAAGATGTCAGTAGAGTTGTAGTCTCAACCTTGTAACTGGGTGGTTACAATTTCAAAAAGATCTCCCAAAATCAAGTTTATAGTTTCTATAAACTTCTTACTATCCTTTATTGTTGTATCTATTCTTTGAACTGTACTGATGAGGTGCTGCATATGCCCAACCAATGTTCTCTGTCCCTGTACTAGTGCCTTAGATATTTCCTTCCGTAATGATGCTAGATAGTCCAATCTTGGACTCAGTCTTTGTCTCAAATTCTTTGCCTTATTTACTATTCTCTCCTTTTCTCTTTCTAACTTAAGTAACTCTTCGTCAAAACATGTTATCCTTTGTTCAAAAACTGATAATGTATCAGGTGAGTTAAAAAAATTGTCAACAAGTTTATTGATTTCTTCTTGTACCTTGCTCATTTTCTTATCTATGTCTACTGTCAAAAAGTTTGTCTTGCAAGTATCTTTGTACAGAGTTTTAAATTCCTTCAATAAGTTACATAGTTCCCGAAGAAGTGTGTCAAATTCCCTAGTACACTTCTTTATCTAATCTTCAAAGAATTTTTTCTTTTCACTTTCTAACTTATCCTTTAATGCCTCTTCCTTTATTTGCTCAATAGTCACTGTGTTCTCAGTGATGTATTTACACAAAGTGTCAAGTTGGCTTAAAGAATCCTTATTGTCTATGGTATAGTTAGGAGCTATCATCTTCAAAATTGGGATTGTGTCATATATAGCTTTATAAGCCTATGAACTATAATTTGTTATCCTTTTGATGGAGTCCAAAATTACTTCAGTTAAATTTGTTAATTTGTATCCTGTTGAGGAGGAACCAACATTCTGAATTCCACCAGTGCAGGAAGTAACCAAGCTTGTAGTGACCTCTGGTAGGTCAGTCTATGTTTCCATTTCTTTAAGCAATGTTTTTTGATCTTCACCTATTGGTGGTGGCACTGTTTCCATGTGAATCTGTTCCTGTTCTAGAGCCTGTTGCTCTGCTTGTCTCTCTATTTGTTGCTATGTTTCCATCTCAGTCTGAGTCTCTACCTATTTCTCTATGTTATCAACTTCAACTTTTCTTTCAGTATTGTCAATGTTGTCAGTTGTCGATGGCTCACCAGCCATATCTGTCTTGCTGGTTGTATCTTTGTCTATCATAATGTTGACCTTTTGTGTATCAACATCAACTATGTATAGTACCTCAGGATTAGGAGTTGTATCCTCTATGTCCATACTCTCATATGTCAGTTGATCTTCATTAGTTGTTACCGATGATGTAATTGGAGGTGATGGGAGTAAGTTGTCTTTTACTTTGATGCTCGGAGGTCCACCAAACTTTCCTTTTCCTTTTTCTTTCTCCTTCTGGTATACCTTTATTGGTTTGGGGTTCTTGTACTCTTCCTATTTTTCTTTCTCAACAAGGAATATGTCCCATGCATTTTCTATTTCTTCTATTACTTCATTCACTCTTCCAACCATTAATGCAATATGCCAGTGTGTAGTAGAGAATACTGACTGCTTGGATTTTGCAATTAAGTCATCTATCTCCTTAGGTGAGTTTATTGGGTAAACAACAAGTAACTTTTCAATTTTGATTTTCTTATCAAGCTCTACAATAGCTTGTCTTCTTGCTTCAAGTCTTTTGAACAATTCATATCGTAGTTCATCTACAACTTCCATCAAAAACTTCTTATAGATATCTAGGTGTAAAATAACACTGTTTTCAACTTGTTCTTTCTCATCTACTGATGATGTATCATAGACCTTTCCTATGTTCTTGATTTTTCCTTCCTCTATGATTTCATTTAGCAATTTTTCAAGAGGGGGCATGTTTTGTTTAGTCTTCTTCTTCTTTGGTGTCAACTTTTTCTTTGGTGTTGTCTTTCTAACCAGAGACCTCACTGCCTGTTGTTTTTGTCTAGTCCTTGTAGGCAAGGGTGTGGATGCTGATGAAGGATCCCTTTTCCTTACAACTTTTTTGAAAGTTGTAGGCATGTCACTCTTCGAAGAATTAGCTACCGGTGATAGGTGATTCTTAGGCTGTAGAGTTCCTAACTCATCCTCAGTGATACCAGTTTGTTTCAGTACATCTTCTTTAATAGCCTTAGCCTATCTAGAACCTCTTCTCACAACTACTTCAACCTTTTTCACTCTCTTCTTAGATTGAATTTGACATTCTATGGTCTCAGCACTACCACATACTTCTTCCTTTTGTTCATTTGGTGCTTCGAGAAGTGCTTTAGCATAAGTCTCAATTATATGATCGTCGATCTCATAGCCCATCTCTGTTACCCAAATTGTTCTTGGGATGACTGCTTCCATCCAAATCTCATCATTTTTTTATCACAAAACATATCTCATCCTTGTATTTGTTGACAATCTTCAGTGATGGTCTGATTATTTTGTTCATCCTAACCTTTAGTGCTTGAAAATAGTTATGAATATTATTTTCTTTGTTTTCACCCATGTTGTTGAATAGGTCTGTTAATTGTTTTCCTACTAGTATATCAAATCCAAGGTTCTTGTTGCCTATACTAGGAACCTATTTGGTTATGTGTAGCATCAAGCATACAAGTAGATTTCCAAATCTAAAAGTTCCTTTCTTATCCTTCTTGATTTTGCCTAAGTTATCAATCAACTCATCTTTTAACCATTCACATACATCAATTTTTACATTGTCTTTAACCATGTCATAAGCACTCTTAATGCATAAACTGGAAACTGAGTTAAGTCTGTTTGCATGAGTTGCTTTGTACCCTAAAATTATGCTAACAAATCTCACATTTATATCAGTCACATCATTAACCCTCTGAGACCTTCTGTCTAATGTTGCACCAGTTAGGTTCATTACTAGGTCATTGGAGACCTTTTTAGTCTTGTCTGGTCTGTTACCGGTGGAGGGTAACCCTGTTACTGATTTCACAGCTTCCTTTGTAATTTTGTGAATTGAATCAAGCCAAAAGAATGAACCATGTACCCTGCTTAAAACTATCCTAATCACTTACCTGGGAAATTTAGGAATGCAGAGGATTTCATTGAATCCTAGGGTTTCAACAACTTTATGTTCAGGTTTTACATTTCCGGAATTGTCACATATAATAGTCTTATACATGTTTTTAATTTCTTCATCTCCTAATTCCTCTATCTTGCAATGAATGTATATTATGGGATCTTCTACAAAAACAACTCCTTTTGGAATTTGAGAAAAAGCACATACATTGTCATCTTTCTTAGCTACCTCGGGAACTAGCTGAAATACGGGCCTAGGGCATTTCTTAACCTTGACTAGTGTAGGGTTTGCTATGAATTCAGGTGCAGAGGAGGATGCCATGATGATAAATACCTTTTGGATGGATTTATTGCTGAAGTTCTTTGCCTCTTTGCTCGAAATGCCTTAGCTCTGCAAATTTTGCGCTCTTCGAATGTTTGAAATCTCAGTGAAATGAAATGGAGCCAAAACCACAAATTTATAATGTTTATTTTCCATCTACCACATTTAATGTATGTCGGTTAAGTAGTCACTTAATATTGTCTATCGGTATAGAAGTAATTTCCAACTTCTCACCATTAACCGAGGGAATTATAGCATATGTCTCATTTGATTGCCAAACCCTCAAGAAAATTTTCTTCAATTTGATGAAGAGCTTCCTACCGGTGGAGTATTACTCTATTCTATCGATGAAGCACTACTCTATCTTTCCAGTGAAGTGTTGATTGGTTCTACCAGTGGAGGAGTATTCCCAACAATATTTAGGTCTGACTTTCTAATCCAATGTTTTGAGAATTCTTGCTTAACCTCTTCAACTTTTTCTTTACCTTTCAAACTAGAACTTTTGTTGTCTGCCGGTGATCCTTTACTTCTATAAAATTTTGCAATATGCCCAATCTTGTTACATGCATAGCAAGTCACATTATTCTTCTGAATAGTTTTCCCATAACCTATGTCGGTATGTATTCTACATTGATTAGATAGGTGTCCAAATCTTCCACAAACATAACATCTCACATTCATTCTACAATTTTCAGAGTTGTGACCAACTTTGTTGCATTTTGAACATTGACCGGTGGGTGTGTTGATATTCTGATAATTTATAGATCTACATTCATTTTCTCTATGATCATACTTGTTACAGTTAAAGCATTTTCCATTAAATTTATAAGCAGTAGGTTGTCTTACCGATTTGCTATGATCCTGTGTGTTTGCAGTACCGGAGCTTTCACCAACTTCAAAGCTAATTCCAGAAGTGTCACCTTTAGGTTCTTGATTCTTCAGCAAGTTACCAAGTTCTTCTGAGATTTTCTTGAATTTATCTTTATGTTGATTTGGAATATCTAGTTCTCTTTCTAAGACTTCTTTTTGCCTCATCAGTTCATTGGAGTCATTCTGAGTGTGCATCGGGTCTATCTTCAATAAATCATTTTCATAACTGAGTCTTGTGTTTTCATTTGCAGCATCACTTAGTCTTCTAGTCAAATCTTCTTCATTCTTCTTTCTATCTTCAATTTCCTTACAAAATCTCATAGTCATATCCTACATCTCATTCTTTGTTGTCATGTTCTCTTGTTTCAGCTTGTTTATCTTATCATTAAGAGTTTCTTTTTCATCATTCTCATTTTGCATCTTTTCACAAAGTTCTCTTCTCTTGTTTCTTGAAATGGTAAGATTTTCTTGAAGTGCTTGAATAATATCCTGAGCCACCTTTAGATCATCTTCAAGTTTGATATTTTTCAATTTTTCTGCATCATAGTCTGAGAGAGCTGCTTCTAGTTGCTTCATTAGATTTTCCATCTCTACCGGTGTCAAGATCTTCCTCAAGTTGTTAGGCTTCTGAAAATAGAGGACCAAGCTCTGATACCAATTGTTAGGATTCCCACAGATACTGAGAGGGGGGGTGAATCAGTATCTAACTGGTGAGTTGAATTTCTTAACTTCAAACATGTAGAACATATTATAATAGTGTACCAGTATGCAAGAAATAATGGAAAAAATAGAATTAAAAGCAACCACATGAAAAACAAACCATAACACAATGTTTTAACAAGGAAACCTAGTGTGGGAAAAACCTCGGTGGGATTTGTGACCCACAATATTCACTTATTGGCTAATAAGACAATATTACTGCAACAGGAGGGGCCTACACATGCAGGAAGGCCAACTGCTTAGAGCTCAATGCTCAAATACATAATAGGAAGTCTCACTGACTTACAAAAATGGATTATACAAATCCAGTGTCTTGTATTGCCTCAAAATAGCATCTATAATGCCAGATCTAGTACCGGTTTTTGCTCTGCTTCTTACATAAACCCTTAACCTATAATTCGCATAATAGGTCTGCCTTATTTCGCCTAAATATATTCCTTTTTCTTACTTACAAATGTTCTATAATGATCTCTCTTATATAAGAGTCATTTTACAACTTGCCAAGTGGGCTTACAAAGATTTTACAATAATAAACAAAATATAATATAACAAAAATCCTGTCGGCCTTTGTGCTGGTATGCTTCCTTTCTCTACCGATGCCAGTGGTCTAAGTGTAGGTGTAGAGTCTAATCTTGCAAGTGTCGGTGTAATGCCTTGCCGATGCCATAGGATTGTAAGGTTGCCATCAATGACAAAACCTTCAATTACCTACAATGTCTCATTGGAGTGTGCATATGCCAATAGATATAGTGACCTTGCTTCCTATGTTTGTTGGTATTTTGGTATGGTTTTGTCATTGATGTCAACACCTACTAAAACTCTAGCACTTTGGAGATCCAGCAAACATTCATCAACAAGCAAGTGACTTTTGCATAGTCACCGGTATGTGGTACAACGATAGGATATAATGATCACAGACACTTGGAATGGCATGGAAAACCTTGGTAATGTCAAAGAAATCATTTGAACATCTTGTCTTGAAGAATTTGTTATTATTGTTGCATATGCATTAAGTCGACATGTTGAGTCAATTATTGCATCGGATATTGTATTGTTTATAAAATGTTTTTATTGTAATATCTTGTAGAGCTAACCTATTAAAATAGGTCCCAGGTTATGGTATAAATGTAAGATCTTATTTGTAAGATCGTGGAGAAAATGTGAAAAAGGAATTGTAAGAAGGTATATGTGAGATTAAGTAGAACAAAACACACAGACATTGTTTGAAGGTGAACCTAGGTTTTTATGAAAGCATATCAGAACTACACTGGTACTGAATCCAGCATATGAAGATGTTATTTTGAGTAGTACATTCTTATTGGATTTAACCATCCAATTGTAGTCACTGTGACTCCCATTTGTGATTTAGTAGTGAGATCTAGATGCTTGGCCTTTCTACATGTGTAGACCCCATTTATGTACACTTACTATCTGTAGTAGTATCATCTGATTGTGGGTAAGGTTTCCCACCATGGTTTTTCCCCTTACAGGGTTTCTGCTTACAAATATTGGTGCTATGTGTTGTGGATGACTTTAACTTTTTGTTTCATGCATTAATCCTTACCGGTATTGCAATTAACTATTAAAACTGTCTACCGGCATATAAGACTAGTTTACTAGTATTAAGCAGTATATTGGTTAAAGTGTTTTTGGTTTAAAATTGTTAGACAACTGATTCACCCCCCCCCCCTCTCAGTTGTCTCTGGGGCCTAACAATGTTAGCCTGAACCCTCTTGAGAAAGAGATCCATTAGCTGGTCAAATGTGTAGATGGAGTGGTCAGGCAGAGAACTATACCACTCCAACGTAGTCCCTTTGAGGGAATGAGAAAACAACTTAAGGAGGACAAAGTCCAAATTGTGTTAGTCACTACAGATGGTCATAAATGAATTGATGTGAGTGTTTGGATCACCATCACCACTGAACCTATCAGACTTCAAGGACCATTGGAAGGATAGTATTTAGGAAACTGATGTCTAAAGGGCTCTTCCTATATTACATGGGTGCATATGATTGGCTGGAAGTAGAAGATAGAGAAGTGAGTTGCAACTAAAGCTAGCCCCTTTTCTGCAATATAGTATTCGGAATCGAGTTCATAGGTAGAGGAGGAGGTGATAGAGCTACACCACCTCCCTCGCAAGATGACATGTTGGCTGATGTGGCACTAACATAGACAACTACAATATGGGTAGCAATAGAAATAGAAGTCGAGTCACTAGCCATACCCATGTAAGCTAAAGGAATAGAGGAGGCACTGATACTCAAGATGGTGGAATCTACCATGCGGTCTCCCAACCCTGAGATGCTAACACCGGCCTAGGACTCGAATATATCAAACTAGGTATCCACAAGGGGTACCTTAGCTAGGGGCACATGGCCTTTAATAATCATGGATAGGGCCCTTAGCATCTCCAACCCTATCTTGCAGGATATCAACATTTATTTCAATGTGATGATGACATTCCCGACCTAGAGGCAGATGTTCTTGTTACATACTTGGTTAGTCCCAAAGACACTGAGAGGGGGGGTGAATCAGTGTTTGACAGGTAGAGGAAAGATTTAAACTTATTTGCAACTTTTCAATCCAAATTAATTTATCGATAAGCAAATAATAATGCAGTAAAGAGAAACAAAAGAATAAGCATCAATGCACACCATAACACAAATATTTTTGGTGAGGAAACCCAATAAGGGAAAAACCTCAGTAGGATTTGTGACCCACAATATTTACTCAATGGCCAATATGAATAAATATTACTTAGTACAATAAGGGCCTGCACATGCAGGAAGGCCAACTTCCTAGAGCTCACTTCTCAACAACAAAAATGGAGTCTCACTGACTACACAATTGGATGGTTAAATCCAATAACAATGTACTACTCAAAATAGCATCTACAATGTTGGATTCAGTACCGGTTTAATTTCTATTTAATACCTCTATAAAAACCTTTCTTCGCTCTTCTTTGCTTCTTATTCGCTCTCAAGATAAATACATCAAAATGCATATACAATTATTCGTTCATATACCGCTTACATACATACCTACATACATACTTTCACACAATTCGAATGACCTACAAGATCTCATACATATATGAGTCCTTACAATACATCATGTCAGCTATACAAATATAATATTACATTACAATACAATTCGCATAAACAATATTATTTCCAAGTCAGCTTGGATTGCCGGTATAATATGATGTTGGTGTAAATAAACCTTGTAGTGACTACCAGTGTCGGTAGGTGAAGTCTGTTGCCAGTAGAACCTATGAACCTGGTCACTAGTTGGTTGCCATCAATGACAACATCAACAATTCTCATCTGAGTGTATAATGCCAACAATCTCCCCCTTTGGCATTGATGGCAACACTCATGAGAAAAATCCAAAAATGATATCCAAAATTTGAAATCATAAAAATGAGAGTGCTCCCCCTAAGAAAATGATCTCCTTCTATATATTTTTCTCATTACACCACTCCCCCTTTGACATCAATGACAAAGGATGTCAAAAGTATCAAAAAATTCAAAATTTACCTAGAAACTTGTAGCCGATTATGTACAATCTGAAAAATGTTTTCCAAAACCATGTTAAGACCTTGCAAATACTTTGTACTATCAGAAATTATAGTCTCTATCTGTCGGATCATCTCGGTGAGATAATGCATCTATTCCTCCGGTGTGTTAACAAATTATCCAATCTAGGACCAAGTTTTCTCTTTAACTCCTGGGTTTTTATCTTTAACCTTGCTTTTTCTCTTTCCAATTTCTCAATCTTCTCTTCATAAGTAGCCATCTCTTGATCCAAAAATGATGTTAGTTCCGAAGAACCAATCATATTGTCAGCAATGTCATCAGTTTGTTTCTATGTTTTCTTTATTTGCTCATCAATATCTTCTATTAGATGGTGAGGTTTGCATGCTTCCCTATACAATTCATTGCATTCCAGAATGGTGGAATTCAATGTTGATAAAAATGAATCAATCTATTGTGTGCAATCCTTTATTGTTTTATCAAAGAATTCATCCTTCTCCTTATTAACTCTTTCCTTAATGGTCTCCTCATTTCTCTTATCTATAGTTTGAATGTTAGAAGAAATGAATGTGGACAATGTGTCCAATTTACCTATAGACCCAACAATGTGATCCACCTTTCATGCCAGTGCAATCATTTGCAAAATTGGTAAAGAATAATCAATAGCCTTAAATACTAAGGCATTTCATTCTATTATCTTCTTAATGGAATCTAACAATACATTAGTAACATTTGTTGGTCTGTAGTCCATAGTAGAAGTATTGGGAGGAGTGCTAGGTTCTGCAATAACTTTCTTCTCTTCTCTAGATACTTGTTCAGTTACCTTAACCTCTTCCTTATCCACTTTCTCTTTCTTATTTTCACTCTTATCATGATTCTTATTTACTGTAGGTTCTAATTGTGTCTATTCTTGTTCCTTTTCTATTCTTGTTGGTATCTCAATATTCTGATGAGTGTCAACAGTCTTGACCGGTGATTCAGGTTTCTCAATATTTATAGCTTCAGATTTCTTTTCTTCTGCACTTTCCTTGTCCAATACAATATTGATGTCCTAAGTGTCAACATTCATTTTGAATAAAATGTCTGACTCAGAATCAACATTATTTTTTTTCACTTCCTCTAATATCTTTTCAGGCTCATTTTACATTTCTGTCGATGCCTTGGATACTACCAGTGGGGTGTCCTCTGTCGGTGGTGGTAAGTTTTCCTTAATTATGATGCCAAGTACACTACCTGTTGGCATATTATGAAGTGGTGATAATGTATGTTGTCATTGATGTCAATAAGTGCCCAAACAGGTGAACCAATATGCACCAGTATGAAGATTGGAAGCAATTATGGTCAACCAGAATGGAGTGGACCAGTTCGGGGTTCACTAAGTGTGACTACTAGTTGGAAGTCTCAGTTTAGCTCTAGGGTTTCTAGTTTGGCTCGTGCAGTGCAACCGATGATGTTCTGTGATGAGTTAGTTAGGGACAAGGATAAGGATCTAGATGCCACGACAGTTGTGTGCACGTGAAGGATTTCTTTGAGAATCTTGCACGTGAAGATCAAATGCATTGAATGTCTACCTCAGGAATGTGCATTTTTCTTAGTGGAATGTGAAGAGCGTGTGATGGGTTACTGATTTCTAGATGCATTGAAGATTGGACAATGCATAATGAATTGAGATCTGTTTTAGATTGTTTTATTCTATGTAATGTATTTTACAGTTAGGATTGGACCGCTTGTAATTGTAAACCTAAAATGTTTAGGGTTTAGGGTTTATACTACCAACCTAATTTTTGTCTATAAGGTCGATGAGTTTTGTTATTGGAGTTGTTGGAAAAAGTTGTGTTTGTGTCTGCATGTTGGAGATTTGATACTTGCCAAACCATAGTGGGGAATCTGCAAAGTGTGATTGCAGAAGAGAGGAACTGAAAAGGATCCGCCTTAGCAAGGAGTGTTGTTATCAAATCAGAGTTTTACCTATTGTCTTCTAACCATTTCAACAAAAGGTAAATCCCTTGACCATGTAGCTTTAACAAGTGTTGTCACTCAAATTGCACCCATAGTGCACAAGCTGAAAGCTCAAGCAACTTGGTGACACATGGGATAATTCTCAGGCATATGGGTTACCTATAATGAGAATTAACCTCCACATGAAGGGTTGTTTCCCTATGAATAACTCTAAATCCTTTACGGAGAAAAGGGACAGGGAAACTAAGAATGAAAATAAAATGACTTGCAGAGGCTAAACGAAGGTGAAGCATCAATTAGATATCTAAAAATGATAGAGGTAAAATCTTAAAAACACCAATCTGCACAAATAGACTTCTAGTTCATAACACATAAATATTTCATGCAAAGGATTTAAACTTCAAGAAATTTAAAGGAAAGAAAACTTTCACAATCAACCAATGAGCCAATTTATCACAATGTAAAACCCATGACTTACAAATGAGACAGAAAATTTAAAGGTTATCTAGACAATAACACAATAAACTAACTCTCAATCAAGAATAAGAAAATGAACTATAAATACATAGGGCATAATCTGGTAATTTTTATTCAGAATTCTGTCATAAAACTACATATGAGCTACAAGAATGTATTCTCTGCTAAAACCAGCCAAAGAATCATCAAGAATTAGTGAAGAAAGATAAAAAAATTTCACTTTATACAAAAACCTTCCAAAAGGTAGAGGAAAGATAACTCTAGAATGATTGAAGATGAACTCCCACTAAAAATATCTCCTTTAAAAACTGATCCTCTCATAGAAATAAAAATCCATCAAAAAGGCTCAAAATCATGAGAAAAACTCATGCAATTCAGTTGAAACTCTTAGTCAACTAAATGTTGACCCATATGGTGCTCAAAATCAATCCTTATTACCTCAAGATCACAAGAAAATACTCATGCAAACTTTCTCTAAGCTTAATAATCGCCTAAATTAACCGGATAACTTCTTCTTATTTTGCATGAGTTGCAAACTACCTACCTGCCACCCCTTTCGGCTTCTGACTGTAACTAGCATTGCTTTTTTTTATCAGGTCATCAGGGTAGCACTAAAACACTTATTCCAATGGCCAATGATATGCTCCATTTCACCTACTTTTCTATCGGGCTGGTCACGTGTCACATCTTGGTTGGTTTTGGGGTTCCTGCCCTACCATCTTAGCACAACCTGGACTCAGTGTTGGAATGAAGCTCTTCCCCCCGATCAACCTTAATCTGCATTCTTTATTTCTTCCTCTGAATTGCTTCCTTAGTGAGCCCCACTACTTGATCGCCAAGTCATGGTGAAAACACACTGCACATCTTCATCATGCGGTATAGTGACCACCACTAGATCTTCAAGAACCTGCTTGCTTTCTACCTTTGTTTGCTCTCTTCATCCTGGGCCCACAGGAAATGAGTGATGATAATGAACTTTGGACCATTTAACCACTTTGAACCAATGAACTTTCAACCGGTGAACTTTGAACCAATGAATTTTTAACCGATGAACTTTTAACCGATGAAAGTTCAAGTTCAAAGTGGACTTAAAAAATATATACATCTGCTCATCTATAGCATTTTTCCATGTGTCAGCCTCTGATTTTCTCACGGGTCCACTTTGTCTACCATTTGGACCTGCCACTGGACTTGGACCCATCTTGGTTTTTCATCTTGACAATATCCCATGGTGCATGCTCATTCATTCTGATTCCACCCAGATGGCCACCTCTACTTCCACATCATCAGTCGCCAAGTCACAAGGAATAACTATCGGGCACCTTCATCATGCAGTATAGTGATGGCCATCGACTTTCCCTCAAACTTCTCGATCTTTAACCTCTTAGCCACTCACCTTCCCTTTGCCTTTTTCACACATGCTTAGTCACTAAGTCGCTATGATAATTGGTGAGCTTCTTTCTATAGTGGTATAGTGATGGCACTTAGATCCTTCGGATTACCATTGATCTTTCTTGAACTTGCTCGACCTTTAACCTTGATTGATCTTCTCTCTTGTGATGTGTGTCAACATGTGTCACCCTCTAATTGGCTCATGAGATCTGCTTGGGAACCACCCATCTATTGGGCTGCCATGCATCCTTCTTTGTCAGATTTTATTGTTTCAGCCAAACTATTCCTTCGGCGAGCTGCTTACAAGTCTCATCGAACCTACAGTTTCATCGATATTTCTATATCGATGAAACTGAGCCTTTGGTGAAACCTTTTCAAGACTCATCATGGACAAGGTCTGCTCGATAAGTCACCCATCCATGCCATGTCACCAGCCACTGGACCGCCACCTGTCTGCCACGTATCTTTGGTCTTATACCCTCTACTCCGCCATGTCATCAATCACCAAGTCGCGATGATATCTGGTGAGCATCTAACCATAGTGGCTTAGTGGCCACCATTAAATCTTTTGTCTGACCATTGGATTTGATCAATCTACTCGATCTTTACCTTCTTCTTTACGATTTGATGCAAAATTTTGGTCGCCTTGAGACTTGCGCGCATGTGGGGTCCACCAGGCCACAAGCTGCATCTTCTTTCCAAAATCTTGTAAGCTTTGACACTATAGTTATATGTGACCTCATATTTAAATATGATAACTCCCTCCGTGCGGCCAATGTGGGATAAAAGGTCTTCCTACCTGGCGACTGAAAACCGCTTGGAAACTCTAAGGCCTTTTAAAAATCCTATTTGGCACCCAAGTATAACTTTACACAGGTTGACTACATTTTGCTCTAAGTTTATTTTGACCTTAAGATTTTAATAGCCACGCAATTTCATCTACAATGGAGCATAGATGTTTCTATGATCTAAAATGTAGATTTTTTTGTGGTCTACAGTACGCTGAGCTCAACCCTCATGGGAGTCATATTTTAACCCACATGTTGTCTTACTTCCTGTATCTGCACATGGAGCAAACAAGTTAGATAAAAATAGTGCATTTCTCTCTGGTTCATGATTTAATCTTTTCAAAATGAATGAATGCAAGGGTTCATTAGGGCACTAAATTTGGCATGTGCAAAATTTGATAATATTTTTCACGACTTCTGCAGAGTGTTTTGTAGTGTCCACCCTTGATTTGACTTATTTTGACTAGAGTTGAATTTCATATTATGCTTGATAGACTTATCTAGACTATATTTTGATGATTTGGATGATGATTACTCATGTGCTTCAGTGACTTATGATTAATGTTAGACACTATTGGACATATGCTATTTTGATTATCTATATGGATGTTGGTATTATCATGATTGATCATGTGATTTGATGATACATGTACTTGATGGATTTTATATGCTCACTATGTGATGGATTAGATTATCATGGTTTTGATGATGATTATGATTACACTAACCCTACTTCATGATTACCTATGATGAGATGTTTATGATATGTGTTTGACTATTGTTTGACTATCTTCGTGATAGAGATGATTCCACACCACTCATTGCAAGAAGGATGTTTCGTCACGATTATCTATCACTTGCTTGTTTTATATATGTATATGTATATGTGGTATTGTCATTTTGTGGTTGCAGGATTTTGCAGGTACCAGACATCGACTCCACCTGGCTTCTCAGGTCTGAGTGTGTCTTAGTTCCAATTGCTAATGTGGTTCAGAGATGGCATGAATTCCCCTCACATACTCTAGGTCTAAGTTGTTCACCGTGAGTAGTCAGCATCTTGGCATAATTCGCCATGCCAGTTAGTAAGCTTGGTCTTTTGGTTGTGAGTTCAGTTTATGTCGGTTGATCTACTTGATTATGTTAGAGTAATTATGTGGTTCTTGATGTGTAGTTCTATATTTGGTAATGATCATTTTAGTGTATTTAATTTATAAGTTTTGAATATTTAATTAATTGCTATTTATATTTATTTGATAATTAACGTTTATTGATTTTATGAATTACTTATTTGATGAGCTTTATTGTTGTTTAATATTTATTTAATATTGTGATTTAATCTTTAATGGTATTTGATTATTTATTTTACTTTCTATGGTTTAATATTTATTTGATATCTTATATTTGTTTGGTTCTTTAATTTATTTCATTAGCTTTCGGTTTATTTTGATTTTAATCCCCTTTGGATTATTTATTTATAGCTTATGTTTCTTTAATAGTTTGACTTTTATTCCTAAGTGGGGTATATGAACACATTAAATTAAATAAAGAAATAAAACAATCCCACTTAGCTAATTAAGTATATTTTATTTACTTTACCTACCCTTCATTCTCATTGGTTAAATTCAAAATGGGTGAATAAATTATATTATATGGTGGGTTGGTAAAATATACTCCAAAATGGAATATTTTGATTGGTCGAGATTGAGGCTAGGATTTTTGGATTATTGTTGCTTTTTATTTTCTTTTCCAGGAAGTTTGTCGGGTTGGTTTTCGGCTCTTCTCTAGAAATTATCTCCAGGAAGTTTTCTTCTTGTCTTGGAATTTCTTCTCTCTTGGATTTGGCTAGAGCTTGGATTGATTTGGTTGGCTTGTAGGAGCTCTTTTTTAGCTTCATTTTCCATTACTTCAAGTTGCAGGTTGGAGTTATTTTCCTTTGCATTTGTTTTCAATGGCTTCTCTGTGTATGCTTGTGTCTGCATTGTTTTGGGTTTGGGTTGAAATGATATTTCATTCTATAGTTTTAATGCTATTGAAGTTTAATATTTGGGAAGGAGCTTTATACTATTTGGGTTTTGTATAGTTGTTGGAAAATATGTTTTTGGTTTTCCTGTGTCTGCATTTCATGGCTCTGTGAATTTGCGGTGGAAATATTTGGCTGATTAATCCTCTCCTGTATGAGATGAGATTGGTATTCCTTGGTGATTCCTTCAGTTGTGAATGCCAGGACTACCTTCATTTGATTCTCTGTGAGTTTTGTGATTCTCTGTGAGTTTTGTAGAAGTTCTGCCTGTTTTTCTGTCATGAAGATATTTGGTTAAATCTTGGTCTACAACTTGAGATATCTTAATGTGTTTATACCCAGGTATTCTTTTTTTTTGTGCATCTCTTTCCATATGTTTTTCGAGCTTTTTCATTAGGTCTGTGATTTATTATTTTACCCGAAAGTTATCTGATTTTTCCATAAGTTTTGTGCAGAAGCGTTGTTCTATATTACATTTGCACTATTCTGTGATGCATTTGCACTACTATACACAACATAAGCGTTGTCTTAGGATGCATAAGCACGAATCTAGAAACATAAGCATTGTTTCAGAGTGCATATGCGCGACTCTGGAATGCAAAAGTGTTGTTCTTGTTGCATTTGCATTGTTCCGTGTGGCATAAGCACTGTCTAGCGGGGCAAAAGCGTTAACCTGACTGTGTTTTGTATTTTCCTAGTTTTGGTCAATTTTGAAGTATTTTCGTGAAATGGTTTTTGTACCAAAGGATTTATTTGAGGTCTGTTAGTATTTCCCAGTTTTGGGTTTGACCATTTTTGATTCATTTTGATAGTTTTAAGTATATTTGTTCTTCTATGCATTGTGAGTACTTTAGACTCCCTTCCATGTGGATAGGCCATGCATGATTGATATATTTTCTATGATGTTTTGGACCAGCAAGTGAGTAGGCCTTGTTGTGATGTTATTCTTTATTTGATGGCAGCATTTGATGGCTTGATATGCCTTTGTTGGAGTTTAATATTTGGGAAGGAACTTTATACTATTTGGGTTTTGTATACTTGCTGGAAAATATGTTTTTGGTTTTCCCATATCTGCATTTCACGGCTCTGTGAATTTGTTGTGAAAATCTTTGTTTGATTAATCCTCTTCTATATGAGATGAGAATGGTCTTCGTTAGTGAGTCCTTCAGTTGTGAATGTTAGGACTACCTTCATTTGATTCTCTGTGAGTTTTGTAGAAGTTCTGCCTATTTTTCTATCATAAAGATATTTGGTTAAATCTTGGTCTATAGCTTGAGATATCTTAACATGTTTATACCCAGGTATTCTTTATTTTTGGGCGTCTCTTTCCATATTTTTTTCCAGCATTTTCGTTATGTTTGTGATTTATTATTTTACCCTAAAGTTATCTGAGTTTTTTCTAAGTTTTGTGCAAAAGTGTTGTTCTGTATTGCATTTGCATTGTTCTGTGATACATTTGCGCTGCTCTGCGCAACATAAGCATTGTCTTAGGATGCATAAGCACAAATTTGGAAACATAAACGTTGTTTCAGAAAGCATATGCACGATACTGGAATGCAAAAGCATTGTTCTTGTTGCATTTGTGTTGTTCTGTGTGTCATAAGCATTGTCCTTGGGGCAAAAGCGCTAACCTGACTGTGTTTTGTATTTTCCCATTTTTGGTTAGTTTTGAAGAATTTTCCCGAAATGATTTTTGTACCAGACGCTTGGTCTCTTAGTGTTTCCTAGTTTTGATGCATTTTGATAGTTTTGAGTATATTTGTTCTTCTATGCATTGTGAGTACTTTAGACTCCCTTCCATGTGGATAGGCCATGGATGATTGTGATATTTTATATGTTGTTATGTTATTCTTTATTTGATAGCAGCATTTAATGGCTTGATATTCCTTTGCTATTGCTAGCCAAGAGTCTCATTTTCCTATATTGATGTATATGTTGTTGTAGCCCCGTTCATGTTGTAAGGGTATATGTGAAAGTTACTGGATTCCTTGAGTACAAATTTTCATGTAACTATGTTGGTAGAGCCTCTTGTGATTTATTGTTGCACCATGTTAGGAGGAGTGGGCTTCCTTGTGATGACCGGGGTCATGAGAGATAGGCTTGCATGAGGTTCCTTGTAAGGATGCATGAAGTCTAGACCACCAGGGCACATTGGAGTTTGTTGTGGTTTGTAAATAAGTGATAACCTAATAATTGATGGGTTGGGTAGTTAGATTAATTAATAAGATGATAAATTAATTTGTGTCTCATGACTTAGTCCTAGGGAGGATGTTTTAGGATAAGCATGAGAAGGTCGTGAAGATGGTAAGCTAATCTCCCTTAGTCTCTCATAGGTTGAGATGGCTCCACATGTACATCAGGCTAATGCCCAGTGTTATTATGTTATTATGTTATGAGGAAGACATGTCATGACACTCCACTCCTACATGTGTTTCCCCTCTATGATTTATGATTATGCTTATTGGATGCATTTATATCTTGATGATTTATGCCTCTGGGAGTTCATTCTTGTTGTATGTGTGAGTTCTTGCTTGAGTGTCCTTGTGTGGTTAGTCTCCTTGGTTATAGGTGTCAGCTTAGGTTTACAGTATGTGTTGGGACCTTGTGTCATCTCCTAGAATGCGGGGTGGTTCCTTTGGTTCCACATGGTCATGAGGTTGGTGCATTTTAGCCATTGGGATGTTCTCTTGGATTCTTCTTCCGTGGATGTGGATTCTTCTTCATGATGTACTATGGATGTACCTTGTAGCAGATTTATGTAATGAATAAGATGGAATGTATGAGATGTAACACTCTTTTATATAATAGATGAATTCTTGTAGTAGAAAGAGCTATGATCATGATGTATTTAATGTACTTATATTTATAAGATGAATTTTAGTTGGAAACTAGAATTTAGAGATATTATATTTGTACTATTGTAGAGATGTGATTTTATGAATCATGGAAATAAAGTGGAGTATATTTGGAATAGAATGGAATTACATTATGGATTAGATGTATTATTTTATGGAATGTTTAGATGCTAGTTAGAATGTTAAATAATCTTGAAAGTGGAGTATTCCTGGATTAATAAGTGAATATGCTAGTAGAGGTTAATTGGATCTAGTAAATAGAAATGATTCACATAGATGCATTGGTAGAAAGGAAATTATGCATATCATGAGGAATAAGTAATGTTGTAGGTTTCATATCTCATGGTTAAAGAATTAGAATATGATTCATTAATGAAGGTGAAATATAGCTATCATGTGTGTAGTATGTTATTGTGGAAATGAATTAAGTAATGATGTTAAAATACCCTAGAGAAAGATTATTGATGTTGTGTTATTTCCGCTTGCGTTAATTTATGAAATGAACAATGATGTATGTTCATATTGGTTATTTGGTTAATAAATGTAAATAGATGGAGATGCATTATGTTGCGTTAGTTGTTAGTAGATGTTAATTAAGAAAAAAATTATCTCCTTTTGTATATTATTATTTAGTTTCTTTAGGGTTTTTTGGTGGGCATTACATGTTTTCCTGCTAAACACTATAGACCAGTCATGGCTTATCCATTGGGCTTATGGAGTCATTTCAGCCCTCCCAACTCTAAAAACTTCTTGAATTTTGTGAACCCTCTTCTGTAGCTCAACATTTCACAACAAATCAACAACAAAATAAACTGAAAACAAACCTTCATAACTTTTTTTAAGACAGAGTCAGAGAACATGTGCATCCTATGCACTTATGGAAAACTCAACTAAAACTGAAAAAAAAAAAAGCCTCTAGCCTACCCTAACCAAGAGTGAACCCTTGTTATACAAAACCATTCACTAGTTTTGAGAAATAACATCTTTTTCTTCCTAGCTTAGGATGTTTCAGAAGCTTATGAGGAACTAAGAAGAAATATAGTATGAAGAGGTGCCTCACATAATGTTGTAAGACTATTGTAAGTATGAAAATAATGTGGCCTACCTCTTTTGTTTTCTCATATACACTGCTATATGTGAGGTTATAGGTAAGATGATAACCTTTTATTGAAGCTTCATTTTTAGTCATAAGCTCATCTTGTATTGTCTTTTTGGCCTCCAATCTAGAAAGATATCTTATAGGACAGCCCCTTGTGTGAACAAAGCTTGGGCTCTCCTTGTTGGTTTCTACTCTTTCAACTGTCTCCTGAACCATAACTGTTTCCTCCACCTGAGTATGCTGATAAAAAAAATTTATTTCCAAAGGTATCAAGTTATCAGCAAGATTAGAACAAAAATATTCAATGATGGTTGAGAAAATACTCACCTCTTGGTTAATTTCACTATGCTGAGTATTGTTTACTACACTTTGCTAATTGCTTTCAAGTATTTTACCATGGAAATCCCTATCTTGCTGATTTTCTTACTCTACCTGAACCAGATTTGCATCTAGATCGACTTCCTGAACATGCTCAACAACATTGTCCTTTGTTTCATGCTCATGAATCAACACTTTGTGACTGTCATGTGCATGCTCTTGATGATCACAACCCTGTCGTTCCAACCAAATGTCTTCAAAAAAAGACCCCTTATTATCTAAATCTGAAACATAAACCTCCCAAAATGAGTCTTCATCATAATTTTCATTTTTCTCTAAGAGGGGACTGTTTGCTACCTTGTTGCAGCTCTCTTGTGTGATCAAAACAATAATATTTTGAACCTCTTCTTGTTGTGGTGAAGTTGGTATTGTAATACCCTAAAAATGGTCATTTAAACTATGAGCCCCTAATCTCAACAACATCACCAAGGTCCTAACCAAAGGCAATTAAATAAATCTTGAGCACACAATTAATTCTTTAATCATCAAATGTCACATGGCAACTTAATCACTCAATATTGATTAAATATTTATTTAATTAATTAAATCATTCCAAGTAAATCATTTCAAACAATTATCTTATTTATTTTATTAAATATCCTAGCATATTTAATTAAATAAATCAATTTGCCATCAAAACCTCAAAAAGGAAATAAATATAAAAAAAGAATTAATTGACCAAGAAAGAATTAAAAATTGAGGAGAGAAATCAATTGGAGATAATCTTGAAAAAAAAATTAAAAATTGATAAATAATCTCAGAGAAAGCAATTAAAATAATTAAATATCAAAATTGAATGAAATAGAGAATAAATCAGTTTTTCTTGATTTTATCTTAATTTTAGTAAAATTTCCTTTAAAACTGAGAAAAGCATCCAATCACATCAATTCACCTGGATTGTGCTTCCTCTTGGAAAAGTTTGACCACTCATCATCATTTGATCTTAGCCATTGGTTTCTTTCTGAATTTTCTATAAATTCAGGCTCTCATCTCTCCTTCAAGGATCTTGGAGAATATATTGCTATTATGCTATTTTTGCTCTAGGTTCATTAATAGTTGTGCATTTAGATATTCATATATTAGTTATTGCATGCATAGTTAGATCATTTATCTCATTTATTTCTTAAATCAAGTTAGATTAATCTTGCATTCATCTAGCTTAATTCATGCTCATATAGATTTAAAAATCCTTTGTTTAGGTGTTGTCTAGTCAATGGATAACTTAGCAATCTGAGAGCAATCTAAACTCGCATCTACTAGAAGGCAATTGGTCGATTTGTTATTATTCATGTTTATATATGTCTAACCATGCATGTAATGACTTAATTGAAGTGTTGTGTATTCAGATATAGATACAGGTCCACTTTTCACACACACATTTTTGGTGCCCACCGTGGGGCAGGAAACTAATTTTTTGGCCTTAAAATCATTTTTTTATCTTGCAGGTTTCGTCTATACAATCTCTACGAAATATCGTATGAGTAGTTTCACTACATCCTACGACATTATATTGAAGCCTGTTATTTGTCATATGAATCAGAAAATGGTGTCGTACGACATACTGTTCTGATTATATGATTTTATCTTCTGTCATCCTAGGCTCAGTTCTAACTCGTACGATAAAGCCTTTTGTCATTTCATTCTATAATAATTGTCGTACGATTCTGTTTTCTATTGGATTAAAGCAAGTTTTACTTTTCAAGGTTTTTCTTGAATTAAATTTTGATTATGCTAATGCTAACCCTGAATTATCTTCTATCTGCTTGGTATTTTCATAGCCTAACTAGTTTCTTGCAGGACACTTGTCAAAGAATTTATCAATCAAACATACACCTGCCAAAGAATAAAAACAACATGACTACTGATACGTTGTTTTTGCAGGTTGCCTAAAGAGAATCAATCAAACATTGTGTATTCTTTAATTTTTTTAAGGCACTTAACTTGCTATCTAGTTAATGAACAAATTTGTCTTTCATTTTTTTTCAAAAAATTCTAAGAGGTAGGAGAGTATGCTCTTGTTTGTTTAAGACAATCAGAAATCTAGACCCTTGAGGCTTTTTCTTTGTTTGAGATTTGTACATCTTTAGCAGGCCTGCCCTCCCGAGGAATTGAAAAATTCTTAAAGTCATTATGGCCAGTGTGAGGGGAACAACCTAAGTGGGAATTGCTAAACGCCATGTACTCCAACCCACTATAAAATAAATGTGATTTGATGAAAATCAAGTCAACGACAGTGCTCGAGAATAGCTCTCCTCAGTACCTTCTGGCATATTGAACCTTGGTTTTCAAGGCTGGGAGACCTCTTAATTGAGTTTATACCTCGATGCATCGAACAAAACCCTTACTAGATCCAATTAAAAGTAGAAGCTACCCAATTCACCTCCAAAAGGTTGATAATCTTTGTGCAAGAGAGATAGTAACTCTCCCAAGACACTTGCCATATCATGCCCCCATTAGCATTTGGAGTCGGCTAATACGGCATTGAGAATCCATTGCGTGAGACTCAATGGCCATATTCTGATTAGCTATTGGATGTGTACCTAAGTCAGCAAGCAAAGGCTTTCTTATCTAAGCCAACTTCCATAGGGTTTGCATGTTGTGATTGGAGTTACTATTCGTACTACGTGTTTTCTGTGTTTTCATCCTTGAAACTAAAATTGGAATACTAAAACTGGAGAAAACAAATCAACAACTCAATGAGAAAACTCTATCCATGTCGAAACTAGTCTATCCTGGTCAAAAATCATTCCATCTCAGAATTGGTCATACTCAGTTGTCATACTCAGCTATTGAAAAAATCAAAATTTTTGTCTCTATCCTGTTAACAATCATATGAACCTGATCATTTGTCATCCTGCACCATATCATGTGTCGTACAAGTCTTCTAATTTATCGTCTGAGCTCAATCCTCTATCGTACGAGACCCAGTAGTCTCTCATTTAAAGATAAATCTTCTGTCGTACGAGATAGAATTGCACTAAATCCTTTGTCATTTGGGACATGCCCATTTATCATACAGTACTAGGCAACAACTCATACAAAACATAACTGTCCTTTTCCTAAAGTTGTTATACTATCGTACCATCTTGGAAATCCTATCGTATGAGTCTCTGATTTTGCCAGTCCAGAATAGTCAAACCTTTCTAAAATAGTCTACAACAAGCCTAAAACTAGTTATCATCCTCTTGAGCATAAACAGCCTTGATAGTGTACCTTTGTCATTGCGTTGCATGAATTTGTTGATCATCTCTCAACTAGTTCAAACAACATCTTATCAAACCTAAGTTAACTTAGATAACATCTTACATAGGATAGATCATTCCTGAAACCAGACTAGATCTTAGTAACTTCTCTCAATCACTACGTTAAACGAACTACTAGCTACAATTTGATCTTGACTTCTGCAACACATTTAGCTCTCGGTCCTACCAGTTACAAATGCCTGTTCAAACTAGAAACTCTCACAGCAAAATAGACAAAGAAAAAGAAACACCCTTTTTGTCAAATGACAATCCATTCTTTATAGAAAACCCCTTTCAAAATAAACCGTCCTCATCACAAATACCAATTTATGATCTACCAATCTTTGGTCAGCCCCTATCTCCCACCATGTCTGGGGAAAGACAAGAAAGAGAAGCTGGTAAATGAGACACTCACAACAACTTCAACAATCATGCCACTAATATTGATTCCTCATCAACTAAATCTGAGCTTCTTGAGTCTCTCGAGGCCGAAATACATAAATGTCAGAATGATAAAGAATTCCGAAAAATGGTGAAGGTCATCATGGCTAGGGAAAGAGAAGACTATTTCCTAGAATTAGCAAAGCAAGGTGCCAAAATCCCTACTGGTTATAATGTGGAGGCTCTCATCATTAAAGAGGAAGAGACACCATGGGGAAAGATAAGCAAACAAATGCAAACATTAGAAACTGAGGTCACAAAACTAAAAAACAAAGATCAAACACCAAAACAATATTCTTTGGACATAAAATGCCCATTCCCATTTGACAAAAACCTTTACATGCCTCCATTTCCCTCAAGAATAGAAATGCCTAAGTTTGACAAATATGACATGAATATGGACCCCCAAGATCATATCAGATAATTTTATGCTTTATGTATGGAGTTCATGCATAACCAAACGTATCTCATGTGCCTTTTCCTGAGAAGTTTAGGGGGGTAAGCTATGGAATGGTTCTCAAGTCTACCCATGGGAATAAAAAATTTCAAAGAATTAATCCAACTATTCCTACAGCAATACTCCTACAACATTCGTCACTCGATCACCATGATAGAACTTTGCAATACCAAACAAAAGATAGGAGAACCCTTTCTCACTTTTCTCCAACGATGGAGAAAGATGTTCTCTAAATATTCACAGACTATCCTAGACCTTGAGAAAATGGATATCTTTGTCAACAACTTAATCCCTGAATTGAAGTATAGTGTCTAGATGCAAGTACACCCTTCATTCAAAAAAATGGTAGATAACACCCTTAGAATGGAAGATGTGCTTATAAAAAAGGGAGATATATCGCTTTGGAAAGAAACATCGCAAGGCTCTAGTTCTAAAGAAAAGAGCAAATACTGGAAATATGGAAAAGATAACAATAGGAATGTTGTTAGTGATGGAGTAGTAGATACTATCCAAGCAAAAAAAAAATCCACAATATTTAACTTGGCCAGTGGCACGCAAGCACTCAAGGCAGCTGAAACTGCGGCAGAAGATCCTTCGAAGAAAGCAAGAGAATGGTTTAAAGAAAAGCCTCGGCTCTCAAAACCTAAGCGTGATTTTACTCCTCTAGATGAATCATATGAATGAACTTTTAAAACCTTATTGGAAAATAATCTGATAATGTTTCCAGACAATTCTAGACCATATGACCCAGAAATTAGACCCAAATGGTGGAGAGAAAATGAATACTGTGACTACCATCGGAACAAGGGACATAATATAAACAACTGCATGAAACTCTAACATGAAATCCAAGATTTCATTGATGCAGGCAAGATCATTATTGGAAATCACTCGACTAATGCTGATCATAAGGCCTTTAAAGATCCCTTACTATCTTATGAACAAGGAGATTCCTCAAAATCCAAGGGAGGAGACAGAGTCAATCATACCTACACTAAAAATGATAATGTGATCAACATGATTGAATATGCTCAACCTGAATATTGCAATGTGATCATAATCTAGGATCAGCAAAATCTAGCACAAACTACTAATGCTGTGACCCGCGCTCAAAGGAAGATTACTCTCCCAGGAGCTAGTTCCTCAACTTTCTATCAAACAACATCAAATCTACCAAATAGACAAACAGATACAATCATGGCCAAATCAAAATAGTTGGCTTTATCATCTTCTCTTGGTTATAGTATTTTCAAACAATTAAAGAGAGCCAATGCTCAAATCTCCATTTTGGATCTACTTAAGATCTCTTCTGCTCATAGAGAGGTCCTGGACAAGGCTCTACTTACCACCAATGTTCCTAAAGATTTAGACGTAGATCAAAATCAATCTATGGTGGGCCACCTGACTTCACCTCATTATCTCAATTTCTTTGAAGAAGATGATAACTCACTGAGTCACCCACATAACTAGCCATTACACATTGAAGCCATGATCCATAAACATCGAGTTAAACATGTTTTGATAGATGGAGGCACTGGGTTGAATATTTGTACCTACAATCTACTGACATAGCTAGGATTTTCTACAAACGTTATTGATCCAACAAAGAAAATAACAATCAAGGCTCATGATGAAGAGGAAAGAACCTCTAAGGGTCTGGTGTGATTACTAATCAGGGTAGGACCTATAGAAAGAGATGTCATTTTTCAAGTCCTGGCTCTTCATCTTTCATACTACATCTTACTAGGCAGGCCATGGATTCATGAAATGAAAGCAGTACCATCTACATATCATCAATGCCTAAAATTTCCTTATAATGGAGTTGAAGTCAGTATTCCTACCGATACAAGCTATACCTGCAATGCATTAACACAGAGTGCTGATGCTTTTGTTCCTCATAATAGAGTAGCCTCTATAATTGAAAGTTCAGAATCTTTGCTGAAAGATTTAGAAAAGAAATTGAAAATCACAAACACTGACATAGATGGCTACAAAATAGAGCCTATACTCTCACTAATGTCTCTTCCTCCATCACCAAGGTAGTCGGGAAAACCATCAGAGGTTATGAAGCCACAAACTTCAACTCCAAAAGTCATTTATGATGGTACCTTTATACAGTCCTCTACTTTTCTTGCAAGTCAAATAGAAGAGGATGATGTTCTCAAATTGCTTTTCAAAGAAGATAGTGCAAATAAAGAAATACGACATTATGAGATTTCCCCGACACAATATGGTCTAGGCTATAAGATGCTTCAATGCATGAGATATTCAGGTACTGGTCCTCTAGGGAAATGTCAAAAAGGTATTGTTGAACCTATTCAGTTACAAACTAAGTCTACCAATGATAAAGCTAGATTGGGATATAATCCAAGAAAGACATCAGATCAAAAGCACATGTCCCACCATCAACTTAAGTGGAAGAAAAAGATACTACCTTTAACAACACAAGAAATTAATACTTGACAAACTTAGGAAGAGTGTGACGATGAACAAAAGAATTGCCCACCCAGAGAGAGGAAATAGATGGTAATCAAGTTCCAATTATATCAGCTATAATACCATAGGAAGTAGAAGTCCCAGAGGATATGAGAGACAAATTATATAGAATCAAAGAATTTTTTGCACCATTGAACATTTCGGTCACATATACTAGCAGACAACAAGTAGATGATTCAGAAATTGATTCAAATGAGTATGAATGGGGTCTTGACCATCTCTTAGATACATCTACTACAGAAACCCCTGAAGAATCAAATGATATCATAGATGATGCACAAGAGCTGGTAAACCTAAGAATTAAAAGATAAATGGAAGCAATTAGACTAAAAGGACCAGAAGACTATGAACGATAGTTGGAGGAAGAAATTACACAAGCAATTTCTTCACCTACTAACTCTCCCTCTAATAAGATAGGACAAATAAAGTACAGAACTATAAAAGAAGAATTAGAAGCTATAGAAAAAGAACCAGTCATCAGTCTAGAGTGGTGCAGGAGCACCCTTCTAAGGTCTTCCACCATTTGATTTTGTTGGGATTTTACTTCTTTAAGAAGCCATGTAAATGTAATAAGAGCCAAGAGCTCATTGGTTTTGTTTAGGTCCTAGTTTAGGTCCTAGGTTCACAAGTATAGGTTGAGTTTTCTCTTGGAGTTGAGGGTATGTGTGCCTATTGGTGAGTTTGGGGTCCTTTTAGCATGGTTGTGTCCATAGGATATCCTAATGTAGGCCTAAAAGTCAAGAAAAACAACATTGCAAAAGTTGCTCAAAAGTTGCAAAAAGTTCCCTAACAATTTTTCAAAGTTGTCATGCAACTTTTCCACCAAATAGGTCATAACCTTAGCTTGGTGTTGGGAACCCCAACCCTACACAAAAACTAAGGCAAATACATTATAAATTGGTGCAAACCCTAAAATGAGGGGTTGGATGTCAGAGTGTATGGAAAAAGGAAAAACTCCTTGACCGTGACTGTGTTTTGTTGCTAGTCGGCACAAATGGAGCAATGAAGGATTGTTAATGGATTGTTATAGAACCTAAACCATATTGGGAGTCTTGTTGAGTGTTGACACATTCATGTTGATAATTTATATTAAGTTTTTTTTGCAAGTTTTGGTGTGTTTGTAAATATTTTGTAAATTTCTTCCTTACTGTCCAGTTTTGGACTATTTTGGGTAAATGGGTTGACAACTCCTATCCCCATTGTGGAAACACCATAAAACTATGGGGAATAGGAGTGCAGAACCTATATAGTATCTCAGAGGAAGAAGGGCCCTTGAAGATGCAAAAAATCTTTTCAAAGACCCAATCCTAGGCGAGACCGGATTGTGCCCGGCTAGGAAGGTTAAGGTTGCAGAGGTCCGTGAGAGCAAGGAAGGATAAGGAAGGAGGCATCTAGTGGAGGAGTTGTAGAGGGGTGTGTGTAGAATCATTGGTGAGATGGAGGAGCTTCCACCTATCCAAACAAGGTGGTGAAGACGGAAAACCATCACTGTGACCCTAGCAGGCCTAAAAACCCTTAAAAACCATCAAAAACCCTTAAATCCACCTAGGGCAGTGTACGGACACTTGGGGTCCCAAAACTAGGAAAATCCTTGAGCCTTGGGAAAATGAATAGCAATCCCTTTGGGGAGTTTCACAAGTTTTGACATTGTTTACAAGAGGAAGCCCTTAAAGTCCGGAATGGAGGCCTAATAGGGGCTCATTCCTTGTAGCCCTATTTTGTAGGAAAAAAGCAAAATTGTGAAATCGGTAACAAGAAGGAATGTCAAAACCTCTTGGGGGCACATGACTGGATGGAGAAACATGTCAAAGATCTATCCTATCCTTGCTAGGACTTGAGAAGGTGTAGGAAGAGTTAAACCCTTATTAGCCTATGTAAAGGTTTTTGAAGCTTGTGAGTAGGTGAGAGCTTAGGAGAAGAATCACATGTTGTTGGTGGGTGGATTGAGCAAGGTCAGGGGATTCCACAAGCAAGGGAAGTCCTAGAGACCCTAGGGTGTGGTTGGAACACCTAGTGATCCAAGGAGAGGATCAAAGAGCATAGACTAGGCTAGTCTATCCCAAGCCCATTCCCATCAAATTGGTATCAGAGCAAGTTAAAGATTTGGTGGACCATGCATGTCTCTATATTCTAGTGAATCAATAGGGGAGAACATAATGGTCACTAATGCAGAGTTGGCTAGGGAGCTAGAAGAACAAAAGGAGAAAAATAGACTCCTTGAAGATGCTATGAGTGAGATAAGGAACAAGCTGCAAGAAGTGGTTGATCAGAGAGCACAAGAACTCTGGGGTGCGGACACCAATGATAGAGGAAAGAAAGCTATTTATATAGATGACATCATACCTGAACCAGACCCCTTAATGAATGAAGAACTTTTTGTAAAGGCCATTAAGGCTTTGAATACAAAATCTTTTGAAGGATTGCCACTTTTCAGTGGAAGGATGGATATTGACACCGTCATGGAATGGATTGAGGGTATGGAGAACCACTTTGAGTGTGAAGGGGTGACAGAAGCCCAAAAGGTTAAGGTTGCCAAATCAAGACTAAGGGGAGCAACCTTGACATGGTGGAAGCAATTGCAAGAGGAGAGAATTAGCATGGGGAAGCTACCTATAGCAAACTAGAAGGAAATGGTGAGTAAGATCAAGGAGAACTACTTGCCAGAGGATTATGAAGTCCAACTTCATAAGAAGAGATAGGGATTGAAGTAGAAAGATCTTGATGAGGCCTCTTACATAGATGAGTTTCAGAAGCTTTGTCTTAGGTCCAAATTCCAAGAAGAGGAATCCATCACAGTGGCTAGGTATCTAAGTGGCCTAAAGTGGAACATCCAAGAGGAGATAAACCTATGGACTCCTACCACTATCCAAAAATGTCACTAGCTTGTTGCTAAGGTGGAAGAGAGGAACAAAAGGAAGGGAGACTCCAACAACAAGGGTAGAACCAAAGGTAGAGATCAAATGAGCCACTGAGGTGGTTACCAAAGCAAGGCAAGTGAGAAAAGGAATCAAGGAGAGTCCAAGTTGACTGAGCATAACAGTGAAACCACTCTCAGAGGAGGCCAATCTAGAGGAAGAGGTGCACAAGGGGGTCCAAATAGGGGAAGAGGTACTAACAGGGGTAATTCCTACTTTGCAACCATGAAATGCTACAATTGTGGTCAATTGGGACACACGGCCTATAGATGCCCTGACAAGCCTACCTCATCAAATAGTGGAAAGAGGGTTGCTTATGCCCATGAAGACACATCAAGAAAAAAAACACTTGAGGTGGACCATATTGAATCAGAAATTGGAGAAAATCTGATGTTCAATAGGGTCTTGATAAGATAGCCAGTTAAGGATGAACCTAAGCATAGGAGAGCATTGTTTAGGGTGAGATGCAAAATCCTTGGTAAAGTTTGCAAGGTGATAGTTGATTCAGGGTCAACTAATAACATCATATTAGAAGAGGCAGCCAAGAAGTTGAATTTCACAAAGATACCCCATACTATTTCTTACAAGGTGACATGGTTAAATCAAGAGCAAAGTGTGCTTGTCAATGAACAGACTTGGGTAGAGTTTTCTATTGGAGGGTAAAAGGACAAGATCCTTTGTGATGTGCTACCTATGGATGCTTGTCATCTGCTGCTAGGTAGACCCTAGCGATTTGATAGGAAGGTGATCTATGATGGAGAGGAGAACTCCATTTCCTTCAAGAAGGATAGCAGAACCTTTAAGATTCAGTCTCTGATGGAGAATGATGAGGGAACCTCAAGAACACCTACTGTCTTACTTAACACTGTTAAAGAGTTCTTACACCTACTCCATGAAGAGGAGATAGTGGGATGTGCCATCTTTGTGAAGCCAATGGAGAAGGAAGGTAAGTCGCAGATAGAAGTACCTAAGGAGGTAAAGCAAATGTTGTAAGAATATAAGGACATCGTGAGTGATGGAGCACCTGCAACACTTCCACTAAGAAGGTCTATTAGCCATCAAATAGACTTTGTACCCGGTACATCCCTACCCAATAAAGCAGCATATAAGTTCACACCTAATCAAAACAAGGAGGTGGCAAGGCAAGTGCAGGAGTTGTTGGATCAAGGATTGATCAAGAAGAGCATTAGCCCATGTGCAGTCCCGGTAGTTTTAGAAACAAAGAAGGGAGCCAAGTGGAGACTTTGCACTGATTCAAGGGCAATAAAGAGGATCACCATAAGGTATAGATTTCCTATTCCTAGAATAGAGGATTTGATGGACTATTTAGGAGGTGCCTTGTATTTTACTAAGTTGGACCTTAAAAGTGGTTATCATCAAATTAGGATCAAGGAGGGTGATGAGTGGAAGACCACTTTTATGACAATAGAAGGGTTGTATGAATGGCTTGTGATGCCATTTGGACTTACCAATGCCCCAAACACCTTCATGATTTTGATGAATGAGGTGTTGAAGGACTTCACAGGAAGATTTGTGGTGGTGTACTTAGATGACATACTCATCTACAACAAAACCAAAGAGGAGCACCTTGAACATTTGAGGTTAGTCCTAGAGAGGTTGCATGAAGAGAAGTTGGCAATCAAATTAGAGAAGTGTGACTTCTTGAAACAAGAGTTAGTCTACTTGGGATTTGTGGTGTCTAAGGGAACCTTGAAGATGGATCCAAGAAAAGTAGAGGCAATATTGAATTGGCCTGCACCTAAAACAGGGACTAAAGTTAGGAGTTTCCATGGTTTAGCCCAATTCTATAGAAAGTTTTTAAGGAACTTCAGTGGCATATGTGCACTAGTACTTGACACTATAAAAGGAGGCCTAAAAACTAAGTTCAAATGGACTGAACAAGCTAATGAATCATTTCAATTATTGAAGCAAGAAGTAGCCACAAAACCCATCCTACTCTTACCTACTTTTGATAAGCTATTCATATTGGAGTGTGATGCAAGTGGAATTGCAGTAGGGGGTGTATTGAGTCAAGAAGGAAGGCCTATGGCATTTTTTAGTGAGAAGCTTAATGAGGCAAAGAAGATGTATTCAGCATATGATCTAGAGTTGTATGCCTTAGTTCAGTCTCTCAAGAAGTGGAGGCATTAACTACTCCCAAAAGAATTTGTGGAGTGCACAGATAACCAGGCTTTGAGTTACATTAACACTCAAGAGAAGCTTAGCAACAGGCATTTGAAGTTGATGGAGTACCTCCAATCCTTTACCTTTCCCATCAAGCATAAAAAGGGGCAGCTCAACAAGGTGGCAGATGCTCTAAGCTGGAAGTTATTGACTATCCAAGGATTACAATTGTAGAGCATAGGTATAGAAGGTTTCAAGGATCTCTATGAAGAAGATGAAGACTTCTCATCAGCCTACAAGGTCTGCAAGGAGTTTGAGAATCATTTTCATGGTGAGTATGTAGATTACACTCTTCAAAATGGTCTCTTGTTCAAAGGCAATCAGTTATGTGTGCCTAGAGGATCCATGAGAGAAAATCTCATACAAGAGAAACACAATGGAAGCCTAAGTGTACACTTTGGAATCAATAAAACTTTGGATCTAGTACAAAGATACTACCATTGGCCTAGGTTGCCAAGGGATGTGAGAAGGTATGTGGAGCAATGTGGTGTGTGCCAAAGGGTAAAAGGAGGATCAAGTAATGTAGGCCTCTATCAGCCATTACTTGTCCCAAATAGGCCTTGGGAGTGTGTGAGCATGGACTTTGTGGTAGGACTCCCCAAGACAAAGATAGGTATGGATAGCATCTAAGTGGTGGTAGACATATTTTCTAAGATGAGCCATTTCATTCCATGTAGAACTACTCATGATGCTAGCTACATTGCACATCTTTTTTTTAAGGAGATTGTAAGGATTCATGGACTCCCATTAAGTATTATTTCAAATAGGGATAGCAAGTTCATGGGCCATTTTTGGCAAACCTTGTGGAGAAGACTAGGAACTAATCTATCATTCAGCTTAGCTTACCATCCACAAACTAATGGTCAAACTGAAGTCATTAATAGGGTGTTAGGCAACTTACTAAGGTGTCTAACCAAGGAGTATGGGCAGACTTGGGATGTAGTTATTCCACAAGCTGAGTATGCCTACAATGACAGTGTAAATAGGACCACTGGAAGGAGTCCTTTTGAGGTTGTCTATGGCAGACATACTAGAGGGGTGTGTGAACTAAGAGAACTTAGTTCCATGGAGATGAAGAGTGGGCAACCAGAGGACTTCACTCAAACCATCAAGGAAGTCCAAGACCAGGTCAAGAGAGCCATCCTAGAGTCTACTCAAAAACTGAAAGCTAAAGTGGATGAAAAAAGGAGAGAGGTTCAATTCAAAGTGGGTGACTATGTGATGGTCCATTTAAGTAAAGGTAGAATGCAAAGCGACAAGCCTACTAAGATACAAATGAAGAGGGTAGGACCCTGTAAAATTCTATCTAAATATGGTGAGAACACCTACAAGGTGGATCTTCCTTCAAGTTTAGCTATATCACCAGTCTTCAATGTTGTTGATCTGATATTGTACAAAGGTGAAACAACAGTGCAAACTGAGAATCAAGCCAAGGTGTTGTAGGACTTGGATGTGAATGCCTTGCCTCAAGTGAAGTAGCCCATAGAAGAGGAGATCTTGGAGTCAAGGGTGAATAAGTCTAGTAGATACTAGGTCTACATGGAACACTTGGTGAAGTGGGCAGGTCAACCTGAGTCTAAAGCCACTTGGGTTGAAGAGGGTAAGTTCAAGAAAATTCATATTGACCTGGCTCTCATTTGTCCTCTAGTTACTTAATTTTGTGTAGAGGGGGAGTATGGTGCAGAAGCACCCTTCTAAGCTCTTCCACCATTTGATTTTGTTGGGATTTTGCTTCTTTAAGAAGCCATGTAAATGTAATAACAGCCAAGAGCTCATTGGTTTTGTTTAGGTCCTAGGTTCACAAGTTTAGGTTGAGTTTTCTCTTGGAGTTGAGGGTATGTGTTCCTATTGGTGAGTTTTGGGGTCCTTTTAGCATGGTTGTGTCCATAGGATATCCTAATGTAGGCCTAAAAATCAAGAAAAGCAACATTGCAAAAGCTGCTCAAAAGTTGCAAAAAGTTGCATGACAACTTTTCAAAGTTGTCATGCAACTTTTCCACCAAATAGGTCATAACCTTAGCTTGGAATTGGGAACCCTAACCTTGGCACACAAAACAAGGCAAAGACATTATAAACTGGTACAAGCCCTAAAATGAGGGGTTGGATGTCAGAGTGTATGGAAAAAGGAAAAACTCCTTGACTGTGACTGTGTTTTGTTGCTAGTTGGCACAAATGGAGCAATGAAGGATTGTTAATGGATTTTTCTAGAACCTAAACCATATTAGGAGTCTTTTTGAGTGTTGACACATTCATTTTGAGCATTTATATTAAGTTTGTTTTGCAAGTTTTGGTGTGTTTGTAAATATTTTGTAAATTTCTTCCTTACTGTCTAGTTTTGGATTGTTTTGTGTAAATGGGTTGACAACTCCTATCCCCATTGTGGAAACACCATAAAACTATGGTGAATAAGAGTGTATACCCTATACAATATGTCAAAGGAAGAAGGGCCCTTGAAGATGCAGGAAAGCCTTTCAAAGACCCACTCTTAGGCGAGACTAGACTGTGCCCGGCTAGGAAGGGTTAAGGTTATAGAGGTCCGTGAGAGCAAGGAAGGACAAGGAAGGAGGCATCCTATGGAGGAGTTGTAGAGGGGTGTGTGGAGAATCATTTTTGAGAAGGAGGAGCTTCCACCAATCCAAACAAGGTGGTGAAGACAACAAACCATCACTATGACCCTGGCAGGTCTAAAAACCCTTAAAAACCCTTAAATCCAACTAGGGAAGTGTACGGACACTTGGGGTCCCAAAAATAGGAAAATCATTAAGCCTTGGGAAAATGACTAGCAGTCCCTTTAGGGGGTTTCACAAGTTTTGGCATTGTTTGCAACAGGAAGCCCTGAAAGTTCGGAATAATGGCCTAATAGGGGCTCATTCCTTGTAGCCCTTATTTTGTAGGAAAAAAGCAAGATTGTGAAATCGGTAACAAGAAGGAATGTCAAAACCTCTTGGGGGCACATGAGTGGATGGAGAAACATGTCAAAGACCTATCCTATCATTGCTAGGACCTAAGAAGGTGTAGGAAGAGTTAAACCCTTATTAGCCTATGTAAGGGTTTTTGAAGCTTGTGAGTAGGTGAGAGCTTAGGAGAAGAATCACATGTTGTTGGTGGGTGGATTGGGCAAGGTCAGGGGATTCCATAAGCAAGGGAAGTCCTAGAGACCCTAGGGTGTGGTTGGAACACCTGGTGATCCAAGGAGAGGATCAAAGAGCATTGACTAGGCTAGTCTATCCCAAGCCCATTCCCATCATAGAGGAAGCTGAATGGAACAGATGACAAGGATTAATAGAACCATCAAAGTTATGTCCACAAGTGTGTCAAATATTGGTAATCAATGAACCAAATCATAAAGGAACTTGTAGCATCAAAGATGTGGGTATGGACACTATATATACTTTTACTAAGCCATGTGAAGACGAGTCAGAAACTTCATCTTATGACTCTGATGACTCAGACAGGAGCTCTATTGATAATAACAACTATTCAACAACACATTATGACTACTCTGTCATGAATGTTGAGATGTTGTCTACTGACCCTGTTACTATCATACCACAGTATGTAGTTGAGTGTGAAGTAGGTGACAATGCTAGAAGTAGGTTAGTTGTCTTAGGTCCACTAAATGCTAACATGAATTTCGATAATAATGTCATGAATCTTCCTAGTCTCGAGACGCATATGCAAGGTAGTCTTATGGAACTTGACTGGTTGGTCTGAAGACATGAGGATAGTACCGTGAACTCAATTGAGCCTATTCCAACCTTATCGTTAATACATCCTAAACTAATTGATTGTACTCCTTATAACCAACCCTTGAATGTACCTACTTTTGCCAATGACTATACATTAGCCTATTATCTCAATGCAGTTGAACCCATGAACTCTTCCACCAGTGAACAGAGTGAAAATAGGACTAAAACAAATATCAAGTATCTTAGTCGCAAAAATAAGAAAAATAAAAATAAAAGACCTGATGGCGAAAACCACATTGTGGCAGTATTAGAATCTAAAAAGAGAAAATAAAGGACATACCTAAAGGTGAAAAGTTCTCTAAGGCGCCTAAAGGTGAGATACTTGATATACTGCCAAGTCATTTCCTGGAGAGATTTTCCATATTGATCGAGGCAACTCATCCAGTGAACATTGGGAGTCAAGAGACACCACACATCATTCATTTAGCTCAATCACTATTAGCAGGAGAGTTAAAATATTTCAGCAACCATTTTTTGAAAAGAAGATCAACTTTGCATGGACATACTCAGATATGCCAGGACTAGACCCTAATCTCATCATGCATCTTCTCTCTATTACACCATGAGTTAAAATAGTCAAGCAAAAAATTCGTAATATGCATCCTCATGTGGCACTGCTAGTCAAAGCTGAAGAAGAGAAATTGCTAAAAGCTAGATTTATCAGAGCTATAGACTATGTAGAATGGATATCAAACATAGTACCTATATCTAAGGTAGACAAAACTATTAGAGTTTGCACAGACTTCAGGGATCTCAACAAAGCATGTCTGAAAGATGATTTTCCATTGCCCAACATTGACATGATAGTAGATATGACTACTGGATATGAGATGTATTCATTAATGGATGGATTCTCTGGTTACACTCAAATCAAGATAGCACCTAAATATCAAGAAAAGATAGCTTTCACATGTGCATGGGGAACCTTTTGCTAGAATGTTATGCCATTTGGGCTAAAGTATGCAGGAGCAACTTACCAAAGAGTTGTAACCACTATTTTCCATGATATGATGCATAAAAACATGGAAGATTATGTTGATGACACCTTGGTAAATACTATGCAGAGATCTATGCATATTCAAGAACTAGGCCTCATACTAGATAGAATGGAAAGATTCAAGCTCCGGTTAAATCCTAAAAAGTGTGCATTTGGAGTAACATCAGGAAAATTGCTTGGTAACGTAATTTCAAAAAAATGAATTGAGGTTGACCCTAAAAAGGTCCAAGCTATAATGAAAGTGCCTCCACCCAAGAACATTAGTCAAATGAGAAGTTTACATGGCCATCTTCAATCAATAAGGCATTTTATATCTCAGCTAGAAGACAAAGTTCAACCCTTCACAAAGGTATTAAGGAAAGGAATTCAATACAATAGGGATAAAGATTATGAACAACATTTACAAAAAGTCAAAGAATATCTTTCTAATCCAACCATATTAATTCCACTGATTCAAGGGAAACCACTCATTCTATACATATCAGCTACAGATACTTCATTGGGGGCACTTCTGGCACAACAAAATGACAATAAAAAGGAATGAGCTATCTATTACATCTGCAAAACATTGGTGTTGTATGAAATAAACTACACTATAATAGAGAAAGCATGCTTGGCATTGGTCTTTGCATCAGAAAAATTAAGGTACTATATGTTAGCACACTCTATTAAGCTGGTAGCCAAGATTGATCTGCTCAAATATCTTCTCAGTAAAGCAATGCTTATAGGGAGACTGGCCAAATGGGTCATGGTTCTTATAAAATTTGATATTGAATATGTGGAACGTAAAGCCATCAAAGGACAAGTTATTGCAAACCAACTTGTTGATGCTCCACTTGAAGACAGTCAACCTCTGCATATAGAATTCCTAGATGAATCAATCATTCACCTTACTGAACAATCATGGAAGATGTTCTTTGATGGGTCTTTCACTCAACATGGTTCTGGTGCCAGAATAATTTTTATTACTCCTAAAAAATATTCAATTCTGAAATCTTACAAGATTCTCTTCCCTTGCACAAACAACATTGTAGAATATGAAGCTTTGGTAAACGGGATCAAGCTGGCCATCGAGTGGAAGATTGTTAAATTACACATCTATGGATATTCTCAACTCATCATCAACCAAATCAATGACCTATATCAGACAAGAGATGAGAAACTAATGCCTTATAAGATAATGGTGGATGATCTCAAGAAATACTTTACCTTTGTATCATTTCAGCAGATCCCCAGAATAGCAAATAGAGCAGCGGATGCAATGGCCACTTTGGCATTTATACCACAGCTATAGGAATCTAATTTTCACTTTGAATTCCTGGTGGAAGAGTTACATTATCCTACCTATGATTCTCTCGAGTCACTGATGGTCTATTCTATTATTGGACATGACTCATCTCGTTATAGCCACATTTACTCTTACTAGCATGACCAAGTTGTCCCTGCTAATCTTTCCCAAAATAAAAAAAGGAACTTACTCTGAAATACATTATGATATGTCATCATTTCTAATGACCTATTTAGGTGAGGTTTAGATAATACTTTGCTTAGATGTCTATAAATTGAGGAGTCCCAATGCACATTATCAGAGGTTCATGAAGGTGTTTGTGGATCCCATTCGAACGGTCTAACTTTAGTACGAAAACTACTAAAGGTTGGCTACTACTGGCCAGACATGGAGAAAGAAGCTATTAAATTTGCTAAAACTTGTGAAAAGTGCCATCTGCATGGGCACCTTATCAATGCTCCAGCAAGGGATCCCATACCCTTTTTGACACACTGACCCTTCTAACAGTGGGCATTTGATCTAATTGGCCAAATATATCCTGCATCATCTAATGAACAAAAATTTATTATCACTGCCATTGAGTACTTCACTAAGTGGGTAGAAGCAGTTCTGCTCATCAAAGAAACTAGGAAACAAGTAGCTCTATTTATTCTTAATTATATCATCTGCAGGTATGGTTTACCTTCATCCATTATAACTAACAATGGAGGACAATTCAAGAACAAAGATCTAAACGAACTCTGTGCAAAATTTAAAATAAAACAACATTGGTCATTAGTACATTACCCTCAAGGTAATGGACAATCCAAGGCATCTAGCAAAAACCTATTGACTATATTACATAGAACAATGAACAAATCTAGTAAGGATTGGCATTTGTAGCTCAATCCTGCCTTGTGGGCTTATAGAACAAGTATCAGAACACCTACTGGGGCTACACCTTTTTCTTTGGTGTATGGGTCTGAAGCAGTATTACCTATTGAGGTGGAAATACCATCTATAAGAGTTTCTTTGCAAGTTCTTGTTACTAATGAGGACTATAGAATATCTAGATTGCAAGAGCTTGAATTGCTGGATGAGTGCCGGCAAGTGGCGTTTGATCATCTCAACATGTATCAAAAAAGAATGTCTAGAGGATATAACACCTCTCAATCTTATCCCTCCATTTCATATTGTGTCTTCTATATAAGGAGATGCCTCCTTCATTATCAAACCCTAATCAATCATTTTTATGTACTTGACTACACTATGATCCTACTTGCAACCACATTCTGTTCTTTGTTGAGCTCTTGTGAACATAAAATCTGAGATCAAATATATCAAGCAAGATCAATGGAGATAGGAAGAATGGAGATCCAAACCCTATTGGACATCTGATGGTATAATCTTTGTGATTTCATTTGATTTGGATTGTCTTGGGTAATCTTCATATGTTATGGTGGATCTTTGTTGTTGTTAGGCTAGGGTTTTGTGGTTGAATTCATTTAGCCTTTCAATATCATTATTATTGTTATCCAGTTTCACCATATACATTTTGGCATGCCCGGTGGGACTCTTGTCCCTTTTGCATTTAACATATTTGTTGCAGATTCTATGTTTTTGAAGTTGTAGATCTGATGTTTTCGACAACATTTTGATATTCTCACGTCTGCGTACTTTCGGATCGCATTTTTGATTTTCTGGCGCATCTGCAACATCTGGAATCACGTCTGTGTTATTCATAGTATTTTATTTTGCAGGTTCCTAGAATCGCGTTTGTGTTCTGAAGTCGCGTCTATGGTGTTTTTAGCCGTGGATATGTCTAGAGGTCGCGTCTACATTTTGGAGTTGCGTATGTGTCTCACAGAACCACGTCTGCATCATGAAGTCGCGTCTGTGTCGAGGGTAATCACATCTGTGTGCACCACTTTCAAATTTTGAGTTATTGATTTAGTTTTGGGTTTTTGCATTTAGGGTTTCAGATCTGGTTTATTTTGAGCTAACATCTTTAGATCTAGCTAACGAAATTGGTGCAGCTTGTCTTGAAAGCAAAATCATTTTGTTGAAGGCCCCTATATTCACAAAGTTTTTTGGGATTTAAAGTTTACCTAGCTTGTGTGCTTGTAGGACGGGGTGATCATTTCAAACAATCTAAACTACTAATGAATCTTTGTTGCAGGTCCTTGGCAAGGGTTTTTGCATTTTTATTGTGTGCCTTGTTTTCATAGACTAGCAAACACTTCAATTGGTGCACTAAAATTGAATCATTGTCTTTTGTGTCTTGAGCAATAGGCTATTTTTGTTTAATCTTTAGAGGGCCTATCTTCCCGTGTGGTTATTAGGACTACTAGTGAGAAGAGAATGACCCAAGTGGTAGCAAGGAAAACCCACTGCTTCCGAACTGCTATAAACAACTGTATTCATGGTGAAAACTGTGAATAATGTGTGTTGATTAGTTCATACCAACACTTTGTCTCCCCATAAACCCATTTGATCAAATTTATTTGATCAGTTGTAGGGCGTAACCCCTACCGGCTGTGAACCTTCTGTATTTACAGAGTTGAAAGTGCCGCATGTATGGCCACATGAGCGGATGCCCATATAGCACCTTTTTGTTTTAGAAGCCCAAATCCTTCTAGTTGTTGGGGTAGGAGGTCGGACCTCTAGTAGCAGCCCATGCACATACGGTTCTTAGTAGAGATACAAAGTTTGCCATGGGGAGTTTTCGTGGGGACTGATGCTTGGCTGACCCGAGAAGTGAGTGCCAAGGGTGGAGCCAGTGAGGTCAAGCATCTAAGTATCCGCTCTGAATAGCATAGCCTCGGGGTTAAAACCCCATGTGGGATCAACAACTATTGTCTTGGCCAGCCATAAGAATCGTGCTTGACTTATTTTAAACATTCAAAACATTCAAGACCAAATAGAAAAACATTGTGTCTTTTGTGTCTTCTAGTGTATGCAAAACATTTTTTACATCAAACAACACACTTTTCTTGGAGTCATTTAGAAGTCTAGACACTTGCAAACATTGGGTCTTCATCAACATTGTGTCCTCTTGTCACAAAAAATAGTCAAACAGTCAGATTTGGTCACAACAAAACGACTTCACAGATTGGAAAAATTTGCACAAAAATCTCAAAAACGCGTCTGTGTCTGACATAATAGCGTTTGTGTTGTATAACGGCATCTGTGTTTCCTAGAATCAATATTGCAATTTGTACAAAAAACTCAGAAACCCGTCTGTGTCTGACATAATAGCGTCTATGTTGTATAACCGCATCTGTGAAGGGCAGAAACGCCTTTGTGTTCCCAGAATCAATAGTGAATTTTACAAAAATCTCATAAATGTGTCTGTGTTGAACAGAACCATGTCTGTGTTAGGAAATTGCGTTTGTGAAGTATACAGACGCATATGTGTTCAAAATTGAAAAATTGTTACAGTCCAGCAAACAAACACAGTTAGTTTCAGAATTCTTGAGCTTCCTAGGTCATTTCTCTGGGTTTTCATCTAGCATTCAACTTGTCTTTGGGTCTCACAAAATCCATCATTGCTTTACACCTTACATTACATTCACATTTGTCTAAACTTGAGTAAAAAGGTCACTTGCTTGTCCTCACTATACTTTGTCAACACACTACATGCAACAACATTTTGCTAAGTGGTCCCTCATCAAGGTCTATCACCTTTGGGTCTCATTTGGTCTTACTTAGAGACAAGGTCAACTTACCTCATCAAGAGAAACTATCCTCTCTTTGGAAGTCACACCTACTCTACTACATACATACTTGGTCTTACACTTTGGACATTGCAAGTAAACCTCAGATTCATTTACATTCCATTCAACTCTTGGTCTTCCATACTTTTTCCATTTTTCATCTAGTCTCACACATCTTGGTCAAGACCTAGTTCATGGTTGAAACCCATCTTCAAAAATATAGGAGAGAAACTAAAGAGGCTCAAGAGTTCGCAAACATGAGTGTCTATGAGTATGACAATGATATCTTTTTCAATTCCGATCATACTACATTACCTAACATGGATGCCTATAGAAACATTCCAAATGTTGAGAACATTGACACTACAAACAACAATGATACACACAATGACAATATGGACAACTTTTCAGTACATTCAGCAGATGTGGAAGAATCCATTATGAATCCCCATTTCAATCGATTGGTTGAGGAAATAATGAGGAGAGATAGACAATACTTCTTACAAATGATGGCACAAAGTGGAGCCAAGACACCTCATGATTTTGACATGTCTCAAATAATGGAAAATCAACCTTTGCAACAAACTCACTCCAACATGGATCAAAGAAGGCCTAATAGTGGAGGCAATACAAGACCACATATGGTACCTGAATCACCATCATCTTTGTTTCAAAAACCAGAGGTCCCACATACACATGGTCAAGCATATGATACTCACCTTCGCAGACCATTATGGAAGTCTTATGCAGAAAAATACGCTCAATCACATGTCAATGCTAAGGATCAACCACCAAAGCAATTGGATATTCAAAGGCATGCTCAAAATTTGGACACAAGGAAACCCCGTGTCAAATTTGGGGGCAACACATTAGAACATGACATGCCTGTAGAGTATGGTATACATGCACATTATAGATATGGTGTTCCTCAACATGAAACTATACCAAGTGGTCCATATACGTAGCATCACTATAGACCTCTTCCATATGAACATGTGTATGATCAATATCATCCATATATGCAACATGCTCCTCTTCCAATTGGTGCCTCAAGCATCGGGTATGGTCCAAGAAGTCGATCTCCACCTAAGGGCAATTTGGAGCACAAATTAGGGACTTACAAAAGAAAATGGAGTACATAAATACACCAAAGCCAACATACACAATGAGAGACATATGTCCTTATCCATTTGACAAGAGAATCCCAATGCCTCCTTTTCCTACACACTTTGTGACACCTAAATTTGATAAGTATAGAGGAAAAGGGGATCCTAAGGCACACATAAGATAGTTTTTCATAGCTTGCATTGGGGTAGCTTCAGAAGAGACATATTTGATGAGATTCCCACAAAGCCTAGGTGATCAAGCTATGGAATGGTTCTCCCAACTTCCACCAGGCATTAAGTCATGGGGTGACCTAGCAGAGGCATTTATTCAACATTTCTCCTACAACATAGAGACAGACATATCAGTCACTACTTTGTGCAACACCAAGCTGTTAGGGTTTCAAGCAGATCCGAAGCAAATATGAATTAATAATTATATGTAGATTTAAATACAAAAGATAAAGAAATAAAATAGGACATAGATAACACAGAGATTTAACGTGGTTCACCCAGAATGGGTTACGTCCACCATACACAGTCGTCCAATCTTTCTTATTATCTAGCAAAAATAGTACATCAACCTTACAATGCCTTAGGCATCCCAGCCGCTTATAACATGCATTTTTAGGGCAACAAAAAAAGTCAACCTTTTTAAGGTTTTATTACAATGTCGGTTTTCATCAACAAAAAATGGCAAAAAAAATTTTCTCAGGGGCTGCCACCCCCGAACCCCTACCCGGGGCCCGGCCCAACCCCGGACCCCAGCGAGGATATGTGCTTAGTGTATAGTACTTTGTTGATCAATCGCCACATTTCAACAATCTCCCACTTGGAGACTGATCAGGCTCCACACCAAACAATCTCCCACTTGGAGACTGATACTACACGACACCACTGTACATGCAACATCCACTAGATAAAACACTAGGACTTGACTGGTATAAATTCCACAATTATGAATCAAGAAGACCAACAGAAACTGATGAAGAAATTAGCTTCTCTTGTGGATCTACCTTTGTGAACATATCGGCAAGATTCTCACTTGTGTGAATCTTCTCAAGCCATAACTGACCCTCCTCCAAAATAGTCTAGATGAAGTGGTACCTGAGCTGAATGTGCTTTGTCCTTGAATGAAAAGCAGAGTTCTTTGCAAGATGAATGGCACTCTAGCTATCAGTATACAATGGGCTATCCTCTTGTGTCTGACCCAATTCCCTCAGAAAATATTGCAACCAAATCATCTCTTTGCTAGCTTCTGTAGCAGCAACATACTCAGCTTCAGTGGTTGAAAGTGCAACAACCTTTTGCAGCCTAGAAATCCAACTGACTGCAGTTCCCCCTATAGTAAAAGCATACCCTGTAGTACTCCTCCATGAATCAATATCACCCGCCAGATCAGAGTCAACAAATCCACTTAGAGCAGCATTAGATCCTTTGAAACATAATGCCTTCATAGTAGTTCCTTTCAAATACCAAAGAATCCATTTCATAGCATTCCAATGTTCCATACCCGGATTACTCATAAACCTGCTCACAACTCCCATTGCATGTGCAATATCTGGCCTTGTGCATACCATTGCATACATCAGACTGCCAACAGCTGATGAATATGGGATGTTAGACATTTTATTAACCTCTTCCTGTGCCTTTGGGCACATCTCCTTAGTCAATTTGAAATGACTAGCCAAAGGTGTACTAACTGCTTTTGCATCCTGCATGTTAAATCTTTTCAACACCTTCTTTATATACTCACTTTGGGACAAATTCAAGGTTCTATTTTTCCTATCCCATGTAATCCTCATACCGAGAATTTTCTTAGCTGCACCCAAATCCTTCATAGCAAATGACCTGGCTAATTTCTGTTTAAGCTCATTTATATGTTGCATGTTAGACCCAGCAACAAGCATGTCATCAACATAAAGCAACAAGATAATATAACTGCCATTATCAAATCTCTTAAAATATACACAATGATCAGAATGACATCTATGATAACCGTGTTCAACCATGAAACTATCAAATTTTAAATACCATTGTCGGGGTGCTTGCTTTAGGCCATACATACTTTTCTTCAACCTGCACACCAAGTTCTCCTTACCTTTGACCTCATATCCCTGTGGTTGCAACATGTAAATTTCCTCCTCCAAATCTCCATGGAGAAAAGTTGTTTTGACATCTAATTGTTCAAGATGTAAATCATCTACAGCCACAAGACTAAGTACAGTTCTAATTGAAGTCATTTTTACAACTGGAGAAAATATTTCATCATAATCTATACCCTTTTTCTGTGCAAAACCTTTTACCACAAGTTTGGCCTTATATCTTTTCTGACCTCCTTCCTCCTCCTTCAGTCGATAAACCCATTTGTTAGGCAAGGCTCTTTTTTCTGCAGGTCGAGGAACTAAGTCCCAAGTCTTATTTTTCATCAGGGAGTCCATCTCCTCTTTCATGCCTAGCTGCCACTATTGTTTTGCATCCACCTGCATTACTTCTTCATATTCTTCTGGTTCACCAGAATCTATTAATAAAATAGAATAAAAAGAAGGAGAAAATCTTTCAGGGGGTCTACTTGTCCTCTTAGAACGTCTAACACTTGCAGGAGTTTGTGGGACAATCTGTTGTTGCTGAGCATCAGGTACTTGTGGCATTTCATTTTCAGGAATCTCATCCAACACCACATATTCTTGTTTGTCCTGTTCATGCTTCTTTTCCTGCATCTATTCTTTATACATAACCTTCTCATTGAATATAACATCTCTACTTCTAATTATTTTCTTATTTTCAAAATCCCATAACCGATAGCCATATTCATCTATCCCATATCCAATGAAGGTACATTTCTGAGATTTAGCATCAAGCTTGGTTCTATTTTCTTTATCAACATGGACAAAAGCTTCGCAACCAAAAGTTTTTAGGAAAGAATAATTTACCTTTTTAACAGTCCATGCCTCCTCTGGAATACCACCATCCAAAGGAGTTGAAGGTCCTCTATTTATCAAATAGACAGCATTATGTAGAGCATCTGCCCAAAAATGTAAGGGCAATCCAGCATGCAATCTCATGCTCCTTGCACGTTCCATGATGGTCCTATTCATTCTCTCTGACACACCATTTTCCTGTGGAGTTCCTGGAACTGTCTTCTGCTTTCAAATCCCATTTAAGGAACAGTAATCTTCAAATGCTTTGCTGCAATACTCACCTCCATTATCTGATCTGAGACACTTCAACTTTTTTCCTGTCTCATTCTCAACCAAAGCTTTCCATTTCTTAAAAGTTTCAAAAACATCTGATTTTTGTTTTAGGAAATATACCCATGTTTTTCTGGTTGAGTCATCAATAAAAATAACATAATAACAAGAGCCACCAAGAGATGATACCTGAGCCGGTCCCCATACATCTGAATGTACAAGCTCTAACTTCTCACTCTTCTTCTCTTTCCCAACCTTGAGAAATCTGACTCTTTTCTGTTTACCATAAACACAGTTTTCACAGAACTCTAAATCAATCTTCTTTAGTCCTGGCAATAGATTTTTTGAGTGAAGGATTTTCATCCCTTTCTCACTCATGTGCCCAAGCCTATGGTGCCACATTATCGAATCTGTTCTTGCAACATTTATTGTTGTTGTCCCTACAGTAACTTTATCTGTAGCAGCTAAGGTAGAGTAAGTGTTACCAGTACACATATATAATGTGCCTACCTTCACACCTTTAGCTACTACTAATGATCCTTTAGTGACCTTCCACATACTGTCTGAGAAGGTAACTATGCAACCTTCACTACCTAGTTGCCCTGCAGAAATTAAATTTCTTCTTAAATTAGGAACATGTCTTACCTCCTGCAGAAACCAGTCATTACCATTCTGCAACTTGATCTTTATCTTTCCTTTTCCAATAATTTGACAAGGCTCATCATCACCCAAATATACCTGTCCAAAATCACCTTGAACATAATCTAGAAAATATTTTCTATGGGGTGTAGCATGAAATGAAGCCCTAGAATCTATTACCCAGGAATCATTAACATTATCCAAACATAAGATTCAAGCATCTTGTAAAGTATTACTTGCAATATTAGCTTCCTTACTATCATTTTCATTTTTGTCCCCTTCTTTGTTTTTTCGAGACCAACAGCCTTTCTTTAGATGACCAGGCTTTCCGCAATACCAGCAATCTTTCTTTCCTCTAGATTAAGAGCGTCCTTTCTTTGACTTCCCTCGTGACTTCTCATTCCCAGGGCCTTTTTCCTCTTTCCTTTGATCTTCCTCTGTTCTCCACATTAAAAACACTACCCGATGATGTTGGAGTCTCACCTGTGCTTTTCCTTTGCATTTCCTCGCTTAGGATAACACCAACAATATCATCAAATACCAAAGTATTTTTACCAGAGACAGAGTTACTTACAGCCAAAACCAAGCTATTCTAGCTTTCTGGCAAAGAACATAAAATCAAGAGAGCCCTAACCTCTTCTGCAAAGGTAATTTTTACCGAAGACAATTGACTGGTAATTGTATTAAATTCATTTAAGTCCTCCACTACAGATCCTCCCTCACTCATTTTCAAATTAAACAAATGCTTCATAAGAAATACCTTATTCAAAGCCGAGGGTTTCTCATACAGCTTAGCCAATGTTGCCATCAAATCTACAGTCGTTTTTGCTTCTGTTATATTGAATGCTATAGACGATGCAAGGCATAATCGAATGGATCCCAGTGCCTTTCTATCTAAAATGTCCCACTCTTCATCTGATATTGTGGTCAGTTTCTTTGCCTTTCCTTCCAATGGCCACCACAAATCCTTTTGATACAGGTAATCCTCCATCTGCATTTTCCATAACTGATAATTCTGGCCGTTAAACTTTTCGACCTTGAATTTGGAATCCTTCATTGCTCCCACTCAAATCTGAAAGTCCTACCAATTTACAGAAAACCTCGCTCTGATACCAACTGTTAGGGTTTCAAGCAGATCCGAAGCAAATATGAACTAATAATTATATGTAGATTTAAATACAAAAGATAAAGAAATAAAATAGGACATAGATAACATAGAGATTTAACGTGGTTCAGCCAGAATGGGTTACGTCCACCATACACAGTCATCCAATCTTTCTTATTATCCAGCAAAAATAGTACATCAACCTTACAATGCCTTAGGCATCCCAACCACTTATAACATGCGTTTTTAGGGCAACAAACAAAGTCGGCCTTTTTAGGGTTTTATTACAATGTCAGTTTTCATCAACAAAAAATGGCAAAAAAAAATTTCTCAGGGGCTGCTGCCCCCGAACCCCTGCCCAGGGCCCGGCCTGGCCCCGGACCCCGACGACAATACGTGCTGAGTGTACAGTACTTTGCTGATCAGTCGCCACATTTCAACATAAGAAAAAAGAGGGAGAGTCTTTCGCATCATTTTTACAAAGATGGAGAAATCTAGCTAGCAGATGCTCTTGTGAAATTCCATAAAAACAAATGGTAGAGGTGTTCACCCAAAATGTTAACAAAGAGATTGGTTATGACTTAAGGAAAGCTTGTTTGTCCACCTTCAAGGACGTCACTGAAAAAGGCTTAGCGATAGAAAAGGTCCTAATTGAACAAGGAGTCATTAAGATATTCAAGGAAAACAAAGATGACTTTAAGGGAAAAGACAAGCCGAGATTTTGGAATAGAAACAAGAACATAGTCAATGATGGTGTTGTTGATGCCAACACAGTGTGACCCAAATTCATCTTTTCAGGATCAAGTTCTACAAACAATCAAGTGAATACTCAAACAACTTCCAGATCACGAAGGAAGTACACCCCCTTGGGAGAACCACTTGAGTCAGTCTTCAAGAAGCTAGTGGCAAACAAGGTAATCATAGTTCCATATTTTCCTCCATATGAACCAAAGGTTAAACCAAATTGGTGGAATGATGATGAGTATTGTGAATTTCATAAGAGCGAGGGTCATAAGACAGGACATTGTCATTGATTGAAGAACATCATACAAGATCTCATTGATAGAGGTGACATTGAGATTGAGGGACACTCATCCAATCAAGATCATGAGATGTTTAAGGAACCATTCCCAAAGCATGACAAGGGAAAAGCTAAAGCCATAGAGGATCAAACCAATTATACCAGAGCATCCTACAACTATGATTCAACTATCAATCACATTTTGATGGACAATTATGTCTCTACCATTATCATCAAGGATAAAAACCCTGAGAATTCTACTCGGAGACCCAAGATTGTCCTAAAAGGTATTGGATCTTCTTCCGAACCAACCTCTAAATGTCATGTTACAACCCATCAAGGTAAATTCACTTTGCAAGGTGTTCCAACCAAAAACACTGCTTCCTCATCAACCAAGCTTGAGTATGACCTTGTAGAATAGTTAGGGAAGACATCCGCGCTCATCTCCATTCTTGAGCTCTTACACATATCCCCCACACATAAAGCCATTCTTGACAAAATCTTGAGAGACACCACCATTCCTACTGATCTGAACATGGACTAGTTTCAAGCCATGGTGGGATACCTTTCCATTCCACGTTCCCTTACATTCACAAAAGCTGACAACGCCTCCGTGAGCTAGCCACATAGTGCACCTTTACACATTTAAGCCTTCATACACAAACATCAAATCAAACGAGTCCTGATAGATGGAGGAGCAGGTCTAAACATTTGTACATTGAGCACTATTAAACAATTGGGATATTCCGATAAAGCTATGAATTCTACAAACAAAATTATCATCAAGGCATATGATGATGAAGAGTGTTCATCCAAAGGCACAGTCACCTTGCCTCTCAAAGTTGGGCCAGTTACAAAGGATGTGGTTTGTCAAGTACTTGATCTTGATCTCACATACAACATATTGCTAGGACATCCTTGGATTCATGAAATGAGCGCAGTCCCATCTGCATATCATTGATGCATTAAGTTTCCTCACAATGGAGTTGAAGTGACCGTCAAAGCTGACCCAAATCCATTCATATATTGCAACAATCTATGACCTAGATTAGAAATAACAATCCCAGTCAATTGAGAAGCTATTCCTTCATCAACATATGTGGATCCAGAATCCTTGAAAGCTTCTACATCAAAACAAGCAGAGCACTAAGAAAACTTCAAGTTTAAAGACATGGGATGTGGTGAGTATATCTTTCATGTTGATCAACTCCCACTATCTGCTAAGACATTCAGTCGACAAGAACAAACTACAAACAATTTGCAATGCCAAGGAATTAGGTGTGAACCACCTAGTGTTGTGGCTACTAAGTCTGAATGCAAATCTCCTCTAGTGGTGCAAGCAACTCTTCATATCAATAGTCCTAAGAGTGGTTCTAGTGAAGAATCTATTGAGCATATTGTCAGCCCTCTTGAGAATTCACATAGCCTTACCATTTCATTCACTCATTCCATTTCCACTCCACTTCCAGACTTGGATCAACAAGAATCACAAAAGCCCTCACTCATTGGGGATCAAAAATCAAGCTTTGAAAAGAAAAATCTAAAAGTCAAAAATAATGAGAAGTCCTTTAGTCCAAATAAAAATCAAAAGCTATTGGACTCTGCAAAAATCAAAGTCAAGGATAAAAATCCTATGAATGAAAAAGAACAAGAGTTGATCTCCCCTAATATAAAAATAACTGGGGGCAAAAGTTCAAATTTTTTTACAATTGCAAGTCAAAAAGCATACTTGTTGATTCTAAGTCTCCATCATGCTATCACACTTTCACTTCTTTTCGCAATCATAAGCCTTCATAACTCATCCACTTGTTCCACACATCCTTTCCCTTTTGGCGATACATCATGGACCTTTAATGGAGCTTCCTTGAAGGAATTTGTTATCAGGAATGCCCAAACTTCTTCAGGTGACACGCATATGGGCTTATGTAGTCCACACACTAGTAATTCTATCGTAGTTCCTTTATCAAGGAAGACAGTCACTCAAGCTACACATCATTCAGTCAAGGAACAATGCAGCTACAATCACAAGGTCAAGCCTCACACCTTTGAGGTAGGTGACTTGGTTCTCAGAGAAAACCCCCAAAATCAACAAGACAGAGAGAAGAAGGGCAAGTTCGAACCAAATTGGTTTGGTCCTTATATCATTACAGCAACATATGGATCTGGGGCATATCAGCTCTCAACTACAAAAGGTGAACCTTTGGAGGATCCTATCAACAACATGCACCTTCGCAGGTTCTACACATAGCTCTTCAGAGTATCCTAATTCAAAAATACAAAAAAAATCAAAAATTTCAAAAATACAAAAAAAATAAAAAAAAATCAAAAATACAAAAAAAATTATAAAACAAAAAAATCGTTACTTGGTGAAAACCTAACAAAAAGGTGCCTTGTGACACAAAAAAAATAAAAAAAATAAAAAAAGTAAAGACAAACATTTCGTCCAATGGTGAAAACCACTTTGCTAGCGCCCTGGGCAAGTACCATGGTGAAAACTAGGTCACCGGCGCCATGTGTAGAGACATTGCTCCTCCCTCCTTCAGGATTCCATCTCATCACTTCACTTTGCACACACTCACAGCCTATCATTCATAACAAACTTACCCATTCCCATCATGGCTTGCTATTGATCTAGCCAAGATTGGTTAGCCATTCATAATAAACCTCCCTTTCCTTTCCATCCATAATAAATCAGATCATATCTATGGCTAAGGCAAAATCCTACGTCTAGTGATGGGTGTGGAACTGAGAACATCACATGTTTCGAGGAGTATAGTTTCTTCCAGCTTCCTTCAGGCTATCCACACACAATTCGCAATAAAGCAACATCTACATCGCTGATCCGCAATAAAGTTTCATCTTCTTTGCAATAAAGTATCAGTTTCATGGATTCAGTCAGTTGCAGATGAGACACAGCAGCAACAATGGGCTTCAACAAATCAAATCTTTCAATAGACTCAAACAACGTTATGGTTCAGTGCTATCTATCCATTTTGTGAAAGTAAACATTGTGACCACAATCAAATAAGACTTATACAAGTGACAAGAGACACTAAACTTGAGGACTACAGTGGATGTTGGTGTCGAGTCTTGCTTTTCTTTTGATTTTATCTTTTTTGGTGACATGTCTTTTAGTTTTCCCAGGATGTCTCTGACTAGAGGCGAGGATGGGGTATCATCACCTATTTTTCTTTGTTGTCTGTGGATTGTCTCTTAGTAATGCTATGACTTGTCCAAGGATATGAGGACACTATGAGTCTAGTATGAACTGGGGCATTCCTTGTTTGTGACTATCTTATCTCCATGCAAACAGGTACAATGACTTTTTGAGTCAAACATATGCCTTGATTGTCATAACCTACTTGCCATAATAAAGCTCAATGATGATAACACACACGAAGCTCTTTCACTTTCATATCTTCTGTCTTCCATCCCCCTTTCTTGATTGACTTCCATCGTCCTTCTCGAGTTCGCATAGCTTGCTATCACATGACTGAGTATAATGACACACCAAAAACATTTGCATTTCATGTAGTTGCACCTACATTACCACATATAAGCATTTCATACATACATATAGATATCACAACTGTATCACATCCTGCACACAACACCTGTTAGCACAATTTACATTTGCATTATCATATTCATCTACATTTCATACATTCACATTTGCATCATGCATACACATATAAAACATAAAAGAACAAAAAAAAATATTGCATTGCATCATATACATATTTGCATCCATATAATAATCATCACATAGAAACATACAACATAACCATCACATAGAAACATACATCATGAAACATCTCATTACATAGGTATGCATGCATATAGCTGCCGCAAAGATGAATCATCTCATATATATATAAAGTGTCATGATACAATGATGTCAAAATCATATGGCTACAATCACCCAAAGGTGTCTACATCATCATACAAAAATGATACAATACTGATACATAGGGAACCCTCTACGACTATGATGAACTCCCTCCCTTGGAGCTGCCTAGCCTCGATGGAATCTGAGCCCTAGAAGGACCTGCCCCAGGATCATCCCTCCTGTCTCCTCTATCTGGTGGTGGTGGAGGACCCATAACCCCACCACAAGACACCTATCTCCTCTGGCTCCCTCCTATAGCTGTCGTTGTCCATGATGGTCTATGGAAGCTCCTCCCCTGCTGATCCGTTGGCACTGCACCATAATAAAGATCTCGCCAGTAGGCAATCTCCTCCCCTGCCTGCAGGACATAGGCATATCCAGCCCCTGTGTCCTCTATCGCTTGCCTCCCAGCCCTCAGTGCTATCTCAGCCTCTGTATAGCATTGAATGGCCTGATCCCACTCCCGCTCAGTATATCTGAGCCTCCTCCTGAGCCTATCCCTCTCCCTCTCCAGGTCCTTGATCTCATCTACCTATCCCTGGTGCCTCAGCCCCCTATGGCTCTGCCTATGGCTCCCCCTATACGAGTGCCTACCCCTATGCCTGTGCCTGTATTGATACCTGTCCCTATATTTGTACCTGTCTCTGTCCCTATATCTGCACCTGTCTAGGACCCTATACTGCTAGCACCTGTAGCGGTAATCCACCGTGACCTCTCACCACCCGAGCCTGCTTGTCCTCTCCACCCTCCCTCTATGATGCCACCCTCTTCTCTCCAACTGCCCCCCTTATCCTTCATCAGCCTCTACCCCCATGATCTCCATCATTGTCACCATCCCCACCACCATCTCCATCTAGTAGCTCTCTTGGATCCGTTAGGCGTGGGAATGGATGCTCGGCCCAGTATGCTGTGTACTCGACATCCATGTCAGCTTCCTCGATCTCTAGCCACATGTCCTAGGGTAGGGGCATCATCTCTACAAGCTGTGTAATAGCCTGATCATATGACAATAGGGACCCAAACTACGCCTGATCTCTGACAGTCCATGCATACATGCCTGAACCCCATGGGATCTGTTGGATCCTGTTGAACTGCCTGCCCACCCTATCTACTAGCTACCTCTCTAGCACATAGGGCATCCACCCAATCAGATACCTGCTCCGGAAGGTGTAGGGCAGCTCTACCACATCATCCTCCCACTGCTCACATCCTAGGTATGGCTTCCATATAACTATATTAATGTCATCAATCACCCGCCGCCAGTGCTCTAACCTGCCAATCCATGGCTACGAAGTGATCATATCGTACAAGTGTATGAAACTACATCTGTGACCTCTGCCCCTAAAATGTATCGGTCTCGTCACTAGGAGATGCTCATAGGCCGACACTTGTAACAATGTGACCCCGCAGCCCAATCCCACTGACCCGTGGTACACGAACTAATGTAGCTCATAATACAAGTATGCTAGCACACACAGTCCCTAAGCATATCTAGTGTGCTATGTCACTAGTGTCTCCAGTGTACCTCCCCAGCCTACAACCAACCCTCGTGTCACTCTATCAGAACACAAGAACCCACTGATTGCTCCTCCTATCACTACTGGCAGTGCTAATCCTATAGCTTCATGGTGTCCCAAGCCACATGTCTAGCCCTCATCTCCAATCCTAGGTCCTAGAACACTTGTCTCAGGGCCTTCCTGTCTCCATCTCGATTGTACAGAATCAGCTCCCCATTGATCAGTATCCTTAGGATCCAGTATACATCCTCGAGGGTGACTGTCATCTCACCCATCGGCAAATGAAACGTACATGTCTCGGAGTGCCACCTCTCTGCCAGTGCAATCAGCAATCCCATGTTTGCCCAAAACTCAGGCACATACAGAATATGTCTCAGACCCATAGCCTCGATCGCAGCTTGGTCCTCGAAGGTTAGCTCAGGCTGCAATCTCTGAGTTGATGGGAATCTCTCCCGTGACTCCAACATAGGCAAATACTCCTGCAGTCAAGCAAATCAATCATGTCAGTCATAGTGGCATTCACTGTTCATCACAAAATGCTACTTTTTATCTAAATGCATATGGCTATCTACCCTAGTGACACTCACTATTCATCACAAAGTGTTGCTATCTATCCTAGTGGTACTCCCTGTTTATCACACAGTACTATGTGTTTTGCACTCCCTGTTCATCACAAAGTGCTACTCACATTTGCACTCACTATTCATCACAAAGTGCTGCTCATATTTTAGTACTCCCTATTCATCACAAAGTGCCTTGATCTATTCTAGTCTTCTCTAGAGGACCTACTTGAGTGTATCCTCTCAGCAGCTTATCCAATCGACAACGTATGTTCATCACAGAACTGCCGATTTGACCTAGAAGATGCAAATTCACTTTTTTTTTTGGACACAAACGCGCTTTCCTGACATAAACGTGCTTGAAGACTGCATAAACGCGTCTGTTTTATACAGATGCGCCTCAAAGACATAGACATGCCTATGCTCTGCACAGACATGCCTTCTTGGCATAAATGCGCCTACACATCACAGATGCGGCCGCATTTAACACATACGTGTTTTCAATCATAGACGCACCTGGCACCAACACAGACGCGCCTCGCGAGCATAGACGCGCCTGGCACCAACGTAGACATGCCTGAACATTTTTTGACATTTTTGGACCCTAACCTAAAGTGCATTTATTTCCCTATCTACCATGCATTAATGACAACAATAAATGCATCAATGTATGAGGCGGTTTTGTGGTACTTACCGGCTCTCCTGCCTCTGCTGGCCTCTGGAATCAGTGAACGCAGTCGAATCTGTGAACCAAGGCCATCGCTGCTGACTGCCACTGCTTTATTTTCACTCTGCACTCTGCTCTCATGGATGTGTAGATGACAATGAGGATGTATTTCCCCCGTGGTCTATCTTATAGACTACCCTAGCCCTAGCCCTCATCACCTGAGTCAGTCTTCATTATCTCGTGACTCTATCACTTTATCCGATCAGTCCATTCTATCCCATCTTTCTTATCAAGAGATTGTCTGCAATCTTTTCACACATTTTCATCCAATCTCTTGAGGGGGCATATCATTCCCATCTTGGGGCAACTCTGTATCAGTTCATCTTATCTTCTTTGAAACAACGCGACAAGCCGCATTGTCTCAAAGAGGGGCAAACTGTAGACACCCAAAATTGTCCAGTCTAATTAAATAAATATTTAATTGCTTTACCCTAATTCTTCTATTAATTAAATAAATCTTTACTTATTTAATTAATTCATTTATCCTCTTCTAGCCTTATTTCTCATTTAAATAAATACATTTATTTATTTAAATTATCCTTTTCCTAAATTAAATAAATATTTTATTTATTTAATTGATCTCACTTCCTCTATTAATTAAATGAATCTTTATTTATTTAATTAATTCATTAACCTTTTCTACCCATGACACATGTCATTCATCTCTTAATTCCTACACTACCTACCCCTCTTATTATTTTATTATTTTCTTTACCTACCCTCTAATCATAGTTGACCTCCTTCTACACCTCTCAATCTTATCCCTCCATTTCATATTGTGTCTTCTATATAAGGAGATGCCTCCTTCATTATCAAACCCTAATCAATCATTTTTATGTACTTAACTACACTACGATCCTACTTGCAACCACATTCCATTCTTTGTTGAGCTCTTGTGCACATAAAATCTGAGAGCAAATATATCAAGCAAGATCAATGGAGATAGGAAGAATGGAGATCCAAACCCTATTGGACATGTGATGGTATAATCTTTGTGATTTCATTTGATTTGCATTGTCTTAGGTAATCTTCATATGTTATGGTGGATCTTTGTTGTTGTTAGGCTAGGGTTTTGTGGTTGAATTCATTTAGCCTTTCAATATCGTTATTATTGTTATCCATTTTCACCATATACAGCTCCAACAGCCTATATAGCTAAAAAGTCTTGAAGAAATCCTAAAAATCAGAAAAAGTCCTAAAGAAATCCTTAAAATCAGAAAAAAGTCTTGAAGAAATCCTAAAAAACAGAAAAAGTCCTGAAGAAATCCTAAAAGTCAGACAAAAGTCTTGAAGAAATTCAACAAAAAAAAAGAAAAGAAAAGAAAAAAGATAAAAAGATAAAAAATGAATCCATGCCAAGCAGGTGAAAACCTGGCAAATAGGTGCCTCTTGTACTCAAGCACTCCATCTATCAACACAATATTGGCATTCCCACTTTTATGCATCTTTGCTTTCGCCTATACATATTTTAGTCACTTTTGTGACATCCTGGTTCATTGGAACCCTCATGGCTTGAAACCAATCATTGTCCTAGTCTTAGGTTAATTGACATAGCACTTTACATATCCTAAGCAGCATCAACCAAGTCATCTTTACATCAGTGATACCTGGTCATCCACTCTGAGTCAGTCACCTATCTCCTAACTACTGAAGAGTTTTATCACTAAGTAAACAAGCAAAACAACATAACTGAAAATAATCACTGAACAGTTTGAGCTATGCATGAAAATTTTCTTTGTGTGCTGTCTTTTATTGAATTTTGATTATTATCTCTCTGAGTAACACGAGGAAGTCTATCTTGACTAAGAGGAGCAAGGATTGGGGGCATAATATCTTCATTGTTTTCTGCTTGTAGGAATGATTCCGATGATCTAAAAACATCTAATTAGCTGGGTGTCTGTGATAATTGCCTTCACATTAAGGTGAAATCACCACACATACCTCAACTCCGCTTATTTGAATGCTATAGGGATGTTCCCATTATTTCTTTGTCTGTTTTGAGGGAATTTCTTTATTGTGCAATCTGGGTCCATGCATAATCTGTCCAAGGATATGAACAAAAATAAAGGGTCATTACGAACAAGATAATTAATATTGCACATGAAAAGCAAGGAACTCTAATCTGCCTATTGTGGTTGTAAAACACTCAATGATGACAATTAAGATTTTCAAAATCCAGTGACTAGGTTTAGGTTGCATTTTGCATATCATTTTGTATTTCATTTTGCATTTTGTGAATTTAGAGTGATTTTAGTATGGTAACAATGATCTCTTTATCTTCTAAATGAGAATTGGAAACATCATCATTTCTTAGCTAAGTGGTCTATCTTTTCATCATTTCTCCGATCGAGTACTTGTGTATTGAAATCTTATCTGGATACATGAGCATCTTATCTTTTGAATGAGAATTGGAAACATCATCATTTCTTAGCTAAGTGGTCTATCTTTTCATCATTTCTCTGATCGAGTACTTGTGTATTGAAATCTTATCTGGATACATGAGCATCTTATATAGATTCATACATTTCATTATTTGCTTTCACCTTATTGCATAGAAAAATGAAAAATTAGCCTTACTCATTACTCATTCACATTCATTTATTTGCATATGAAGAGAAAGAAAAATAGACATCCATAATAATTTGCATTACATACATTCATACTAAATCAGAAATGCATACATGTAGAATAAAGCATATAGAAAACATATAAAAAATCGAATCAACACAAGTATAATGAAGTCAAATTGGATCTCGTATATATATATCATATCAAGTCTAAGAGTACAAAATTATATCCAATGACATGTACAAACTCCCATCGGAGAAAGAATCATATAGGCTACAAAAAATGGGTGTGTCTAAAAAACATATCACTGCTACAAAAAGAAATATCTAGCTAGCGCCCTCTCCCTCATTGCCAAGTGGAGGAGGAGGATCCTAATGAGTTGCTCGTACTCCCTCAGACCATGCTATATACTGTGAATAAGGGACGACCTACTATGCAACTGGAACTACCATGCTATATGCCACAACATAGTAGGCTGCCCTGCTATTCTGATGCAAAACCTCCTACTGAAGGGTGTCTCGCTCTTCTCTCATCACCATAACTTGACGATCATGATCTCCTATCAACTCAGCCAGCGGACGATCTTGCTCAGCCCTCACCTCTGCAAGCTATCAGTCTCACTTTGCCAGCTGAGTCTGAGCCACTGTCAACTGTGACTGCAACTCCACTAAACGTGCCCTCATCGACCGTCCAGCGTCCATCCCTTTCTCTCTCCCCATCTCCACCTCCACCTCCACCCTAATCCTCCCTTTGTTGTTGGACCTATTTCAGAGCTACTCGCTCCTCCTCGATTCCCCCCAATCTCATGCCTATGCCCCTAAGAGATCCACCCCCGCCCCTTTGTTGTCCTTCATCAGCTGGAACCCTACTACTACTAGCACCAAGATCAACACCTATCTGCCTCAGAGCCTCAGCTCTCTGTCCCTGTCTTTGGCCCTATTCTTGTCCCTGCATGGGGGCATCATCCTCAACCTCCTCAATGCAAGCAGCCTACTCTGCTGGATCCGTCAAATGAGGGAATGGATGCTGCTGAAAAAAATCTCTATATTGGGGGAATACCCCTGCATCTGTGATATAACCCAGGTAATCCCATTTTAGTCTCTATAGACCAGTCAGCTCCTACATGGCCAAGGCATAGGACAACCTCGGTGACCATCCCTTCCTCTCCTCATCAGCATATCAGGCATATGTTGTAAACTCTTGTGATATACACTGAGGCCGGCCATACTGCCTCATCACCCATGATACTACAAACCACTCCACTATCGTCTGTGATCTGCCAAAAAGAGGGTGAGTAACAAAAAGGTCCCTGCATACTAGCCTCTAGTCATCCCATGGCTCTAAGCCCCTGTAAGGCCTCCATACCATGGCTATCAGGTCATCCAACTGCCACCGTAAAAAATTTGTCTTGCCTAGATGGGGCTATGTAATGTAACTGACATACCTATATACAACCGACTACCCAGGCTCTCTATTATCATCAACAATAGGCCGACAAACTAGGAGGTGCTCCCAAGCCCAAACCTGTAAGATCAAAACACTAGCGGCCATACTCTTACCCTCCCCATACACTATCTCATGCATCTTGCGATACATGTGGGCCAAAATGCAAGAAACCCAGCCAAGCCTCTGGGGGGTCTCCATCAATCTCTCCAGCGTCCGGCCCCATCCACACTGAAATCACTACTGACCTCTATTTGGCATCAGAAAACAACCGATAAAACCTACTAGGATGCAAGCCAAAGGAAACTCACCACTATACCTGCTCATCATGATGTCCCAACTAATGGAATGAGTCAAGATATCAAGATCCCTGAAGACATGCCTCACTGCCTGTAATCCAGGAAGGTCTCCTAAATCGTAGTCCACCTTATCCCCAATTTTTTGGGATAAGGAGGATCCTATATACATCCTCAGGAGTGATAGTGATCTCCCCAACTGGTAAGTGAAAGGTATTATGCTCAGAATGGAATCTCTCTACCAATGTTGTGAGCATACCATGATTCACATGGATATCAGGTAATCTCAACATATGTGTGAAGCCGCACAAGTCAATATGAGCCTACTCAACCTCTGATAGTTGTCAAACTAAAGTCATGGTAGGTGGATAAACACACCTGAAGAGAACATGAGGCAATCAAACCTACAAAATCAAACAATGGAGTATCAGAATACATTCCAAATAAGCCTACAAGAGGAGTAAAACATCATGTAAATCCAACTATGTCAACTGTTAGACCTTCAAAAATTCTCATTGTTTTCCAAATGACAAAACTTAGAAGATTAGAAACTCGTACAAGTTAGGATTGAGCTCTGTATGACAAAAGACTCCCAAATGACAAAATATTAGACTTTGCACAACAAAATGGGCTTTTATGAAGGTTGTTATATGGCACAAGGGTGAGACCCAAATGACAAAACTTATGGGTTTAAATGACAAAATAAAATCTAGCAGTTTGTTGTACGAGATAGGATCCTGTCTCGCACAACAAAATGATAAAGCCCGACTCAACATACCAAAAAACTTGAAAAATCAACAAAAAAATTCAAATTTGGAATGAATAACAGGCTTAAGATAGATCATTTACTGGTGGCTCATAGTGTCACAGTCGATTATGTCATCTTTGGCACTCGAATCGATGCTCACGAGTAGGGACCACCATTGTTCTCACAGAAGGCTTTTTGAATTTTCAAACTTTGGAGGGTTAAAATGAATTGAAAATGACCCTTTTGTCCCATATATAGCCAAAAACATAATTTTTCAACTTGCTCTGATGGTCATAAAAATTGTACCCTTAGCTAATTTGCCTGTTTTGATTCCATTTTTGGGATCAAAATTGAAATTCATGATCACCTTGCTAGTCAATTTCACAAAGTATGGACCACTTAGCGCTTTTCATCAAAAGACCATTCTCTCTTCTAATTGCGCTCAATTTCTCATGAATTAATGTTGAATCTCAATTTAATTTCTACAAATCCACTTTGTGCTCAATTTCTTATCAATCAACGCAAAATTTTCAAAACTTCCTCTCAATCAATTTATGCTCAAACAACTTATCATCACTAAAAATTGTCTATAATCATTATGTACCCTCACTATCTTTCGATTTCACTCCCAAGGGGGCATACTCATGACCTTATGACCTCACATCTTCAAATGTAAAAAAAATTCAAATCTTCATTAAAAATCGAGCAAAAAAATCTTTTTTAACTAAAGAAAATCAATCAAATCAATTGCTAGGGGCATCTCAACTTCATCTCTTTATATCAAGTTGAGATTTCTCGATCATCTGAATCAAATCAATCTCTAGGGGCATATCAGTTTCATCGCTTCATATCAAGTTGATAGTTGTCTTCATCTGAATCAATCTCTTAACGTTAATCAGTTTCATTGCTTTTCATCAAACTGGTTATTCATTTAAACTCAATCAAGGGTTTAAAGAGTTTCTTTGATCACACTAAATCTAAGCAAGTGTTCAGTTTTATTGCATCGAATCAAGCTAGACAGTTTATTCTTCGCTCATCGTATCTTGATCCATCAAGTTCAAGATCGATTTTTATCTACGCTCGATGTGTCTAGATCAATCAAGTTCTAGATCAATAAGATCCGCTTCTTGATCAATTAAGTTCAAGTTCTGTATCTTTTGTTTTCTATCATTCCTAAGTTCAATCAAGTTCAGGATCGGTATCACTTTAATCAGACTTCATTCAGCTTCATTGCTTCAAATCAAGCTAAACACCTCGCTTTCATCTAGTTCATGATCAATCAAGTTCAGAACTGGTATCTCCTAGACATCAAATTTTCTTTGAACCAATGTGTTGCTCGCACATTAATTCAAAGAGGGGCAAATGTAATACCCTAAATATGGTCATTTAAACTATGAGCCCCTAATCTCAACAACATCACCAATGTCCTAACCAAAGGAAATTAAATAAAGCTTGAGCACATAATTAATTCTTTAATCATCAAATGTCACATGGAAAATTAATTACTCAATATTAATTAAATATTTATTCAATTAATTAAATCATTCCAAGTAAATCATTTCAAACAATTATCTTATTTATTTTATTAAATATCCTAGCATATTTATTTAAATAAATCAATTTGCGATCAAATCTTCAAAAAAGGAAATAAATAAATAAAAAAGGAATTAATTGACCATGAAAGAATTAAAAATTGACGAGAGAAATCAATTGGAGATAACCTTAAAAAACAAATTAAAAATTGATAAATAATCTCAGAGAAAGCAATTAAAACAATTAAATATCAAAATTGAATGAAATAGAAAATAAATCAGTTTTTCCTGATTTTATCTTAATTTTAGTTCAATTTCCTTTAAAACTGAGAAAAGCATCCAATCACATCAATTCACTTGGATTGTGCTTCCTCTTGGAAAACCTTGACTGCACATCATCAATTGATCTCAGCCATTGGTTTCTTTCTGAATTTTCTATAAATTCAGGCTCTCATCTCTCATTCAAGGATCCTGGAGAATATATTGTTATTATGTTGTTTTTGCTCTAGGTTCATTAATATTTGTGCATTTAGATATTCATATATTAGTTATTGCATACATATTTAGATCATTTATCTCATTTATTGCTTAAATCATGTTAGATTAATCTTGCATTCATCTAGCTTAATTCATGCTCATATAGATTTAAAAATCCTTCGTTTAGGTGTTGTCTAGTCACTGGATAGCTTAGCAATCTGAGAGCAGTCTAAACTCACATCTGTGTGCAGGAAAAGCGGGTCAATGAAACCTAAAAAGTGAAAATGTGGTCTCAAAGAGGCTTGTTCACACACCCACATGACTTCTTGGTGCAAGTTATGGAGTCATGAAGAATGACTCAACTTCCCAAGGTAGGTTCCATGGTTCTATATCTCACAAGGTCCCTCAAGCCAATGCCTTTGCTCTCAGATCACTGAGAAAAGTGGCTTAGGGATGACAAATGTAAGAACGAGGGATGCTTTGGATTGATGTGTATATGAAATGCATCTATCTATGCATGATTCTACAAATGAAGTAAACTAGATTATAAGATGACAAGGTTAGTAACAATACTATCCTAACATGATATAATAGTTAATGATCTAAGCTAATGATAAAGGAAATACTCTAAAATGCTTATTAGATTAATTCCTATTACAAAGAGAAGCTTAGATGTATTGATAAATTTGAGCATAAATGTGATACTCAAAGCTTGCATGGATCCTTAAAAAGGAGGAATGAGAGCTCTATTTATAGTGAAAATAGGGCAATGGGTGGTCAAGATTGAAGGAGTTAATCAAGGGTCAAGATTGAAAGTTATCAATCCATGTTTACAATTTTCACCAATGAAATAGTGACAATTGTCAACATAAGACTGCTTGAGAGGAGATGTAAGAAGCATTAAATGCTTGAGAAGACCTCATGGTTACCTTAGAAGGTAAGGTTTAAGGTTAGGTTAAGGTTATCCAATGGATAAAGCTTTTACCCAAGGGATAAACTCGTGTGCCAAGGTTAAAGGGATAACCATAGTCAAAGAAATGAATGCTTGATGAGACCTCAGGGTTAGATGAGGGTTGAGTTAGGAAAAAAGTCTCTAACCATGCCACTAAGGGTTAGTTAACCATTAATGGTTTGAAGACTTTGGGGACAAATTTTTAAGAGTCCTTCCAAATTTAGGGGTATTCAGCAAGTTAGCTTGTTGAATGGATAAAGGCTTTAATGCTTTTAGAAGACTTTACTCCAAATTTGAGAAGTGACCTCCTCAAATTTAGGGAAAGGGGATAATGAATTGGTTTGGGTTAATTGATCAGGATTAGATAGATTCTAGAAGAAATTAGGAATAGGGTTAGGATGCAAGTGGGAGATGTAGGAAAACGTAAGTGGGTTAGGGAAAATAGAATTAATTAAAATAAATTGCTTTATTTCAATTTGGTTGCAAGTTAGGAAATTAAATAAATTAGATTTATTCAATTTGGGGTAAACTATTAATTAAATTTAAATTTAATTAAAAAGTAACAAGGAATTTTAATTAAATAAAATGATTTATTCAATTAAATGATGTAAAGGGCTTAAGTGAATTTAACTAAATAAATTGAATAATTTATTTAATTAAATAGAAGAATGTGTGTGATTTAATTAAATTAAATTTAACTAAATAAAGTAATGGGAATAAGATGAACATTAAATATTCATTTAGGAATATAGTCATTTTTATATGTCTACATTTTGCCACTCTTTGAAGTGACGTGTGTGCACATGTTTATTCAAAGAAAAATGATGTGTTGTCATGATTTGGTTATGATCTGTGTGATGTTATGTCGATATTTTTATGTCCTACCCCAGATTTTTATAAACGATGCCCCTGATTTGACAAATGATGTTGATAATATGCCCCCGCGGGAGATGAATCAAAAATTTTGAACATTTGATTTGTTTTGGATAAATTTGATAAATTTTAGTGCATTGTAAAATTTTTGGCTATGTTGAATGCGGTTGTTATCACTGTTTAAAAAATGGGTTTTCCTTTCCCATGATTGGTTATGATTTTGAATTTTTGAGTAAGACACATTATCAATTGCTTCAGGTTTGTGTTGGGTCTTAAGGGTTTAGGGTTTTGATTTTAAATCGCTTAATGTCTGATAAAAAAAACCCTCTAGTTTCTTTTCCTTTGTTACTTTATCCACTTAAGTGATGGGTCCTGGGGTCGTTGGAAGTGTCCCCCCTTGTCATTTGCCTAGGCAGTCATGTGAATGAATTGTAAAATTTATGCCTTATGTATTTTCTTCCTAATGTTGTCAGGCTCAGTAAGTGGTGTGCATCTCTTGGGTGGATCTATGGTTTTCGCTATTTTGCAAGGCGAAGTTGCGCGTGGTTGAAAACTCACAAAGTTGCGAAAAGGCTTTGCGTTCTAAATGGCGATTTTGGTCCGGTCTAAAGAGGTCTCATCTTGTCCAAGATCCAACGGCTGGCATTATTTCACAGCCTGAACTTGCAAGTGAAATACCTTTCACGAAATGGTGAAAGCGTTTGGTGGGACCCTGCATGTGAGGATTTTCTAAGTGACTAAAAGGTGATCAGGTCCCTTTTGATCTGACGGTTCGTTCTATTTTGCAAGATGAAAATGCTTGACAGTTATCTTTCGCGAAGTTGCGAAATGACTTGGCATTCCAGGTAGACAGTCTAGCTGGTCGAGAGGGCGAGTAAGATGGCGGCACGTGGCATAGGCTATAATAGTCAGCAAGCCGGGTCTAAGAGTTAAAAGGTGGGTCCTAGAGGTGAGTCATGCCGTGGGATAAGAGGTGACGTGGCAGATACAGGTGATAAGAACTAATTGGGACCCAGTGTTTTCTCTTGGCAAATGAAAGACTGACATGTCAGCTCTGAAAGTGATTAGATTGCTAGGTGTTCAAGTTGAGTCAAAGGGCCCACATCTGCCAGAGTCTGTTCAGATGGTTAAGTACTGAACAAGTAGAAAATGATCTGATAGCCCGTGTGATTTTGCAAGGATAAGATGCTCATGCTTTATACCCTGTGAAATGGCGAAAAGATTTTTCATCCCTAAATGCAGATAAAACATAAGGTTAAAAGAGGATCGACTTTGTTTTGATCCAACGGTCGGTGCTATTTTGTGGTTGCGAGATGCTTGAAGGATATGCTTCGTGAAATAGAGAAAGTAAAAAGGGTTCATCCAGGTGTCATGATAGATGGTGACGTGTCCATAGACACGTGGTTTTAGAAGAAGCTGTGGGCTTGCCAAGGTGAAACCGGCAGTATAAAGGCGAGGCATGTGGCTGACATTGAATTAAACGTGAAGGGTTTTCCAAAGCCAATGGTTGAGTGCCACATGGTAGCCAGTAGTGAATGAAAAGGTGGTGTAAGTAAAGCAGTCATAAAGGTTTCCCTTAAAGGATGGTCATCTCCGAATTGATCCAACACTTTGCACTGTTTCACAACCTGAAGTTGATAGATGTTTAAGCTTTGTGAAATAGCGAAAAACCACTAGCAATCAAAGTAAAGGCGCGGTTAGTAAAGATGTTGATGTTTTTGGTCAAAGTTAAACACCGAGCAGTTAGAGTTCCATTTGATGCCTAGCATTGTTTCATGAAGGAGAAGTGCTCGAAAGATAAATTCTATGAAATGGCGAAAAGAAGGTGGGGCCTAGTGCAGAGGCAAGACTGTTAAGTCAGTATAACGGTCGATCAGGTTTATTTTGATCGGACGGTTGGCGCTATTTCGCAGGATGAAATTGCCTAAAGGTTATGCTTCACGAAGTTGTGAAAGAGCAAAAGGAAAGAATTACAGGAATCAAATGGCCCGTTGGAGGGAAAATATGATTTTTTCTCATGAATTCAATTCTGAAGGGATAGCCGAAGCATGCAGAATCAATGTTGCAGTTAAGAGCCTGGGTACTATATATGATTTCCTATCAACCGGATGAAGATATCTTTGTAAATAATTATTGCAGAGGAGCAGATACAGAGCTATTTTCTTCAAATATAGAGCAAGTCAATTCAATTGCAGAGTGGATTCACTCGAGCTAAAAACAAGTTTTCTGGTACTCTCGTGTAGCAATTCATTTGTGGTGTGCTTTAAATAAGATTATTGATTTGTTACAAGACTATTTGGGGGTAGTGTTTTGATTTCTTACTTTTTTCAAAATGGCAACTAAGAGGGAATTTTTGGGGAAAGTCAATTATCCGAAGAGGGCCATTTGTGATGATTTTCTTGAGCAGTTGACGTTGTCAACTAATTAGGCATCGAAAACAAAGGAACTAGTGCCTAGAGCTCCTCGTTTTAAAATAGGAGAAGGGCTATATGACAAGGGTAACTGGTTGAGAGATCCACAGGTTGGATTGTCTGGGTTGAGGTTATTTAAGGTTGGATTTGGAATGAGGAATTCTCTGGCCCCACAAAACAGTATTTCGGAATTAGATGTAGGGAAGTTGGTAGTCCCAGGGGTATTTATGGATATGGATCTGTTGACCCAAATTGTATTTAATTATGATCTAGTCACAAGAAGCATTCAGGATATAAATGGAAAAGCCCTTATTGAGATTAATATTGAAGAATTCATAAGTGCTTTTGGGCTAAATGAGTTTACAAATTTTCTTGAACCTATAAATTTCAAATCATTAGCTCAAGTATATAGTGTACAGAGGAATCATCTTAGGAGTGGGCCTCTTAAGGAATTTTTTGTGAAGATAGGTGGGTTGACTGTTGTAGGACCCAACACAGAAGAGCCCTTCTCATTAAATTTGTTTACCCTCAGAGCTAAGGGAATATATTGGTCACTTTGCCAAGTTTTGGGAGAAGATGCTGAAGTGAATATGCCCAATCATTACGTGTTAATGATTGCTCAGATTTTAAAAACTTCCCTTGCAGTAACATTTGATTATGCTTCTTTCATTGCTAATGCTATCCATGAAGGGTTAGTAGGAATAAAGAATGGAAAGGTGGATAGGCCTTTCGGATGGTACTCATTGTTGATGCATCTATTTCTTTTCAAAGGAGGTGATTACTTTGCTAGTGGATTGGACCTTATCAAAGATAAAGAAGGAGAAAAATTGCCAGTACAACTATGGAGTACTGTCTTATCATAAGATAGAGAGGATGCTAGTTTCTTGAAGTTTGATAAATATTTTGCATCCAAGATCAGGACTCTCCTCTACTCGAAGAACCCAAGAATCCTCAAGGTTCTTTTGGAATTCATTAGACCAAAAGAATTTGCAGAGAGCATAAAGATTGTTCACAATTGGGGTGACATTTATTTGTACCCAGTCTCAATAGTTTTCAGAGTTTTTGGTTTCAGAGGCACTCCTTTCTTGTTTCCCTATAAGGTCCCTCTCAAAGTGGGAATTGTAGAAGTCCTTAGACAAATTGGTAACGTGCAAGAGGCAGAACTGATAGGCAGGGGTAAAGGGACTATTTTCCCTATGGTTACCATAGCCCACCAATTTGTAATAACTAAGGGAGGATGGAATTGTTTTGAGGATATTCTCAAACCTTATCATTTGTCAACTGCAATATCCAGGTGTGCCGATCTAGAAGACTTCTTTAATTGCATTTTTAGAAAGAGAGCAACATGCAGAGGTAGGCCCCATCAATTTCAGTTTCCTGAAGACCTCATTAGAAATGAATTTGATTTGGATCAGCAGGAACTGAGGAAGGAGAAATGGCTGGCTTATAAGAAAGCCTTAGACATTGTGCATCAGTTTGATGCCAGGTAAGACCCATTGTCTAGCTTTTTCCCTCTAGAGGAGAAAATAAAGTTTGTAATTGTTTGCTTGAGGATGTGATGCAGACCTTGAAGGAGAAGAGGGAAGCTATGATTAAAAGAAACCCTGAAAAGGAAAGAATGATTCTTAGTAGGTCTGCCTCCACCAAAGCAATCCCTCCTGGTGACTATATGCTGCACAAGAAATCTAGCTACAGTGTGTTGATGCCTACAACAAGGGAGCCCTCTACCTCCAAAGGAAAGAGGAAGATACAAGATGCCATTGACATCCAAGAGAGCCCAAAGAAGTAGAGAGTAGGGAAAGAAGTACAATCTGATACACCTTTGTATTCTCCATCCCAATCCCCTATCCATATAGGAGATGAGCAAGCAGCAGCTAAGCAACTTCTACAATTAGGCAGTCTAGGAGAAATTGCCTATATATATGATGAATTGGAGGAGGGTATGCCAAATGAACCCCTTGCTACTAAAATGAATATCACTACCAAACTCAAGGGCCAGGAGTGGGATCCTGAGATAAGGTAGGCAAGTAATGACTTCTTGGCTGACAACAATTTTGTCACATCAGGAGCATTTATGCAATTTATATGGAAATAGAATATAAATAAGTGCAATGCTAGATGTGAGAAGAGAAAAGGTGACCAGCCTAATAAAGATCTAGCCCTGGTGAGAAGCCTAATAAAGACCATCACCCCTGAGCAAGGGAGAGATATGGTGGCACAAGATAGATTGCTTATTCTACCTGAATGGGATATAGGAGATGCCCTGGTACTAGAGGTAGTGAGAAAGGAGAACAAGCCCATGGAGGGAATTACTTTCAGCAAGGATAATGCTGCACTTGTCATGTGGTCTCTCAAGAGAAATGAGAGTAAGAAAAGCAAAGATACCACAGGGTCAAGTTACCTTGGTGGAATGATGGTGAAGAGAGTGCAGAATATAGGGGTGGTGAAAGCTGCTAGCACTGTGCTAGAGACTGCAAAATTTAGTGTTGTAGTAGTAGAAAAGCAGGCCAAGGAAAAAGAGATCCTCCAAGTCAAGTTGGAGACAATTTTGAAGGCCTACAATAGTGCTAAGGAGGAGGTAAGAGGTAAGGATAGCATCATTGCTAAGCTACAGAGCCAATTGACTGGACAACACCATCAAGGTGAGTCTTCAACATTGATGATCTCCTCTTCTCCTACAAGACCTCCACCTACTAGCCCTATCATTGAGTTTCCACCATCTCCAACACCTTCCAGCTCTCAAATGGTTGAGATTACTTCTCAAGAGCTAGAGAATTTAAAACAGGCTCAGGCCTTGTATGCAAATAAATATGAGGAGAGAGTAAGGGCTACTATTTCAAATTTTGTAGATACAATGAGTGCCTCATTGCTATATAGTAATATAAGCAATATTTTGGAAATGAGGAATAAGCTCAATCGAGATAAAGCCATTCTGACACCTATTTTTGACAAATGGAGCCCTAGAGAGAAAGACTTGGAGTCTATTTGTGCCTCTTATGATGAAGTAGGGGCCAATCCTATCATCAAATCCACTTGTGATACCACCAAGGATCTAGTGAAACTAATAGAAGGGGTGGATAATGATGATAGGAAAATTAACTTGTATAAAAAGGAATATACTGATTAGATTTTTGAGTTGCTCCTAGGAGTTTTTGCTAGCCCAGATCAACTAAAGGACAAACAAATGTGGCACAAAGAATTAGAGGCCCAGTTGTCAGCCAGAATAAAAGGAATTGTTGATTTAGATGATGCTTCCTTTTTTGTTGTAATAATTCAGGAGATAGAAAGTGTAGATGCCTAAAAATGGTCAATGCTTGCAGATTCATACTTTAACATTTGCGCATTGCCTTATTTTAGGGTTTTTGCATCGCATTAACATTTCTCCTATGTCATGCATTTGGTATTTATCATTTGCGAGCATCGAGTCTTTCTTCTGCGTTCTTCATTTATCTCGCTTTCAAATTTGGTCTTGTCGATAACAATATTTGTCATGATTTTGGTCGATCTTATCCTGTCGCATCTATCTGCGTATTCATTGGTCATCATTTTGGACATCGTCAATCCTAATTAGGGTTTTGTCCTCCTTTCAATCTTGTCATCTTGTGATCGATTCGTCATCGATCCTTTTCCTCTGATCGAATTGTCATCAATCTTGTCATCATGCGATTGATTTGTCATCGATTCTTGTCTTTTGATCAATTTGTCATCAATCTTGTGATCTTGTGATCTATTTTGTCATCGATTCTTGTCTTCTTGTCAATTTTGTCATTTTGCGATCGATTTGTCATCGATCATCATTGTTCTTAATTTTGATCAATGAGTCATTGTTCCTCATCAATTGGCGCATTTATCAATCAAATCACTTATCAACAATGGTCATTTATCAAGTTAGAATCATGATCAAATCGAATCGATGTCAATTATCTTTTGTCAGGACTTAATTGTCATCCTTGCATTTTCTAATTCATTTTTTTAGGGTTTCATGATTTTATTCATTTAACCCTGTTTGTCATTTCTCCCTCTAGGTTAAATAATTTATTTATTTATCCTAGGTCTTCGTGTCACAATTAAATGTTTAATTTAATTGGCTAACTAATTATTCCTCATTTTGTGAATTAATTAATAAATGACAAATTATTAATTGATTTACCTAATTTCTCCTAATTCCTAATTTCCTAGTTTTTCATCAATTTCTAAATTCCCTCTTTGTGAATTAATTAATAAATGAAAAAGTATTAATTAATTCACTAAATTCCTATTTTCCAATTTTCCAATTTTCCTAATTTCTAATTCAATTTCCTCCTATTTTTCTCCTAATTTCATGGGAATGACATTTCAATTTGTCATATTTTGTCATAAATTTGTCATAATTGACAATCAATCAATTTTGACATAGAAATTTGTCATAATCTTGTCATGAATCATCAATCAATCAATTTTGCATAGAAAGTGCAAATTTGTCATAAATTTGTCATAATTAACATTCTTGATTTGCAATTTCCATTTGAATCTCTTCATGCTAATTTGATCATCTCTCCAATTTGTGTATAAATTGGATGGTTTTCTTCAATCCCAACTAATCACATTATCGAACGAATCACTTTTCAAATCGATTCCCGAATCAATCACGCTTCGAGTATTCTTGAGCAATCATCTTGTCTACTTGCTTTCATATCATGATCATGCACTAGTAGGTGAGATCCACAACAAAGTTATTTGAAGGAGAAAGAAGGACAATGGAGCCATATGAAGGAGACATTCAAATCTGCACTTGGTTTGCTTAATTTTCAAATCTTGAATGTTTTGTTTTCATGTCTTTATTGAGTGTGTTAGGATTGATCATTGCATTTGAGCTTTTGTGATTGAGATAGATTACTAATATTGATATTTGCTTTGATGATTTCCAATTTCCTAGCTACATTAATTGGTGAACCCGACGTGAACTAACCACTTAACCATGCTTTTGAGTGCTTTTGAGTTGATTTGAAGGTTAAAAACCTAAGAAACAGGGTAATGCAGGGCTTTCTGGGAACTTCTGTGCCTGTGTCAAGCATTATGCACCTGTGTTATGCATTTTGCGCCTGTGTCAAGGACAATCTGTGCCTATGTCAAGCATTTTGCACCTGTGTCAAGACTTCTACGCCTGTGTAGGGACAGAAACAGAGGTAAAAGACAGTGTTTTTCACTTGCAAATTGTTTTCTTTTGCATTCTGTTTCTGCTTTTTTTGGTTTTTTTGGTACTGATTCTCTGTGCAAAACCTTGACATACGCATGACAAAGACAACAAATGAAACTACTAACACACTTTATGCAGGTTCGATAGTCAAAGACTAAACATATCAAACTTCTGACTTGGGTTTTGTAGGTTGCCTTGGACTACAACTAAACTTTGTGTTTCAAATTAATATTTAGGCACCTAGTATGATTTCTAAATAGGATGGAATGAATATATGTTTGCTTTGATTGTTGAGTTTGACATTGGAGTAGGAGAGTATGCTCTCATCCTTCTTAGGGTGATCAGAAATCTAGATCTTCGATACAATGCTCATGTTTTTGATTGTGTGTCACCTTTAGAGGGCGACCCAAAGTGAGTACAGCTAGAATACCTTGGCATTCTAACTCACTATAAACAAATACCTGATAGGCGAAAGCTTTGAAGGAAGGGTTACATGGGAATTGCAGTTACTTGGGAAGTGATGACCCTTGAACTCTTTCTCATATCAACATCTAAGTAGGGCCTCACGGTCTAAATCGTGCTTGCATGACTACATTTGTTTGGTATCTTGATGGGTTTAATGTCTCAATCACGCTTACGTGACACCAGGGAGTAATGCTTAACAAAAATCCTTACTAAACACCTTGTATTTAGAGGCCAAAAATCCTTCTAGTTGCTTGACAAGGACAAGTTTGGATACTTGGAAGAGATACTAAGTTCGCCATGGGGAGATTTCCATGGGGACTAATTCTTGGCTACCCTGAGAAGTGAGTGCCATGGAGGGGAGCCCATCGGGTCAAGCATCTATGTATTCTCCTTGAATCTCATAATGAGTCTACCTCTCAAGTACCTACTGTCCTTGCCTACCATAAGAAATGTGTTAATGAGCATGATTGTCTTGAGTCTAAGTTGAAATATCTTGTCTTCTTTGCTTGTCAAAAGTTGAATTGCATCTCATTTCAAAAACAAGACAAATTGATTCAAAACAAGGTTAAACACAAGAACATTTCATCCAACAAAGTTCAAAACACCTTCAAACATGGTTGTCAAACATTTTTCAAAATCTTGTCTCAACATTCATGTCACTTAGATTTAGGTTCATCCTAGGTTTGCATTTTGCAAATTCATTGTCAACTACCAAGGTTAGGTTTCATCTAGGTCATACTCCTTTGCATATCAATAAGGGTCATCCATTTGCATGTGTCCTCTTGCATTAGAGTAATACCATTGTCATACATTCATATTTGCATACCCTAGGCCCCTTCATTAAGTTTAGGTCATTATCATATCATATTAGGGTCACTTGCATAGTAATTTTCCCTTAGCATATAGTGTCAAAACTAGGTTTTGTCATACTTGAGTAATCCAAATCTTTGATAAACCCTAAGTCATTGTTAGGAGGTCTAGACCTTATCAAACCTTTTCTCTTTTTGTCATCAATGTCATTTGGTCAAACCTAGCTTAGTATCCAAGCATATAGGGGAGACATTGTCATTTTGTCCTTTTGTCACTTAGTCCTTTTGTCCTTTGAGGTCTAGACATCATTTCAAATTCCTAAGGGTCTCATTTTTAGAATTACATTCATGAGTTTGTCAAAATCTTGAAAAACAACAAAAACATTAAGTCGCATTGTCATCCTTTAGGTTGCATTTGTCAATCCCATTAGTTGCATTGCATAGTGACATGTTTGTTGAAATGAGGTCTCAACCTTCTTACGAAGCCATGTCATCACAATTGAGCAATCAATCATGTCAATCCAATCTCTACATGTCTCAGAACTTGGATCAAACTTATCATGATGATGTAAATGTCCAAATACAAAAACTAGAGGAGAAACTAGCTCAAGAAGAGGAGATATTGAAACAAAGAGTGAAAAACATTGAGAAGAATAGATCACAAATGTCCAAAATGTTTCAAAAATTTCCAAGTCGAAATCCAAAGATTGAGCCAATTGATGTAAGATCTCTTCTTGAACGATCAGACATACCAGCTCTCCTCTCACAAATAGAGATGATGAAACAATTTCAAGAAAAGAGACAACATCAAATTCAACATTATGTGCCTCCACAACAAGAAAAAGAAGGTGTTTACTATCAATCAGATTTTTAACCATCACAACCAATTGTTCAACAATTTCAACATATACAACCAACACAACCAATGGTCCAATTTCAACAATATGTCCAACCAACTATACAATGTCCACAAATAGTTCAACCAATGGTGGAATATCAACAAGTTCAATCAACATATCAATGTCAACAACCACAACCAAACATTCAAAAACAAAACTTGCAACATGCACCAAGCCAAATTTTGAACATGTCAAACCAATTTGATCAACATCTAGTTCAAAATCAAAACATGACATCAAACCAAAAACAAGTTCAAATTCTAGATACAACTATGTCAAAACCTCGAAAGAAAGGTGGCTTTATTGCAATGATTTTAAGGAAACTACCAAGTGAGTTCTTTGAGGAAGATCAAGATAATACAATTATGTCTAGCAATCCCTCATCCCCCCCACAAGAAAATTGACTCTCCAGTGGCATCTATCCCTACACCTCTAGAAGTTTCACAAGAACCTTCCATATTGTCCTCATCAAATAATACACCCAAGGATGCAATTAGCCAAGGGCTATCCATAATTGATTGCCAAGATAATCCAATTCATGATGCACATCCTTGTCATGTTTCAGAAATACAAGACCCAATGCCACCATGCACTTTATTGCCATTACCTATTTTAGAGGACCCCATTCGAAGTCCCTCTTCCTCATGTTCAAGCATTGATTCCTCGCTAGAATCCATCACAAATGTTCAAAGTGAATTTCCTTCATGCCAAACCATTGATTCCTTGTCAGAATCCCCCATGCATATCCAAAGTCTAACCCCGTGTCAAGAGGATAATTTAGAGCATAAAGAAACGCGTGTTAAAACAGATCAAGATCAAGATCCTGAAACCTTATCATCCCATCCAATTGTTGACCAGGATCTCAAATTCCCAGAAACTCATGATGATTCCCCTATTCTTGTCCATCCTATCCAAATTCCTATTGACACTCCATTCCTCGGGCAAGATCAAGATATCCCAGTTCATCCAATCCCAAACAATCCCCTTCCATTTCATGAACACAATGTCCTTTCAAATCCCATTGACATTCCACTTCTTGTGAAAAATCAAGATATTCCTTCCATCCTTTTCGATGATCCCATTAAAATTCAAGAGCAAAGCACCTTTAAAGAGGATTCCAATGATCTTCCTCCTTGTCAAGGTCAAATTATTCCTTTAAATCCTCCACAAGATCCTCTTGTTCCTCCATTTCCTTGTCTTAATGCTCCATATACACTCCAAGATCGCATTTCTTTTGATGATCCCATTATTTCTCCCATTCAATATCTTGAAGAGCCTATCATTGAACCATGTCCATTACACAATCCTTGTCCCCCTCATGATCCTAAACCCCCTCATGATTCTAATGTGTCAGTGCAAGATGTTCATGAACCCTCGACATGCATAATGGGTTCTTCCACTTTGGTCCAATCCGATCCACTTCAAGATCTCATTATTTCTCTCATATCATATCCACCTCATAATGGACTCGCATCTTCTTCCCAAAGAAAAGAGTATCCTACAAGTCAAGATATTCATAAAGGCAAAGGAGTAGATCTCCATAAGCAAGAATCCCTTCATGTTAAAGAAGATCTTAAGGGTCATGTATACACAACTCACTCTCAAGACATTGGTATACCTCCATCAAAATCAAAACATACACCTTCCCCATCATACTTTCCATCCATCTTAGGTCCTTATATCCCTTCCTCCTCTATGCAAGGTCAGAAAAGGCACACATCCTTGAGTAAATTTCATCAATCCAAAAGAACTCCATTTCATTCATATCCATCCATGCATTCCTTTCCCCCTCCAAGCAATTTGGATGCCAAGTTTAAATGTCATAAGTCTAGCAATCCACATGTATTCAAGGATCAACATGTCCAATATAATCGACATGTCAAAAAAAAGAACAATATGATCTATAAAGAAAAAAATATATCCAAAAGGCCACAAAGGCCCACTGAGAAAAATAAAGCAAAGTCAAAATATATATGGGTTCCTAAATCCCTTGTGCAAGCAATGCACTCCAAGGAACCACAAAAGCATGAAAAATCAAAAACCATGTGGATCCCTAAGCGGCTCCTTGAAGCACAAAAGCCTAAAGAAACATCCAACTTGGCATCCAAAGTTGCTATTCCTTCATCCAAACCTCTCAAATTTGTTCTGCCATCACCTCCTTCTTCCATTTTGGGTCCTTATGTCCCAAAATTCCAAGCTATTCCTTCGTCAAAATCTCAATATCCAAAATACATTTTTCCTCCATTAGTCCATCAACCCTCAAGGTGTGTGCCAAAGTCAATCTTGCCTTCATTTCCATCCACTAAATCCCAATTCTTCCAATACCCTATCCATTATCCAATGCATATTTTCCATCCTTCCATCCCTCTGATCCCATCCTTTACATAAATCCTTGCCTTAATTTCATCTCTTTTCCATGCCCTTATCCTACCAACATCTTTGAGCATACTTTTAAAGGTCATGGTCCATTTTTTTCAATGCTACTATCCAAAAAAAAAAAGATGCTTGAGTCCTTCTTCCATCCCCTATCATGTGTCCATCTTCTATTGAAAATGTCAAAAAAATTTAAAAAAATAAAAAAATCAAAAGCTCAAAAATACAAAAAAATCAAAAAAGTGAAAAAAAAAAAAAAGACAAAAGACAAAAGAAAAAAGTAAAGCAAAAATAACTTGTCCACTGGTGAAAACCTGGCAAACAGGCGCCTTGGGCAAGTACCGTGATGAAAACCTGGCAAACAGGAATCATGCGTAATTTATGAACTTCTTGCACACCACACTTGGGGGCAGGTTTTATCCTATCATATCCTTTTGTCCTTCATTGTTCCATTATCCTATCAAACCCATGTCATACTCCTTCATATCCTATTGCCCTTCATTATCCTATCATACCATGTCATACTCCTTCATGTCCTATTACCCTTCCTTGTCCTATCATCCCTCATGTCCATTTTCCCTTTCCACCTTTGATCTTGACAAGGCTGATGATCTTCATGAGCATCATGCATCTTGTTTGCAGCTTTCAGTCTATCATAGCTTTTGTTCATTTATCCATTTCCTTATTATAACCTTTCATCCATATTCCTTATCTTATTTCAACTTTCTGCCACTATCCCGTATCCTACCGTGACCTTCAGTCCATGTCCCTTATCCATTCTTGGTCTTGCTTATCCTATCCATATCTTATCACTATCCATACACTCTTTTTCATTCCTTGATCTTGATCTGACATAAGGATGCAAAAATTAAATATGGTTTCAAAAACCTCTTGACATGTCCCTCATGCCATGTTCCTACTTTACATTGTCATATCCAGTCTCTTGTCCCATCATGCAATAGACCTTCAAAATTGCATCTGCGTTGTCTCCATAATAAAAGGCCTTTGTCTTCCCTCTATCCACCAACATTTCAAAAAGCCTATTTATTCACCTATCATATTCCTTGTCTTGCTAGACACTGGGGGCAAAATCATAAAAATTGAAAAAAATCCTAAAAACATTCAAAAACATTAGAAAAAAATCATGTGTTTATTTTCAACTAAAATGTCAAAATCATGAAATAATCCAAAAAAATTGAAAAATGTCCTAAAATAATTCCAAAAAATTGAAAAATGTCTTGAAATAATTCAAAAAAAATTGAAAAATGTCCTAAAAAAATCATAAAAAATTGAAAAATGTCCTGAAATAATTCAAAAAAATTGAAAAATTTCCTAAAAAAATCAGAAAAAAATTGAATAATGTCCTGAAAAAAATCCCTAAAAATAAAAAAATGTCCTGCAAAATCTCCAAAAAAATCAAATAAAGTCCTGAAAAAAAAAAATGAACACAAAAAAATTGTAAAATTTCAAAACATTCAAATCCAAAAACAAGCATTTTACAATAAATATCCCCTTTGTGCATAAGACAGATCACTGAGCATCCCTCCAACGACACGTAATCATACACTATGCTTTAATGAAATCACACTTAAATAGATGAACTTTTCAATCAAACCAGACATTCAAACTGATCAAAATTGTCATATCAATCAACCTCAAAATCATTTGTCCTTGTCTCTACTATCATGGGTCTTATACAGGGTGTGGTATACTCGAAACCAGACTGTGTCCTATCTTAGATGGGGTATCGCATATCCTGAAATCAGACAGCATGATCATCCTATCAGCACTTTCAACTTTTGACAATGAAGATCAAGATGTTTGTTTGCTTTGTTGGAATTAGTGAGTCTTATCATTTATTGATTTATCTTTGGCTTCGATCATGTTCCTATGTTACTCAATGATGTCACTGAGTGATTTAGAGTGACCGGGATGGTTCATGGTCCCTTTCTTTTTTGTTGTGATTTTTGTTTGTCTGTGATGTGTCTGTCTTTTGCAAAAAGGGTTGCATTTCAGCTCTAGCCTTCAATGCCATGATGCTACGCATCCATTTTGCTACATTAAAATAAAGGTTTCTCACCTACAAAGTGCATTACTAAAAGCAAGTTTTTCTTTGTCTCTAACTGTCCTCTGTTTCATTTCTTCTTACTAACATTTCTTCCATTAGTTCGGATAGTTAGTTCGGTCTAGTGCTCTGATTTCCCCAAACACATATGATGCATCCTGCATTCATTGGTTAGTACATTTGCATTATATCAAGCATCACATCAAACATTTTATCCATTTCATATTATCAATGCATCAAAAACACATAAAAAATACATCCATACATGTTCCATAATGGTACATAAACAGTGCATAAGTCATCCATACATGGAAAATAACATCAGTCATAACATATTGCATCCCATCATATTGATGCATATCATATCATATGTCACAATAATATCGGAGTACAAAATTGGACTGTCTGTCCTAAGTATGGCCCGTAGGCTGACTACAAAATGTCAAACTACATAATGTCCACTGTCTATCATACGGAGCATGTGCCTCTATCACTAGGTGCTCCCTCTATCCTCCTGATCCCTGCCATGTCTCACGGATGATGTTCCTCCTGGTCCTGGCTGTGGTGGTCACATAGGTCCACTCACCCCCATGCTGCTCAATGACCTCCAAGAGCGTGCCCTGCTCTCTGTCCTTGATCGTGCCCGATATGAAGCTACTCTCTACATCGGTGGAACTGCACTCTCATATAGTGTCCTCCAATGGTGTATCTCCTCTTTGGTCTCTACCAACATCTGTGCCATCTCCCGTGCATTGGCGTCCCTAATCGACCCAATATACTCAGTGACTCCTACTCTATCCTCAAGATGGCATTCTATCTCTCTAAAGTCACAATGTGATCATGTTGACTCACTATGGTAGCCCTGCACATCTCCATCTCCTCTATGCTAATTGTCTCTAGCTCTATGGGTATATCTTGCAATGCCTCATGCTCACCTGAATCTAGCTCATCCTCATCATCCCCCTCCTCATCTCCATCCTCATCATCCCCCTCATCCTCATCCCCACCCTCATCGTCCTCATCCTCATCATCTCCCTCCTCCTCTCCTATGAGTGGGAAGTCCTCCTGTCTCCTCGGTAATGGAATATTAGGATCTGTCAATGGCACTGGCCATCGTCGTGCAAACCATCTCTCATACTCCTCTGTCATCCTGACGTCCACTACATCTGATCTCCAATCCCACTCTCTCTATTGTAGCTGTGTGAAGTTAGCATATTCTATGTGTGGCTAAATCATACTCCCCCACTGACTTGTCTCTCTGTGAGATCGGGCAAAGTGTGCAGTCCTCCTACATACATCCTACCTCTCTCCAAACTATCATCTGACTCTCTTTGGCAAGTACATCTCAATCACTCTCTGGTGATTCACTGGCTTTCCAATCAAGTATCTCTCCTGTCTACAATATGGTAGCTCATCACTATCATCTGACTATCCAGGGCAATCACGATATGGCCTCCATGTGAACTCTCTCAGTTTGTCTAGCTCATGTCGCCAATACAATATGTATCCAAACGGACCCTATCTCAGAGCTCCACCATAGCTATAAACATATGGTTCATGTGGTAATACCTATCTCTCTACAATCGGTCAACATATGGCTATGTGCTCAAATGGCCATACCTGTAATAGTGTGACTCCACAGCTCAAAGTCTGCACTCCCTGATACGCTATCTGATGCAACTAAAAATATAGCATAGCCAGTACACATGGTCCCCATGCGTACACCGTACCCTCTATCACCATCTGCTCTAGCACTATTCCTCATCCAATAGGGAATCCATGTCCTCATCTATCCCCTACTAGTAGGCATGCTATCACCATGGCTATCACCACATATCATTGATCGTACTCTGATGCCATGGTCTCCTAGCCGATCTCCCTCTCTACGATATCTAGATCATCTACGTTGCACTCAAATAATCTGCACAACGCATCTCTCCCTATCACTGGGTCATACTCTACCATCTCTCCATGAATCAGAATGCGGAGGATACGCCATACATCCTCTAGTGTCACAGTCGCCTATCCAGTCGCCAAATGGAATGAGGAAGTCTCCAAGTGCCATTGCTCTACCAATGCGGTAAGCAGTCCTGTGTTTGCCCTAATCTCAGGCATGAATGTGACATAGTATATCCCAAGTCCTGCTAATGTATCTTTGTCTGTGCTTCTGAGTCTATGTCGTAACATGAAGTAGTCTGGTCGGTTCTCCCGCGTGATCAATGGATACTGTTGACTTTGCATCACAATTGGGGCACATTTTGTCAGTTTTAGGGTTTGCTCCTATGGGTTGCATTTCCTCTTTTTCATGTCCAAATCAGGGTGTTTTTCATCTATTCTGACCTATCCTACCCTTATCCCCCCTTTTCGGATCATTTGCATGTTGTTTTTGACCTAAATTGAGTTCCTAGGGCACAACTACGCCTGTGTTGTGTATCATGCACCTATGTCCCCCTACACAAGCACAGAAGACATTACACAAGCGTAGGATTTGCCCTACACAAGCGCATAAGTCCTCTACATTTTTTGTGGGCCTCGCAATGTCCCGCAAGCCAGTCAAATTCATAAAATTGAAAACATGGGTTTTTGAGATACATACCGATGCTCCTGTGTTGTCCAGTCATCTGTACATGCGTACATGTTCTCCGAGGTGATCTGCCATTGGAATGTTCACCATCTCTTTGCAAGTGTCCTTTTCCAGAGCAACAAATTCTCCTCTTTGGCTAGTGCAAATGAGTAATTTTCCTTCTCTTTGTCTCATTTATAGATCTTTGTCAGTGCATAGATGGACGTGCACCCTCTCCATCTTATGTTGGTTGTGGTCTTTTGCATCATCAGTTGCTTGTCCTTCATGCATCTAATCTCCGATTGTCAGTCCGTTTGCTCCTATCAGATCCTATCATTCTTATCGATCAATTGGCCTCTTTTCTGGATGTTTCTGGCCAATTCCTCGAGGGGGCATCCATATGACACTGTCATTATCTGGGGCATTTTCATTATCATTCTTTGAAACAACGCTTAAACTCGCATTGTCTCAAAGAGGGGCAATATGTAGATGCCTAAAAATGGTCAATGCTTGCGGATTCATACTTTAACATTTGCGCATTGCCTTATTTTAGGGTTTTTGTGTCGCATTAACATTTCTCCTATGTCATGCATTTGGTCTTTATCATTTGTGAGCTCCAAGTCTTTCTTCTACATTCTTCATTTATCTCGCTTTCGAATTTGGTCTTGTCGATAACAATATTTGTCATGATTTTGGTTGATCTTATCCTGTCGCATCTATCTGCGTATTCATTGGTCATCATTTTGGACATCGTCAATCCTAATAAGGGTTTTGTCCTCCTTTCAATCTTGTCATCTTGTGATCGATTCGTCATCGATCCTTGTCCTTTGATCGAATTGTCATCAATCTTGTCATCATGCGATCGATTTGTCATTGATTCTTGTCTTTTGATCAATTTGTCATCATTCTTGTCATCTTGTGATCTATTTTGTCATTGATTCTTGTCTTCTTGTCAATTTTGTCATTTTGTGATCGATTTGTCATTGATCGTCATTGTTCTTAATTTCGATCAATTAGTCATTGTTCCTCGTCAATTGGCGCATTTATCAATCAAATCACTTATCAGCAATGGTCATTTATCAAGTCATAATCATGATCAAATCGAATCGACATCATTTATCTTTTGTCAGGACCTAATTGTCATCCTTGCATTTTCTAATTCATTTTTTTAGGGTTTCATGATTTTATTCATTTAACCCTGTTTGTCATTTCTCCCTCTAGGTTAAATTATTTATTTATTTATCCTAGGTCTCCATGTCACAATTAAATGTTTAATTTAATTGGCTAACTAATTATTCCTCTTTTTGTGAATTAATTAATAAATGACAAATTATTAATTGATTTACCAAATTTCTCCTAATTCCTAATTTCCTAATTTTTCATCAATTTCTAAATTTCCTCTTTGTGAATTAATTAATAAATAAAAAATTATTAATTAATTCACTAAATTCCTAATTTCCTCATTTTCTAAATTCCTATTTTCCAATTTTTCTAATTTTCCTAATTTCTAATTCAATTTCCTCCTATTTTTCTCCTAATTTCATGGGAATGACATTTCAATTTGTCATAATTTGTCATAAATTTGTCATAATTGACAATCAATCAATTTTGACATAGAAATTTGTCATAATATTGTCATGAATCATCAATCAATCAATTTTGCATAGAAAGTGCAAATTTGTCATAAATTTTCCATAATTGACATTCTTGATTAGCAATTTCCATTTGAATCTCTTCATGCTAATTTGATCATCTCTCTAGTTCGTCTATAAATTGGATGATTTTCTTCAATCCCAACTAATCACATTATCGAACGAATCACTTTTCAAATCGATTCCCAAATCAATCACACTTCGAGTATTCTTGAGCAATCATCTTGTCTACTTGCTTTCATATCATGATCATGCACTAGTAGGTGAGATCCACAAAAAAGCTATTTGAAGGAGAAAGAAGGACAATGGAGCCACATGAAGGAGACATTCAAATCTGCACTTGGTTTGCTTAATTTTCAAATCTTGAATGTTTTGTTTTCATGTCTTTATTGAGTGTGTTAGGATTGATCATTGCATTTGAGCTTTTGTGATTGAGCTAGATTACTAATATTGATATTTGCTTTGATGATTTCCGATTTCCTAGCTATAGAAAGAATTAAATCTCATTATGGTTTCCTCAATTCAGAGGTTAACAAGATGAGGAATTCCTGGAAAAGGTTGACCAAGGCTAAGACAAAAGGGATTGGTTTCATGTGGCCAATTGATGATGTGTACAAGGAATGGACAATGAAATATGCCATCCAGGATGCAGAGCAGTTAGAGGGTGCTCCTGAACAGTTAGAAGAGGTTATAACTGGGCATCAAGTTGAAGAAGCTTCTGAGGTTGAAAAGGACTTGTAACCATTTTTGCAAAAGGTTTTGTAACTTCTTTTGAGAAGCAATGATTGTAACAAATTCTCCTAGGAAAGTCTGAAGCTTTATGCATCCATATTGTTATAAATGGATACCAGGACTATGTAAAAAGATGATCACAAAGAATTGTAAGAAAACACTGCAGAAATTTACTTGAGCTTTTCTAAGTTTAATGGAGAATATTCAAAAGTCTCTTGTAATACTTTCTTGAAGATAATATCAATATACAGACCATCGGTTTTGAGTAAAGCTTTGTATCATCTTCAAATGTGTTTGCAATTATTTACAGTTTCATACTAAATAATCCAGGGTTATTTTGTCTGAATAGGGGTTGTAAGGCAACTTTCAGTAGATGTGTTTGCTAGCTTTTCTCTTTAGGAGGGAAATTAAATATGCGGGGATCACTTCTACCGGTAAATTACTTGTGAGACATTTTGAATCTTGATGAGCATAGTTTGATTTGGTGTGCATAAATTCTCATGTATGTTTGGCATATATAAGGATTAACAGAAGCCGAGCCAATGGGATGTGTAAAGATCTTTTTTTTGGGGAGTATTGTTTGAATTTAGATGACTTTGTGACCTTGGATAAGGCACTGGTATAAATCAAGGTTGTCTATTGCATGTTTTGTAGATCAAAATACTAAAAATGAGTATAATTTTCATTCCTTTGTTTCAGTTGGTTTCAAGGTGATTAGATCCACTAGTTTTCTAGACTGTTTTGTTGTGGATTTATCTTTTGAAAGTGTGAATTTAGTTCACAAAGGTATACCCACTTGGACTTTGAGTAAGTCCAAAGTGTAGAAGGTTAAATCAAACCTTGTCATATGTTGTCTTAAGAGTTTCCTTCCCTTTAATATCCCTTCTACACAGAGTTTAAATCATTTTATTATAAGGATGTTAAGGTGAATCAGGTTTTGAAGACAACAAAAGTGGCAACTCTACTGGGGAGAGTCACGTTAAAGATCTAGACACAGATTTGTGCTTAAATTTGTAAAGAAAACCATTGTGTTTGTGGAATTCTTGCGTATTATTCTAAAAGATTGTTCTCATAATTCCCATATTCTTGAGGGTGACGACTTTGTTTTATTGGAACCAATCCTTGTGAATTCTAAATCATTTCAAAAGAAGACAAGCATAATCCAAGGACGAAAAAACACTAGGTCATTCATGAAGAAGCATCCTCGTGAAACTTTGCAAGAAGGTTTGCCAGAGCAGTCACGGAGAGGTCAAAAGAGATCAGTGTTACACAAGCCATCAAATGTTGCTTGGGTACAAAAGAACAATAATACTAGTAAGATGCCTGATCGACCTGTTTATGCAAAGTCTAATTCATCTTCCAAAGATTTAGAACATGATATATTAGGTTTCCATTTAGGATTGTTTGGAAATGTTGATAATGCTCCTGTTTTAGATCAAGATTTGTCTCATGTTGGTGTTTCTGCAAGAGATAGGACCAGTTCAAATGTAGTTAGACACTCTATGCCTAGAACAATAGATGGAAACATTAGTTTGATTGACATAGACCAAGTCAATGCATCAGACTCTGAAAAAAAATTTCCCTGATGAAGATAAAGTGTCCCAAGAGATTGAGGACTTGAATAGAAGAGTTCATCATTTAATCTCCCTAAGAGCCCAAAAGGAAGCAAATAGGGAGAAAGAAGTTAAAGCTAAATTAATGGAGAGAGATAGGCTTCTTAGATAGATAGCTGATCTTGAGGTACTGGAAAAAGAAAAAGAAAAGAGTGATGAGAAGGGCCCTTTGATTAGATAAATCCTAATCCCCAAGGCTAAGCCAGCATATAGGTCAATAATTCAGCCAAGTAAAGAAGTACTCAGTGATTCACAGTTTCCTAGGACAAATGTAGATAAAGGAAAATAGAAATGGGTAGATGATGGAATTGAATCTAAAACTACAGAGGAGGTTTCTAATAGGTTGTCAGCACATGAGAGGGAAATGGAAAGAATGAGGAAAGAAAAGGAGGATCTCCAAATGGAGCTAGAGACGACTGAATTGGAAGCAACAAATCAGGAAGTAAAAAGAAAAATTAGTTACTTAAAGGCTCCTCCTATCATGTTTCCATCAGAAGATCTTAATCAGCCTGATCCTCAATAAATTTCTCTTCCCCCTATTAAGATTCAACCTACAGTGCCTGCTAATGTAGCATCAATGAGTCAAGTCCCTGTGAATAGTCATCACACCCAAATATCTCAGTCTCCAATTCAAAAGATTAGAATGAACATGGGAAATAATAATGTTATTACCCCTTTTCAAAAGAGACCAATCAATTTAGAACAATATAGACAATTGTTCTTTGATGGGATCCCTGGATATCCCAATCATGTTCCTACTGAGTTAAGAGACAGACTCCATAAATTTGCTGGGAACAATGCCATTAGTGCTGAGGAACATCTGAAGTCTTTTGGGGACCTAATAAACGATTATGAGATAGTGGATGAGGATGTTATCATGAAACTATTTGTCCAATCCCTGGTTGATGATGCAAGAGATTGGTACAAAGGTCTTCCAGTCAATAGCATAGGGTCATGGGAGGATTTTAAAAATTGTTTTCAAGAGTAGTATGGTGACAAGACTAATGTGAGCTTCATGCTCAATGAATTCAATAATATCAGAAAGTTTGATAATGAAATGGTCACTGACTTCAATGCCAGATTCCAAAAAGCCATGCACAGATTGTATCAAGCAATGAGATTATATGATAACATGTGTTTAAATACTTATTATAATGCATTTGATTCTAAGATGGCCTATATCCTGAGAGATAAGAATCTACATAACTTGAGAGATGCTTTTAGAGTTGCCATAAATGTAGAAAGTAATAGAAAAGCATCTAGGAAGTTAGGGAGAAGAACAGATGGTAGATTATGGCAGGAAACAAAACAGCAACCTAATAAAGTTGCTAAGGAGGATGATAAGATAGAGAAATTCATTATTGCAATGAAGGATCTGACTGCCAAGGTAAACAAAAATGACAAGCCTCATTATAATTGGCAATATAGACCCCCTAGATTGCATGACATGCCATATAATACCAATTGGAAGGATGGCAAACCCCAAAATGAGAAGCCCAAAATTGCCCAAAATCAGGACACTCCAGATCCCTTGAAAGGGAAAACTATCCATAATATAGAAAACACTCGCTGGTGTATTGCTTGTGATGGACCACATTCTCCTCATCAGTGTGTAGTGGCTCAGGCTCTTGAAGAATCTATGAGACAAGAAGCTGAGCCTGACATCAATATGTTTGAAATCATCATAGAAAGTGATGAGGAGTCTATACAAAGTGAATACAGTGATGTATTGGATAATGAAAGGTTTGTTCAAGGACAACTAACATTAGATTGGCATCCTACATTGAATGTGGTAACAATTGAGGATGAAGAGGTTCATCTTAGAAGGCCTAGTGAGGAAGAAGTCAAAAATCTCACTAAAGCCACCATTGCCAAAGCAAAACACAACTATAACTTGCGAAGCACCAAGAAGGACACTGATTAGGGTGAACCTGGTTCCATGTTCATAAAAGAGATCACCCAAAAGGGGGCAGTAGGTAGTGCTACTACTGTTCCTAAGATTGATCAAGAAAAGAAGGATCGGGTCAAAGGTGTATCAAAGAGTATAGATACTAGTGACATACAAGGAGTTGCCACAGTGAAAAAGACAAGTCAGCTCAACACAGAAAGAGCTAGAGCTAATACTGAAACAAGCAATAGTTCTACATTTGACATGACTCAAGCTCTTACTCAAATGAAGATCACTATTCCATTAGTAGAATTACTAAAGATTAAAGAACATAGGGATGCAACCTTGTCTTTAGTTTCTAGTATATCTAATAGTGACATAGTCTTACCCACTGGTTCAGCTAGAATTAGAAAGGATCAAGAGTCCCAAACCCCAGAGGTTTATGTTGGAACCACTATCACTCAAGAGCCTTCATAGGTAGACCCTTTCTATGTTACTTTGCTAGTAAATAACCGGTTGATTAAAAACTGCATGATAGATTCAGGAGCCGCTGCTAATGTAATGCCTTATGGTGTTATGAAAGAATTAGGATTGTCAGTAACCACTGTGTATAGGAAATGCTATGCCATGGATAATAGGGAAGTACCTATACCTATGATAGGTACAATGAGAGATGTTTAAGTAAAGATAGTAGCATTCCCTGAGGCAACTTATAAAATGGATGTCATTGTTACTGATAGCAAACCCCATTATGGTATGTTACTTTCCAGGCAATGGGCAGTAGCAGTAGGAGGAAATGTTCAACTAGACTTATCCCATGCCACCATTCCAATCAATGGAAATCAGGTCAAATTGTACAGAGAGACATGAGCTCCTAGGGTAATTGAAAATGTAGAACCTAATATGCTCAATTGTATGATTGATGCAGATCTTGACAACTTTAGACTTCAACCAATTTTACCCCAATTGAAGAATACTGACCCCATCGTGGTCGAATTAGAAGCACAACAGTGTGGTTTATGGCAGATGTATTTTGATGGAGCTTGCTCTGAAGAAGGATATGGAGCAAGGGTTCTTTTTGTATCCCCATTAGGTATAACTTTCAAGTATTCATTCTTATTGGCCTTCCAATGCACAAATAACACTGCAGAGTATGAAGGTCTATTGTTGGGGCTTGAAGTTGCAAAGAAGCATGGAATCTAGCTGGTGACAATGTTAGGGGATTCAGAATTGGTTGTATCTTAGGTGAGAGCCAAATATGCATCCAAGAATGATAGATTAAAGAAATATAAGCATGCAGTTTGGGATGTTATTGAGCATTTTAGTGCATTTTCTATTAATTGGATAGAACGATCAAAGAACATTATGGTAGATTTCCTAGCCAATGTTGCCTTGAAGAATGATGATGCAAAATTAACTGGTATTTCCACTATGGAGATAAAATCTAGGCCTACCATCCCTAACAATGTGTACAATTGGCAATTTTTTGCTGATGATGAAGACATTCGTAGGTTCATCCAATGTGTTGATGATTATGATGGACAGAAGATTGATTGTAAAGCATTGGTGGAGGTGATTGATAATAGAGAAACAGTGTTTGGAAATGATTTAGTCCAATTGGAAACCAATCAGATACCTAAAGGGCTGGTAGAGTTGGAAAGCATGTTTAGTTATAATGACAGTCACTTACATCAGTAGTCTACCACCAAGCTGGAAGAATTAGATTAGGTAAACCTGGGGACTGAATCATCCCCTAAGTTAGTATATATTGGAAAGAAGTTATCCCCTCATGCCAGGACTAACCTTATAAATTTATTGAAGAAGTATAAACATGTTTTTTCTTGGTCTTATGAAGACCTAAAGGCATATAGACAAGATCTTTTTCAGCATGAAGTTCCTCTGCTTCTAGATGCTAAGCCTTTCAAACAGAAACAGAGGCCCATCAATCCCTTGTTAGAAACTAAAATGCAGCAAGAGTTGACTAAATTGAGAGAGGGAGGGATTATCAAACCAATAAGGCATTCTTCATGGGTCTCTAATCTAGTCACAGTAAGAAAGAAAAATGGGGACATTAGATTGTGTGTAGATTTCAAGAAATTTAAATGTTGCCTCTTTAAAAGATAACTACTCTTCCCCAAATATGGAAGCCATGCTACAGAGAGTGACAGGATGTGACCTTTTATCCATGATGGATGGTTTTTTAGGATACAATCAAGTGTTAGTGAAGGAATCTGAATAGTTTAAAACTGCCTTCACTACTCCATGGGGAACATATGTCTACGTGAGAATGCCACTCAGATTGAAAAATGCTAGAGCTACATTCCAGAGAGCCATGGATGTAGCCTTCAAAGAATTCATTAATATCATCATGGTGGTTTATCAAGATGATTTAACCTATTTCTCCAAAAGAGCTAATGATCATTGTGGACATTTGGAAAAGGTGTTCAATAAAGCTTTGGAATTTGGTGTGTCACTAAATCCCAAGAAATGTCATTTTGGGGTCACTAAAGGAAAACTATTGGGACACATTGTTTCCAAGGAAGGGGTAAGGATAGACCCTGAAAGAATTGAAGCAATAAATAAGGTGTGTGAACCTAAGAATGTGAAAGGTACTCAATCTTTTCTAGGCAAAGTGAAATTTGTTAGGAGGTTCATTGTAAACTTTGCAGAGATAGTGAAGCCTATTGTCAAGTTGCTCAAAAAGGATACCAAATTTTCTTGGGATCAAGAAGCTTTCAAGGATTTTGTTAAAATTAAGAAAGCCATTCAGGAAGCACGAGTGCTAAAATCTCCTGATTACAGTAAGCCCTTCTCCTTGTTTTCTTTTGCTTCATATCATAAGGTAGTTGCAGTATTTCTACAAAAGGACAATGAGGGATATGAACATCCCATAGCCTTCTACAGTAAGTCTTTGCAGGTGGAAGAACTAAAGTATGAGACCATGGAGAAACAATCTTATGCTCTAGTTAAAGTTGTTAAGGCTTTTAGGCCATACTTAGTAAATGCAAATATCATTGCCTATGTCCCACATGCCGCAGTTAAGGATATTCTATCCCAGTTTGAAGTTACCAGGAAAAGATGTAGATAGATTAATAGAATTCAATAATTTGACTTGGAGATAAAGATTACCAAATTGGTAAGAGGTTTAGGTTTGGCTAAACTCGTGACTGAGTCCAATCTTATGAATGTTGAAATACATAATGTTGAAGTCAGAGATACTTCAGTCACTAGCATTGAAAGGCAACCTTGGTACTCAGAGATAGTCAGAATCTTAAGAGATGCTGCATTCTTAGAAGGAATGACACATAATCAAAAAAGAACTTTGAAACTCAAGTCCCAAAAATATGTGCTCATTCAGGGTGATCTGTTCTGGAGGAAAAGAGATGGAGAATTACTAATGTGTTTGGATGAATTCCAGGCTAAACGAGTATTGACTGAAATGCATGATGGAGTATGTGGAGGCCACTACTTTGCTAAGACTAATGTTGGTAAGATAATCCGGGCTAGGTACTATTGGCCCACTTTATTTAAAGATACTCATGCATATGTTTGGAAATGTGACCCATGTCAGAAATTCTCATCCAAGCTGAAGTATGAAGGAGCCTTACCCCTAAATCCAGTCTCTGTAGAAGCTCCTTTTGTCCATTAGGGCATTGATTTTATCGGAGAGATTGTTGAGAGGTCAGGGAGAGGTCACAGATGGATCATATTAGCCACTGATTATTTCACAAAATGGATAGAAGCTATTCCAACAAAAAGGGCTACAAGTAAGGCTGTCATTGATTTCCTGATGGATAATGTCGTAACCAGGTTTGGAGTACATACAAAATTGGTGATGGATAATGCCATGTGTTTTAGATCAGAAGAGTTCATAGGCTTTTGTACCAATCATGGAATACTCATGTCTTACTCTTCACCTTATCACCCTCAGGGGAATGGACAAGCAGAATCCAGCAATAAAAGCCTTTTAACTATCACCAAAAAAATCTTGGAAGAAAATAAAAGATCTTGGGATTAGAAGTTGAAGTTAGCTCTATGGGAAGACAAAATAATAGTTAAAAAGGCTATTGGAATGTCCCCTTTTGAACTGGTCTATGGAGCTCAGGTCAAATTGCCAGTGAATAATCTTCTTCCAGTTTACAAGTTCTTGCAAGATGAGGATATGGAGTTATCTGAACCTATGGAAGACTGAATGATCCAAATTGTGGAGGTGGAAGAGCTCAGAGCTTTAGCTCACAAAAGAAATCAGAAGATCCAAATGCAATCCAAATACCTTTTTGATAAAGGAACATCATTAAGGAAGTTTCAAATTGATGACATGGTTCTTCAATTGAATGCAAAAGGACAAGACAAGGGAAAACATTAAAAAATTGAATCATTATGGATTGGTCCTTATGTGTTCTGTGACATAAATGGTAAGGATTCATATTTTGTGAAGAATATGAATGGTGAAATACAGGAATTTCCAGTGCATGGACAATTCCTGAAACATTATTTCTCTTGACGTCCATGCATGGTAGGTTCTTTGTTTGTACATATTTTGTTTCCTTCCTCTTTTTTTTGTCTGGGTCTATGTTTTGGTCTGTTTCTCTAGAGTTTCTGAGTTTTCTTGTGTCGATCTTGCGATCAACCATCCCTAGTCAGAGTCGCTGTTATCACTGTTTAAAAAATGGGTTCTCCTTTCCCATGATTGGTTATGATTTTGAATTTTTGAGTAAGACACATTATCAATTGCTTCAAGTTTGTGTTGGGTATTAAGGGTTTAGGGTTTTGATTTTAAATCACTTAATGTCTGATAAAAAAAACCCTCTGGTTTCTTTTCCTTTGTTACTTTATCCACTTAAGTGATGGGTCCTGGGGTCGTAGGAAGTGTCCCCCCTTGTCATTTGCCTAGGCGGTCGTGTGAATTAATCATAAAATTTATACCTTATGTATTTTCTTCCTAATGTTGTCGGGCTCAGTAAGTGGTGTGCATCTCTCAGGTGGATCTATTGTTTTTGCTATTTCGCTAGGCGAAGTTGTGCGTGGTTTAAAACCTGCGAAGTTGCCAAAAGGCTTTGCATTCTAAATGGCGATTTTGGTTCGGTCTAAAGAGGTCTCATCTTGTCCAAGATCCAACGGCTAACATTATTTCATAGCCTAAACTTGCAAGCGAAATACCTTTCGTGAAATGGCAAAAGCATTTGGTGGGACCCTGCATGCGAGGATTTTCTAAGTGACTAGAAGGTGATCAAGTCCCTTTTGATCTAACGGTTCGCGTTATTTCGCAGGATGAAAATGCTTGACAGTTATCTTTCACAAAGTTGTGAAATGACCTGACATTCCAAGTAGATGGTCTAGCTAGTCAAGAGGGCGAATAAGATCGCAGCACGTGGCATAGGCTATAATAGTCAGCAAGCTGGGTCTAAGAGTTAAAAGGTGGGTCCCAGAGGTGAGCCATGCCATGGGATAAGAGGTGACGTGGCAGATACAGGTGATAAGAATTAATTGGGACCCAGTGTTTTCTCTCGACAAATGAAAGACTGACATGTCAGCTCTGAAAGTGATTAGATTGTCAGGTGTTCGAGGTTGAGTCAGGGGTCCCATGTCTGTCAGAGTCTATTCAAATGGTTAAGCACCGAACAATTAGAAAATGATCTGATGGCCCACGTGATTTCCCAAGGATAAGATACTCGTGCTTTATACCATGTGAAATGGAGAAAAGGTTTTTCATCCCCAAAGGCAAATAAAACATAAGGTTAAAAGAGGATCGACTTTGTTTTGATCCAACGACCGACACTATTTTGCAGTTGCGAGATGGTTGAAGGATATGCTTCACGAAATAGCAAAAGTAAAAAGGGTTCGTCCAGGTGTCATGATAGATGGTGACATGTCCATAGACATGTGGTTTTAGAAGAAGCTATGGGCTTGCCAAGGTGAAACTGGTGGTATAAAGGAGAGGCATGTGGCTGACATTGAATTAAACATGAAGGGTTTTCCAAATCCAATTGTTGAGTGCCACGTGGTAGCTAGTAGCCAATGAAAAGGTGGTGTAAGTAAAACAAGCATAAAGGTTTCCCTTAAATGATGGTCATCTCTAAATTGATCCAACGCTTCACACTATTTCACAACCTGAAGTTGATAGATTTTAAGCTTAAGAGAAATAGCGAAAAACCATTAGCAATCAAAGTAAAGGTGCGGTTAGTAAAGATGTTGACGGTTTTAGTCAAAGTTAAACACCAAGAAGTTAGAGTTCCATCTGACGCCTAGCGCTATTTCGCGAAGGAGAAGTGCTCGAAAGATAAAGTCTGCGAAATGGTGAAAAGAAGGTGGGGCCCAGAGCAGAGGCAAGACTGTTAAGTCAGTATAATGGTCGATCAGGTTTCTTTTGATCGGATGGTTGGCGCTATTTCGCAGGATGAAATTTCCTGAAGGTTATGCTTCGCAAAGTTGTGAAAGAATGAAAGGAAAGAATTGCAGGAATCAAATGGCCCATTGGAGTGAAAATATGAATTTTTCTCATGAATTCAATTCTGAAGGGACGGCCGAAGCATGCAGAATCAATGTTGCAGTTAAGAGCCTGGGTACTATATATGATTTCCTATCAACTGGATGAAGATATCTTTCTAAAGAATTATTGCAGAGGAGTAGATACAGAGCTATTTTCTTCAAATATAGAGCAAGTCAATTCAATTGCAGAGTGGATTCACTCGAGCTAAAAACAAGTTTTCTGGTACTCTCGTGTAGCAATTCATTTGTGGTGTGCTTTAAATAAGATTATTGATTTGTTACAGGACTATTTGGGGATAGTGTTTTGATTTCTTACTTTTTTCAAAATGGCACCGAAGAGGGAATTTTCTAGGAAAGTCAATTATCTGAAGAGAGCCATTTGTGATGATTTTCTTGAGCAGTTGACATTGTCAACTAATCAGGCATCGAAAACAAAGGAATTAATGCCTAGAGCTCCTCGTTTGAAAATAGGAGAAGGCCTATATGACAAGGGTAATTGGTTGCGAGATCCGTAGGTCGAATTGTCTGGGTTGGTGTTATTTAAGGTTGGATTTGGAAAGAGGAATTCTCTGGCCCCACAAAATAGTATATGGGAATTAGATGTAGGGAAGTTGGTAGTCCCAGGGGTATTTATGGATATGGATCTGTTGACCCAAATTGCTTTTAATTATGATCCAGTCACAAGAAGCATTCAGGATATAAATGGAAAAGCCCTTATTGAGATTAATATTGAAGAATTCATAAGTGATTTTGGGCTAAATGAGTTTACAAATTTTCTTGAACCTATAAATTTCAAATCATTAGCTCAAGTATACAGTGTATAGAGGAATCATCTTAGGAGTGGGCCTCTTAAGGAATTTTTTGTGAAGATAGGTGGGTTGACTATTATAGGACCCATCACAGAAGAGCCCTTCTCATTAAATTTGTTTACCCTCAGAGCTAAAGGAATGTATTGGTCACTTTGCCAAGTTTTGGGAGAAGATGCTGAAGCGAATATGCCCAATCATTACTTGTTAATGATTGCTCAGATTTTAAATCCTTCCCTTGCAGTAACATTTGATTATGCTTCTTTCATTGCTGATGCTATCCATGGAGGGTTAGTAGGAATAAAGAATGGAAAGGTGGATAGGCCTTTAGGATGGTACTCATTGTTGATGCATCTATTTCTTTTCAAAGGAGGTGATTACTTTGCTAGTGGATTGGACCTTATCAAAGAGAAAGGAGAAAAATTGCTAGTACAACTATGGAGTACCGTCTTGTTATAGGATAGAGAGGATGCTAGTTTCTTGATGTTTGATAAATATTTTGCATCCAAGATTAGGACTCTCCTCTACTCGGAGAACCCAAGAATCCCCAAGGTTCTTTTGGAATTCATTAGACCAAAAGAATTTGTAGAGAGCATAAAGATTGTTCACAATTGGGGTGACATTTATTTGTACCCAGTCTCAACAGTTTTCAGAGTTTTTTGTTTCAGAGGTACTCCTTTCTTGTTTCCCTATCAGCTCCCTCTCAAAGTGTGAATTGTAGAAGTCCTTAGAGAAATTGGTAATGTGCAAGAGGCAGAACTGACAGGCAGGGGTAAAGGGGCTATTTTCCCTACGGTTACCATAGCCCACCAATTTGTAATAACTAAGGGAGGATGGAATTGTTTTGAGGATTTTCTCAAACCTTATCATTTGTCAACTACAATATCCAGGTGTGCCGATCCAAAAGACTTCTTTAATGGCATTTTTAGAAAGAGAGCAACATGCAGAGGTAGGCCCCATCAATTTCAGTTTCTTGAAGACCTCATTAGAAATGAATTTGATTTTGATGAGTAGGAACTGAGGAAGGAGAAATGGGTGGCTTATAAGAAAGCCTTAGACTTTGTGCATCAGTTTGATGCTAGCTATGACCCATTGTCTATCTTTTTCCCTCTGGAGGAGAAAATAAAGTTTTTAATTGTTTGCTTTGAGGATGTGATGCAGACCCTTAAGGAGAAGAGGGAAGTTCTGATTAAAAGGAACCCTGAAAAGGCAAGAATGTTTCTCAGTAGGTCTACCTCCACCAAAGCAATCCCTCCTAGTGACTATACACTACACAAGAAATCTAACTACAGTGTGTTGATGCCTACAATAGGGGAGACCTCTACCTCCAAAGGAAAGAGGAAGATACAAGATGCCATTGACATCCAAGAGAGCCCAAAGAAGTAGAGAGTAGGGAAAGAAGTACAATCTGATACACCTTTGTATTCTCAATCCCAATCCCCTATCCACATAGGATATTAGCAAGCAGTAGCTGAGCAACTTCTACAATTAGGCAGTCTTAGAGAAATTGTCTATGCATATGATGAAGTGGACCAAGGTATGCCAGAAGAACCCCTTGTTGCTGAAATGAGTATCACTACCACTGAACTCAAAGGCCAGGAGTGGTATCCTAAGATAAGGCAGGCAAGTAATGACTTCTTGGCTGACAACAATTTTCTCACATCAGGAGGATTTATGCAATTTATATGGAAACATAATATAGATAAGTACAATGCTAGATGGGAGAAGAGAAAAGGTGAGCAGCCTAATAAAGATCCGGCCCTGGTAGAGGAGGAAATAAAATAAGAGATGATGGAAGAATTTAAGACCATCACCCCTGAGCAAGGGAGAGATATGGTGGCAAAAGTTGGAGTGCTTATTATACCTGAATGGGATATAGCAGATGCCTTGGTACTAGAGGCAGTGAGAAAAGAGACCAAGCCCATGGAGGGAATTACTTTCAGCAAGTATAATGCTGCACTTGTCATGTGGTCTCTCAAGAGAAATGAGAGTAAGAAAAGCAAAGATACCCTAGGGTCAAGTTACCTTGGTGGAATGATGGTGAAGAGAGTGCAAAATACAAGGGTGGTGGAAGCTGCTAGCACTATGCTAGAGACTGCAAAATTTAGTGTTGCAATAGCAGAAAAGGAGGCCAAGGAAAAAGAGATCCTCCAAGTCAAGTTGGAGACAATTTTGAAGGCCTACAACAATCCTAAGGAGGAGGTAAGAGGTAAGGATAGCATCATTGCTAAGCTACAGAGCCAGTTGACTGGACAGCACCATCAAGGTGAGTCTTCAACACTGATGATCTCCTCTTCTCCTGCAAGACCTCCACCTACTAGCCCTATCATTGAGTTCCCACCATCTCTAGCACCTTCCAGCTCTCAAATGGTTGAGATTACTCCTCAAGAGCTAGAGAATTTAAAATAGGCTCAGGCCTTGTATGCAAAGAAATACGAGGAGAGAGTAAGGGCTACTATTTCAAATTTTGTAGATACAATGAGTGCCTCATTGCTATACAGTAATATAAGCAAGATTTTGAAAATGACGAATGAGCTCAATGGAGATAAAGCCATTCTGACACCTATTTTTGACAAATGGAGGCCTAGAGAGCAGGACTTGGAGTCTATTTGTGCCTATTATGATGAAGTAGGGGCCAATCCTATCATCAAATCCACTTGTGATACCACCAAGGATCTAGTGAAACTAGTAGAAGGGGTGGATAATGCTAATAGGAAAATTAACTTGTATAAAAAGCAATATACTGATCAGGTTTTTGTGTTGCTCCTAGGAGTTTTTGCCAGCCCAGATCAACTGAAGGACAAAAAAATGTGGCTCAAAGAATTAGAGGCCCAATTGTCAACCAGAATAAAAGGAATTGTTGATTTAGATGATGCTTCCTTTTTTGTTGTAACAATTCAGGAGATAGAAAGAATTTAATCTCATTATGGTTTCCTCAATTCAGAGGTTAACAAGATGAGGAATTCCTGGAAAAGGTTGACCAAGGCTAAGACAAAAGTGATTAATTTCATGTGGCCAATTGATGATATTTACAAGGAATGGACAACGAAATATGCCATCTAGGATGCAGAGCAGTTAGAGGGTGCTCCTGAACAGTTAGAAGAGGTTACAACTGGGCATCAAGTTGAAGAAGCTTCTGAGGTCGAAAAGGACTTGTAACCATTTTTGCAAAAGGTTTTGTAACTTCTTTTGAGAAGCAATGATTGTAACAAATTCTCCTAGGAAAGTCCGAAGCTTTGTGCATCCATATTGTTATAAATGGATACCGGGACTATGTAAAAAGATGATCACAAAGAATTGTAAGAAAACGCTGCAAAAATTTACCTGGGCTTTTCTAAGTTTAATGGAGTGTATTCAAAAGTCTCTTGTAATACTTTCTTGAAGATAATATCAATATACAGACCATCAGTTTTGAGTAAAGCTTTGTGTCGTCTTCAAATGTGTTTGCAATTATTTACTATTTCATACTGAATAATCCAAGGTTATTTTGTCTAAATAGGGGTTGTAAGGCAACTTTCAGTAGATGTGTTTGCTAGCTTTTCTCTTTAGGAGGGAAATTAAATATGTGGGGATCACTTCTATCGGTAAATTACTTGTGAGACATTTTGAATCTTGATGAGCATAGTTTGATTTGGTGTGCATAAATTCTCATGTATGTCAGGCATATATAGGGATTAACAGAAGCCGAGCCAATGGGATGTGTAAAGATCTTTTGTTTGGGGAGTATTGTTTGAATTTAGATGACTCTGTGACCTTGGATAAGGCACTAGTATAAATAAAGGTTCTCTATTGCATGTTTTGTAGATCAAAATATTGAATATGAGTATAATTTTCATTCCTTTGTTTCAGTTGGTTTCAAGGTGATTAGATCCACTAGTTTTCTAGACTAATTTGTTGTGGATTTATCTTTTGAAAGTGTGAATTTAGTTCACAAAGGTATACCCGCCTAGACTCTGAGTAAGTACGAAGTGTAGAAGGTTAAATCAAACCTTATCATATGTTGTCTTAAGAGTTTCCTTCCCTTTAATACCCCTTCTGTACAGAGTTTAAATCATTTTATTATAAGGATGTTAAGGTGAGTCAAATTTTGAAGACAATAGTAGTAATTTGATTCATCTCCCGATATTAATATTTGGTAGGGTTATATGAGACACCATTAGCAATATACACGTCTCTCCATGTAACCCTAATTTTGCTTTACCCTATAAAAGGGGAAAAGTGATCTCTTTTTGTCTCATTTGTGCTTGTTGACCTTGGAGGAAGTGATATTTGGAGAGAAGTCAACATGTCGGTTCCTTATGCTTCTCATTGATTTGAGTGTGTTCGGAGGTACCGAAGGCCCATCGCATATGGACCACCGGTAAGTCAGCCTTTTTGACCCCTTTTAGATTTTTTATTTTTTCATTTTTTATCATGTTTTCAATTTTGTCATGCGGATATGTCAATTTAGAGCATCGGGGTCAAAGTGTAGCACATACGATAGGTTTCATAGTGCGTAGGGTCCAATAAAATAGGGTAGCGTCCAAAAATTTTAGGATTGCATATCGGTAGGTTAGGGTAGCTCTTAGGATTAGGTTAGCGCACTAGGATCACATGGTAGTGCATAGGATAGAATGGGTAGCGCATAGGTTAGACCTAGTGCATAGGGTTCCTAGGGGGTCGCATGGGTAGGCATAGGTAGCACGTAGGTGTGACCTAGTGCAACAGGAAAGGGTTACAATGCAGGAACCAAGTAGGATAGCGCATAGGGTAGTTTAGCACTTGGGGTAGGTTAGGTGGCACCTTGGAGAAAATGGATAGCATGTAGGTGCTAGCTAGTGCATAGGGTGGATTGGGTAGCACTTTGCAAGGATAGGGTAGTGCATAGGATTAGGTTAGCATGTAGACAAGATTGTTTAGCGCATAGGGGAAATTTTTCGGTAAAGTGTGATTTTTGGATGAAGAAAATTGGTAGGTTGATGCCAGTTCTACCGAGATAGGTGCAAATTGTCAGTCTACGTGTCTGTTATCATTGTTTTGATAAGTTGTCCAATATAAATTCTGATTTAACTTGATTTGATTTGCAATATTTCAAGTTGATATGGATTTGACGTTGATTTGATATGGATGTTTTTGATAGGGATGTTTTTGGTATGAACTTGATTTGATTTGAATTGTTTCAAGTTGATATATATGTGGATCTTGAGTTGTTTTACAAGTTGTATCGATTGTGGAACTTGAGTTGTGTTACAAGTTGATATGAATGTGAAACCTGAGTTGTGTTACAAGTTGATATGGATGTGAAACTTGAGTTGTGTTACAAGTTGATATGATTGTGAAACTTGAGTTGTGTTACAAACTGATATGATTTGATATGATGTGGAACTTGATTAGATTTTCAAAGTTTCAAGTTGATATGAATTTTATTTGGATATGAATTGTTTTGATGAGGAAACTGAGATTGGACTTGTTTTTCTTTGTCACAAGAGCGCATTGGAGTGGTTCAATTATGAGAGCAATTTCTGAGACCATGGTAATTGATATCATGGTTCACATAGGCTAATAGAGATATTATTGAGAGGTGTGGCATGTCCTCATTGTTAGAGATGCCTCAGTTTATTGTTAATCAGGGTTTATTGACAACATGAGCTAAGAGGTGGCATAGTGATACAAACACCTTTCATTTGGAGATAGGCAAGATCACAATGACACCTGAGGATTGCTACTGGATTCTACAGATTCCTATGGTAGGGGCATTATTACCCTATGAGTAGACTGAGGAGGGTGGGATAGAGGCACTTCGCCAAATTCTTCAGGATAACATAGTTTGTGGATACGAGATCCCCTGGCAAGAGTTCTTAGATTTGGATTACGCTCCTCTACCATCAGTGCTGGTACGTTTTGTAGGTGGTTTCTTATGTCCCGATCGTAGGTCGAAGGGACTGGTAGTAGGATGGGGGTTGGTTCTGGAGGACATGGTGACACCGGGTCATCGCTTTGCATGGGGGTCGGCTATGCTGGCCCACTTATATAGGGATTTGCATCAAGTGGTATACTTGTGTTATGGCAATCTATCCGTTGAAGTTACACTACTACAGGTATGGGCATGGGAGCATATTCCCATAGCCAGGCCACTAGCAGACAGAGATAGGCCTGTTGGGTTTGCTTACGCATACAAATATCAAGGGATAGTTGTCCAGTTTAAGCTAGGCAAACTAGAGCACTGGAGGAGAGTTTTGGATGACATTGATACGCTCATCTGGCGAACATATATAGGTTGTGAGGTATGGGCAGAGGATGGGATGGAGATGCCCTATGTATACATGTCTAGATATCTGATAGGGCGGACGCCCTTTGTTATTGAGAGATTTTTTCATAGCCGGGTGTTGTGACAGTATGGTCGACAGTAGGGGATACCATGGGGAGCATGTTTATATGCTTGACGGAGATAGGATGTTCCAGAGTGGGGACCCACTATTGATAGCACAGTGGTAGTTGAGGAGTTCTTTCACTTAGTTAGCTAGATATGGGACTATGCCCTTGAGATAGTGGATGCAAGGCTCACTGCTGAGTTTGCAACACTCTTTGTAGTGCGTACAGTGGCCAGGATATCAGATCCAATGGAGATGATTTCCACTTTTGATGATGATGAGGATGATCAGCCCCGAGAGACTAGGGAGACATGGAGAGGCTGGTGAGGAGGTGGATGAGGGAGGTGGTGATGCGGAGGAGGCGATGGTGGAGATGATGGAGGAGGTGGCCGAGCTCAGCAAGGCAATAGGGGAGATTGGATTGGGGGAGGAGAGGAGATAGGGGTAGAGATGGTGGTGATAGGGGGATACAGGTTGAGAGAGTAGTGCAGTGGGCTATGGTGGATAGAGGGAGAGGAGGTTTGGCGATTGGAGCTGGGGGTGAGGAGAGAGTTGGAGAGGTGATAGTAGTAGTGGGAGGGTATGATGATTTCAGACGACCGGCCCAAAGGAGGAGGTCAAATGTTTTACCTCCACCAGCACTGAGGACAAGCAGAGGGATAGGGGGTACCCCTTTATAGCTACCCCTTCAGATGCGGATTCCAATGCATTTAGACGATGTGCAAATTAGATCACTGTAGTTGTCAGTGCAGCATTTGTAGACACAATTGTTGGCACATTAGCATTAGATTATTAAGCTGACCACAGAGCGGGATACAGAGATAGAGCGTCAGGTCAAGAAGAGGAGCTTGCAGTGAGTTTGTAGAGGGTGACAGCGGGATGCCCTAAGAAAGACACCTTGAGAGAGTTGGCTTTGAAAGCCAAGGAGGTAGAGTACTACTGGAGACATTATGAGGATGTGGTGCCCAGGGATCATCAAGTGCAAAGTTTCACAGCATCAAGATCTAGTCGATCTTGAGAGACTGGGTTGAGGACAATGAACAGAGGCATGATAGGGCCTCCTAGATAGGATCCACCTAGAGATCTAGGTGATGGGACATCTGCAAAAAGACTGTTTCCCTTTGGAGATAGTCATACCTGAGAGACGTTGTCTCCATTGTATTTTGAGCATTTTATTGTATTTGGCACAGACATGACATATTTTGTACATTGACCAGTTTTTGAGATATATATATGACACCATTTTCTTTGATCCTCATGTGATGTGTTATGGATGATGCTTTCTATATTCTTTTGATTATTCTATGATGATGCAATGCTTAGATAGATGCATGTGATGTGATATGTGATGAATATGATGTGTTTAATACATGATGTTTATGAGATATATCTTGAAAATGAGATGTATGATAATGATTTGTTGTGAGATGTATCTTGAAAATGAGATGTATAATAATGATATGTTGTGAGATGTATCTTGTATGATAATGATATGCTGTGAGATGTATCTTGAAAATGAGATGTATGATAATGATATGTTGCTAATTGTAAAATGATATGCTGTGAGATGTATCTTGTATGATGAGATGTATAATAATGATATGTTGTGAGATGTATCTTGTATGATAATGATATGATGCTAATTGTAAAATGATATGCTGTGAGATGTAAACTAAAAATGAGATGTATGATATGATATGCAACTAATTGTAAAATGATATGCAACTAATTGACTTGAACATCCTCATTCTACATTGGTCATCTCTGTATAGCCACATGTTTTTGCTTTCTTTGTAGGTATCATCATTGAGAATTTGATTTGTTTGGGATATGATGAAAGTTAATACAAGCATGATGGTATAATTGAACCATAATGACTTGAGAAAAATTTACATGATTTTTTATTTTGCAAGATAGCACAAGCATCAAGGTATAATTGAACCAGGATGACCTGAGTGTGGATTGCATATAAATAGATAAGATTAAACCATTTGTATGCACAAAGTGGGATCGTGTCTTCAGTGATATGCTTGGAATCATGTCTCAAGACAAGTATCTGCATAGTACAAATGATCGCCTCATAGACAGAAAACTAAAAAGTATTGGAGTCCCCACGATTTTCTCTAGCATGAAGCATTTGAGAAAATGTAGAGGATCCAATAATTTAAAAAGTTCAAGTGCAAAAATAGTCAAAACTTTATGCAAGATGCAACATTTGATACTTCAGAAAATCATCCATCATATTTTGTGAGTCCCGTTAAGTGATCAATGTGTGGTTTTTGAGTTTTGTTTGCTAGATATGATGTTCTGAGTTTGCGACAAGTTTTTGACATCTTGAATGTGCTACAAGTTCTTATTGATACTGCCCCTAGCTAAATGTTCCTCTTTAGGTGGATATGTACAGTGATTACCAAGCCATGGTGAGATGTAGTGAAAGAATCTGCGTATAAACCAGGATAGTGACTACACTAAGTATGTCCTGGATGGATATTGTGATAAAAATGTCGAGCGATGGCTGATAGTGCTTAACTATGGATATAACGGTAAAAGATAGATAGAGGATTCATCCTCTCACAATAGTGCATGTTGCCAGGTTTTCACCAATTGCTTTTATTGTACCTTTTTATTTGCTTTTTCTTGATTTTTTATTTTTTGACTTTTCTGTGCATTTAGGCTACTCAAGTGTAGTATTTCTTCAGATGGATGTTGTTAGTTGGTTCGTCAAGTACACCTCCTTCTAAATTTGTTAGATGGTAAGCATGTGATCCATAGGTTGATATGATGACACAGGACCTAACTAGTTCGGTTCAAATTTCCCTTTCTTTTCCTAATCTTACTGATTTCTAGGATTTTACTTGAGTACTAGGTCACCAATTTTAAAAATTCTGGGAATGACCTTGTGGTTGTAGCTTCTGCACATGCATTGCTAATATGCTTTGAGATGAGTGTAGGCATGTTGGTGTCTTTCATCTAGCAATTCTAGCTCTTGCAGTCAGTTAACATGATACTCTTCATCTAGAATTAAGCCTTTCAAAGAGACTCTGAGAGATGGAATTTCTACCTCTAATGGTAAGATTGCTTCTGATCCATATACCAATGAATATGGTGTAGCTCCCGTAAGCATGTAGATGGTAGTTCTGTATACCCAAAGTGCTGGATTGAGTTGTACATGCCAATCTTTGCCTGCATCATTCACTGTTTTCTTTAAGATTTTCAATATTGTTTTGTTGGATGCTTCTACCTGACCATTCCCCTATAGGTAGTAAGGTGTAGAGAAACAATGTTGGATTTTGAATTTATCACATAATTCTCGCACATCTTGGTTTTTGAAAGGTCATCCATTATCTGTGATGATGTAACTTGGAATGTCATATCTGCAAATGAGATAATTAAGGATAAAAGAGGCAATTTGTTTCCCAGTTATTGTGGTCATGGGGACCACTTCAATCCACTTGGTAAAGTATTTTGTTGCAATTATAATGAACCTGTGTCCATTTGAAGATGAGGGATGAATTTTGCTAACTAAGTCCAGTCCCCACTGGCAAAAGGGTCAGGATGTTGTGAATGGTTGTAGTTCCTATGTTGGTGCATGTATAAGATTGCCATGGATTTGGCATTTAGGACACTTCTTTGAAAAGTGATAAGAGTCTGTTTTCATTGTTAGCCAGTAATATCCCATTCTTATAAGATTTTTAGCAAGAGTAGGACCACTTGAATGTGTGCCACAGATACCTTCATGAATCTCTTTTAAAGTGGAATTAGATTCATTACGATCAAGGCAATAAAGAAGGGTACCATCTCGACCTCGAAGGTATAAAGTATCAGTAGTGAGAGTATAACATGCGGCTTGCCAGATAAAGTTGCATTTTTGGTTTTGGGATAGGTCAATGGGTAGGATATTTCTCTTAAGATAGTCGTATATCAGTCCATATAATGGAGAGTCTGAACCGGTCAAGGCATAGATAACATGGGAATCAGAATGATCATAGGCTGGGGAGAACAATTGCTCTACCAGAAACTCGTAACGATTCTATTGCTTTGGAATTTGCAGTAGTGAAGTGATAGTAGCCATTGCATCAGTTTCTCTATTATCCAACCTTGGTATTTGCTCGAAGGTGATGTGTACAAAATACTGTTTAAAATCATCCACCATTCGTTTGTATGGTAGCAGCTTCTCATCCTTTGTCTGATAGTCATTATTGATTTGATTGATGACTAGTTGTGAATCTATGTACACTGTTAATTCTGTGATTCTCCATTCCACGGACATTTTGATGCCTATAACCAGTGCCTCATATTCAACAACATTATTTGTGCATGGAAACATAAGCCTATATGATCTTGGTATAGTGTACCCTTCAGGAGTGATGAACAAAATGCCAACACCTGAGCCATGTTGAGTATATGATCCATCAAAGTATAGGGTCCGTTGTTTGGTGGAAATAGCAAGAACGTCTCTATCTGGAAATTCGATCTCCATAGGTTGTTTTCTAGGTAGTGGTGCTTCAGCTAGTTGATTTGCAATGGCTTGTCCTTTGATAGCTCATCGCTCTATGTAGTGGATATCAAATTCACTAAGAATCATGACCCATTTAGCCAATCTACCTATAAGATCTACCTTGCTGAGTAAATATTTGAGAGGATCAATTTTTGTAACTATCTTAATTGTGTGAGCTAGCATGTAATGCTGGAACTTTTGAGAGGCAAATACTACTGTTAGACAAGCCTTCTCAATGAATGTATAGTTGAGTTCATATCCGTTCAATGTCCTGTTGATGTAATATATAGCTCGTTCCTTGCCCTGTTGATCCTCTTGTGCTAACAATGCCCCCAGTGATATATTTGTTGTTGAAATGTAGAGAATTAGTGGCTTCTCTGCTATTGGTGGTACTAGAACTAGTGAGTTCATTAGATATTGCTTGATTTGATAGAATGATTCTGCACATTTGGCTTCCCAACAGAATGGTAAATTTTTATGTAGCAAATGATTGAACGGGAGACTTTTATCTACTAATTGAGCAATGAATCGCCTTATTGATTGGAGTCATCCTTATAGAGATCTGAGTTGGTTGATGTTCTTTGGTGGTGGCATGTCCATAATGGCTTGTACCTTAGTTGGATCCACTTCAATACCCTTAGCTGAAACTATGTAGCCTAGTAATTTGCCTGATGTAACCTCAAAGACACACTTCTTAGGGTTGAGCCTGACTTGGAATTACTCCAATTTGTCAAAAATATTTTCTAAGATGCTTAAATGATCTGCTCTGGTGAATGATTTAGCCAGTAAATCATCCACATAGTCACCCATGAAGGTATGCATCATGTCATGAAAGATTGTTGTCATTGCTCATTGATAAGTTGCTCCTACACTCTTTAAGCCAAAAGGCATGACATTCCAACAGTATGTTCCCCAGGGACAGGTAAATCTTGTTTTATCTTGATCCTCTGGTGCTATCTTGATTTGATTATAGCCTGAAAAACCATCCATTAGTGATAGCATTGCATGGCTTGCTATGAGGTCTACAATTATGTCGATACTGTGTAAAGGAAAGTCATCCTTGGGATAGGCTTTGTTGACATCTCTAAAATCAATGCATATTCAGATACTACCATCTGGTTTTGATACTGGGACAATGTTGGAAATCCATTTAGCATAGTCAATAGGTCGAATGAATCTGACATCTAATAGTTTCTTTAGCTCCACTTTAACCATGAGTGCCACATGTGGATTCATCTTTTGCATTTTTTTCTTGACTGGCTTTGCTTTGGAGTAATGGATAAGTGATGCATGATTAATTGTGGATTAATTCCGGGCATATCTGCATATGACCAAGCAAAGTTGATTTGCTTTTCTTTAAAAAATTTGATAAACTCTAAAATTTCTTCCTCTGTCAAAGATTCGGAAAGGTGTATATTTTTGGTTGCTTCTATAGTACCAGTGTTGATTGATTGAGTGGGCTCAATCAATATGGGTGATCACTAATGATAATTCTTAGGAAGAGTGTCAAGTCTCCCATCTTTAGGCACCTTACAAAGGTTTTCACCCTTAAATGCATCCTTTATTTTTACTTTTTTGTGATCTATTGCTGCCATTGACTGGTTTTTTAGTAGTAGATATTTTATTTTGTTCATTTTCATGACCGAGAGACTTGGCACTCCCCTGATTGCAGATGTCGTTACTTTGTTCACCAGTAGAGTCTATTTCTGAGTTAATGGTACATAAGTAATGGATAATGGATTCGTCATTTGGGAATATTGGTAAATCATGAGTTTCAGGTTCATCCCAGTCTATGAGGTCAAGAAAGACAAGTGGTAAGGAGTAGTTAGGTGGATCAACCTTAGCTTCTGTAAGTGTCAGGATGGAGGTATCATCATGATTAGCCTGGGTGTCAAAGAAGTTAAGGATTTCGTCGAGGTCTTGTATGGTATCATCTTCCATATAGACTTGCTCATAATGTCATTTCTCGCTTTCCTTGGTGTCATAGATGTTTTGTGGACCAAATTCAAGTGGTCTAGATTCTGTGTCACGTTCTTCTTGAGAGATGGGTGTATGATTTCCATTTGCACAAATATCTTCAGTAACATTAGAACAGCTACCCCATTCATATTCATTGGAATCAGTCTTAGAGGTAGTATCCCAGATTCTGACAATGTTGTGGACTGGTATGCTATAGGGTGAGAGAAAGTCTTTGATGATTGATACAAGTTTGATAGTTTTCTCTGATTCTGTGTCAGATTTGGCTTCCACTCTTTGCATTTGTTCATATACTATCTATCCTCGGGGAGGAATAATGTTATCAGGAGGTGATTTCTCTTTTTCAGATATTGGTTCTTGAATATGATGTGCTTCTGCAGTAGATGTTTCCTTCATTTGTTTGATGGGCTTCTCTTGATGTTTCTTTTGTTCCTAATTTTCATGTTCTTTGCATATTGTCTCAGCTGACTCAAATAGTGCTTCCTTCCAGGAGTCTTTCTTGTATTTCTTCTTTGCTTTCCACTGAGGTTTTTGGTATTTGTGTGGTCTCTTCTTTGGCAGTAGAATGAGTTCATAGCCCAATCCTTTTTTGTCTTTATTGAATTGTGAAGGAGGATCCTATGGTTTTGTGACGCCTTCCTAATGCTTGTCGATAGGTCCTTTGCCATGGTATCCCCTTCATTGCATGATTAGGTAACCTTTTCCATACAGGTGCGTTGGTATAGCCACCTCCACAGTAGCTGCTCTATCTTCTTCCTCATCCTTGTATAGCTAACTAAGGATGTCTTTCTCCTCTGATTCATGTGCTAGAGTACCTAGTTGAATAAATTTGCCATCAAACTTGGTGATGGGTTGTGTTGCTTGATGTGTTGATGCTGAAGGTAACCCATGAGATTTAGGTGATATTGGTAAGTTGGCTAAACATAACGGCTCCAAAGAGTATTCTCCCATGCCCTGCTCTTTGATTTTCATCTTCTATTTGAAATCCATAGATAGTGATGTAGACTTTTGTTGCTGAAGATCTAGTGTTGAGTTACTTTGTTTTTCTCTATTATGTGGAACCAAGTTGTCTTGGGCTGCCCCCATAGCATTACAATGTTGAAAAGGATTGTGATCTGCTGATATAGAAATCTCCTGCCCATTGTAGGGGAACTTAACACACTAATGATAAGTAGAAGGTACTACTTACATTTCATGTATCCAAGGTTGAACCAATAAGATATTGTATGTGAGGTCTATGTCTAAGACTTGGCACACAGTGTCCTTTTGTATTGGTCCTACTTGAATTGGCAACATTATTGTTCCTTTGGATGATCTCTCTTCATCATCATATGCTTTGATAGTGATATTTTTGCATGGATCAATAGATTGCTCAGAGAAACCTAATGCACAGATATGTTTTAAGGTATAGATATTGAGTCCAACTCCTCCATCTATTAATACCCTTTTGACTAGATGCTTGTAGACCAAGAGTTCAATATGGAGTGGATTATTGTGTGGATGGCTCAAAGAGATATTATCATGCTCAGAAAAAGTGAGGTTATGAGGCCCTATCATATGAGCTACCATGGCTTGGAATTTGTCAGCATCGAGATCTTGAGGTACATTTGTTTCTAGTAATGCTTTTTCTAATATGTTTTTGTGTTTTGGTGGAGGTTTCAGCAACTCCAGTATAGATATTTGAGCAGGATTTTTGCGCAGTTGATTGACTAGATCATATTGAATTTTTGGTATGGTGTTTGTCATTGACATATCCCCTTTTAAGACATATTTTTGAGCCCTGGTTGTTATGTTGATAGATTCATGTTCACACTTGTCTCTTATTGTGATGATGTTTACTTGATTATCCTTCACTGATATATGATTGATGGTGTTATTGTATATGTGATTGATATGAGCCCCAGGTGTATCATTCGAGGTTGAAGCTCCATCCTTGTTGTAGTTTGGAAGATGATTTTTAAAGGCTCCATGGTCACCATTTGTTTTGAGACCATCAACTATCAAATGGCCTCTATCGATCATGTCTTGAACAATGTTTTTCAGCCTCATGTAATCATTTGTTTGATGACCTTTTTTGCGATGAAAATCACAAAAGTGTGAGTCATTCCACTAGGGTGGTTTGATTTGTGGTTCAAAGTTGTTGATCGCTGGTAAGGAAATAATTGTGTTTTCCAAGAGTTCTCTGAATGTTGACTCTAGTTATTGCCCTAGTGGTGTGTAAATGCATTTTGGAAAGTTGTTTGCATTACCTCATGAGTTTGGATTAGGTCCTCGATTGGTATTGTAAGGTAGGATTTCGGAAAATCATCAAAGCAAATCAATATTAGTCTAGCTCAATCATGAAAGCTTAAATGCAATGATCAATCCTAATTACACTCAACAAAGACACGAAAACAAAACATTCATATTTGAAAATTAAGCAAACCAAGTGCAGATTTGAATGTCTCCTTCATGTGGCTCCATTGTCCTTCTTTCTCCTTCAAATAGCTTTGTTGTGGATCTCACCTACTAGTGCATGATCATGATATGAAAGCAAGTAGACAAGATGATTGCTCAAGAATACTTGAAGCGTGATTGATTCGGGAATCGATTTGAAAAGTGATTCGCTCGATAATGTGATTCAAAAAAGTGATTAGTTGGGATTGAAGAAAATCATCCAATTTATAGACAAATTGGAGAAAAGATCAAATTAGCATGAAGAGATTCAAATGGAAATTGCAAATCAAGAATGTCAATTATGACAAATTATGATAGATTTGCACTTTCTATGCAAAAATTGATTGATTGATAATTCATGACAAGATTATGACAAATTTCTATGTCAAAATTGATTGATTGTCAATTATGAAAAATTATGACAAATTGAAATGTCATTCCCATGAAATTAGGAGAGAAATAGGAGGAAATGAATTAGAAATTAGGAAAATTAGAAAAATTGGAAAATAGGAATTAGGAAATTAGAAAATGAGGAAATTAGGAGTTTAGTGAATTAATTAATAATTTTTCATTTATTAATTAATTCACAAAGAGGGAATTTAGAAATTGATGAAAAACTAGGAAATTAGGAATTAGGAGAAATTAGGTAAATCAATTAATAATTTGTCATTTATTAATTAATTCACAAAAAGAGGAATAATTAGTTAGCCAATTAAATTAAACATTTAATTGTGACACGAAGACCTAGGATAAATAAATTAATTATTTAACCTAGAGGAAGAAATGACAAACATGGTTAAATGAATAAAATCATGAAACCCTAAAAGATGAATTAGAAATGCAAGGATGACAATTAGGTCTTGACAAAGGATAATCGATATCGATTTGATTTGATCATGATTCTGACTTGACAAAAGACTAACGCTGACAAACGATTTGATTAATAAATGTGCCAATTGACGAGGAACAATGACTAATTGATCCAAATTGACACAATTGAGAAAGATGACAATTGATGACAAATTGAATGCAAAAATGACAAAATTGACAAGGACAAAGATCAATGACAAAATAGATCACAAGACGACAAGATTGATGACAAATTAATCAAAAGACAATAATCGTTGACAATTATCGATCACATGATGACAAGATTGATAAGAGGACAAAACCCTACTTAGGATTGACGATGTCCAACATGATGACAAAGGAATACGCAGATAGATGCGACAGGATAAGATTGACCAAAATCATGACTGATATTGTTATCGACAAAGACCAAATTCGAAAGTGAGATAAATGAAGAATGTAGAAGAAGGACTCGATGCTCGCAAATGATAAAGACCAAGTGCAAATCATAGGAGAAATGTTAATGCGATGCAAAAACCCTAAAATAAGGCAATGCACAAATGTTAAAGTATGATTCCGCAAGCATTGACCATTTTTAGACGTCTACATTTTGCCCCTCTTTGAGACAATGCGAGTTTAAGCATTGTTTCAAAGAACAATAATGAAAATGCCCCAGACAATAATAATGACATATGCATGCCCCCTCGAGGAATTGGCTGAAAACATCTAGAAAAGAGGCCAATTGATCGATAAGAATGATAGAACATGATAGGAGCAAACAAACTAACAATCGAAGATCGAATGCACGAAGGACAAGCAATTAAAGGTGCAAAAGACCACAACCAACATGAGATGGAGAGAGTGCACATCCATCTATGCACTGACAAAGATCTATAAATGAGACAAATAGAGTGAAAATGGCTCATTTGTACTAGCCAAAGAGAAGGATTTGTTGCTCTGGAAAAGGACACTTGCAAAGAGATGGTGAACATTCCAATGGCAGATCACCTTGGAGAATGTGTACGCATGTACAAACAACCAGACGACGCGGGAGCAGCGCTATGTATCTCAAAAACCCATGTTTTCAATTTTATGAATTTGACTGGCTTGTGGGACATTGTGGGGCCCACAGAAAAGGCAGAAACTGACTTCTGTGCTTGTGTAGGGCGAATCCTATGCTTGTGTAATGTCTTCTATACTTGTGTAAGGGGACACAGGTGCAGGTTATGTGACACAGGCGCAGGACTTGTCACACAGGCGCAATTGTGCATTGCAAACCCTAATTTGGTCAAAATTGGCATGCGAATGATCCCGAAAAAGGGGGATAAGAATAGGATAGGTCAAAATAGATGAAAAACACCCTAATTTGGACATGAAATAAGGAAATGCAGCCTGTAGGAGAAAACCCTAAAACTGACAAAATGTGCCCCAATTGTGATGTAGAGTCGATAGTATCCATTGATCATGCGGGAGAACAGACCAGACTGCTTCATGTTACGACATAGACTCAAGAGCACGGATAGAGATACATTAGCAGGACTTGGGATATACTATATCACATTTATGCCTAAGATTAGGGCAAACATAGGACTGCTTACCGCATTGGCAGAGCGATGGCATTCAGAGACCTCCTCATTCCATCTGGCGACTGGAGAGGCAATTGTGACACTAGAGGATGTATGGCATATCCTCCGCATTCTGATTCATTGAGAGATGGTAGAGTATGACCCAGTGATAGGGAGAGATGCATTGTACAGATTATTTGAGTGCAACACAGATGATTTGGATATCGTAGCGAGGGAGATCAGTTGGGAGACCATGGCATCAGAGTATGATTGACGATATGTGGTGATAGCCATGGTGATAGCATGCCTACTAGCAGGGGATAGATGAGGACATGGATTCCCTATTGGATGGGGAAGAGTGCTAGAGAAGATGGTGACAGAGGGGACGGTGTACATATGGGGACCATGTGTACTGGTGATGCTATATTTTCAGTTGCATCAGATAGCATATCAGGGAGTGCAAACTTTGAGTTGTGGAGTCACATTGTTACAGGTATGGGCATTTGAGCACATAGCCATATGTCGACCGATTGCAGAGAGACAGGTATTACCACATCGACCATATGTGTACTACTATGGGGGAGCACTGAGATAGGGTCCGTTTGGATACATATTGTATTGGCGACATGAGCTAGACAGATTGAGAGAGTTCACATGGAGGCCATATCGGGATTGCCCTGGATGGTTAGATGATAGTGATGAGCTACCATATTGTAGATAGGAGAGGTACCTAATTGGATGACCAGTGAATCACTAGAGAGTGATTGAGATGTACCTACTAGAGAGAGTCAGATGATAGTTTGGAGAGAGGCAAGATGTACCTAGGAGGACTGCACACTTTGCCCGATCTCACAGAGAGACGAGTCAGTTGGGGAGTATGATTCAGCCACACATAGCATATGCTGACTTCACATAGCTACAACAAAGATAGTGGGATTGGAGATTAGATGTGGAGGATGCCGGGATGACAGAGGAGTATGAGAGATGGTTTGCATGACGATGGCCAGTGCCATTGACAAATCCTGATATTCCGGTACCGAGGAGACAGGAGGACTTCCCACTCATAGGAGAGGAGGAGGGAGATGAGGAGGACGAGGAGGATGAGGGTGGTGATGAGGATGGGGATGATGAGGATGGAGATGAGGATGGGGATGACAAGGATGAGCTAGATTCAGGTGAGTAGGAGTCATTGCAAGATATACCTATAGAGCCGGAGACAGCCAGCATAGAGGAGATGGAGATTTGCAGGGCTACCATAGCAAGTTAGCATGATCAGATTGCGACATTAGAGAGACAGAATGCCCTCTTGAGGATAGAGTAGGATCAGTTCAAAGAAGAGATAGCCAGACTCACAGCGGCTCAATATACAACAGTATCTCAGGCACAACAAGAAGAACAGAGAGTCACTGAGTATATTGGGTCGATTAGGGATGCCAGTGCATGGGAGATGGCACAGATGTTGGTAGAGACCGGAGAGGAGATACGCCATTGGAGGACACTATATGAGAGTGTAGTTCCACTAGAGCAGAGAGTAGCTTCATATCAGGCACGATCGAGGACAGAGAGCAAGGCACGCTCTCGGAGGTCATTGAGCAACATGGGGGTGAGTGGACCTATGAGACCACCATAGCCAGGACCAGGAGGGACATCATCTGTGAGACATGGCAGGGATGAGGAGGACAGAGGGAGCACCTAGTGACAGAGGCACGTACTCCTTAGGACAGAGATAGATGTAGTTTGACCTTATGTGGTTAGCCTGCAGACCACACTTAGGACAGATAGTCCAATTTTGTACTCCGATATTATGGTGATATATGATATGATATGCATCGATATGATGGAATGCAATGTGTTATGACATATGGTTGTTTTCTATGTATGGATGACTTATGCACCATGTATGAATGTATTTTTGTTATGTGTTTTTGATGCATTTATAATATGAAATGGATAAAACGCTTGATGTGAGGCTTGATGTAATGCAAATGTACTAACCAATGAATGCAGGATGCAGCATATGTGTTTGGGGAAATCAGAGCACTAGACCGAACTAACTATCCAAACTGACGGAAGAAATGTTAGTAAGAAGAAATGAAACAAAGGACAGTTAGAGATGAAGAAAAACTTGCTTTCAGTAATGCACTTTGTAGGTGAGAACCTTTATTTTAATGTAGCAAAATGGATGCATAGCATCATGGCATTGAAGGCCAGAGCTGAAATGCAACCCTTTTTTTTTTTGCAAAAGACAGACACATCACAGACAAATAGCAATCACAACAAAAAAGAAAGGGACCATGAACCATCCTGATCACTCTAAATCACTCAGTGATATCATCGAGCAACATAGGAACATGATTGAAGCCAAAGATAAAAAAGATAAGATGCACAAATTCCAACAAAGCAAACAAACATCTTGATCTTCATTGTCAAAAGTTGAAAGTGTTGATAGGACGATCATGCTGTCTGGTTTAAGGGAATGCAGTACCCCGTCTAAGACAGGACACATTCTGGTTTCGAGTATACCACACCCTGTATAAGACCCATGATAGTGTGCCAAGGATGAATGATATTGATGCTGACGTTCGATTCAGAATACAATTGTGATCAGTTTGAATGTCTAGTTTGATTGAAAAAGTTTATCTATTAAGGTGTGATTTCATTAAAGCACGATGCATGATTGCGTATCGTCGGAGGGATGCTTAGTGATCTGTCTTATGCACAAAAGGGATATTTATTTTGTTTTGTTTTTCTTTTTGAGTTTTTACAATTTTTTTGTGTTCATTTTTTCAGGACTTTATTTGACTTTTTAAGGATTTTTTTTTTTTCAGGACATTATTCAATTTTTATGATTTATTTCAGGACATTTTTCAATTTTTTTTGGATTATTTAAGGAAATTTTTCAAATTTTTATGAATTATTTCAGGACATTTTTCAATTTTTTTGGATTATTTCAGGACATTTTTCAATTTTGTTTTGATTTTTTCAGGACATTTTTCAATTTTTTATGATTTTGCCCCCAGTGTCTAGCAAGGCAAGGAATATGACAGGTGAATAAATAAGCTTTCTGAAATGTTGGTGGATAGAGGGAAGACAAAGGCCTTTTATCATGGAGACAATACAGATGCAATTTTCAAGGGCTATTGCGTGATGGGACAAGAGATTGGATATGACAATGTAAAGCAGTGACATGGCATGAGGGACATGTCAAGAGGTTTTTGAAACCATGTTTAAATTTTTGCATCCTTATGTCAGACCAAGATCAAGGAATGAAAAAGGGGGTATGGATAGTGATAAGATATGGATAGGATAAGCAAGACCAAGAATGGATAAGGGACATGGACTGAAGATCGGGGTAGGATATGAGATAGTGGCAGAAAGTTGCAATAAGACAGGGAATATGGATGAAAGGTTGTAATAAGCAAATGGATAAATGACCAAAAGCTATGATAGACTGAAAGCTGCAAACAAGATGCATGATGCTCATGAAGATCCTCAGCCTTGTCAAGATCAAAGGTGGAAAGGGAAGCTGGACATGCGGGACAATAGGATAATGGAGGGTAATGATAGGGGTTCGATAGGATAATGGAACAATGAAGGACAAAAGGATATGATAGGATAAAACCTGTCCCCAAGTGTGGTGTGCAAGAAGTTCATAGATTACGCATGATGCCTGTTTGCCAAGTTTTCATCATGGTACTTGCCCAAGGCGCCTGTTTGCCAGGTTTTCACCAATGGACGAATTATTTTTGCTTTACTTTTTTCTTCCTTTTTTTTTTTTTTTTCAATTTTTTTTTTTTCAATTTTTTTTTGTATTTTGACATTTTAGTCGAAAATGGACACATGATAGGGGATGAAAGAAGGACTCAAACATCTTTTTGTTTGGATATTATCCTTGAAAAAAATGGACCATGACCTTTAAAAGCATGCTCAAAGATGTTGGTAGGATAAGGACATGGAAAATAAGATGAAACTAAGGCGAGGATTTATGCAAAGGATTGGATCAAAGGGATGGAAGGATGGAAAATATGCATTGGATAATAGGTAGGGTATTGGAAGAATTGGCCTTCAGTGGATGGAAATGAAGGCAACATCGACATTGGCACACACCTTGAGGGGTGATGGACTGATGGAGGAAAGATGTATTTTGGATATTGAGATTTTGACGAAGGAAAGGCTATGGATTTTGGGACATAAGGGCCCAAAATGGATAAAGAAGGTGATGGAGGAATAAACTTGGAATGTTTGGATGGAGGAATAGCAATTGTAGATGCCAACTTTGATGTTTCTTTAGGCTTTTGTGCTTCAAGGAGCCGCTTAGGGATCCACATGGTTTTTGACTTTTCATGCTTTTGTGGTTCCTTGGAGTGCATTGCTTGCACAAGGGATTTAGGAACCCATATATATGTTGACTTTGATTTATTTTGCTCAGTGGACCTTTGTGGCCTTTTGGATATTTCTTTTTCTTTATAGATAATATTGTTCTTTGTTTTGACATGTCGATTATATTGGACATGCTGATCCTTGAATACATGTGGATTTCTAGACTTATGACTTTTATACTTGGCATTCAAATTGCTTGGAGGGGGAAAGGAATGCATGGATGGATATGAATGAAATGGACTTCTTTTGGATGGATGAAATTTACTCAAGGATGTGTGCCTTTGCTGAACTTGCATAAAGGATGAAGGGATATAAGGACCTAAGATGGATGGAAAGAATGATGGGGAAGCTATATGTTTTGATTTTGATAGAGGGATACCAACGTCTTGAGAGTGAGTTGTGTAGACATGACCCTTAATATCTTCTTTGATATTGAGGAGTTCTTTCTTGTGAAGGTCTACTCCTTTGCCTTTATGAATATTTTGACTTATAGGATACTCTTTTCTTTGGGAAGAAGACGCGAGTCCATTATGAGGTGGATATGATATGAGAGAAATAATGAGATCTTGAAGTGGATTGGATTGCACCAAAGTGGAAGAACCCATTATGCATGTCGAGGGTTCATGAACATCTTGCACTGACACATTAGAATCATGAGGGGGATTAGGATCATGAGGGGGACTAGGATTGTGTAGTGGACATAGTTCAATGACAGGCTCTTCAAGAGATGGAATGGAAGAAATAATGGGATCATCAAAAGGAATGAGATCTTGGAGTGTATATGGAGCATTAAGACAAGGAGATGGAGGAACAAAAGGATCTTGTGGAGGATTTAAAGGAATAATTTGATCTTGACAAGGAGGCAGATCATTAGAATCCTCTTTAAAGGTGCTTTGCTCTTGACTTTTAATGGGATCATAGGAAAGGATGGAAATGATATCTTGATCTTTCTTAGGAAGTGGAATGCCAATGGGATTTGAAAGGACATTTTTTTCATGAAATGGAAGGGGATCATTTGGGATTGGATGGACTGGGATATCTTGATCTTGCTCAGGGAATGGAGTGTCAATAGGGCTTTGGATAGGATGGACAAGAATAGGGGAATCATCATGAGCATCTAGTAACATGGGGTCCTGGTCAACAATTGGATGGGATGATAAGGTTTCAGGATCTTGATCTTGATTTTCTTTAGGACTCATTTCTTCATGCTCTAAATTATCCTCTTGACATGAGGTTGGACTTTGGATATGCATGGGGGATTCTGACAAGGAACCAATGTTTTGGCATGAAGGAAATGCATTTTGAACATTTATGATGGATTATGGCAAGGAATCAATGCTTGAACATGAGGAAGAGGGACTTCAAATGGGGTCCTCTAAAACAGGTAATGGCAATAAAGTGCATGGTGGCATTGGGTCTTGTATTTCTGAAACATGACAAGGATGTGCATCATGAATTGGATTATCTTGGCAATCAATTATGGATAGCCCTTGGCTAATTGCATCCTTGGGTGTATTATTTGATGAGGACAATATGGAAGGTTCTTGTGAAACTTCTAGAGGTGTAGGGACAGATGCCATTGGAGAGTCAATTTGCTTGTGGGGGGATGAGGCATTGCTAGACATAAGTGTATTATCTTGATCTTCTTCAAAGAACTCACTTGGTAGGTTCCTTAAGAGCCTTACAATAAAGCCACCTTTCTTTCGAGGTTTTGACATAGTTGTATCTAGAATTTGAACTTGTTTTTGGTTTAATGTCATGTTTTGATATTGGACTTGGTTCAATTGTTCCGACAAGTTTGAAACTTGGCTTGGTGTGGGCTGCAACCTTTGCTTTTGAATGTTTGGTTGTGGTTGTTGACATTGATATGTTGATTGAACTTGTTGATATTCCACCATTGGTTGAACTATTTGTTGACATTGTATAGTTGGTTGGACAAATTGTTGAAATTGGACCATTGGTTGTGTTGGTTGTATATGTTGGACCATTGGTTGTGTTGGTTGTATATGTTGGACCATTGGTTGTGTCTGTTGGAATTGTTGAACAATTGGTTGTGATGGTTGAAAATCTGATTGATAGTAAACACCTTCTTGTTCTTGTTGTGGAGGCACATAATGTTGAAATTGATGTTGTCTCTTTTCTTGAAATTGTTCCATCATCTCTATTTGTGAGAGGACAGTTGGTATGTTTGATTGTTCAAGAAGAGATCTTACATCAATTGGCTCAATCTTTGGATTTCGACCTGGAAATTTTTGAAACATTTTGGACATTTGTGATCTATTCTTCTCAATGTTTTTCACTCTTTGTTCCAAAATCTCATTTTCTTGAGCTAGTTTCTCCTCTAGTTTTTGTGTTTGGAGATTTGTTTCATCATAAAAAGTTTGATCAATGTTGCTTTGTTGTTGGGTTGGATAGAATTGTGATTGCATTGTTGGTTGATATGTCAAACTTTGTTGCATCATTGGTGCTTGAAACCTTGTTTCAATAGACATGTCACTATACAATGTTTTTGGGATTTTTGATTTTAAAAGGATGATGTATGATATGCAACTAAATGCAACCTAAATAGATGAAAATGCAATCTATGGTAAGAATGCAACCTATGTTTTTGGTTGTTTTTCAAGATTTTGACAAACTTTTTGGAATGCAAACCTAAAAAAGAGACCCTTAGGAAATTGAAATGATGTCTAGACCTCAAAAGACAAAAGGACCAAGTGACAAAAGGACAAAATGACAATGTCTCCCCTATATGCTTAGATACTAAGCTAGGTTTGACCAAATGACATTGATGACAAAATGACAAAATTTTGACAAGGTCTAGACTTCCTAACAATAACTTAGGGTTTATCAAAGATCTGCATTACTCAAGTATGACAAAACCTAGTTTTGACACTATATGCAAAGGGACAATTACTATGCAAATGACCCTAAAATGATATGATAATGACCTAAGCTTAATGAAGAGACTTAGGGTATGAAAATGTGACCTAATGTTATGAGGACAAGGATGAAAACGCAAATGTATGACAATGGTATTACTCTAATGCAAGAGGACACATGCAAATGAATGACCCTTATTGATATGCAAAGGAGTATGACCTAGGTGAAACTTAACCTTGGCAATTGATAATGAATTTGTAAAATGAAAACCTAGGATGAACCTAAATCTAAGTGACATGAATGTTGAGACAAAGATTTTGAAAAATGTTTGACAACCATGTTTGAAGGTGTTTTGAACTTTGTTGATTGAAATACTCTTGTGTTTAACCTTGTTTTGAATCAATTTGTCTTGTTTTTGAAATGAGATGCAATTCAACTTTTGACAAGCAAAGAAGAAAAGATATTTCAACTTAGACTCAATACAATCATGCTCATTCACACATTTCTTATGGTGGGCAAGGACATTAGGTACTTGAGAGGTAGACTCATTATGTGATTCAAGGAGATTACATAGATGCTTGACCCCATGGGCTCCCCTCCACGACACTCACTTCTCAGGGCAGCCAAGCATCAGTCCCCATGGAAATCTCCCCATGGTGAACTTAGTATCTCTTCCAAGTATCCGAACTTGTATTTCTCAAGCAACTAGAAGGATTATTGGCCTCTAAATACAAGGTGTTTAGTAAGGATTTTTGTTAACGGTTACTCCTTGATGTCACACAAGTGTGATTGAGACATTAAGCCCACCAAGATACCAAACAAATGTAGTCACGCAAGCATGATTTAGACCATGAGGCCCTACTTAGATGTTGATATTAGAAAGAGTTCAAGGGTCATCACTTCCCAAGTAACTACAATTCCCACGTAACCCTTCCTTCAAAGCTTTTGCTCATCAGGTATTTATTTATAGTGAGTTAGAATGCCAAGGTATTCTAGCCGTACTCACTTTGGGTCATTCCCTTCTCATGATTATCACTTGCTTGCAAAAGCAAATGGTCAGGAAGGCAGGCACTCTAAAGGTGACACACAATCAAAAACATGAGCATGGTATTGAAGATCTAGATTTCTGATCACCCTAAGAAGGATGAGAGCATACTCTCCTACTCCAATGTCAAACTCAACAATCAAAGCAAACATATATTCATTCCATCCTATTTAGAAATCATACTAGGTGCCTAAATATTAATTTCAAACACAAAGTTTAGTTGTAGTCCAAGGCAACCTGCAAAATCCAAGTCAGAAGTTTGATATGTTTAGTCTTTGACTATTGAACCTACACAAAAACATGTTAGTAGTTTCATTTGTTGTCTTTGCCATGCGTATGCCAAGGTTCTGCACAGAGAATTAGTACCAAAAAACCAAAAAGCAGAAACATCATGCAAAACAGAACAATTTGCAAGTAAAAACACACTGCCTTTTACCTCTATTTTTGTCCCTACACAGGTGCAGAAGTCTTGACACAGGTGCAGAATGCTTGACACAGGCACAGAATGTCCTTGACATAGGCGCAAAATGCTTGACATAGGCGCAGAAGTTCCTAGAAAACCTTGCATTATCCTGTTTCTTGGGTTTTTCACCTGCAAATCAACTCAAGAGCACTCAAAAGCATGGTTAGGGGGTTAGTTCACGTCGGGTTCACCAATTAATGTAGCTAGGAAATCGCAAATCATCAAAGCAAGTAGTATTAATAATCTAGCTCAATCACAAAAGCTCAAATGCAATGATCAATCCTAATTACATCCAATAAAGACACGAAAACAAAACATTCAATATTTGAAAATTAAGCAAACCAAGTGAAGATTTGAATGTCTCCTTCATGTGGCTCCATTGTCCTTCTTTCTCCTTCAAATAGCTTTGTTGTGGATATCACCTACTAGTGCATGATCATGATATGAAAGCAAGTAGACAAGATGATTGCTCAAGAATACTCGAAGCATGATTGATTCGGGAATCGATTTGAAAAGTGATTCATTCAATAATGTGATTCGAAAAAGTGATTAGTTGGGATTGAAGAAAATCATCCAATTTATAGACAAATTGGAGAAAAGATCAAATTAGCATGAAGAGATTCAAATGGAAATTGCAAATCAAGAATGTCAATTATGACAAATTATGACAAATTTGCACTTTCTATGCAAAAATTGATTGATTGATAATTCATGACAAGATTATGACAAATCTCTATGTCAAAATTGATTGATTGTCAATTATGACAAATTGAAATGTCATTCCCATGAAATTAGGAGAGAAATAGGAGGAAATGAATTAGAAATTAGGAAAATTAGAAAAATTGGAAAATAGGAATTAGGAAATTAGAAAATGAGGAAATTAGGAATTTAGTGAATTAATTAATAATTTTTCATTTATTAATTAATTCACAAAGAGGGAATTTAGAAATTGATGAAAAACCAGGAAATTAGGAATTAGGAGAAATTAGGTAAATCAATTAATAATTTGTCATTTATTAATTAATTCACAAAAAGAGGAATAATTAGTTAGCCAATTAAATTAAACATTTAATTGTGACATGAAGACCTAGGATAAATAAATTAATTATTTAACCTAGAGGGAGAAATGACAAACATGGTTAAATGAATAAAATCATGAAACCCTAAAAGATGAATTAGAAATGCAAGGATGACAATTAGGTCTTGACAAAGGATAATCGATATCGATTCGATTTGATCATGATTCTGACTTGATAAAAGACTAACGCTGACAAACGATTTGATTAATAAATGTGCCAATTGACGAGGAACAATGACTAATTGATCCAAATTGACACAATTGAGAAAGATGACAATTGATGACAAATTGAATGCAAAAATGACAAAATTGACAAGGACAAAGATCAATGACAAAATAGATCACAAGACGACAAGATTGATGACAAATTAATCAAAAGACAAGAATCGTTGACAATTATCGATCGCATGATGACAAGATTGATAAGAGGACAAAACCCTACTTAGGATTGACGATGTCCAACATGATGACAAATGAATACGCAGATAGATGCGACAGGATAAGATTGACCAAAATCATGACTGATATTGTTATCGACAAGACCATATTCAAAAGTGAGATAAATGAAGAATGCAAAAGAAGGACTCGATGCTCACAAATGATAAAGACCAAGTGCGAATCATAGGAGAAATGTTAATGCAACGCAAAAACCCTAAAATAAGGCAATGTGCAAATGTTAAAGTATGATTCCGCAAGCATTGACCATTTTTAGATGTCTACAGGTATTATTGTTTTGGGAATTGTTGGTGTTGTTTGTGTTGAGTTGATCTTGATTGGTATTCGGTGCATAAGTGTTAGTGCCTTGGTTAGCACCTTTGGGATTATTTGTAGATTGAGGATTACCTGATAACACAAGCACAGGTTGCTTGGATTTTGGGTCATTTGATTCATTGCCTCCTTCATTCCCAATGTTTTTGTTTCTGGTCCAGAATTTGGATTTGTCTAAGTTGTTGTTGTTTTGGTTGTTGTAATTGGATGAACTTGTTCCTTCCTTGAAGAATTTTAATGTTCCTATCTAGACACATGCTTCTTCTACTTGGATACCATTCTCACTCAACTTGGCAAAAGATGGTATGCATTGAAGTTTGAGTATGTAACTCATCTCACTATTCAAGTTGTCGATGAAGATCTCCATATTTTCCTTTTTAGGCACATCTCGAGGATATCTCGAAACCATACGCTGCCAACATTGAAGGAATACCATGAATGTTTCATTGTTTTTCTATTTGGTATTACAGACATCTAACATGGTGATAGTGTGTTCAATGTTATAGGAATACTGGCATTTGTTGACTAATTCAACGAATGATTTGACAGGAAGTGTGATTTTGGATAACCATTCCATTGTTTTCCCTCCCAAGCTTCTTGGGAATAACCTCATCAAATAGGTGTCATCATGGGAAAATTCTAGACTCATTGTACATAATTCTCACACATGATCACGAGGATCACTTTTCCCATCATATTTGTCAAATTTGGGAATGTCTGAGTTTGGGGAAAAAGGTACCATGTTCAATCATCTGTCAAAAGAATAAGGAAAAATTTTAGTTAAGGAGTACCGTATTGTTGTCCCTTGTTGCATATCTTGCATTTGTCTTTGTAACATTTGCATTTGTTGAGTGAGAGCAATCAAAGGTGCATTATTTTTCTGAGGGAAGAGTTATTCCCTTGCGTTAGTTCTAGGCTAAAATGGTGTGTGGAATGGTATGTTTTTCTCGGGGATGTTTCTCTCAAGGATATCTTGCTCAGGCAATTTCTATTTTGGTAGATTTTTCTCATGTATGTTTTGTTTAGGGTCACGGGCTTCTTCCTCTCTTTGTCATTCTTGATATTCATAATGTCGAGATCTTGTTCTAAAAATGTTAGTGTCCAAATCTTCAGGAAGTTTAACTCCTTTGCTTGTGAGCATGAGCAGATATTTTTCTTTGTCATTTTCCATGAGCCTTTCCACAAGCCTTTGAAATGAAGCACTTTCTTGACACTCCTGAAGGAGTTCCTTAGTAATTTTAGTGTCCTCTAGATGTGGACCCTCAAAAGGATTTGATAATCTCTGATTCATGCTAGATTCCGATTGCATTTTGCTTTGTTTGTTTCAGTGAGAGCAAGTAACAATGTGCATCTTGTAAACCTTTGTGTGACAAAGGGAATGAACTCCTCTTCGATGTGTTGTTCAGGGGTTGGTGGTTCCAATCGGGGTATGTTGTAAGTGATGCAGTCTTTGGGAAAGAAGGTCAGATTGATCTCCCCTCCTTGATTTATGCATTGACTAAATGCTGATTTTTGACAGAATGTCCTACTCTTCAATGGTTACTTGTCAAATTTGTTGGTTTTGTTTTGAAGATACAAGTGTATATGATGAAGGAATATGCGATGAGATTTGAAGAGTTGGCAATTGATGTATAAAAACTTATTTCTTTTGGCAAGTTTTGAAGAACTGGGTTGTTTTTTCTTCAACTTAGTGTTATGATAAATACTCTTTCTTCTCAGAATATGAGGTTTAGTCATGCACAAGCAATCAATGGTTTCCTTTGATTTGTTTTGGATTTAGCTTAGCTTGTTTTGGAAACTCAAGTTTTACTCTATCAAAATGAAGGTTTAGATGCCCCCTCACAACAAAGTTTGTCAAATGATATGGAATACGAGCTTTCCCGATATGGAAACTCGATTTGACAACTTGGAGTTTTAATACAAATGTGTTTTGGGATAAAAATCCATTTCATTGAAGGACCTGTTTGATACTTGTGATGAGGTTTCCTGATTTTGATAGGAGAGATGTGTTATCTTGTGACTAGTTTCAGATTTTGGACAACTTTGTTTGATGGAAAAATTGCTTTGGGAATAGTTTTTGGATACTTTGTTTTTGGTTTTTTGTTTGATGAAGTTAAGGCTAAGGAAGGAAATCTTCTAAAATTATTTTCAAATTTTTTAAAAATCACCTATGTTTTGGCCCCTGTTTTTTCTGATTTTGGCTATGCACTAAAGCAGAGACATGATGCGCTATAGAAAGTTCTCAAAGCGCTAGGAAAAAAACCCTAGGCACTATGTTGCCCCCTGTTACGCGCTAACTGGATTTTTTTGATTTTGTCTTGGTTCAAAAGGTTACGTGCTAATATGGGCCACCAATGCACTAACTATTGTTCTCTACATGCTAAGGTTTGGTTTCCACATGCTAAGCTAATGCTTCAATGTGCTAAACTATTTTCAAAATGCACTACTTGAAACTGCTAGTTTTGGATTTTGATGAAGTGTTGATGTTAAGCCCTAATGCGCTAAGGAAAAGGTCTAATGTGCTAAAAGATGGTTTCTATGCACTAAGAGGTTTCTCTTACGTGTTAAACTACCCTGATATTTTGACTTGGTTGTTTTTTTGCAATTTTTTGGAATCTTGCTTTGAGTTTTTAGCAATGATAGATGATTTTCTGAAGTAAAAAATGAAGACACAACACAAAAGAGATAGCCACTTTTCTTAATCTAAACAATGAGTGTATGTTCTGCAAGGATGTGTTCAAATCCCCAATGTTTCAACAGGTTTAGATACAACACACAATTCAATCAAATGCTTTATTCAAGGGTCATAAGTAATACCATATCCCACTAGTCTCGATACTTTGTCAGCTCAAACAGCCATGTCACCCCCTAGGGGGTGTCCATTTTTTTTCCTTTTGCTAGAAGTTAACAAAAAGTGAACTGCTTCACAATTGAGTAGTTATCTTGGGAGATATATGGTGAGCAATTTTGGGGGTGGATTCTTCCCCACTCTTGCACTATGATATTACAAATGTCTAGATATTGACTCGACTCAAAGTTTCTATGCTAAGGTTCATAATCAGGCTTCTCGTTCAACCGTTAGTGATGAAATCCTTTAGGAGGCTTCCCAACCTTTAGAACAAAGGCTTTACGTATCTCAAGGGTACTGGGGGAAGACTAATCGCTATGCGCAATAGTTGAAAAGGACTTTCATCACTTTCCACTTTTGATTATAATGGGTTGGAACACTTGGCTTCAAAGTTGTTTCCCACTTAGGTTGTTCCCTTCACACCGGCCAAAAATGGCTTTAAGATTTTTTCAACCCCTCGAGAAGGCAGGCCTGCTAAAGGATTTAAATGTTGTATGGCTAAAAACGTAAGAGTGGTCTAGCTTTTTGATCACCCAGTTAAGGGGAGAGAATATACCTTCCACTTTCGAGACAAAGCACACAAGCTCTTTTTAGCCTTTCAAAGAAATGATTTGCTAACTCTATATGGAGATGTTGCTCCATGAAAACATTGTGTTTATTTTATCCTTTTAAGGCAATGATTTTCTGATCTATTGAAAAGGAACCTGGTCAACAAAATAAATGTGATGTTTGGTCAACAAAAGAAATCGATTGAAAGGGCAAGATCTTCCCTCTTTAGTTGCAAATGAATTTTGGACTTGTGTGATTCTTTACTTTGCAAAAAATAAAAATGGATCTTTTTATACACCAAAGGATGGTGAAGTTCTTTTGAAGCCCTTTTCTTGTAAAACTTAAAAAATTGCTTTTGTTCTTTTTAAAACCCAATTGAAGATTTTGTCTCCCTAGGAAAAGCAAAAAGGATTGTTTTGTGGTTCTTTTTAAAGTCTAAGCAAAGTGAGTTCAATTTTATCCAACAAGAAATTAAAAAAAACTCTAAATTCTATTTAACTTAAATAAGTTAGTAAAAATCTAAACCTTTTAGGATTCTAGAAATAAAACTAAGCTCCTATCTGCAATAAACTGTTAAAAACCCTGCAAGATACCAAGTAAAACAGTTAGAAAAATCTATGGATTTTGTGGACTTCAACAAGTCTAGTTTCAAATTTGGTTACAATTTTTTAATTTTGCCTCTATCTGTGATGCACTACAGAACAGACTATACACGCTACAAGATAACCGGGATGCACTATCGGATAGACCCGATGCGCTGAACTATTTTCCGAATGCACTGCTCTATTTTTCTCCCGCACTGAGACCTATAGAAAAATGTTAGTAGAGATGATGTGCTAAGATATGGTTTGCACGTGCTAGGGAATGAGTCCCACATGCTAAACAATGAGTTAGATGTGCTAGAAGATTAACTAGATGTGCTAAGGGTCATTCCCTATGCATTGATTCTTGTTTCCCGTGTACCTACAAAAGTGATTATTTTTTAAAATGGATTTAATTAATGGGGTAGTGCCCCATAGTGGGTGCCAGAAATGTGTGTAGGAAAAGCGGGTTAATGAAACTTAAAAAGTGAAAATGTGGTTTCAAAGAGGCTTGTTCACACACCCACAGGACTTCTTGGTGCAAGTTATGGAGTCATGAAGAATGACTCAACTTCCCAAGGTAGGTTCCATGGTTCTCTATCTCACAAGGTCCCTTAAGCCAATGGCTTTGCTCTTCGATCACTGAGAAAAGTGGCTTAGGGATGACAAATGTAAGAATGAGGGATGCTTTGGATTGATGTGTATATGAAATGCATCCTATCTATGCATGATTCTACAAATGAAGTAAACTAGATTATAATATGACAAGGTTAGTAACAATACTATCCTTATATGATATAATAGTTAATGATCTAAGCTAAAGATAAAGGAAATACTTTAAAATGCTTATTAGATTAATTCCTATTATAAAGAGAAGCGTAGATGTATTGATAAATTTGAGCATAAATGTGATACTCAAATCTTGCATGGATCCTTAAAATGGAGGAATGAGAGCTCTATTTATAGTGAAAATAGGGCAATGGATGGTCAAGATTGAAGGAGTTAATCAAGGGTCAAGATTGAAAGTTATCAATCCATGTTTACAATTTTCACCCATGAAATGGTGACAATAGTCAACATAAGACTGCTTGAGAGGAGATGAAAGAAGCATTAAATGCTTGAGAAGGCCTCATGGTTACCTTAGAAGGTAAGGGTTAAGGTTAGGTTAAGGTTATCCAATGGATAAAGCTTTTACCCAAGTGATAAACTCATGTGCCAAGGTTAAAGGGATAACCATAGTCAAAGAAATGAATGCTTTAATGCTTTTAGAAGACTTTACTCCAAATTTGAGAAGTGACCTCCTCAAATTTAGGGAAAGGGGATAATGAATGGGTTTGGGTTAATTGATCAGGATTATATGGATTCTAGAAGAAATTAGGAATAGGGCTAGGATGCAAGTGGGAGATGTAGGAAAATGCAAGTGGGTGAGGAAAAATAGAATTAATTAAAATAAATTGTTTTATTTCAATTTGGTTGCAAGTTGGGAAATTAAATAAATTAGATTTATTCAATTTGGGGTAAACTATTAATTAAATGTAAATTTAATTAAAAAGTAAAAAGAAGGGATTTTAATTAAATAAAATGATTTATTCAATTCAATGATGTAAAGGGCTTAAGTGAATTTAACTAAATAAATTGAAAATTTTATTTAATTAAATAGAAGAATGTGGGTGATTTAATTAAATTAAATTTAACTAAAAAGAGGAATGGGAATAAAATGAACATTAAATATTCATTTAGGAATACAGTCAGTTTTATACATCTACAGCATCTACTAGAAGGCAATTGGTCGATTTATTATGGTTTTATTATTCATGTTTATATCTGTCTAACCATGCATGTAATGACTTAATTGAAGTGTTGGGTATTCAGATACAGATACAGGTCCACTTTTCACACACAGAGGTATGACTACAATCTAAAGTTCATTTTCCTCATTTCCACAAAAAAGTGGTATCTCATCAAACAAATCAGTTAGAAATTGACAATTATCAACTTTTTCTAGATTTTGAACCTGCAATTCTTCATTTATAACCTCTTCTTTTTGTTGTAACAGATCTAACCTATACTCTTGAATATCATAAGCATGCATCTTAATAGGTGAGAGATCTGATTTATTTTCACTAAGTACCTCTTTTTTAAATCTTCAACATGAATATCTTGAGAAACCAAGATATCAATGGGTTCTTCAAGAATGAATTGTTGAGGCTCTTGAAAAAAAAGTGGTTGTCTAAAATTTGGAATGCAAATCTGTGAGGCTCTTCTTTAATAGGTTGATTCAAGATGGGATCTTCTTGAATGATGTTTTTATAGGGATGAATGATCTTTTTATAGGGATGCACTTGTTCAATAATAGGTTCTTGAAATGATTGAGGACTCCTAAAACTTTGAATTTTGAATTTGGGAGAGTTAGGAGACTCACCTTGTTTAAAGCTTGGTATTTTTATCTCAGAATCTTTTTCCTTCTCCTTTGCAGCAATCTGGTGCTTAATATTTTCCTCAAACTATCTTTTCTGCATTTCATGTTGTTGATCCCGGTCCTGGTAAGCCAACTCTTCCAACTCTTTCTTTTCACCTTGCTTTTTTGTTGGATAAATAATTTGTCATAACTGATATTCCTCCATAGCTAAATGCAATGGATTTACATTTGTGAGCTGACCTAAGATGCAAGGGGATAATTGGGTCATCAACTCTTATACCTTGGCAGACAACATGCTCATAATCTTTTCTCTTGCAACAAATTCTTCCTTGATAGGAATATTATCATTGTTTACCCTGTCAACAAATCCCTCAAATGCCTTTGTTACCTTTTGTTCCAACATTTTCATTTCCTCATCTTTAGCAACAAGTTGTTCTTCTTTAGCAGCAACCTCGTTTGCAAAATTTTCTTCATAATATATCTTTTGTGCCTCCAACTCTTGCTCATAATGATAAGCTTGATCAGTCAATGCTTTTTTCTGCAACTCATGTTGCTTTTGTACCATGCATTTTATCTCTCTAAGCTCTGAACTATATTGTTTGCATCAATATAACCTTCTTGAGGCAGATTGTAAGCTAGATTAGGTTGCCATGCGGACTAAGTTATGGTGGGTGGGTGATAAGAAGGATAAACCTACTGATTATTGGCAGTAATATGGCTATTTGGATTAAAACCAACATTATGGCTATTTGGGTATGGTTGATAAGAAGGTGTAGGAGAAATACCTTCATAATAGGGTGGTGGATAATGATACTATCCCTGAAAATCAGACATATTTTCTCATTTAAATAGCTGGAATTCAGAATACAAAACTTTTTTGAAACATACCAGCACTCAGACTGGTGAAACCTCAAACTTATAAATTGGAGTCCCCAGGTGTGGGTAGATTTTGCCTCCAAAGGCTGTAATTTCTGATTTTCACACCAAAAATCAAAATTTTGTGGAAAAAGCTTTGGATTGATCAATCCAAAGATGTCCCACCGGGCATGCCAAAAACTGTTGTCACTCAAATTGCACCCATAGTGCACAAGCTGAAAGCTCAAGCAACTTGGTGACACATGGGATAATTCTCAGGCCTGTGGGTTGCCTATAATAAGAATTAACCTCCAGATGAAGGGTTGGTTCCCTATGAATAACTCTAAATACTTTATGGAGAAAAGGGATAGGGAAACTAAGAATGAAAATAGAATGACTTGTAGATGCTAAACGAAGGTGAAGTATCAATAAGATATCTCAAAATGACAGAGGTACATTCCTAAAAACACCAATCTGCACAAATAGACTTCTAGTTCATAACACATAAATATTTAATGCAAAGGATTTAAACTTCAATAAATTTGAAGGAAATAAAACTTTCACAATCAACCAAATGAGCCAATTTATCACAATGCACAACCTGTGACTTACAAATGAGACATAAAATTTAAAGGTTATCTAGACAATGACACAATAAACTAACTCTCAATCAAGAATAAGAAAATGAACTATAAAGACATAAGGCATAAGCTAGTAATTTTTATTAGAATTATGTTATAAAACTACATGTGAGCTACAAGAATGTATTCTCTGCCAAAACCAGCCGGAGAATCATCAAGAACTAGTGAAGAAAGATAAAACTTTTTCACTTTATACAAAAACCTTCCAAAAGGTAGAGGAAAGATAACTCCAGAATGACAGAAGATGAACTCCCACTGAAAATATCTCCTCTGAAAAATGATCCTCTCATAGAAATAAAAAGCCATAAAAAATGCTCAAAATCATGAGAAAAACTCATGAAATTCAGTTCAAACTCTTAGTCAACTAAAAGTTGACCCATATGGCACTCAAAATCAATCCTTATTACCACAATATCACAAGAAAAGAATCATGCAAACTTGCTCTGAGCTTAATAATCGCTTGCATTAATTGGATGACTTCTTCTTATTTTGCATGAATCACAAACTACCTACCTGCCACCACTTTGGGCTTCTGACTGTAAGTAGCATTGCTTTTTTTGATCGGGTCATCAGGGTAGCACTGAAAAACTTATTCCAATGGCTAATGATATGCTCCATTTCACTTTCTTTTCTATTGGCTCTTCCCAGGTTCCTGCCCTTCCATCTTAGCATGACCTGGACTCACTGCCAAAATGAAGCTCTTCTATCTAATCAACCTTAATCTATGTTCTTTATTACTTCCTTTGAATTGCTTCATTAGCAGGCCCCACTACTTGGTCACCAAGTCATGGTGAATAAACACCATGCATCTTCATCATGCGATATAGCGACTACCGCTAGATCTTCAGGAACCTTCTTGCTTTCTACCTCTGCTTGCTCTCTTCATCCTGGGCCCATGAGAAATGATCGATGATAATGAACTTTGGACCATTGAACCACTTTGAACCAATTAAATTTGGACCAATGAACTTTGAACCAATGAACTTTGAACTGATGAAAGTTCAATCTCAAAGTGGACTTAAAAAATATATACATCCGCTCGTCTATAGCCTTTTGCAACGTGTTAGCCTTTGATTTGCTCGTGGGTCCACTTTGTCTACCATCTGGACCTGCCACTAAATCCGGACCCATCTTGGTTCTTCATCTTGACTCTATCCCATGGCGCATCCTCATTCATTGAGTCCACCTAGACAGCCACCTCTACTTCCACATCATCAGTCACCAAGTCGTGGGGAATAACTATCGAGCACCTTCATCATGAAGTATAGCGATGGTCATTGATCTTCCCGCAATCTGCTTGATCTTTAACCTCTTGGTGGCTCACCTTCCCTTTGCCTTTTTCGCATGTGCTTAGTCACCAAGTCACTATGATAACTAGCAAGCTTCTTTCTATAGCGGTATAGCGATGGCCCTTAGATCCTTCAGATTACAGTTGATCTTTCTTGAACTTGCTCAAACTTTAACCCCAACTGATCTTCTCTCTTGTGATGCATGTCGACATGTGTCACCCTTTGATTGGCTCATGAGATCCTCTTGGGAACCACCTGTCTATCGGGCCTACCATGCATCCTGCTCTATCAAATCTCATTGTTTCGGCCAAAGAATTCCTTCGGCGAGCAACTTACCAATCTCATTGAACCTACAATTTCATCGATATTGCTATGTCGATGAACCTGAGCCTTCGTTGAAACCTTTTCAGGACTCATCACAGTCAAGGTCTACTTGATGAGTCACCCATATGTGCCATGTCACTAGCCACTGGACCGCCACCTGTCTACCACATATCTTTGGTCTTATACCCTCTACTCCACCACATCATCAGTTGCCAAGTCATGATGATATCTAGTGAGCATCTAACCATAGCACCTTAGTGACCAGCATTAAATCTTTTGCCTGAACATTGAATGTGATCAATCTACTCAATCTTTACTTTCTTCTTTATGGTCTAATGAAAATTAAGGGTTGCCTTGAGATGTGCACACACGCAGGGTCCACCAAGCCACGAGTTGCCTCTTCTTGCCAAAAGCCTGTAAGCTGTGACACTATAGTTATATGTGACCTCATATTTAAATATGATAAACTCCCTCCATGTGGCCAATGTGGGATAAAAGGTCCTCCTGCCTAGCGATTGAAAACCGCTTGGAAACTCTAATGCTTTTTAAAAACCCTCTTTGACGCCCAAGTAGAAACTTACACAAGTTGACTGCATTTTTCTCTAAGTTTCTTTTGGCCTTAAGGTTTTAATATCCATGCAATTTCATGTGCAATGGAGCATAGATGTTTCTATGATCTACAGCATAGATTTTTCTATGGTCTACAACATGTTGAGCTTAACCCTTGTGGGAGCCACATTTTAACCCATATGATGTCTTACTTTCCTGTATCTGCACATGAAGCAAATAGTTAGATAAAAATAGTGCATTTCTCCCTGGTTCATGATTTGATCTTTTCAAAATGAATGAATGCAAGGCTTCATTAGGGCACTAAATTTGGCATGTGCAATATTTGGTAACAATAGGATTTGTTGTAAATCCTCTAACCATGTGGCTCAAGTTCATTGAGTTATTTAAATCCTCTAGTGAGGTAACTCTTAACAGGGTTTCAACCTTTAACAGGGTATATAGCCATCCCTTAACCGGGTGATCCCTAACAAGATCGGTTCCTAATAGGACATTATTGTAAAGTCTTTAACCGGAATAGGCTCCTAACAAAGCGGATTTCAAAAGAGTTCACAAACAAGCTTGTGGGTATTCATCCCCACTGTTGTTTTTCCCATTTGGGTTTCCACGTGAAAAATTTGTGTTATGGGTTGTGAGTTTTTCATGTGATGATTGTGTGATTCTGATTAAGTTAGATATGTATGCAGTATTAAATGGCTGTGGTATTATTGATACAGCTCACGCATGATTATATCAGTGAAGTAGTCATCAAGATTTGAGATTTGTTGAACCTTGTCTGAAGTTTTTTTGTTTAACCGGTTTAGCTGTCTGAAGTATCTATGTTTAACCAATATTGCTATGGTTAAGTTTAGTGGTGAAGGAAACCAGTTACCTGTGTTTTGATATGACAAAGTGTTGAAGTAGTTTTTGTGTGTACGGATTCACCTCCCCCCCTCCTCTCAGTACAGGTTAGGATCTTAGTAGTTCAACATTATTCTTCAATTGGTATCAATGGACATCGAGGTCCTCAGTGATATAAGCTTAACCACTTGAGGAAAAAGATCCTTCTTTAATGATGAAGAAGGAAGGTCCTAAGTACAACAGGGACAACTTTACAATATGGAAGGACAAGATGAAGATATATATCAGGAGTTTGGGTGCACAACACTGGAGCTATGTTGAGAATGCCTATGTAATCCCCGCTTGCACTCTAACTGATGTTCATAAAAGAGAGATACAAGAAAATGGGCAAGTCATGGAAGCCCTCATTAGCAGCTTGTCCGATGTAGATTTTATTGTGTACAAGATAAGGACAATCCTAAAGAAGTATGGGACAAACTGGAATCAATTTATGGCAGTGATGAACATGTCAAGCAGCCTAAGGAAGAAAGCCTTGGAGAAAAGTTTAAAGATATGAGGATGGTTGAAGGAGAGACCATTTAGTAGTATGGTATAAGAATCAAGACAGTGTTTTGGAGAGATCAAGAGCATTGGTGGAACAATTGATGATGCCACTATGGTCAGTAAAGTTCTGAGATCACTTTTACCGGTCTATGCAATCAAGGTTGCCGCTATTTGGGAGCTAAGGTCTATCGACAAAACCAAGCTATCATTAGACTCTATTATTGCAAATTTGACTGCATATGAATTGAATAGCTATGATGGTAGTGTTCAGAAGACCGAGTCACCCTTTAGAGCATCTGTTTCCTCTACACTGACCGGGAAAGGAAAAGAGGTTAGTACTAGTTATGAATCCAGGCCAAGTAGAGATATGGACGATGATGAGATTCTGATGGAGTTTGAAGCTCTTCTTTCCAAGAGACTTCCAAAAGGCACTGGAAAATACAGAGGTAAGCTTCCTCTGAAGTGTTTTCCTGCAATAAGATAGGACATATAGTTGTTAACTGTCATAACAATGACAATAAGGATAAACCGGAGAGGTTTAGGAAGTATAAAGGAGTAGGTAGGAGAAATTGTCTTGTTGCAGTGGATGAAGGTGTTACCGATGAGGAATATAAGGATAAAGAGAATGAGGACATACTGTTTGTGGCTGTCAAGGAAGAGTTGTCTGACCAGAAAGCCCTTGTCTCACATATTGACATGAGTGGATCATTGATAGCGAGTGGTCCCACCATATGACTGGTGACCAAAGAATTCTTTTGTCTCTTGAAGAATATGATGGCGGTGTTGTCCGGTTTGGCAATGATACACCTTGCATGATGAAAGGAAAAGGATCCATCTCACTAAATTGAAAGAGCAGTGCGGATGGTGTCTACTAGGTGGAAGTCCTTAAGCATTAATCTGTTGAGTGTTACTCAACTGAATGACAAAGGACTTATTCTGGAATTCAAAGGTGGAGTCTGTAGAATAATTTGAAAGAGTGATGAACTTATTGCCACCGGTAAGCAGACCAAAGGAAATTTGTTTCAGCTGAATGCAAGATTAGTCAGTGCCTGATGGTGAAATTTGATGATAGTTGGATATGGCATAGGAGACTTTGTCATATGAATTTTGACAATATTGTAAAGACTAGTAAGATGAAGGCAGTAAGAGGATTGCCTTTGTTGAACAAACTAGAGAATACCTTGTGCAGAGAATGTCAACTTGGGAAGATGTCTTACTCAACATTAAAAGGTAAGTCTTTTTCCTCAGAGAACTTACTTGATCTAGTGCACACTGATTTTTGTGGTCCAATGAAAACTAGAAGCATTCAGGGAGATGGGTACTTCATGATTCTTACTGATGATTTCTTAAGAATGATGTGGGTCACATTCTTGAAAGACAAATCTAAGGCATTTGGAAATTTCAAAGCCTTTAGTGAATTGGTGGAGAAGGAGAGTGGTAGAAGGATAAAATGCCTAAGGATAGATCAGGGAGGTGAATTCACTTCTGATGAATTCAATAAGTACTACGAGGAGAATGAGATTAAGAGGAAATTGTCTACCCCAAGGACACCACAATAGAATGGCATAGCATAAAGAAACAATAGGACTGTGGTTAAAGTGGCCAGACATATGTTGATCCAAGGAAATGTTCACACATTTTGGAGAGAAGCGGTGAGCACTATAATCTATACCATGAACTAGGTACTCATTAAGAAAGGTAAAGACAAAACCCCCTATGAGTACTTGAATGGGAGGACTCCCAATGTGAGTAATTTCAAAGTGTTCGGGAGTAAACTCTATATCAGGAGATGTGAACACTTGAGTAAATTTGATGTTAAGTGTGATGAAGGAAAATTTATGGGATATTCCGCTAAAAGAAAATCTCTCAAGTGCTACAACAGTAGGACTCTAAGGATTGTCAAGAGTATCAATGTTAGGGTTGATGAATCCCTTGAGAAGCCTAAGGAAATTGGTAGTAAGGAAATGGAAGATGAACTAGGCTTAGCCTTCTGGGAACCGGTTAAGAAAGAAACAAATGACAAACACTACAAAGACCTCAGTGTTTCTATACCAGTAGAAGCTTCAGTGGGTGAAGAAGAAGATGAAGCGGAAAAAGAAGAGGAAAAGCAAGTAGAACCAGCTATGGTGATTCCTAGGTATGTAAGATTGCATCATGATCTGAAGTAAATCATAGGAGACAAAGATGCAGGAATAATTACAAGAAGAAAGGTGAAAGAAAATTCTTGCCTGATTTCAGAATTTGAGCCTAAGACCACTAGAGAGGCACTTAGCGATGAAGACTGGATAAAAGCAATGGAAGAGGAGTTGGACAAGATAGAGAAGAATGCAACATGGTCCTTGGTACCTAGACTGGAACACAAGAATGTCATAGGTACCAAATGGGTCTTCAGGAATAAGTTGAATTAAGGAGGCACAGTGGTAAGGAACAAGGCAAGACTTGTATGCAAGGGATATCCTCAGGAAGAAGGAGAAGACTATGGAGAAACCTTTGCCCCCATGGCTAGACTGGAAGGTGTTTGAATGCTACTTGCATTTGTAGTATTCAAGGGATTTAAGGTATACTAGATGGATGTGAAGTATGCCTTCTTGAATGGAATCCGAGAGGAAGAAGTGTATATTGATCAACCAGATGTGTTCGCTTTGTCAGAAGATAGTGACATGGTGTGCAGATTACACAAGGCCCTGTATGGGTTGAAACAAGCACCAAGGGCATGGTACGAATGGTTACACTCTCATCTTTTGAAGATAGGATTTAAAAGAACAAGTGAGGATAGCAACATCTACCTAAAATATGAAGGTGATCAGATTCTGATATGGGAAGTATTTGTAGATGATTTTATCTTCGGTGGAGATGATGATATGAGTCATGTATTTGTAGATGAGATGAAAAAGGAGTTTGAGATGTCTCTGATTGGAGAGATCAATTTTTTCATTGGTCTACATATTCAGTACATGAAAGAAGGTATCTTCATTACCTAGTCCAAGTATATCAAAGAGGTACTGAAGACCTTTGACATGGAGGATAGAAAACTGGTTGGAACGCCAATGGTGACCAGCTACAAACTAACAAAGGATGATGATACAGCACTGGTGGATGAGAAGGACTACCAGTCGATGATTAGTAAGATGCACTGTGTGGTGCAAAATGGATCGAATATTGCTCATATAGTGGGCATAGTGGCCCATTTTTAGAAAAGTCCAAGAGAATCCCACTTGGTAGCGGTAAAGATGATTCTTAGATATCTGAAAGGGATAGTTGATCTTGGATTGTGGTATCCATACAATGGTGACTTTGATCTCAAAGTGTTTACCAATGCAGATTGGGAAGGTAATGTGGATGACTGGAAGAGCACAATTGATGGAGCGTTTTTCCTTGGTGGAAGACTAGTCTCATGGATGAGCAAGAAGCAAAGCTGTATTTCCTAGTCTATAGCTAAAGTGGAGTATGTGGCAGAATTTATGAATTGCACTCAGGCAATCTGGATGAACTATGTACTAAATGGCTTCAAAGTGATTATATCTAAGCCGATGAGTATTTTCTATGATACTAATAGTGTAATAAACATTTCCAAAAATCCAGTATTGCATGCTAGGACCAAGCATATTGAGCTCAAGTATCATTTCTTGAGAGAAAAGGTTCAGAATAAAGAGGTTGTATTAAAACATGTGTCAAGTAAGGAGCAGCTAGCAGACATATTCACTAAGCCCTTACCGATGACTACATTTACCTATTTGAGAGGTGAATTAGGGGTTCTGCCCCTTCATAAAGTAAATTAAAGTAGTGTGCTCCACATCAGTCAGGTACTATAGTGTCAAATCTTATAGGATTGATGAGCTGAAGGATGCTACTCCATAGGGGGAGCAACATAATGGAGACTGGAAGCTTGTGCCTCCACTTTGGCATTGCTATCAAAGGGGGAGAAGATATCTGATAATGAAGATGTATAGGGAAGAAGATATATGTGAGAAGTGATTGTGCAATGCACACACTGACCAATCTAGGTGGTGGTGGGGATCTTTTTTAGTTGAAACGGTATATGCTAACTGACATATGTTATTGAGCATGGTATAGATACTGAGCACTAATACACTGAGTATTGCCATCAATGCCAAAGGGGGAAATTGTTGGCATATGATGAAGTGGTGATAATTTATGTTGGCATTTATGTCAATAAGTGATCAAGTAGGTGAACCATTATGCATCGGTATGAAGATTAGAGGGATTTATTGTCAACCGAAATGGAGTGGACTAGTGTCGGGGTTCACTAAGTGTGACTACCGGTTGGTAGTCTCATTTTCAGATCTAGGGTTTTCAGTTTGTCTTGTGCGGTGTAGCCAATGATGTTTTGTGATGAGCTAGTTAAGGACAAGGATAAGGATCTAGATGCCACATTAGTTGTGTGCACGTGAAGGATTTCTTTGAGGATCTTGTACGTGAAGATCAAATGCATTGAATGTCTACCTCAGGAATGTGCATCTTTATTAGCAGAATGTGAAGAGAACGTGATGGGTTACTAATTTCCAGATGCGGTGAAGATTGGAAGATGCAGAATGACTTGAGATCTGTTTTAGATTGTTTTATTCTATGTAATGTATTTAACAATCAAGATTGGATCGCTTGTAATTGTAAACCTAAAATGTTTATGGTTTAGGGTTTATGCTACCGACCTAATTCTTGTCTACAAGGTCAATGAGTTTTGTTATTGGAGTTGTTGGTAGAAGTTGTGTTTGTGTCTGCATGTTGGAGTTTGATACTTGCCAAACCAGAGTGAGGAATCCGCAGAGTGTGATTGCAGAAGAGAGGAACTAAAAAGGATCTACCTTAGCAAGCAGTGTTGTTATCATATCAGAGTTTTACCTATTGTCTTCTAATCATTTCAGCAGAAGGTAAATCCCTTGACCGGGTGGATTTAACAGACTTTGTTGTAAATCCTCTAACCAGGTGGCTCAAGTTCACTGAGTTATTTAAATATTCTAGTGAGGTAACTCTTAGCAGGGTTTTAACCTTTAATATGGTATATAGCCATCCCTTAACTGGGTGATCCCTAACAAGATTGGTTCCTAACAGAACCTTATTGTAAAGTCTTTAACTGGACTAGGCTCCTAACAGAGTGGACTTCAAAAGATTTCAAAAACACATTGTGGGTATTTATCCCCACCATGGTTTTTCCCATTTGGGTTTCCACATGAAAAATCTAGGTGTTATTGGTTGTGAGTTGTTCATGTGATGATTGTGTGATTCTGATTAAGTTAGATATGCATGCAGTGTTAAATGGTTGTGGTATTATTGATACAACTCATGCATGATTATATCGATGAAGTAGTCATCAAGATTTGAGATCTATTGAATGTTGTCTGAAGTTTTTTTGTTTAACCGGTTTAGATGTCTGAAGTATCTGTGTCTAACTAGTATTGCTATGGATAAGTTCAGTGGTGAAGGACACCAGTTACCTATGTTTTGATATGACAAAGTGTTGAAGCAGTTTTTGTGTGTACTGATTCATTCCACGCTCTCAGTACCGGTTAGGATCTTAGTAGTTCATCATTATTCATCACTGCCAACCTTATTCTTGTCCTTATCCATTTTTTGATATACTTTAGTAAATGATTTATCAACTTTCTATCTATCTTTCTCTTCCCTTTTCTCCTTCTCAACAAAAAGTGTATCACATTTATCAGGTGTTTTATTTGTAATCCCTTTTACTCTGCCGACCATAAGACTAACTTGTCGGTGACCACTAACAAAAATAGTCTTGTTAGCTTCATATATAAGGTCATCTATTTCTTGCTTAGAATTATCAGGATGAATGGCTAACAGTGCCTCAACCTTCAATTTCTCATCTAACTCCATAATGGGCATTCTCTTTGCTTCAAGTCTCAAGTATAAATCATTAGGAAGAACATATACAACCTCAATAAGAACCTTCTTATATATGTCCAGATACAAAATTATACTTTCCTCAATAGTATCCTTAAAAGAATGATAGAATTTATTAACATTACTAAGATTTCCTTCTTCATTTATTTCATTTATTAGCTCTGCCAGTGAAAGAGTGTCTGGTTCCTTTTGTTCTAGTTGCTTCTTTGGTGTGACTTTCTTCTTTTGACCACTGGGCTCTCTCACAGCCTGTCTTTTCTTTCTAAGTGTTCTAGATTTCTTTGGACATGGAGCAGGTGCCAATGAGGGTTTTCTTTTCTTTTTATCCACCATTTTGAATTATGTAGCCTTATCATTGTCAGAATCAGATGAGGTAGCCACAGGAGAAATATGTGCTACAGGTTGCTATTATGATTTTCTTTCTTGTTTAGCAATGCCTTTCATCGGATCAAGTTTCAACAAGCCCTTTTTAACAACTTCAACAAATTTCGAAGCATCTTTTATTACTTTTTCTCTTTTCTTTCTCTTCTTTTTCATAGTAACATCACTCTCTATAGTTTCAGCATTACCAAAGATCTTCTCAATGGGTTCCGATGGAGTATCTAGGAGTATCTTGGCATAAGATTCCAAGATGTGTGATTCCACTTCATAACCCACCTATGTTATCCAGACAGCTCTAGGTCTAACTGCCTCCATCCATACTTCATCTCTTTTCAGAACAAAGCATATTTGTTTCTCATATTTGTCTACAATGATCTGAGGGATTCTTTCCCTTTGCCTCATTTTTTCTTGAAAAACTTTGAAATAGTCTTTTACTTGTTTGTCACCATCAGAACCTATGCTAGTAATTGCCTCCTTAATCTATTTTCCAACATAAATATCATAGGAAAAGTCCTTGTGTCCAATACCAAGAATCTCCTTTGAGAAATATAGCATTAAGCATACAATCAAATTCCCAAACTTGAATGTTCCCTTCTTGTCACCTTTAATCTTGCTCAAATTTTCTAACAGTTCATCTTTCAACCATTCATAGATGTCAATTTTAGTATTATTCATAATCATCTCATAGGCACTATGAATGCATAAACTTGAAACAGAATTCAACCTATTAGTATGAGCAACTTTGTATCCAATAACCATACTAGCATATTTAACATTGTTGTTAGTTATATCACTAACCCTAAGTGATCTGTTGTCAAATGTAGCATCGGTTAAGTTCATAACTTCTTTGTTTGGAATTTTCTTTTTCTTATCAGGCCTAGTGCCAGTAGAAGGTAAACTAGTAATAGCCTTAATTGCTTCCTTAGTGATCTTGAAAACTGAATCTAACCACAAAAATTCATCATGAACTCTACTAATAACATAACGGACAATCTCATCTAAAAATTTAGGCATGTGAAGGATGTTAGTGAACCCTAGATCTTCAACAACCTTGTGTTCTAGTTTGACTATACCTTGGTTGTCAGTAATAACATTCATGAACATGTTCTTTAAATCTCCGGACCCTAAATATTTGATGTTACAGTGAATGTATGCCCTAGGGTCTTCAACAAATGTGACTCCTTTCGGAATTTTTGAAAATGCACCAATGGAGTCATCCAACTTTGCTATCTTTGGGATGATCTCAAAGATTGGTATAGGACACTTGACATTTTCCACAATAGTACGGTTTGCAATGAATTTAGGAGTGGAGGATGAAGAAGCCATTTCATAAGATAAATATCTTTGACTGTCGAATGCAAGTGGAAAACTTGGATGCCCTAAAAATATCATGTGAGTCTCAGCAAATCATTCCGTGTCTAGGTGCATCAAGCTCTGCAGTTCCAAATGGCTTTTATGATGCATGTGTTTCAGATTTGAATGAGAGTCAAGGACCTTTGTCGTTAATGTCAGTTGTCTCTCACAGTAGTGATGGAATGATCAGTGGGGAGCATTGTGAAAATGTTGATACAGAGACAGATATATACAAGGGATATGTACCATTTGATTTGTATGCCGATTATGCTGATTATGTGACTGCTAATTACCAAGTGAATTATGCATCTCTCCAGGATAATATTGGTGAAAATAATGATGGTGATGACCATCAATCTTTACATGCTGCTGATGTATTTGATGTTGAAATACCAAATACAGAGGGATTACTAAGTGTTGCTATTTGTGCAAGTGAAAGTGTGCAATATGATGAAAATCAGAATTGTTTGGTGCGAACAATAGCTGATCCTCTTTTAAACATTGATGATGTCAATTGTGTTGAGGATGAAGTAAATGTTTTTTCAAATTTCACTTCAGATTTTGCTTCTTGTAATCATGTTGATAATCTTTCTTTTTTGAAAGATATGCACAATGTTAATTCAGAAAATTGTAATGGTACACATGATTGCGATGAAGATATAGCACACATGGATGGACAAAAGTTTATGGAATCTCACATGGAACAGCAAAGTGCAATGCAAGTCCAGAAGATTGCAGAACTTAAGAAAGCTCTTGAAGTTGTGGATAAGAAAGTTCAAATGTTGGAGAGCCTTCGAGCTGTTGATGAAGACCTTCTGAAATATAGTGAAGAGGATTCTTCGGAAAAGGACTGTGAATTGAATGTTTGTATACTTGATGAACATGTTGATCTAACATATGGTTTTATGACAGAAAGATTTAGTGAACATGCTAAAAACTCATCAGATGAAGTAAATTGCAGCGATGTTCATGTTCATTCTTTGGCTGATGACGAGTGTTCAATTGGTGAAGAAGATCAGTTGTGGCAAGACAAGTTTGATTATCTTGATTTTCAGAATGATGGTCATAGAATAAAATCTCATGAATATGAAACATGGAACACTGAGGATTGTTCCAGCCAAGTTTCATTTTCTTCTTTGTCTGATGAAGATGATTATGAGGATCGAATGGATGGTGTCTTTAGCAATTTTACTAATGCTTTATTCAATGCTGATATAGATACAGACCAATCACTTCAGTTTCATAATGTTCATAAAGGGATTGTCCATTTTGTTTCTAACCCTTTGTATGAAGAAATAACTGATCAGCCAAATGTTGTGGATGATGAACCAATCCATAATACTGATGGAATTCCGAACAGCAATAGCATGGGTTGTAAAAAATTATTTCATGATGAAAGTAAGAGGCATGGATTATGTGATGATCATTTAAAACCACAAATGAAAGTGTTTCAGGGGGATATAAGTATGGATGAAAAGGATTCAGCTGAGGATTTGCTTCAGCCGGAGGTATGCATTCTTTTCCATGAATGGGATGTTGAGAATGCAGAGGTTTTCAGTTTGATAAGCAAGGATAGTATGAGGTGTGATCAGCATAGTGAAGTATCACATCTGGATGGTAATGTTCATGTTCCTTGTCTGCATCAGTTGGTTAGTAGTGTCCCTCATTCTATTGATTTAAATGATAATAAGGTATGTGCCGATAGGAACTACAATGTTGAAAGTGAGTGTTTTATTTTTCAAGTTCAGCATGATGATGTCCTTGCAAATGATATAGTTGAGTGGGACAATGAAAGGTATGTCAGCTTGTGGGAATGCCTCTATGGTGATTTGTCTCATGATTTTACTTGTGTTGAAATAGTGTGTGATCACAAAGTTCAAAATCAAACCAAAGGTATGCACACTAGTTGTTTCAGTAATGAGACAAAAGAGGTTGATTATAATGATCATGCTCAGTTGTTACTAGAAGGTGCCTTTGTTTTGATCAATATGTCAAGTGATGAAAATCAGATTTTTGACAGAGGTAAATGTTTGTAAGTGGAGCAGTTATAATCAGTTGTGAGTTGTTTGTATATTTTGTATAGTTGCTTTGCTTCAGTTGTGTGGTTTTCAATAAAGTGCCCTGCTATTTGAGTAGAATAAGGAAGCCCTGTTTTGAGAAGAAAAGAATTGAGAGAAGAATGACCCATTTTTTGGGTGGTCTGCTTAACCAAAGATATCTGGATTCTTGTGTTGATCTTGCAATCAACCATCCCCAGTCAGAGCCACTGTTGGGAGTATTTAAAAATTGAGTCAAGTTTATAGGCCTATTTCAAAAATTTTCTCTGCATACCTAAATAAGTCAGTTTGAATGGCCTAGTTAGCAAGGGGGTAAAATGGAGCCAGTTGATTTTCAGAGGGTAAGGCTCGGGATTCATGTCCCACACCTTTCATTTGGCCTATTCAGTGATGTGCAACTTTCAGAATTCATTTTGGATAAGTTTATGAGGTACCCATTTTGAGGGGTGAGCTGGAAGCACATTTTAGGCACAAATGCAGATTTTATGGAGTAGCCTTCTTTGAGCGATTGCATCTTTTTCCCTATTGATCGTCATGGAGAAATTCAAAATGGATTCAATTGTATGCATAAATGTGAGTCACCCTGCAAAATTTCAGGTCTTTACGAATCCATTTGCTCAGTTTTCAAAACCGAATCCGTTTGCAGTTTGTGTGTTTGCACAAGTGTAAAAATGTTTTGGTGAGCGTCATGTCAGAATGTTTGTTCCGAGCTAATGTTGGTATAAATGGTGAGATACATTTCAAATTTCAAGCCTTTATCAATCCGTTTGATCGGTTTTCAAAAGGACTCATTTTGCCATCAAATTCAGTTATCCGCACTTCCAGTGTTATATCAGTTAATGTAGCCGTTTTGGTGAGCGCGCCATTTGCATCCTGTCAGTCAGGTGATCAAAATGAGAATTCAAAGATTTAATATGTACTTAAAGGTACCTATGTGCCGAATTTGAGAGCCTACGGAGGTCATTTGGTATTTTTAAGAAAGGCATCATGTGTTGCCAGAACATTGACTTCATCAGGTCCGCAGTGTCGACAAAGCCAGTTGGGCATTTTCGGAAATTATTATCTCTTCGCTCGGGACTCGTCTTGAGAAACCGTTTGGTAGAAGTCATCCTTGTATATCAGAGTACACACCTGTCAGACGGCGAGCTCCAGAAAGGTGTTTTGACCACATTGAAAATTACGTCTTCGCGATTAAATGTGAAAATTGTGGCGTAATTGCCTGAAAGATGTAAAATGCAATTTTATGATCCGAAAATGGTGCCGATCGATTCCAGAGGTGTGTTTGAGGTTCCTGAAGCATTCCGAAGGTCAGTTGCATGAAAACGAAATTTTTTTTAGTCGGACCCACTTTGGGGCCCGACCTGGCTCATGCTCGCGGATTGATTTTCCTGGCGACTTTGTTCGCTGAGAGATTTGTAGAATATTTAAATGTGGATTGTGATTCAATTGGCATGTGAGTGCAAAGAAAGTTGAGTGTTTTAAGAAGGTTCCAAGTGTATGCATTTGGCATGAAGCCAAATTTCCTTGGCATGGCATGGTCTTCCCTCTTTATATGGCATTACACCAAATTTTAACTCTCTAAGCAAGCTGTTCAAAGCATGGCAACATTCAAAATGCACATTCCCAAGTCGAAATGTCAGCGTGTGTGGTGTTTGGTGAGCAAGTTTTTCAAGAAACTCTTTGCTATTGTAAATGTCAAACATCCTCCCTTCACGTGGAATGGAATTTAAGGCTGTAGAAGCCTCCAAGCCAAGTGCAAACAATAGTCAAAGCCCCCACGTGTTGCAGCAAGAAGACTGTTAGAAGCTTCAGCAACCATAGTGAAATCTCTTCCTCATGCGTGGAATGAAGTGGAATGTGGGAAGTGATTAAAGTTTTTAGCAAACTCAAATAGCCATCTTCCCCCTTGCATGGATTTTCGGAGAGTAGCATTTGACCAAAGTAAAGGCAACAACAGAAATTTGTAACCCAGACTCCATCGTTTTTGCCAGTCTTCCCTGTGTAAAGAATTTTTGGAGGCCACATGAAACTTGCAGCAAGTGCAAATTGAAATTAGCTTCACGTGGCATGGTGGTAGGAGGCAGCATATAAAATTCAGACAAAATGCATCTAACAGCAGTGTTGAAAATTAACTTAATGTTTGGCTTGGCACATGGCTGATAAAAAAGGGGTTTAAATTGAAGTTTCAGCAAATGCAACAGCAGTGCATCCTCTCCTTTGTGTGGATGTAAATGGGCAAGAGGGAAGTCTGCTGAAACTTTCTTGGCAAATACAATAGTAAATGCCTCCCAGTTCACCCTGTGTAACATGACATGGGAAAAGGCATATAAAACTTTCAGCCAAATGCATTTACCAGCAGCAAAAACTTGAAGAAAATGCACTTGGCTGTTGTAAAGCCCACTCCCCACCATTCTTTGCTAGCATCCTCTCTGTGGCGGTGTAAAGAGGCGTCATAAACTTCCAAGCAATGCAAACGAATCTGGAAAATGCCATTAAAAACGCAGGAAAAGCTTCAAAAGGGCATTCCCAGGCAAAACGCTTTGTCCCACATTGGCTGGGCAAGAGCATTTTTAAATGTTTAAATGCAAAAACACACAGTAGTATAATGTCTAAGCCATAAAGGCTTTTGACACAAGGTGCCCATGGGCGCCCAAGGCGGGCCCACGTGCGAGCATGCTTCTCGAGGCGATGGAGGAGTTGACTGGACGAAGACAAAGTGGATCCCACGTAGGCACGTTTCCCGAGGCAAAAGGCAAAATTTTGCAGACGAAGGCCGAGTTAAAGAGCGAGCAAGTTCGAGAGAGATCGACGGCTCGCGCTATTTCGCAAAGGGAAGATGCACGCGAGTTAAACCAGCGAAATAGCAAGGATGAACGTGAGCCGTCCACGTGGCACGTAGGTGGCGGGTACAGCCAACAGTCCAGCACGCGGGTCCCGGTGAGGTGGCGATGACGTGGCATACAAGCAAGCGGCCAAGTGGCAGTGACGAAGCAGATGACGTGGCGATGATGAGGTGTCATCCCAGGTGGCGTCCGGTCAACCCCATCAGCCAATCAGAGGCCGCCACGTGGCAAGGCGTCAGAGCACAAATGGAGGCAAAAATCAAATTTTAAATGAATAAATGATATAGTTTAGACTATATTGAAATTCGAAATATTTAAATGATGGATCCATGATGAGAATTAATTCGCCCAGGGTCCAATTTTTGGCCAAAGTATAAAGTATTATATATCGCCGGAAAGCTCTCGGAGCGAGGAATCTGATTATGAAGTTAATTTGGACAAATGTGAAGTATTTTAGAAGCAATTTTCACGGGAACAAAATTCAGTTAGAGAAGGGACACTTGGCAATTCAGTTACAGATTTGATTTGGTTCCCTCTCTCTTTTTATTCCCCATTCTTCTCAGTTGTAAGGGTTCCAGAATTCTGTGAGAATGGCTCCAGTTTTCATGGCTTCCAATTTTGAGTATTCTTGAAGATTGTACAGGGCAGGGCTTTTCCTTTAGTAATGGAGTTCAATTCTTCGTATAGGTGTTCTTAGTTGCAGGTTCTCGTGTATGTAAGGCATACATAAATTCACACATAATTGTCTCTAGATTTGTATTTCCATTTTATCAAATCAGATCCTCAAGGAGGATGAAATTTGTTATCTCAAGGAGATAGTTATGATTGGTTGCAGGGATTCTTCAAGGAAGGATTTAAATTCTGTAATAAATCATAAAAAAATGGAATATAGTTTCAAGATCTGATGATTTTGTGAATGATCTTAGTAATGCATTTATGCAAGGCATTAATGCATGAATATTTAATAATGAAGATGGATTTGCAATCGAAGCTTTCATTTATAGTTTGATGTATGACTCTGTTGCCCTTGGATAAGGCACTGATCTTGCAATTAAAGGGGTTCTCAAACCAATTTAAAATCTAATCAGAATACCTTTAGTATGTTATGTTTTGAAATGTTTCATCTATCTCATGCTCAAGCATAGTTGAGTTTCATGTGTAGATCTAGCCCATCTGCAATAAACTACTTGTTTTGGAGCCCTAGTGAGATCTATCTGTTTATGTTGATGCTGTCATAGGTGTGTAATAGGTTTAATTCTAAGCATCAAAGGTATACCCGCCTAGGTTTTGCAGAGCCTGAAGAGTAGAAGGATTCATATCCTTGTCATGTTGTCCAAGCCCTGAAGTTCTTCATAGATTGAATTGGCTACTTCATAGATCAATTGCAGGTGTTCTTGGGTTATCACTTTTGGTGAACAACAGTCCCAAAGATACTGAGAGGGGGGCGTGAATCAGTATCTAACTGGTTAACAAAATATTTAACCTTATCAAGTATTTTGCATTCTAAAACAGTGTACTAGTAAACAAGAATTAATGCAGTAAATAGGAACAGTAAAGACATCATAGAAAACACACCATAACACAAGATGTTTAATGATGAAACCTGGTGTGGGAAAAACCTTGGTGGGATTTATGACCCACAATATTCACTCATTGGCCAATGAATGGATATTACTTACAAGAGGGGCCTGCACATGTAGGAAGGCCAACTGCCTAGAGCTCACTGCTCAATCTACCCAATGGAAGTCTCACTAACTTACAAATGGATTATAAAAATCCAATAGAATGTACTGCTATAATTTAGCATCTACTATGCCAGGTTCAGTATTGGTTTAAGCTCATACTATAACCATAAACCTTATACAAAACCTGCCTTAATATCCACTCATTACTTCTACCATGTATATGTCCATCCATCTATATTAAAAAATGATTTACAAGATCTCATACATATATGAGTCTTATTCCAATATGCCATGTCGACTTTACAAAAGATATTTACAATTAAATACAATAAACAAAAATCATGTTAGTTGGGGTGTCAGTATACATTGTTGTCGCTTCCAGTGAAGTGTTTGTTGATGCTGATGCCTTTCGGTGTCAATTCTTGAAGCTATCCACAAGGTTGTTGATAAGTTTCCATCAATGACAACACCATCATTTCTCAATAGCGTGTAGAATTCCAACAATCTCCCCCTTTGGCATTGATGGCAACACTCATAAGAAAAATCCAAAAATCTGTTTCCAAAAATGAAGTCCAAAATGTTACCAAAAGTGTGTGCTCCCCTGAGCAGATGATCTCCTCTGATAACCATTTTCTCTGACCACTACTCCCCCTTTGACATCAATGACAAAGGTTGTCAAAAATTGTCAAATGAGTACAAAATTTCAACTTGAACTTTGTAACCGGTTGGTTACAACCTGGAATACGTCTGCTAATACCAAGTTTAAGCTCTGTATAAATCTGTTGTTGTCCTTCATAGTTGCCTCAGTTCTCTAAATTGTACCAGTGAGATGTTGCTTATGTTCCTCCGATGTCTTTTGTCCTTGAATTAATGCCTCAAAGATTTCTTTCCTCAGAGAGATAAGGTTGTCTAACTTAGGATTGAGTTTGTGCTTAAGCTCTCTGGTTTTTGCCTTGATCCTTTCTTTCTCTTTCTCTAACTTCTCTAGTTTTTCCTCAAATCCAGCAATTTCTTGTTCAATAACTGATATAGGTTCAGATGAACCAATGATATTATCAACTATATCATTTATCTCCTTTTGAACTTTGCTTATATCCTGATCAATGTCAACTATCAACATATTTGTCTTGCAAGTATCTCTATACAGTTCCTTATACTCCAAAATTGTTGTATTCAGTGCGGGTAAAAGTGTATTGATGTGTTTCGTGCACTTGTTTATTTTTTCCTCAAAGAATTTTTCTTTTTCCTTTTCCATTTTCTCCTTGAATGTACAATGTGTCTAAGTGATCTAAAAAATCCTTTGCTTGATCTAAGTTGCATTTGGGTGCAATCATCTTAAGAATAGGAATTGTGTCATCAATTGCCTTATAGGCCAATGCATTACAATTAGTTATTTTCTTTATTGAATCCAAAAGTACTTCAGTCACATTAGTAGGTCTAAATTCTGTTAGTGAAGTACCAGATGTCTGGCCAACTACCTTTACAATTTCTATGCTTCCGGTGGGACTAACCAATTTGTCTGAATCGACCTCTAGTGGGCCAATCTGTGTTTGCATTTCCACTAGCAATGGTTTTGGTTTCTCTATGATTGCCGGTTTCACTACCTCAATGTGTTTCTGTGACTCTGTTGGTTTCTTAGTTTGTTTTTCTATGTTATCCATTGTCAATGTCTTAGTTACTATCTCTGTAGGTTTCTTAGTGCTTGCATCAATATTATCAGTAATCATTCCATTGTCCAATGTTTCCACTAAATTCTTAGCTTTCTCTTCTTGTGTCTCAACCCCAATATTATCTGCCTATGTTCCAACCTCAATATTATCTATGGGTTGTTTAGTAGAAATATCATTTTTCTTTTCCTCTGTGTTCTCCTTATCAACTACAATGTTTACTTCCTGAGTGTCAATATTCATAGTGTACAAAATTTATGACTCAGGGTTTGTATCCTCATGTGGTGTATCCACATTCTTAGTAGCTAGTGTGTTATCAGTTTGTACTAGTGGAGTAACCAAAGGTGGTGGTAGGTTGTCAGTTACTTTTATGTTGGGTAATCCACCTACTTTACCTTTTCCTTTGTCTCTATCCTTTTGATAAACCTTGAAAGTTTTCTTAGGTTTGTTCAGCTCTTCCTATTTTTCTTTTTCTACAAAGAAGATATCCCACTTGTCTCTTGTTTCTTCTGCAATTTCATTTACCCTGCTAGCCATTAGGCTCACATGCTAGTGTCCACTTGCAGAAACTGATCTATTAGCTTCACTAATTAATTCATCAATTTCTTCTATAGAGTTGACCGGATGTACAGAGTTTTTCAGTATTGAGTTTCTTATCTAGCTCCATAAGTGCAATCCTCTTAGCATCTAACCTTTTGTACAATTCATTAGGCAAATCATCTACAACTTCTATTAACACTTTCTTGTATCTATCAAGATTTAGTATAATGCTATTCTCAATACTTTCCTTTTCTTCATTAGTGAATGTATTATACAGTTTGCTAACATTTGATAGATTGTCGTCATCAGTGATTTCACTCAATAAGTTTCCAGAGGTGGTATAACCTATTTTTGCTTATTCTTCTTTGGTGTCAACTTCTTTGCCGCTGGTCTCACTGCCTATTGCTTCTACCTTGGTGTTCTTGTTTTCTTGGGAGGAGGAGAGGGTATCGGTGAAGGTTTTCTCTTCCTATCAACTTTTTTAAACTAAGCAGGAATTTCACTATCAGATGATGTACCAACTGGTGAGAGATGTGCCTCTAGTTGTAATCCTTCTAAGTCACTTTCCTTTATTCTAGTTATGTTAATGACATTTTCTTTTATTTCCTTAACTTGTTTAGATGCACTCATTATGTATTTTCTCTTCTCTTTCTCTGTTTCAGTGTTTGTAAATCACGTTCTATTGTTTGTGCATTTCCGAAAACCTTTTCTTCTGGTTCTCTAGGGGCTTCTAATAGGGCTTTGGCATAGGTTTCAATGATGTTTACATCTGCCTCATACCCCATTTCTATTACCCATACAGTTCTAGGAAAAACTACCTCCATCCATATCTCATCCTTTTTTAATACAGAACATATTTCCTTTTCATACTTGTCTACAATACTTTGTGGTAATCTCTCTCTTGTTTTCATTTTTTCTTTAAATGTTTTGAAATACTCTGTTATATTGTTATCCTTATTAGTGCCCATACTGGTGAAGATTTATAGCAGTTGTTTTCCTACTAGTATATCATAACCAAAGTCTTTCTTACCAATACTAGGAACCTCTTTTGTGAGATACAACATCAGACATACTAGGAGATTGCCAAAATGAAAAGTACCTTTCTTATCACCTTTTATCTTTTTTAGATTGTCTATCAATTCATCCTTTAACCACTCAAATACATCTATTTTTGCATCATTATTGACCATATCATAAGCACTTTTAGTACAAAAACTGGATACTGAGTTAAGTCGGTTTGCATGTGTGGTTTTGTAACCTAGGATCATGCTTATAAATCTAACATTCTCATATTTGACATCATTTACTCTCAGAGATCTGTTGTCATAGGTTGCTCCTGTTAGTGTCATGACAGTATTATTAGGAACCTTCTTAATCTTATCTAGCCTGCTACCGGTGGAGGGTAAACCAGTCACTACCCTAACTGCTTCTCTGGCAATTTTACAAATAGAATCTAGTCAAAATAATTCTCCATGAACTCTGCTAAGGACAATTCTTACTACCTCCTTAGGAAAATCAGAGATGTCCAAGATTTCCACCAAACCTAAAGTTTCAATTACCTTGTGTTCAGGTTTTATATTTCCATTTTCATCATAGATAACAATTCTAAACATTTTCAATATTTCCTCATAACCTAATTCCTCAATATGGAAATGAATATAGATTCTAGGGTCTTCAGTATAAGTAACTCCTTTTGGAATTTTTGAAAAAGAACCTATGGAACCATCTTGTTTCTCTATCTCGGGAATTATCTTAAAAACAGGCCTAGGGCATTTCATAACTTCTACAACAGTAGGGTTTGCAATAAATTTCAGAGCAGAGGAGGAAGCCATTGATAAATACCTTAATCTGCCTAATAATGGTTTGAGTGCTTGAAAGAGATTGCTTCACTTCTTCGCCTTGGATGCCTTCACTCGGATTTTTGCGCTCTCTAAAAGTTTGAATGCTTGGTGAATTGAAAAAGAGAGAAAATCACTGATTTATAATGTCTTTTCCTCCGACAGCCGCAATAAATGCTTGTCGGTTAAGTGAAACTTAACACATCTGTCGGTAAAGAAGAAATTCATCTTCTTACCATCAACTGAGGGTAAACTTGTATGATTTTCAACTTGTTGCAATACCCCCAAAGGGTTAGTTCTTAGTTGGATGAAGAATCTCCTGCCGGTGGAGTAATACTCTATTCTACCAGTGAAGGAATAGTCTCATAAACATTCTGATCTATCTTTCTAATCCATTGTCTTGAAAATTCTTGATTTACCTCATCAACCTTCTCTTTGTCTTTCAAACTAGGTCCTTTATTGTTTGCCGGTGAAGTCTTACTTCTACAAAATTTTGCAATATGTCCAATCTTGTTACAAGCATAACAAGTCACATTGTTCTTCTGAATAGCCTTTCCATATCCTATGTCGGTTTGTGTTCTGCATTAATTAGATAAGTGCCCAAATCTTCCACAAACATAACATCTTACATTCATTCTACAGTTTTCTAAATTGTGACCAATTTTATTGCATTTGGAACATTGATCGGTGAGTGGATTAATGTTCTGATTCTTTCTTGATCTACATTGATTTTCTCTATGACCATCCTTGTTACAGTTAAAGAATTTCCCATTAAATTTGTAAGCATTAGGTTGTCTTACCATTTTACTGTGATCATGATTGTTTGCAGTACCAGAACTTTCACCAACTTTAAATCCAATTCCATTATTGTCTCCATTAGGTTTCTGACTTTTCAGCATATCATCAAGTTCTTATGAACTTTTCTTGAATTTCTCTTTATGTTGATTTGCAGTAGCCAACTCATTTTCCAAAATTCCCTTTTGTCTCATAAGTTCAGTTTTATCATGTTCCATGTGAATCAAATCTGTCGTCAACATATCATTTTCATGACCGAGTCTTAGATTTTTATTTCCAGCATCATTGAGTCTCCTAGTCAAGTCATCTTCAATCTTCTTTCTGTCTTCAATGTCTCTACAAAATCTCATAGTCATGTCTTGCATTTCATTCCTCAAAGTCATGTTTTCTTTCCTCATCTTGCTTACAAGCTCATTTAGAGTTTCCTTTTCATCATCATTACTCTGCATCTTCTCATGAAGTTATTTTCTCTTATTTCTAGAAATAGTGAGATTCTCCTGAAGTCCTTGAATGAATTCCCCTCCAGTCCTTAGATCATCTTCAAGTTTGATATTCTTCAACTTCTCTGAATCATAGTCCACAAGAGCTCCTTCTAATTGCTTTCTTAAGTTCTCCATCTATACCAGTGTCAGAATCTTCCTCAAGCTGTTAGACTTTTGAAAATAGAGGACCAGGCTCTGATACCAATTGTTAGGATTAATGATAGTCCCAAAGATACTAAGAGGGTTGGGTAAATCAATATCTAACCGGTTAACATAATATTTAACCTTATTAAGTATTTTCCATTCTAAAAAAGTGTACCGGTAAAGAAGAATTAATGCAATAAATAGGAATAGTAAAGACAGCATAGAAAACACATCATAACACAAGATGTTTAACGAGGAAACCTGATGTGGGAAAAACCTCGATGAGATTTGTGACCCACAATATTCACTCACTATCCAATGAATGGATATTACTTACAAGAGGGGCTTGCACATGCAGGAAGGCCAACTGCCTAGAACTCACTACTCAATCTACAAAATGGAAGTCTCACTAACTTACAAATGGATTATGAAAATCCAATAGAATGTACTGCTATAATTCAACATCAGCTATGCCAGGTTCAGTACCAGTTAAAGTTCATACTATAACCATAAACCTTATACAAAATCTGCCTTAATATTCGCTCATTACTTCTACCATGTATATGTCCATCCATCTATATTACAAAATGATTTACAAGATCTCATACATATATGAGTCTTATTACAATATGCCATGTCGGCTTTACAAAAGATATTTACAATTAAAAACAATAAGCAAAATCATGTCGGTTGGGGTGTCGGTATACATTGTTGTCACTGTCGGTGTCGATGCCTGCTGGTACCGGTGCCTGAAGGTATCCAAAAGGTTGCTGATAAGGTGCTATCAATGACAACACCATCATTTCTCACTAGAGTGTAGAATGCCAACAAATTATTCACTCTCATATACCACTTACTTACATACCTACATACATACTCTCACACAATTCAAATGTGTAATGCCCCACCAGGAAACCCTAAAGGGATAAAGCTAAAACACACGAATGGAGTGCAACAAATTTTTTTTTTTAAACATGTAAGTAATTTCCAAATTCATTATAACCCCTTTGACAGAATTTACATAGAAATTAAATTCCCAACTCAATAAAATTCATTTACAGAATTTTATTCCAATTACTTTTTCTTTAAACTAGATTAACCAATAACTTTAATTCACAATTAAATTTATTTCTAAAGAAATCGACTAATTTCATAGAGATTTATTTAAAGGACTATCAGAACAAATCAAAAAGAGAGAATAATTTTTTTCATAATAATTTCCCTAATTTTCTCAAAATTAAATTACTCCCATCAACTAGAAAATTAACATCAGGCAAGAATTTTAAATCAAAACCTGAATTAACCAAAAGAGTGTAATGCCCCGTCAGGAACCCTAAAGGAAAACATCATAATCTATGCAACTAAGGCTGAAATAATATATATATATATATATATATATATATATATATATATATATATTTTTTAAGTGCATGAATTAAACCTTAGAACATCTAATAACATAGCGGAAGTCTAACACCTGAATTTCCTAAGGGTTACCAACGGATATTACTTCATAAATTAAATATTTAAGATAAAATTTCCACAATGAAAGAATTCAAAATACTTCAAGCAATCATATATTATATACAAAAGAATTAAGAAATTGAAATAGCATACATTACAATGTTTCTTTGCTTTCAATATTCGAAAATACATGTTTTCAAAAAAGAAAATTACATCATGAGCTAAAATGTTACAAAATGAAAGTTACATAAAGTTTCTTTCCAAAACCTCTAGTTTTCAACTGAATAATGGTTAGGAACAAGAGCTGGTACATGAATCACGAACCAAGAACATCAGCAAAGTCCTTCCTCACCTGAAGATATGTACCAAAACATCCGATGGGAAGTGGCACTACCACCCGACAATGTGATTCCAAAAGGGAACCACCCCACCATGCTGGAGATAGTAGATAACCCTCAAGCAAGCAAAATGAAACAAGAACGAAAGGACTACAAGACTCCACTTACAATCATGTGACCCAACTCACAAAACACTAGTGACTCTAAGGAGAAAGTGTCATCGCATGTCTTATGGTGGATACCATGGTACAACCTCCATAGGTACCGGCTTTCATCCTGGGTTATCCTGGTAACCTCTCCCGAACCTCCGATTCTAACTAAGACTCATGCAGACCTTACCAATCCTCTCACGAAGACAAGGTGGTAAGTTTTCCATTCCAGGCCTTCTCGTTACATTATGAGTCCTGTACTAGCACTCACCTATGTGCGAGGCACATTGTTTTATTTAACTTTTATTCTACCCTTCCCTAGTCATTTATTAGATTTTCACTTTCTTAACCAACTTCCAATGGGTTATCCTATCACCACTTTGGGCACGGCCCCCACTCGAAAGCCACTCTCTCTCTTAGGACACTACGGGTTAGTTCTATCTATAGAATTCTATGGCGACATAGACAACCATACCCAATTTTGACCTACCTCGGATGAAAGATACATAATTACTAACCTAAGGTTGACCATTACGAACAACTCACAGTGGCTCATTTCCTTAAGGTTATACATCTAAATAACTAGCCAAAACACAGTACACAAGACATACTGACAACATGACTTAATGTACTTAGTTGTGACCACCATATAAACAAGGTAATCTTACGTACCAACACCTATCACAAAATTAACTTGCAATATGAATATACGTTGTCAAGACACGAAGAACAATATGGTCGGTATAACAGATAATTTTACACTTATTAACATGTTTAAGAGTTCAATTACTCTTGTTAATGACTATAGGTACGTCACCTCAATAATTTCCATATATACCATAGACTAAGATTAAAATAGATATATTCATTTCATCAAGGGAGTCTTACAAGAAGACATAATACATTTCTCCATAGAATAATGTCTTTATTTTTATTTTATTTATTTTTTACACTAGAGTGTTACATCATTCTTTTGGAAAAAATGGAGAAGTGCACTCGTCAGACTCTACATGATCTAAAAGAGTATATCCTTCAGATTTGCTTTTACTCAAGGGAAAGTACCCCACAGACTCATTATCACTTAAGGGGGTATACCCCTCCAACGAGTCAGAACTTATAACTATCGGCTTTTCTGGCGAGCACTCTAGCTTGGGTTCTTTCCCTTTTCCAACAGTAACTTCTTTAGTTGGACTCTGAGTAGAACCTTTTTCTATCTCTTTGCTCTCTTCAGGAGTTGGGTTCTCTTCAGGAGCTGGGTTGTCCTCCACAACAGGCTTGACAGGTGTCAAAGAATCTTTCTTGACTTTTAAGTAGTGAGCATAACCTGCTACAGATTTGTGAGCTGTCTGTTTGACTCATACCATCTCTGTAATGTATCAATAGTAAACTATTACTTCCCAGACTCTCCTAGAGCTACGTCTAATAAATCTTAATAACTAGGTTTTGAACACAACCATACATTTCTTCCATATAATAACAAGTGTGCAATTTGAACTTAAACACTATTCCACTTCTATAGTCATAACGTAATCACAACTTCTATTATATGATTTTATTTAACAATCCCTGATGATAAATAAAACATATCCATAACGATTTCATAAGAAAGACAATAAACATGACATATAACAGAGATTGTAAATATTAATGATCGTAAACTAAGAAATTCCTGACCTATTTGAAATGTTGATCAATATACAAGACCTTAACGCCCTTTCGCCGATAAATGTGCCTTGCTTGCAATCCTTTTCACCAATACTTTCCAACTCTATCAAAAAAAAAACAACTCTCTTGATACTATCAAAACAATATCCTCTCTAACAAACAACTCTCTTGATACTATCAAAACAATATCCTCTCTAACTCTATTCTTCTTTCTACAATCCACCGTCCTTCCTTGGATGCCAAAAATGACTTCTCTCCTTTCCTCTCTACTCCCACCCCTATTTATACTAAAAATCACCCATCGCTTCTCCTAAATCTGGGGCTTAGTAATAATCATTAACTAAAAGTCTTTTACCCCCAACTCTTCTTGTTCCTCCACGTAAGGAGTCCATCTCCAGTTAACTATAGTCTTTGCGCTCCTTGATCGTGGTTATAACAATTATCGGCTGGGTGGAGAGATCGGTTCATTACATCAAACACTTATGTGTTTGTAATTAGCAAATTGTGTGTTTAATCTACCAGGTCTTGAGTCAACTAAGGTTTATGTTTCAGTCTTCACCTTACGTGCTAGTCTATTCCCCTCCTCAATCGGCCAATCTGCAGTTAGATGCAATGAACTGCAGCTCGTGGAAGAGTTTGGATGTGGAGAAGTGGTTGATTATTGCTTTGAACAGCGAGAGGGGCGAGAGGTGTCATTGCCCGCTGACTGCAGTGTTAATGGAGGAAACCTCTCATTGCTCGCTGACTGCAGTGTTAATGGAGGAAGAGGGAGTACGTGGTTGATGAAGGAGGAGGGTAGTCAATGGTAATACCGACCCCTCCCTATATTAAGGGGGGTGGTCGATATTACCATTGACCACCATTGACCAAACTATAACCCCCGCCACCTCCTATACAATCAAGCTATTTTATTTGTTTTAATATAATTTCATTATTATATTTTAATAACTAATTAATAACCTTCATTTTAATATTTAAACATTAATCTTCATAGCGAATTTTACTTTTAAATATATAAATATATACTTTAATTTCAAATGCTTATAACTAATGACTATTTTTTTTTTTCATATAGATTTATATTCGAACAATCGAATTATATATATATATATAACTCGTTCGAAAAGCTTATTAAATATAATATATTTATAATTCTAACTTTATACATGCATAATCCAAAAACACAATAATCCGATGGGTGATATCAACTACTGATAATACGATCACCTTATCTTAACTCCAATAACTACTTATAAGTGACTATTGCCCTCCGTGTATATAATGTCCTTGCATATATTCAAACGATCGAATTGCAACTATCAAGCTAACAAGCTGATAAAATTCATATCAACTCATACCAAGATATTAACTCATCCTTTATAAACAATATTAAGTCACTAGATCACTTGATTCTTTTTCCTCCAATTACCAAAACTACTCTTTACTCTTATAGACGTAATAAACGTAACAATTACCATTGACATACAAAAATTGGGAACACTAGACACGCAAACTGAGCAAGCATCATGCGACTTTAATAAAGATCAAACAATAAAATATGAAGACCAAACCAATTGACAGAACGACTAACTGAAGGCACTCACCTGAGTGTAACTGACTAAAAATAGGGTCAACTACTATCTCCTTCACTTTCGTCAGAAAATATAAGGCACGCTCAGACTTGTGTAGCCAGGTGGAGACGATACCTCGTACCTACCTGGTACTTGTACCTGCAACATCCTACATCACCGACCACACATGCATATATACATATATAGAAATTTCAACATACACACCGATGAAGGAGATTCATGACGTTCCCTATCTCACCGAGATGAGTGAAGAAAAATCATCCCCATGCATCCCATACACTCGCAGATACACAACACATAGTGCATAGATGAAGTAAAGCGTCAGTACATAGCAATGAACCATATAATGCCATAAAACGTAAGTACATAAATACTGCAAATAAATCATATGTCTCATAATCAGATAAAACATGGAACAATGTTATATAATTCTAAATAACAAATGATAATGTATCCACTAAGAATAACAAGAACAAAATATCAGTTCAAACGAGTAAGGGTACTACAAAGAGGGTTTTGAATCTGACAAATAATTTACACACACACCATTCAAAGAAAAATAGAATTATTTTCTTAAAAACCAACAAATCAAAGAAGCCACCCAACTTGGTATAACTTTCCTGGAAGAAATCTGTAGAAGAGCCCTAATCTTTTCAATAAGCTTCCAATAAATTTCTTCACCTAAATTCCTGACATGTTTCCTGTGTATCTAAAATTAAGACCTATTCCCTATTTAAACTAAAATTCTAGGTTCAATAGTTTTTTCTCAAAAACCTAAATTTAGAATAAAAGTAATTTTATTTTATTTTCTAATTTTATAACAAAAGATAAGCTAACATGCAATAATTAAATACCATTATTCTTTCTTTTCTTTTCTCATGCAAATTAATTAATTTTCTAAATAAAGAATTAAAACAATACTTTAATTCCAATTATTCTTTTATTTGTTTTTATTATTATTATTATTATTATTATTATTTTATTCTTTTATTTATTTGTTTAAAATTCTAGGAACAATAAATATAATTAATCTAATTTATTTTTCCACTAAAATTTAAATAAAAATATATTTCTAATATCATGCAACTTGCAACTTAATTTAATTAATTAATTAATGGAATTATCTCATAGTTGAATTGTTTATGCATTGAGATTATAAATTTAGTTAATTAAAAGAAATGATTTTCTCCCTCATTTAATTTTTAATTAACAAAGCTAATAGTTGCATTTCACAATATTAATGATGGTAAAATATTTTTAATTAAATGAAATTCTCAAAATCAATCTTACACACTATATAAAATAAATATGAATAAAACTCACTTTTCTAATCAAAATTGATTTTCTTAAATAATTAAAATTAATCTTTCTATTCCAAAAAGCAAAAGAGATCAAATTATTTCTATTTCGAATAAATTTAAATCTTTCCTTTTTAAAAATGCATAAACTGAATAAATTCATTACTTAAAATTAACCATTAAATTAAACTCGCTACCAACATAAATAGAGCAATCTTTTTAATTAATGATTAATCACATAAAAGAAACCTATTTATTTTAATTCCTCAATTACTAATGTGTAAATGAACACATTAAATCAAAATAAATACTTAGGGTTAAATACTTCATTTACCACACGCCAAGCATGCAAACCAAGTAAGCCAACAAATTACCCAACCTGCAAACCCAAATAAAAAATGGGAAACTGACGGGTCACAAACGACGCTTACTTGAGCATGACTAGAGTAAACTGAGGGTTTTACAACCATCTAACCCAAATTCTAAGGATGAAAGATGTATACTCAACCCTACAAATCCAGGTGAAGATGAACCTCGCACCTAGGTGGTACTGTACCTGCAATCTCCTGCAACCAAGAGTCACACAAGCATACATATATATATATATATATATATATACATATATATATACATATACATATATATATATATACATATACATATACATATACATATATATATATATATATATATAATGAAGATGTTAGCTCAAGATTAATAACAAGAATTAGGAGGACAATTTAAACTTACATAAGAATCGATGCAAAAGCACATTAACAGATACACACAATAATCATAATATCTAACTACAACATTACCTCATGGTAATTCAACCATTCAAGATTGCCACATAAAAAGTCAACCAAGGTCAAACTAGTTTTACAAAGCTGACTAGGGTAGGGGTGCTACAAAATGACCTACAAGATCTCATACATATATGAGTCTTTACAATACATCATGTTGGCTATACAAATATAATATCACATTAAAATACAATTCACATAAACAATATTATTTCCAAGTCGGCTTGGACTGCTAGTATAATCTGTTGTCGGTGTAAATAAACCTTGTAGTGACTATCGGTGTTGGTAGGTGAAGTTTGTTGCCGGTAGAACCTGTGAACCCTGTTACCAGTTGGTTGCCATCAATGACAACATCAACCATTCTCATCTGAGTGTATAATGCCAACAATTCTTGTTGGTTCCCCAAAAGGGGTTTACACTACAACAAGGCAGAGACCAAGTTGATTCTCATAAATATCTATGGAGAAGCCAAATTTGACTGTTAAAATCCTCAAGATCTTGGACCAACAGATAAGGGTCTGGAAACCCTTCTGCACTTTGGGCTCTGTAAAACCTAGGAGGGTGATCCCTTACTGCATTGGCAACCTTTGCACCATTCTAGAAAATGACATTAAAATAAAGCAGATAATGTCATTTAAAAGGGCTCGAAAAATAGGGAGAATTCTATAGAATGGCTAGTTCTCAGTGATCCTCAAGCATCTTTGGAGTATGAGAAGTCTTTAGTAAACAATAATATGTGTAAAAATGAAAAGATATTTTGATATTCAGCAAATTAATAGCAAGTTGTCGGTGAGTTTTGAGCACAAAAATGACATTTAAGATAGTTTTAGGCTGTGACCAGTGCCTTATCCATTGGGTACCAGATTTTACAATATATAAAATTAAAGTATAACAAAATTTTATCTAATAGTATGAGATATTAAGAAAATATTGCGTTACAATATTTCTCATATGCATATCCCAACCCAAACTGCTTATCTGAATCCCTGCATAAGCCCTACCACTCTGCAATTTTACTCAAGCATTTAATTGATCCCTTAGATCAAAGCATGAATAGAAAATGCATACACCATAATAGTGCAATTAATGAGAAAACCCTTCATTCTCCTCATTCAAAAACATGATAGAATTACACACTAGAGAAATGGGTTTGAAACATTTTTTTTTTTACTTAATCTGCTACCTTCTATTACAAAACATTTTACATATAACTCCTCCAAGAACCTACATAAAATATAACCCCAAACTCACTCTATTTGCTATATAAATGACTTTTACAGATTGCTCCTTTCACCTAGACTCACTATACATGGCCAAGAAACTGGAACAAAATTTTGCACCAAAATTTCAAGACCCCGTCTCATGGCCTTGAATTCCCTTTTATAGAAACAAGAGAGCAAATAGGCTTCGGGCCAGATGAGACACCTATCACAAGCCTATAAGACCACTTGTCATTATGTTATAAAATTTTCTTTATGATTTCCCAAAACTTGTCCATGTGTCTTGAGTTTTCTTCCTTTATCCCATGTTGACAAGCTTAGTTCTTTCTGCCTTTATTTTCCCATGTGAATGATCAACAAGTAGACTGATTCACCCTTTTCAAATACATTCTGAATTTACACCGTAGATCTTATCCATCCTAGCACATCATATGCTCATGATCAGTCAATTTGATATTGACCTTCTAATGTGGCAAGTGGGTGCATTGAAAACTGGACTAAGCATCACCAAATCACCTTCCAACTCAACTCTATCAGTGGCCCCACTATCGGACTTGGTCTGTCTGGGACACATGGCATCATCTCATGATGTTGCAATCCTTAACTTCCCTATATCTTTCTTTGTGGGATGGCGAGGGCCATCAGATATGTTCGTTCTTTTACTTGTCGGCCACAATGACCACCTAACATTTTCCACTAACCTTCGAGCACCTTTCTACTTGGGTTAAAACATCGTCATCCACTTGATACACATGCAAATTTATCAAACTTTAAGTATCTCAATAATTAATCATAGAGACATCGGCTGAAATATTAAGATTGGAGTTAGGAAAATTTATCAATGCTCACCAAAAATATCTAAGGGGCTTGACCATAGGAAAAGAATGTAGACTTAGGAAATTTTTTTGAGGCCAACAAAAGAAATAATGCCTAGGAAAGGAAACATGATCCCTTCAATGATGAAAATGACCCTCACTTTTAAGTGAGAAAGGTAATGAAGAAATATAACAAGCTTTGGGTTTTGAGTAAAAGACTTACCCAAATATACATAAACCTAAAACCCTAAACCCTAAGGGCAAGAATAGAGAGAATCATTAATTCAAAATGACTAACATTTTGACAGGGACACTAAATTTTGCATAGTCATTTTCAGGACTATCAATGATGCTGGTTAGGGACGATTATCACTCAGGGATGATGCGAGAGTCTAGAATCTTATGTGGAGAAGACCAAAGCAGAGAAAACCAAAAGGAAATCACCTGGACTGGGCAACTCAAATAGAAAAGGAAACCTATTCTAATATGCACAAGGCCTAATCTACTGCTCATGGAAAAGAAATACTTCAAAAGAAGTAAAATTCAAAGAACTGTCCATGAACAAGAAGTTCAGGGATTTTATCTGTCATTTCTTGGAGAAAATAAAAATCTTCTCGCCACTTGTTTTGAATCAGATATGGGTCTAACTAGATGGCATTAAACTTACCATGCTTCCCTTTTTCTTCCAATCTAGCCTTCCACATCAAGACCAAATCCTTTACTTGAAAACTCCTTACAGTTGCTTCGTATACAAGTTCATGACCTGCATTTAAGATTTAAAAATTTTGAATTAGCTTCTCTTCTAGTTCCATTCCATTTCATCAAAGCTTCAACCCTCAACTGTATCTTTTTTTCCAAACTATCAGCACAAGTTTGGACAAACTTGTAAATCTCCATTGGGTGGTAGAGTCAACCTCCTTTTCTCTGCACCCTACATTGTAGTTTGGAAAGTCAAACAATAATTGATGGCCCAAGGCCACCAAAAATTAACCATTAGTATTTACCCTAATTAAAAGTCTAATTCTCATCTATATATGTGATCAATAAATTGAAAATATTACTATATAGATGTTGACTAGATACATAAACATTTGTAAATTGTAAGCTAATCCTGTACCAGACATCATTCATGTCTCATTTGATCAAATACTCACTCAACTAGCATGAAACTAAAAGTTCTACCTTGGTTTCCTACACCTCACTACCAACAAGGACAAATAGAATTCATTGATTAGTTTTAATAATTCTTCCCTCATCATACAAACTATGCTCACAATAGTCTAAAATGTTTTCATCATTACCATCACAATCAGTGATAGGGGAAAATTCACCTTCATCAAGTAGCATCAAGTTAGAAATCACATCTTGGTCAACATTTAAGATGTATGGATTCTCAATTGTCTCTTCATACAAAGGATTAGAAACCAAATAAAAACCCTCCTTAAAAATACTATGGAAAAAGACTAGTTGATCCCTATCTGCATCCTCATCAAACAATGCATTAAAAGTTTCATTGAAAACACTGCCCATCTCAAGTTCACATTCATTCTCATTAGGTAAAAAAGAATCACAATCTGAGCTAGAACAACTCTTAGCATTATAGTCCTCACAACACAAATACTCAATTTTATGATCCTCATAGGCTTCAGCAAGATCATCATGACTATTTTGACCCCTTTGAGCTTCATCTTCTCAAACCACACTTGCTAGTTCAAAAATATTTTCATGATTAGAAACTAAGGAACAATCTGATCCATTGCATGAAAAGTAGTTTATAATGGGACAATTGGTGTGTTATTACTTGTAATATTTTTTTCAAGCATGCATACCTGAACTAACTCTTCACACCCATCACTCTGGATAAGTTCATGTGGCATGAGCATAGGCTTAGGAATACCTTCTTCATTGGAACATACCATAGAATTATAATCTTAATATCATCATCAACCAAAAATGGTATGTCATTATTCAAGTTTTCATCATCATATATAACTGATTCTTCGGAGAATGAACTCATGTCATCAAAATTTTGCACACCAGTATTGTCTTCATCAGATGTATAACTTTCCAATTATACTTTATACAAGCTACTAGATTCAACTGAACCATAAGAGTACAAATGGACCTTTTGTGTGGCATCCTCGCTAAAAAACCTAATAATTCTATCACATGGTGTTGCAACTGAAACTATCTCCATCTCTATACTAGTTGTGTTATATAATTTCTCACTAACATTATCTTTACTAACATGAGGAATAACCATTATCTGGGATAGGTTCTCTTCACTCACATTTTTGTTTCAATCATAATTCATAACATGGTTACTATGATCAGTAGGGATGTAAATTCTTTGGCATTGATTTTCACCTCTTGGCTCACACCTTTCTTCAACATCTGGTGTCTTAGGGTAGCAAACTCTTGCAGCTAGATAACCCTTAGGGATTCAATATTTCAAGTTGTTCTCAATGTCTATTGTTGTCCTATAAGCCTGATGCAAGGTTTTAGGATCCTTATCTCTTATTAAATAGCTCACTTCCTCATCAAATGCAGATAGGTAAAAGACCAAACATACTGCATCATTGGGCCTATAACTTATAGGAATCTCATCCAATGTTCTTGTAAATCTAAGATTGAAAACATGGACTAGCTCATCGTTTTCCTTTCTAATACCCATGAGTCCTTTTATAGTTGAACTTGGATTGACTCTCTCACCAAATTTTTCCATGAAAGATGCACTTAGTTCATCCCATGAAGATATATAGCATGCTAGAAAATATGAAAACCAATCTCTAGCATCTTCTTTCAAAGATTGAACAAAAAGTTTTATGAAAACATCTTCCTGACTTATCTCAAGATCTCCCATCAAATCAGAAAACTCCTACAGGTGCTGACATGCTGATTCTGAGCTTTTCCCATTGAAATTTGGTAAATGTTCCCTAACCTTAGTAGGAACAGGGTTTGGGAAACCTTGAGTACCACTAAAACTTAATGGTCTATATCTTTCAACAAAGAACATTTTGTTGTGACTTGACAAGGGTTGCATACATTGTATTTTTACATTTAATATTTCTTGGGAATATATGGGCAACACTACATTTTCTTACTCATTTCCCTAAATTTTTCCATTATCATAATCATAATATATTATAATGCATAACTCAAACATACTTCATACACAATTTGAAAATTATATCTCAGAAGTATGTAAAATAGTCACTATTATTCCCTTTCTTAGTGCCTAACTCACTCAATAGGAAAAATTTTCTACAAATGACTTTCATGGAAATATGTTTGACTTATGAAAACCAAAATACCTAGAGGTATTATAGTGGTTGGAAATAATCTTTCTGGCTTGCATCAATGATAGATCTAAAACTATCTTCACATTGTCATTAGCTTCTTCTGGTAGAGTTGCCACCTCTTTGTAGAGGACAAATATTTGAATAGCTATAATTTATTCTCAGGTCAAATATGTTCAAAAACCAACACTTCAACTCCTCCTCTTTCATCACATGAATTATTTCCTCAACTTGTCAAGGTACTTTATCATAAGAGCTCAAACCTGCTTCATCTCTACTCCAAATTCTTTGGTTCTTCTTAGTTCTTTTTTTAATAATGCACACTGGTGTAGAGATCTTGGAGTCACCACTCACGATTTGTGAGGTATTAGGAAATAGTCATGAAAAATGGACAAATCTAGACATAACCTACCTTGAAATATGAATTACAACAGATTCTCAAGGAACATTTATGAGAATTGACTCAACTGACAAGGAGATGGACTTAACAGGCTCATGACTTTGTGCAGACCCTAGTAGAGTCACCATTTTGTTGGTTCCCCAAAAGGGGTTTGCACTGCAATGAGCTAGAGACCAAGCTGATTCTTATAAATATTTGTGGAGAAGCCAACTCCGACTATTAAAATCCTCAAGAGCTTGGACCAACTAACAAGTATGTGCAAACCCTTCTGCACTTTGGGCTCTACAAAACCTAGGAGGGTGATCCCTTAATGCATTTGTGACCTCTGCACCATTCTAGCAAATGACATTAAAACAAAGAAGATAATCTCATTTAAAAGGGCTCGACAAAGAGGGAGAATGCTACAAAATTGCTAGTTCTCAGTGATCCTCAACAGTCTTTGGAGCATGAGAAGTCTTCAATAAACAACAATATGCATAAAAATAAAAAGATATTTTGATATTTAGCAAATGAATAGCAAGTTGTTGGTGAGTTTTGAGAACAAAACTGATATTTAAGACAGTTATAGGTCATGACCAGTGCCTTATTCATTGGGTACCATAATTTACAATATATAAAATAAAAGTATAATATAATTTTATCTAATAGCATGAGATCTTAAGAAAATATTGCCTTACAATATTTCTCATATACATATCCCAACCCAAAATGCTTATCTGAATCCATGCATAAGCCCTACCACTCTAAAATTTCATTCAAGCATTTAATTGACCCCTTAGATCAAAGCATGAATAGAAAATACATACACCACAATAGTGCAATGAATGAGAAAACCCTTGACTCTACTCATTCAAAAACTTGATAGAATTACACACTGGAGAAATGGGTTTGAAACATGTTTTTATTTACTAAATCTGCTACCCTCTATTACAAAACATTTTACATATAACTCCTTCAAGAACCTACATAAAATATGACCCTAGACTCACTCTATTTGCTTTGTAAATGACTTTTACAGCTTGCTCCTTTCACCTAGACTCACAATACATGACCAAGAAACTGGAACAAAATTTTACACCAAAATTTTTGGACCCCACCTCATGGCCTTGAATTCCTTTTATAGAAACAAGGGAACAAACAAACTTCAAGCCAAAGGAGACACCTGTCATAAGCCTATAAGACCACTTGTGATTTTGTTATAAAATATTCTTTACAATTTCCCAAAACTTGTCCATGTGTCTCATCTTGTCTTCCTTTATCCCATGTCGACAAGATTAGTTCTTTCTACCTTTATTTCTCGCCGGAGTGATAAGAAAGCAGCCCGGTTCACCCTTTTGAAATACATTCTAAATTTACACTGTATATTTTATCCATCCTGGCACATCATACGATCACCATCGGTCAATTTGATATTGACCTTCTAATGTGGCAAGTGGGTCCGTCAAAAACTTGACTATGCATCGCCAAATCACCTTACAACTCAACTCTGTTAGCAACCCCATTGTCGGACTTAGTCGGTCTCCCTGAGACACATGGCATCATCTCATGATGTTGCGATTCTTAACTTCTCTGCATCTTCCTTCATGGGACTATGAGGGCCATTAGATATTTTTTCTCTTTACGTGTCAGCCACAATGACCACCTAACATTTTCTGCTAACCTTAGAGCACCTTTATGCTTGGGTTACAACATCATCATCCACTTGATGCATGTGTAAATTTATGGAACTTTTAGTAGCTCGATAATTAATCATAGAGAAATATATGGACATAGGAAAATTTATCGCCCACTAAAATTATCAAAGGGGCCTGACCATAAGAAAAGAACGCAGATACGAAATTTTTTTGAGGTTGACAATAGAAATAACACCTAGGAAAGGAAACATGGTCCCTTCAATGATGAAAATGACTCTCACTTTTAAGTGAAAAAGGTAATGAAGAAATATAACAAGCTTTGGGTTTACTTACACAGATATACATAAACTTCAAACCTAAATACCGAGGGTAAGAAAAAAGAGCATCATTAATTTAAAATGATTAATATTTTGACAGGGACACTAGTAATTTTCAAGACAATTAGTTCTCTCAGTTTAGGGATCCCTCAAAATCTCTCAGATTCTTCTCTAAAGAATTGATCTGCTCAAAATCGATAGAGACAGCAGAATCATGATCAATAACAGGAGGGGAAGAGGGAGTAGAACTCCTAGGGGAGTTAGATTGTGAGCTAGTAGGAGAGGGATCCCTATTATGAATAGGCTTGAGATGATGAGAGCCTAAAAAATCATAAGGATGAGGACCCTGCATGGCACTGGGTAGAACAAGCCTATAACGATCAGGAGGGAAGCTCCTCTTAGATGACCTCCTGACTATGACTCTTGTCGCAGTCTAGGTTGTAAATCTCATAAATTGATTGACAACCAAATCATGGAATAGGGACACCAATGAAAGTATTTGGAAAAAGATGTAGGACTATTTTGTTTTGTTGTGTTTAAGATAAAAATGTGAAAGGGAAAAAGGTGTTTGTTGTTTTCATTTTTTTTTTGTTCTTTTTAAAAAAAATTAAAAAATTAAATTTTAAAGTTTTTAAATGAATGTGGTGAAAATTAAAACAACTATACTAAACTAGAAAAGGAAATGAAATAAAGCAACTAAACTATACTAGAGAAAAAAAACACACATGAATCCCCCTTCACATCAGGTTCACCAAAAAGTAACAGAGGGAATTTGACACCCTGGAAATGCTGAGTCCTCAGAGAGCGAATGGTCCTTTTGATACCTTTCTGAATTGGCACAAGGCTATGCCAGGGAATAACAGAATATTTTGGACCTGTCAGGGAATCGAGACAGACCTTTGGAAAACTATGCAAGGAACTATGGCCAAGACAACAACGCGGGTCTAAGACTTTAGCTTAGTTAGCAGACTATAACGCGACACGTTAGTGTCTAGGTCAGACAAAGTACAGAGCTAGAAAAAGACATCCAATTCATATAGACAAAATTCAGAACTTGACGGATGCTGACTAAATAGACAAAATCCAACGTATAGAATGTTAACTATGAAAAATAATAGCTAAATAGAAGAGGAAGTTAGGAACAAACTCACCAAGATGCTCATTGTGATATTTACTTCTGCAATATGACACTAAATTCTATAATGTAATCCCTACACACATGCAAGAGAGAAAATGTTGGGGGTTATGTTTTGGAGTCTACCTAAGTCAGACCCCCATTTTGGTGTTTCCACCTCCACGGACAACCCAAAAATCCATGAGAAATGAAGATGATGAAAAAGTTGATAAAGAAGAATGCAAAGACAAATACAAAGACAATGCTATGCTATTTGGTAATTGGAAAATAAACAAGATATTGGAAATGCAAGATAGAGTAATATTACTCCCCTAGTGCTTGGCAAGTGTTGGTATACTTGGTAAACTTGGTAGCTCGACGATGTTGCAACAATGGTGGTGGTGTCTCCAAGAGCTTCAATTTCCAAGAGAAAGTCTCCAATCTGCCAAAAGATCCGTTGGAAATGTCCCAAAACCAAGGATATAGGTTGAGGGATGATTTTTAATGTCGGTGGTTGTGCAAGGAGGCATTACGATTTCTTCCTGGTGCAGGCCATAACGTCCCAATGACCACCTGTTGGTTGGAAGGTCGCGAGATGATAGTGCATCATGCGGACGTATCTTTGTCGCATCTACATCCATGAATCTGTCAGATTGGTAGAGTTGGTAACATCTCTGGGGGAAGCTGACATGGACTTCTTCGGTGGACAAAAGGACAAGTTGGTGAACCTATCATCCAAGTAGCATGGGGGAGGTGAAACATGTCACAATTGCCACTAAGGGTGATGAGGGTGATATTTTTTATTCTAAATTTCTAATCGCTCAAAGGTTTTGAAGGTATTAAATATGAAGAAGTTGGCTGGATGAGGTGATGATAAAATAGAAAGTTAAAGATAAAGTTCTTACTCTATTATATATGGCAAAAGAAAAACTCTTGTTTAGATGATTAGAAGTTTGGTAGGGTTTGTTTTCAATAGAGACAGAGTGGAGGATTGAAGCGATATGTTAATGGAAATGTATAATGTTGCAGACAAATAAAGTGATCAATGTATTGCATTGTTATGTGTGCAATTACAGAATTAAGTTTGTGGTGAGTAATATGTATTGAAATAGAGTAACCCTCTATAATTTGAATATTTTCTTTTTAGTGTGATGTGTAGGGAGTTGGTTCTCTTGCAAACAAGTAAAGTTGGTGCTCCTATGGTTGGTACCCTAAATATAACTAGTGAGGTTTTAGCCAGTGAGGCATAATAAAATTTACTTTCATAGTGGTTTTTGTATTCTTCTAGGGTTTTCCACTCAAATATCTATGTCATGTGATGTGCTACTATTGTTTTTATGATCAATGGATTGTTATATGCCTTATTGTTGTTTGTTTTATTAAATTTTATGTGTCTTAGTTCTATTGCTCTTGAATATTTGTTAGTTTTATTGACCATTGATTCACTCCCCCTCTTAGTGGTCTGAAGTATTCCAACAAGTGGTATTAGAGAAGTCAAGTTCCTTGTAATAGGTATAACAACCTTAGGTTTATCTTGGTAGGGAATACTGGTAATCATGGCACAAGGAGATTCTTTAGTTGCAAAAGCACCTCTATTTGATGTCATTGACTATGATTTTTGGAAGTTTAGAATGTAAACCTACTTGGTTTCTCTAGGAGTTGATGTATGGAATACCATTGGAAATGGTTATACTATTCCTCCTACAATACCCATTGATGTTGCTGGTAAATAAGGTTATGAAACTGATGTGAGGGCAAAACATGCTATACTTTGTAGTCTATCTAAAGATGTCTTTGTAAAAGTTATGAATTGTAATTCCTCACATGAAATTTGGGATAAAATGACATCTATTATGGTAATGATAGAGTGAAGTAGTCCAAAATACAAAATCTGAGAGCAAAGTTTCAAGAACTAAAAGCAAATGAAAATAGAAGATAACAGATTACCTTCTTAAGGTTGATGAAATTGTCAATTCTATTCATGGTCTAGGAGAAGAGGTAAAGAATAAAGATGTAGTAAAAAAGGTTCTAAGATCACTACCATCTAAGTATGATTTCAAAATATCTGCAATAGAAGAAGTAAAGGATATAAATAGTTATTCTATGGATGACTTACATCGTGCTCTCATAGCTTATGAAATGAGGACATGTAAGGTGGAGTCTACCAATAGAGAGACAACCTTCAAGGCTAAGAAAAATAATAAAGAGAACCATTCATACTCTGAAAACTTGAAATTATAGAATCTCACTTTTCTAGAAAACTGAAAAAGGGGTTAGGGGAGTATAAAGGAAACTTTCCTTTCAAATGTTTCAACTGTGGTGCAATAGAACATTTTGCAACCAAGTGTCCTTATGATGAATCTAATGATGATGAAGATTGTAGTGAAAAACAAGGCAAAAAGAAATCATTCAATACTAAAATAAAGTTCTCTTTTAGGAAGAAAAAGAGTTTGTCTGTTCATGAGTCTGATAGAGACACTAAAGACTCTGTTGATGATGAAGAATAAGTCTTGTTTATGGAAATTGTAGGTTCGAGTGCAAATCATAAAGATGAACATGATATTGAAAGTGAATCTAAGATAATAGATGTTGATCTTGAGGGTGAGCTACTTTGTGCTCTTAAGGAAATCAAAAGACTAAAAAAAGAGGCTTGCATACAAAAAGATCAAGTCATGAAATAAAAGGAAGACATGATCAGCAAGATTAATGGGGCTAACACAAAGCTTGAGGGAAGTAAGAGAGTTGAAGAAGTGACCAAGGTAGATTTGGTTGGCGAGATAGAAGATTGTCAAAACTTGGAGGTAGAAATTATCTTATTAAGAAAGAAGTTAGCAAGGTATGAAAGTGACAACAAACTCAAAGTGTATGAATTTGGCCTAAGTTCAAATATGTTAGGAAATAATGACAACAATCAAACCAAAAGAAGTAACAAAACATTCAAAGGATCATCAAATACACATGCGAGATTACCAATAAGGTTTAACTCTCATTTCTTTAGTTAGTATTTTTATTATAATCAGTATGGACATAAGGTTAGTGAGTGTAGAGTTTCCATAAGAAGGGGATCCAACTTTTTGGATAGAAGTTCTTTTGGAATGTTGAATAATATGAGGTGCTATAACTGTCATAATTTTGCCCATATAGCCAAGTACTATAGATTGAATGTCGATCAACAAAATAAGGAAAGTAATGCTAATATTAAGAAGATGAAGAAAGGAAAATTAGTTTGGAGACCAAAGGAAGAAAAAAAATATTGAAGAATCAATGTTTGTTCAAACAACATTTTATTCCAAAGAGAAAGACTTATGGGTGATTAACACTAGTTGTTCAAACCACATGACTGGTGACAAAGAGAAATTCACCAAACTTGACAGTTATGAAGGAGGACTTGTTAGATTTAGTGATAACACTTTCAGGAAGCTTAAAGGATTTAGAACCTTTTTATTAGATGATAATATGCCTATTCACAATTTCTACTTTGTAGAGGGCTTAAAACATAACCCTATGAGTGTCAGTCAAATTTGTGATAATGGTTGCAATTTTTTATTCAATGCTTAAGTGTGAGATAAAAAAAAATTAAGAATTACAGTTGCAGTAGGTAAGAGGATTACTAGAAATGTCTATAGTTTGAAAGATATAACAAATAAAGAGAATCATAAAGATATTTGTCGTAAGAGAAAAGTAGAAGAGAGTTGGTTGTGCAATAAAAGGCTTGGACATCTAAACTTTGATAATATTGTTAAAGTGAGTAGAAATCATAGTGTTAGAGGCATACCAGCCATTCTCAAGACAAAAAACAACATTTGCATGGAGTTTCAACATGGGAAACAAACTAAGATTAGTTTTGCATCAAAAGATGATTCATCCACTAGACCATTGCAACTTTTCAATATGGATTTGTGTGGTCCTACAAGAATAAGAGCTATTAATGGAGAGAGATATTTCATGCTATATTCACTGACAACTATCTTTTGCACATCACTCAGCTTCATTCATACATTCACCTTGTTTGATTTGTCATACCACTACATCTATATATGCATATATATCAAAGGGTATCAATATAAAATAGTGTGTCAGCCAAGCCCAATAGGCTACCAATATGCTCATGTTGGCCTTCTCAAGACTTTTACACACTTCCTTTTCATACTCCAATAAAAAATGCATATACCGAAATTACCAGAAAGGGGTAGGTTCATCCTGACCAAAGAATACTAACCCATTATCACAAGATCAAGCCCAATATCTCTAAAAAGTAGACTCCACATGAACCAACGAAACTACAACAAAGAGCTTGAAGAGATACATATGATAATTACCAAAGATGCTAACATTGGGACACATAACTGATACCTGGATCATTAAGAACTCCTAACACCGGGATGTCAGCATTAATGATAACAATGAAACCATTAAAATCATCATCTAGGGTTGTCAATGTTTCACAATAACTTCTAACCAAAACTGCAACATCTGTACTGCACATACATATACACTACGTTACCATAACATCTATAACATCCATAATATTTGGACTAATATTCGATCCTCAAAAATTGTTTGGTCCAAAACCAGATGATTGTTTTGACATCAATGACAACATTATTCACACAAGTCTAATATAGTCACCATATCATCCTCTAGCACCAGATAATTTGCATGAGAGAGGTACACTCTAGGAGAAGGATCAACATATCTCTTCAAAGCTTCATTCTTGAGAGGGAGATCATTGAAATAAATGTTAACAAACTCTTCTTGAACTAGGATGTCCTCATCAGTGGGGCCAATTTTTAGAGAGGAACAAGCATTATTTATTAATACTTCATCTTTAGAAGGGAGAGCATTAATAAGGGTGTTATTGAAAGCATCCTCTTGCCTCAAAATGTCCTTGGTAGGATCTTTAGGAGAGGGGTGAATGGTCATAAGAAGGTCTAAGAAAATATCATTTAATGCAAAGATAAGTCAACCGAAGGCCAATGTTTTATCCTAGAATTGATGACATATGAACTAACTAAGTGTAAGAATATGAACTAACCAATGTGTTGGGACTTCAGAAATTTTGTCAATTTTGAAGTCTCAGGCTCAAAATTTTGTATATTGCATTCATAATCACCTTTCAGAGGAAGCTTGAGTGTCTCATTTTTAGATAGGCATATAACACGCAGGTTATCATACTATGGCAGGCAGTAATGTGTTGTATAACATGAGGATTATATTAAGTGTCGATAACATAATATGTTATTGGCCCTCTTCCTAACATCAGCATCTCATGTCAATAACACATTGTGTTATTGAACGCCTTGATTATTTGGGCAAGGTGTTATTAACTGCTGAGGCAGGCGAAGCATTTTGCAGCACAGGAGGGAGTCTTTTCGGGCTCAATTTTTTTTTTTTGAGTTGACTGGTCTAGCTAGTCAACTCACCTAAGCTTCATTGGCTAATGGGTTTCATCTTATTGGTGGGCCGGTCTTCAGGGTTAGTCCTTATCGGCTGGAGGTAACATCACATGTTATCCTGCGAGACATGATTGTTGGCAATATAACAAGGATATTGAGAAGGTTGTTGATGATTATGGTCATAACTGATTAAAGATGTTTTACTGTCTTGATATTATTATTTTTTCATTGATGTCAAGAAATTGATTTTCTAATTTAGTATAATGTTGCCATATCTTAAGAAATATGATATGAAGATTATAAAGAAGTCGGTAAAGACACAGGAAAGAATATGATGAATAAAGGGGATAAGTTATTCAATGGCCAACTCTACCGAGTCAAACAATGATGATATCTTGATGTTTTAGATTGTTTTAAAATCATACATATGTTGTAAAATGTAAAGGTTAATACTACACTATGTTATCAGCCAAAGAACCTAGTCGGTAAACCCTAAGGAACCTAATCAATAAACCCTAAGGTTATCACAGTCGGTTAATGAAGACAGAATGTCTACTGAGTAAAGTTTAGTATTCACCGAGTTGTAACCGAGCTATAATAGAATGCATTAAATGTTTACATGTGATATTTAATGAAAGAAGCTGATGAGCTGGAGCGGATCAATGATTGGCAAGCCGTGGAAGAAGTTTGTTAACAAATCTAAGGCAATGGAAAGTTGGCAAGAAGATATACAGCTCATATTGAACCGCATTACCCTAAAACAAGTTCCAAGATGATTGTGCAAGTTTTGAGGCATGGTAAAACATTTTCAGACCGTAAGATACAATGAACCTAGACAAGATTGAAGATCTGATGGCTATGATTGATCATGGGAAATGTGATCAAGGAGATTAAGCGGTTAGATGATTGTTTATAAATAAGGAACTATTGATAAATAGTATATGTGGGCAAGTGTATGCACAGGGATGCTACATAGTGATCACCAAGCACAGAAGCTTGAAGACTTATTGGAATAATAGAGTATTGATGCCCAGCAGATAGACAAGAATAGTTCTATGTCTAGATTGTGTTGAACAAATAAGAATCTTCTTTAGCATTTTAGATGTAAAGTTGCAGATAGATTGTATTATTGTTAGCTTGTGAAAGTAATAGGAAATCTCTTAACCGAGTGGACTTAATAGTCTTATAAGTAAATCCTCTAACAAGGTGACATTCTAAATGAGTGCTTGAAATTATTTGATAAGGTCACTTCTAACAAAGTGAAGATCCTAACAGATCTGAAGGAAATCCCTTAACCGAGTCACATCTAGCAATGTGTTTTGTAATCTTTAATAGGATTTGCTTTTAACTGAGCATACTCTAGAAGAGTATATTTCTTAGTGGGTCCAAAATCCCACAGTGGTTTTTCCCTATTTGGGTTTCCATGTTAAATCTGGTGTTATGAGGTTTATATTGTTCATATGCTTTTGAGTTTGCATGTTTGACAGTTTTTATTCTATGACTGATATATGTTACTAAGGTTGAATCTGATGTTTTCATTAATGATTAAATTTGTATGATTCACCCCCCCCTCTCATCTTGTTGGCTATTGGATTTGTACTTATATTAAGTATAAGAACTATCAATTGGTATCAGAGCTTTGGACTCCGAAAGGAAAGTTTAAAGGCACTTGAGTTAAAGATCCAAAGATGTATAAGAGGGATGCACCTAAGCTGAATAAGTCAAGTTTCTCTACATGGAAGAAAAGGATGAAGCTACATCTATCAGGAGTTGGAGAATATGCTATATACTATCTGGAGAATGATTTTGTTACACCGAGCACCTATCCATTGACTATGGAAGAGATAAAGGCAAAGCAAGAACACATTCAAGCAATGATTGAAATAACATCTGCATTGACCGATTCTGAGTTTAATGATCTAGAAGGCTGCAATGATACGAAGGCTATGTGGACTAAGCTCATATCTGTATATGGAGGAGATGAACATGTTCAAAGAGAAAAAGTTGATAGTCTAAGAGGACAAATTAAATCTATGAGGATGAATGAAGGTGAGAACATAACCCAGTACAGTACAAGACTAAAGGAGATTGTAAATCAAATCAAAGGATCAGGAGGAACTATTGAAGAAAAGAATGTGACAAGTAAGTTGTTAAGAACCCTTCTACCTGCCTATGCAATCTGAGTCTCTGCAATCAATGAATTGAGGTCTATACCTAATATGCCAGTTTCCTTGGATGCTACTATTGGTAAGCTACATGCATTTGAGTTAAGTAATTTTGATAGCAATGGGTCATCGGTAAATAAAGTTGAATCTGCATTTAGTTCTTTACATCTGAATGAATCTAATGATTACAATGAAAGAAAGTATAAGTACTCTGAAGGAGATCATAGTGGAGCAAGTGAAAGATTTCAGAAGAACATGGAGGAGGTACACAAACCGTATGAAGAAATCAAAAAGCAAGAAGAGTTTGAAGCACTATTGGCCAAAAGGTTACCAAGAGGCAAAGGTAAGTATAAGGGAAAACTACCCTTGAAATGTTTCAATTGTGATAAGATTGGACATATGGCTTCTAAATGTCCTGACAAAGATTTCACTAAAAAGAGAGATTACCGAGGTGACAGATAGAAAGATAATCATTACAGAGGTCACCGAGACTTCGGAAGAAGAGATAGAAAGACCTGCTTAATTGCTAATGAGGAATCTAAAGATGATAAATCAGATGAGACTGATATAAAGGAAGTTGTTTATGTGGCTATCAAGGATGGATCAGATGAAGAAAGGTATGAAGAAAAAGCCCTAATATCTCACATAAACACTAATGATTCTTGGAATATAGATAGTGGATGCTCACATCATATAATAGGAGATAAACACAAGTTTGTTATGTTAGAAGTGGTAATGATGCACCATTTCCAGTAAGAGGTAAAGGATCCATAGCACTTCTTGATAAAGCAAGATGCAATGATGTTTATTGGGTTGAAGGTTTGAAATATAATTTGTTGAGTGTAGCACAGCTAAATAACACAGGTTACCGAATAGAATTTCAGAAAGGAATTGTCAAAGTTCATGACAAAAATGGAAAGTTAGCTTCTACAGGGACACAAACAAAAGGTAATACATTTCACCTTGACTCAACTCACAATAAGTGTTTGCATGCAAAGATTGATAACAACTAGTTATGGCATAAAAGGTTTTGTCATGTTAATTTTGATAATCTAATCAAGATAAGTAAGAAGCACAGAGTAAGAGGTCTACCGAGTCTTGAAAAACCTGAGAATGCTATGTGCCGAGGATGCCAAATGGGCAAGATGACAAGATCCAGCTTTACAAGTAAGTCCTACACTTCTAAGGGAATTTTAGATCTTGTACACACTGATCTTTGTGGTCCTATGAAAGTTAAAAGTTATTATGGTGATAAGTATTTCATATTATTTGTGGATGATTATTCAAGGATGATGTCAATAATGTTTTTAAAAGAAAAATCAAAAGCTTTTCAAATGTTTAAGTGGTACAAGGCTAGAGTTGAAAATGAAATAGGAAGATAACTGAAATGTCTTAGATTAGATAGAGGAGGAGAGTTCACATCTGATGAGTTCAACCTATTTTGCAATGATCATGGTATTAAAAGACAAGTCTCTGCACCAAGGACTCCATAGCATAATGGAATAGCTGAAAGAATAAACAAATCTATTGTGGATTGTGCTAGAACACTGATGATTGAGAAAAAGGTTCCACAAACATTTTGGAGAGAAGCAATAAGCACAGCTGTTTACACCTTGAACTGAGTTCAATTGAAGAAAGGTACTTTGAAGACACCTTATGAAATCTCGTATGGCAAGAAACCTAACATAAGTTATTTTAAGATTTTTGGAAGCAAATGCTATGTTCATAAAGATGATAGAAATGGTAAGTTTGATCAGAAAAGTGAAGAAGGAACATTTCTAGGATATTCTTCTAGAAGCAAAGCATTTAAATGTTTGATCAAATCATCTAACAAAATAGTAGAAAGTGTAAATGTGAAAATTGATGAATTTTAAGAAAGAACTGATGATAGGAATTCCAAAGAACCAAAAGACTATGATGAATTTGTCTATGTGCAACCGAAAAGTCCTACCGAGATAACTATTGAAGGAAATGAGGAAGATATCTAGTTACCAAGTGATGAAGAGGATCATACAGAGCCTACTGAGCCTGTATTAGCCAAATATGTCAGAAGACATCATGTACCAAGTCAGATTATAGGAGATAAGGATGAGCCAGTGATGACAAGGAACAAACTGAGACAGAACACATGTTTGATATCTGAATTTGAACCAAGAATAGTAAAAGAGGCATTTAACAATGAAGATTGGATAAATGCTATGACTGAAGAGATTGATCAAATCAAGAAGAATGACACATGGACACTAGTCCCAAGACCTAAGGATAAAAATGTAACCGATACAAAGTGGATCTTCAGAAACAAGCTAAATGAGAAAGGAGAGGTCATTCAGAACAAAGCAAGATTGGCTTGCAAAGGTTATGCCCAAGAAGAAGGAATTGATTATGGTGAGACTTTTGCACCTGTTGCCAGACTTGAAGGAGTTAGAACATTGTTGCCATATGTTGCTTTCAAAAACTTCAAGGTATATCAAATGGATGTCAAATTTGCATTTCTGAATGGAATATTAGAAGAAGAAGTTTTCATTGAACAACCTGAAGGATTTGTTGAAGACAATAATAAAGATCAGGTTAAATTGGACAAAGCTTTATATGGTCTGAAATAAGCACCTAGAGCATGGTATGAAAGACTGCACTCTTATTTTATTAAGATTGATTTTATAAGGACAAGTGAGAAAAGCAACATGTACATGAAGAATGATGAAAATGGAATACTAATCTCAGCCATATTTGTTGATGATATTATATTTTGTGGAAATGACTCTTTATGCAAGAACTTTGGTAATGAAATGAGCAAAGAATTTGAGATGTCATTAATCAGTGAGATAAAGTATTTTATAGGCTTACAGATACTGCAAATGAAAAATAAAATTTTCATTACTCAATCCAAATACATAAAGGAAATCTTGAAGAAATTTGGAATGGAGGATTCAAAGCCAGTAAGTACTCCTATGACTACAAACTGCAAACTATCAAAGAATGATGAATCTGCATCTGTTGATGAGACACTCTACCGATCCATGATTGGAAAACTACAATATGTTGTTCATAGCAGCCCTGATATAGCACATGCAGTAGGTATTGTTGCAAGATTCTCTGCAGATCCTAAGGAAATACACATGACAGCAATCAAAAGAATTTTCAGATACTTGAAAGGCACTGAAGATTATGGCTTAGTATATCAGAAAGGAAATGATTTTGATTTGAAAGTCTATACTGATGCTGATTGGGCAGGCAACATTGATGATAGGAAAAGTACAAGTGGAGGAGATTTCTTCTTAGGAGAAAGACTAGTGAGTTGGCTTAGCAAGAAACAAGGATATGTTTCTCAGTCAACAGTTGAAGCTGAATATGTTGCTGCAGCACTGAATTGTACCAACATTGCATGGATCAAACAATTGTTGGAAGGTATAAATGAGAAAGTTACCGAGCCAGTAACTATATTCTATAACAATACTAGTGCCATTAATATTTCAAAGAACCCTGTTATGCACTCTAAGACAAAGCACATATCTATAAAATATCATTATCTTAGAAAAGAAGCTCATGAAAAGAAAGTGGTGTTGGAATATGTTAACACAAAGGAACAAATAGCTGATATCTTCACCAAGCCACTACCAAAGGACACTTTTGAATATCTCAGAAGTAAGTTAGGGGTCCTACCCCTATCTCTTACTCACTGACTGAGTTTGGTGAAAGCATCACTTCGATGAATCTATTGAATATCTTTTAGGGAGCTGATGCTGGAGTGATACACTTTAAGAATGCTTTTCTGAAAGTGTACTGGAACAATATTGGGATAATACAGAAAATGATACAGGGAATAGGAATTATAAACAAATGCTCTGACCGAGACTCAGTTGATACACATCAGCAGAAAATAACTTCTTACAAAAACAACTTATGTTTTAGTTCTTTTCTTTTTGGCATTGTTGTCAAAGGGGGAGAAGACTACCAGGGGGAGAAAATCTACCCAAGGGGGAGAAGACTAAAGGAGGAGAAGACTACCAGGAGGAGAAGACTAGAGAAGATTGAGAGAAAACCAGAAGAGAAGTTTGATGTATGGGGGAGAGCATTTCAACATTTCAGAATCACAACAATCTGAATTCTTAAAGGTCAAATCAATTGGTTTTGCCATCAATGCCAAAGGGGGAGATTGTTGGCAATATAACAAGGATATTGAGAAGGTTGTTGATGATTATGGTCATAACTAATTAAAGATGTTTTACTGTCTTGATATTATTATTTTGTCATTGATGTCAAGAAATTGATTTTCTAATTTGGTATAATGTTGCCATATCTTAAGAAATATGATATGAAGATTATAAAGAAGTTGGTAAAGACATAGGAAAGAATATGATGAATAAACGGGATAAGTTATTCAATGGGCAACTCTACCGAGTCAGACAATGATGAGATCTTGATGTTTTAGATTGTTTTAACATCATACACATGTTGTAAAATGCAAAGTTTAATACTACACTATGTTATCAGCCAAAGAATCTAGTCGGTAAACCCTAAGGAACCTAGTCGGTAAACCCTAAGGTTATCACAGTCGGTTAATCAAGAAAAAATGTCTACCGAGTAAAGTTTAGTATTCACCGAGTTGTAACCGAGCTATAACAGAATGCATTAAATGTTTACATGTGATATTTAATGAAAGAAGCTGATGAGCTAGAGTGGATCAATGATTGGCAAGTCGTGGAAGAAGTTTGTTAACAAATATAAGGCAATGGAAAGTCGGCAAGAAGATTTACAGCTCAGATTGAACCGCATTACCCTAACACAAGTTCCAAGATGATTGTGCAAGTTCCAAGGTAGGGTAAAACATTTTTCAGATTGTAAGATACAATGAACCTGGACAAGATTTAAGATCTGATGGCTATGATTGATCATGGGAAATCTGATCAAGGAGATTAAGCGGTTAGATGATTATTTATAAATAAGGAACTATTGATAAACAATATATGTGAGAAAGTGTATGCACAAGGATGCTACATAGTGATCACCGAGCATAGAAGCTTGAAGACCTGTTGGAATAACAGAGTATTGATGCCCAATAGATAGACAAGAATAGTTATGTCTAGATTGTGTTGAACAAATAAGAATCTTCTTTAGCATTTTAGATGTAAAGTTGCAGATAGATTGTATTACTGTTAGCTTGTGAAAGTAATAGGAAATCTCTTAACCGAGTGGACTTAATAGTCTTATAAGTAAATCCTCTAACAAGGTGACATTCCAAATGAGTGTTTGAAATCCTTTGACAAGGTCACTTCTAACAAAGTGAAGATCCTAACAGATCTGAGGGAAATCCCTTAACCGGGTCACATCTAGCAATGTGTTTTATAATCTTTAACAGGATTGGCTTTTAACCGAGCATACTCTAGAAGAGTATATTTCTTAGTGGGTCCAAAATTCCATAGTGGTTTTTCCCTATTTGGGTTTCCATGTTAAATCTGGTGTTATGAGGTTTATATTGTTCATATGCTTTTGAGTTTGCATGTTTGACAGTTTTTATTCTATGACTGATATATGTTACCAAGGTTGAATCTGATGTTCTAATTAATGATTAAGTTTGTATGATTCACCCCCCCCCCCCTCTCATCTTGTGGCTATTGGATCTGTACTTATATTAAGTATAAGAACTATCAATGATGTCCAAGAAAAGGGTCACGTGGGATAAAGAATGTGACAACAATATACAAAGGAAAATCTTATCCCACGACATATTTAAAGCAAAAGAAAAGAACCGTGGGATAAAATGGGGTCTAAAAATACAAAGAGATCCTTATCCCATGACATTTTCATGGTAGCTAAAAGGTCGCACGAGATAAGGATTCATGAAAGAATAAGAAAACACTTGGGCTTATCCCGCACCATTACTCAGTATTTAATTTAGTCATGTGGGATAAGGATGGTGAGGAAGCAATAAAGAGATTTATTATCCCATGGTGTCTTAAGGATGCTAAGAAAAGGTCACGGGATAAGAATTGACTCAGAGAAGTAAGGAAAGTGTTATCCCGTAGGGTCTCCATGACAAAAAATGAAGGAAATAATATAGAGTTGGCTTTCCCCATGTTATAAGGGGATTCCTTGTGTAGGATAAGAAGACACAAAGGATGCTTAGGGAATATTTATCCTGTAAAGGTTTTTTCTAGTTCATAAAGGGTCACAAGATAAGGTTATATGCTAAGGGAAAAAAGATTTCTTATCTCATGCTTCTCTGTGGGGATAAGAAAAGCAGAACGAAATGAGGAAGTAGTGAAAAGCCAAGATAGAGGAGATTATCTCGCGTGGGTAAGCACTTAAAGAAAGAATGTTCTCAAGTAGAGAATTAGTGAAGGGCAGTGATCATTGCGGGATAAGGGAGTTCCTATAAGGCATGCCTAAAGCCTTATCCCATGAAGGAAAACAAGGATGATTGTTATGCCATGGGATAAGAAGAAACAAATGTCGACAAGGGAAGGATAGAGAGGGCTTATCCCATGAGGTCAATCTTGGTTGAAGAGTAGGTTGGGGGATAAGGAAAGATAAAGCCGATGGAAGAAAATCTTAAGAGGCTTATCCCATGAGGCTAAAAGCTTTGTTTCACATGGTCTCGGGATAAGAAGCCAATAGAAGAAAGAGGAAAAAGGGCTTATACCACGGTGTCTTCAGAATGCTAAAGGTGCAATATAGGATAAGAAATATAAGAGGATGAAGTGAAGGAAAGGGTTTTCCTTATCCTGCACATTCCCGTGGGGATAAGGAAAAGGTCATGGGATAAGTAAGACAAAGAGATAATGATGCAGCCTATTATCCCATGATGTTAAAGACCAAATGATAAAACCACAGGGGCACATAACATGCATGTTATGTAATTTGCAGAGCACAGCCCGATGGTCAATTTATCCATGTGTGGGGTTGCCAAGGGTTGACCTAAGGATATAGGGTAGTATTTTGAGGATGTGGCATATGCAGATTGGTTGAATTCCATCTATTGAAGGGAGAGATGATTCTAACAGAGATTGATTGTGCCTATACACTACAAATAAAATTTTTCAACCAAATCAGATTGGATATCAGTGATAGAATCAAGAGGGAGCTCACATTGAATGAAAATCAGATGGGGGATCAATTGAGTGGCTCCATGAAACCAGAAGATCAGTCGGTGAGATTTAATAGCTGCAAAAATGTTATAAGGTCACCAACTGAGAAGATGTGAGGACACAGAGTAGGTAGATTAATAAATGTAGTAATCCAGATTCAGAAGTCAATCAAAGGTGTAGCAAGGGATGAACTTAAGGAAAATTTTGTGTGGCTTGAGACACCTCCCCTTGCTATTGTCCTCACACTCATGGTCCTAGATCCCAGAGGCTATTCTTGTGGCCGCTTGCATTGATTGCCTCTAGCTAGATTGCATGCAAAATAGGAAGAGGGACACATCATTATATATTTTGTCATACGCAATCAAATTTTGACAAGAGTGTCTCACCTGGCCTGTAGTTTTTTTTTATCCCTTGGTCTATAGAAGGGAATTCAGGGTTGGTGAGAAGGGTGGATTATAATTGAAATATTTCTGGAAGCAAGGCTTCTATCTGAATAGTGCAAGTTTTTTCATGACAACTTAGTTTTCTTTCAGTCTATAGTTTCTTAATGTTTCAAGGAGTTTGTAACCTTAATACAAATAAGTTTTAGAGGTTTTAGTTGTATCTATCTCTCTTATGTTTGCTCTATTTTATAAAATAAAATGATCAAGGGTCTTTTGTTTTGTCCCTACAAGTCAAGTGTATATCTTGGTGTGTTCTTCTCTTCAAGGACAAGATTAATTTGGTTCTTCAAGGTATAGAAAAAGTGTTGTGTATATCTGAGATTATTTAGTATGGTTGTTGGTGAAATCAAAAGGGATAATGTTGATGTAATGCATTAACATTCAAAGCTCAAAGGTTGCATGTTACCCTATTTGAATGGTAAATCTACATATTGTGAGGTTAACTCTGTAGCCCATACAAGGCACTGGTCAAGGTTGTTGCTTCTAGTTTTTAGAATCTTTCTTTTTATCAAAATCTCTTTTATTTCTGCATTTCATTTTGCATTAGGAGTAGGACTAGTGTAGAACCCCCCCACCTCTCCTTAATGAGTGCTTATATGCTTGCAAACTAAGGTTAAAGCCATAACCAAGAGTTTGTACATTTTCATTAAGATGATCTGCTATAAATGCAATGTCCTGAACCTTTTGAAGTTGTTAGTTGTTTGACATTGCATAGGTTCAGCTACCTTAGTCTCTTAGAGACAAAAGTGTAGGAGATCCTGGTCCTTGTGATTTAATCTCATTCATTGGCCAAATCCCTCCTTGAGTTTGTCATTGAGTTAGTGGCAATTCCTCTAGTACTCGGGGACTATTGGTTTGGGAACCAACAAAATGGTGACTCTGCTAGGGAGAATGTTAAAAGAAAAACTTTTTAAGTGTAGTTGGCTGCCCATGAGTCTCTGGTTGGATGGTTTTCATCTTGGAAGGTATTTTGTAGAAGCTTGTTTAAAAGAAGATTCAAATGACTCTGCTGATGGAGAAGACCCAGAATGATAAAATCTTTTGAATAAATTTATGTTCTTCAAACTTTATCCCTTTGCAATGAGCTAGTGACTCTGTCCTAAAAAGAACTTGATAAAGAATAAAGAAGAGTTTATGTTGTGAAGGAGTTCTTAGCCCAAAGAAAGTGAGCAACTGCTGCAATTTTTTCTAGGTATTCTTCTTTTGAGGAGTTTTTTTGAAAACCATAAAAGTTTGGAGTTCTGAAATGTTCCCTTATCAAGTGTAGTAGCACTAGTTAGAAGGGAAATATTTATATTTCATGGTTTCATAGTTCTTAGTTGTGTGTTTCATTCATTTGTTTATGTCAAAGAAAAGAATGCAATCATTGTAATAGATTCATTCAAGAGATCTTAAGTCTGATTTGCAATCTTTATATATTATTTTTACTTAAAACCTCATTGTAAAAGAGAGTCAAGATATATGTAACTGTGATCTTTATATGAGAAGCTTACAAAGACAAGCAAGATGTATGGTCATTAATAATTATGTTGTCCCAGACATAATGGGTGATCAACAACTTCAAGGTCCGCCTAGAAGGGTGTTCATCCCTGAGAAGTATAAACCTTTGAGTTTCAGCAACATTGAAGGGTACCCACATCCCTTCCCCATGGATTTCAAGGATAAAGTGCCTTTGTTTCATGCACATGAATCTGAATTAGCACTCTACCATGTTCAAACATTTAGTGAGTTCGTTGAAGACTTTCAGTTTTGCAAAGAAGATATAGTCATGAAATTCTTTGTGAGATCATTGAAGGATGGTACAAAGGACTGGTATGAGATTTTGGCAACACAAAGTGTTTCCTCATGGGATTGCTTCAAGATGCTATTTTTGGAAAGATTCAGTGATGCTACAGTCAGTTATGAGTAGCCTTCTAGTCCTCAGAACATTCCAACAAGTGGGGATGCAATGTATGTGCATGAGCATAAAATGTCAAGTGTTGGATATGAATTTCAAGACATAAATATCCATGTTGTCCCAGCTTATACTTTTCAGTAGTATGAGAAATTTTATCAACCCCAAATAGCGTAAGAACAAATATTCTTTGTTGAGAACCCAATGATGTATGTCAGTGCTCAACTGGACATGAAGAGACAAGTGGGTGAGCAACCTTATGCATTGTTGTCTAGATTCTTGGAAGCACTTTGAAATGTCCCAATGAGCTTCATGCTTCAAGAATCCGAATGGGTACTTATTTTTGCAAGTCTATGAACCTAATGTTTTTCATTGGACAAGGAGTTCAAAACTAGCTAGTATGGATCAGATCATTGCATGGATTGACATGTTTGAGGATGTCAAATTTACGATGCAGCTTGGTAGTGATAACAATGTGCGATGATAACAATGCTCCCTATGTTGTTGAAAATCAATCACATTATCAGCATGAAGGAGACTATGTGTGTGAACAAAAGATGGTTGATGAGCATGAACCTGAAAGTGAATGCCATGACAACCTAAATGAAGTTAAAGATGAACATCTACAGGGTCAGCATTCTTTTTGGGATGGTAACTGTGACTTTGAGAAGGTTGTTGGAGATTCAATCTCCCATAACATGACAAGTTCACATGCTCTCTTGAAATCAATGGGTTTTCAGTTGAAAAGGACAACACTATGGGACACATGAGTGAGAAAGGTGACACATGTTCTATCAGCAGTGAGGACATCTTAGACTTGCTAGCAGCGGAGTACCTGAGATATGCACATGGAAAGAGTGAAGAATCTATGCAGCCTATTGACTTGGTTTTTGACAGTGAGGTTGTCTTTTATGATGCAAAGTATAGTGAACCTGCTATCCAAATCCTTCCTATGCTTGAACCGATTGATGTATAAGAACATGAATATTTTGAATGTATGGGATTATTTGAATTTAACTATGATAGGTGTGCTAATGATGAGGACATGTATGTTGATAAAAACACATATTTTTCTTTTGATCGTTATGATCATAGTGATGATGGGCTATGAGAGTGTGATGATGAATCCAATTTAACAAATAGATGTAAGCCCCCAACCCAGTGTGTTAATCCCCATGGTGATGAGCTCTTATATGAGTGGGAAGACAAAATGCATGCATATGAGGGATCATGGAGAAGTGATAATGTTGATCTGGCATGCATCCAAGTTGCTGATGTGAATAACATCAAATGGGACCTAGAGTTGGAAGCTCAAGTTTCTTATCAACTTCATGATTTGCATTTGCATGAAAGGGTCATAAGTGATCCTTTTTCTTTTCTTGATAAAATTTTGCCTAATGTGAATGGTTTAAAGCTAAGTTATTTTGAGAATTCATATTTTGATGAGAAAACTAGTGAGTTGGATGAGACCTATGTTCTCAGTTGCATGCCAGATCATGAGCCTTTATTTTCTCAACTAAGTGATGTTTCTACAATGTGTGATAGTGGTTTCAGCCATGATATGTGTTATGGGAAGTGTCCTGGTATAATTTTTGATGAGCATAACACATGTACGTCACACAGTAATTTAAATTTTCATTCATTGCATGGGTATCAGATGTTTGATTATAGTGTGTGCAATGATAGATTTCATTTTGGTGGTTGGGTAGGAGATGCCAGCATGTTTGATTAGTGGAATCCTAGCTATACTTTAAGATTGGTTTCAATCAGTCTAAGGAAAACAATGTCTATGACAGGGGTAAGCATTGGCTCATATTTTCAGGTGGCCTTGCACCATCACTTGTGGTTTGATGCTCAAACCACAACAATTTGGGGCAAAGAATACCTCTTTTGAATCTGTGCCCAATGTAGTAGGCACCCGATCTAATCCCCAGAGATCTGAGATCTTGCCATGCCCAAAAGGGGCATGCATCCCTAAGCTAGAGCCACTATTGGGACTTCAAAATTTTTGTCCATTTTGAAGTCCCAGGCTCAAAATTTTGTAAATTGCATTCAGAATCGCCTATCAGAGGAATCTTGAGTGGCTCATTTGAGATAGGCATATAACACGTAGGTTATCATACTATGGCAAGAAGCATTATGTTGTATAACATAAGGATTATATGAAGTGTCAATAACATGATATGTTATTGGACCTGTACCTAACATAAGCATCTCATGTCAATAACACATCGTGTTATTGACCGCCTTGAGTATTTGGAAAGTGTGTTATTGACCGCTGAAGAAGGCTAAGTATTTTGCAGCACAGGAGGGAGTCTTTTTCGGACTCCAAAAAATCTATTTTTGAGTTGACTAGCTAAGATTCACTAGCTGATGGGTTTCATCTCATTGGCAACCAGGTCTTCAGGGTTAGTCCTTACCGGTTGGCGATAACATCACATGTTATCCCACAGGACATGATGACCAACCAAAGGGTCACACAGGATAAAGCAGGTGAGAGAACTACACAAAGAGAAACCTTATCCCATGACATATTTGAAGAAAAAGAAAAGCACCGCGAGATAAGATGGGGTCTAAAGATACAAAGAGAACCTTATCCCATGACATTTTCATGGTAGCTAAAAGGTCACATGGGATAAGGAGTCATGAAAGAATAAGAAAACACTTGGGCTTACCCCACACCATTCCTCAGTATTCAATTTAGCCGTACGGGATAAGGATGGTTAGGGAGTAGTAAAGAGATTTCTTATCCTGTGGTGTCTTAAGGATGCTAAGAAAAGGTCGCTAGATAAGAATTAACTTAGAGAAGCAAGGAAAGTGCTATCTCATGGGTTCTCCATGACAAACAATGAAGGGAATAATACAAAGATGGCTTGCCCCATGTTATAAGGGGATTCCTTGCATGAGATAAAAAGAGACAAAGGATGCTAAGGGAATCCTTATCCCATGAATGTTTTCTCTAGTTCATAAAGGGTCATGGGATAAGGTTATACACTAAGGGAAAGAAGATTTCATATCCTGCACGTCCCCGCGGGGATAAGAAAAGCACAGTAGGATAAGAAAGTAGTGAAAAGCCAAGCTAGAGGAGCTTATCCTACATGCGTAAGCACTTAAAGAAAGAATGTTCTCAAGAAGCAAAGTAGTGAAGGGCAATGATTACCATGGGATAAGGGAGTTCCTAAAAGGCATGCCTAAAGACTTATCCTGCAAAGGAAAACAAGGATGATTGTTATGTCGCGAGATAAGAAGAAACAACTCTCGATAAGGGAAGGATAGCGAGGGCTTATCCCACAAGGTCGAGCATGGTTGAAGAGTAGGCTATAGGATACAGAGAGAGCTATCATTAATAGTGTACCTCCTGAACCAATGAAGCTGAAACTACTTGAAGATGATGATGATGATTCTTTAAGTATTTCAGGACCCATTGATATGAACACTTTGAGTGTGTCAGAAATGTTGAAGATTGCTAATGTTATGCAATCTAGAGTGCATAAGAAGAGACTGAAAGAGAAAAGGATTGAAGCAGAGACAATCCAAAATACAGTAGAAATTTTGTTTGGTTTACTACTGGAACCAACTGTTGCACATCTTCCACTAGTACATTTGGGTCAACATTTTGATGGCCAATCATCGGATTTTCGACCACATTTTGTCGCACTACCTACAAAAATGGCCGTCGAAAACTTTGTGTCGGAAGTTTCGACTATCCTCATGGTTGTTGCAATTTTGACATTACCACAACCTTTCTGACGGCCACCATGCATGCTCATTCCGCGAATGAATATCATCGCCATCTCGGGCTGTCGTCAGAATTTTGACACCAAAGTATAAAATTCCAACAGAGGAGTACCATCGGATGCACAGCATCCTTGTCAGGCATTTCATTAGTGGTCATCAGAATTTTGACGATGAGAGATGATGTGGGTCGAATGGCTTTGCCATCAGTCCATGAAAGCATTGAACGAGTTCTACTTTTAAAAATTACTTGAAACATTTTTAATTTATTTGATTTAGTGTTATTTGCAAAAAATGATTATCAACGATGTTTCCTTTCTCCAAGAATTGTCTAGGACCTTCCGTCAGATAATATGTAACATCGAATGACTAAATTTTTTCTTTACAATTGCTTATTTAATTTAAGTATTATCTCAGTGTGAATTAAAATTTATATCTGTACGGAAGCAGAACATACAAGTTGAAGAGTCTCTTGCATGCAAATTTCCTAAAAGAAAGCAAGTAGATATTATCTTGAATGACATGGAAACAAGCTCATCTGCTGCCTAGAAGAGAGCAATTGGAGAATGGCATAGGAAAGTGTTTAAGGGTGATAAATGGATAGATAGTATGCAATACAAACAAACAATATCTAGAGTGTCTGATGTGACGTCTCTAATTTATGTCCAGAGGGTCTAACTGGTTTTGGAGTTCCTGCAAAACCTATTGGGCCATGCTTGGAGGAAATCAATGTGTTTGTGCAAGGAGCACCTTTTTTCTATTATGAGAATGATACTTTTGCACCTAGGGATATTTGGAAGTCAATATCCAAAAATTTCTATAGTGTGGAACAAGAGTTAGTAGACTCGAAGTATGATTGTCAACTTTCAGAAGACCAAGAGGTTATGTACACAATCTCCCAATAGAAGAGCGACCACAAGAATTACCTCTCCCCCCAATGACTATTTAGGAAGCACTTCCTCAAACAAAGGACTATTGGCCTCCATGGGATCAACAAAAAAAATTAAAGCATAGACTCTAGACAATGTGGTGGTGTCCTCTGTGAAGAACTCTACACTATAATTGAAAATTCACAAGGGAAACTGCAAGATAGTGAAGAGAAATAAAAATCTTGAAAAGTGGGAAGAATGGATCTTGGTTTGGGTGGGGCCAAGTTAGGTGGCTCCTCTAGAGGTTGATGAGATAGAAATCATATTAGGATTTGAAAAAGATCACACTCGTGGAACTTTGTGTGCGAGTGATCGATTGCGGTGTTTGGGTAATGCATTCCAAATAGATACAGCTACATTCCAAATAGATGCAGTCTTGATGGCATGCAACTGTATCTATTGTTGGAATAATGATATATTTGTCATTAGTGAATAACACTTAGCGAAAACACTTATTTGATTTTGAATGCTTACCGAGCTCATCATTCAGTCCACAGCCTATACCGAGCATTCGGCAAAGCTTACCGATTAAACAGTTCATACCGAGCAGTAAGACTATTACCGAGCATATGAGACAAACAGCAGTAACCGAGAAGTCAGTTCTTACCGAGTTACCAGTGGTTACCGAGTGACACTATATCTACCGAGTCACCGCAGCTACCGAGTTCCAAGCTACACTTCGGGACTAGTATGGACCGAGCTTCTACTCTTACCGAGAGCATGACGATGCCGAGTACTGTAGTGGACGCCGTGTATCAGAAGATCACCAAGCCAGCTTGAGGAACCGAGTATCTACCGACTCAGTAATATTTTGTTCACCTATGTAAGGCCGACTTAAGAATGAGTTTATGTTATTAATTTGTATGAGGCCGACTTTATGAAATGTAAATGTAATTATGGACGGTATATATATGTGATGTATTATACCATCTGTAATCCGTAATGTGAAAAATGTATGTAAGATGTATGAATATGCTAAATTAGAAAGAGCAGAGCAGAAACTGCATTAAGGCAGCAGACCAGAACATTTTCGCAGAGTCAGTAAAGGAGCAGAATCGACATATCTATCTCAGAAGGAGATCAATACTCAAAGGATCTTATCAGCAATAAAGTTGTAAGTCAAGATCTACTGTTTCATCCTAACAGTTGAATTAGTTTGTAAATCCTTTTACCGGGTAGACTTAACAGTCTTTTGTAAATCTCTTAACCGAGTGCATACTTCATTGTATGTTTGTAAATCCTCTAACAAGGTGGACCTAGCAGTCCAAATTTGCTTCTAACAGGGTAGATCATCAGAAGTGATCATTGTAAGCCTTAACCGGCCAACTTTTACTGCAGTACCAAAGTTTTGTGGGTACCATCCCCACCCCAGTTTTACTTTCTATTTGGAAGGTTTTTGGGTCACCAAATCTTTGTGTTAAGTGTTATGAATGATTATACTTTCATGCATACAATAGATTAAATGAATGAATGGTTTAATATATACAAGTGCAGAAATGAGTTAAAAAGTTTAAGTGTTACTGATTCACCCCTCCCCTCTCAGTAACTTGGTTAGTCCTGAATATTTTCAACAATTGGTATCCGAGCATTGTGGTTCTCAGAGTAAAAGTTTGACAGCTTGAGAAAAGGTCAAGACAATGGAGATATTCAGACTTGACAAAGCTATTGAGAATGAAAAGCTAGATCTGGAAATGGCCATTGCTCAACTCAAAGAAGCAAGAGAACATCTTTCCCAATCCCTAAAAAGAAGGAAGGAACTAGCAAAAGAAATAAATGATCATGAGTATGTTGAAACAAAAATTGAAGATCTCTTTCCTACAAGTAGTTCAAATGAAGTAGATGAAGCAAACAATGCAATCAAAGAACTCCTAGAAAAGAATGGATTACTGCAAAAAGAAGTAAGGATGCTAAGAAGAGAACAGGAAATTCAGTCTGCAAGATTTTGTGAAATCCTGGAACAAAGGAATAAAATGCAAAATGAAATAGAAGGAAGAAGCAATGAAATTGTACAGCATGAAGATCTCACCGAGCAACTCTCCAATGCAAATGAAGAGATCAGAATTCTCAAAGAACAGAATGAAAGTTTGAAAAATGAGCTAGATATTCAAAAGCAAGCAAATGAAAGGATGATGAAAACTCAAACAAACTTGGATCAATTAAATGAGCAAAATCTTCACAAACAAAAGGGTAAAGCTGGTCTTGGTTACAATGAAGAAGGTGAATCTTCCGAGCAAGGTAGCCAAAGAAATCAAAGACCTACATGCAATTACTGTGGTAAGACAGGTCACACATCAAACAAATGTTGGAGCAATGGAAAGACAAGATTCAAAGGCAAATGCTACAACTGTAATCAGCATGGTCACAAGGCTAGTGAATGCAAGGAGAAACCAAAATTTGAAGGCAAATGTCACAAATGCAAGAAACAAGGTCACAAAGCATCAGAATGTAGAACAAAGATATTCACTCCAGCAGAACAAATTGTCAAAGCAATATTTGGTTGGGATTACAATACCTGGTGCAGATGTCATTATTGTGGAGAATATGGACACATTGGGTTGAATTGTACAAGGCATCATCTAAGGAAGAAAGATACAACCATAAGATGTTATACATGCACTGAACTCGGACATATAGCCAAGAACTGCATGAACACAAAGAAGATTGAAGATGAAAAGAAAGCTAAAGCTGACAACATTCGGAAACAGATGAGACAGCAGTGGGTTCCTAAACCTACCGAGCAGGATAATTCAAGCAATGGTCCTGTCACTCAAGAATTGGGTGACCCCACCATTACAAATTAGATCCATTAAAGAAGATAACGAACTGCATCTTCAAAACCTTACCATAAGCAGTTCCAAAATACAAAAGCATAATCGATGAAATCAGTATTTCCGATACATACAGAAAAGTCACTTACCGAGTTGAATGTTACCGAGCATGGTAAAACTGCAGACCTTACCGAGTTAGGTCAGAAATAAGAACACCGAGTTAGGTCAGTCTTACCGAGCAATCGCTAAAGTCATTAAGTCATCTCACCTACCCACTTATCAAGCATTAATGATAGAATTTTAATAAAAAGGGCAAAATCGACTTCATTCTTCACCGCGTTATTCAGCATTCGAAGAGCTTAGGTTTTCAAAGTGCTTAAGGAGATTTAAGACGAATTTGCAGCGAAGAATCTAAAAGGAACTCAGGTTATTCAGCAATGACTTCTACTAGCACAACCAGCAGGAGCAAGGCGAAGAAGACTTCCAATATGTTAGTGAAAGGAGTTAAATGGACAGCGCCGAACTTCAAACTCGTTCCAGCGATCACAGAATCACTCGACCCAAGTGGAGCACAGTCCAGAATTCCTTCCAAGGTACTTCTCATCAATGACATTCGTACTCATTTCAAATGCACTATTCAGGAGTTAGGGACTTTGGAAATGGACAATGCCCTAGATCAGCTATGTGTTGACAAAACCCTGAAACCCGTGCATAGACATTTGGAAATCAAAGGCTTGACCCATATCCCACACCTACCAAGAAACTTTCAAGTAAAATGGATTAGGTATGTATTGAGCCGTGTACATGATGGGAAACTTTGGTTAGATCAACCTATCTTAATAACAAAGAAGATGATTCATAGAATCACAGGATTACCGATGTCAGACAGAGCAAAATCCACCAAAACCCTAGGTCGGGACGAACTGCAGGAGTTAACTCAAGCCGAGTGGGATGGCAGAGGAATGAAAATTAACAATGTATCTGATGTTGAACTTAAATTTGGTATTATTATCATTGCATATAAGCTGTATAGTTCCAGTAGGCTAAATAGTGTGGCATGTGAGGCGGTAGACCTTGCCTACAAGGTAGTAAAGAAGAACATGGATTTTGACCTAGCAGAGGTTTTACTAACACAATTCAACAAGAACATGGACAGTATAAGGACATCAAAGAATAATCCATGCAAATTTGGTTCTTTGTTGATTTGTATATTTTTCTATGTACAAAACTTTTTCCCTTCTAAAGGCACGGTAGTATGGAGGAAGGATACTCCAATTTTGTATCAGATAAATGAGTTTATAGCAGAAATAGGTCAGAATTTTGAGACAGTAATGGATAATTATTTTGAAGAATTTAAGGACAAAATGAACAACAGGTTCATGATTCCTCCTAAGTTGGTAAAAGATTACAAGGATGATATATGCTTCATGGTAGACTGTGATAAAGTTTACATCCAGGCAGCCATACCCCGAGTGGCATGGGTAAAACCATTACCCTATGAAATTAACATAGATGAAGCAAGGGATATAATAGAAGCCCTGATAAATGAACCAGCCATTCCCAACACCCCTGCATTTGGCACTTATGATGAGGCTAAAGCCAGAATTGAGCTTGAAAACAAGCTTCCAAAGGCCACCACCAGTACCAAGAGAAAGGCAGCTAAAACAGAAGAAACAGAAAAGGAATCAGAGATCAACTGAAGAAAGGTGATGATGATCTGAAAGCAAGTGCACAACAGTTGCAGCTTGACCCTAGCTCAAGCTCAACTCACCATTCAAAAATCAGAGTCCTATCAGATAAGCAATCAGAATTGCTTAGGGAAGATGCAAAGATCCGGTCTACATTGTTAGATATTCAGAATATGATCCTCCCTAACATGGATACAATGCAGAAACACATTACACATTCTAAAACATTGATCCATGATAACAGTTTTTCAGTTGCAGAGCATGTAATTGAACTATCAGCCAAAGTTCAAGTTGCATTGTCTATTTGCACAATTTTGCAAGGAAATTGGGATAATACCTTGGCTCATATCAAACAGGTACACTCAGAGTTTATCTCACGCTTTAATATCTCTATTTGAGTTATCTATTCTTTGGCATTATTGTCAAAAGGGGGAGAATATGGAACATATTATTAGAGACAAGGGGAGAATGTAAATAACAATTGGTATAGAGATAAGTATAGAATCATGTGTATATTCTATGGGGGAGTTATGTACAGTGAGATATACAGGTATATACAGCAATCTACAATTGGTATCAATTTTGAAGAATCAAGTCAGCATGACAGATTCATTTTTGTCTCATAAGTGTTTTTGTCACTAATGCCAAAGGGGGAGATTGTTGGAATAATGATATATTTGTCATTAGTGAATAACACTTAGCGAAAACACTTATTTGATTTTGAATGCTTACCGAGCTCATCATTCAGTCCACAGCCTATACCGAGCATTCGGCAAAGCTTACCGATTAAACAGTTCATACCGAGCAGTAAGACTATTACCGAGCATATGAGACAAACAGCAGTAACCGAGAAGTCAGTTCTTACCGAGTTACCAGTGGTTACCGAGTGACACTATATCTACCGAGTCACCGCAGCTACCGAGTTCCAAGCTACACTTCGGGACTAGTATGGATCGAGCTTCTACTCTTACCGAGAGCATGACGATGCCGAGTACTGTAGTGGACGCCGTGTATCAGAAGATCACTGAGCCAGCTTGAGGAACCGAGTATCTACCGACTCAGTAATATTTTGTTCACCTATGTAAGGCCGACTTAAGAATGAGTTTATGTTATTAATTTGTATGAGGCTGACTTTATGAAATGTAAATGTAATTATGGATGGTATATATATGTGATGTATTATACCATCTGTAATCCGTAATGTGAAAAATGTATGTAAGATGTATGAATATGCTAAATTAGAAAGAGCAGAGCAGAAACTGCATTAAGGCAGCAGACCAGAACATTTTCGTAGAGTCAGTAAAGGAGCAGAATTGACATATCTATCTCAGAAGGAGATCAATACTCAAAGGATCTTATCAGCAATAAAGTTGTAAGTCAAGATCTACTGTTTCATCCTAACAGTTGAATCAGTTTGTAAATCCTTTTACCGGGTAGACTTAACAGTCTTTTGTAAATCTCTTAACTGAGTGCATACTTCATTGTATGTTTGTAAATCCTCTAACAAGGTGGACCTAGCAGTCCAAATTTGCTTCAACCAGGGCAGATCATCAGAAGTGATCATTGTAAGCCTTAACCAGCCAACTTTTACTGCAGTACCAAAGTTTTGTGGGTACCATCCCCACCCCAGTTTTACTTTCTATTTGGAAGGTTTCTGGGTCACCAAATCTTTGTGTTAAGTGTTATGAATGATTATACTTTCATGCATACAGTAGATTAAATGAATGAATGGTTTAATATATACAAGTGCAGAAATGAGTTAAAAAGTTTAAGTGTTACTGATTCACCCCTCCCCTCTCAGTAACTTGGTTAGTCCTGAATATTTTCAACATCTATTTGGAATGCAACTATATCTATTTGGAATGCAACTGTATCTATTTGGATTGCAACTGTATCTATTTGGATTGCATTACCCAAACACCGCAATTGATCACTCGCACACGAAGTTCCACGCGTGTGATCTTTTTCAAATCCTAATATGATTTCTATCTCGTCAACCTCTAGAGGAGCCACCTAACTTGGCCCCACCCAAACCAAGATCCATTCTTCCCACTTTTCAAGATTGTATTTCTCTTCACTATCTTGCAGTTTCCCTCGTGAATTTTCAATTATAGCGTTGAGTTCTTCACGAAGGGCACCACCACATCATCTAGAGTCTATGCTTTAATTTTTTTCTTTGATCCCATGGAGGCCAATTGTCCTCTGTTTGAGGAAGTGCTTCCTGAATAGTCATGGGGGGGGAGAGGTAATTCTTGAAATCGCTCTTCTATTGGGAGATTGTGTACATAACCTCTTGGTCTTCTGAAAGCTGACAATTTTACTTCGAGTCTGCCAACTCTTGTTCCACACTATAGAAATTTCTGGATATTGACTTCCAAATATCCCTAGGTGCAAAAGTATCATTCTCATAATAGAAAAAAGGTGCTCCTTGAATGGACACATTGATTTCCTCCAAGCGTGGCCCAATAGGTTTTGCAAGAACTCCAAAACCAGTTAGACCCTCCAAACATAAATTAGAGACGTCACATTAGACACTCCAGACATTGTTTGTTTGTATTGCATACTATCTATCTATTTATCACCCTTAAACACTTTCCTCTACCATTCTCCAATTGCTCTCTTCTAGGCAGCTGATGAGCTTGTTTCCATGTCATTCAAGATAACGCTTGCTTGCTTTCTTTTAGGAAATTTGCTTGCACATGACTCTTGAACTTGTATGTTCTACTTCTGTACAGATATAAATTTTAATTCATGCTAAGATAATAACTAAATAAAATAAGCATTTGTAATGAAAAGATCTTGTCATTCGATGTTACATATTATCTGACAGAAAGGTCCTAGACAATTCTTGGAGAAAGGAAACATCATTGATAATCATTTTTTGCAAATAACACTGAATCAAATAAATTAAAAATGTTTCATGTATTTTTTAAAAGTAGAACTCGTTCAATGCTTTCATGCACTGACGGCAAAGCCATCTGACCCACACCATTATGCATAATAGAACAAATCAATATAATAGGCTATTATAAAGAATATATACAAAAATATGAAAGAACATTAAATTACCATTACAAACCCATAAACCATTAAATGGTGAAAATAGATATAAATTTGTAAATGTCTCCCTATAAACACCACAACCATAACCAAAACAAAAAAATTCTTACCCGCAAAAACTTAGCTGTTGAGTTGCAAGTCTACAACATCTCTCAGATGATCAAACCGTTTCTTAATTTTGTTCTTCTGGTTAGTCAATGGATTTAGTTGCATGTTCAAGTTTACTATTTGAAGCCTTCTATTTCCCTATATTTGAGACATAATAAAATTCTTGTGAGTAGGAAATTGATTCAGGAGTTACGTGTGAAGAATTTGGCAAAGTAAGTGATGACAATCAAACTCAAATTTTATTTGTCTTGATTAAAGACTTTTATCCTAATGGCATTAAATTAAAGTTCTTTCTCTATTTTTTGGTGATCTCTAGAGCAGAGGTTGCTTTGCATCGACTTGGGATACATTTAACTTGTGTTGCATCTGCGGAAATATGTATCCTAGGACAATGCAATGCAACCTCTGCTCCACCAATACCAAATAGAAGAGAAAGTACTTTAATTTAAAGCCATCACAATACAATGCTTTCAAGACATATATTAGGTATAAAAGGAAGCCTACCCTGTCATTTGAAGGGGTTTACCTACAATTCAAGTGATCTCTTAATTATAAAATCAATTCAATTCCAAGTGAACGTGCAATCAAGCATTCATCAAGAATTGAAGGAGAAATCAAGTTAATAAAGATATTTAATAAAGATATCATCTTTTAAATTAAGAAATGGGCAGGAGATTAAGAATACAAACCTTCCATATTGCACACTTCAAGGTATATTAAAATTAGTTTAAAGTGTATTCATTTAGGGACCTTTCATAAAATATTCTCAACTTACATATCATAAAAGGATCTGCTCCACCAATACAAGATAGAAGAGAAAGTACTTTAATTTAAAGCCATCGGGATAAAATGCTTTCAAGACATATAAAATCAAGTGATCTCGTAGTTATAAAATCAATTCAATTCCAAGTGAATAGGCAATCAAGCATTGAAGGAGAATTCAAGTTGGTGCAGGTGAATTTGGAAGACAAAAGGACTCAATGAAGCCATTAAAGACTTTTGAAGGTCTTAGGAGTGAAGAGCCAATCAATTATTCACACAATGAAGCCATTAAAGACAATCACCATTATCATAGATTGCAGGATATGCACAAGATGTGTTTGAAATGGATTTAGAAACTTCCAACCAAATGTGATTAGTGAGTATAGATGTTGTAGTGCAACTGCCCAGGTACACATGCGTGCAAAATATGTAAGCTTAGATAAGGCACATGAACTATTTGACATAATGCCTCAAAGATCACCCAATATTCAATGATGGTTGGGAGAAAGAAAACGTCAATTTTTTCATAATCTTAAATATTTATTTATTCATCACTATAAATCTATTATGAATATAGTCTCAATATTGCAGAAATTTATTCTATTATGAATGCAATATTTAGGGATGTAATCTTTATATATTTTTTTTAATTAGGAAAAGGTCCTAATACAATCCCCAACTAATTAATCTACAGAAAGATACCACTAAAGAAAGAAATTCAATCCTCACCACTATGGTCTTGAAGGCTTTTAAGGCACTTGGATTCCTATTTTGGCCTGCTTTTCCTTGACCCTATGTTAAGATAGTAAACTAGTTTGAGAGAATCCATTGGGTGGGAAATTGTGTATGGTTGCAATTATTTTCATGCATGGAAAGTGATTTAAAGTTTGGACCAATAGAGGATAAGTATTTCTTGAACCTTCAAGGAAATGTGTAGAGCACCGCATGGATGTTTCTCCATTATTGAACTCTTTGAATATGTAAGTAAATTATTTTTGGTTGATGACATAGTAAGTGTGGTATTTGTCTTTTCGATATGTTGTGGATAATATTAATCAAATATGGAATTTTTTTGATGCTATATACACTATGTTTTGGATTGAATTTAGGTAAGCGAAGAGGTAATGGAAGAATAAAAGAGGTACAGAAAGGAAGAAGAGTGAAATAGGTGGTTTGGGATGGAGGTTACAAGTATATATGATAATTCATATGGATAATTTGTTGTCTATAAAGAGGCAAATAAGCTATCACAACTTCAACATGAATGAATGCCTCATCTACAGAAGTAAAAGGTACCTCTAATGGTTTCAAAATTTGTCAAAATAGTTATGATATACCAAATAATCAAGTGGAATATCCTTTAGGTAACTAATATTATCTTCAAACTATTTATTTTCATTTTCATCATATCCTTTCCATGTGAATTTCCCTTAGTTTTAGTCCCTTTTTATATATATATATATATATATATATATATATATATTCAAAACAAAATTTATAGATGCCTCTACTTGTCTCACCACTCATTAATTGTTTGGGATTTTCATTCCATTCACCAAGGTTGGCATCTATTCTAAGACTTTGTGTCATGGCCAAGCTAAATTATTTGCCTCTAGTTTCTCTCCAATCTAATCACCTAGTAGCATGTGAAATCTATCTCTTCCTAATTATTATTCTCTCCATCTTGTTAATGACCATTTCATTAATGAATCCTTCCTCATAATTTTGGATAAGTGAGACAATGTTAGCTCAAGGAATCTTTTCAATCCTCTTTCAAGATTCTTTCCCAAGTAATAACCTTGCATATTGGAAAATAAATTACGCTTTTATTTTTCCAAGCTACTCTTCCTTATAATGTTTAGATTTATTCTAAAGTACTCATTGTGACTCATGTTTACTACTCTTCCTATTAGTCTCATTCCAATATCTCCTACAAAAATATGGAATGATTACATTTATATTTTATTTGTGTCTCCTAAATATCCACAAAATTTGGAACAATAATACAATTTTTCAATAATACTATGAGCATCACTTTGATGAAATGAGTACTAAGTGATCCATTCTTATGAGGGGTTCATGTAAAATACTCATGAGAATGGGTCAGCTTGACTCTAAAACTATGAAAGTGAATCTTGATATAAATATCATAGTATGAAAGTCTTGTGAAAACACTCATTCTTCTAGCATTGAAAGTTGTGAGAGAGTTATTAAGGGGATTCTCGTGTGTGTAGATTCAATGTATAAGTTCAAGACAGATTTTGAGGTGATATTTCTTTCCTTTTGGTACATCTATCTTTAAATTGGATGTTCTTTGCCTTCATGGTAGGGAGTAAGTAATTTTTATGTGGGTTCCTTTTTTCATTTTTGGATTATTAAGGAAAACATAGTTTGTGAAGAGGAGGTTTTGCTTGTTATCTTATAAAAAAATTGGGTATTAGCTATTATAATAAATGATAGACAAAACAATGTCCTCTAAGGTTGTTGAAAAGAAATATCTATATGATGGATTCTCTTCCCAATTTATCTTCAAAGTTATTTAGTAAATATTTGGGAAACAAAAATAGGGTATGTTGATTTGCAAAGGAAGAACTAAATCTCCCAAGCTTGTTCCAACAACCATAAAATTTTATGATTGGGATGCAAGGGAGATTAGTGGATTTGATGGGTTGGCTTTGGCTAGATTCACCTAAGACAATTGATGATTTATTAGGCATTGTTGCATCGATGCATTGTTAAGGTTATTATGGTTGATTATCAAAGCTAGTGGGATTCAAATTTAGAGGCATGTTTAAGATAACTCTTACCATTGGTTGGTTAATAAAAATATGGTTTCAAGATTGATGCACAAACATATTAGAAGGGCACTTTTATGATGTATGTGAAATAATCACATTATTAAGCAAAATAATAGGTAATCTATAGGCAAGAATACTCCATATATAGATATTCTATATGAGGGACATGACGAATTCCACACACTATAAGATTGATTAGGATTTTCTCATTAGTGGAACCATATAATAGCTAGTGTGTATTGTTGGCTAGATGCATGAATTTGTAGTTTCCATACAACTAAGAAATGATAATGTTTCTAAGTACAAATCAAGTGGGAACTATGGACCCACTAATCTTATTTGTAACCACTCGCCACGACTATATTATGATAACTCTCTTATTGATAATCAAGATTATCTAATACATTTATTAAGACCCTGATTATGGTCATGGTAGACCACACAAAGAATGACTTCCATAGGAGGCTAAGAAGGTGATCCATGAACAAGAGTTTTTTTCATTCAATCCTTAACAAGCATGACACATAACCGAAGAGTACTCATACTCAAACTTCTGCACCCATTTTCCAAATTTAGAGATAGGTTAATCTGGGTAGGGAGAGCTTGATCACCATTGAGTGAGGATGCCAAGAATATCTTTGATATAGATAAAAAATGGGATTAAACTAGGGCTCAAGGACCCATCTACACAATAGCAATCATATGACAAGAGTAACCACTACCATGAGCTATGAAACTTAAAATAATGTGACAAAGATATTACTATGTATAACTTGAGAGAATTCAGAATTATACCCTTATTTGATCCAAGGGGTTATGTGGAGGGGAAGATAGTGAGAAAGTATGTTTATGTGACTAATTTAGAGATTTTTTTGGAAAATTTTGCCAAAAAATCTCAATTTAGAGAAAGTGATTATTGTACTACCTTACTTTGTTTTGTCTTAGCTTGAAAAAAAAAGTCTAGTTTAGATTATTTTCCTATAAAGAAAAATGCTCTAACAATATTGTTATCAAATGCAAATATTTAGAAGCTATTCCATATGATATTCTTGATAAAACCATTTCTTTTATAGAATCTAGAAAGGCAAATATTTTAAGATTTGACTATGGAGATAGCCACCCAAGATCTAGAGGTCTAATGGAAAGCACAACAAAATGAGAAGATCAATATGACACAAATAAACTATATTCTTATCAATGAATGCAAGTTTACAATATGAATGAATGAGATTATAAATAGAACCCCTTGATTATATAGGTCAAGATGAGACATGTAGGATATCATAAGATTATGAAAGTATCTTAATCTTATGATATGAGACATAAAGTGATAAGTATCCTATGTATACCTTAAGTAAAATTAAATGATAAGGCATAAAAATGACCTAATAGTGGAAGTAGCTAGGTAATATCCCTATTACACCAACAATTATTGCTACTTGTTCTTTGATTCATCTCATTGATATGGCTCAAATTGAAATAATTCATTTCATCAATCAGAACAAATATATTCAAAAATTTACTAAGCAATAAAACAAGTCTCATGATCCTTACTTTCCTTATACTGGCCCCTTTGGTTGCTAGCCCTTTACTCACAAGCATTACTCTCACAAAAAATACAAACTCATTTTTTTGTAAGTGATCCTTTAATCATCATCATTTTCATGCTCCGAACACACTTACCTTGCAAGTGCAAGTATCCCAAGCCTCGATCCAAAACTATAATCTACTATATTTGCAACAAGATTTGCCACATCACTTCAAATTTCTCTTGTAAGAACACAATTGTTAAATTAGTCTACATGACTAATGCAATATCATGGAGGGGTGTAGTAGAAGAAGACATATATCTCTATAAACAATATGACTTTTTTGAATCTGTTCTCAAAGATCAATGATGAAAATAATGAAGATGGGGTTTTTAGTATGATATATGAATTAACTGAACTACATACTATAAGAATGAATAGGTCTCAAGAAGATCAAGGAAGTAGAGGACAGAGGATCTTCCTATACTAGTAACACATTTAGAGGAAGGTAAATCACAATCTTCTTTTAAAACTTTTATAGTGACTCTACAAGCTGGTACTAGACCTTTCCTAATTTCTTTCAAATTAGTAAACTAATGAAGATATGGTTGTTCTTTAGGGAACATCTAAGAACCAGTAGGAAACACCAACACATATATATCCATATAAATTGAGAAACAACAGCTCATCTAGGCTTTCGTAGTTATTTCTCAGTTATGGACAGAAATAGTATATGTAAAGGTTTAAAGTTTAAACCCTTGGCTGTGGAAGTATTTTGATTTAAAGTTTAAGCAGTGAGTTGTCCCATATGCATCCCATAGTTGTGGTCTAAAAGGTTACAGTGGAATGATAATGGGAGACACTCATGACAGTATGACACAATTGCCAAATCTGTCCAGCAAAATAATCTAAAAGGTTACAGTGGAATGGTAATGGGAGACACTCACGACAGTATGACACAATTGCCAAATCCATCCAGAAAAATAAGGTTGTCTATTACTCCACTAGACATGTGATTAAGTTGTAGCATAACAATTATAGGCGACATTCAAGTGTGACTCGATTTATAAATATTCAAGAATGTGATCAAAGCATTGTTTTTACTACATTAAAGTTGGCCTCACCAAGCAAAACCAAATAAGTGCATACAAAATTATCAAATAAACTGTGCATCACAATGACACACCATCCATGCGATGCCAATATTTTTCATTTTATGATCACTATTTTCATACAAAACTCAAAAAAAGGGAACAATATGATTCACGTGAATAAAATAATGGAAGGGATTGAAATGAGGGCAACCTTGTAATTTGACAGGGTGGTAAATCTCCAGAGCTTCCAGCAATCTTAGTTCCAGCTCTACTTGGGACAGTTCCTTGGGAAGTGACCAATGATCTTCCCCCCATGATTAAAAGCACAGGTTCGCTACAGAGCAGTAACACCAGTAGCATATCCATAACCAGTAGCATCATAGGTGGCATCATATAGAATATATCCAGAAGCAGAAGAAGCAAGCACAGTAGCTAAGGCAAAAGCACTAGCATAAAAGCTCGGCCAACTTCAGTTGTTGGTGTCATCTCACTCCAGCCAGAGGAGGGAGCTATAGGGCTACAGATAGCATTATAGACCATACACTCTAAACACCATACTAAAAAACCAACCAAATAGCTGGGGACTTACAAGACACAGAGCAAACGGACCAGAGCTTAGATACAGGCATGAGACTAAGGCACTTCCCCTCCACACTGACCACTAGCCCTTGACTCCGCCTTTGCCTTTGCTGGCTCAAATGCTTCTTCCTTCGTGGAAAGGAACTGATTGATGATATTGGGATGAATGAGAGGTGGGATTTTGTAATGAGGCAGGATTTATGAAATGACTTTTCTTTTTTTTTTAAGTAATGCACGCGGTCGTCGAAATTTTGACGAACGCGGGCACTTTTTCTTAAAAAACCCTAATGTCATTGCCAATTCCTTCTATGTCGAAACCAAATGTTGAATTATCGTCAGAATTTCGACGAAATCAGGCATTTTTTCAAAAAAAAATCAAGTTTGATCACAATATACCTTCTCCGTCAGAATTTTAAGCTAAATGTATTAGTGTTCCTACACCCATTAGCAAACTTGGTTAGTTAGTTGTAGATGCATCTGATCAAATCAAGTCACTTGAAGATGCTACTCAATTATCTACTGAGAAGAGCCACAAGAAGAGATATGTAGATAAACTGGCAAAGAACATTGAAAGTGGCAAAATGGCTCTATCTCATAATGGAAGTTTGTTGAGAAAAGCTATTGAATCTAGAGGAAAGTATCTTGCCTTTACCTCCAATGTTTCTTTCTTTTATTCTAACATTTCTAAGAGTCAAGTTGAATCTGAGAAATAAATGGAAAGGATATGCAAGGCATATGTCCCACTCTGAGACTCCATTCATGCCTTTAACCGGTTTGTAGATGATTTGCATGACAGACTGGACATGAATGATAATGAGAATGGTAAGAGACTTTGATCTCTAGAAGAGCTCAAGAGTCTGCTCACATCACAGGTCGACATTCTTCAGACAACCTACTCCAATGCAGAAGCTATTCTTTGCTACTCCTAAAACCTGCATGCTAGACTCAATGGAAGAATTCCATTCCCAGTTGATGTCTACATTTGAGTATACTGCTAACATACTAGAATCATGGAAAAATACATTATCACGGATGAAGCATAACTTCAATGATATTTTTATGAGATTAGCCAATGCATGAACTTTTTTAGGTTGTTAATATATGTTGAATACTTTGATACAAATTTTCTATATATATATATATATGTATGTATGTATGTATGTATGTATTTTAATTTTCATTTTGGCATTGTTGTCAATGGGGGAGTAGAAATATGTATGTTTTTGAAAATTTTGTATTTATGCATGCATTAAGGGGGAGTATTGCAATAAGGGGGAGTATGAGTATATGTGTAAATTTGTTGTGTATGCACACTTAGTGGTATTGTATTACTCTAAAATTTTCTAAGTGTTGCCATCAATGCCAAAGGGGGAGATTGTTGGCTTGATGATGATTGTAATGTATTCATCACTTGCTATAATTGATGAAACACTCTCACACACACACATATGATTACATTGACTACCAATGTAACTTCAATTGGTTTACACTGTCAACCGGTAAGATGACGAGAAGTGTTGAATGTACTTAGAAGAATCTGATCAAGCAAGTATTATGCTACTTAGAATAGATCAAACCATTCTTGTTGTTTTCTAATCATTACAACAGAATCAAATCCCCTAATCGGGTAAGCTCTAACAAGCTTCATTGTAAAAATCCTCTAACAAGGTGATCCATTAGTTTGGATTATCAAATCCTCCAATGAGGTTACTCCTAATAGGGTATAAGCTTCTAATCAAGCTTTTGGATCTCTACAAGATTTTCTCCTGGCAAAGCCCTTTGTAGACCTTAACCAGTCAGTTATCTATTATTGCAAATAGTTAACTTGTGAGTTCCATCTCACCATGGGTTTTACCTATTTGGGTTTTCCACGTATAAACACTTGTGTTATGGTGGATGTTTTACTTTTTGTGGATTTTGTTATATCATTTTGGATAGCATGTATTTTGTTTAAATTCCTAGTTTAGTTCATCTATCGGTTAGTGTTTGAAGTAGTATTTTCTTTGGTGTCACTGATTCACCCCCCCCCCTCTCAGTGCTTTTCAAATTCATCAGATTCCAACTCAATGACTAAAACCATAATGTATAGATATATGAAATATGTCTCGGAAGTTGAAATTGGGGTAGTATTAAGGATAAATTAGGATAAAAAAGGATAAAGGGCACACCTAGATTCAAGGACCCACATAATAGTGTGATGATATAAAATGGAATAAGACCCATACTTATAATAAAGTCCCATAATGCATAAATCAAAGGGAAATAATAAAATAGGTGCTAGGAGAGTGTGAAATTAGACACATTAATAAAGGTGTAAAATTTACAACACTATAATTTCATAGTATGCAGGTAGTCCTAAACCAAAGGAGTTAATAGATTGGCTATTTAAAAATGGGAAAATTGTTTGAATGAAAGCTTGTCATAGAGGAAAGGAAACTAAAATATGCACACACCATGTAATTGTTGGCATTTTGATGATTATGTTGTGATTGTCATTGATGGACACACACTTGCTATGAGATCACTTTGAGAATGTATGAATTATGCTCAACCGGTAATTGTTCCAAACCGGTATCATGTTGTAGTCTTTAGACTACTGTATTATGCAGAAAGTGTACCGATCTCAAGCGGTATAAAGACCCAAGCAACATAGAGAGATCAAGCAGTTTAAGGATCTCAAGCGGAGCAGAGCAAAGGAGCTAGAAGCGGCAGTTATCTTTTTCCCAGTCTTCAATTTCTGTCAACCAGTAATCTATTAAACTGGTATTACTCTGAGTCACCAACCAGTAACTAGAAAGTTGGACAAACTGGTAATACTCTATGATAAGTTACCAACCAGTATATTTTTGTGATGAGTTACCATCCACCGACACTTTGACGGTGATTTTGTGTCGTGTTACCAAATGTGTTTGATACAATGAACCTAGGAACTTGCAATGTAATCCTATTGGACCGACATGAAATCAGATTCTTTTTAAGGATATCATGTCTAGGGTTTTAGTATGTGTGTAGTTGTTAGGGTTTGTGGTGGTTGATGAGCTCTTAAATGTGCGATCTTAACTGAAAAGAAAAAAGTCTGTGAGTTGTAACAGAGTAAGGAGTTATTGAAGATTGAAGTAATGCTGAAATGCATTAGCTATGAGCTACAATGGATCTAATCAAGTAGACTGTGCCATTTGCTAGATCATTCACTTGTTGATTACTCACATCTTTGACAAGTTAGAAACCCTTAACTGGGTAGGCCCAGAAAAGCCTTTGTAAATCCTCTAACAAGGTGGTTCACATCTATTGATCTGAAATACTCTCACAAGGTAGTCTTGAATTAGACTTATCTCCTAACAAAGATTGAGATTCCTAACAGGATCTGTTCTGGTAAAGAACATTGTATGACCTTAACCGGTCTGGTTACTATTCTGTAGAGAATTACTTGTGAGCTTCATCTCACCATGTTTTTTCCCATTTGGGTTTCCACGTCAAAATCTCGTGTTATGGTGTTTTTGCTTCTATGGGTGAATGCATTATTTGATATTTGGTTTGCATGTGTGTTAACCGGTTTGTTTGCTAAACTATTCTACCAGTTTACTGCTAGACTATTAAAGTGTTTAAGTACAGTATTTTTTGGTATACTAATTCATCCCCCCTCTTAGTATTCATCAATTGGTATCAGAGCCAACCTTTCTATAAGTCTAACCACTTGGAAAGAGATATGGGGGAATACACCATGAGGGAACTTATTCATCAGCTCACTCAGGCTGAGCAAGCCTATGATGAACTTATGGTCAAATTTAAGGCCTCTCAGGCAAAAAGAAGAGAGTATGCTGAAAAACTGATGGAGCTAACTGAAAATAGGTCTTCTGATGAAGCGGACATAAAAGCCCTAATTCAAGAAGTTGAAAAACTAAATGAGTCCAATGGCAACCTAAGAAGGGAACTTGAAGGCCTAACTATCAAGATGTGTCAAGAGCTTGAGAACCGGAGGAAAGCTGAAGATCTGGTAAAAGACAAAGATCATGAGATCTCCAAGTTGAAGCAAGAGATTAGTGCACTTACCGCTCATCTTCATGGAAGCAAAATGGAAAAAGAAGAAGTGCAAGGTGAACTAAACATGGCTATCTCTGAGAATGCAACCTTGAAGGAATCCAATGCTACCATTTCCAAAGAACTCACTAAGTCAAAGGAAATACTTGCCAAATTCAATAAGAGCTTTGTCAAGCTAGAGCAGGAGCTTGAATCAGCTAAACCAGTAAAGAATATCAATGGACTTGGTTTCTTTGAATATGAGGAAGGTGAGACCTCTAGAACAAAAAGTGGAGCATCAAAGAAACAATCGACATCAAAGGATAAAGGTAAGCAAAAGTTCAAACTTGTTTGCTTTAATTGTCTCAAGGAAGGATACACTACTAATGTATGTAGAAGTAAGGCTTACAATAATTTTCCTTATTTTCTAAACGATAAGCCTAGATCTAATAGATTCAATGGTAACTGTTATGCATGCAACAAGTTTGGGCATAGAGCATTTGAATGCAGGTCTAACATGCACAATACCAGAAGGTATCCTCAAAGAAATCAAGGAGTTTTTCTTGAACCCTCTAGGAACCGGAACCCAAACCGATTTAATACCTATAGTCATCAGTCAGGTAATGGTGGCTATCAATTGGCAACTGTATGGAGAGAAATCTATGTGATTTGTCATGGTCATGGTCACACTGGTGCAACATGTAGAAGGAAGAATGGAAACATGAATAATGGACCTTGGAGAGCACTTGGAATGGTTTGCTATCAATGCAACAATTTGGGTCATACAACAAGATTCTGTAAAGCAAGAAAGAGTATATCGGATGATATACCAGTCACTTCAGAAGAAAAAATTGATGTTGAAATTGTTCAAGCAGATATGAAGAAAACTTGGAAGAAGAAGCCAGAAGAAGTGATTCAAGAAGAACCAGTTTCCGCACCCATTGTGGAAGTTGCTGAGCCGACAAACTAAGTATTAGAAAAGCTTAGGGGGAGAAAATGGAAAAATATCACGAACCCCTGGTTTATACTGGTTAAAGACCTCAACCGATATAAGATACCTTTCAGATTGGCAGAAGACCGGAAATTGTATAAGGCAAAATTAGGGTTTACGCCCTAATAGTAGAGCATTTATTATGGTAGGTGGAGAATCTGTTTAAAAGGAATTTTCAAATCATTTCTCACTATCATTTTTCAAGAAAAGAAGTTTTCAAGTGCAGAGCGAAGAAAAGCGATTTACATTGTGATTTAAAGAATTTATCAAAATCCTAAAGAAAAATCTGAAGCAAACATCTATTGGAGAAGTGTAGAATGCAAAGCGGTATTTCAGCAACCAAAGGAGTGTGTAGCAAAGTTCAAATTGCGAAGCCCTAAATTTCGATCAACGAAGGTATTTTTCAAAATTCTTTGTTTATCATGACTTTAGCATCACATGCTAGCTCTAGTGCACCCATTGATTCTATAGACTTCATTCAACAAAAGGCAAAATACAATGCCCTATCTCAAATACCCGCTGGTGTCATAGTGGAAGAAGGAATTTTAGATTTTATTGACTACAAGATTGAAGACCTAGGATCTGTAATGATCCATTCTCAGTTGAGTCTGTTCTGTGGAAAGGATAAGAAGATTAAACCGGAATTCAGCATTCTGGAAAAGAAGAAACTTCACAACGCAGCCTATTTTCTTGAAGAATTTCTGGATGATCACATTTGAATTATTCTGAGCAGATTACATGGTGATAAGAGTACTTAGAGAGGATGCATGATATCACACTAGAAGCGATTCATGTTGTCACCGGTTTCTGTAACATCAGTGAAGTACCAGCCCTAAGGAAGATCAGCAAGATGGAAATGACCAAACTCACCGGTTCTATGAGCGATTCATGGGGAATGACTATCAATTCCATCAAGGAAGATCTGGTCAAATATGTGTGTATGGTGATAGGATACCAGACATTCCATGCCAGCAAAATCAACTCTGTCTCTGCTACAGTAGTAAATGTCGCCTACAGGATGATCAAGGAAGATGCATCGTTTGATCTGTACACTGGTATGCAAAGACAACTTTTGTTGAACCTCAAGTCGATCAAACAAGACAATGCCCTAAAATTTAAGTTTGGACAACTATTGGTTGGGTTGCTCTTCTACTTCCAAGGCTATTTTCCAGGAGTAGGTGATATTCAGTGGTCTGCTGACCAACTGGTGACAAAGCAAATGAAGGAAAGCCTACAAGCGGTAGGAACCAGTTATTCGGAAGTGCTGAACAAATATTTTGATGAGTTCAGATGCAAAATGAACCAAAGAGTAAGAATATCTGGTGATATTGTCAAAAAGTATGAGGAAGACATCTACTTCACCATCAAAGTTGATGAGTGCATAATGGAGGCAGTTGAGCCTAGACAAGAAGAAGTGGAACCAATGGGATATGAGGTAATGTATGACATGTTAGATGGGTATGCCTCTACCCTAATTGCCTCACCCCTTGATCCAAAGGAAAAGAGAACCGGAACCTATTTGGAAAGGGTTACACTAGTTCAAGAACCCTCAGTAAAGAAGGGAAAGGCAGTGCCTTCAGCATCGACACCGGTTACCATAGCAAGTCCCAAAGTGACCAAGTGGTCACTAGCAAAGATGAAACCGGAAGTGGCACCCGCCAAAGTCTTTGAGAGGAAGCGGAAGACAAAATGAAATACACCAGACTCAGAGGACACTATCTCTGAAGAACAGCCTAAGAAGACTAGGCAAATGAGGAAAAAGACAAAGAGTGAACCGGCAACATCTACACCGGTAAATGTTGATATTTCTCCTTATAAACCTTTGACTCATTGTCAAAGAACAATTAAGAATATTGAAGAAAAGTACTTGGTGATTTGAAAGAGTGCTTTGATGATTTTAATGATGATGAGAGAAAGAAGTTGAACAGGAAGTTATCAATTATTTATATATTAATGATCGGTGGCCATCAGCAATTAAATCTGAGATGCCTGATTCTTTGTATAATTCTTTAGACAACAAGTGGTGCATTGCCATAGAAAAGGAACAAGAAATAAGAGAGGAATTATTTGCACAATACTTTCCTGATATTCCTAAAATAGAACTGTATGAAGTGGTGGAGAGATATAAGGAGCTCTTCTTCATGAGAAGAAGAAGAAGACTCCTGTTATTAGAAGGAAAAGTTTTGGAAGTGGTCAAAGATACCCACTCCCTTGCTCAATCAGCTTTAAGACTGCATGAAGTGGCTGAAGCCAATAGGAAAGTAGAGCAAGAACTAGAAATCACTCAACCGGATGAAGTATACAACAGTGATGGAGAACCAGTCACCACTCAAATGGAACCGATTGATGTTGATGCCTTAAACGGTGAAAATGTTACTCTAGATGCACCAGTAGAAATAGAAGGTAAGGAGAAATAGGAGGAAGACAAGAGAAAATAGGCAGAGGAAGAGAAGAAGAAACGAGAGGAAGACAAGAGAAAACAGGCAAAGGAAGAGAAGAAGAAACAGGAGAAAGAAAAGACAAAATAGGCAGAATAGGAAAAGAAGAAAGAGGATGAGAAGAAAAAGAAAGAGGAAGAAAAGATAAAAGAAGAGGAGAATAAGAAACAAGAGGATGAGAAGAAGAAGAAGGAAGCAGAAAAGGAAGAGGAGAAGAGAAAAGAAGAGGAGAAGAAAAAGGAAGAGGAGAAGAGAAAGGAAGAGGAGAAGAAAAAGGAAGACGAGAAGAGAAAGGAAGAGGAGAAGAAAAAGGATGAAGATGAAGAGAAGTGGAAAGAAGAGGAGAAAAAGAAGGCAGAAGAAGACAAGAAAAAAGCCAAAGAGTAAGAAGAAGCAGAACAAAGCACTCAGATGGAGACTCCAAAGGCAACCAGTAGTAAAGCCAAACCGGTTGACATTACTAGTCCTATTGACCTCCAGTCTGCAAATGAATCAGAGCTACTGTAGAGCATTAAGCTTGCTCAAGAGTGATTGGATGCTCTAAGGAGGAAAAAGGAGGAAGATGTTATCCAAACTACGGCAAAAACACTCACCAATTTGATACTCAATACAAACCTGCCCAGTACCGATTCCTCACTTGCCCAATTAAAGCTTCTATGTATAGTTGTGGAAGACTAGGTCCAAAGCCTGGAAGAAGTTGTAGAAACAAATGCCAAAAAGGAGCATGAAAAGGCTCTGAACATTGCCTTGTTGAAGAAGTTGAATGAGATTTGGTTATAACTTCAGAAGGCACAAAGGACATCAGAGATGCAATGGATGAGGGCAATCTACTACTCAGCAAGATTTGTCAACTTCATTTATTCTGTGATGATGTGCTCACTCAGAAGGACAAACTACAATCTGATATGTAGTCATTTATTGTTATAGGAGAACCCTTCTAAGGTCTTCCTCCATTTGATTTTTGATGGAATTTTGCTTCTTTAAGAAGCCATGTAAATGTAATAAGAGCCAAGAGCTCATTGGTCTTGTTTAGGTCCTAGTTTAGGTCCTAGGTTCACAATTCTAGGTTGAGTTTTCTTGTGGAGTAGAGGGTATGTGTGCCATTGATGAGTTTGGCATCCTTTTAGCTTGGTTGTGTCCATAGGATAGCCCAATGTAGGCCCAAAAGTCAAGAAAAGCAACATTGCAAAAGCTGCTCAAAAGTTGCAAAAAGTTGCTTGACAACTTTTCAAAGTTGTCATGCAACTTTTCCACCTAATAGGTAATAACCTTAGTGTTATCGCTGTTTTAAAATTGGATTCTTTCCCCATATTTGGCTGTGGTTTTTGAAAAAATTTGTATAAGATGTGGCCCCAAATGCTTCAGCCTTGTTCTAAACCTGGAGGGTCTAAGGTTTTTCTAAGTTTTAGGCTTTATCTTTTGTGTTAGGTCCCCTGGTTTCTATTCCGACGTTACTTTATTTCACTTAAGTCATGGGTCGCGGGGTCGTAAGAAGTGTCCCCCCTTGCTATTTACCTAGGCGGTCATGTTTATTATTTGAAAATTTTCGCCTTTTATTATTTCCTTCTAAAGTGCCGGGCCCAGTAAACACTGATCAACTTCTGAAAGGATCTGACGGTCAGCGCTATTTCGCAAAGGCTAAGTGCTCACATTTTAAGGCTGCGAAATAGCGAGGATTAATATCAGCCGTCCATGTGTCATGCGGAGGAAGTGAAGGTTGCGGCTGTCAAGAAGGTGGGGCCCCCTCTACGTGGTCTTCTCTGGCGTATTGGAGTGCAGCACATGGTACAGGCCGCCACAGTCAACATTTTAAGATTAAGGATCTAAGTGGGCCCCAAAGATGAGTCAGCTCACAGGTGGAGGTGACCTGGCAAGGATAGCTCTTACAATTCATTGAGACCCCGTGGCTCCTTCCTGTGAATGAAAAGTCGACAGGTCAGCTTCGAAGATGACAGGGCGCCAGGTGTCCATGATGTGTCCATGGGCCCACCTCTTCTGAAAGCTCCTAGTAGGGTTTAAATGTCGCGCAAGTCGAGATAAGATCTAACGGCTCGCGCTATTTCGCAAGGGTAAGATGCTCACATTTTAAGGCTGCGAAATAGCGAAAGTTAACCTGGACCGTCCACGTGTCTTGATGACACGCGGTCTAAAAGGCAGCTGTGGGTCCCTATAGTGTATGTTCGACAAATGAAAAGTTGACAGGTCAGCTTCGAAGGTGACACGAAAGCCAGGTGTCTATGGCATTTCTGTGCGCCCACCTTTTCTGAGGTAGACCTGTCGAGACTGAAGTGGGGCCCCCCATGGTTCTTCTTCCGGCAAATGACAGAATGACAAATCAGCACAGTGGATGACTAGATGCCAGATGTCACTGATGACTCAGCGGGCCCACCATTCCTGAGGACCTGTTCGAAGGATTAAAAGGCGATTAACTTGAAAGATAATCCAACGGCCCGCGCTATTTCGCAAGGGTTAAGTGCTCACATTTTAAGGCTGCGAAATAGCGAGAATGAATATCAGTCGTCCACGTGTCATGATGATGACATGGCAAAAAGAGAAAAGCACGGGCCCGCTACGGTATAAAGGGCGACATTCAGCCAGTATCAAAATAGAATGTGAGGGGATTTTCTAAGCCAATGGTCGGATGCCGCGTGATATTATGTGGCCAATAAAAAGACAGGACTTAGACTAAGGACAAAGCCGTCAAAATGAAATTCACAGAGAGACACTTGCAGAAAGATTGCGGCCCGTTGGAGCTAAAATATGAATTCTCGTATGAATTCGATTTTGAAGGGATGGTCGAAGCATGCGGAATCAATGTTACAGTTAAGACCCAGAGTACAAGCATTTGATTTCCTAACAACCAAGTAAGGATATCTCTTAAAAGGATTTTTGCAGAGGAGGCAAACGCAGAGTTATCTTCTACAAATACAGAGAAGGCGAATTGGTTGCAGAGCGAATTTCTTCGAGCAGGCATCAGGTTTTTTTTTATTTTGCAGCCGTTCTTGTGTTGTGATACGTGAAACTGTTCCCGTATAGCAGAAATATTTTCAGAAGTAATATTTATCTGGTTGTATTGCAAATGGCTCCTAAAAGGGAATTTTCTGGTAAAGTTGATTATCTTGAAAGAAGTGTGTGTGATGACTTCTTAGAGCAGTTGACGCTGTCAACCAACCAGGCATCTAAGGCCAAAGAATTAGTACCCAGGGCTCCCCGACTGAAAATTGGAGAAGGATTGTATGATAAGGGTAATTGGTTAAGAGACCCACAGGTTGGGCTGTCTGGGTTGGGGTTATTTAAAATCGGTTTTGGAATGAGGAATTCTCCTGCTCCTCAAAATAGCATTTGGGAACTAGATGTTGGGAAATTGGTAGTCCCAGGGGTGTTCATGGATACAGATTTGTTAACCCAGATGGCTTTAAATTATGATTCAGTTACCAGGTGTATCCGGGATGTGAATGGAAAAACCCTCGTGGAGATAAATGCAGAAGAGCTGAGAAAAGCGTTTGGGCTTAGTGAGTTTAACAATTTCTTGGAGCATATAAGCTTCACACAATTAACTCAGGTGTACAGGGCACAGAGGACTCATCTCAGGAATGGGCCTCTCAAAGAACTTTTTCTGAAAGTGGGAAGGTTAGCAGTTGTAGGGCCCAATACACAAGAACCCTTTTCACTAAGTATGTTTACCTTAAGGGCAAAAGGGATGTACTGGGCACTTTGCCAAGTTCTAGGAGAGGATGCTGAATCTAATATACCAAATCATTATCTGTTAATGATTGTTCAAATTTTGAATCCTTCTCTTGCTATTACATTTGATTATGCCTCCTATATTGCTGATGCTATCCATGGAGGACTGATGGGGATAAAGAATGGGAAGGTGGATAGGCCATTTGGGTGGTATTCACTATTGATGCACCTCTTCCTCTTCAAAGGTGGAGATTATTTTGCCAGTGGAATGGATCTGGTAAAAGAAAAGGAGGGAGAGAAGATGCCAGTACAATTATGGAGCACCGTATTGTCATGGGATAGAGAGGATGCAAGTTTTCTAAAGTTTGATAAATACTTTGCATCCAAAATAAGGACTCTTCTTTGCTCTGACAATCCAGGAGTCCCCAAGATTCTTCTGGAATTTCTAAGACCAAAAGAATTCGCAAAGAATGTCAAGATTGTTCATAACTGGGGTGATATGTATTTGTATCCAGTGTCCACAGTGTTTAGGGTCTTTGGTTTCAGAGGCACCCCATTTTTGTTACCATACCAGGTCCCCCTCAAAGTGGGAATAGCTGAGATTCTCAGACAAATTGGTGACTTGCAAGAGGCAGAGTTAACAGGCCGAGGTAAAGGGACTATTTTCCCTACAGCTACAGTAGCCCACCAATTTGTAATTACCAGGGGCGGCTGGAAATGTTTTGAGGATTTCCTCAAACCCTACCATTTGTCCACTGCAGTGTCAAGATGTGCTGATCCGGAGGACTTCTACAATGGTGTATTCCGGAAGAAGGTAGCATGCAGAGGTAGGCCCCACCAATTCCACTTTCCTGAGGACCTCATCAGGAATGAATTTGATTTGGATGAACAGGAGTTGAGGAAGGAAAAATGGGTAGCTTACAGGAAGGCCCTGGATTTTGTGCATCAATTTGATGCTAGCTATGACCCATTGTCTAGCTTCTTCCCATTGGAAGAAAAGGTAAAATTTTTGATTATTTGTTTTGAGGATGTGATGCAGACAATAAAGGAGAAAAGGGGAGTTGTAATTAAAAACAACCCTGAGAAAGCAAGAATGATTTTGGGAAAATCAGCTCCTATTAAAGCCATCCCTCCTGGTGATTACACCCTGCATAAGAAAGCAGGTTATAGTGTGTTGGTGTCTGCAAGAGGGGAACCCTCTTCATCTAAAGGGAAGAGGAAAGCACATGAAGTCATTGACATCCAAGACAGCCCAAAGAAGCAGAGGGTGGGGAAGGAAGTGCAATCAGATACACCCTTATATTCCCCATCCCAATCCCCTCTCCACATTGGAGATGAACAAGCAGCAACTGAATACCTCTCTCAGTTGGGCAGTTTGGGGGAGATTGCGTACACATATGATGAAGTGGAAGAGGGGATGCCAGAAGAACCCACTGAAGCACAAATGGACATCACCTCGACTGAACTCAAAGGCCAGGAGTGGGATCCTGAGATAAAGAAGGCCACTAGTGCTTTTCTAGCCGATGATAGTTTTGTAACATCTGAAGCATTTATGCAGTTTATATGGAAACAACATATAGATAAATATAATGCTAGATGTGAAACAAGAAAGGCAGAACAATTAAATAAAGATCCAGCATTGGTGGAGGAAGAAATAAAACAGGAGATGATGGAAGAATTCAAAACCATCACTCCTGAACAGGGGAGAGATTTAGTAGCACAAGCTGGAGTGCTCATTTTGCCAGAATGGAATATTGCTGATGCTCTGGTGCTGGATGCAGTGAGGAAAGAAACCAAACCCATGGAAGGGGTTACATTCAGTAAAGACAATGCTGCTCTAGTCATGTGGTCCCTTAAGAGAAATGAGGACAAGAAGGGTAAAGACACCACAGGGACAAGTCACATTGGCGGATTGATGGTCAGGAGAGTAGAAAGCACAGGGGTAGTAGAGGCTGCTAGCACGGTGTTGGAGACTGCCAAATTTAGTGTTGCAGTAGCTGAGAAGGATGCTAAAGAAAAAGAGGCTCTCCAGCTCAAATTGGAAACAGTCTTGAAGGCTTATGACAGTGCCAAGGAGGAAATAAGAGGCAAGGAGAGTATTATTGCCAGATTGCAGAGCCAATTAGCAGGACAACGTCAACAAGGTGAATCTTCAACATTAATGATCACCTCTTCTCCTGCAAGACCTCCACCTACTAGCCCCATTATTGAGCTCCCACCATCTCCTGCACCTTCCAGCTCTCAGATGATAGAGATAACTCCCCAAGAATTGGAGAGTCTTAAGCAAACTCAGGCCTATTATGCAGGGAAGTATGAAGAAAAGATCAAGGCCACAGTCTCCAGTTTTGCAGACACTATAAATGCTTCACTCCTTCACAATAGTGTAGGAAAAGTCATGGAGATATGGACTGAGTTGATAAGAGATAAAGTCATATTGACACCCATTTTTGACAGATGGAGGCCTAGGGAGCAGGATTTAGAGTTCATGTGTGTTTCCTGTGATGAAGCAAGAGCTAACCCTATTATCAAATCCACTTCTGATATTACTAAGAGTTTATTGCAATTGGCGACAGAGGTGGATAATGTGGAAAGAAGGGTTAAATTGCTTAAAAAGGAATACACTGATCAGGTGTGTGAATTACTCCCAGGAATTTTTGCTAATCCAGATCAACTGAAAGACAAACAGATATGGCTCAATGAGATAAATGTTAAATTGTCAGCAAGGGTCAAGGGAATTATTGATCTGGATGACACCTCATTTTTTGTTATAACCATACAGGAAATAGAGAGAATTAAATCACACTACAGTTTTCTTAACTCAGAAGTCAACAAACTAAGGAATTCTTGGAAAAGGTTGACTAAGGTTAAAAGTGATGTGATTAATTTTGTATGGCCGACCGAGGAGACGTATGGTGAGTGGGGAATTAAATATTCCACTCGAGATCCGGAGCAGTTAGAGAACGTCCCTGAAAAGCCAGAGGAGGTTGCAACTGAATAACCTGTCCAACAGACTGCTGAAGAAGCTGAAAAGAGCGCATAACCGAAATTGTAACTTCTTCAATTTTTGAAGTAATTGTAACAAACTTTCCTCAAAGAAGTCCGAAGCTTTGTGCATCCATATTGTTATATATGGATACCAGGACTAGAGAGAAAGGGATCACACAATTTTTGTAAGAAAACGCTGCAGAAATGTTATCTGAGCTTTTCCAAAGTTTAATGGAGAATCAGACTCTTGTAAAATCTTTTTTCAAATGAATATCAATATACAGACCATCAGTTTTGAGTAAAGCTCTGTGTCGTCTTCAAATTTGTCCTTAATCGTATTTACTCTTTCATTCAGAATAATCTAGGATTTTTCTGTTTGAATGGAATTGTAAAGCAATCTCAGTATGGGTGTTTTTAGCATTTCTCTTTAGGAGGGAAATTAAACAGGCATGACCACTCTACCAGTAAATACTTCGGGACGAACGTTGAATTTTGAGGATCCTAGCTTATTTTGAAGTGATTAAATTCTTGTTGATGTTAGGCATTTACAGGGATAAATGGAGACCAAGTTGATGGGAAGTATAGAGATGTTTTATTTCAGGAGTTTTATTCGAGTTTGAGTGACTCTGCAGCCTTGGATAAAGCACTGGTACTAATCGAAGCTGTTTATTGCATGCTTTGTTGATCAAATATACTGAAGTTGAATATTGTTTCATTCTTTGCTTTCAGTTGTTTTTTCAAGGTGAACAAACTTACTGGTTTGTTGTGGGTTTGTTGCTTTAAGAATGTGAATTTAATTCATAAAGGGTATACCCGCCTGGGCTTAGGGAAGAGCCCGAAGTGTAGAAGGTCTAACCAAACCTTGTCATATGTTGTCTCTGAAATCCTTTTATCCTTGATGTCTTCTTGGCACTCATTTTAGATTATATTATTAAAGGCATTGAAGGGTAATCAGATTTTGAGAACAACAAAAGTGGCGACTCTGCTGGGGACAGTTATCACATAAAATTTGTGCAAAGACTTGTGGAAAATATTGTTGTGTTTGTGAGTAAGACTGCTTGCGTCTATTTTTCCCACAGCTTTGTGGGTGGCGACTCTGTTATTTTTGAACCAGTCCTTGTGAGATATAAACTTTCTAAAATAAAGACAAACGAGATGCAAGGAAATAAGCATACAAGATCATTCATGAAGAAACATCCTCGTGAAACCCTGCAAGAAGGTCTGCCCGAGCAATCACGAAGAGGCCAGAAGAGATCTGTGATGCATGAGCCGTCGAATGCTGCATGGGTGCAGAAAAACAACAATACTGGTAAGATGCCTAACCGACCTATTTATGCAAAGTCAAATTCATCTTCAAGAGATTCGGATCAGGATATTTTAGGTTTTCATTCAGGATTGTTCGGAAATATTGATGATATGCCTATTGTGAGTCGAGAGTTATCACATGCTAGTGTTTCTGCAAAAGATAGAACTAGTTCAAATGCTATTAGGCACTCTGTTCCTAGGACAATAGATGGGAACATTAGTTTGATTGATATAGATCAAGTTAATGTATCGGATTCTGAAGAAAATTATCCTGATGAGGATAAAATGTCCCAAGAAATTGAAGAATTAAATAAAAGAGTTCATCATTTAATATCCTTGAGGGCCCAAAAGGAGGCAAATAAGGAAAAGGAAGTTAAAGCCAAAATGATGGAGAGAGATAGGCTTCTTAGACAGATAGCTGATCTTGAAGTCCTTGCCAAGGATAAAGAAAAAAGTGATCAAAAAGGCCCGGTGATCAGGGAAATCTTAACCCCTAAGATCAGACCAGTTCCTAAGTCAGTAGCCCAGCCAAGTAAAGAAGTCCCTAATGATTCCCAACTCCCTAAGGTTAATTTTGACAAAGGAAAATAGATATGGGTAGATGATGGGGTAGAGTCTAAAATTGCAGAAGGGATTTCTCATAGGATCCTAGCACATGAGAGAGAGATGGAAAGGATGAGAAAGGAAAAGGAAGACCTCCAAATGGAGTTGGAAAAGGCTGAGTTAGAAGCTGCAAATCAGGAAGTTAAGAGAAAGATCAACTACCTAAAAGCTCCCCCTATTACATTCCCATCAGAAGATCTTAGTAAGCCTAATCCCCAACAAATTTCTCTCCCTCAGGTCAATATCCGACTAGCAGTGCACACTAACATTGCTTCAGTAAGCCATATACCTTCAAATAAGCAGTATACCCAAACATCTCAATCCCCAATCTCAAAGGCTAAGATGATTATGGGGAATAATAATACTGTTTCCCTTTTTCAAAGAAGGCCGATTAATCTAGAACAATATAAGCAATTGTTTTTTGATGGGATCCCAGGGTATCCAAATCATGTTCCCATTGAGTTAAGAGACAAACTCCATAAATTTGCCGGGAACAATGCAGTCAGTGCTGAGGAACATCTCAAATCTTTTGGGGATTTGATAAATGATTATGAGATAGTTGATGAGGATGTGATTATGAAACTATTTGTTCAATCCCTGGTTGATGATGCAAGAGATTGGTATAGAGGTCTTCCAGTAGCCAGCATAGGTTCATGGGAGGAATTCAAAAATTGCTTTCAAGAACAGTATGGTGATAAGACTAATGTGAGTTTCATGCTGAATGAGTTCAATAATATCAGAAAATCTGAAAATGAAATAGTCACTGATTTTAATGCTAGGTTCCAGAAGGCTATGCATAGATTATATCAGGTAATGAGGCTAGATGACAATATGTGCCTTAACACCTATTATAATGCATTTGATTCTAAAATGGCTTACATTCTCAGAGATAAAAATCCTCATAACTTGAGGGATGCCTTTAGAATTGCCATAAATGTTGAAAGTAATAGAAAGGCATCTGGCAAATTAGGAAGGAGGATAGATGGAAGATTATGGCATGAAACCAAGCAGCAACCTAACAAAGTGCTAAGGAAGAGGACAAAATAGAAAAACTGGTCACTGCTATGAAAGATTTGACTGCTAAGGTTAACAAAAATGATAAACCTCATTACAATTGGCAAGATAGACCTCCTAGGTTACATGATATGCCATACAATACAAATTGGAAGGATGGTAAGCCCCAAGTTGAGAAGCCTAAAATTGCCCAAAGCCAAGACACACCAGATCCTTTGAAAGGCAAGACTGTTAATAATATAGAAAATACTCCCTGGTGTATTGCTTGTGATGGACCACATTCTCCTCACCAGTGTGCAGTAGCTCAAGCTCTGGAGGAATCCATGAGACCAGAAGCAGAGCTTGATATTAATATGTTTGAAACTATCATAGAAAGTGATGAGGAATCTATGCCAAGTGAGGGCAGTGATGCGTTAGATAATGAAAGATCAGTAAAAGGGCAGTCAGCCTTAGGATGGCACCCTACATTGAATGTTGTAACAATTGAAGATGAAGAAGTTCATCTTAGGAGGCCTAGTGAAGAAGAGGTTAGAAATCTCACTAAGGCCGCAATCGCCAAAGCTAAACATAACTACAATTTGAGAAGCACCAAGAGAGATACTGATCAAGGTGAGCCAGGTTCCATGTTTGTAAAAGAGGTCACAAAGAAAGGGGCATCAAGCAGTGTTACTGCTACTGTTAAAGCTAGTCAAGAAAAAGAGGAACAAGTTAAAGACTCCCCTAGAACCACAGATGCCAAAAATGCTGATGATGTACAAAAGGTGGAAATAGTAAAAAGGGGTAACCAACTCAAAGTAGAAAAGGTTAAGGCTAATACTGAACAGTGTAATTATTCCACATTTAATATGGCCCAAGCTTTAACTCAAATGAAGGTCACTGTCCCATTAGTGGAGTTACTAAAGATTAAGGAACACAAGGATGCAGCTTTGTCTCTATTCTCTAGTATAGCTGATGGTGGTTCAGTATCATACACTGGTTCAGATAACATTGGGAAGGATCAAGAGTTCCAAACTCCAGAGGTATATGTTGGAACCACTATCACTCAGGAGCCTTCTCAGGTGGACCCTTTCTATGTCACTTTGCTAGTCAATAACCGGTTAATTAAAAACTGCATGATAGATTCAGGAGCAGCGGCTAATGTGATGCCATATGGTGTCATGAAAGAATTAGGATTGTCAATAACCACCGTGTATGGGAAATGTTATGCCATGGATAACAGAGAAGTGCCTGTGATAGGTACAATGAAAGATGTAGAAGTAAAAATAGCTGCATTTCCTGAAGCTACTTACAAAATGGATGTTATTGTCACTGATACTAAACCCCACTATGGCATGTTACTCTCTAGGCAGTGGGCTGCAGCAGTGGGGGGAAATGTTCAATTGGATTTGTCTTATGCTACTATTCTTGTTGGTGGCAATAAGGTCAAACTATACAGGGAGCCACGAGCTCCTAAGGTAGTTGAAAATGTGGACCCTAGTGTGCTTAACTGTATGATTGATGTGGATTTAGATAATTTCAGAATTCAGCCAGTATCACCTCAGTTGAAGAACACCGACCCAATTGTAGTTGAATTACAAGCACAACAGTATGGATTGTGGCAAATGTATTTTGATGGAGCTTGTTCCAAAGAAGGGTCAGGAGCAGGGGTTCTTTTTGTATCCCCATCAGGTATAACCTTCAAATATTCATTCTTATTGGCATTCCAATGCACAAATAATACTGCAGAGTATGAAGCTTTGTTATTAGGACTTGAGGTTGCAAAAAAGCATGGAATCCGATTATTGAAAGTGATGGGTGATTCAGAGCTGGTCGTCTCTCAGGTAAGATCTAAGTATGCGTCTAAGAATGATAAATTGAAGCAATATAAGCATGCTGTTTGGGATATTATTGAGTATTTTGATGCCTTTTCTATCAACTGGATAGAGCGAGCAAAAAATATTATGGCAGATTTCTTAGCTAATGTTGCTTTAAAAAATGACGATGCAACACTAACTGGTATCTCCACTGTGGAAATAAAAGCTAGGCCTGCTATCCCTGATAATGTATATAACTGGCAAGTTTTTGCTGATGATGATGATATTCTTAGGTTCATCCAATGTGTTGATGATTATGATGGACAAAAAATTGATTGTAATGCATTGGTGGAAGTAGTCGATGGCAGAGAGACAGTGTTTGGAAATGATATTGTCCAATTGGAAACCAACGAAATACCTAAAGGACTGGTGGAGTTAGAAAGCATGTTTAGTTATAATGACAGTCATCTACACCAGCAATCTACCACTAAGTTAGAAGAATTAGAGGAGGTCAACTTGGGGACAGAATCATCCCCCAAGTTGGTATATATTGGAAAGAAGCTACCTCCTCATGTTAGGACTAACCTAATCAGTTTACTGAAAAGGTATAAACATGTTTTTGCTTGGTCTTATGAAGATCTAAAGGCGTATAGACAAGATCTTTTTTAGCATGAAATTCCCTTACTTCCAGATGCTAAGCCTTTTAGACAGAAACAGAGACCTATCAACCCCTTGTTAGAAACAAAAATGCAACAAGAGTTGACTAAATTGAGAGAAGGGGGGATTATCAAACCAATCAGACATTCTTCATGGGTTTCTAATTTGGTCCCAGTGAGGAAAAAGAATGGAGATATCAGATTGTGTGTGGATTTTAGGAATCTGAATGTTGCTTCCCTAAAAGATAATTATTCATCTCCAAACATGGAAGCAATGCTACAAAGAGTGACAGGTTGTGATCTTTTGTCCATGATGGATGGTTTCTCAGGATACAATCAAGTACTTGTAAGGGAGTCTGAACAGTTTAAAACAGCTTTTACTACTCCATGGGGAACTTATGTGTATGTGAGAATGCCGTTTGGATTGAAAAATGCAGGGGCTACCTTTCAAAGAGCTATGGATGTGGCTTTTAAGGAATTCATTAACATTATTATGGTGGTTTACCAAGATGATTTAACTTGTTTCTCAAAGAGAGCTGATGATCACTGTGGACATTTAGAGAAGGTGTTTGATAAAGCCTTGGAATTTGGTGTATCACTGAATCCCAAAAAATGTCATTTTGGGGTCACTGAGGGAAAATTATTGGGACATATAGTTTCCAAGGAAGGAGTAAGAATAGACCCTGAAAGAATTGAAGCAATCAATAAGGTGTCTGAACCAAAAAATGTGAAAGGAATTCAGTCCTTTCTAGGCAAAGTGAATTTTGTCAGGAGATTCATTGCCAACTTTGCTGAGATAGTAAAGCCTATTGTCAAGTTGCTCAAGAAAGACACCAAGTTTCACTGGGATCAGGAAGCCTCAAAAGCTTTTAATGAGATTAAGAAAGCAATCCAGGAAGCACCAGTGTTGAAGTCCCCGGATTATGGTAAGCCTTTTTCTCTGTTTTCTTTTGCTTCATATCACACAGTGGCTGCAGTATTATTGCAAAAGGATAATGAGGGATATGATCATCCCATAGCTTTCTATAGCAAATCTTTGCAAGCGGCAGAATTAAAATATGAAACCATGGAGAAACAAGCTTATGCCTTGGTTAAAGCTGTTAAAGCCTTTAGGCCATATTTGGTGAATGCAAATGTCATTGCCTATGTTCCACATGCTGCAGTTAAAGATATTCTGTCTCAATCTGAGGTTACTGGGAAGAGATGCAGATGGATCAATAGAATTCAAGAGTTCAATTTGGAGGTAAAGATCACTAAATTGGTGAGAGGGTTAGGTTTGGCCAAGCTCATGGCTGAGTCAAATCTCATGAATGTAGAAGTACACAATGTTGAAGTTGAAGATATTTTGGTCACTAGTATTGAGAGGCAACCATGGTACACAGAGATAGTCCAAGTATTGAGGGGTAATATGCTGCCAGAAGGAATGACTCACAACCAGAAGAGAACTTTAAAGCTCAAATCCCAAAAGTATGTCCTCATTCAGGGTGATCTTTTTTGGAGAAAAAGAGATGGGGAGTTACTATTGTGTTTGGATGAATTTCAAGCTAAACAGATGTTGAATGAAATGCATGATGGAGTATGTGGAGGTCATTACTCTGCTAAGACTACAGCTGGTAAGATAATACGGGCTGGGTATTATTGGCCTACTTTGTTTAAAGACACCCATGCATATGTTCGAAGATGTGATTCATGTCAGAGATTTTCTTCTAAGCTCAAGTATGAAGGAGCCTTACCACTAAATCCAGTTTCTGTAGAAGCTCCTTTTGTTCAATGGGGTATTGATTTTATTGGAGAGATTGTTGAAAAGTCAGGAAGAGGCCATGGATGGATTATAGTAGCTACAGATTATTTTACCAAATGGATAGAAGCTATTCCCACAAGAAGAGCTACTAGTAAAATTGTCATTGATTTCCTGATGGATAATATTGTGACTAGGTTTGGAACACCTGCAAAATTGGTAATGGATAATGCTATGTGTTTCAGATCAGAAGAATTTGTAGGCTTTTGCAATAGTCATGGTATACTTATGTCATACTCATCACCTTATCACCCTCAAGGGAATGGACAAGCAGAATCTAGCAACAAAAGCTTGCTAACTATTATTAAGAAGATCTTAGAAGAAAACAAAAGGTCTTGGGATCAAAAGTTGAAATTGGCTCTGTGGGCAGATAGAATAACAGTTAAAAAATCCATTGGAATGTCACCTTTTGAGTTGGTTTATGGTACCCAAGCCAGATTACCGGTAAATAACCTTCTTCCAGTATATAAGTTTTTGCAGGAAGAGAGCATGGAACTATCTGAACCAATGGAGAACAGGATGATCCAAATTGTAGAGGTGGAAGAGCTTAGAACCTCCGCTCATAAGAAAAATCAAAAGCTCCAGCTACAGTCAAAGTATCTTTTTGATAAAAGAACATCGTTAAGGAAGTTTCAAATTGATGACATGGTTCTTCAGTGGAATGCAAAAGGGCAGGATAAAGGAAAGCATAAGAAATTTGAATCACTCTGGATTGGCCCTTTTGTAATTTGCGATTTGAATGGTAAGGATTCATATTTCTTGAAGAATATGAATGATGAGATGCAGGAATTTCCAGTGCATGGACAATTCCTGAAGTACTATTTCTCTTAATATCCATGCACAGTAGGTCCTTGGTTTGTATATATTTTGTTTCTTTCCTGCTTTCCTGGTTTTGGTCTGTGTTTTGGTCTGTTTCTCCAGATTTTCTGAGTTTTCTTGTGTTGATCTCGCAATCAACCATCCCCAGTCAGAGCCGCTGTTATCGCTGTTTTAAAATTGGATTCTTTCCCCATATTTGGCTGTGGTTTTTGAAAAAATTTGTATAAGATGTGGCCCCAAATGCTTCAGCCTTGTTCTAAACCTGGAGGGTCTAAGGTTTTTCTAAGTTTTAGGCTTTATCTTTTGTGTTAGGTCCCCTGGTTTCTATTCCGACGTTACTTTATTTCACTTAAGTCATGGGTCGCGGGGTCGTAAGAAGTGTCCCCCCTTGCTATTTACCTAGGCGGTCATGTTTATTATTTGAAAATTTTCGCCTTTTATTATTTCCTTCTAAAGTGCCGGGCCCAGTAAACACTGATCAACTTCTGAAAGGATCTGATGGTCAGCGCTATTTCGCAAAGGCTAAGTGCTCACATTTTAAGGCTGCGAAATAGCGAGGATTAATATCAGCCGTCCATGTGTCATGCGGAGGAAGTGAAGGTTGCGGCTGTCAAGAAGGTGGGGCCCCCTCTACGTGGTCTTCTCTGGCGTATTGGAGTGCAGCACGTGGTACAGGCCGCCACAGTCAACATTTTAAGATTAAGGATCTAAGTGGGCCCCAAAGATGAGTCAGCTCACAGGTGGAGGTGACCTGGCAAGGATAGCTCTTACAATTCATTGAGACCCCGTGGCTCCTTCCTGTGAATGAAAAGTCGACAGGTCAGCTTCGAAGATGACAGGGCGCCAGGTGTCCATGATGTGTCCGTGGGCCCACCTCTTCTGAAAGCTCCTAGTAGGGTTTAAATGTCGCGCAAGTCGAGATAAGATCTAACGGCTCGCGCTATTTCGCAAGGGTAAGATGCTCACATTTTAAGGCTGCGAAATAGCGAAAGTTAACCTGGACCGTCCACGTGTCTTGATGACACGCGGTCTAAAAGGCAGCTGTGGGTCCCTATAGTGTATGTTCGACAAATGAAAAGTTGACAGGTCAGCTTCGAAGGTGACACGAAAGCCAGGTGTCTATGGCGTTTCTGTGGGCCCACCTTTTCTGAGGTAGACCTGTCGAGACTGAAGTGGGGCCCCCCATGGTTCTTCTTCCGGCAAATGACAGAATGACAAATCAGCACAGTGGATGACTAGATGCCAGATGTCACTGATGACTCAGCGGGCCCACCATTCCTGAGGACTTGTTCGAAGGATTAAAAGGTGATTAACTTGAAAGATAATCCAACAGCTCGCGCTATTTCGCAAGGGTTAAGTGCTCACATTTTAAGGCTGCGAAATAGCGAGAATGAATATCAGCCGTCCACGTGTCATGATGATGACATGGCAAAAAGAGAAAAGCACGGGCCCGCTACGGTATAAAGGGCGACATTCAGCCAGTATCAAAATAGAATGTGAGGGGATTTTCTAAGCCAATGGTCGGATGCCGCGTGGTATTATGTGGCCAATAAAAAGATAGGACTTAGACTAAGGACAAAGCCATCAAAATGAAATTCACAGAGAGACACTTGCAGAAAGACTGCGGCCCGTTGGAGCTAAAATATGAATTCTCGTATGAATTCGATTTTGAAGGGACGGTCGAAGCATGCAGAATCAATGTTACAGTTAAGACCCAGAGTACAAGCATTTGATTTCCTAACAACCAAGTAAGGATATCTCTTAAAAGGATTTTTGCAGAGGACGCAAACGCAGAGTTATCTTCTACAAATACAGAGAAGGCGAATTGGTTGCAGAGCGAATTTCTTCGAGCAGGCATCAGGTTTTTTTTTATTTTGCAGCCGTTCTTGTATTGTGATACGTGAAACTGTTCCCGTATAGCAGAAATATTTTCAGAAGTAATATTTATCTGGTTGTATTGCAAATGGCTCCTAAAAGGGAATTTTCTGGTAAAGTTGATTATCTTGAAAGAAGTGTGTGTGATGACTTCTTAGAGCAGTTGACGCTGTCAACCAACCAGGCATCTAAGGCCAAAGAATTAGTACCCAGGGCTCCCCGACTGAAAATTGGAGAAGGATTGTATGATAAGGGTAATTGGTTAAGAGACCCACAGGTTGGGCTGTCTAGGTTGGGGTTATTTAAAATCGGTTTTGGAATGAGGAATTCTCCTGCTCCTCAAAATAGCATTTGGGAACTAGATGTTGGGAAATTGGTAGTCCCAGGGGTGTTCATGGATACAGATTTGTTAACCCAGATGGCTTTAAATTATGATTCAGTTACCAGGTGTATCCGGGATGTGAATGGAAAAACCCTCGTGGAGATAAATGCAGAAGAGCTGAGAAAAGCGTTTGGGCTTAGTGAGTTTACCAATTTCTTGGAGCATATAAGCTTCACACAATTAACTCAGGTGTACAGGGCACAGAGGACTCATCTCAGGAATGGGCCTCTCAAAGAACTTTTTCTGAAAGTGGGAGGGTTAGCAGTTGTAGGGCCCAATACACAAGAACCCTTTTCACTAAGTATGTTTACCTTAAGGGAAAAAGGGATGTACTGGGCACTTTGCCAAGTTCTAGGAGAGGATGCTGAATCTAATATACCAAATCATTATCTGTTAATGATTGTTCAAATTTTGAATCCTTCTCTTGCTATTACATTTGATTATGCCTCCTATATTGCTGATGCTATCCATGGAGGACTGATGGGGATAAAGAATGGGAAGGTGGATAGGCCATTTGGGTGGTATTCACTATTGATGCACCTCTTCCTCTTCAAAGGTGGAGATTATTTTGCCAGTGGAATGGATCTGGTAAAAGAAAAGGAGGGAGAGAAGATGCCAGTACAATTATGGAGCACTGTATTGTCATGGGATAGAGAGGATGCAAGTTTTCTAAAGTTTGATAAATACTTTGCATCCAAAATAAGGACTCTTCTTTGCTCTAACAATCCACGAGTCCCCAAGATTCTTCTAGAATTCCTAAGACCAAAAGAATTCGCAGAGAATGTCAAGATTGTTCATAACTGGGGTGATATGTATTTGTATCCAGTGTCCACAGTGTTTAGGGTCTTTGGTTTCAGAGGCACCCCATTTTTGTTACCATACCAGGTCCCCCTCAAAGTGGGAATAGCTGAGATTCTCAGACAAATTGGTGACTTGCAAGAGGCAGAGTTAACAGGCCGAGGTAAAGGGACTATTTTCCCTACAGCTACAGTAGCCCACCAATTTGTAATTACCAGGGGCGGCTAGAAATGTTTTGAGGATTTCCTCAAACCCTACCATTTGTCCACTGCAGTGTCAAGATGTGCTGATCCGGAGGACTTCTACAATGGTGTATTCCGGAAGAAGGTAGCATGCAGAGGTAGGCCCCACCAATTCCACTTTCCTGAGGACCTCATCAGGAATGAATTTGATTTGGATGAACAGGAGTTGAGGAAGGAAAAATGGGTAGCTTACAGGAAGGCCCTGGATTTTGTGCATCAATTTGATGCTAGCTATGACCCATTGTCTAGCTTCTTCCCATTGGAAGAAAAGGTAAAATTTTTGATTATTTGTTTTGAGGATGTGATGCAGACAATAAAGGAGAAAAGGGGAGTTGTAATTAAAAACAACCCTGAGAAAGCAAGAACGATTTTGGGAAAATCAGCTCCTATTAAAGCCATCCCTCCTGGTGATTACACCCTGCATAAGAAAGCAGGTTATAGTGTGTTGGTGTCTGCAAGAGGGGAACCCTCTTCATCTAAAGGGAAGAGGAAAGCACATGAAGTCATTGACATCCAAGACAGCCCAAAGAAGCAAAGGGTGGGGAAGGAAGTGCAATCAGATACACCCTTATATTCCCCATCCCAATCCCCTCTCCACATTGGAGATAAACAAGCAGCAACTGAATACCTCTCTCAGTTGGGCAGTTTGGGGGAGATTGCGTACACATATGATGAAGTGGAAGAGGGGATGCCAGAAGAACCCACTGAAGCACAAATGGACATCACCTCGACTGAACTCAAAGGCCAGGAGTGGGATCCTGAGATAAAGAAGGCCACTAGTGCTTTTCTAGCCGATGATAGTTTTGTAACATCTGAAGCATTTATGCAGTTTATATGGAAACAACATATAGATAAATATAATGCTAGATGTGAAACAAGAAAGGCAGAACAATTAAATAAAGATCCAGCATTGGTGGAGGAAGAAATAAAACAGGAGATGATGGAAGAATTCAAAACCATCACTCCTGAACAGGGGAGAGATTTAGTAGCACAAGCTGGAGTGCTCATTTTGCCAGAATGGAATATTGCTGATGCTCTGGTGCTGGATGCAGTGAGGAAAGAAACCAAACCCATGGAAGGGGTTACATTCAGTAAAGACAATGCTGCTCTAGTCATGTGGTCCCTTAAGAGAAATGAGGACAAGAAGGGTAAAGACACCACAGGGACAAGTCACATTGGCGGATTGATGGTCAGGAGAGTAGAAAGCACAGGGGTAGTAGAGGCTGCTAGCACGGTGTTGGAGACTGCCAAATTTAGTGTTGCAGTAGCTGAGAAGGATGCTAAAGAAAAAGAGGCTCTCCAGCTCAAATTGGAAACAGTCTTGAAGGCTTATGACAGTGCCAAGGAGGAAATAAGAGGCAAGGAGAGTATTATTGCCAGATTGCAGAGCCAATTAGCAGGACAACGTCAACAAGGTGAATCTTCAACATTAATGATCACCTCTTCTCCTGCAAGACCTCCACCTACTAGCCCCATTATTGAGCTCCCACCATCTCCTGCACCTTCCAGCTCTCAGATGATAGAGATAACTCCCCAAGAATTGGAGAGTCTTAAGCAAACTCAGGCCTATTATGCAGGGAAGTATGAAGAAAAGATCAAGGCCACAGTCTCCAGTTTTGCAGACACTATAAATGCTTCACTCCTTCACAATAGTGTAGGAAAAGTCATGGAGATATGGACTGAGTTGATAAGAGATAAAGTCATATTGACACCCATTTTTGACAGATGGAGGCCTAGGGAGCAGGATTTAGAGTTCATGTGTGTTTCCTGTGATGAAGCAAGAGCTAACCCTATTATCAAATCCACTTCTGATATTACTAAGAGTTTATTGCAATTGGCGACAGAGGTGGATAATGTGGAAAGAAGGGTTAAATTGCTTAAAAAGGAATACACTGATCAGGTGTGTGAATTACTCCCAGGAATTTTTGCTAATCCAGATCAACTGAAAGACAAACAGATATGGCTCAATGAGATAAATGTTAAATTGTCAGCAAGGGTCAAGGGAATTATTGATCTGGATGACACCTCATTTTTTGTTATAACCATACAGGAAATAGAGAGAATTAAATCACACTACAGTTTTCTTAACTCAGAAGTCAACAAACTAAGGAATTCTTGGAAAAGGTTGACTAAGGTTAAAAGTGATGTGATTAATTTTGTATGGCCGACCGAGGAGACGTATGGTGAGTGGGGAATTAAATATTCCACTCGAGATCCGGAGCAGTTAGAGAACGTCCCTGAAAAGCCAGAGGAGGTTGCAACTGAATAACCTGTCCAACAGACTGCTGAAGAAGCTGAAAAGAGCGCATAACCGAAATTGTAACTTCTTCAATTTTTGAAGTAATTGTAACAAACTTTCCTCAAAGAAGTCCGAAGCTTTGTGCATCCATATTGTTATATATGGATACCAGGACTAGAGAGAAAGGGATCACACAATTTTTGTAAGAAAACGCTGCAGAAATGTTATCTGAGCTTTTCCAAAGTTTAATGGAGAATCAGACTCTTGTAAAATCTTTTTTCAAATGAATATCAATATACAGACCATCAGTTTTGAGTAAAGCTCTGTGTCGTCTTCAAATTTGTCCTTAATCGTATTTACTCTTTCATTCAGAATAATCTAGGATTTTTCTGTTTGAATGGAATTGTAAAGCAATCTCAGTATGGGTGTTTTTAGCATTTCTCTTTAGGAGGGAAATTAAACAGGCATGACCACTCTACCAGTAAATACTTCGGGACGAACGTTGAATTTTGAGGATCCTAGCTTATTTTGAAGTGATTAAATTCTTGTTGATGTTAGGCATTTACAGGGATAAATGGAGACCAAGTTGATGGGAAGTATAGAGATGTTTTATTTCAGGAGTTTTATTCGAGTTTGAGTGACTCTGCAGCCTTGGATAAAGCACTGGTACTAATCGAAGCTGTTTATTGCATGCTTTGTTGATCAAATATACTGAAGTTGAATATTGTTTCATTCTTTGCTTTCAGTTGTTTTTTCAAGGTGAACAAACTTACTGGTTTGATGTGGGTTTGTTGCTTTAAGAATGTGAATTTAATTCATAAAGGGTATACCCGCCTGGGCTTAGGGAAGAGCCCGAAGTGTAGAAGGTCTAACCAAACCTTGTCATATGTTGTCTCTGAAATCCTTTTATCCTTGATGTCTTCTTGGCACTCATTTTAGATTATATTATTAAAGGCATTGAAGGGTAATCAGATTTTGAGAACAACAAAAGTGGCGACTCTGCTGGGGACAGTTATCACATAAAATCTGTGCAAAGACTTGTGGAAAATATTGTTGTGTTTGTGAGTAAGACTGCTTGCGTCTATTTTTCCCACAGCTTTGTGGGTGGCGACTCTGTTATTTTTGAACCAGTCCTTATGAGATATAAACTTTCTAAAATAAAGACAAACGAGATGCAAGGAAATAAGCATACAAGATCATTCATGAAGAAACATCCTCGTGAAACCCTGCAAGAAGGTCTGCCCGAGCAATCACGAAGAGGCCAGAAGAGATCTGTGATGCATGAGCCGTCGAATGCTGCATGGGTGCAGAAAAACAACAATACTGGTAAGATGCCTAACCGACCTATTTATGCAAAGTCAAATTCATCTTCAAGAGATTCGGATCAGGATATTTTAGGTTTTCATTCAGGATTGTTCGGAAATATTGATGATATGCCTATTGTGAGTCGAGAGTTATCACATGCTAGTGTTTCTGCAAAAGATAGAACTAGTTCAAATGCTATTAGGCACTCTGTTCCTAGGACAATAGATGGGAACATTAGTTTGATTGATATAGATCAAGTTAATGTATCGGATTCTGAAGAAAATTATCCTGATGAGGATAAAATGTCCCAAGAAATTGAAGAATTAAATAAAAGAGTTCATCATTTAATATCCTTGAGGGCCCAAAAGGAGGCAAATAAGGAAAAGGAAGTTAAAGCCAAAATGATGGAGAGAGATAGGCTTCTTAGACAGATAGCTGATCTTGAAGTCCTTGCCAAGGATAAAGAAAAAAGTGATCAAAAAGGCCCGGTGATCAGGGAAATCTTAACCCCTAAGATCAGACCAGTTCCTAAGTCAGTAGCCCAGTCAAGTAAAGAAGTCCCTAATGATTCCCAACTCCCTAAGGTTAATTTAGACAAAGGAAAATAGATATGGGTAGATGATGGGGTAGAGTCTAAAATTGCAGAAGGGATTTCTCATAGGATCCTAGCACATGAGAGAGAGATGGAAAGGATGAGAAAGGAAAAGGAAGACCTCCAAATGGAGTTGGAAAAGGCTGAGTTAGAAGCTGCAAATCAGGAAGTTAAGAGAAAGATCAACTACCTAAAAGCTCCCCCTATTACATTCCCATCAGAAGATCTTAGTAAGCCTAATCCCCAACAAATTTCTCTCCCTCAGGTCAATATCCGACCAGCAGTGCACACTAACATTGCTTCAGTAAGCCATATACCTTCAAATAAGCAGTATACCCAAACATCTCAATCCCCAATCTCAAAGGCTAAGATGATTATGGGGAATAATAATACTGTTTCCCTTTTTCAAAGAAGGCCGATTAATCTAGAACAATATAAGCAATTGTTTTTTGATGGGATCCCAGGGTATCCAAATCATGTTCCCATTGAGTTAAGAGACAAACTCCATAAATTTGCCGGGAACGCTGCAGAAATGTTATCTGAGCTTTTCCAAAGTTTAATGGAGAATCAGACTCTTGTAAAATCTTTTTTCAAATGAATATCAATATACAGACCATCAGTTTTGAGTAAAGCTCTGTGTCGTCTTCAAATTTGTCCTTAATCGTATTTACTCTTTCATTCAGAATAATCTAGGATTTTTCTGTTTGAATGGAATTGTAAAGCAATCTCAGTATGGGTGTTTTTAGCATTTCTCTTTAGGAGGGAAATTAAACAGGCATGACCACTCTACCAGTAAATACTTCGGGACGAACGTTGAATTTTGAGGATCCTAGCTTATTTTGAAGTGATTAAATTCTTGTTGATGTTAGGCATTTACAGGGATAAATGGAGACCAAGTTGATGGGAAGTATAGAGATGTTTTATTTCAGGAGTTTTATTCGAGTTTGAGTGACTCTGCAGCCTTGGATAAAGCACTGGTACTAATCGAAGCTGTTTATTGCATGCTTTGTTGATCAAATATACTGAAGTTGAATATTGTTTCATTCTTTGCTTTCAGTTGTTTTTTCAAGGTGAACAAACTTACTGGTTTGCTGGACTGGTTTGCTGTGGGTTTGTTGCTTTAAGAATGTGAATTTAATTCATAAAGGGTATACCCGCCTGGGCTTAGGGAAGAGCCCGAAGTGTAGAAGGTCTAACCAAACCTTGTCATATGTTGTCTCTGAAATCCTTTTATCCTTGATGTCTTCTTGGCACTCATTTTAGATTATATTATTAAAGGCATTGAAGGGTAATCAGATTTTGAGAACAACACTTAGATTGGCATGGAGAACTCTAACTTTGGAACACAAACTAAGGCAAATACATTATATATTGTGGCAAACCCTAAAATGAGGGGTTGGATGTTAGATTGTACGGCCCAATGGAAAAGACTTTGACTGTGACTGTGTTTTTGTTGCCAGTCGGCACAAATGGAGCATTAACAAATTGACAATGGATTGTTTTGCAAACTAAATGGTGTTGAGAGTCTTGTATTATGTCTATAATTTCATTTTGAGCATTTAGGTTAGGTTTATTATGGATGTTTTGTGTGTTTTGCAAATATTTTGTGTAGTTACTCTTTCACTGTCCAATTTCGGACTCTTTTGTGTAAATGGGTTGACAACTCCTATCCCCATTGTGGAAACACCATGAAACCATGGGGAATAGGAGTGAAAACCCTATACAGTACCTCAAAGGAAGCAGGGCCCCTGAAGATGCAGGAAAGCCTTTCAAAGACCCACTCCTAGGCGAGATTGGACTGTGCCCGGCTAGGAAGGGTTGAGGTTGCAAAGGTCCATGAGAGCAAGGTAGGACAAGGAAGGAGGCACCCTTTGGAGGAGTTGTAGAGGGGTGTGTGGAGCACCATTGGTGAGAAGGAGGAGCTTCTACCAATCTAGATAAGGTAATAAAGACAACAAACTATCATTGTGACCCTGTCAGGCCTAAAAACCCTCATAAAAACCCTCAAAAACCCCTAAATTCACCTAGGGCAGTGTACAGACACTTGGAGGCCCAAAACTAGGAAAATATTTGAGCCTTTACCAAATGAATAGTAGTCCCTTTGGGAAGTTTCACAAGTTTGAGCATCATTTGCAAGAGGGAGCCCTAAAAGTCTGGAATGGAGGCCTAATTGGGCACATTCCTTGTAGCCCTATTTTGTAGGAAAGAAGCAAAATAGTGAGATCGGTAACAAATAGGAAGGTCAATGCCTCTAGGGGGCACATGAATGGATGGAAAACTATGTCAAAGACCTATCCTATCCTTGCTAGGACATAAGAAGGTGGAGGAGGAGCTAAACCCTTATTAGCCTATGTGAGGGTTTTGAAGCTTGTGAGTAGGTGTGACCTTGGGAGAAGTATCACAGGTTGTTGGTGGGTGGATTGGGCAAGGTCAGGGGATTCCTCAAGCAAGGGAAGTCCTAGAGGCCCTAGGGTGTGGTTGGAACACCTAGTGATCCAAGGAAAGGATTAAGGAGCATAGACTAGGCTAGTCTATCCCATATCCATTCCCATCAGATTGGTATCAGAGCAAGTTAAATATTTGGTGGACTATGCATGTCTCTATATTCTGGTGAATTAGTAGGGGAGAACATAATGGTCACTAATGTAGAGTTGGCTAGGGAGGTAGAAGAATGAAAGGAGAAAAATAGACTCCTTGAAGATGCTATGAGTGAGATAAGGAACAAGCTGGAAGAAGTGGTTGATCAAAGGGCACAAGAACTCTGTGGTGCGGAAACTAGTGATAGAGGCAAGAAAGCTATTGACCTTGATGACATCATACCTGATCCAGACCCCTTAATCAATGAAGAACCTTTTGTAAAGGCCATCAAGGTTTTTAATACAAAAAATTTTGAAGGATTGCCACATTTCAGTGGAAGGATGGACATTGACACCGTCATGGAATGGATTGAGGGTATGGAGAACCACTTTGAGTGTGAAGGTGTGATAGAAGCTCAGAAGGTTAAGGTTGCCAAATCAAGACTAAGGGGAGCAGCCTTGACATGGTGGAAGTACTTGTAAGAGGAGAGAGCTAGCATGGGAAAGCTACCTATTGCAAACTGGAAGGCCATGGTGAGTAAGATCAAGGAGAACTACTTGCTAGAGGATTATGAAGTCCAACTTCATAAGAAGAGATAGGTATTGAAGTAGAAAGACCTTGATGTGACTTCCTACACAGAGGAGTTTCAAAAGCTTTGTCTTAGATCCAAATTCCAAGAAGAGGAATCCATTAAGGTGGCTAGGCATCTAAGTGGCCTAAAGTGGAACGTCCAGGAGGAGATAAGCCTATGGACTCCTACCACTGTCCAAAAGTGTCATCAGCTTGCTGCTAAGGTGGAAGAGAGGAACAAGAGGAAGGGAGACTCCAACAATAGGGGTAGAGGCAGAGGTAGAGATCAAATGAATCACTGAGGTGGTTACCAAAGCAAGGCAAGTGAGCAAAGGAATCAAGGAGAGTCCAAGTTGACTGAGCATAATAGTGAAACCACTCTTAGAAGAGGCCATTCTCAAGGAAGAGGTACACAAGGGGGCCCAAATAGGAGCAGAGGTACTGGCAGGGGTAATTCCTACTTTGCAACCATGAAATACTACAATTGTGGTCAATTGGGACACCCGGCCTATAGATGCCCTAACAAGCCTACCTCATCAAATAGTGGAAAGAGGGTTGCTTATGCCCATGAAGACACATCAAGCAGAAAAACACCTAAGGTGGACCATATTGAATCAGAGATTGGAGAAAATCTAATGTTCAATAGAGTCTTGATAAGACAGCTGGTTAAGGATGAACCTAAGCATAGGAGAGCATTGTTTAGGGTGAGATGTAAAATCTTTGGTAAGGTTTGTGAGGTGATAGTTGATTCAAGGTCAACTGATAACATCATATCAGATGAGGTAGCCGAGAAGTCAAAACTCACAAAGATACCCCACACTAGCCCTTACAAGGTGACATGGTTGAATCAAGGACATAGTGTGCTTGTCAATGAACAGACTTGGGTAGAGTTCTCTATTGGAGGATACAAGGATAAGATCCTTTGTGATGTGTTACCCATGGATGCTTGTCATTTGCTGCTAGGTAGACCCTGGCAATTTCATAGGAAGATGATCTATGATGGAGAGGAGAACTCCATTTCCTTTAAGAAGGACAACAGAACCTATAAGATTCAGTCTCTGACAGAGAATGATGAGGGAACCTCAAGAACACCTAGTGTCTTACTTAATACTGGTAAAGATTTCTTACACCTACTACATGAAGAGGAGGCAGTGGGATGTGCCATCTTTGTGAAGCCAAAGGAGAAGGAAGATAAGTTGCAGATAGAGGTACCTAAGGAGGTAAAACAAATGTTGCAAGAGTATAAAGATATAGTGAGTGATGGAGCACCTACAACACTTCCACCAAGAAGGTCTATAAGCCATCAAATAGACTTTGTCCCTGGTCTATCCCTACCCAATAAAGCAACATATAAGCTCACTCCTAATCAAAACAAGGAGGTGGCAAGGCAAGTGCGGGAGTTGTTGGATCAAGGACTGATCAAGAAGAGCATCAGCCCATGTGCAGTCCTGGTAGTACTAGCAACAAAAAAGGGAGGCAAGTGGAGGCTTTGTACTAATTCAAGGGCAATCAATAGGATCACCATAAGGTACTTATTTCCTATTCCTAGAATAAAGGATTTGATGGATTGTTTAGGAGGTGCCATGTATTTTACTAAGTTGGACCTTAAAAGTGGTTATCATCAGATTAGAACTAAGGAGGGTGATGAGTGGAAGACCACTTTTAAGACCATAGAAGGGTTGTATGAATGGCTTGTGATGCCATTTGGACTTACCAATGCCCCAAGAACCTTCATGAGGTTGATGAATGAGGTGTTGAAGGACTTCATAGGTAGATTTGTGGTGGTGTACTTAGATGACATACTCATCTATAGCAGAACCAAAGAGGAGCACCTAGAACATTTGAGGTTAGTCCTAGAGAGGTTGCATGAAGAGAAGTTGGCAATCAACTTAGAGAAGTGTGACTTTTTGAAGCAAGAGTTAGTCTACTTGGGGTTTGTGGTGTCTAAGGGAACCTTGAAGGTGGATCCAAGCAAAGTGGAGGCGATCTGGAATTGGCCTACCCCTAAAACTGGGACTGAAGTTAGGAGTTTCCATGGTTTAGCCCAATTCTATAGAAAGTTTGTGAGGAACTTTAGTGGCATATGTGCACCAGTACTTGACACCATAAAAGGAGGCCTTAAAACTAAGTTCAAATGGACTGAACAAGCTAATGAAGCATTCCAATTATTGAAGCAAGAAGTAGCCACAAAACCCATCCTACTCTTACCTACTTTTGACAAGATATTCACATTGGAATGTGATGCAAGTGGAATTGCAGTAGGCGGTGTATTGAGTCAAGAGGGAAGGCCTATGGTATTTTTCAGTGAGAAGATTAATGAGGCAAAGAAGAGGTATTCATCATATGATCTAGAGTTGTATGCACTAGTTCAGTCTCTCAAGAAGTGGAGGCATTACCTACTCCTAAAGGAATTTGTGGTGTTCACAGATAACCAAGCTTTGAGTTACATCAGCACTCAAGAGAAGCTTAGCAATAGACATTTGAAGTGGATGGAGTACCTCCAATCCTTTACCTTTACCATCAAGCATAAAAAGGGGTAGCTTAACAAGGTGGCATATGCTTTAAGCTAGAAGTTGTTGACTGTCCAAGAATTGCAATTGCAGAGCATAGGGATAGAAGGTTTCAAGGATCTCTATGAAGAAGATGAGGACTTCTCATCAGCCTACAAGGTTTGCAAGGAGTTTGAGAATCATTTTCATGGTGAGTATGCAGATTACACTCTTCAAAATGGTCTCTTGTTCAAAGGCAATCAGTTATGTGTGCCTAGAGGATCCATGAGAGAAAATCTCATATAAGAGAAACACAATGGTAGTCTAAGTGGACACTTTGGAATCAATAAAACTTTGGATCTAGTACAGAGGTACTACTATTGGCCTAGGTTACCAAGGGATGTGAGAAGGTATGTGGAGCAATGTGGTGTGTGTCAAAGGGCAAAAGGAGGATCAAGTAATGCAGGCCTTTATCAGCCATTACCGGTCCCAAATAGGCCTTGGGAGTGTGTGAGCATGGACTTTGTGGTAGGACTCCCCAAGACAAAGACAAGTATGGATAGCATCTATGTGGTGGTAGACAGATTTTCTAAGATGAGCCATTTTATTCCATGTAGAACTACTCATGATGCTAGTTATATTGCACATCTCTTCTTTAAGGCGGTTGTAAGGATTCATGGACTCCCATTAAGTATTGTTTCAGATAGGGATAGCAAGTTCATGGGCCATTTTTGGCAAACATTATGGAGAAGACTAGGGACTAACTTATCATTCAACTCAGCTTACCATCCACAAACTTATGGTCAAACTGAAGTCATTAACAGGGTGTTAGGCAACTTGTTGAGGTGTCTAACCAAGGAGTATGGGAAAAATTAGGATCTAGTTATTCCACAAGATGAGTATACCTACAATGACAATGTGAATAGGACCACTGGAAGGAGTCCTTTTGAGGTTGTCTATGGCAGACATCCAAGAGGGTTGTGTGGACTAAGAGAACTTGGTTCCATGGATATGAAGAGTGGGAAAGCAGAGGACTTCACTCAAACCATCAAGGAAGTCCAAGAATGGGTCAACAGAGCCATCCTAGAGTCTACTCAAAAATTGAAAGCTAAAGTGGATGAAAAAAGGAGAGAGGTTCAGTTCAAAGTGGGTGACTATGTGATGGTCCATTTAAGCAAAGCTAGAATGCAAAGTGGTAAGCCTACTAAGCTACAAATGAAGAGGGTAGGACCTTGTAGAATTCTGTCCAAATATGGTGAAAATGCCTACAAGGTGGATCCTCCTTCAAATTTGGCTATATCACCAATCTTCAATGTTGTTGATCTGATACTATACAAAGGTGAAATAGTTGGGCAAACTGAGAATCAAGCCAAGGTGTTGTAGAACTTGGATATGAATACCTTACCTCAAGTGAAGTAGCCCATAGCAGAGGAGATCTTGAAGTCAAGGGTGAAGAATTATACTAGACACCAGGTCTACATGGAACACTTGGTGAAGTGGGCAGGTCAACCTGAGTCTGAATCCACTTGGGTTGAAGAGGGTAGGTTCAAGAAACTTGGTATTGACTCAACTCTCATCTCTCCCCTAGTTCCTCAATTCTATGTAGAGGGGGTGTATGGTGTAGGAGAACCCTTCTAAGGTCTTCCTCTATTTTATTTTTGTTGGAATTTTTCTTCTTTAAGAAGCCATGTAAATGTAATAAGAGCCAAGAGCTCATTGGTCTTGTTTAGGTCCTAGGTTCACAAGTCTAGGTTGATTTTTCTTGTGGAGTAGAGGGTATGTGTACCATTGATGAGTTTGGGGTCCTTTTATCATGGTTGTGTCCAAAGGATAGCCCAATGTAGGCTCAAAAGTCAAGAAAAGCAACATTGCAAAAGTTGCTCAAAAGTTGCAAAAAGTTGCTTGACAACTTTTCAAAGTTGTCATGCAACTTTTCCACCTAATAGGTAATAACCTTAGCTTGGCATGGAGAACCCTAACTTTGGCACACAAACTGAGGCAAAGACATTATATATTGTGGCAAACCCTAAAATGAGGGGTTGGATGTCAGATTGTACGGCCCAAGGGAAAAGACCTTGACTATGATTGTGTTTTTCTTTCCAGACTGCACAAATGGAGAATTAACAGATTGACAATGGATTGTTTTGCAAATTAAATGGTGTTGAGAGTCTTGTATTGTGTCTATACTTTCATTTTGAGCATTTAGGTTAAGTTTATTGTGCAGGTTTTATGTGTTTTGTAAATATTTTGTGTAGTTACTCTTTCACTGTCCAGTTTTGGACTATTTTGTGTAAATGGGTTGACAACTCCTATCCCCATTGTGAAAACACCATGAAACCATGGGGAATAGGAGTTCATACCCTGTACAATACCTCAAAGGAAGTAGGGCCCTTGAAGATGCAGGAAAGCCTTCAAAGACCCACTCCTAGGCAAGACTGCAGTGTGCCCGGCTAGGAAGGGTTGAGGTTGCAAAGGTCCATGAGAGCAAGGTAGGACAAGGAAGGAGGCACCCTTTGGAGGAGTTGTAGAGGGGTGTGTGGAGCACCATTGGTGAGAAGGAGGAGCTTCTAGCAATCTAGATAAGGTGGTAAAGACAACAAACCATCATTGTGACCCTGGCAGGCCTAAAAACCTTCATAAAAACCCTCAAAAACCCCTAAATTCACCTAGGGCAGTGTACGGACACTTGGAGGCCCAAAAGTAGGAAAATATTTGAGCCTTTTCCAAATGAATAGCAGTCCCTTTGGGAAGTTTCACAATTTTGAGCATCATTTGCAAGAGGGAGCCCTAAAAGTCCGGAATGGAGGCCTAATTGGGCACATTCCTTGTAGCCCTATTTTGTAGGAAAGAAGCAAAATAGTGAGATCGATAACAAATAGGATGGTAAAAACCTCTTGGGGGCACATGAATGGATGGAAAACTATGTCAAAGACCTGTCCTATCCTTGCTAGGACCTAAGAAGGTGTAGGAGGAGCTAAACCCTTATTAGCCTATGTGAGGGTTTTGAAGCTTGTGAGTAGGTGTGACCTTGGGAGAAGTATCACAGGTTGTTGGTGGGTGTATTGGGAAAGGTTAGGGGATTCCTCAAGCAAGGGAAGTCATAGAGGCCCTAGGATGGTTGGAACACCTGGTGATCCAAGGAAAGGATCAAGGAGCATAGACTAGGCTAGTCTATCCCATATCCATTCCCATCATTTATTAGCACCTTCAAGATGCCATATGATTCCTTCTCCACATATGGACAAACTACTCACCGATTTCAACTTCAGTCTACAAGATTAGAGGCAGAGATAAGCAACCAAACATGTAATTTGCAGGAACTTCAACTAGTCCTACTACCAAGACTACAAATTCTCCAGAAATGCTACCTCAATATAGATGCCCTAACGATTACTCAAGAGATGAGTACCATGGATGCCATGGAGGAGAAGGTTTATTAGATGCAAATAGAGAATGAGGTTGCTACTGTTAGGTACTGGAGACAACTAAGAGGGGGGGGTGAATCAGTTGTCAACTACTTTCTCTACAAAAGACAACTTAACCATCTTAATGCTTAATACCGGTAAACCAGTTAAGTATGTCAGTAGACAATGTTAATAGTTAATAGCTATATCGGTAAAGATTAATGCATGAAACATAAACACAAAGTCATCCACAACACATGACACCAATATTTGTACGTGGAAACCCTGTAAAGGGAAAAACCACGGTGGGAAACCTTACCCACAATCAGATGATACTACTACAGATAGTAAGTGTACATAAATGGGGTCTGCACATGCAGAAAGGCCAACAGCCTAGAGCTCACTGCTCAATCACAAAATGGGAGTCACATTGACTACAGTTGGATGGTTAAATCCAATAAGAATGTACTGCACAAAATAGCATCTTCATATGCTAGATTCAATACTGGTGTAATGCTAATATGCTTTCACAAAAACCTAGCTTCACCTTCAAATGATTTCTTCATGTATAGCTCTGCTTAATCTCGCATATACATTCACACAATTCTTTTTTGCATTCCACATTCGATCTTACAAATAAGATCTTACATTTATACCATAACCTAAGACCAATTTTAGTAGGTCGGCTCTACAAGATATTACAATAAAAACATTTTACAAACAATATAATATCTGATGCAATAACTGATTGAACATGTCAGCTTAATGCATTTACAACAATAATTAATCATTTCCTTAGCATGCCATGCTGATTTGGAAAAAGATAAACCTACCGGTGTAACCCTAGGTAACCCTGGACCTATTTGCCAGTAAAAGAAAATATGCAAATATGAATATACCAATGAACAAAACTCTAGGACAAGATGTTCGAATGATGTCTTCGACATTACCAAGTGTCTTCCACATAATTTTGAGTGCCAATGATCATTATATCTTGCCGGTGAACCATATACTAGTAACTGTGCAATAGTTACTTGCTTGCTAGTGAATGTTGTTGGATCTCGAAAGTGCTAGTGTTTTAGTAGGTGTTGACATCAATGATGAAACCATACCAAAATACCAATAGCTACCTCATTTCTTGAATCATGGTCTTTATCCATGAAGACATTTACGCAGGATTTTAAATCAGTTTTTGACAAGTTTCACTCTTTATTGTCATAAACTTTTTAAATCAGTTTTTAATGCTAATGGAATAGGGGTTTTTCAACTGTACTTTGTCATTGTTGGCAAAGGGGGAGTAGTATTTTGTATTTAAAATTTTGATGCATGCTTTGCATACTTTCATGTTTATCTCAATAAGGAAGTAGTATACATTGTATTTTCTGCAAAAGGGATAGTTTATATGCATAGGGGGAGTAATTTAGCTTATGGCATAATTTTGTTGTAAAACATTTAGATGTCAAAATTTTTCCTAAGTGTTGCCATCAATGACAAATGGGGAGATTGTTGGCATTTTGATGATTATGTTGTGATTGTCATTGATGGACACACAATTGCTATGAGATCACTTTGAGAATGTATGAATTATGATCAACTGGTAATTGTTCCAAATCAGTATCATGTTGTAGTCTTTAGACTACTGTTGTTATGCAGAAAGTGTTTACCGATCTCAAGTGGTATAAAGACCCAAGCGGTATAGAGAGATCAAGCGGTTTAAGGATCTCAAGCGGAGTGGAGTAAAGGAGCCAGAAGCGGCAATTATCTTTTTCCCAATCTTCAATTTTTGTCAACCGATAATTTGTTAAACTAGTATTACTCTGAGTCACCAATCGGTAACCGGAAAGTTGGACAAATTGGTAATACTTTGTGATGAGTTACCAATCGGTATATTTTTGTGATGAGTTACCATCCACCGACACTTTGACAATGATTTTGTGTTGTGTTACAAAATGTGTCTAGATACAATGAACCTAGGAACTTGCAATGTAATCCTATTGGACCGACATGAAATTAGATTCCTTTTAAGGACATCATGTCTAGGGTTTTAGTATGTGTGTAGCTATTAGGGTTTGTGGTGGTTGATGAGCTCTTAAATGTGTGATCTTAACTGAGAAGAAAAAAGTCTGTGAGTTGTAACAGAGTAAGGAGTTACTGAAGACTAAAGTAATGCTGAAATGCATTAGCTATGAGCTACAATGGATCTAATCAAGAAGACTGTGCCATTTGCTAGATCATTCACTTGTTGATTACTCACATCTTTGACAAGTTAGAAACCCTTAACTGGGTAGGCCTAGAAAAGCCTTTGTAAATCCTCTAACAAGGTGGTTCACATCTATGGATCTGAAATCCTCTCACAAGGTAGTCTTTAATCAAACTTATCTCCTAACAGAGATTGAGATTCGTAATAGGATCTGTTCTGGTAAAGAACATTGTATTACCTTAACCGGTCTAACCTTAACCGGTCTAGTTACTATTCTGCAGATAGTTACTTGTGAGTTTCATCTCACCGTGGTTTTTCCCATTTGGGTTTCCATGTCGAAATCTCTTATGTTATGGTGATTGTGCTTTTGTGGGTGAATGCATTATTTGCTATTTGGTTTGCATGTGTGTTAACCGGTTTGTTTGCTAAACTGTTTTACCAGTTTACTGCTAGACTATTAAAGTGTTTAAGTATAGTATTTTTTGGTATACTAATTCACCCCCCCCTATTAGTATTCATCAGTAATGCCCTTTCTATTTATAGTTTTGAGATGTGTATATATTGATGATGTTATAGGTTTGTATCTATGATGTATGGGTTGAGAGTTTGTTTTCTTGTTGAGTGATTAATTTATTTGCTTCTTTAGTGTTTTTATGGTTCCTTCATAACATATGATATGTATTGACCATCAACATGTTCAAGATGAGGATCCCTCAACATGTACGAAGATAATGTTATTGCACTGCGATTTGTTTGTTGACACTATTGTGCCTAGTTCCTTGTGAGGATTTGATGTGATCATTTATGATGATATTGATGTGATTTGTGTGAGATTATGTTATACCTATTTTTTCTTATATTTAAATTTAATGATGTTCGATATATTGGTCAAAGATGGATTAATGTGATCATAAAGTTATGATATGTGATGTATTGTTTAAATATGAATTAAGTTCATTGGGAATCACTATACTTCAAGGAAATAATTTATTTATGTTAAAGTTAAATGAATGTTTTTAAAATTAGTTAAATGAAAATGTTTTTAAAATTAGTTAAATGAAATGAGTTATATACATGATATTTGACCTCCTCCAAGAAATTGTATGTTCTCTATCTGTTATATATGTATGCACAGGTAACCTTGATGTGTGTTGAGTGGTTGTAGGTACATAGTATTGACTTCACTTGGATACATAAGTCTACGTATACCTCGATGGTGGTTATGAGGAGATGTTATATTGGCCAATTCTTACTATGCCTTACCCATCCCATGCAGTTGAATATGATTTCCCATGACATTACTAGTGTTATACCATGGATACTATGATTGGTAATGTTCCATAAAACCCTAATCCCTTTGGTGACCAACTAGTGAAGAGTGTTTGAATGTTTGTGGTAATTTAATTAATGATTAAAATCATTATCTGGCTTATTTATATTCATTTTTATTACATTTCATAATGAGCAAAATAAAGAATTAACACAATGCAACCATACCACATAACACCATTATTTGTACGTGGAAAACTTGGTAAAGGGAAAACCACAGTGGGAAGCCTACTCATAATCAGATGATACTTCTGCAAAAAGTATGTGATACAATAAGGGGCCTACACATGTAGGAAGGCACACTTTCTAGAGCGTATTGCTCATTACAAAGGAGTCTCACTAACTACAGAGATGTTATAACCACCTTAATATAATTGGAAAACAATCCAGAAGAATGAACTGCCAGAGATAGCATCTACCATGCCTAATTACAGTCCTTGTTAAGCTCAATACCAGAGGCCTTTGACCTCTTACTTAAACCCAATTCGATCACCTATGATCAACAAGATCTCCTTCGCATATGATATTTCATTCCACGACCATGAATATTGCCACACCCGATCTATAATGAGATCTTACATCAATTTATACAAACTCTAAGGCCTAAACCAATTAGGTCGGCCACCTAAAAGATATTAGAATAAGATCATTACATTCATCCATATTACAATGATATGCCATGTTGTCTTTAGACCAAAACAACATTAACCAATCCATAAAACATCTATGGTAACATGTAGAGAACACATTAACATGATACCGGTCCATAACCTAGATAGGTATTGGACCTAATCTGGGTCCATCATGCCAAAGCAATGTCTTCAATCAGTCGAGGCATGATCAAGGATCACCTTCTACATCCCAAATTCCATCTTGAAGCTACACCAGTACCACTTATGCATTCTGTCAAAGATTCTCAGTAAAATCTCTGCCGGTAAAACCTTAAACCCTTACTGGTAACACTAGTTCTTCTACCGGTAACCAAAACCTGTCTGTCGCTAACCAGCCATAACAACTAGTGTTGACATCAATGACAAAACAACAATGTAACACATAATCAATTCCTCCATATTTCCAAAAATCTCCCCTTTGGCATTGATGGCAACACTAGATGTGAAAAAGAAAACATCTAAGTGCCAAGAAGTGCCAAACATTTCTCATAGAAGATATAACAATGAAAAACTAAAAAATCCGAGCAACTCCCTTTGAGGAGTGTAGTCCAACATTTTTCACATATAAATCTCTCCCCATTTGACATCAATTCCAAGGAAATGACAGATATCAAAATTTTGTGAATCTCACAGCTGACTACTCCTCTTGAGTAGTAGCACCACTACATCAACCTAGAGCAAAGGATAAAGTTGATGATGCATACCAGACTGATGGTCTACTCCATCAATTAAGTTTCTACCAAAGGGGTAGATACCCCTATCCTATCTCTCAAATACTCAAATGATTCCTTAGAAAGCAGTTTAGTGAATATATCTGCAATCTGTTCTTTAGTGTTCACATAAACCAATTTGACTTCCTTTTCTTCCACCTTGTCCTTGAGAAAGTTATGTTTTATTGAAATGTGCTTAGTCTTAGAGTGAAATACCAGATTCTTAGACATGTCAAAAGCTACAGAGTTATCACAGTAGATAACTACCGGTTCACTATAATTTACCTTGATATCCTTCAACATTTGCTTCATCCACAAGACTTGAGTGCAATTAGTTGTTGTTGCAACATATTTAGCTTCTGCAGTAGATAAAGAAATGCATGACTGTTATTTGTTGATCCATGAAACCAATTTTTTTCCAAGAAAGAATGCTCCACCAGAAGTGCTCTTCTTGTCATCAGTATCTCCTGCTCAATCTGAATCTGTATATGCACATAAAGTGAAGTTATCATCTCTAGAATACCATAAGCCATATTCTGTTGTTCCTTGCAAATACCGAAATATCCTCTTTACTGCACATTCATGATTTTATTTAGGATTACTCTGATATCTTGAAACAATATTGATTGCATTCATAATATTTGGTCTAGTCTGAGTTAGATATAACAAGCCACCAATCATAGACTTATACCTTGTCAAATTTACTGGTACATATGTGTCTTTGATAGATAATTTCTCACTCGTCACCATAGGAGTACTTACCAATTTAGAATTATCCATACCAAATCTCTTCAACAATTCCCTTAGATACTTTGTTTGACAAATAAAAATGCCTTTGTCAGTTTGAGTAATCTACAAACCTAATAAAAATCTCATCTCACCAATCATGGACATTTCAAATTCATTCTTCATATTATTAGAGAATTCCATGCACAATTTATCTTCACCTCTAAAAATGATGTCATCAATAAATACTTCAATAATTAGAATATCATCATTAGTGATTTTGTAATATAAATTACTGTTAGCATTGTCTTTAGTAAAACCAAGCTTCAAAAGATATTTATCCAACCTTGCATACCAAGCTCTAGGAGCTTGTTTCAATCCATATAATGCTTCCCTTAACTTGCAAACCATATCTTTGTCATCTATAAGTGAAAATCCATCATGATGCTTAATGTATATCTCTTCCTCAAGTTCACCATTCAAGAATGCACATTTAACATCCATTTTATAGACCTTATAGTTCTTATTTGCTCCATAGGCAAGAAATAGTCTAACAACTTCAATTCTAGCTACACGTGCAAATGTCTGACCATAATCAATTCCTTCCATTTGAGAATATCCTTTACAAACCAATCTATCCTTGTTTCTTACAAATTGACCATCCTCATTTAATTTATTCCTAAAAACCCATTTAGTTCCAATAACATTCTTATTTTTAGGCCAGGGAACTAAAGTCCAAGTGTTATTCTTCTATGTCTGATCTAATTCATCTTCCATAGCCTTTAACCAATGTTTATCTTTACAAGCTTCAATAATAGATGTCAGTTCAATTTGAGAAATAAGACATACCTCTTCATTTGCCAGTCTTCTTGTTGCCATAACTCCCTTGTTCCTATCTCCAATGATTTGATCTTTAGAATGATTTAACCTTACATACCTTGGTGTCTTCTGAACTTCAGGTTCACTATTTTGATCATCAGTCACAGTTGAATTTTCTGATTGTACTAGTGTAACTGTCTTAGTGTCTTGTACCAGTTGAGGCATTGTCGGTTTAGTTATGATCATTTCCACTATCGGTTCCTTGTCATATGATATAGATTGATTTCTATATTGCTCATCCACTTTCACATTTGTGCTCTCCACAATTTTCTACAATATTTTGTTATAACATCTATATGCTTTTCTCTGAATTGAATATCTAAGAAATATCCCTTCATCACATCTAGGATCAAACTTCCCAATTGAATCATCCCTTTTGATATAACATTTACTTCCAAAAATTCTGAAATATTTAATAGCAGGTGTATGTCCAAACCATAATTCATAAGGGGTCTTATCGATTTCACCTTTGATGTGCACTCTATTGAATGTGTAGACTGTTGTACTTACTGCTTCTCTCCAGTAGATGTGAGGCAATCTGGCTTCCATCATCATGGTTCTTGCTGCATCTGAAATGGTTCTATTCTTCCTTTCCACTACTCCATTCTTCTAAGGAGTCCGGGGTGCAGATAACTATCTCCTAATTCCATTTGTCTCACAATAATTGTTAAATTCATGAGATGTGAACTCACCGCCTTGATCTGATCTCAGACATTTGATTTTCAATCCATTTTTTATTTCCACCTTTGCTTTAAAGATCTTGAATTTCTCAAAAGCTTCAGACTTCTCCCTTAGAAAAGTCACCCACATCATTCTAGAATAATCATCAATTATTAGCATGAAATACCTATCACCTTGAAAGCTTCTGGTCCTTGTTGGACCACATAAGTCAGTATGAATCAAATCAAGCACATCATTAGATTTATCACGTATGCTCTTAAAACAAGTTCTAACTTTCTTTCCCAAAAGACATTCCTTACATATTGGACTATGAGGCTTTATAATCTTAGGTATATCTCTAACTGCCTTTGTTGAATTGATCTTAACAATACAATGAAAATTAACATGATACAACCTCTTATGCCATAACAAACTCTCATCAATATGAGCAATCAAACATGTCTTATTACCAGTGTTCAAGTAAAAGATATTACCTCCAGTCTGAGTATCGGTTGCAATCTCCAAACTAGTTTTGTTAACGATTTTGCATTTTCTATCTTTAAACTAAAGTTGGAATCCCTTGTCCACCAATTGACCAACACTTAAAATATTATTCTTTAAACCTTGTACATAATAGACATTATCAGTATTATGCTTGCCATCCAGAGAAATAATACCTCTACCTTTGATCATACATGCTTTGTCATCCCCAAAACTGACTTGACCGCCATTGTATTCTTGCAAGGACAAAATTTTTATTTTATCTCTAGTCATATGATGTGAGAATCCACTATCAATTACCCATTCATCCTTGTCTTCAACTTTTTCTGCCAGGGCCTTTTCTTCATTCTTAATAGTCAGTTATGGTTCATCTTCCTTTAAAGCATATAACACCCATTCACTTACTCCTTCCTCATCCGCCATGTAGCATTGGTTTCTTTTCTTGATCTATATCTATTCTAATTAGGCTTGAATGATTTCTTCTCTTTCATCAAATATTGCATTCCTTTTAGGACATCTAGATGTAAAATGACCAATCTTATTACATGCAAAACATTTAAAAGGTGTTTTTCCTTCATACTCACTTCCTGTCAGTCCTTTAGGCACTCTTCTAGCAAATAAGGCTTCACATTGCTCAAATTATTCATCCTCTTTCCTCATATCTTCCAATTCTTTTGTATAAGGCTTTCCAATCAATTTTTCCAGTAGATAATGATGCATGAAAAGTAGGTTCAGACTTTGCAGCTCCAGAGGGTCCATTCTTCAAGCTCAAAAGTAGATAATTTCCAAATCAGAATGTCTCTATTAACTAAAGTGTTTTCCATTGTACTCAATTCATTAATTGCACTCTCCTTCATCTTGTAAGCTAGTGGAAGGGCTCTGAAGACTTTGGAAACTATTTCAACTTCACTCAGAGATCCTCCACAACATTGAATTCCCATGACAATCTCATTTACTCTTTCCATAAATGTAGAAATTCTTTCATTATCTTCCATCTTCAAGTTCTCATATCTTACCCAGTAACCATCAAGTTTAGCAATTTTGACAGTAGGGTCACCTTCATTCAGAGTTTGCAATTCATCCCACATAGCCTTTGCAGATGATTTATCAGTCAATCCCATGATTTGTTGATCAGTGAGTGCACACAAGAGGGCTTCTCTTTCTTTGCAATCATTTTCAATATTCTTGTCCAAGTCTGTAGGATTAGGATTGCTAGATGCCGGATCATAAGGTGTATATCCTTTCTCAGTGATCTCCCAAATATCCTTTCCAAGACATCTAAGATGAGTTTCCATTTGGATTTTCCATATCCCATAATTTGTTCCATCAAGCTTAGGGATTTCTCTTCTGAAAATAGTTACCAATGGATTTGAAGTATTAGTTGCCATAAGATCTACCTCAAGTGGTTAAGCTTCTGCAAAAGAGGACTAAATCTCTAAGACCAATTATTAGGATAACCAGTGGACAACTCAGAGGGGGGGGGTGAATCAGTTGTCAACAAATTATATTAATCAAACCACTTTATAACCTTTAACCAGAGCACATAAACATTGAATACCGGAATAGAAAAAACAAATACTGGTAAGCAACAAAACTTAAGAATGAAACATAGAATTAACACAATGCAACCATACCACATAACACCATGATTTGTACATGGAAAAGTTGGTAAAGGGAAAAACCACGGTGGGAAGCCTACCCACAGTCATATGATACTTCTATAGAAAGTATGTGATACAATAAGGGGCCTGCACATGCAGGAAGGCACACTACCTAGAGCGTACTGCTCATTACAAAGGAGTCTCACTGACTACAGAGAGGTTATAACCACCTCAATATAAATGGACAACAATCCAGAAGAATGAACTGCCAGAGATAGCATCTACCATGCCTGATTACAGTCCCTGTTAAGCTCAATACCAGAGGCCTTTGACCTCTTACTTAAACCCAATTCGATAACCTATGATCGACCAGATCTCCTTCACATATGATATTTCATTCCACGACCATGAATATTGCCACACCCAATCTTTAATGAGACCTTACATCAGTTTATACAAAATCTAAGGCCTAATCCAATTAGGTTGCCCACCTAAAAGATATTACAATAAGATCATTAAATTCATCCATATTACAATGATATGCCATGTCGACTTTAGACCAAAACAACATTAACCAATCTATAAAACATCCTGGTAACGTGTAGAGAATACGTTAACATGATATTGATCCATAACTTAGATAGGTGCCAGACCTAATCTGGGTCCATCATGCCAAAGCGATGTCTTCAATCAGTCAAGGCACGATGAAGGATCACCTTTTGCATCCTGAATTCCATCTAGAAGCCGCACCAACACCACTTATGCATTCTATCAAAGATTCTCAGTAAAAGCTCTGTTGATAAAACCTTAAACCCTTACCGGTAACACTAGTTCTTCTACCAGTAACCAAAACCTGTATGCCAGTAACTAACCATAATAGCTAGTTTTGACATCAATGCAACACATAATCAATTCCTCCATATTTCCAACAATATACTACTATTGGGGTCTAGAGGATAGTGAACCAAACATACTTAGTGGTTTCTTCTTTTGGTTGTTTCTTATACGTTCAATTATTTTAATTAAATATAAATGTATAATTCAGGGATGTTTGAGTCCTATTATTTGTAATATTGAGACATTGTATATTGGACCTCCTTCAAGAAGGATTTTTAATTGTAATTGATATTGAATGATGATAGAGTAAGTGGATTGGTTTACATCTCTCAGTGTTGGAGTTGATCATGAATACTTTATTGTTTTCTCGAAATGCTTTTGTTTGATTAAGGTAAATAATCCTATGAATTTTATTCTGGGTTTTAAATGAGTCTATTTGGTGTTAGGATGATCGTGGAAGGTGTTGTAGATCCCTTGTGTCAGTAACCTAACTTATAATGGCAAACTATGTTGTGTTGTAATATTTTTGCATCTGTTTGAGGCCTTTTAGAGCATAGATTATAAAGGCTTGTAAGTGTGAAGAAATTTTGTAACACTATTTCATGACACATTTTATCTTAGGACAAGAGTATAGGATGTTGGTGAGGTCATTACTCATCTCCCCATCCTCTCCTTTTGTGAATCAGTGGCATCTAGTGTTTGGGGGAATCGGTCTTCTTCCTTCTTCCTTCTTCCTTCTTCCTTGAGTCTTTCTAGTGTTTTTCTGTTCTTGGATATTTGTGGGCACTTCTAACCTTGTCCACTCTATTTTTAGTGTCTAAGGGATCAATCCCTGTGTATGGATTTCTCAATAGCTAGGACATTTGTTCATTAGAGGACTATAGTACAAGAGAATGTCTTAGGGACACTAGTGCCCATTAAGGACACTAGAGCACCCAAAGGATTATAATATGCCTAGAGGACTCATGCATGCCATGTTAGTGTCATTCTAGGGTACTAGTGTCCAAGTTTGATGCCCTGTGCCATCGTTAGTTAGTTTTTTGGTAGGCTTTTGAGACTTCAAATGGGAATAACTTGTTCATGGAAGTTTCTCGTTTGGTCCTATAGAGTCCAGGGAACCTATAAAGGGGTAATTTGTGTATCCAATAAAAATCTTGGCGTTGATTCTATTGGTTTGCATGTCTTTGTCTAAAGAAGGCCAATTGTCACACCTAGGATTGAGGAGATGGTTGAGATCATCTTGCAATGACTTGTAAATTCTTGTGAAGGCTTGTAAGTTTTAAATATCTTGTTGATAATACCTATGGTGTTCCAAGCCTTTCTCTATGGGTTTTTTTTGTTTCAAAACCAAATTCTTCTACTTGTGCATAGTCAAGTTATGATAGGATGTTGTATGTTTGTCATTTGAGCTAGTAAACTCCTGCTCATTTCATAAGAATTTGGGCTTGAATTGGTCAACTTGGATTGATGTGGATTGTAGGTTGATGATTCCCACATCCCATCCTAGTGTCACTTTTATTGTGTAATGGTGAGGTTTTGTGTTGTCTTAACCTATGTGTCATGGTGTTTGTCATGCAAGTGTGACATGTTGTGTCATACCTTTTGTGTTGAAGATGTTGAAGTTCATATGGAATGCTTCAAAAAAAGGATATCATGTCTCTTGGCTTATGCACTTGGGGGTTCCTTGGTGGGGCATTAGGTATAAAATCCCATGTTGCAGCACTGGGAACTTTGGTTATGTTTTCACCCATGTGGTTGTCATTACTTGGTGCATAGCTATATGAGTGCTTGTGATGCAGCCATAACCGGTAAAACCCTTAAAAGAGAATTGACCGGCTTATGCAACAAGAGTAACACAACGAAAGCAACAAGAAAACATAACAAGATCAAAAAAACAAATCATATTATTGCCTTGGAACTTCTGGCAACCAACCAGTTATCATCATACAATCATCATAACACATCTGGTAGTTAACTAATTACATGTAGGCTACAATCCAGATGCAATCCAACCGGGACTCTCAGAATCAATCGGATCACTAATTACCAGTCTCAATACTTATTATGATTTATACTTCCTCTCCCCTACAAATAATTTCATAGTACCATATATATACCCTCTAGAAGATATCTGGGTCGGCCTAAAAATATTACATTTACCAATGCAGGAAAATGAAACGTGTAACTAGGTTGGCCCAATGAATGAAAGAAATCCTTCCAGAAAATAACAACCAAGAAGTGTGGATCAGCAGGAAGGTAAGCCACATGCCAAAGAACATTGGACAAGACCCCAAAAAGATCCACACACCAAGAACCACTCTAATAATGAAGGAAGACTAACTGGTAAGCACCATAACTATCCCGGAACCCAAAATCATTCAAACCGGGAGCTATAACTAGCCAGAAAAGAATCCAAATGGACTGAAAATATGGAATTAAGCACATGAATCAGCCTAGAAACCGAAAATGGGATCTGCAATGAAAAGAAAGCAACTACCAGTACTTACCGATAGGAACACATAAAACTGCACATTGAAGTGAACAAGAACTTAAACTGAAAGGAAATATTTTTGGTTGATGCAAGATTGCTCATAGACTGGGGATGCTCCTGCATTAGACACCCCATGTAGAAAGAGATGTTCCATGAGAGGCAACTCATGAACATCAAAAAGGATTCTGGATAAAGACCCCATGTTCATTTCTGATCCAAACATATTCCTTATATGCCATCCTCTTCTTTAGCTCCTCTGGGATCTCAACCGACTTCTCTAACCCCTGACTCTCTTTGTTTCTCTTCCTTTGCTTGAGATCTGCACATTGTCTCTATTTACTGCTCTCTTTCTTCTGCAACCCTTATTTGTTTCTGCCACAAGACTTCATCTGGTTTGTCACCATAAGCTTTATGTCATCCGCTTCTATCTGTCCATCAGGCTTATTTATCAGATCCTTCTGTAGACATTCCATCTTCCGGTATAACCTCTGCAACTGGTTTCTCAGTACTGCAACTTTTCTCAAGACTCAGATTCTTCACCTCCTTCTCTTTCTCCTTCAAAGAAGTCAATGTGAACTTTTGCCCATCTTTCTCAATAGTGATTAGGTTTCTTCTATAGCCATAAATAGCTCCTCTATCAAACTTCCAAGGTCTTCCCAACAAGACATGACAATAACTCATAGATACAACATCACACAAAACCTCATCCCTAAAAGGACCAATATTAAAATTCACCAAACACTTCTCCTTTACTTCTATCTTTTGATCATCTTGTAACCAACTTACCTTGTAAGGACAAGGATGCTCAAACCTCTTCAACCCAAGCTTCACTACCATCTCTTCAGATACCAAATTATCATTACTTCCACTATGCACAATAACCTTGCAACACTTACCACTTGATTTGCACATTGTCTGGAAAAGACTCTTTCTCTGAGTAGATCGGGTATCCTCATTGCTCTGCTCCATCATGACTCTTTTGAACATAAGGGATTCTCCTTGCTTCAATGTACAATCAATTCTGATAACTTCTCCTTTCGGTTCCCCACTTGCCACACAACTTCTTGCCATTCCTTGCTTACATTCATAAAATCTATGTATGGTTTCTCCACACTTGAAACATTTGCCAAGAAATTCTCTATTGGTATTGCCGCTGCCTTTCCTCTGTGTTTTCTATTCTAGTTCTTTACTCCACTTAGGTTTTGATTCTTCCTCAATTTTTCTTCTTTGTACTCATCTGCCCCTTGAATCTCTTCTTCCCTCTAGGGTTATTCAGCTGTCTTCTTCTCACCTTCTCCTCAGCCTTTAGAGCATACTGGTAAGCTTCTTCAACCATGGAAACCCTCAACATACTCATCTCATCCTTAATGTTAAATGCAAGTCCATTTATGTACCTTGCCAACTTTTCTCTATCCATCTCTCTATGTCCAAATCTAATAATCACCTTGTATAATTCCTCAGTGTACTCTTTCACAGTCATGTTTGTCTATGTCAGGTTTTGCAACGTCCTGAACAATTCCAACTCATAGTCTCCCGATATGAAATTGGTCTTCAATCTTGCAACCATCTATCTCCACCTTGTGATCTTCATTTCACCATTCTCCACTCCATCTTTCTGCAATTATTTCTACCATAAGGAAGCATGCCCTTTCAACTTAGTCTGTGCCAACCAAACTCTCTATGGGTCCTTAACATCTTCAAACTCAAAGTAATCCTCCAACTCTTCGATCCAATCAATCAGATCCTCCAGGTTCAATGTTCCAGAAAATTTTGAAACTTCCACTTTATGAACTTTACTCACTTGCACCACTACTCTCAGGAATCTTTCATCTCTTTCATCTTCTAGTCCTTCAGCCTCTTCCGCATCAAGCTCTTCATCAACTTCTTCATACTCATCCTCAAATTTGGGCTTCCTCTACAAACCAGCCAATGCGTTCTGGATTTCGTTTCACTTCATTCTTGAAGTCCTCCATCTGCTCTACCCTCTGGGGGTTTGTCCTTCTAGGTGACATCTCCTCTTCCTCTTCGGTGAACTACCTCAACTTGATGATCTGACTACCAGTTTCAATTGCCTCTCCTCAGCGATCTATTGAACACATGCACAGCCTGCCTCCAATCAATGATTAGTCCACCCAAAGGAATGCCTCACGATTTGCAAACAACTCTTCCACCAACTAGTTCATAACAATCTCGGATACCTATTGATGCAACCATAATTGGTAAAACCCTCAAAAGAGAATTAACTGGCTTATGTAGCAAGAGTAACACAACAAAAGCAACAAGAAAACATAGCAAGATCACATAAATAGATCATATTATTGCCTTAGAACTTCTAGCAACCAACCAGTTATCATCATACAATCATCATAAAATATCTGGTAGTTAACCGATTACATGCAGGCTACAAGCCAAATACAATCCACCCGGTACTCTCAAAATCAACCAGATCACTAATTACCAATCTCAATCCTTATTCTGATTTCTACTTCCTCTCCCCTACAAATGATTACATATTACCATATATATACCCTCTAGAACATATCCGGGTTGGCCTCAAAAGATTACATTTACCAATGAAGGAAAATGAAACGTGTAAGTAGATCGACCCCATGAATAAAATAAATTCTTCCAAAAAATAACAAGCAAGAAGTGTGGATCAATAGGAAAGTCGGCCACATGCCAAAGAACATCAGACAAGACCCCAAAAATATCCACACGCTAAGAACCGATTCAGTAATGAAGGAAGACTAACCGGTAAACACCAGAAGTGTCTTGGAACCCAAAATCAGTCAAACTCGGAGTGATAACTAGTCAAAAAAGAGTCCAAATGGACTGAAAAATTTGGAATTAGGCACATGAACCTGCCTTGATGTTGGATACAATTGTTTAATTGTGTATTGTCTTTGATGTTACACAAATGTCATATCAGTCTACCGAGCTCAGAATGTTCGGCAAGGCAGTTAGACAGAGTCTACCGAGCTCAGAATGTTCGGCAAGGTAGTTAGATAGAGTCTACCGAGTTCAGACGGTAAGAGAAGCAAGTTACAGAGTCTATCTAGCACTCCAGAATACTATACCGAGTTCGCAGTCTTTACCAAGTTCAGTCGGTCTTCGAAGAATATGTGAAAGAAAGTCAGTCTTTACCGAGTTCAGTCGGTCTTCGAAGAATATGTGAAGGAAAGTCAGTCTTTACCGAGTTCGCAGTACTTACCGAGTTCAGTCGGTTACCGAAGAATCAGCAGTGTTCACCGAGCATCAGTGAAATGTTTATGCAGCCGACCGAAGCAGAATTTATTTATTGAAACTTGTATATGTAGCCGACCTATGTAATATTTATTTTAACTTGTAATTGGGCCGACTTGGTAACCTGAATGATATATATAAGAGATCAAGTTGTGATTTCGAAGTGTGGAGAAGTATGAAAAGTATGGAAATGTGAAGGAGCAGAAATGTGCGAATTCTGATGAAGGATCAGTGATATCCTTGAGGCGCAGAAAAGATATATGTGATCAGTAAGGATCTATTGGCTCAGAACAGAGATCTGTATCAGCAAGATAAGTTGTATTTAATTCAGATCACTTCATTGTTGCTTTCTAACCATTGTAGCAGTGATACCGAAATCTCTTAACAGAGTTGGTCTAACAACCATTCTTGTAAATCCTCTGACAAGGTGACAATTCGGTTGAATTGTTCTTAAGACCTTTCACAAGGCCACTCCTAGTAGGGTGATTAAATCCTCTAACAGGGTCACACCTAACAGTGTGTTTTGTAACCTTTAACAGGGTTGGCTCCTAACAGGGCTCACTTCAGAAGAGTGAAAATCAGTAACTAGTTACATTGGTGGTTTTCCCAAAATTGGGTTTCCACGTTATATCTGGTGTTACTTGTGTTCATGTTATTTGTTTTATGCATGTTAATGTTTAATGAACACTGATAAGTTAATTTACCGAGTTTCAGCAGTTTATATTTAAGACATCTAAGGGACTTGTGGATTTATTTTTGTGGTAACTGATTCACCCCTCCCCTCTCAGTTACTCCATCCATATTTCCAACACTTGAAACCGAAAATAGGATCTTCTATGAAAAGCAAGCAACTACCTGTACCTACCGGTAGGAACACAGAAAACAACACACTAAACTGAACAAGAACTTATATTGAAAGGAAATATTTTTGGTTGATAAAAGATTGCTCATAGACCGGGGATGCTCCTGCATCAACTTGTATTGTGCATTAGTTGTTTGGCGTGTTTCTTGGGTGCCTTGTATGGAATTTTAGCGAGTTTGACGTAAACTAACCCAAGTGGTGTGTTGTGGAGGAAGAGTGCCTCCTAGGCCCTTCTACACCTACTAGGGAAAGATTGATTAAACAATTATACAAATTAAATTATATTTCAAAATGTATGAATTTGTACAACTGTATAGATTAGACATTCAAATGCTCAAAAATTATATATTTTTATTTAAAATGTTATCTACACCAAAAATACAGTGTTGTATATCAAATTTTATTTAGCAATCTTTCCAAAAGTATCCACATTAGAATGTTTTATAAAAAAATATGAATATCCAAAACCACTTTAAAAAACATATTAAACAAGAAACATAAAAAAATCTTGTAAACAAAACAATTAGTTAATGGGTATGTAAATACACATCAAGTTAACCAAAATGTAAGTAAAGATATTGAAAAATAAATAAAAATATAGAACTTGAAAACACAAATAAACTAACCTAGACAAATGAAATCATATTTACCGAATTTTATGCAAACCTCAAGATCAAGCATTTTGTAACAACCTGCTTTTAATGAATATGGATGCAACTCAATGGCATAAACTGCATTCTTTTAATATTGAATTATAATAGGTTAGATTTGCATACAGAATTGAGATATGAAAATGATGAGAGGATGATGGTATTTAAATGTTTTCTTGAAAAATAAAAAAGATGCATGTGGATAAGATTAGAAACCTAGTTAACTGAACTTACAAACTCAGAGATGATAATAATGAAATATTTAATTTAATATATGGATAAATGAGAAGAAGTTTCTACTTCAAATATGGAGTTAACTTGTGAGATGATAATTATAAATTTATCGATTTATTTAATATATTGTTAATGAAGAAGTTACTAATTTGAAGACAAATTGAAAAGTTGTGGTAAAAAATAGAAATATTATTTATTTATTAAAAATAGATAACAAAAAATAGTAATAATTAATGATAAATGATTAATAGTAAATAATTAATAAATGATATATAATTAATGAATGATTAATTAATAGTGGATGAATGATTGTCAATGTATAGCACGATAACTTTTAGTATCTACATTTTTTATTCAAAGCAATTCATTTTTTTGATAAAATCTTACACAAACAATGTTATAAAGAATTCTAAATTTTCAATAATAAATATTTTAAACGAAAAAAAAAAAAATTGTGTGTGTGTGTGAAATAAATAATATAGAGAGGAGATGTCTTTCAAAAAAAAGACCTTGAAAGAGTAATAGAATTGACTACAACTAGACATGAGCTTTACATCGATGAACATGTCTATTCTGGCTCCAAAACGGACCTTTCGTACTGTTAGGTCCTAGAGACAACTAAGAGGGCGGGGGGGGGGTGAATCAGTTCTCAAATAAATTCAAACCAAAACAACTTAACCAAACTTAATGCTTAATATTGACAAACCAAAGTTAATGCCGGTAGACAGTTTATCGGTTAATTGCAGTACCAGTAAAGATTAATGTATGAAACAGAAAGACAATAACATCCACAACACATAACAACAATATTTGTACGTGGAAACCCTATAAGGGGGAAAACCACGGTGGGAAACCTTACCCACAATCAGATGATACTACTGCAGATAGTATGTGTATACTGATGTCATGGAAATGGGGACAAGGCAACAATAAAGTTCAATGTTAATAAGTTGGTTTCAACCATAAAAACAAAACAAAGAACTAAAAACCATTCCAAACATATCAAAAGAGATTTCAAAAAAGCATGAAAGAAGTTTAACAAAATAAAAGAAAGGAGAAAAGCCTCCCTAAGATGCTTCCATGATGCCTTTTGATGCTTCTCCCTTGTTTCTCCCCTCTCCAAGTCCCAAATGAGTGTAGCTCTCAGCTTTTAGCACTATCCATGGATGCCATATGGAGAATCAAGATGGTTGAATATGATAAACAAATGCTATGCAAGTGTAGATAGTGATGCTATGAAAAAGCTCTATGCTAATGCCAGTATAACAACAATACTCTAATTCTTCCTCTTTGCTTGAGGAGAAGGGTTCTATTTATAGAAGAAATGGGGAAATGAAAGGTTAAGATTGAGTAATCTTAACAAGGGTTAGGATTGAAAGATATTCAATCCATGTGAGACTTTCAACCCAATCCCATGTTGACAAGTGTCACCATGAGGAGGCTTGAGAGGAGAGATAAGGAGCATTAAATGCTTGAGGGGACATGATGGTTACCCTAGTCAAAGAAATAAATGCTTTGAAGAGACACATGGGTTACATGAGGGTTAAGTTAGGGGTCAAAGTCCTTAACCATGGGTGCAAGTGGAATTAACCATTAATGGTCATGTAAGAGCCATAAGTGGTTTGGAAGACTTTAGAGGTTAATTTGTTGAACACATAAAGCATTAATTGCTTTTCAAAGACTTTGGAGTCTTTGAGAAGTGACTTCAATTTGCTTAGGAATGTGACAATATTTAGGGGATGGATTAGGTTAATTAGGAAGGGTTTAGAAGAACCTAGAAGGGGTTTAGGCATGCAAGTGGATTTTGTAAGAAAATGCAAGTGGGAGGAATTTTGGTATTTTCAATTAAAATAAAATCATTTATTTCAATTAAATGGTGTAATTTGCATTTGGGTAAATATTCAAATAAATATTAATTTATTTAAATGAGAAAAAAGAAGATAAAGCATTAAATGCTTGAAGACTTTAAGGGAAACCATTAAAGGTTTGAAAAGACTCTAGAAGGAAGCCATTAAATTTGAAGACTTTAAGGGAAACCATTAAAGTCTTAAGAAGACTTTAAGGGAAGCCATTGAGTTTGAAGACTTTAAGGGAAACCATTAAAGACTTAAGAAGACTATAGAAAGAAGCCATTAAGTTTGAAGACTTTAAGGGAAACCATTAAAGGTTTCAAGTGGGTGAGGATAAATAGGATTTTAAATAAATAATTTATTTAAAATAGTTGTGCAACTTGCATTTGTAGGAAAATACAAGTGGGTGGAGGATAAAGGTGATTTAAATAAATGATTTATTTAAAATAGTTGTGCAACTTGCATTTGTAGGAAAATACAAGTGGGTGGAGGATAAAGGTGATTTAAATAAATTATTTATTTATTTAAATGTGAGAGATGAGATTTTGGGGGAATTTAAATAAATATTAATTTATTTAAATGTGAGAGAAGATTTAATTAAATAAATATGATTTATTTATTTAATTAATGGTCTGAATTTGGTTAAGTGAATTAAATCAAATAAATTGAATAATTTATTTAATTAATAGGAGAAGAGGGTTAAGATGAACTAATTAAATATATTAATTTAATTAATTATTAATTGATGGTTAAATAATCAAATAAATACTAAATATTCATTTAATTAAGTGGACAGATTTATGTGACTACTTATACAATAGAGGGTCTGCACATGCAGAAAGGCCAAGCGCCTAGAGCTCACTGCTCAAACACAAATAGGAGTCACACTAACTAAAATTGGATGGTTAAATCCAATAATGATGTACTGCTCAAAATAGCATCTTCATATGCTGGATTCAGTACCGGTTCAGTTCTTATATGTCTTCACAAAACCTTCCTTCTACCTTCAAATAATGTATGCATGTATAGCTCTGCTTATTCTCACATATACCTTATTACAATCCTTTTCGCATTCACCTCTCCCTTCTACTTCGATCAAATAAGATCTTACATATATACTGAAGCCTAGGACCAAAATGTATAGGTTGGCTTTACTAAAGATATTACAATAAAAACAATTTACAAGTAAAACAATAACCGATGCAATATCCGATTCAACATGTCATCTTAATGCATTTACAACATTAATAAATCATCTCCATAGCATGTCATGCTGATCTAGAATAGATAAGCATGTCAGTGCTTATCCTGGACCTATTTGCCAGTAACAGCAAATATGCAAACATGAATATACCAATGAATAAATTTCTAAGACAAAGTGTCCAAATGATGTCTTCGACATAACCAAGTATTTTCCATGTCATTCCAAGTGCCGGTGAACAATATATCCTATCGGTGAACAAGATATTGGTGACTGTGTATAAGTCACTTGCTTGTCAGTTAACATTGCCAGAGTTGATAAGTGTTGACATCAATGACAAAACCATATCAACATATCCAAAATACCAACAATATCCCCCTTTGGCATTGATGGCAACACAAGATGGAAAAACCATCAAAGTGCTAAAACAGAAATGCCAAATACCAAAAACCAACAATCTCCCAAAAGAGATCATATCCAAAAATCAAAATTCAAGTACAAAGAGTAACCAATCTCTCCCAAAATAACAATCTCTCCCCAAGGGATAAAGTCTCTCCCCCTAGGAGTAACTTGTGTTTTTCCATATCAATATCTCCCCCTTTGACATCAAATGCCAAAGCAATACAAAAACCAATTTCAAATACAAAATACCAACTACTCCCCCTAAGAAGTAGCTCTCCTCATCAAAGCCAGAGCAATGAATTTCTCTGTTAGTTATGTCGGTTGATGACAAACATCAACTGTCTAAGTCTCTACCGGTGGGGGTATGACCCCAAGATGATCTCTGAGATATTCGAAAGTCTCCTTAGGCAAGGGCTTAGTTAAAATATCTGCAATCTACTCTTTAGTATTCACAAAAACCAGTTTTACTTCTTTTGCTTCAACATTCTCTTTAAGAAAATTCAGTTTGATAGAGACATGTTTAGTTTTAGAATGTAGTACCGGATTCTTAGATATATCAATTTCTGTTGTATTATCACAATAGATAGTAATAGGTTCTTTGCATTTCACCTTTATGTCCTTCAACATTTGCTTAAGCCATAATACTTGTGTACAGTTGGTTGCTGCTAGAACATATTCTGATTCTGCTATTGATAAAGATGTGCAACTTTGTTTCTTACTCAACCAAGAAATTAATCTGCTTCCAAGAAAAAGGTGGCGCTTTTTCTATCATCTACATCTCCTACCCAATTTGCATCTATGTATGCACATTATTCAAAGTTTTCATCTCTAAGATACCATAAGCCAAGATTTGTGGTGCCTTGTAAATACCAAAAAATCCTTTTTACTATTGATTCATCATTTTCTTTAAGATTACTCTGAAATCTTGAAACAATACATACTGCATTCATAATATCAAGTCTTGTTTGTGTCAAATACAGTAGACCTCCTATCATAGATTTGTACCCAGTTGGATTAACAGGTGTAGATTCATCTCTTAGTGATAATTTGTCATTTATAGTCATAGGTGTGCTTACTGGTTTAGAGTTTTCCATCCCAAATTTCTTTAATAACTCCTTCAAGTACTTAGATTGACTCAAGAATATACCTTTATCAGTCTGTGAAATCTGCAATCCTAAGAAGAATTTTATCTCTCCAATCATAGACATTTCAAATTTTTGCTACATTTCAATAGAAAAGTCTTTACATAATCCATCTTTTCCTCCAAAGATTATATCATCAACAAAAACTTCTATAACCAAGATTTCATCATTTGTCACTTTATAGTATAAGTTGTTGTCAGCATTACCTTTAGAAAAACCAATCTTCAAAAGGTATTTATCCAATCTAGCATACCAAGCTCTTGGAGCTTGCTTCAACCCATACAAAGCTTTCCTTAACCTGCAAACCATATCTTTGTTATCTGTCAAAGAAAATCCATTAAGTTGCTCAATGTAAACTTCTTCTTCAAGATCTCCATTTAGAAATGCACATTTAACATCCATTTGATATACTTTGTAGTTTTTGTGTACTGCAAAAGCCAAGAATAATCTGACTGCCTCAATTCTAGCTACCGGTGCAAAGGTTTCATTGTAATCAAATCCTTCTTTCTGTGAATATCCCTTACACACTAGTCTTGCTTTATTTCTGATTACCTTACCATATTAAATAAGTTTGTTTCTGAATACCCATTTTGTTCCAATTATATTTTTGTCTTTAGGCTGGGGAACTAATGTCCATGTGTTATTCTTCTCAATTTGTTCTAATTCTTCTTCCATAGCTTTAATCCAGTGTTTATCTTCACATGCCTCATTAATTGATGCTGATTCAATTTGAGAAATAAAATATACCTCTTCATTTGCCAGTCTTCCTCTTGTCATAACTCCTTGATATTTGTTCCCAATTATCTGATCTTCAGAGTGGTTCAATCTTACATATCGGGGTGTCTTTGTTTGCTTCTACTCTTCAGTTATAGTGGAATTTTCAATACCGGTGTAAATGGATCTTCATTCTGTACCGGTGTGTTCAATGTAGGTTCATTTGTCAGTATCTTTATTGCTGGTTCAGAGTCTATATACCTTGAAGTTCCTCTAAACTGTTCATCAATTTTCACATTTGTACTCTCAACAATTTTCTGCAATCTCTTGTTAAAACATCTATATGCCTTTCTCTTAGATGAATAACCAAGAAATATTCCTTTATCACTTCAAGGATCAAATTTGCCAATATACTCATCTCTTCTAATATAGCATTTACTTCCAAATATTCTGAAATATTTAAGAGTAGGAGTAATACCAAACCATAGTTCATGAGGGGTCTTACCAATTTCACCTTTGATATGAACTTTGTTGAATGTGTAGACTATTGTGCTTACCACCTCTCTCCAATATACATGTGGTAGATTTGCTTCTGATAACATACTTCTAGCTGCATCCAAGATAGTTCTATTTTTCCTTTCTACAACTCCATTCTGCTGGGGTGTCCGGGGTGTTGATAACTATCTTCTGATTCCATTTACTTCACAAAATATATTAAATTCCTTAGATGTAAATTTACCTCCTTGATTTGATCTCAGACATTTGATTTAATTACCGATTTCATTCTCTACCATTGCCTTGAATAGCTTGAACTTCTCAAGTGCTTTTGATTTTTCTCTGAGAAAAGTAACCCAACACATTCTAGAATAGGCATCAATGATTAGCATGAAATATCTATCACCTTGTAAGCTTTTAGTTCTAGCTGGACCACATAAATCAGTATGAATTAAGTCAAGAGCATTACTGAATTTTTCTGGAATACTTTTAAAAGATGCTCTAACTTGTTTTCCAAATTGACATTCCTTACATACCAGATTGTGAGGTTTAACAATCTTAGGTAAGTCTCTAACTGCCTTAGTTGTACTGATTTTCACAATGCAATCAAAATTTACATGACAAAGTCTCTTATGCCATAACCATTTTTCATCAATATGTGCAATCAAACATGTCTTTTCATGGTTATTCAAATGCAAGATATTACCTCTATTTTGATTACTGGTTGCAATTTCCAAACCAATTCTGTTCATAATTTTGTATTTCCCATATTTGAATTGTATCTCTAGTTACTGATGTATTAAGCATTGTTCTGAACTCATTTATAGTACTAACTTTCATTTTGTATGCCGGTGGCAATCCTCTTAAAACTTTTGAAATAATTTCATCTTCACTTAAGGTTCCTCCACAACATTTAATACCCAAAACAATTTCATTAACTCTTTCCATAAAAGCAGAAATTTTTTCATCTTCTTCCATTTTCATATTTTCATACCTGACCCGGAAGCTTTCAAGTTTTGCAATTTTGACTATGGAATCTCCTTCATTCAATGTTTCCAAATGGTCCCAAATAGCTTTCGCAGTAGATCTATCTGATAATCTCATGATTTGTTGATCTGATAATGCGCTCAAAAGTGCTTCTCTTGCTTTGCAATCATTTTCTTCATCTTTTCCTAAGGTTGGTGGATTAGACTGACTGGGAGTAGGAGCAGTATAGCCATTTTTTGTAACTTCCCAGATGTCCTTTCCAATGCAATTCAAATGTGTCTCCATCCTGATCTTCCATATGCCATAGTTGGTTCCATCAAGTTTAGGACTATCCTTCCTGAAATAGTTAGAAGACATTGGATCTCTTCAAGCTGTTAAACTTCTGCAAAAAGAGGACTCAGCTCTGATACCAATTGTTAGGTCCTAGAGACAACTGAGAGGCGGGGGGGGTGAATCAGTTGTCAAATAAATTCAAACCAAAACAACTTAACCAAACTTAATGCTTAATACCAGTAAACCAAAGTTAATGCTGGTAGACAGTTTATCAGTTAATTGCAGTACTGGTAAAGATTAATGCATGAAACAGAAAGACAATAATATCCACAACACATAACACCAGTATTTGTACGTGGAAGCCCTGTAAGGGGAAAAACCACGATGGGAAACCTTACCCATAATCAGATGATACTACTACAGATAGTATGTGTATACAATAGGGGGTCTGCACATGCAGAAAGGCCAAGTGCCTAGAGCTCACTGTTCAAACACAAATAGGAGTCACACTGACTACAATTGGATGGTTAAATCCAATAATGATGTACTGCTCAAAATAGCATCTTCATATGCTGGATTCAGTACCGGTTCAGTTCTGATATGTCTTCACAAAACCTTCCTTCTACCTTCAAATGATGTCTATGTGTATAGCTCTGCTTATTCTCGCATATACCTTATTACAATCTTTTTCGCATTCACCTCTCCCTTATACTTCGATCAAATAAGATCTTACATATATACCGAAGCCTAGGACCAAAATGTATAGGTCGGCTTTACAAAAGATATTACAATAAAAACAATTTACAAGTAAAACAATAACCGATGCAATATTCGATTCAACATGTTGGCTTAATGCATTTACAACATTAATAAATCATCTCCATAGCGTGCCATGCTGATCTGGAATAGATAAGCCTGTTGGTGCTTATCTTGGACCTATTTGCCAGTAGCAACAAATATGCAAACACAAATATACCAATGAACAAATTTCCAAGACAGAGTGTCCAAATGATGTCTTCGACATAACCAAGTATTTTCCATTTCATTCCAAGTGCCGGTGAACAATATATCCTGCCGGTGAATAAGATATCGGTGGCTGTGTATAAGTCACTTGCTTGCCAGTTAACATTGCCAAAGTTGATAAGTGTTGACATCAATGACAAAACCATATCAACATATCCAAAATACCAACACATACAGCGTGTTAGCGACAGGTTAGTCAATCGCAGCTGTTAATTGCAAAATCGACGGTGTAAAACGCGCGACTAACACACATGTTAGTCAATCCATACTATCGTTTTAGAACCAGAATAGACGCGTCCGAACATAACAACATGAAATCATAAAACAATATTAGTTGAACAATAAATGAACAAAAGAAAACTTCAAAACTCAAATCTATTAATAAAAGTATTTTTTTTAAAGTAAGAAAAGAGATTTACACACTTCAATTACTCCATATCAACATAATATACATTAAAGAAAACGTAAAATATCATTTTAATTCCTCCAAGTCTTAATAAAAACAATTACCAACCCTGTGTATGCAATTTATAGATACGTTATGGTAAACCCAAGTGACTATTTGTTTCACTTTTCTTTCAAAGTAGAATATTTTAAGTCTGAAAATAAGTAAGAGACAGAATCCAATACAGAAGCAGCACGAAAAGATGTACTGGCATATGACTTTACGGTAATATAATTTAATAATTTGCCGACATACTTGTATATTTACTTGTTGTATTCAATGGCATTGATGAAGTTTCACATGTGAAGTTGAAGAGAGATTATTAAGCGTGTGTAAATTACACTGTAATACAAAGTCTTCCATAACTTTTTAAATCCAGAAATGTTTTGATTTTCTATTATTTATATTAAGTGGTCCCAACAAATCATTTAAAGATTGTATTGGAGATTATCACGCGTCTTTACCTTAGACAGTGGAGAGAAAGTCCACAAGTCTAAAAAACCTTTTTACCATTCAAATGTAAAGAGGAGGGAGGTCCACTGATTTGCTTTATTAACAGTGGTCTGATTGATATATAGGAAAGGCATGTTTTCTCAACTTGTACATACTCAACAAATCCCATGGTTTAGAGAGGGATGGCTCAAAATTGACTCAATGTAAATATGGACCAACTGAATCCTTGACTTTGAATTTTGAAGAATTCTTTTTTATCTCTATCATTATTGAGTTTATTTTGACTGGTCAAATGGTTCATGGTAAATTTGTCAATGGATTGTAGTTAAGTAGTTGGATTAGGTTGAAAGATATTTTGAATGGGTATTTTAGTATGGTTAATTTTTTTTTTGTATAAATATATATTTATGTTCATTAAGTATTTATGTATGATCATTATGATGCATTCATATTATGTATGGTTTGCCAATAAAAGATCGTAATATGTTTACTTCCAAATAAATGCGAGTTATTATAGTTAGAAGCATCTATGTCTATGTAACATAGTTGGTTGATGAATGCCCTAACAAAATGTAGGTCATAAATTCTAACCACAACTTGTTGTCAATGGACCCTTAGTCTCTAGGTAAAGTTGAAAGGTTCTTAGTGAGCCTACCAAGACTCAAGTCTTGTTGAGTGCAAGGAACCAATGTCAAAAAGGGATGAGGTTAGGATTAGCATAAGAATCGTGCTTGTTGACAACATGAATCATGACTTATTTGCATTGAACACATTTTATAAATAGATACACACTCAATGTGTTCTACGTATATACGCATGCACTTTAAAAAAAATTTAAAATATTAACACACTTCAAAAATATGCATGTATATTTGATGAAAAAATGTGAGTTTTGTATGGAGAATCCCCTCTTAGCACCTAATTTCTAAGGGGGATTAAAAACACATAATGCTAGTCTTGTTCTTGTTTACAAACATGGACCATGACTTATTTGCATCATACACATTTTAAAAATATTATAACTAGACATACACTCAATGTCTTTTACGTATATACACACACACTACAAAACACTTTTAAAATATCAACACACTTAAAAAATATGCATGTTTTTTTAATGAACAAATGTATGTTTTATGTGGAGAATATAGTTTTCCCCTCTTAGCAGCCAATTTGTAAAGGGGGATTAAAAACACATAATGCTTCTAGAAGATGTGGCAAAAATGTATACAACTAGAGTTGGAGATTGCAAATGTAAGTAATGTATGAAGAATTATTTTCCCCTCTTAGCACCTAATTTGTAGGGTAGACTAAAAACACATAGTACTAGAAGATGTGGCAAGAATGTATACAAGATAGAGTTGGAGTTTGCACATGCATTGTAGGATGATTAATAATGTTCTGCAAATAAAATGAATAAATGTATGTAATGTATGGAGAATAGTATTTGCCTCTTAGCACTTAATTTGTTAAGGAGACTAAAAACACATAGTATTAGAAGATGTGGCAAGAATGTATACAAGATAGAATTGGAGTTTGCACACTTAGTTTATAGGAACCATGCATTGTAGGATGACTAATAATAATTTGCAAATAAAATGAACAAATGTATGTAATGTATGGTTTTCCCCTCTTATCACCTAATTTGTAAGGGAGACTAAAAATACATTGTACTAGAAAATGTGACAAGATGTATACATGATAGAGTTGGAGTTTGCACATGTAATTCATGGGAACCATGCATTGTAGGATGGTTGATAATAATTGCAAATAAATATTATGACCCCATTTCTTATCTTTTATAAGAAAGAAGAAAAAATAAAAATCATGCAAGCTTTTAAAAATGTTTCTCTTCAACCTAAATATCCTTATAAATTGTGTAACTTAAAATAATTGTTACAACTACAAAATCTTCATTTTGAAAACTAATCCCACATTGATGAGATCACTTGATCAATAATAATGTATATATCCAATATATCATGATTATTATATTAATAAATGATCCTACAATAAAAATAACTCTTTACCTATGAATATATATATACTAAAATATTATCATTGTAATCTAATCTTCACCACATCATTTAGACATAATAATCATCATTGTAATCTTATCTTGAAAGTTTTACCACCTCATCTGCACATTAAAAATATTAAATAGTCATCCAAGTTTGAAAACAAAAAGAATAGCATTGACTTTGAAGGGCAGGAAGCTAAAGAACACCCATAAAAGTAGGATAGTATGTGATCTGATGGTGAATGCCATGATTTTGGAAGAATGTTGCCAGGTAAACTTGGAAGAACAGGCATAGGTAGTGGCAAAATTGGATAATGCAAGTGATTAAAGACAAAACTCAGAAAGGAGAGAAAAGAAATATATACATATCCTACTAACTTTGGTGAACAGAGGTGACGTTATGATTGACGACGTCCCCATGACTTTTTGAGAAAATTTCTGATGGATGTCCCATAGTCTAACAATCTCTGCACGAAAAATGGTATCAATCTCTCAATGTCCATAGTGGTGTAGAATTATTTAGTTAAGTGGGGACAAGGCACAAGAATATTGGTTATAACAAAACTAATTTTCTATGGTTGAGATGGGAGAAAAAAGTTGAATAGCATGGAGGGAGCCATATTTCTTTTCTTGCTAGAGAAGTCGTCTGGTTAGGGTTATGGTGTAGTGGATGGAGGGCTTAATAGGGAGTTGACCTATGTTTAACTATTTTATTGTTGTATCGTGTTTTATGCTGAGAAGTGGTGGCGGCTACGCTATGATTGATGTGATACTGGATGTTTCAAATATGTATAGTTTAATGAGGCTACGTGAATGACAGTACATTCCTTGTTCCACCTCTTGTTAAATTAAGTGATGGAGGATGTCAAGTCAAAGCCAGTGACGACCGTGGTTAACTTATACTCCACTTCTAAACCTTGTTCCTATCAGAACACACTATTTTAAAATGATGGATTACCAGCATGGCATAGATTCCTCAACGAGAAGGACAAGGAGAAAGACCCATTGGGATTTCAGTGGCTGGATTGCAATCTTTTTTAAGACTATGCTAGGGAAAATTTAACCATTTGGACCCACTCCACCATTGTTTGTTTCGTCGTTCTATATATGTTTTTAAGGGGTGTTTGATTCCTTGGGGAGGAGGGAATTTTTAATGAAGTTCCAGAGCTTGGGTAGTGTACCTTTTGGGTTTGTAGGATAGGACCACTTTCCCAACTGGTTTGGGGTTTGGGGAAGGCACTAGTCGTACAAAAGTGTAAGGTCAGTCGACAAAAGTATTTATAGAGCCAATAAAGTACGAGAGGACATCAAAAGGAAGATAAATGATAACGTCCTGTGTAGAAGGAAAAAAAAAGTTGTGCTAGCTAGTGCCAGGTGTTTATAACTTAGGATAAGTCATCCATTACATCCATTTGAACTCTGCAATTGTCATTCCTCTGCAAGAGAAACCATCCCCTTTTGATTGAAGAGTTGGGATCTCTGTCTGCATCCAATCTGCAGCTGACATTAATAAGAAGAGTAGCAATCATGGGCAGAGCACCATGCTGTGATAAAGCCAATGTGAAAAAAGGACCATGGTCCCCTGAAGAGGACTCCAAACTCAAGGCCTACATAGAGAAGCATGGAACTGGAGGCAATTGGATTGCCCTACCTCAGAAAGTTGGTATGTAATCATCTTTTTGTGTTTGTGTTTATATCTCAGGTGGTGCAGTTGGAAGAAAACAAATTAGTAAGCCTGTGTTTTTGCTTCTTTCCAAGGTTTGCTTCCTAGAATTTGACATTCTACAGGTACCAGAAGTTTAGGTTATCCTTATCAGCATCATGTTGATGTTATGCATACTGTAAATTGTCAAATTGTCATCTGTGTATCTGGTTTTCAGCTTTTTAAGAAGATAAAGATAAATTATCTATTATGTAGGAGTGATTTAAGGATTTGTTCAAGTAGTTAGGGCTACCCAATCATCTGTTTTGTCAGTATTCTGGTGTTCAAGGACGATAGGATAAATTATTTTTTGTATAAGAGAGACTGAAGGATTTTTTCTAGTGGTTAGGGTTTGCAGGGTTGTGTATCAGATCTAGGTTTTCATTCCATGTGAAGTAAGATTGGCTTTTGCAATTGTATTCTCTCCTTTCATGGAAATTGTATCAGTGTTTATTGCACCGTCTGGATTGCTTGTGATCTATCATAGGCAATGGTTTGGTGTATTAGGGTTCTGAGAGTCTATGTTAGATAAAAATGGAATATTGGATCTACACTTTGATGGTGTTGTTCATAGTGTTTTATCTTCTCCGGAGGTTATTAGAATTCGTAATTTCTATCATTTTCTCGGTTAAAATATGGGTATTTTAGCAGTCTGTTTGTTGTAGTGATTGATATTCTTTGACCCAGGTTTGAAAAGATGTGGAAAGAGTTGCAGACTTAGATGGTTGAATTACTTGAGGCCAAATATCAAGCATGGAGGATTCTCAGAAGAAGAAGACAATATCATTTGTGGCCTGTATATCAGTATTGGAAGCAGGTATGGCTCACAAATAACAAAACCCAGAATAGAAAAGAAAAGAAAATTATGTTGGTTCATCGTTATGTAAGGATTAGCAGATAAATTATAAGATCTGAAACTTGTTGTTATAAGATCTAAAGACTTAAAGACTTGTATTTGGTGCAGATGGTCTATTATTGCAGCCCAGTTGCCAGGCAGAACTGATAATGATATTAAAAACTACTGGAACACAAGATTAAAGAAGAAACTGCTTGGAAAACGCAAGGATCAACACACCCGTCGTCTTGCTGCTGCTGCAGCAATGGCTGCAGCAAAACATGCTCAAATGAATGACCTAAAAAGGTATGTCCCTTCAGAAGCCAACAATAGCACAAGCGTATATGCAACACAGCCTGCAGCAGTAGAGCAGCAAATGAACATGAATGTGAGTGGCCCTTATGCTAATTTCAGTCATGGGATAACTCCCCAGTTGTTTGAACAAACCACTTGTGCTGAAGCACCCACCATTGCTGATACCAGGCCAAGCATTCAATCATCTAGATTTCAGCTAAACCTTCAACAAGCCTTTGATCATCAAATTTTAATGCCTGATAACAATACTTCTTTTAGGAAGCTCATAGAGAGGCTTGAGGCTTCTCTTATTGATCGATCAAACAATATGAATTTCATGACCACCTCTCAAATGCACACATCCAACTGCATAACTAGCAATAATATTAACAATACCTCTCTGCAAATACCACATTCTACTGAGTATGACACAGCCTACCCTCCATTGGATTATGGAAGATGCATTGAAAATGAAGTAAAATTAGAAAGCCCATCACTATTACCTGCAGCTGCATTGCCTCATAATGACACTTCACTAGTGTTTTCTGCATCCTCTATCAGCTCTGGTTCTCCTGAACCAAACTATCAGTCAGCTTGGACAAATACTCTCAATGTTGAGAACAACAACACCATGAACATGGAAGCATGTGAATTCTCAATGGATATGAATGATCTTCTGTACTGCACGTACAACAACAGTAGCTCAGTATTCCCACAGCAGAAACAAGAATACAACAATGGGTATGGGCCATCTCTTGGCAATGGCACAATGAATACGTCTGCATGGACCACTGATATGAAGTCCTCCTCTAGCAGCAGTATTTATCCTTACACTTTGCCATCCGAAAATGGCCTGCATGAAGGTATTTATGATCAGGAGGGTGCAATGTTTGAATTATAGCAGGAAGTACCAGCAAAAATAAAGCTTTTTTTGAGTGTGTGTACATACTGTAAGTATGTTTCGAAATCCATAGATATTATAAAAATAAATCTGACTTGGGTTGATGCCAATCGGCTTGTAACAGTACCATATTTTCTTTGAATCTCCTGTAGTAGTCTACATTATATTCCTTCCTCCACGAATTTACTTGTTTGAGCTCAGACAACATTTCATATAATTAGTGATTCATGTATATTTTTCATTATTTGGAATGATTAATGAGTTAATGATATGTGATTTTCACAATTCATAGTTGTGTTTCTTGATTAGATTGTGTGTGAGTTTTTGTATCAATATTTTGGATCATATTTCATGAGCCATCATCAGAATAATAGAGAGCTGAAAGAGACAAAAATATTTCTCAAATAATTTATGAATGAAAAAAATTTCAAATTCTTACATTGAACTGTGTATAACAGTCACTAAATTTCTATTATCAATGTTGAAATTATTTGTGTTATTTCTGATTTTAATTATATGAAATTCTCTTCAACCAAAATTATATATCACACTCCATAATCCGTCATCATCAAAAAGAACGAACTGTAATGACAAGACTGTGGACAGCTCCTCGATAAAATTAAAATGCATTTGGTGTCAACTCACATGTGAGATTTCTTCGTTTTAGGTAAGTATGTGCTTTTAAAAAGCAAAGATTGAGAGCCAGATCTAAATCATATTACTAAGAGTCTACTACCTGCACTGTTAGGTTCAAACATCAAAGTACTATACGTGTAATAACATACAAATAGAGCAGCAGAATGTTTTTGGTATAATTAGGTATTTTACAGGACTGTACAGTTTAGAGTTACAAGTACTGCAGAATTAACGAGTTTCCATTAAGGTACAAACTGGACTGCACTGTCTGTAATGAATGTCTGCTGCTATTTAATGCAGGGCAGCTCTACACACGCTTTTTTGTCTGTATTGAAGTGATGGGCCTGTTTTATTTCAGATCAGAGAAATACCACCCACTAAATTGCTTGCTCAGAATTCAAAGCGTTTAGTACAAATCAATCTCTTTCTTTAATCTTACAGGCTGTTGCAGTCTTAATAATTTGTTCGTAGATTTGCTTCCTTACGGTTGTATCTAAGTAATTTGTTAGCCAGTACCAAATCAAATAGGTAGTAGCTTCTCTACTTCCCCATCTCTTCAGCCTGTCTCATTACTTAGCTTAAAGCTTGATAATAAATTTATATCTGAAATAGTCTGTACCATATCTAATCAGTCACAATCAAACTGCTACAAATACGGAGTCTGGCAGATGTTTTGTGTAACAAGTAATGGTAAAATAAATGAAGTATAGAGGAGGTTGGGCATCCTTCCCACAGCTCGTTGCCTGTGTTGTGTTGTATTATCCTTCTTTTTATTTGTATTCTGTGGCGGTTAATTGAAAGCACAAAGAAATTATTGAGTTTTTTAATCTCTAAAATATTGTTATAATATGTGTTAATATCCATAGTAATTTTTATAACATGGGAAAAGTAACAGAAATTGTACAAAAGTGATCACCCTATCCTATTGGTCAGGTTTTAGTAAAAATTTATTTGAATAAAGCTTCCAATTTTGTACACAGATTAAGGGAGGTGATTAATTATCAAGGAAGCTAGTAAAGGCTATTAAATCTTGTATTTGAATATTGATATTTTCCAATTCTTTTATATGTTTTACACCATCTATCTTACCTATGTACATTTGCAAGCGTGTACATGTATCATAAAGTAGAGGACAAATCTACACCAAGAAAAAGTGTTATGTGATAGATTCATATGGGATAGATTCATATGTGAATAATTGTCTAGGCACAAAGCAAGATCTTTAAGCAATCTTATGATAATTAAATTAGTGTTCATTTAGGAGCATAATTTGTGTCTCACTATCAAAGGCATTTTATGATAGATCATTTGTCATTGTCTATTTAAAATGAGGAAAAAGAGCAAATTTATTCTAACAATTTCATTTGTAATTGTGTTTATCAATCTTAGTTTATTAGTGATTGAGTTTTGATTAGATGCATTATTTTATCTTTGTAATAGAATTAGGGTAAAATTTATTTCTTTACATTTTGATGAACCCAAAATTCTAAATTGACCTCGTACTTTGCCTCTCTGGATTATGAAATCTTCTTATCTATATTTGAGATTTAATTCCTCTTTGTATGCATACTAATTTATTTAGGGTTTAACCTTCCACTAGTTTTCACTTTGTAGATATATAGTTTTGTGCTTTCCATTACTAGATATATCATTGATAGATTTTCCCTAATTTTAGACAAAATAACTATGTTTGCCCATATGATATATGATGATTATACTTCTTTCATGACATATGATAGTATTTTAGCTCTTAGTATGTTTATAGATTCTATTGATCTATTTGAAGGTGATTTCTCTTGACAATGCTCCATTTCTTTTGCTTATTCTTAATTTGATATACCTAATGATAATATCTAATGTGCATCTCATTATAGTAATTCCTCTACATCCTTTGAAACTCTTATGTACACATCTTGTGATTAACTATCTATTGATAAATTAGTTTATATTGTTCTTAATGATTCATCTAATTTATCTTGTTTGTGGCATAATGTTGTTATGCTTGGATTATGTTTCTTAAGAAACTCATTATAGACTTGTTGATGTTATTGATGTTTCATTATCTCGTGATAGATTTGCTCATTTTTTTTTTTAATGAACATATTAGAGGATTTTCAATGGCTGGTGCATTTATTAGAATTAAAAATACATATTTACAAGTTAAATCATTCTTTAAATTGATCAAATTTCTACAATCCATATTAATATTTTTTTTTACATCAATGTTTCGAATATCAGAGTGGCAATTTACCATTTGTCATATCCCTGCATTCTCTTAGCATCCTGATGATGGATCACAGAGTGTAATTTGAAACGTTGATATAAAAAAAGACACACAATCAAAACCATAAACAACTACAGAATAAATCATTCTTATTTCAAATTTGGATTTACAAATACTTTTACTGATAAAGCTTTACAATAGTTTAATATGTTTCATGTTTATCATACTTCATTCATAATGCTTCCACGTGCCTTAATTAGATACTTTATCTAATGGATTCACTTAGTGAATATATCCTTTAACATCCACATTCATGCAAAATATTAAATAATGCCTATAAATTTATTCATACCTCTATATAATGAATTTTTATTATTCCTTTCTTTTACAATATTCCTCTTAAATTACCCTCTCCTTTTACCCAACTTTTAAATAATGCCTATAAATTTATTCATACCTCTATAAAATGTATTTTGTTCATTCCTTTCTTTTACAATATTCCTCTCAAATTACCCTCTCCTTTTATCCAACTTTATTGTACTTATTTTTCATGAAATTTTATTACTAGGTATTTATTTATGCATTTTTCATGTTCAATTGAACCTCTCATTTTTACCACTAATACACATTTTTAAATAATTTCTTTGAATTAATTTTGTTTGGAGATTATTAAAGTAAATTACAATAGAATTATTTTCATGCTACAATAATTTTACATTAATTATTTATAGAATATCTAATTCATATAAAAATAGGATTATTGTTAGCTTATTATATACTTTTAATCAAATAAAAAAAATCAGTGACTATGTATAGGATAAACCTCAAGAAAATATAAATATAATTATTTTTTCAAATTAGATCTATATATAAGATTTGGCTGAAAAGCCACCTAAGAATGCAAATGAATAAAGGAAAGAAAAATAAAATTCAAATATGAGCCAAATAAATTGTATTCAACTCAAGAGAATGCAAAGCATAAAATAAAATAAGAATACCCATATGAGAGTGATGGGGGAGTATATATAAGACTTACCACCCAAGAGACTAAAAACACTATTAATGTGGGATAAAGTGAAAAAGTCCCCAGGTAAACTTAACTAAGTGTGAAGAGAGGTATTGTGGAGAACTAGCTAATAAAGAACTAGATATCTAAATAACCCTATTCACACTAGCACCCCCACTTAAGTGCAACTTAGGGGTAAATGTTGACAAAAAAGAAAATATTTTATTTATTTTATTATCTAAGCCTAATTCTTCTATTAATTAAATAAATCTTTATTTATTTAATTAATTCATTTATCCTTTTCTAGCCTTATTTCTCATTTAAATAAATACATTTATTTAATTAAATTATCCTTTTCCTAAATTAAATAAATATTTTATTTATTTAATTGTCCTACTTCTTCTATTAATTAAATAAATCTTTATTTATTTAATTAATTCATTATCTTTTTCTACACATGACACATGTCATTCATCTCTTAATTCATACACTACCTACCTCTTTCATTATTTTACTATTTCTTCTACCTACCCTCTAATCCTAGCCGACCTCTCTTTTTACACCTCTCAATCTTAACCCTCCATTTCATATTGTGTCTTCTATTTAAGGAGATGCTTTCTTCATTGTCAAACCCTAATCATCCTAATCATTCATTCTAATCATTCTAATCATTCTATGCATGCTAATCGACAATTTGGAGGACTCGACTACACTACGATCCCACTTGCAACCACATTCCGTTCTTTGTTGAGCTCTTGTGCATATTAAAATCTGAGAGCAAATATATCAAGCAAGATCAATGGAGATAGGAAGAATGGAGATCAAAACCCTATTGGACATGTGATGGTATAATCTTTGTGATTTCATTTGATTTGCATTGTCTTAGGTAATCTTCATATGTTATGGTGGATCTTTGTTGATTGTTAGGCTAGGGTTTTGTGGTTGAATTCATTTAGCCTTTCAATATTGTTATTATTGTTATCCATTTTCACCATATACATTTTGGCACGCCCGGTGGGACATGGATTTTTCTTAGATCTATGTTTTTTTTTTGCAGATTTTTCTAACCCTATATTGCTATTTTGTAAAACAATTTGGAGAATAACCTTGTGCAGCTAGGGTTTTGGACACAAAATCAAGATCTTGGAGAGATTTGATCATATCTCACAAACGGCTATGAAATTTTGCACCAAATATTTTTTTGCAGGCTGAAGAAAGTATCAGGAGCTCTCAAGCCAAAATTCAGAATTTTTGGAGCATATTTTCATTTTCTATGAATTTTTTATGATTTTTCATAAAAAATTAATTTTGAGAGCAAATGAGAGAATTTTTCAGATTTTATTATATTTTTGGAAACCTCTCATAATTATACATAGGATCTGTTCTTTGTGAATTTAATTTTGATGCAAAATATTTCCCTAAAAATCAGATCTTTAAAAATTAGGGTTTTTCTTTATTTTGATCAGATCTCACAAACGGCTTCGAATTTTGACATAAAATTTTTTGTGCAGGTTTGGAAGACCATAAAGACTCTCGAGTAAAAATTTCAGATTTTTTGGATTTATTTTGCATTTTATATGAATTTTTTATGATTTTTCATAAAAAAATTAATTTTTGGAGCAAATTAGCAAATTTTTTGGATTTTCTTACATTTCTGGAAATCTCTTGAAATTTTACAGGTGGTCCTTTTTTATGATGAATCAGGTCTTTGAATTGGTCAACAAAACGCATTGTTGAAGGCCCCTATTTCACAAAGTCTTTTGGATCTAAAATTTACCTAACTTGTGTGCTTGCAGGAAGGGGTTATCATTTGAAACAACCCAAATTACTAACAATTTTGTTGCAGGGCCTTAGCTAGGGTTTTTTAGTTTTGTTGTGTGCCTTGTTTTCATAGATTAGCAAACACTTCCATTGGTGCACTAAAATTGAATCATTGTCTTTTGTGTCTTGAACAATAGGCTCTTTTTGTTTAATCTTTAGAGGGCCTATCTTCCCATGTGGTCATTAGGACTACTAGTGAGAAGAGAACGACCCAAGTGGTAGCGAGGAAAACCCACCTCATCCAAACCACTATAATCAAATGTATTCATGGTGAAAACTATGAATAACGTGTGCTGATTAGTTCATACCGACACTATGTCTCCCCATAAACCCGTTTGATCAAATTTATTTGATCATTTGTAGGGCGTAACCCCTACCGGCTGGGAGCCTTCTGTATTTACAGAGCTGAAAGTGCCACATGTATGGCCACACGAGCGGATGCCCTTACTAGCACCTTTTTGTTTTAGAAGCCCAAATCCTTCTAGTTGTTGGGGCAGGAGGTCGGACCTCTGGTAGCGGCCCACACACATACGGTTCTTAGTAGAGATACAAAGTTCGCCATGGGGAGTTTTCATGGGGACTGATGCTTGGCTGACCCGAGAAGTGAGTGCCGAGGGTGGAGCCAGTGAGGTCAAGCATCTAAGTATCCGCTCTGAATAGCGTAGCCTCGGGGGTAAAACCCCATGTGGGATCAACAACTATTGTCTTGGCCAGCCATAAGAATTGTGCTTGACTTATTTTAAACATTCAAAACATTCAAGACCAAACAACAAAACATTGTGTCTTTTGTGTTTTCAAGTGTATGCAAAACAATTTTACATCAAACAACACACTTTCTTGGAGTCATTTTGAAGTCTAAACACTTGCAAACATTGAGTCCTCAACAACATTGTGTCCTCTTGTCATGAAAAACAGTCAAACATTCAGATTTGGTCACAACCAACAACTTCACAAATTGGAAAAATTTTACAGTCCAGCAAACAAAAGAAATCAGTTTCAGAATACTTGAGCTTCCTAGGTTGTTTCTTCAGGTTTCATCTAGCATTCAACTTGTCTTTGGGTCTCACAAAATCCATCATTGCTTTACACCTTACATTACATTCACACTTGTCTAAACTTGGGTCAAAAGGTCACTTGCTTGTCCTCACTATACTTTTTCAACACACTGCATACAACTACACTTTGCTAAGTGGTCCCTCATCAAGGTTTCTTATCTTTGGGTCTCATTTGGTTTTACTTAGAGTCAAGGTCAACTTACCTCATCAAGAGAAACTATCCTCTCTTTGGAAGTCACACCTACTCTACTACATACATACTTGGTCTTACACTTTGGACATTACAAGTACACCTCAGATTCATTTACACTCCATACAACTCTTGGTCTTCCATACTTTTTCCATTTTTCATCTAGTCTCTCACATCTTGGTCAAATACCTAGTTCATGGTTGAAACACGCCTTCAAAAATCTAGGAGAATAGCTAAAGAAGCTCAAGAATCCGCAAACATGAGTTCTTATGAGTATGACAATGATTTATTTTACAATCCTGAGCATACTACATTACCAGACATGGATGTTTATAGAAACAATCCAAATGTGGAAAGCGCAAACACTATAAACAACAATACTACACACAATGACAATGTGGACAACTCTTCAATACTATCAGCAGACATAGAAGACTCCATAATGAATCCTCATTTCAATAGATTGGTTGAAGAGATAATGAGGAGAGATCGACAGTACTTTTTACACATGATGGGACAAAGTGGAGTTAAAATACCTCATGACTTTGACATGTCTCAACTTATGGAAAGTCGACCCTCCCAACAAACTCAACCCAACATGGATCAAAGGAGACCAAATAGTGGAGGAAATAGAGGACCGAATAATATGATGCCTGAGTCACCATCAGTTTTGCTTCAAAAGCCAGCAATCCCACATACACAAGCTCAAACATATGATACTTACACTCAAAGACCATCATGGAGGCCTTATGTGGATAGATATGCTCAATCGCATGCTCAAGGTATGGATCAATCAAAACAAGTGGACACTCAAGGACATCCTCAAAATTTTGACACAAGGAGACCTCATGTCAAAATTGGGGGCAACACAATGGAAAATGAAAGGCCTATTGAATATGGTATATATGCACAAAACAGATATGGGGTTCCCCAACAAGAAGTTATGCCAAGTGCTCCATATATACCGCAACAATATAGACCTCCATATGGACATGTCTACGATCAGTATCATCCATACATGCAACAAGCTCCTCCTCAAATGGGTGTTTCAAACATGCAACAATCTCCTCCCAAGAATAATTTGGAGCAACAAATTAGAGATCTACAAAAGAAAATGGAGGACATGAGTACAACAAAACCTACATACACTATGAGAGATATATGTCCTTATCCCTTTGATAAGAGCATTCCAATGCCCCCATTTCCTGCACACTTTGTGACGCCAAAATTTGACAAATATAGAGGGAGAGGAGACCCCAAGGCACACATAAGACAATTCTTCACAGCTTGCATTGAGGTAGCGGCAGAAGAAACATACTTGATGAGGTTGTTCCCACAGAGCTTAGGCGATCAAGCTATGGAATGGTTTTCTCAACTACCTCCTGGTATTAAGTCATGGGGCGACTTAGCAGAGGCATTCATTCAGCATTTCTCTTACAACATAGAAACAGATGTCTCAGTTACTACCTTGTGCAATACGAAACAAAAGGAAGGAGAATCTTTCGCAACATTTTTACAAAGATGGAGAAATTTAGCTAGCAGATGCTCTTGCGAAATCCCGCAGAAACAAATGGTAGAAATGTTCACTCAAAATGTTAACAAGGCTATTGGATATGATCTCAGGAAAGCTTGTTTGTCTACATTCAAGGATGTTATTGAAAAGGGCCTAGCAACAGAAAAAGTCTTAATTGAACAAGGAGTTATCAAGCTATTCAAAGAAAACAAAGAGGACTTTAAAGGAAAGGACAAACCAAAATTTTGGAACAAGAACAAGAACATAGTTAATGATGGCGTTGTTGATGCCAATACAGTGAGACCCAAGTTCGTCTTTTCTGGATCAAGTTCTACCAACAATCAGGTGAACAATCAAACAACTTCTAAACCACGAAGGAAGTACACTCCATTGGGAGAACCACTTGAATCAGTCTTCAAAAAGCTAGTGGCAAACAAAGTGATCACAGTTCCAGATTTTCCTCCATATGAACCAAAGGTCAAACCAAATTGGTGGAATGATGATGAGTTTTGTGAATTTCATAAGAGCAAGGGTCATAAGACAAGTAATTGCCATCGATTGAAAAACATTGTGCAAGATCTCATTGATAGAGGCGACATCGAGATTGAGGGACATTCATCTAATCAAGAGCATGAGATGTTTAAGGAACCATTCCCAAAACATGACAAAGGAAAAGGCAAAGTCACAGATGGTCAAGCCAATTACACTAGAGCACCTTACAATTATGATTCTACTATCAATCACATCTCGATGGACAATCATATCTCTACTATTACTATCAAGAACAAAAATCCTGAGAATCCTCCTCAGAGACCCAGGATTGTTCTAAGAGGTGTGGGATCTTCATCCGAGTCTACCTCTGAATGTCATGTTACAACCCGTTGAGGTAAGATCACGTTGCCAGGTGCCTCCACTAAGAATACCAATCCTTTATCAATCAAGCCTGAGTACGACCTTGTAGAACAATTAGGGAAGACACCCGCGCTCATCTCCATTCTTGAGCTCTTACGTATATCCCCTGCACATAAAGCCATCCTTGACAAAATCTTGAGAGACACTGCTGTCCCTACTGATCTGAACGTGGACCAGTTTCAAGCCATGGTGGGATACCTATCCATTCCACACTCCCTCACATTCACAGAAGCCGATGACGCCTCCATAAGTCAGCCTCATAATGCACCTTTACACGTTGAAGCCTTCATACATAAACATCGAATAAAGCGAGTCCTGATAGATGGAGGAGCAGGTCTAAATATTTGTACATTGAGCACCATCAGACAATTGGGATATTCTGACAAAGCTGTGAATTCTACAAATCAAATCACCATCAAGGCCTATGATGATGAAGAGCGTTCATCCAAGGGCATAGTCACCCTACCTCTAAGAATTGGGCCAGTCACAAAGGATGTGGTTTGTCAAGTCCTAGATCTAGATCTCACGTATAACATATTGCTAGGACATCCGTGGATTCATGAAATGAGGGCAGTCCCATCAACATATCATCAATGCATTAAGTTTCCTCATAATGGAGTCGAGGTAACAGTCAATGGTGATCTAAATCCGTTCATATATTGCAATAACTTGAGATCACATATTGAGACTATCATTCCTAGTAATCGTGAGGCTACTTCTTCTTCGGCTTACATTGATCCTGAGTCATTAAAACCTTCGACATCCAAACAAGGTGAACTTAGAGGCAAGTTTCAAGACAAAGGCATGGGAGAATACACTTTGAATCAGACAATGTTTTTACGACAAGTCATGAGCTCTCCAAAAGAATATGGGAGGCCACATCCTAACAAGCAAATCTCCATCATGATACTCAAATGGGATCCTACCATCTTTCAAAGGTGGGGTGAACTAGAAGAGGAAAATTTATATAAAATGCTCTATAAAGACATTGAAGAGGACACACGTGATCAGATTATTATACCCTGTGAGAACTATGGCAAAGGTTTCAAAATGTTACAAAGATTCGGGTATGATGGAAAAAGCCCTCTCGGGTTACGCAAAGAAGGTGTCATGGAGCCCTTACAACCTAAGCTAACTACAAGAAGGGAACGCTCAAAGGGACTAGGTTTTCTGAATTCCAAGATTCATAATAAAAGAACAGAAAGAACCTCACAAATCAAAGTCGCCAAAGTTCAACAAGAGGATTATTATTCCACAGATTCTAATGAGTGGGAATGGGGTTCAGACAAATCCTCCAGTGACTATGAACTCATCGAGACATTCAGAGAGCCAGATGAACCTATAGAGGAGGAGGAATTTTATAAAAAATTCAGAGTTGGTCAAGAACCAAACCATAAGGATCCCACACAGTCTTCGTTTCAAGGTCCTAGGTTGAAATTGCATAGGATGAGGACACCTGTCCCAGAAGGCGCTACTAGTGATGACAATTTGGATTCGCTCACAATCGAAACTGATGAGGAGAGTGCCATCGATGACCTCGATGATTATCTTGACATACCCGAGTATAACCACATCTTCACTATTAGTCCTGCAAACCCTGAAAGCACTAAAGATCTTCCCCTTGTTCACCCCCAACTCATTGACTGGGATCATGAAGGACCAGCACAATTTGATACATTTCAAAATGACGAAGCTATTATCAACTATCTTGGCATTCGAGATAATCTTCCCCCTGGGGACCATAAGGCAGGATACACCATAGAGCTCAACAACATGGCATACTTTGGTGTGGGTGTCGGACCTTCCAGTCGCAAAAATGTGAAAATAAAGACAAAACAAGGGTCTTATGGCGAAAACCACACTGTGGCGCTATCTGACTCCAAAAAAGTAAAAAGAAAGGACGTATCTGAGGGCGAAAACCTCTCTGAGGCACCCGAAGATGGAAGGCTCGACATTCTCCCAGCATCATATGAGGAAAAATCATCCATGTTGGTAGAGGAGACTATAAAGACAAACATTGGTACAGAAGAGGTTCCACACAACATATTCTTGGCTCAATCATTGACAGAGTCGGAAAGGGAAAAATTCATAAGCTTCTTCAAGGAACGACAAATCAACTTTGCATGGTCATACGCTGATATGCCTGGACTAGATCCGGATTTGGTAATGCATCATTTGATAGTCAAATCGGGGGCAAAACCAGTAAAACAGAAATTAAGGAAAATGCACCCACAAGTTGCATTACTCGTCAAGGCAGAGCTGGAGAAATTATTGGATGTCGGATTCATACACCCAATTGATTATCCCGAATGGATTTCCAATTTAGTACCTGTCAGCAAACCAGATCGCAGTATCCGAATATGTACAGACTTCAGAGATATCAACAAGGCTTGTCCAAAGGACGATTTCCCATTACCAAACATTGACTTGATCGTTGATCTTACAGTAGGTCATGAAATGTTATCTTTAATGGACGGATTTTCTGGATATAATCAAATTAGGATTGCACCTGAAGATCAACATAAAACATCATTCACTTGTCCATGGGGAACCTTCTATTGGAACGTCATGCCCTTTGGGCTGAAAAATGCAGGTGCTACTTATCAAAGAGCGATGACTACTATCTTTCATGATCTCATGCACATAACCGTGGAAGATTATGTTGACGATCTTTTGGGAAAATCAATAGACAGAGATACACACTTGGACATACTTTTAGTCATCTTTGATCGGCTGGAAAAATACAAGGTAAGATTAAATCCAAAGAAATGTGTCTTTGGAGTAACCTCCGGGAAGCTCCTAGGATTCATTGTGTCTAAAAGAGGAATTGAGGCCGATCCAGCGAAGGTCAAGGCTATCTTGGACATGCCGCCACCCAGGAACATCAGTCAACTTCGATCTTTACAAGGGAGACTCCAGTCCATACGAAGATTCATAGCACAACTTGCAGATAAGTGTAACCCTTTCCAGCACCTGCTACACAAAAACATCAAGTTCAAATGGGATGAGAACTGTCAATAGGCTTTTTAGGCGCTCAAAGACTATCTTTTGAACCCACCAGTCTTAATGCCACCAATTCCAGATCAACCGCTGCTACTTTACATATCAGCTACTCCAACAGCACTGGGGGCACTCCTAACACAATAAGTTGATGACGGAAAGGAAAAGGCAATATACTATATCAGTCACACATTGGTGGGATATGAGCTAAACTACACACCAATCGAACGTGCATGTCTCGTTGTGGTCTTTGCTTCACAGAAGTTACGACATTATATGCTCACTCACAAGACTAGGTTGATTGCCAGAATTGATCCACTAAAATATCTTCTCAACAAAGCTACACTTACTGGACGACTGGCCAAGTGGGTAATGATTTTGAGTGAATTTGACATCGAATATGTAGATAGAAAAGCAATCAAAGGAGAAGCAATTGCAGATCAATTGGCAGATGCTCCCATGATAGATGATGTTCCTCTACAGTCAGAATTTCTAGATGAGTCCATTCTAACAATATCACCTGCAAAGCCATGGCAATTATACTTTGACGACTCTTACACACAGCATGGGGCAGGAGCGGGTATACTCTTTATAACTCCTCAAGGCGATTCTATACCAAAATCATACCGCTTATCATTTCCTTGCACCAACAATATAGCGGAATATGAGGCATTAACAACTGGATTAAGAATTGCAGTTCAATGGAAGATCTAGGAACTTCGGGTTTTTGGGGATTCTCAACTTGTCATCCGTCAAGCAACTGATGATTACCAAACAAAAGATGAAAAACTAATGCCTTACAAACAACTGGTAGATGATTTGAAACAGCACTTCGCAAAGATAGAGTTTGAGCAGATACCAAGAGAACAGAATCGTGCTACAGATGCCATGGCTACAATTGCTTTGCTCATTGATCTACCGCAAAATGAGACCTGTTATGAGTTCCTGGTAGACAACCTATTGGTTCCCTCATATGAGATCACTCCTACGGAAATGATATGCGTTGTTGGTCCTGAATCCTAGTTATATGGTTCCATATTCACATACCTTCGCGACAATATCTTACCTCTCGATCTATCGAACAATCAACGTCGTACTTTCATTCGCCAATCCTCTCGATACGTCATTTTAGCTGATATCCTATACCGACAAGGTCTAGATGGCACCCTTCTTAGATGTTTAGAGAGTGACGAAGCTCAGATTGCGTTACGAGAAGTGCATGAAGGGATATGTGGTCCGCATACTAGTGGTCCTACCTTAGCCAAGAAACTCATCAGGACTGGATATTACTGGCCTACTATGGAAAAAGATGCATATTAGTTTGTCAAGAAATGTAAGCAGTGTCAAATTCATGGAGACCTCATACATGCACCAGCATAGGAACTACAACCACTTGCATCTCCTTGGCCCTTTTGTCAGTGGGGACTCGATCTCATAGGCAAGATTCACCCTCCTTCTTCCAATGGTCATAAATTCATTATCACAGCCACAGAGTATTTCACAAAGTGGAAAGAAGCCGTGCCTCTCACACAAGTTACTAGGAAACAAATCGCTACCTTCATTTTGAACTACATCATTTGCCGATACGGGATTCCTACTTCCATTATTACTGATAACGGGCGTCCCTTCAAAAATCAGGATGTTCGTGAACTTTGTGACCGCTTCCATATCTCTCATCGTTTCTCCACACCATATTACCCCCAAGGTAATGGCCAAGCTGAGGCGTCTAACAAAACAATTCTTAAAATCCTCAAAAAGATAGTCGATGATGCTGGCCGTAACTGGCATATCCAACTTAATCCTGCACTTTGGGCCTACCGCACAAGTGTCCGCACACCTACAGGAGCTACACCCTACTCACTTGTCTACGGCGCTGAAGCCATCTTGCCTATTGAGGTCGAGTTACCTTCTCTACAGGTCTCCTTGAGAAACATAATCAATGATGAAGACTACAGGGTCTCTCGTTTACAAGAACTAGAACTGCTGGAGGAACGAAGACACACTGCTTTTAATCATCTCAAGGCTTACCAACAAAGAATGAGTCGCAGCTACAATCACAAAGTCAAGCCTCGCGCATTTGAGGTAGGTGACTTAGTACTCAGAGAGAACCCCAAGAATCAGCAAGACAGAGATAAGAAGGGCAAGTTCGAACCAAACTGGCTTGGTCCTTACATCATCACAACGGTATATGGATCTGGGGCATATCAGCTCTCAACTACAGAAGGGGAATCTTTGGAGGATCCTATCAACAGCATGCACCTTCGTCGGTTCTACACATAGCTCATTAGAGTATCCTAATTCAAAAAATACAAAAAAAATTATAAAACAAAAAAAAAAATCGTTACTTGGTGAAAACCTGGCAAACAAGCGCCTTGTGACAACAAAAAAAAATTGAAAAAATCAAAACAAGTAAAGAGAAATAATTTCGTCCAACGGTGAAAACCACTTCGGTTGTGCCCTGGGCAAGTACCATGGTGAAAACTGGGTTACCAGCGCCATGCGTAGAGACATTGCTCCTCCCTCCTTCAGGATTCTCTTTCATCATTTCACTTTGCACACACTCACGACCAATTCGTTCATAATAAACTTACCCATTCCCATCATGGCTTGTTATTGATCTACCTAAGATTGGTTAGCCATTCATAATAAATCTACCTTTTCACATCCCTTTCCATCCATAATAAATCCAATCCTATCTGTGTCTAAGGCAAAATCCTACGTCTAGTGATGGGTGTGGAACTGAGAACATCACATGTTTTGAGGAGTACAGTTTCTTCCAGCTTTCTTCAGTCTATTTGCGCACAATCCGCAATAAAGCAACATCTGTATCACAGATCCACAATAAAGTTTCATTTTCTTCACAATAAAGTATCAGTTTCATGGATTCAGTCAGTTTCAGATGAGACATAGCAGCAACAATGGGCTTCAACAAAATCAAATCTTTCAACAGACTCAGACAACATTATGGTTCAGTGCTATCTATCCTTTCTGTGAAAGTGAACATTGTGACCACAATAAAATAAGACTTATACAAGTGACAAGAGACACTAAACTTGAGGACTACAGTGGATGTTGGTGTCAAGTCTTGGTTTTCTTTTGATTTCATTTTTTTTTTTTTTGGTGACATGTCTTTTAGCTTTTCCGGGATGTCTTTGACTAGAGATTCTATCTCTAGGATGTCTTTGACTAGAAAGGCGAGGATGGGGTATCGTCACCCATTTTCTTTTGCTGTCTGTGGATTGTCTCTTAGTAATGCTATGACTTGTCCAAGGATATGAGGACACTGTGAGTCTAGTATGAACTGGGGCATTCCTTGTTTATGACTGTCTTATCTCCATGCAAACAGGTACAATGACTTTCTGGGTCGAACATATGCCTCGATTGTCATAACCTACTTGCCATAATAAAGCTCAATGATGATAATGCACAAGAAGCTCTTTCACTTTCATATCTTCTATCTTTCATCCCCCTTTCTTGATTGACTTCCATCGTCCTTCTCGAGTCCGCGTAGCCTGCTATCACATGACTGAGTATAATGACACACCAAAAATATTTGCATTTCATGTAGTTGCACCTGCATTACAACATATAAGCATTTCATACATTCACATTTGCATCATGCATACACATATAAAACATAAATGAACAAAAAAAAAAAAATATTGCATTGCATCATATACATATTTGCATCCATATCATAAGCATCACATAAGAACATCTCATCACATAGGTACACATGCATATAGCTGCCGCAAAGATGCATCATCTCATATATATATATAAAGTGTCATGATACAATGATGTCAAAATCATATGGCTATAATCACCCGCAGGTGTCTACATCATTATATAAAATGGTACAAAACTGATATAGAGGAACTCACTGATCACTCCTGCCAACACTATTGGTAGTGCTAATCCTATCCATGTCATGGTATCCCATGCCACGTGTCCTACCCTCATCTCCAGTCTTGGATCCTAGAACACTCATCTCAGTGCATCCCTGTCTCCATCTCAATTGTAGGGTACTAACTCCCCATCGATCGGTATCCGCAGAATCCTATATACATCCTCCAGGGTGACTGTCATCTCACCCATCGACAAATGAAACGTACAAGTCTCTGAGTGCCATCTCTTAGCTAGTGCAGTCAGCAATCCCATGTTCGCCCGAAACTCAGGCACATACAGAATGTATCTCAATCCCATAGCCTCAATCGCGGCTCGGTCCTCAAGTGTCAACTCAGGTTGCAATCTCTATGTCGACAAGAATCTCTCCCCTGACTCTAGCATCGGCAAATACTCCTGCAGTCAAGCAACTCAATCATGTCAGTTATAGTGGCATTCACTGTTTATCACAAAATGCTACTCGCTATCTAAATGCATATGGCTATCTACCCTAGTGACACTCACTGTTCATCACAAAGTGTTGCTGATTATCCTAGTGGTACTCCCTGTTCATCACAAAGTACTATGTGTGTGACACTCCCTGTTCATCACAAAGTGTTACTCACATTTGCACTCCCTGTTCATCACAAAGTGCTACTCATATTTTAGTACTCCCTGTTCATCACAAAGTACTCTATCTTGGTACTCACTGTTCATCACAAAGTGCCTTGATCTATCCTAGTCTTCCTAGAGGACCTGCTTGAGTGTATCCTCTCAGCAACTTATCCAATCGACAGCATATGTTCATCATAGAACTGCCGATTTGACCTAGAAGATGCAAATTCATACTTTTCAAATGCAAATGCGCTTTCCTGACATAAACGTGCATTTATTACATTACCTAGTATGCATTAATGACAACAATAAATGTATCAAAGTACGAGGAGGTTTTGTGGTACTCACTGGCTCTCCTACCTCTACTGGCCTCTGGAATCGGCGAACGCGGTCAAATCTATGAACCAAAGCCATCGCTGCTGACTGCTATTACTCTATTTTCGCTTTGCACTCTGCTCTCGTGGATGTGTAGATGACAATGAGGATGTATTTTCCCCCGTGGTCTATCTTATAGACTACCCCTAGCCTTCATTTCCCGAGTCAGTCTTCTTTATCCCGTGACTTTGTCACTTTATCCAATCAGTCCATTCTAGCCTCTCTTTCTTATCGAGAGATTGTCTGCAATCTTTTCAGACATTTTCATCCAATCTCTCGAGGGGGCATATCATTCCCATTCTGGGGCAACTCTGTATCAGTTCATCTTATCTTCTTTGAAACAACGCGACAAGCCGCATTGTCTCAAAGAGGGGCAAAATGTAGACACTCAAAATTGTCATGTCTAATTAAATAAATATTTTATTTATTTAATTATCTAAGCCTAATTCTTCTATTAATTAAATAAATCTTTATTTATTTAATTAATTCATTTATCCTCTTCTAGCCTTATTTCTCATTTAAATAAATACATTTATTTAATTAAATTATCCTTTTCCTAAATTAAATAAATATTTTATTTATTTAATTGTCCTACTTCTTCTATTAATTAAATAAATCTTTATTTATTTAATTAATTCATTATCTTTTTCTACACATGACACATGTCATTCATCTCTTAATTCATACACTACCTACCTCTTTCATTATTTTACTATTTCTTCTACCTACCCTCTAATCCTAGCCGACCTCTCTTTTTACACCTCTCAATCTTAACCCTCCATTTCATATTGTGTCTTCTATTTAAGGAGATGATTTCTTCATTGTCAAACCCTAATCATCCTAATCATTCATTCTAATCATTCTAATCATTCTATGCATGCTAATCAACAATTTGGAGGACTCGACTACACTACGATCCCACTTGCAACCACATTCCGTTCTTTGTTGAGCTCTTGTGCATATTAAAATCTGAGAGCAAATATATCAAGCAAGATCAATGGAGATAGGAAGAATGGAGATCAAAACCCTATTGGACATGTGATGGTATAATCTTTGTGATTTCATTTGATTTGCATTGTCTTAGGTAATCTTCATATGTTATGGTGGATCTTTGTTGATTGTTAGGCTAGGGTTTTGTGGTTGAATTCATTTAGCCTTTCAATATTGTTATTATTGTTATCCATTTTCACCATATACACTAGCTAATAAAGAACTAGATATCTAAATAACCCTATTCACACTAGCACCCCCACTTAAGTGCAACTTAGGGGTAAATGTTGACAAAAAAGAAAATATGGGACTTGGCAAATAGGTCAAATGAGGTACCCATACATATAAAAGATCCACTCAAACAAAAAAGGAAGGACAAAACTTGGTGGAAAGAAACTCCCCCCAAGAGAGGATGAAACAAGGAACCCTCCTAGAAGAGATGTCTCATACCCCGAAGAGAGACCGAAGATGATTATACTTGCTCTCAGTGAAGGGTTTGGTGTAGATGTCAACAACCTGCTCTATCATAAGTCAGTATCATAAGCCGATGACCTACTCTTGAATCAAATCCTCAAGATCATGCATGTGGGCCTCAATCTGTTTGGTTTGTTGATGATGAAACGAGTTGTTCGAGTTAAGAATGGCACTCTGGTTGTCATAGTAGATGAGTGATGGCTTCTAAAAAGTAATGCCAAGTTTAGTGATGATATTTTAAAGCCAAATAGCCTTAGTGGTGACATTAATAGCTCCTTGATACTCAACCTTAGTTAAACAAAGATCAATAGCATTCTACTTCTTGCTCTACTAACAAATGGGACTAGAACCAAGGTGACAAATGTAGTCATATATGGACTTCCATCATCAATATCACCAACCCAATCAAAATAAATGTATCCAACCAAATTTCAATTGGTGTCTACTTTATAATGAATCTCATGTATGTGATTTCCCTATATGTAGTGTAAGATGCATTTGGCATCCTTCTAATGAAGCTCATGTGGATCTATTATGAAGTATGAAATAATGCCATCTGCAAATGAAATGTCAAGGCAAGTATGAGTTAGGTAGATAAGGCTAGTAATAAGTTGATGATATAAAGTAGTGTAGAACACTTTGCCTCAAGCTTGACTCTAGATAGAAAGGGAGTTGGTCTAGGCTTACAATCAACCATGTTAAAATGAGCCAAAAGATCAAGAGCATACTTGGGTTGCACAAGAGAGAACCTATAAGAAGTCTGAATGATCTCAATCCTAAGAAAATAGAGCAAGAGACCCAAGTCTTGTTGGATATTTGTCATTAATAAAGGATAATATTGTGTTGGCTACCAGTTGTCATTGATGTCAACATATTTCTATTGACTTCTCCTATCATTGCTTTGATATTTTGGTCATTATGTCCATCATCTTTTGCTCCGCATTGCACCATAGTTGCAGATATGGATTTGTGGTTTGAGTAGTACACTTGTGTTTATTAGAAGTACATGTATTGTAGATTGCAGTGGTTTGGATCTCCAAAAGGTGAGATACATGGTTAGATAGTTCAACTTGTCAGTTGCTCTGCTCCTTCGAAACAAAATAGTTGGTTTTGATATCCGCATTTCCTTAATTGATTGATTTTGACCTTACATTTTTTGGGACATGATTAAACATTGTGGATAACATGTGTATCCTAATTGGTATTAATTTTTGTTTTATCCTTTGGCTGACCTATGTAAGTCAAATGCATGAAGCATATTATAATAGTGTGTAAGCCATATTTCTTTGTAAGAGATGTATGGCTGACTTGATATATATATATATATATATATATATATATATATTATAATAACTCAATGATAAATAGTGAGTACCAAACCTGTACTGAGAGGGGGGGGGGTGTGAATCAGTACAGGCACAAAAACTTTTCCTGAACCGGTTTGATTGCAGACTGCAAACTACTGGAAATCCCTAACACTGGTCCGAACTAGACTACTATTGGTTAAACACAGTGCAATTGTGAAAGACATGAATCGGTCAATATTCTTAGCTTTTCATACAACCTACTCCCACATTTCCACTTTGTCCTTATGCATAAACAGATAATCTATCATCAGAGATATAATAACTTGCTAGATCAACATGATTCACCGCTTGACAGAAAACAACAAAGCATCACATGAAAAGGACATCACACATGACACACATATTTTTCACGTGGAAACCCAACTTGGAAAAACCATGGTGGGGATGAATACCCACAAGTTGTTTTGAACTCTTTAGAAAGTCTGCTCTGTTAGAAGCCTAGTCTGGTTAAAGACTGTTACAACAGGTTCTATTAGGAACCGATCTTGTTAGGGATCACCCTGTTAAGGGATGACTAGAATACTCGGCTAAGGGTTAAACCCTATTAGAGGTTACCTTGTTAAAGGATTTTATGAACTCAATGGCTTTGAGTCACCTTGTTAAACGATTTACAGCAACCTAGTTAAAGCTACCTCGTTAAGGGATTTTCCAACTGTTGAAGTGATTAGAGATCAACAGGTATTACAATGATCTGGTAATAGCGCTTAATGCCAATGTAGATCCGCTTTAGTTCCATCCTTCTGCACACACACTATGCAGGTATCAATCCTCTCAACTGGTCTGGCAAGAATCACGTATCTCTGCACATAGATACACACACAACATTTGCCAACAACCTCAGCATGAAACATCACATCGACCTTATAGGAAACAGATAGGTCGATAACATAAACCCTAAACCCTAAACACTTAGGTTGAGAAATTTAGTCGGTTCAATCCTGACCATTGAACACTTTGCATTTGAATACAACGGTCTTGAACAGATCTCAAGACATTCTCCATCGTTCGTTCTTCATTGCTTCTTGGAGGTGATAACCCATCACGTGTTCTCCACCGTTTGCAGAGACTTCGCACATTCCCAAGGTAGATAGGATCAATCTCCTTCATGCAAGATCCTTCACGTGCATGAAGCTGATGTGGCAACATGATCTGATCTCTATTACAATGCCAACTCATCACACAATACCATCAGTTGAAACAAACAGGCTCAAAACACTTCAACTGGAAACCCTAAAGCTAAGACTACCAACCGGTAGTTATGCCATATGAACCCTAGATACAAAACATTCCTTATACTGGTTCTCATTCTGACATACCGGTTCTGGTTTACAACATCATACCGGTTCACTTGGACAAGCATACTGCTTCACTTTTTCACATATGCCAGTTCACAACATCATACCGATTCTCTTTGTCAGTTGCTTACCTTCAATAATCCTATTCACTCTTCATCATGTTACCGGTTCACTCTTCAGCATATTATTGGTTCTCTTTCAGCATATTGACATCAATGACAACACAATATCATCATGTCAACATATTCTGCACATATGCCAACAATCTCCCCCTTTGGCATTGATGGCAATATACAAAGATATCTCTCTTTCTACATCACATCTTCTCCTTAATATTGCAGATATCTTTTCCACTTCACATCTTCTCCCCTTTTGACAACAATGCCAAAGTGAGGCACAAGCTTCCCTTTTCCACTATGCTGCTCCCCTTGAGGAGTAGCATCCTTCAACACATCAATCCTAAAAAGATATAGCAAAGTAAGATCTAACTGATGTGGAGCACAAACCTTTAGATTACCTCTTGAAGGGGCAACACCCCTAGCTCACCTCTCAGATAGGCAAAAGTAGCCTTCAGTAGAGGCTTGGTGAATATGTCTGCTAACTACTCCTTACTGGAAACATGTTCCAATACCACCTCTTTGTTCTGAACCTTTTCCCTCAAGAAATGATACTTGAGTTCAAAATGCTTGGTTCTAGCATGTAAAACCGGATTCTTGGATATGTTAATTGTACTTGTATTGTCACAGAATATACTTACCGGTTCAGATACAGTAACTAAAGCCATTCAATACATGCTTCATCCAAATAGTCTGGGTGTAGTTCATAAAAGTTGCAACATACTCCGCTTCTGTTGTAGACTGAGAGATACAACTCTACTTTTTACTCATCCATGAGACTAGTCTTCCACTGAGAAAGAATGCACCACTGGTTGTGCTCTTCCAGTCATCTGCATTACCAACCCAATCAGCATCTGTGAACACTTTCAAGTTGAAATCATTATTGTATGGATACCATAACCCATAGTCAATAGTTCCCTTCAGATATCTAAGAATCCGCTTGACTGCTACCAAGTGGGATTCTCTTGGGCTTTGCTGAAACCAAGCAGTAATATCCGTTGCATGTGCAATGTCTTGTCTTCTATGCACTACATAATGCAACTTACCAATCATTGATCGGTATTCCTTCTCATTTACCAATACTGAGTCATCCTCTTTTGATAGTTTACAACCGGTCACCATTGGTGTGCCAACTACTTTACTATCTTCCATGCCAAAGGTCTTCAACACCTCTTTGACATACTTGGACTAAGTAATAAAGATTCCATTTTTCATTTGCTGAATCTGTAGTCCAATGAAGAACTTAATTTCCCCTATGAGTGACATTTCAAACTCCTTTTTCATCTCATCTACAAAGTCATGACTCATCTTGTCATCTCCACCAGAGATTATGTCATCAACAACTACTTCGTAGATCAGAATCTGATCTCCTTTTGATTTCAAGTAGATATTGCTATCTTCACTTGTTCTTTCAAATCCAATCTTCACAAGATGGGAATGCAAGCATTCATACCATGCTCTTGGTGCCTGCTTCAGTCCATATAAGGCTTTATGTAGCCTACACACCATGTTACTGTCTTCTGATAGGGCAAACCCATTTGGTTGCTCTATATACACTTCCTCTTCAAGTATTCCATTTAAAAATGCAGATTTAACATCCATTTGGTATACCTTGAATCCTTTAAAATTTGCATATACAAGAAGCATACGAACTTGTTCCAATCTTGCTATTGGAGAAAAGGTTTCACCATAGTCTTCTCCTTCTTATTGGGCATATCCTTTACATACTAGTCTGGCTTTGTTCCTTACCACTATGCCATCCTCATTTAGCTTATTTCTGAAAACCCATTTGGTTCCAATGATATTTTTATGCTTCGGTCTGGGTACCAAAGACCATGTACCATTCATTTCTATCTCATCAAGTTCCTCCTCCATTTTCCTTGATCCAACCGTCATCTTTATGTGCCTCTTTGAATGATTTAGGCTCAAATTCAGAGATCATACATGAGCTTTCTCTGACCTTTCTTCTTGTAAGAATTCCTGCATCTTTGTCTCCTATGATCTGCTTCAGATCATGATTGAGTTTGACATACCTAGGTATGTTCTTAACAACTTCCTCTTTCTTTTCTTCATCATCCTCATCTTCATCAGCATCTACCAGTGTAGGAGCACAATTGCTGGTACTGGGCTAATTTGCAACTGGTTCCCAGAAGGTTACTACCAATTCATCTCCTACATGCTCTCTGCCGATTTCCTTTGATTTCTCAGAGTTTTCATCAACCCTAACATTGATGCTTTCAACAATTCTCTGAGTCCTATTGTTGAAACATTTGAGATCTTTTCTCTTAGTGGAATACCCTAGGAATATTCCCTCATCACATTTAGCATCAAAATTGCTCTGATATTCACTCCTCTTGATATAACATTTACTACCAAACACTCTGAAGTATCTTACCACTGGTGGTGTCTTATTGGTCCAGTACTCATAAGGAGTCTTATCCTTTCCTTTCTTGATGAATACTTGGTTCATTGTGTAGACTACAGTGCTCACCGCTTCTCTCCAAAAGGTGTGAGAGACCTTTCCTTGGATCAACATAGTTCTAGCCGCTTCAACCGCATTCTGGTTGTTTCTCTCTGCTAGGCCATTCTGCTGTGGAGTCTAGGGGGTAGGCAGCTGCCTCTTGATGCCATTCTCTTCACAATATTTGTTGAATTCACCGGAAGTGAATTCCCCTCCTTGATCAGTTCTAAGGCATTTGATTCTTCTATCACTTTCCTTTTCTACCAGTGCTCTGAAAGCTTTGAACTTTCCAAAGGCTTCAGACTTGTCCTTCAAGAATGTGACCCACATCATTCTTGAGAAATCATTTGTAAGAATCATAAAATACTTATCTCCGTGCACACTCCTAGTTTTCATAGGACCACACAAATTAGTATGCACAAGATCAAGTAAGTTGTCAGCAGTGAAGATTTACCTTTGAAGGTTGAGGAAGACATTTTCCCCAGTTGACATTCTCTGCACAAAGGATTTTCCAGTTTGCTCAGCATCGGCAGTACTCTAACTGCCTTGATCTTACTGGCCTTTACTATGTTATCAAAGTTTACATGGCAGAGTCTCCTATGCCATATCCAGCTATCATCAAACTTAGCCATAAGACATGTACTTATATTTGCATTCAACTGAAATAAGTTACCTTTGGTCTGCATACCGGTGGCCATCAGTTCACCATTCTTTCCTTTGATTTTGTAGACTCCATTTTTGAATTCCAGAGTGAGTGCACTGTCATTCAGCTGGGCAACACTCAATAGATTGTGTCTGAGACCTTCCACCCAATACACATTGTCAACACTGCTCTTTCCATTTAGAGAGATAGACCCTCTGCCTTTGACCATACATGGTGCATCATTACCAAAATGAACCACCCCACCATCATACTCTTCCAGAGATATAAACTTGCTCCGGTCACCAGTCATATGGTGAGAACAACCATTGTCAATGATCCACTCATTGGAATTATCAAAGCGAGAGACAAGAGCCTTTTTGTCTGACACATCCTCCTTGGCTGCAACAAACACAATATCTTCATTTTCTTCATCTTTTGATTCCTCATCTGTGACACCTTCATCAACTGCTACAAAATAGTTTCTCTAATTTCCTCCTTTGAATTTGTTGAACCTTTCTGGTTTGTCCTTGCTATCACCATTAGGACAGTTTATAGTGATGTGTCCTATCCGATTACAAGAGAAGTATTTCAAAGGAAGCTTACCTCTATATTTGCCAGTTCCCTTAGGAAGTCTCTTGGCAAGAAGAGCTTCAAATTCCATCAGAATCTCCTCATCATCTATTTCTCTGCTCTATCTTGGTTCGTCATTGGTGCTTGCTTCTTTTCCTTTTCTAGATGGTGTAGTAGATACTCTAAAAGCTGATTCAGTCTTTTGAACACTGCCATAAAAACTATTTAGCTCATAGGCTGTCAACTTTGCAATGATGGAGTCTAGGGATACCTTAGTCTTGTCTATTGATCTCAACTCCTGAATAGCAGCAACCCTTATTGCATAGACCGATAATAAGGATCTCAAAACTTTGCTAACAACAGTGGAATCTTCCATTTTACCACTTGCACTCTTGATATCTCCAACAACAGTTTTGATTCTTATTCCATATTGTTGAATGGTCTCACCTTCAACCATCTGTGTGTCTTCAAACTTCCCTCTAAGGCTTTTTTCCTTAGCTTGTTTTACATGCTCATCACTGCCATAGATATTCTCAAGAGTATCCCATACTTCTTTGGGATTTTCTTTATCCTGGACATCAATAAACTCAATGTCAGATAAACTACTGATTAGGGCTTCCATGACTTTCCCATTCTCCTGAATCTCTCTCTTTTGGTCATCGATGAGAGTACCAGTAGGGATAACATAAACATTCTCAACATAGCTCCAATGTTGACCACCCATGCTTCTGATGTATATCATCATTCTGTCCTTCCATATTTTAAAGTTATCTCTGTTAAACTTTGGACCTTCCCTCTTCATCATTACAATAGGATCTTTCCCTCAAGCGGTTAAGCTTACAACACATAGGACCTGGAGGATGCTCTGATACCAATTGATAACTCAATGATGAATAGTGACTACCAAACCAGTACTGAGAGGGGGGGGTGAATCAGTACAGGCACAAAAACTTTTCCTAAACCGGTTTGATTGCAGATTGTAAACTACTGGCAATCCCTAACATCGGTCCAAACCAAACTACTACCAGTTAAACACAGTGCAACTGTGAAAGACAAGAACCGGTCAATATTCTTAGCTTTTCATACAACCTACTCCCACATTTCCACTGTGTCCTTATGCATAAATAGATAATCTATCATCAAAGATATAGTAACTTGCTAGATCAACATGATTCACCGCTTGACAAACAACAACAAAGCATCACATGAAAAGGACATCACACATGACACACATATTTTTCATGTGGAAACCCAACTGGGAAAAACCACGGTGGGGATGAATACCCACAAGATGTTTTAAACTCTTTAGAAGTCCGTTCTGTTAGAAGCCTACTCTGGTTAAAGATTGTTACAATAGGTTCTATTAGGAACCGATCCTGTTAGGGATCACCCAGTTAAGGGATGACTAGAATACCCGGTTAAGGGTTAAACCCTGTTAGAGGTTACCTTGTTAAAGGATTTTATGAACTCAATGGCTTTGAGTCACCCTGTTAGAGGATTTACAACAAGCTGGTTAAAGCTACCCTATTAAGGGATTTTCCAACTATTGAAGTGATTAGAGATCAATAGGTATTACAATGATCTGGTAATAGCACTCAATGCCAATGTAGATCTGCTTTAGTTCCTTCCTTCTGCACACACACTATGCAGGTATCAATCCTCTCAACTGGTTTGGCAAGAATCACGTATCTCTGCACATAGATACACACACAACATTTTCCAACAACCTCAGCATGAAACACCACATCGATCTTATAGGAAATAGATAGGTCGATAGCATAAACCCTAAACCCTAAACACTTAGGTTGAGAAATTTAGTTGATTCAATCCTGACCATTCAACACTTCGCATTTGAATACAATGGTCTTGAACAGATCTCAAGATGTTCTCCATCGTTCGTTCTTTGCCGCTTCTTGGAGGTGATAACCCATCACGCGTTCTCTATTGTTTGCAGAGACTTCACACATTCTCAAGGTAGATAGGATCAATCTCCTTCATGCAAGATCCTTCACGTGCATGAGGTTGACGTGGCAACATGATCTGATCTCTATTACAATGCTAACTCATCACACAATGCCATCAGTTGAAACACATAGGCTTGAAGCACTTCAACCAGAAACCCTGAAGCTGAGACTACAGTCGGTAGTTATGCCATATGAACCCTAGATACAAAACACTCCTTATACCGGTTCTCGTTCTGACATACTGGTTCCAGACATACCGGTTCCGGCTCACAACATCATACCAATTCACTTGGGCAAGCATACCGCTTCACTTTTTCATATATGCCGGTTCACAACATCATACCAGTTCTCTTTGTCAGTTGCTTACCTTCAATAATCCCATTCACTCTTCATCATGTTACCAGTTCACTCTTCAACATATTACCAGTTCTCTTTCAGCATATTGACATCAATGACAACACAATATCATCATGTCAACATATTCTGCACATATGCCAACATATATATATGAGATGCATTCCTTTGATGACATGCATATGTATGTAAGAGAGATATAGAAGGAAATTAAGATACAAGAGATAGAGGTACAACATAGTGATCATATGTGATTGAAGCCGATAGTTGAAGAGCATATGTAGTGTGCTCGAAGTCTATCTACTGAGCTTAATTAGAATTGTAATTCATGCATATGTAAGATGAAATCTTAGTAGTTCATTTTGTTTGTTCTCTTTTGGATAGTAAACCCTCTTGGTAATAAGCCTTTCATTTTTGGTAGTGAGCCTTGCAGTGAGCACTTGTAATATTCTATAACTAGTTATATTATATTGAGAGTTAACCCTCTCCATGGTTTTTCCCTAATGGGTTTTTATGCAAAAATCTGGTGTTCTCTTATGAATTTGGATGTGGATGATATCTCTATTTTGTTGTTCATTTAATTATTCATTCCTTTTTAATAAAAGTGAATCTGCAAAACAATAATAAGATTGTTTTAAATATATTTAGGGGATATTGATTCACCCCCCTCTCAGTATTTGATTTATTCAACAATTGGTATTAGAGCTTTGGTCCCTTGCTTTTAGCCTATCCACTTGAGGGAGATCTTGTTGGTTGAACATATGTCTTTTGAGTTAAGTGTAGAAGAAATTCTTCTAGATGGAGAATTGTAGATTGCTCTTGAAGATCTTGAGAACATGGAAAGAAAAAACAAAGATTTGAAAGAAAATATCAAGGAAGCAAATGAGTGCATTAGAAAACTTAGGGAACATATTAATAAATTCAAAGAAAGATATAAAGAGGTCAGCAAGGAATTGAAGCAAGCAAATGAAACAATTGTCAATATAAAGGTGCAAGTTGAGGAAAGCACGAAAACTAAAGAATGTCTGAATGCCTTAATCAAACTCAAGATTGAAGAATGTACAAGATTGGAACAAGAAGTTGTAACCCTGAGATTTAAGGATAAATTCAAGGAAAGTACTAACAAAATTGATGAAAAGATGTCTATGTATAAATCCTTGAAAGATAAAAGTGGATTAGATTTTGAAGCTAGTGAATGTTTAAATCAAGTGTAGTCACATAAATCTGTCCACTTAATTAAATGAATACTTAGTATTTATTTGATTATTTAACCATCAATTAATGAATTAATTAAATTAATATATTTAATTAATTCATCTTAACCCTCTTCTCCTATTAATTAAATAAATTATTCAATTTATTTGATTTAATTCACTTAACCAAATTCAGACCATTAATTAAATAAATAAATCATATTTATTTAATTAAATCCCACCTCTCACATTTAAATAAATTAATATTTATTTAAATCCCCCAAAATCCCACCTCTCACATTTAAATAAATAAATCATTTATTTAAATCACCTTTATCCTCCACCCACTTGTATTTTCCTACAAATGCAAGTTGCACAATTATTTTAAATAAATAATTTATTTAAATCACCTTTATCCTCCACCCACTTGTATTTTCCTACAAAAGCAAGTTGCACAACTATTTTAAATAAATTATTTATTTAAAATCCTATTTATCCTCACCCACTTGAAACCTTTAATGGTTTCCCTTAAAGTATTCAAACTTGATGGCTTTAAAGTCTTCAAACTTGATGGCTTCCTTCTATAGTCTTCTTAAGACTTTAATGGTTTTCCTTAAAGTCTTCAAGCCTTTAATGGTTTCCCTCAAAGTCTTCAAGCATTTAAATGCTTTATCTTCATTTTCTCATTTAAATAAATTAATATTTATTTGAATATTTATCCAAATGCAAATTACACCATTTAATTGAAATAAATGATTTTATTTTAATTGAAAATACCAAAATTTCTCCCACTTGCATTTTCCTACAAAATCCACTTGTATGCCTAAACCCCTTCTAGATTCTTCTAACCCCTTCCTAATTAGCTTAATCCATCCCCTAATTATTGTCACATTCCTAAGCAAAATGGAGTCACTTCTCAAAGCCTAAAAGTCTTTGATAACCATTAAAGACTTTCAACCTTCAACCACTAAATGTCTCAAAGTCTTGGATAACCTTTGAAAGCTTCCAACCTTCAACCACTAAATGGCTCAAAGTCTTTGATAACCATTGAAGGCTTTCAACCTTCAACCACTTAATCCCCAAAGTCTCCAATAACCATTAATGGTTACCTCAAACCCTCCCACATGGTTAAAACATTTGTTTTGACTCAACCTCTACCCAACCCAAAGGTCTCATCAGGCCATTAATGCTTTGACCATGATTATCTCTTAAACATTTGCACAAAGGTTTATCCTTGGATTAACTCTTAATCCAATGGGTAATCTTAATTTAGACTTGACCCTTACCTTCTAGATAACCATTAGGTCTTCTCAGGCCTTTAATGCCTCCAACCTCTTCTCTCAACCCAATCCTATGTTGACACTTGTCACCATTTTATTGGTGCCAATTGTGCACATGGATCCCCAAATTTCAAACTTGGCCCTTGATTAAACCATTCAATCTTAACCCTTCATTTCCCCATTTCTTCTATAAATAGAACCCTTCTCCTCAAGCAAAAAAAAGCATTTTAGAGTATTGTTGTTATACTGGCATTAGCATAGAGCTTTTTCATAGCATCACTATCTACTCTAGCATAGTATTTAGCTTTTCATTTCATATTTGAAGCTTAGTATTAAATCTCAATCCTCCATAAGCATCCATAGTGCAAAAAGCTGCTGAGAGCTACACTCATTTGGGACTTGGAGAGGAGAGGAACAAGGGAGGAGCAACTATGAGCATCTTGATTAGCTATTTCATTTTATGTTTATATGCTTTCTATTTCATGCTTAATATCTCTCTTGATATGCCTGTTTAGGATAATCTTTTGTTGCTAACACTAACGTTTGTTTCTTGTGCTCTTGTGTGTGTTGCCATCAAACAGATTTTCTAATCCTTTTTGCAGAGCATCATTTGGTGAACCCGACGTGAATCCAAACACCAAAAAGATCAACTTTTTTTTTTTAACCAATAACTTGTTTGAATGTTGAAAATGTCACACAGGTTGCGCTTTTGACACTGTTTTGGTGTGTTTGACATTATTTTGGTGCTATTCACCCTGTTTCAGTGCTTTTCCCTTCTCTGTCTTTCCCTTTCTTTTAGTGCGTTTGTGTTAAATAGTGCCTCTGTTCAAACGCAGACTAGCGCTATTGTAACAAAACGTTGTACAAATCACCTTGTAACCAAAAAAAAAAACCAAAAAAATAAAATAAAAATAGGCTTGTAGAAGCCCACCAAATAGGCGGATTTTACTAACTATTTTTCTCTTTTGTGCAGATTTAAATTAGATTCAAAAGTAGATTTATATTTTTTACTAACTTGTTTTTTGAAGTTGGTTTTAAAAATGAATTCACTTTTTATTTTGGTTTAAAATTAACTTCACATTTCAAATTTGGGCTTTTAAAAAAAAAAGAATCACACATTTGTTTGGGGCTCTTAAAAAGAATTTCATTGTTCAAAGGTAAAAAGAACCACAAACTTATACAAAAACAACTTTATTTTTTTTTTTGCAAGTTAGGAAACAAACTTCGTTTTGGTGCTTAAAATCAACAAGGCAAAATTTCTTTTTTGCATCAAACTTAAAAATCACAATCCACACTTCAAATTTTTGGTGCAATAAAAAGAACAATTCACTTGTCTTTATTTTTGGCAAAAAAACAAATTTTCCTTCATGCAAACGTGTTTTTCATTAAGTTGACCAGGACTTTCAAACTTCTAGATTACAAAACATATTGCTTCGAAGTTAAAAAGAACACCATGATTGTTGGAGCAACATCTCCAAATAGTTAGATCATATTGCCATGATGGATTAAAAAGAACAAGTGAATTTTGTGTTTGGCACGCTTGTGCACAAAAGTCAGTCGAGTGGACCTACTTCTAACACACACTATCCTCTCCCTTGGCTCTCGTGGTCCTAGGTGCAAGAGAAAAGTGTTAGTAACACTCAAAAATTTTATTTTAAGAGAGGCCTGCCAAGGGATCGATACTCTTGGGAACGACCTCGAGCGGTAAATCCTTCGAGCCGCTATAGAAATCAGGTGTGAGCGAAAGCTGTAGCCTTGGGTATAGCTGTTCCTACAGTGTAACTGGCCGAAAGGACAAATGGGCCCCACCACCAGTTACAAGGCTCTTAAGTGAGTCACTGCAGAATGAACTTATGTCCAAAAACATCGAACATGACTAAACACCTTTAAGTAGTAGCCCACCCGTTCTATTGATTGAGGATATTTGAGGTATAATTTAGTGCAAGAGCATAGATGGTTTTGCTCCCAAGATACTCACCATACATATTTCCTTGAGTAGAAACATAGCTTTTTGAAAGGTCACTTGTGGCTTGATAAAAGTGGTGACTCCCCCATCATAGGGATCATCTATTTGTTATGCTCGTGCAAGACTTAGTATATCACATCCTTACCTGCCACGGCGGGATTCATAAGGTATGTAGTACCAAAGTCGAAGAAATATCAAGATGTGGGCTAAATTTATCACAACTGGCCATTTGACCTTAGGGATAAAAAGTGTTTGAAGTGTGTTCGTTTTACAGACCTAGTGCGAATTGAGCCGACTTCAGGCTTTGGAAATACACCTTAAAATACATCTAAAGGAAGGGTCAAAAACAAGTCCAAGAATTGGGTTGATCTAGACCCATACTCATTTGTGCCTTTGAGGCTACAATCTTGTGTTTGTGTGCTTGCTTTGTTTTCTTGTCAAAGAAAAATCAGAAAATCAATCCCAAAAACAAAGTATTCATCCAACATCTGTCAACACAACCAAAAATACCAAAAACAAAGTGCAAACAACACAAAGTCACAACTTTTATGACCATTCTTCACATCTTGCGAAAGAAGAAGTGTCATCAGAGTATCACCTTGAAAAGGAGACCACTAAGCTCAAAGGCTTTAATCAAAAGGAGGAAATTCTTCTATATCAATTGACAAATCTTTGTCTCCCATAGAGTCTTTCTACATCGCATGCGTCTATACCTTCAAGGTAAAACAAACGAGTTTGATTCAGAATCATTGAACCACAGAGCTTTTATGCAATATAGAGCTCTGAGTTATCACAAAAATCAAGGAGGAAAGATTAATCCCAATTTCTTCCCAAACATCTGTATCACCTACAACATAGCTCGAGAAGTGCCACCAACGTCTGAAAGGGAAGAAGAAGAGTTTGTCCCATTTGTGACACAAAGTTTTTATTGAAAGTTGAAAACATTTTCATCCATCATCCCACTCATACATCATTATTCCATCATCAATTCATCCCAAAACTCTCAAAACATTAAGAGGTTCTTGTCCCAAGTTCTCTTTTAGATATTGCTTGAAATCAAACACATCACATCACTTTTAGATTGTTTCTACATCTACGATAAGCTCATCCTAAGAGACACATCTACACAGGTTAAAACTAGTTCATGAGTGAATCCTCTCATTGCTAGGTAGTCAAAATCTGTAACACATCTCAGATTTCTCTACACCTTATCACATCCAAACTCCTCAAAACAAACAAGCAATTCAAAGAAGGAATTTTGGTTACATCTACCTTAAAGTGATAGAGATCCCCATACAATACAAATCACCAATCATCAATCTTTCATCAATAACTCATCATCATCTTCAATCAACTTCAACACAAACTTACAAACAAAATGGCTCAAACCCGATCGCGATCAAGGCAACGAGAAATAGAAATTGAGGAAGAAGAAGACAACCTCAATGAATTTCAAGAAGCACTTGGAGGAACTGTAACTGATGAAAACCCAAGTACTCCCACTCCTTCAACAATTGAAAGGGCTCAGCATAACCCTCACTTCAACAAATTATTTGATGAAATATTAAGGAGCAATGCGGATGCTCACTTCTTAAAACTCGCTCAAGAAGGAGCCAAACTCCCCTCGGACTTTGATCTTGCCCAATTAAGACAAGCATCAGAAAGACAAAGTCACCATGAGGAGGAAAGGGGTAGAAATCACATTAGATATAACATTCCTCGAGGTAACCCACCACCTCCTCCTCCAAATGAAATAGAGATGTTGCGGCAACAAGTCGAGAATCTCGCCCAACAACTTCATAGTGGTGTTAAGACCAATCAATTCTCACTTAACGACATTTGTCCCTATCCTTTTGATAGGAATCTTTATATGCCACCCTTTCCATGCGGGTTCGAAACACCCAAATTTGAAAAATATAGAGGAAAGGGGGATCCCCGTGATCATGTCCGAGAATTTCATTCCGCTTGTCTTGAAGTGGCTTATGAGGACACATACCTAATGCGCCTTTTTCCCCAAAGCTTGGGAGGAACCACCACATCATGGTTTTCCCGATTACCAGGTGGCATTAGAACATTTGAGGAACTCATCCAGAAGTTCCTATCTCATTACTCTCATAATATTGAACGCGACATCACCATGGCTGATCTATGCAACACCAAACAAAAACCAGGTGAATTATTCTCAGTATTCCTGCAACGATGGCGCCAAATGTCTAGCAGACGTTCTCTTCAGTTACCTGAACGAGAACTAGTGGAAATTTTCATTTCCAACTTAAACGAAGAAATGGAATTTCACCTGGATGTCAAAGACACAGACTCTATTAATGATATGATCACCAAGGGTATAAAATGTGAAAGGGCACTCATCAAAAAAGGACTCATCAAAATCTTTAATGAACCAAAAGATGCTCCTCGCCCGCGCTTCAATAGCGATAAACCGAACTTCTGGAACAAGAATAAGAACATCGTCAACGATGGAGTTGTGGATGCTCGGACTGTCCAAAATGCACAACCTATGGTTCGGTTTGCAAGACAAAATCCTCCACCTCAAAATAACACAAATGTTCCTCTTAATCAAGGTCGCATCACATCTCATGATGAACCAAGACCTCGTCCACAAAAACAAAAACGCACATACACTCCCTTAGGGGAACCCATTGAAACAGTGTTGCGACAACTCCTCTCTCAAAATTTGGTCACTCTACCTAAGCTATCAAACTATGAGCCTCAAGTCAAACCAGCATGGTGGAAAGATACTGAACACTGTGAGTTCCATCAAGGAAGAGGACACAAGACAAGTAATTGTCACCGATTGAAAGATCTCATTCAGGATCTTATTGACCGAGGAGAAATTGAAATTGAAGGGCATGACCCAAAAACAACCAATAATGATCATCAGATGTTCAAGAATCCACTTCCATCGCAAGATCAAAGGGGTCCTTCGACGTCCAGTCGAGGTCCTGATACCACTGATTATACGCAAGCTGCGTATAACTACACTGTCAATCACCTGTATGATGCCAGTGAACAAATTGCAACTATCACCTTCAAAAATCCCACCTCAAATTGCAATGTTGTTACGCGTCGTGGCAAAGTTACCATCAAGGCAGCTCCACAAGGCACCACCTCCATCCCAAAGCAGTACAATCTTGTGGAACAATTAGACAAAACCCCTGCGCTTATATCCATCTTGGAGCTTTTGCGTCTGTCACCCTCTCATAAAACAATCTTGGATCAAGCACTCCAAGAGGCGTCAGTCCCTGCAAACCTGAACACGGACCAATTTCAAGCCATGGTTGGAAGTCTAAAGTCATCACCTTGTCTCACTTTTTCGGAAAGTGATAACTCTTCCTTCCAGCAACCTCATAACGCCTCACTCCACATTGAAGGCTTTGTCAACCAACACAGGATCAAGCGAGTCTTGATCGATAATGGAGCAGGCCTAAACATTTGCACACTTCAGTTGGTCACAGCATTGGGATATGCAATAGAATCAGTGGATCCTCGTAAGAAGATCACCATCAAAGCCTATGATGATGCAGAGCGTTCATCCAAAGGAGCTGTGGTACTACCAATCCGGGTTGGCCCTGTGGTAAAGCACATAATTTGTCAGGTTCTGGACCTTCCTCTGCCATATAATCTATTATTAGGGAGACCTTGGATACATGCCATGCAAGCTGTGCCATCTACCTACCATCAATGTATCAAGTTCCCACATAACGGTGCAGAGATCACAATCCTGGGCGACGCAAATCCCTTTGCATTTTGCCATAATATCAGCCATCAACCAGAGATTACTGTTCCTAATAATAGGGAATCTATTTCTTCCACATCATATGTAAATCCCGCCTCTCTTGCCAGTTCAAACACTCCTATACCCAAGCAAGAAAAGCTTAAGATGAAAGTCGCAGAGGAAGGTCCTGGAGAATACAACTTAAGTCAGCTCTTTTGTGTGGGACAAATGCCCACTTCTCCTAGAACACATGGTAAACCACAACAGTTACTCCAGCAACCACTAATCACGCCTACATGTGCCTTGATGCCTTTCATCCTTGGAAAGAGTCAAGAGGAAGAGACACAAGATGAGGACATAGCGGAATGGATCTATAAAGATCCCATCACCACTGAAAAACCGCAAGTTACACTTCCTACGGAACAGTATGGCAAAGGCCTCCTCATTATGCAAAGAATGGGATATGATGGTCAGAGTGCTTTGGGATACTGCAAACAAGGACGACATGAACCGCTGCTGCCAGAGTTCAAGCCCAAAGGTAATACAGGCCTAGGCTTTGAAAAAGAGATCCTTCCTAAACTCAGATTTAAAGGAAAACCTAGCAAACCATTTTGCCCACCTACTGTAAAGAGGACACCTTTCATAATCAAAGCACCATCAAGCAATATTGTCACTGCCCCATCGAGGCTCACAAAACCACCGCAACCGTCATCAATATCACTCATCCCACCAATCGAACTAGTAATCCCATCCACAGCAGTCATCACATCAATAAAACCATTCATAGCAGCAACTATATTGGAACCCGTAGTAGCATCTATGGCACCAGCCGTTCCAATAGAAACCACTAAATCAACACTGCCGATACTTCCAGTGACAAATCCTTTAATCCCCATCACGGTTCCTGCAGCACCGATCACCACAAAGGTACATAAACCAATCATGCCTGCAGTATTCAACTCCAGCGACATCCCAGTATGGTATAGCAATCGGATGCTCGAAAGTGATTCAGAGACTGACTCACATGAGTGGGAATTTGATTCTGTACAGCTTAACACTTCAGATGAGGAAGACACATCACCACCTCCGCCACGCAAAGACATTCCTGTTTACGGAGAAGCACAGATAAAGACCACTTGGGTACTTGAGCTGGAAACATCTTCCACAGACCCTACGTCTCATCCTACGCCGGATTCTGACAGGGAGAGTACCATCAACGACCTTCACCACACTGTCTTAACCCTCACTGATACATCTCCCGCACTTAACTTAATCGATGAGGTAATGCCCATTATCCACCCTGAACTCATCGAATGGAATCAACCAAATCCCCCATGTCTTGACCTCTTCCAAAACGATGAGGCTATCATTGACTTTTTGGAATTAAGGGATAATCTACCAAGCGGGGATCACAAAGCTGGATTCGCCATTGAACTTAATAGCGCAACATACTTCGGGGCGGATGCCAAACCCTTCAGCTGCAAAAATATAACATTAAAACATGGATCTTCCAGTGAAAACCACACTGTGGCACTGTTTGATCCAACAAAAGTAAAAAGAAAGAGCGTATCCAACGGTGAAAACCTCTCTGAGGCACTTGAGGATGAAGGGTTTGACATTCTCCCTGCTAGTACACAACAGGAACGATCGATGATTCTCATTGAGGAGACTAAAGAATACAATGTGGGGACTCCTGAAAACCCTCATATCATACATCTGGCATCTCTTCTCACTCCAGAGGAACAGCCTCAATTTATCGAGTTCTTCCAGCAGCGCCAGATCAACTTTGCATGGTCATATACAGACATGCCTGGGCTTGATCCTGATTTAGTCATGCATCATCTCACAGTAGCAAAAGGAGCCAAACCTGTCAAGCAGAAGCTTCGTAAGATGCATCCTCAGATTGCCGTGCTAGTCAAAACAGAACTCAAGAAACTCCTGGATGTTGGTTTCATTAGACCAATTGATTATGCAGAATGGATCTCCAACATTGTACCAGTTGGCAAACCAAAAGGGGGCATCCGCATTTGTACAGACTTCAGAGATCTGAATAAGGCATGTCCTAAGGACGACTTCCCTCTACCAAATATCGACATCATAGTAGATTTGACAGCAAGACATGCCATGCTTTCACTCATGGATGGCTTTTCAGGATACAATCAAATAAAGATCGCACCAGAGGACCAACATAAGACAGCCTTCACATGTCCATGGGGCACATACTGCTGGAATGTAATGCCTTTTGGTCTAAAGAATGCAGGAGCGACTTATCAAAGAGCAATGACTACCATCTTCCATGACATGATGCATACTATGATGGAAGATTATGTGGATGACTTACTAGCAAAATCACTCACTAGAGATGGGCATCTCCACATCTTAGATAAAATCTTTGATAGACTGGAACAATACCATGTTCGACTCAACCCAAAGAAATGTGTCTTTGGAGTGACCTCCGGGAAGCTTCTAGGATACATTGTCTCAAGCAAAGGTATTGAGGTCGATCCAGCAAAGGTTAAAGCAATCATGGACATGCCACCTCCAAAGAATATCAGTCAGCTAAGAACACTACAAGGACGGCTTCAATCTATCCGTAGATTCATTGCACAATTGGCTGATAAGTGTCACCCATTCACACACCTGCTACACAAGAACATCCGCTTTCAGTGGGATGCCCGATGCCAGCAAGCATTTCAGACACTTAAAGACTATCTCATGAATCCACCATTGCTGATGCCACCAGATCCAAGTAGACCATTATTGCTCTATATCTCAGCAACAAGTACTGCACTAGGTGTGCTACTGGCACAACATAATGAAGAAGGTAAAGAGTGTGCTGTTTACTACATCTCTCGCACACTGGTTGGCTATGAACTCAATTACACACCTATTGAGCGAGCTTGCCTAGCAGTAATCTTGGCAGCCACTAAACTGAGGCACTATCTATTGACACACAAGGTACAACTCATCGCAAAGATTGATCCACTCAAGTATTTACTTAGCAAAGCAGCATTGACAGGTCGCTTAGCCAAATGGGTGATGATTCTAAGTGAATTTGATATTGAGTATGTGGACCGTAAAGCTATCAAAGGTCAAGTTATTGCAGATCAGTTGGCCAATGCACCACTCATAGGCGATCATCCTCTCATTTCCAATTTTCCAGATGAAGAGATATTCATGATCACAACAGCACAACCATGGAAACTATATTTTGATGGTTCATACACTAGGCACGGCTCGGGGGTAGGCATTCTGTTTATCACACCTCAGGGTGATAGCATCCCGAAGTCTTACAGGCTCACATTTCCATGCACCAACAACATAGCAGAGTATGAGGCCTTGATCACAGGACTCAGGCTAGCCATACAATGGAAATTACAAGAACTGCAAGTATATGGCGATTCCCAACTAGTCATTCGACAAGCAACCGATGAATATCAGACCAAGGATGATAAACTCATGCCATATAAACAAATGGTGGACAATCTAAAGACATCATTTACTACTATCACTTTTGAGTAGATACCAAGAGATCAGAATCGAGCTGCTGACGCTATGGCTACCATCGCATCTCTACTAGATCTTCCACAGAATTCAACACGCTACGAGTTCTTGGTAGAACAACTTTGGATCCCTGCTTATGATATTCCCGAATCTGAAATGATATGTTGCCTTGTTGGTTCTGAATCCCCATGGTACGGTGAGTTCTACACCTATCTCCACGATCACACCCTTCCTCCCAACCAATCAAATAACCAATGTAAAACCTTCATTCGCCAAACCGCTCGATATACCATTATTGCCGAAACCCTATACCGACGCGGTCTTGATGGTACTCTCCTTCGATGTCTAGAACAAGGTGAGATAACAAAGGCTTTGGAAGAGGTACATGAAGGAATTTGCGGGACTCACTCAAGTGGTCCATCACTAGCCAAGAAGATCATGCGAGCTGGATACTATTGGCCATCTATGGAAAAGGATTCCTACTACTTTGTCAGGAAGTGCAAAAAATGTCAAGTTCATGGCGACCTAATACATGCACCAGCTCAAGAACTGCAACCAATCACAACACCATGGCCTTTTTGTCAATGGGGTCTTGATCTTGTGGGTAAAATCCATCCATCTTCATCCAATGGCCATAAATTCATTATTACCGCCACTGAATATTTCACCAAGTGGATCGAAGCTGTTCCACTTACCCAAGTCACCGGCAAGCAGATCGCCTCATTCATCCTCAATTACATCATCTGCCGGTATGGTGTGCCCATGTCCATTGTCACAGATAACGGTCTTCCTTTCAAAAATCAGGATGTTCGTGAGCTTTGTGAGAAATTTCATATCCAACACCGCTTTTCCACTCCCTATTACCCACAAGGCAATGGTCAGGCCGAAGCATCCAATAAAAACATATTGAGAATCCTAAAGAAGACAGTCAATGATGCCGGTCGTGATTGGCATGTTCAATTGAATCCAGCATTATGGGCATATCGAACTAGCATTCGAACCCCTACAGGTGCAACTCCTTATTCATTGGTCTATGGTGCTGAAGCTATCTTACCTATTGAGGTCGAGATACCATCCTTACGAGTTTCCTTGCATAATCTCATCGATGATGAAGCCTACAGAGTATCCCGTCTTCAGGACTTAGAGTTACTTGATGAGAAGCGACAAGCTGCATACAATCACCTCAAAGCCTATCAGCAGCGCATGAGTAGAAGCTACAATCACCGAGTTAGATCTCGTACATTTGAGGTAGGTGATCTTGTTCTTCGAGAAAATCCTCGCAACCAACCAAACAGAGAACATCAAGGCAAGTTTGAATCAAACTGGTTGGGCCCATATGTTGTCACTGCTGTATTCGGGTCCGGGGCATATCAGTTGGCTACATCAGAAGGAGAACCGCTTGCAGATCCAATCAACAGCATGCACCTAAAACGGTTTTATACCTAAGCTGTACAGAGCATCAGGCTCCCCTACATATCAGAAAATATCAAAAACATTCAGAAAATGTCCTAAAGAAAATACAAAACCATTCAAAACAAAAAAAAGTAAAGAAAAATCATGCATCCAAACGGTGAACAACCACTCCGGTGGCACCTTGGGTAAGAACGATGGTGAAAACCTGGCAAACAGGCGCCACTCGTAAAGGCTATGGCTCCATTATCTTTCAGACTTGTGGCGATCACATCTACTTCATACATACATCCATCCATCCATCAACCATGGCTTGTTATTCCTTTGCAATTATGATAGTACTCCATACATCTAGCATCCCACCTTTTCATAGTCAGGTCTACAAACTGGGGGCAATACCCTTACCCTAATGATGGAAGTGGATTCTACATTGTCTTATATATCATTACGCTCTTCATTCAGGCAATCATCAGAAAATATCAAAAACATTCAAAAATGACTCTCAAAATACCAAAAACATTCAAAATTGTTTCACAAAATCCAAAAAACATCAGAAAAACCATCAAAAATCACACAAAAACATGGCAACACCTTGTACATATTCATCCGATCAGATACAAAACAAACATTGACAAAATACTCACACAAATGACCACTTATCACTCGACCAACACAATCAACATCAACAATCCAAACTGTCTTAAACAAGGATGCATCCTTCCTTATCAAAACAAAGACAAGATGACATTTTCTTTGACAAGAAAATTATGTTAAGCTATCAAATACTTGGTTGATTTGTGAGTAATTCATTTGTTTATCTGTATTAGGATCTTTCAGCATTGTTTTGTATCGTTTGCGCATTACTTCCAATGAAGTACTGGGGCATGTACTAATGGTGTCTACGTGGGAAGTTCACCAAGCTACATGATCTTATGCAAAAATATAGTCATAGATCACTACGGCTTGCTGACTACAGCGTATACCTCGACCATATGAGCATGAACCATTACCAAGGATCCTTATTCTTTATTCTTTATGTATATACTGTTTGTTTGCAGGTACAATGCTCTTCCTTTGGTTCCTCCTACCTCATCCAATTTGGATAAAGGTTTTTATTTCTTAGTACGGTATGCACTTGTCTCAGGATATGATCAGCCTAAGATCAAGGAGGACGATCCAAGTCATGCATGAAAGGAGATAATCCTTATCTGTTCCGCAAGCAATACTCAGGTCAACTTGATCCATTATATCAAGTTGCTTGTATTAACTTGCTATATCAAAATCCATGTAAGAAAGACTCTGGTCATCTTGAATCTTTATGTCAAGTTGCTTGTATTTTCTTACAACATTTTAAAGATCAATGATGAAAAATAATGCACCATGGACCATCATTCCATCTCATTTGTATATATTGCATTCCGTTGCATTCCATCCATCCATACATTCATAAATAGCTGCATATCATTCATACATAGTAATGACAATGGATACTCTACTTTCCTCTTCTTCCATAGGAATGTAATAGGTCCTCCATTTCTTCTATCTAACATTGCACCCCCCCCCACCCTCCCCATCTCAATAATCAGCATCACATACCCTACATCGTGTCCCAATCAGCCTAATCAAGCCACGTTCATCACCATCCATCTCTAACTAGGAGGGATTGTGTTTCCTATCCTAAGTCATCCAATAAGTCAAGAAAGTTACTCTATCTGCACAGATACATCGTCTCACACACACCTAGACTATCAACAGATACTCTGATCAAGTATCTTCGGGTCTCAACAGGTAATCGATTATGGTAATCCTAGACTACATCAGGCATTTATCATAATGACCTAGTCTCAACGGGGCTACCATGATTCCCCACAACCATCCATCACACGCACATCCTATCAATTGATTAGCCAATCAAACACAATCCAACGGACAATTACATCAATTGTCTACGTCTCAACGAGTATTTTGCTTCATATACCTTGACTTCATCGGGCAATTACATCAATTGTCTAAGTCACATCAGGTCACTTTGATTCACTTACTCAGACTTTATCATGTCCAAGCGACCAACTGACATCAACTGTCACGCTTTGACTTGACCGGGGCAATTCAACCGATTGCACCAGATTGTCCAACCAATTTTGATCAATTGTATAGCATCAATCAAAACCCCACACTACATCTGCTATGTATCTCTTGCATGACTTCAGGGTACTCGCTGGCTTGTTGTTTCTTCATATTCACTCCATTTTCTCCCATTCTTTCATCATTAGTTCTAATTTCTTCTATTCTACCTCCCCTCCACTTTTCATTCTTTTTCGAGAGATCGCCCGATTTTTCAAAAAAAAAAAAAAATTTGGCCCATCTCTCGAGGGGGCATACCACCCATTAAATTTACATTTTATGGGGCATTTCTTCACACCTATTTTTCTTTCTTTGAAACGACGCGATAAACCGCACCGTCTCAAAGAGGGGCAAATGTAGTCACATAAATCTGTCCACTTAATTAAATGAATACTTAGTATTTATTTGATTATTTAACCATCAATTAATGAATTAATTAAATTAATATATTTAATTAATTCATCTTAACCCTCTTCTCCTATTAATTAAATAAATTATTCAATTTATTTGATTTAATTCACTTAACCAAATTCAGACCATTAATTAAATAAATAAATCATATTTATTTAATTAAATCCCACCTCTCACATTTAAATAAATTAATATTTATTTAAATCCCCCAAAATCCCACCTCTCACATTTAAATAAATAAATCATTTATTTAAATCACCTTTATCCTCCACCCACTTGTATTTTCCTACAAATGCAAGTTGCACAATTATTTTAAATAAATAATTTATTTAAATCACCTTTATCCTCCACCCACTTGTATTTTCCTACAAAAGCAAGTTGCACAACTATTTTAAATAAATTATTTATTTAAAATCCTATTTATCCTCACCCACTTGAAACCTTTAATGGTTTCCCTTAAAGTATTCAAACTTGATGGCTTTAAAGTCTTCAAACTTGATGGCTTCCTTCTATAGTCTTCTTAAGACTTTAATGGTTTTCCTTAAAGTCTTCAAGCCTTTAATGGTTTCCCTCAAAGTCTTCAAGCATTTAAATGCTTTATCTTCATTTTCTCATTTAAATAAATTAATATTTATTTGAATATTTATCCAAATGCAAATTACACCATTTAATTGAAATAAATGATTTTATTTTAATTGAAAATACCAAAATTTCTCCCACTTGCATTTTCCTACAAAATCCACTTGTATGCCTAAACCCCTTCTAGATTCTTCTAACCCCTTCCTAATTAGCTTAATCCATCCCCTAATTATTGTCACATTCCTAAGCAAAATGGAGTCACTTCTCAAAGCCTAAAAGTCTTTGATAACCATTAAAGACTTTCAACCTTCAACCACTAAATGTCTCAAAGTCTTGGATAACCTTTGAAAGCTTCCAACCTTCAACCACTAAATGGCTCAAAGTCTTTGATAACCATTGAAGGCTTTCAACCTTCAACCACTTAATCCCCAAAGTCTCCAATAACCATTAATGGTTACCTCAAACCCTCCCACATGGTTAAAACATTTGTTTTGACTCAACCTCTACCCAATCCAAAGGTCTCATCAGGCCATTAATGCTTTGACCATGATTATCTCTTAAACATTTGCACAAAGGTTTATCCTTGGATTAACTCTTAATCCAATGGGTAATCTTAATTTAGACTTGACCCTTACCTTCTAGATAACCATGAGGTCTTCTCAGGCCTTTAATGCCTCCAACCTCTTCTCTCAACCCAATCCTATGTTGACACTTGTCACCATTTTATTGGTGCCAATTGTGCACATGGATCCCCAAATTTCAAACTTGGCCCTTGATTAAACCATTCAATCTTAACCCTTCATTTCCCCATTTCTTCTATAAATAGAACCCTTCTCCTCAAGCAAAAAAAAGCATTTTAGAGTATTGTTGTTATACTGGCATTAGCATAGAGCTTTTTCATAGCATCACTATCTACTCTAGCATAGTATTTAGCTTTTCATTTCATATTTGAAGCTTAGTATTAAATCTCAATCCTCCATAAGCATCCATAGTGCAAAAAGCTGCTGAGAGCTACACTCATTTGGGACTTGGAGAGGAGAGGAACAAGGGAGGAGCAACTATGAGCATCTTGATTAGCTATTTCATTTTATGTTTATATGCTTTCTATTTCATGCTTAATATCTCTCTTGATATGCCTGTTTAGGATAATCTTTTGTTGCTAACACTAACGTTTGTTTCTTGTGCTCTTGTGTGTGTTGCCATCAAACAGATTTTCTAATCCTTTTTGCAGAGCATCATCAAGAATTGAAGATAAAGGCAAGATGAAGAAGGTTGAATCTAAACAATTCTCTGAATAAGCAAACAAAGGAAGGCAATCTTGGAAGCAAAGAAGCTCCACAACGAGACCTCCAATCAGATAACCTAATGCTCCAAGGTGCTCCTCATTTAAAGGTTGTTGTTTCTCATGTAATAAATTTGGACATAAGGCTTTAGATTGTAGAAACATAGTGAATAAGAATGTTCAATGTTTTACATGCAAGAAATTTGGTAGTAGGGCTAGTAATTGTAGAAATCAAATTGTGGATGGAAGAAATAGATACTTCTATGCTTATTGTTAGTTATGTAATGGTTTTGGGCACAAGTCTAATAAATGCAAATATAGAATAACTACAAGGAAATTAGAATAGAGGAATATAAAATGTTTTAGTTGCAATAAATTTGTACACATCACTAAAATGTGTAGAAGAAGGTATATGAAGAGAAACAATTCAATATGAAAGAATGAAGCAGTAAAGAAAATTGATGTAGAAGAAGTGAGAAGTGAAATAAAAAAGATTTGGAGAAAGAAGGAAGTAGATTTGATAGAAGATGTTGTTGCATCTAGCTTTGGTGCAGAAATTCCCTTTGGAAACTAGTCTGGAAGCTTTGGCTTAGGGGGAGCTATAATGAAGATATTTATCCTCTGCCAAAGAGGTTGATGATGTTGTCACAACAAGTTGATATGTTGTGTATGATGATGTATTTGAACTCTTGGTAAAGATTGCGGTAGAAATTATAGCTATGTGGTAGATTGCAAAGGTTTGGAAAGTTATTGTTCACATAAATAGAATGGTTTAGCATCTTTTTGGAGTTATGATGGTTTTGGTGGTAAAACCCTAGGTCTTTTGGCAAAGTACTTAAAGTTATTTTTCAATCATTTTTTCTATTGCTGAATTGATAAGATGAGGAGTAGAAAGAAGTGTTCGAGTGAAATTGCTATCAGTATTGCAAAGGTATCTATAATTTTATCTCATGGATTCTAGCAAATTTGTTTGTCATGAAGATGAATCCCAACTTGAATTCAAGAAATTCATGAAAGAACCGATAAGAGACTTTTCAGTTGGTGCATTTTCATCACTACCAATCAAGGTGGTATGTCTTGAAGATATTTACAAGTTTATTGATGTGCAAATTGAGGAATATAACAATATAAAGATAAATAATTTTGAATATTTTCTTTCTAGGGAAAATTTATAGTCATTCGTCAAGTTAGGGAACAAGGGTTTGGATATTTGTAGTAAATTTCCAATGCTAATTGATGAAAAAGTGATCAAGATTGTACTAAGAAGAATTCATGATGATTGCATTTGGCTAGACAAACTGTATCAAATTACAAAGTAAGCTTTGAAGGTTGTTATTGGTCTTTGTTTAGATGGAATTGTACCTATGAAGAAATTAGTAAGGAACAAAGAGGTTGAAGATTCGATAGGTGTAGTTGGAGATCAAAGAGCTCTACGAATTGATACCATTTCAGACCCTCTGGTAAGATATGTTGCTATGGGCATTACTTTAAGATTTACTTTTAGATCAAAGAAGGTTCTACATCGGTTATTGTTGTGTATGTTGCTTATCATATGACTAAGATAGGAATGAACTATGATTTGTGTGAATTATTGAGGCAGAAAGTATTGAGCAATATTGAATTTACTAGGAATGATGGTTATCCCTTTTTCTTTAGATCATTGATTGTATACCTAGTTTTCTACTTTTTAAATTCATTACCGTTGAAGGAGAATGTTTCTTGGGATGATAACTTACCAGTTGGAGGATAAATTAAAAGATATTTAGACAATTTGAATGATAGAGACAAAGTGTTCAAAGAATACTTTTATGAACTCTCAAAGAGCTTAATTTTGGGATATAGGATCCTAGAAAGATGTGTTGAGAAGTACATAGATACTATTACTTTCTTGGTAGATAAAGATCATTGTTTAATGGAAGTTATGTTGCCCTAGAAGGTCCAGTTATTAGGATTGGGATACGAAATCAGTGATGAAGAATGTGTAATGTATGCAGATTAACTTCTTAGGCTTCAGGTAGATCTCACTGAAGATGAGTTTGGGACTTATGAAGAACTTGTTAGTTCAGATGTTACTAAACAGGTGGCTTGGGAAGGATCCTCCTTTGACAAGAAGAGAAGCAAAAAATCAATTGAGAACCCTTCTCCGATCCTTAAGAAGAGGAAGTCAGGTATAAAAGAAATAGTTGAAATCATTCGTATTGATGATGTTGAGACCGTTGAAGTTGATGTTAAGTAGAAGGAAACTATTGTAGCAGAAGTGATGAGGGAACAACACGAGAAACAAAAAAACACAACAATTGAGAAACAAAAGATAAATTTTATTATTATTTGCAACCAACATGCACTACATGCATTACAATTTTAGAGGATTAAAACCTCACAGGGTGCCACACATGCAACTTATAGATTCTGGAAAATACCCTATTCACAATACAATCTCCCAACTCTCAAGCTCTCAAAAACTCAACTCCAAAAACTAAACTATTTTCTTCAAAGATGAGTCTTAAATAGACTTTCTTTCCTTAGGAGATAATATTACATTCACAATAGAAACTTGGTGGACTAGCGCCAGCACAAGAAACTGCCTAATTTCAATGAAGAAAAATTCGATAACTAGAAACTTTCCGAAAAATAAATGTCCAACTTTCAACAGCTGTAACTTTTGATCTAACTGTCGGATTTTCAATGATGATACCTTTTTGGAAAGCTCTTGAATCTTGAAAAGATCATGTGGCATAAAGTAGGGCCTAAGGGCCAACTACTTTGGATTTCCACCAATTTATGGGCTCATCTGGAGCCTCCAAGGGCTTCAAATTTGACTAAGAGTAAATAGAAAAAATAAGAAAGGGAAAATCCAGAAACTACAATAGAAAATACAAATCATTTTGGGTGATACAGGATTGCCCTTACACCACCAGATGCTCCTGCATCAAGAAGAAGCAGTGTAGAAGAAACTCTCTATTTCTTCTAATAAAGATCCTTCTGAAGTTGTCAGTGTATTAAAGGTACTTGAGGAACCTAATAAAATTAAGAAAATTGGAGATGCATGGTTATTGCAACCATGATATGACCAGGACAAGATTGAAGAAGCATTGACTATTTACTTGCTTTAGAATGATATTGTTCTTGGTTCAATTGAGAATTTTCTCCTGGAAGAATTGTTTGAACAACTAAGTGAAGCAATTAGCCTTTAAAGCCTTTGAAAAATGAAAAACTAGATCTTAAAGATGAAGTGCAGAAAACCATGAGAAGAAAATGATTTGTTGTACATAAGAAGTTGACTGAGTGCATAAAGGACATGAGGAAGTGCATGCATACAATTGCTAGTGTTTACGAGTATTGTATTGGGTAGCCTATTGCCACAAAAAATCACAAGGAAAATATTGACTCTCATGAGTCTGAGATGAACAATTTAGCCGAATCTTTCAATATTTTCAAAGACAAGGATTGTGCTTTAAGGACTAAGATTAACTCTTTATAGTTGGAACTATCCTCAGTGGGAGACAGAGAGATGACTTTTGCAGAAAGTTATGGATGGTTAAAGAGATTATTGAAACTAAAATGGATCATTTTAATCATCTACTGGAAGATGCAAAGGCATAGTTGAACTTTCTTGTCATGGATGACTTGATTAGTGTTATTGACCTTCTTGTGAAGTGCAATTGTCAGTGCACAACATTGACATCTGCTATAGATTCTTGGAAGTCCTTTCTCTTAGAACTTAAAGAAAACTACAAGGAAATTTTTCCACAAAGAGGTGATTGAAACTTTCTCTCGTATGCATTAACCTTTATAGGTATCTTTTTATATACCATTTGTCCTTCATGGAAATTGTTGGCATTTTTGGCATTAAGTTGTCATTCATGTCAACCAGTTTGGCAAGGTCACCGGTAAGTAGGAAGTGGTGACTGATATGATAGCAATACACATGAGAGTGAGAAAAAAGAAGGAAGGCTATCGGTACACATGACTTGTGTCATCTATCGATAGAGTGGGCTTATCGGTAAGGCATAAATCAGGATGAAGGTTGTACTAGTAAGATGAACTAAATCGATAGTCTACCTTGGTCGATAAAGAATATCAAACTAACATAGGAATCCAAGCAAAGGTAGATGTCTACAAGCATGACAACTTGATGCCAAGTGGAGGGATTGCACAGGTCAGTGGTGTGTGCATCGACGTAACAAATCTACATGTAGGTAAGCTTTTATGAGGAACCCGCAAGTGACGAAGGATGCCAAAGGATTGTGGCTTGAGGAAGGCAAGATGGCAAAGCAACTGAATTGATCCTACAAGAAGACTTGATCTTTGTACTTGTTTGGTGAAGGAAACAACAAAGCCATTAATGGTGAGTGACAGAGAAAATCCAAAAAGCATGGTGCAGACCTCTAGATTTAGAAAATGCACATTGGAATGCAAAGATTTGCTGGTGATTGATCAATGTCATGAAGATCTTATCGCTAGAAAATAATATCAAATCAAATCGAATTTAGATCGAGTTGGAGAAGGTAAAACCTAACATGACAGTGATTGAATGTGTTCTTGGTGTGAATCCACCATGATAAATAGATGAGCTCAAAACATAAATGATTGATGTTTGAGGAGAAGAAGTGGTGCAGGAGCACCTAAGGGTTGAAATGCCCTTAACCAATTTTGGCATGTACATACTATGGACTGGCTCTAAATCCTTTTTGTTTGCAGTTTTTGAAATTTTTCCTATCGGCAAGACCTACCATGATTGGCAGGACTTGTCCCGATGTAGTGGCTAGTGGTTGGAGTGGAGTTATCAGGCATCAGACGGAGGAATTTTATGCTACCCCGATGACCTGATGGGAAAGAAATCATTCTATTGTCATCCGTTTTGAACTTCAAACCCGTGAACAAAATTAGTTCAAGGTTCAAAATGTCTTTTGTAAGCTGCAACAATGTGTTGTTGCATAACAAGCGGATGTCTCTGTTTTAAGTTATTTTTCATACTTGAACTTTGAACCAATTTTCAAAGTGGTTTAAAAGGTTCAATTGGTTGAAATGGTTCAAGGTTCAAGAGTTCACTCTAAGGCTCTTGATGATAATGAAAGTGGCGCGGACCTATTTGTATCGATCATCGGGAGGACTATTTATGTTTTACGTTGACAGCCCGATGACAAAGCACAAGTGGAGGAGCATCAGACAAAGGGATTTCTTGTTATCTCGATGCCTAATGGAACATCACAAAGTGGAGCATTGGCCATCGGGTTAACCCATTTGGCGGGTCCCCGATGACCTGATGGAAATGCCCAAAGAATGGAGACAAGCATCGGCTACCAGACAAAGGGATTTCTTGTTATTCCGATGCCCGATAGGAAAAGTGCAAGTGGTGGACATAGTCATTGGACATCGGTGGCTCTGTGTTGAGGTTACACCAAAGCCTGATAGGAAGTGTAGAGCATAGAAAGTCGCCATAGGCCATTAGAAGCTGGGATTTGTTGTCACACCGATGACCCGATGGAACCTGTGAGACAATTACAAATAGAAACTATTGGTAACAAGATTTATCTCGTCCAATAGGAGTTCATAATAGAAGGGAAAATGTATAAAAGACCCTATGGGTATTTCTAAAGGGCTAGTTATTGGATCATTTTGGAAAAACAAAAGAAATACACAGAAGTCTGTTTTCTGGTTCCGATTGCTAAAGTACTGTTCTGTATTGTTTTGCTAAGTTTTTCATTACAGTTTTGTTGCTAGAGTTTCCTTGTTGTTGTTCATTCTTTATTTTGAATCCACATTGTAAATATGCTTCTATCTTGAAACTCCACCATGGGATCCACACAGCCATTGGAGCACTTCAGGAAGAGCCAAAAATGTATAGTATGAGTAAAATAGTAGTAGGAGGAAACTAGGAAATGGCAATTGTCATTTCTGCGTACTGAGCCTAGGCGAGATTGGAAGTAGTCCGGCTAGGTTTCAGTAATGTAATGAAGATAACTTGTAGGGAAGGAATCTTTTGAGAACTGGAAGAAGTTCCAGAAGGATTCAAGCCTGAAACCTTGACATTGTGAATTCAATAAAGAAAAGTTTGCTAAACCAAACAAGATGGGTGGTTTTGCAACAAGAGAATATAAGTGTGTGTGTCCTACACCCCTGCAAGGATGTAGTGAGAAAGCTTACTTTGTGAGCTTGAGGAAGGTGAGATAAGCAAACAAATGGTAGGGAAGCCCTTAGGAGTCTAGTGGAGTAGACTTGAAACCCGGGAAGGGATAGGAGCAAACCATCAAAGAAGGCTAATTGATGGCTGATTAGGTAGCCTCCCTATCATATTGGTATCAGAGCATGTTTAGACTTGGGAAGAAAGTAATTGATGTCAGACACCAAGTCAGTGGGAGAAAATAGTTCCAGAATGGTGACCAATGTAGAGTTAGCTAAGAAGGTAGAAGACCAAGAGGAAGAGAATAGACTCCTGAGAGAAACATTAATGCAACTAGAGAGCAAACTAGACACCATTGAGGATAAAACTGAGAAAGTAGCAATTCGGGTCAATGAAGGGAGGGGAAAAGAATCAGTAGAAGAGGATAGGATACCTTCCCCAAACCTTGTTCTACCTAAAGAACCTTTCTTGAAAGCCATTAAAGCCTTACGAGGAAAATCTTTGGAAGGATTACCACTTTTCTATGGGAAAATGGAGCTTGAAATAGTCATGGAATGGATTGAAGGATTGGAGAATCACTTTGAGTGTGATGGAATCAGTGAAGCCCAAAAGGTGAAGGTAGCTAAGTCTAGATTGAGAGGAGCAACCTTGACTTGGTGGAAATTTATCCAAGAAGAAAGGAAAAAAGATGGTAAGAACCAAATAGCTAGCTGGGCAAGAATTGTAGCCAAGGTGAGGGAAACCTATATTCCTGAGATTATGAGATCCAATTACACAAAAAGAGACAAAATCTAAGACAAAGAGACTTGGATGTGAGCAGCTACAAAGAGGAATTTCAGAAGTTGTGTCTGGGATCCAAGGTGGTAGAGGATGAGAGTATCAAGGTAGCCAGATACTTGAATGGCTTGAGATGGAATATTCAAAAGGAGTTGAGTTTGTTAAGTCCTAACACCATGCATAAGTGCTATTAATTGGCACTAAAGGTGGAGGAAAAGAGAAAAAAGAAGCAAGAACAAAGCAACAAAGGAAGATGCAGAGGAAAAGATGGTAGAGGCCAAAGAGGCAGTTTTGGTGGAAGAGGAGCATATCAAAGGTCCCAAGGAGAGTCCAAACTTATAGAGAAAAGTGAGGATTTGATGAATACTAAGAGGAGGGGGTGAATTAGTATACCAAAAAATAGTGTAAACAAACTCTTAAATAATTTAGCAGATAACCGATAAAATAGATTCACTAATAAACTAGTTAAGATAAATGCAAACCAAATAGCAAACAAAGCATTCACCCACAAGTGCACAATCAGCATAACACAAGATATTTGATGTGGAAACCCAAATGGGAAAAACCACAGTGAGCAGAAGCTCACAAGTAACTATCTGTAGAATAGAAACCAGACTGATTAAGGTCAGACTGGTTAAGGTCATACAATGTTCTTCACCATAACAGATGCTATTAGGAATCTAGATCTCTGTTAGGAGATAAGTCCTGTTAAAGACTACCTTGTTAGAGGATTTCAGATCCATAGTTGTGAACCACCTTGTTAGAGGATTCACAAAGGATTTGCTAAGCCTACTTGGTTAAGGGTTTCAGACTCGTTGAAGATGTGAGTAATCAACAAGTGAGTGATCTAGCTAATAGCATAGTTTGCTTAATTAGATCCTTGAAAGCTCATTGTTAATGCATTTTAGCATTACTTCAGTCTTCAATATCTCCACACTCTATCTCTTCACATAGACCTAATCTTCTCTACAATGATCGCACATAACCTCTTCTATCACATATCTCTCATACATCATACTTGCAAACCCTAGACATGATGTCCTTATAAAGGAAATTGATTTCATGTCAGTCCAATAGGATTAGACTACAAGTTCCTAGGTTTAGTGCATCTAGGCACATTTGGTAACACGACACAAAATCACTGCCAAAGTGTCGGTGGATGATAACTCATCACACATTATAAAAATACCAATTGGTAACTCATCACAGAGTAATACCAATTGATACAATATACCGATTACCGGTTTGACAAAAATGAAGACTGGTAGATCATAGTGTTCCAATCAAAAGTTAACTACCGCTTGGGTCCTTCGTACCGCTTGTGATCCTCAAACCACTTGAGGTCTCCATACCACTTGAGCTCTTCAGTCAATCTGTGACTGGTAAACATCTTCTGCAAAATACCGATAGTCTAAAGACTATACATTCAATACCGGTTGGAACAATTTCCGGTTGAGTCATAACTCATACATCAAGAAAGTGTGTATCCATCAATGACAATCAAAACATCATCAAAATGCCAACAATCTCCCCCTTTGGCATTGATGGAAACACTTAGGAAAATTTTGACATCTAAGTGTTTTTACAGCAAACATTGCCATAATCAAAATTACTCCCCCTAAGCATATACACTATCCCTTTTGCAGAAATTACAATGTACACTACTTCCCAAAATGGTAACATGAAAGTATAAATGAAATGGTAACATTCACCAAAATTTTACTGTATACTACTCCCCCTTTGCCAACAATGACAAAGTAATGCAGATAAGCCCTATTTCCTTATATATAAAAATAGAGTAAATGTTTATGACAATAAGGAATGAAAATAATCAAAAACAGATTTAAAGTCTTGCATAAAAGTTTTCATGGCCAATGTCCATGACTCAAGTAATGAGGTAGCAACCTCACTTTCAGTCTGCATCTGGAATACCAGTTCTTCCATTGCATCAATAGTACTCATCTCTTTAGTTACCGTGATAGCCTCTAGGTTGAGAAAACATTTCTGAAGAATCTGCAATCTAGGAAATAAGAGTAGTTGTAGCTCCTGCAAATCTTTAGACCGGTTGTTGATCTCCAAGTCCATCTTGGCATTCTAAAGCTGATAGTGATGAACCGATTTCCCATATGTAGTGAATGAATTATATGGCATCTTAAAATTACTGATGTAAGCCTGCAACTCTAATTGGAGTTGAGCTTTCTATTTAAGCACATCAGCACAAAATAGATGGGTTTGGCAGATTTTACTCAACAGTAATTTACCTTCACCCATTGCAACTTTGATATCATTTTGTTGTTTCAACAATTGTGTCCGCAGCTCATTCATTTTCTTGACTAAGGCAACATTGAGTGCCTTTTCATGGTTCTTCTTTGTAGTGGCTTCAACAACATCTTCTAAGCATTGTACCTCATCCTCCACTCCGGTACAAAGAAGTTTAAGCTTGGACAGAGAGGACTCGGTACTGGGGAGGTTAGTACCAAGAATCAGACTGCTAAGGGTGTCAATCGTAGTTTGAATGACATCCTGTTCCTTCTTCCTCCGCAATGCTTCCAGTCTCTCCTGTGCAAGTTTCATGCTATGAAGCAGCTCAGACTCATCTACATATTGAAGATCAATAGGACTGGTGATATCAACCTGTTTGGTTTGATCACCAGTTGCCTTTGGAGTCTCTGCTTGTTTGTTTTTCTCTGCTTCCTTCTCCTTTTCTGCTCTTTTCTTATCCTCTTCTTTCTTCCTTTTCTCCTCTTCTTGTTTCTTGTTCAGTTCTTTCTTCTTCTTCTCATCTTCTTTCTTTTTCTTCTCTTCCTCCTTCTTCTCTTCTTCCTTCCTCTTGTCTTCTTCTTTCTTCTTCTTCTCTTCTTTCCTCTTCTCCTCTTCTTTTCTCTTCTCTACTTCTTTCCTCTTCTCCTCTTATTTTCTCTTCTCCTCTTCTTTTCTCTTCTCTTCCTCTTTCTTTTTCTCTTCCTCTTTTCTATTGATTTCTTCTTGCCTTGCTTTTTCTAGTTTCTCTTTCTTCGCTTTCTCTTTATCAGCCTTTTCCTTGTCATGTTTCTCTCTCTCTACTTTTTATTTGTCCTATTTTTCTTTCTCTACATGTTCTTTGTCGGGAGTGAAATCCTCAATATCTAATGCATCCACATAAATAGTTTTTTCTATCACTCTTTCACCTTCACTGTCAAATGCCTCATCTGGTTTGCCTGATGATTGGTCAGGTTCTTGTTCAACCTTCATATTGGCTTCAGATACTTGTTGTAACCTGACAACAACTTTAGCATGTAAATGTGTGTCCTTTTCCACTTTAGAATCTCTGCCTTCTAGTAGTCTGAGTCTTCTCCTTCTCATGAAGAAGAGGCCTTTGTTCTTATCCATTATCTCAAATAATTATGAATTTGAGGCATCAGGAAAGTATTGAGCAAAAATCTTCTCTCTGATCTCCTGTTCTTTCTTAATGGCAATGCGCCATTTGTTATCTAAATAATTGTACAAAGAATCTATTGTAACCGATCTAATCTCTGACGGCGACTGATCATTAACATAAAATATTTGATGACTTCCTGTCTACTTCTTCTTTTTCATTATTAGTAAAATCATCAAGATACTCCTTTAAATCATCAAGCACTTTCCTCTTAATATTCTTAATAGTCATCTAACAATGTCTCATTGGTTTATAAGAGGAAATATCTATATTTACCGGTGTTGAAGTCGCAGGAACATTACTGGTAGATTTTTCTTTCTTGCTTGATTGCCCTGTCTTCTTTGGTTGAATTTCTGGTTTAGTGTCTTCTGACCCTGGTGAGCTGGTTTTGGTTTTTCGCTTCCTCTCAAAGACTTTAGCAGGAATAACCTCAGGTTTCTTCTTAGCTGGTGACTGCTTGGTCACTTTAGGACTAGAAGAGGTAACCAGTACAGATACCGATGGCACTGCTTTGTCCTTCTTCTATTTTGGTTCTTCAACCGGTGTGACCCTCTCCAAGTAGGTACTAGTTCCCTTTTTCTTGGCATCCAATGGTGAGGCAAGTAGGGTAGAGGAATACATGATCAACATGTCATACATCACTTCATAACCCATAGGTTCAACAGCTTCCTTTCTTGGTTCCACCACTTCCATTATGCATTCATCTACCTTTATTGTGAAGAAGATGTCATCTTCATACTTCTTCACAATATCACCAGATATCCTTATTATTTGGCTCATTTTCTTCTTGAATTCATCAAAATACTTGTTAAGCACCTCAAGATATCTAGTTCCCACTACTTGTACACTTTCCTTGATTTGCCTGGAAACCGGTAGGTCAACAGACCACTGCACAACACCTACTATAGGGAAATAACCTTGAAAGTAGAAGAATAAACCAACCAAAAGTTGTCCAAACCTAAACCTTAGAGCATTGTCCTGTTTGATGGAGTTTAGGTTTAGTAGAAATTGCTTCTGTAGATAGGTACATAGGTCAAATATAGTGTCTTCCTTGATCATTCTATAAGTGGCATTCACCGTAGTAGTTGGGAAAAAATTCATTCCGCTGGCATAGAATATCTGGTAACCAATCACCATGCAAGCATATTTCACCAGATCATCTTTGATGGTGTTGACAGTCATTGCCCGTTGGTCACTCACAAAATCGGCGAGCTTAGTCATTTCAGTCTTGATGACCATCCTTAGAGTTGGCACCTCTCCAGTATTACAAAAACTAGTGATGGCATGAATTGCTTCTGGTGTGATGTCATGTGTCCGCTCAAGATACATTTTATCACCATGTACTCTGCTAAGGATGATGCGGATATGATCTTCTGTGAACTCTTCCAAAAAATATACCGCATTGTGCAGTTTCATCTTCTCAAGGACACTGTACTTCGGTTTGATCTTCTTATCATCCCCATAGAACATACTTAGCTAGGAATGAATTACCAGGGATCCTAGGTATTCTAATTTATAGTCAATATACCCTGAAATATCTTCCTCAATGATTACTCCGACGGGTATTTGGGATAGGGCATTGTATTTCATTTTCCTTTGAATAAATTCAGCTGAATCTACAGGTGCACTAGAGCTAGAGTGCGATGCAGAAGCCATGATAAGAAAGAAATTTGAGAAATACCTTCACAATCCAAAATTTAAGGTTTTACAAATATCTCCCACAATACACCACTTCAGTTGTTGGATTACCACTTAGTGTTCTTCACTGATAGATTGAAAAATATTGCTGGATTCCTCTGCAATATTTTGAATTCACTTTGAATCGCTAGACAAATCGCTCTTTGTCAATCTGCTCTTGAAAATTCTTCACTTGAAAATTGATAAGTGAAAATGACATCGAAAATCCCTTTTAAACAAACTTCCACCTAGCATAATAAATGCATCACCATTAGGACACAAACCCTAATTTTTCCTTTTACTGCTTCCAATCTTCTATCGATTGACAGGTAACATATACCGATTAAGGTCTTTACCGATATAAACCGAGGGTTCAAAATATTTCACCGATATGTTCTCCCTAAGCTTTTCTGAGCTTAGTTTGCCAGTTTAGAGATTTCCACACTAGGTGCAAAAACAGGTTCATCCTATGATCCTTCCTTTGATTTCTTTTTCCAAGTTTTATTCATTCCCGCTTGAACAATTTCAGCATCAATCTTCCCTTCTGGATTGATCAGTATATCATCTAATAGGTTCTTTCTCAATCTGCAAGTTCTGGTAGTGTGTCCTGGTTTGTTGCAATGATAGCATACCATTCCAAGTGTTCTCCATGGTCCATTATTCATACTTCCATTCTTTCTTTTGCATGTTGCACCAGTGTGATCGCTACCATGACAGATCAAACAGGTTGCTCTCCAACCAATTGCCGCTTGATAACCACTTGATCGATGGTCATAGGTATTGTACGGGTTGGGATTCTGGTTCACAGAAGGTTCTGGGATAACTTCTTGAGTCCTTGGAGGATGTCTCCTAGTGTTATGCAAAATAGACCTGCATTCAAATGTTCTATGACTAAACTTGTTGCATGCATAACAGTTTCCATTGAATCTATTGGATCTAGGCTTATTGTTTAGAAAATAAGGAAAATTGTTGTAGGCCTTGCTTCCACACACATTAGTAGTATGTCCTTCTTTGAGACAATTAAAGCAAACATGTTTAAATTTTTGCTTACCTTTATCCTTGGATGTCAGTTGCTTCTTTGATGATTCAACTTTTGTTCCAGAGGTCTCACCTTCCTCATACCTAGAGAAACCAAGTCTAGTGGTATTCTTTATCGATTTTGCCGATTCCATCTTTTGCTCTAACTTAATAGTACTCTTATTGAATTTGGCAAGTATCTCCTTTGACTCAGTAAGTTCCTTGGAAATAGCAACATTGGATTCCATCAAGGTTGTATTCTTAGAAATAGCCATGTTTAGTTCACCTTGCATTTCTTCTTTTTCCACTTTACTCTCTTGGAGATGAGCGGTAAGGGTACTGATTTCTTGCTTCAGCTTGGAGATCTCATGATCTTTGTCTTTTACCAGATCTTTAGCTTTCCTTTTGTTCTCAAGCTCTAGACACATTCTGATAGTCAGTCCTTCCAACTCCTTTCTCAAGTTGGCTTTAGATTCATTCAATTTTTGAACTTCTTCAACTAGGGCATCCATGTCTACTTCTTCGGAAGAGCTATTTTCAGTAAGTTCCATCAGTTTCTTAGCATGCTCTCTTCTTTTGGGCAAAGAGGCTTTATACTTGATAGCAAACAAAGCATTCACCCACAAGAGCACAATCACCATAACACAAGATATTTGATGTGGAAACCCAAATGGGAAAAACCATGGTGAGTAGAAACTCATAAGTAACTATCTACAAAATAGAAACCAGACCAGTTAAGGTCAGACCGGTTAAGGTCATACAATGTTCTTCACCAGAATAGATCCTGTTAGGAATCTAGATCTTTGTTAGGAGATAAGTCCTGTTAAAGACTACCTTGTTAGAGGATTTCAGATCCACAGTTGTGAACCATTTTGTTAGAGGATTTACAAAGGCTTTGCTAGGCCTACCTGGTTAAGGGTTTCAGACTTGTCGAATATGTGAGTAGTCAAAAAGTGAGTGATCTATCTAATAGCATAGACTACTTAATTAGATCCTTGAAAGCTCATTGTTAATGCATTTTAGCATTACCTCAGCCTTTAATATATCCACACTCTATCTCTTCACACAAACCTAATCTTCTCTACAATGATCACACATAACCTCTTCTATCACATATCTCTCATACATCATACTTACAACCCCTAGACATGATATCCTTATAAATTAAACTAATTTCATGTCAGTCCAATAGGATTAGACTACAAGTTCCTAGGTTTAGTGAATCTAGACACATTTGGTAACATGACACAAAATCACCGCCAAAGTGTCAATGGATGATAACTCATCACACACTACCGAAATATCGGTTGGTAACTCATCACAAAGTAATACCAGTTGATACAATATACTGATTACCGGTTTGACAAAAATGAAGATTGGTAGATCATAGTGTTCTGATCAAAAGCTAACTATCACTTGGGTCCTTCGTACCACTTTTGATCCTAGAACTGCTTGAGGTCTCCATACTGCTTGAGTGCTTCAGTCAATCTATGACCGGTAAACATCTTCTGCAAAATACCGATAGTCTAAAGACTATACATTCAATACCGGTTGGAACAATTACCAGTTGAGTCATAACTCATACATCAAGAAAGTGTGTGTCCATAATCAAGAAAGTGTGTGTCCATCAATGACAATCAAAACATCATCAAAATCCCAACAGGATTCACATAGCAAGAGTAGCAATAGAGGAAGGGGATCATCTAGCAACCCAAGAAGAGGTAGACCTAGTGGATCGGGAAGAGGGTCCTACTTCTCCACCATGAAGTGCTACAATTGCCAAAAGTTGGGCCACCCTGCCTATAGATGTCCAAAGAAATCCTCTTCATCTCAAGGAAGTGAAAGAAGAGTGACATATGCACAAGAAATGTAGAAAGCAGCAAGACACCAAGGGTGAGCTTAGCTCCTGAAGATGGAGAAAACTTAATGATGAGAAGAGTCTTGATGAAGGAACCAATCAAAGAAGAACCAACTCCAAGAAGATCTTTGTTTAGGATCAAATGCAAGGTCCTTGGTAAGGTTTGTAGAGTGGTGATCGACTTAGGGTCTACTGACAACATTATGTCAGAGGAAGCAATAAACAAACTGAAGTTGGAAAGAATCCCACATAGTAATCCATATAGGGTCACTTGGCTCAACAAGGAGCAACATGTTGTAGTGAATGAACAAACATGGGTTGAGTTCAACATAGGTAGTTATAAGGATAAAGTCTTGTGTGACATCCTACCTATGGATGCTTTCCATCTACTTCTTGGTAGACCATGGCAGTTTGGTAGAAAGGCCATTCACAATGGAGAGAAGAACTCTTACTCTTTTTAAAACGATGGAGTTACATACCATATTCAGTCTCTAAGTGATGAAGGAGAGAGCAGCAAAACTAAAGTCCCAAATGTGTTATTGGTGAGTGAAAAAGAGTTCATTAACACTCTTAAGGAAGGAGAAGGAGTTGGATTTTCTCTTATAGTGAAACCAAAGGAAGCAAAGTAAGAAAAGAAGGTTCCAATACCTCATGAAGTGCAGCGGATATTAAACTAGTTCAAAGAAATTATAAGTGATGGAGCACCAACAACCCTACCTCCTGTTAGAGCCATCAACCATCAAATTGATTTTATTCCTGGAGCATCATTACCCAACAAAGAAGACTATAAGATGAATCTCGAACATAACAAGGAAGTGGCTAGACAAGTCCAAGAATTGTTGGACCAAGGATTGATAAAGAAGAGTATAAGTCCTTGTGTCGTACCTTCAATGTTAGCACCCAAGAAAGGAGGAACATGGAGGATGTGCACAGATTCAAGAGCCATAAATAGAATCACTATCAGGTACAGATTTCCTATTCGAAGAATTGAAGACTTGATGGATTGTTTGGAAGGTGCAAAGTACTTCACTAAGATTAATATCAAGATTGGATACCACCAGATCAGAATAAAAGAAGGTGATGTATGGAAAACAACCTTCAAAACCAATGAAGGACTTTATGAGTGGCTTGTTATGCCATTTGGTCTTAGTAATGCTCCCAGTACATTCATGAGACTCATGAATGAAGTGCTTGAAGATTTTATTGGTAAATTTGTTGTTGTATACTTAGATGACATCTTGTTTTTTAGTAGAATTAAAGAGGAACATCTAGAGCATCTTATTATTGTATTGCAAAAATTGTATAATGAGCAACTAATAATAAACTTGGAGAAGTGTGAGTTTATGAAGTAGGAACTTGTCTATCTTGTATTTGTAGTTTCAGGAGAAGATTTGAATATGGACACATCAAAGGCAGAATCCATCACAAATTGGCCAATACCAAAGATAACGAGTGTGGTAAGAAGTTTTCATGGTTTAGCACAGTTATACAAGAAGTTTATCAAAGGGTTCAATGAGATTTGTGAACCCATGTTGGATACCATCAAAGGAGGAGTTAAGACCAAGTTTTAGTGGACCAATGCAGACAATAAAGGGTTTGAAATTTTGAAACAAAAGGTAGCTACACAACTGGTACTCATTCTTCCTAGTTTTGACAAGTTGTTCACAATTGAATGTGATGCCAATAATATAGCAGTTGGTGTTGTTTTCAGTCAAGAGAATAGACCTGTAGCTTTATTTAGTGAGAAACTCAATGATACTAAGAAGAAGTATTCATGCTATGATCTCGAGCTGTATGCTCTTGTCCAAGCTCTTAGGAAGTTGAGGCACTACTTGTTACCTAAAGAATTTGTTCTTTACATAGATAATCAAGCTTTAAGTTTTCTAAATTCACAGGATAAGTTGAGTCATAGGCATGTTAAATAGGTTGAGTATTTGCAGTCATATAATTTTTCTATTAAGCATAAGAAAGGATAGTGTAATAAAGTAGTAGATGCTTTGAGTAGAAGGCTACTAACAGTGCAACAAGTATAGATTCAGAGTATTGGAGTTGATTACTTCAAAGATTTGTACCCCAATGATGAAGATTTTGCAGCTATTTACAAGGTTTGTCAAAAAATTTAGAATCACTTTCATAGTGAATATGCTGACTTTACCATACAGAATGGCTTGTTGTTTAAAGGTGGAGAGTTGTGTGTTCCCAAAGATCGATGTGGGAGAATCTGATCCAAGAAAAGCATAATGGATGTTTGAGTGGTCATTTTGGCCTTAATAAGACATTGGAACTTGTTCAAAGGTTCTACTATTGGCCCAGAATGCAGAGGGATATTAGAAGGTATGTTGAGTAGTGTATGGTTTGTCAGAAATCTAAAGGTACACCTGCTAATGTTGGACTTTATCAGCAATTACCTATTCCTACAAGGCCATGGGAATGTGTCAGTATGGATTTTGTGGTTGGTTTACCCAAAACAAAGCTTGGCTGTGATAGCATTTTTGTTGTTGTTGACAGATTCAGTAAGATGACACATTTTGTTCCTTGTAAAACTACTCATGATTCTAGTCACATTGCACACTTGTTTTTCAAAGAGGTTATAAGAATCCATGGTTTTCTGGTTAGTATTATTTCAGATAGGGATGTCAAATTCCTAGGACATTTTTCAAAAACTCTTTGGAAAAGACTGGGAACTAACTTGTCTTTTGGTTTAGCCTATCATCTCCAGACTGATGGTCAAATAGATGTGGTCAATAGGACACTGGGAAACCTCTTAGGGTGCTTAACAAAAGAATATGGGTAGAGTTGGGATCAGGTTCTTCACCAGGCAAAATTTGCCTACAATGACAACATCAACAGGTCTACTGCGAAGAGTCCTTTTGAGATAGTGTATGGTATGCACCCATGAGGTGTTATAGAATTATGGGATCTTGGTGATCTGACATATAGAAGTGGTCAAGCTGATAATGTCGCTCAATCTATTAAGGAGGTTCATGACCAAGTCAGACGAGTTCTCCAAGATTCTTCACAAAAGGTTAAAGCCAAAGTTGATGCCACACAGAGAGATGTGCAATTTTCTGTTGGAGATTTGGTGATGGTACATTTGAACAAGGATTGATTGCACAAAAGGATTCCCGGCAAGCTACAAATGCAAAGAATAGGTCCATGTAAATTTTTAGCCAAGTATGGCTCTAATGCCTATAAGATTGATTTGCCATCTGATATTGCTTTGTCGCCCATTTTCAATGTTGCAGATTTGGTTGCCTACAAGGGGCAACTTCCCAAGGAGGATGCATGAGTTTCAGAGGTTTAGCAGAATTTTGTCGATCTGCCCTTACCTTCTTCTATCGTGCCTCAGGCTGAGAAAGTGTTGGATTCCCACATTTTCAAGAAGACTCAACACATGGTCTACATGGAACATTTGGTCAAATGGATGAATAAACCTGATTTTGAAGCGAGATGGGTCCCTGAATCCGACTTTGTCAAGTTGGGAATTGATATTGTATGTGGGAAAAATGGATTAATAAAACTAAATATGTGAAAAATTACGATAAATACCAATCCACACACACACAGAGGACTTCTTGATGCAAGCTATGGAGTAACGATGTGTTACTCAGCTTCCCAAGGAGGGTCCCATGGTTCTCTATCTCACAATGTCCCTCAAACCAATGTTTTGCTCTCAGATCACTGAGCAAAATGGTTTAGGGATGGCAAATATGAGAATGAGAGATGCTTTTTATAGATTTTAGTATGAGATGTGTTATAAGCTATATACGATGATAAAATGCAACAAACTAAATGATAAGATGACAAGGTTAGTATGAATACTATCCTAGCATACTATATTTCTTCTATGATTGAACTAAAATGATAATGAACTTATTCTAACATGCATATTCATGATTGATTTATGATCTAAAAGAGGCTAAATGAGAAGCATATAAAAATGAAAGCTTGAAACAATTTGAGCATAAGTGTGATGCTTCAAATTTGAAAGATGATTGTTTTGAATGGAGGAATGAGAGCTCTATTTATAGCCTAAACAGGGCAATGGATGGTCAGGATTGAAAGGTTTAATCAAGGGCCAAGTTTGAAAGTTGGGGATCCATGTGCACAATTGGCACCAATGAAATGGTGAAAAATGTCCACACCAGATTGGGTTGAAAGAAGAGGTTGGAGGCATTAAAGGCCTGAGGAGACCTCATGGTTATCTAAAGGCTAAGGGTCAAGTCTAAGTTAGGTTTACCCACTGAATTAGGATCTAATCCAAAGATAAACCTTTGTGCAAATAATTAAGAGATAATCATGGTCAAAGCATTAATGACCTGATGAGACCCTTGGGTTGGGTAGAGGTTGAGTCAAAACAAATGTTTTAACCATGTGGGAGGGTTTGAAATAACCATTAATGGTTATTGGAGACTTTGGGGATTAAGTGGTTGAAGGTTGGAAGCCTTCAATGGTTTTCAAAGACTTTGGGGGTTTTGGTGGTTGAAGGTTGAAAACCTTCAATGGTTATCCAAGACTTTGGGCCATTTGAGAAGTGACCTCCCTTTGCTTAGGGATGTGACAAAGTTTAGAGGGGGGTTATGTTAATTAGAATCGATTAGAAGATTCTAGAAGGGTTTAGGAAGGGGTTTGGGATTTTGCAAGTGGATGGAGGGATAATAGGATTTAATTGAATTAAATGATTTTCATTCAATTTGGTTACAATTTGGAGAAATTAAATAAATTAGATTTATTCAATTTGGGATAACTTATTTAATTAAATTTGAATTTAATTAAAAGTGGATAGGGGGGATTTAATTGAATAAAATGATTTATTCATTAAATGGATATAGTGAATTTAATCAAGTGATTTACTTAATTAAATAGAAGAATGTGGATAATTTAATTAAATTGGATTTAATTAAATAGGAAAATGAACATAAAATATTCATTTAGGAATATGGTCATTTTTATATGTCTACAGATATCTCCCTGCTGCCATGCGCAGTCACTTGACTTCTTTGTTTTTGGGGAAGTATGGTGTAGGAGCACCTAAGGGTTCAAATTCCCTTAGCCAATTTTGGCATGTACATACTATGGACTAGCTCTAAGTCCTTTTTGTTTGCAATTTTTGAAATTTTGCTTATCGGAAAGACCTACCCCGATCGGCAGGACTTGTCCCGATGCGGTCACCAGTGGTTGGAGTAAAGTTATCAGGTATCAGACAGAGTAGTTTTAGGCTACCTCAATGACCTGATGGGAAAGCAAGCGTTCTATTATCATCCATTTTGAACTTTCAACCCATGAACCAAATTAGTTCAAGATTCAAAATGTCTTTTGTAAGCCGTGACAATGTGTTGTTGCATAACGAGCGGATGTCTCTATTTTAAGTTATTTTCTATACTTGAACTTTGAACCAATTTTTAAAGCAGTTCAAAAAGTTCAAGGTTCAAGAGTTCACTTCTAAGGCTCTTCATGATAATGAAAGTGGCGCAAACCTATTTGTATCGATCATCGAGAGGACTGTTTCCATTGTACGTCGATGGCCTGATGACAAAGCACAATCAGAGGAGCATTAGACGAAGGGATTTCTTTTTATCCTGATGCCCGATGGAACATCACAAAGTGGACCATTGGTCATCAGGTTAACCCATTTGGCAGGTCCCTGATGACCCGATGGAAACACCATGAGAGCTCAGACAAGCATCGGCTACCGGACGAAGGGATTTCTTGTTATTCCGATGCCTAATAGGAAAATTGAAAGTGGTGGATATAGTCATTGAAAATCGATGGCTCCATGTTGAGGTTACGCCGAAGCTTGATAGGAAGTGCAGAGCGTGGAAAGTCTCCATTGGCCATCGGAAGCCAGGGATTTTTGTCACACCGATGACCCGATGGAACCTATGAGTTAGTTACAAATGGAAACCATTGGTAATGAGATTTATCTCATCCTATAGGAGAAGTTCATAACAGAAGGGAAAATATATAAAAGACCCTATGGGCATTTGTAAAGGGTTGGTCATTGGATCATTTTGGAAAAAAAAAGAAAAATATACAAGTCTGTTTTCTAGTTCTGATCGCTGAAGTACAGTTCTTTATTGTTTTGCTAAGTTTTTGATTATAGTTCTATAGCTATAGTTTCCTTCTTGTTGTTCGTTCTTTATTTTGAATCCCCATTATAAATATGGCTCTATCTTGAAAGTCCATTGTGGGATCCACGTGGCCATTGGAGCACTTCAGGAAGAGCAAAAAATATACAGTATGAGTAAAATAGCAGTAGGAGGAAACCAGGAAATGACAGTCACCATTTCTACGTACTGAGCCTAGGCGAGCTTGGAACTAGTCTGGCTAGGTTCCAGTAATGTAATGAGGATAACTTGTAGGGAAGGAATCTGCCGAGAATTGGAAGAAATTCTAGAAGGCTACAAGCCTGAAACTGTGACATTGTGAATTCAATAAAAAAAGTTTCCTAAACCAAACAAGATGGGTGGTTTTTCAACAAGAGAATATAAGTGTGTGTGTCTTGCACCCCTACAAGGATGTAGTGAGTAAGATTACTTTGTGAGCTTAAGGAAGGTGAGATAAGCAAACAAATGGTAGGGAAGCCCTTAGGAGTCTAGTGGAGTAGACTTGAAACCTGGGAAGGGATAGGAGTAAACCATCAAAGAAGACTAATTGATGGTTGATTAGGTAGCCTCCCTATCAAGAAGAAGAGTGAAAAGAGCTTTAGTGTAGAGAAGGATCATCTCCCTTAGATTTTATTCTAAGAAAGTTGCAGAGTGAGTGTACAAGCAAACTGATGAGAGGGTTCAACCGGTTGTGATTGAGTATTGGTAAACTATAACAGGTCTAATAGTTGAGCTAACTGGTGAGGTATGATTGATCAAGAAGGCATCCCAGTGTGATGCAGTGTGTTGAGAGGTTGCGAGAAAGAGCGAAGAGAGGCCTAGAAGTAGAGAGAGCAATCTGTTAACCGGTAGTGTGAGATCTAGTAAAGAAGAAGTTTGTTAACCGACAGAGACCTAGTTGGTCAAGAGTTGCAGAACTCATTTGCAACAAGAAGCTATAACTATATCAAAATTATATTTCAATATACATCACCAAGTTGGAGCTTGGTGCAGGGGTTGGTGCTCCTTGTGTTGCTGCCCTAAATCTTTGTAATTTAGTGTTTCATTTGTGAGGCTGGATTGGAGCAGTACTCTCTAGCAATATTTCTCACCAAGGTTTTTTCCATATTGGGTTTTCCTCATATATCTGGTGTTCTAGGTTGCATTTGTGTGATTGTCCCTTTTGATATTCTCTTTTGTCTTATTGGTTGGCTTGTTTAGATCTTAGGATAACAATCGGTATTCTAAGGTTGCTTTAAGAAAGGAAAAGATTAGGAACCACTGATTCACCCCCCTCTCAGAGGTACATTGTGTTCAATAATTGGTATCATAACATAGGTTCTCAATTATTTTAAAACCTTGGGTAGATTCTAGACTTAGAACACAATGGCAAGAAATGAGTATGCCTCCTCTAAAGCCCCCATGTTTGATGGATCTAACTATGCCTTCTGGAGCAAAAGAATGGAGACCTATATTTCCTCTCTTGGTTTTGATGTGTGGATGTCTGTCAAAAATGGGTATACTATCCCTAGTGTTCCTCCCACTAATATTGATTCCAACAAGGAGTATGAGAATAATTCAAAAGCTAAACATGCTATCTTGAGCAGGTTGTCTGATAATGAGTTTGTCAAGGTCATGCATTGTCCTTCTGCCAAGGAGACTTGGGATAAAATATAGAGGTTATTTGAAGGAGATGCAAAATTCAAAGAGGCTAAGCTACAAGCACTAAGGGTCCAACTTGAAGGCATCAAGATGAAGGATGATAAAAATATTGCAGACTACCTTCATAGATTTGATGAAACTGTGAATACCATCAAAGGACTTGGGGAAGAAATTGTAGATGAGATCCTTGTCAAGAAGGTACTTAGGTATTTTGCACCTAAGTATGATACAAAGGTTTCTTCCATAGAAGAAGACAAGGATCTGAAGATCTTTACAATGGATGAGCTCTTTGGGTCAATAACAACCTATGAAATGAGAACAATCGGTGATGCATCCTTAAGGAAGGAGGCATCATTCAACACCACCCAGAAGGGCAAAGAAGTAGCTTCTCATAAAGGATCCAGTAAAGACTATGATGTAGAGGTAGAAATTTTTTTCAAAAAGCTCAAAAGAGGATCCAAAAAGTATAAATGAAAGCAACCATTCAAATGTTTCAACTATGGTAAAGTTGGACACTTTTCTGCAAAATATCCTTATAATAAAACTAGTGGAGATGAGTCAAGAGGGTTCAATAGATCTGCTAGCAAAGATAAAGGAAGAAATGTCTACTGGCAAGGAAGAAGAGGCTACCATAAGAAGAATGACCTTTATACTATTGAGGATGATGCCATAAATGAAGAAATTACATTAAAAGATGACTACCATGAGAATGACAGAAAAGTTAATCTCTTTATGGCACTTGATGAATCGGTTGGTGAAGATGAGGAAGAAGAGGATATTGAGGATGAAGTAGATTTAGAAGGTGAGCTTATAAGTGCTCTTGAGGAACTGAGTAAAACAAGAAGAGAACTCAAGAAGTTCAAGCTTGTTGTAGTAGATGAACAAGGTCTCTTGAAGCAATCCTTGGATGAGTCAAGTCACATTATATCTGACTTGAAACTGCAGCTAGAAGAAAAAATGAGGATATGTGAAGTTACATCCTCTAATCTAATGAAGAAGGAAAAGGAGCATCAAGATCTAGAAGCAGGAATAGTGAAGCTCAAAAAGGAGCTTGAAGAAAGTAAGGAAGAAATAAAAGTGAGGAGTAAATATGAAGGCATCATCGAAGCCTTATACAAGATGTTGAGCAAACAGAGGCAATCCAAAGATACAGGTGGCTTAGGCTTTGAAGAAGGTCAAAGTCCAAATAGAAAATACACATCAGGTAAAGAAATACACTTCACCTCTTCAAATGAAGGTGAAGAGAAGAAGACATTCACTGTAAGCAAGGATACCAGTAAAAAGACATGTGTAGATGCTATTGGAAATTGCAACACAAACTGGTATACAAGCAATGAACTAGAGGCCACACTCGTTGTACCGACATGCAAATCCAAGGAGAAATGGAAGAGTTAGCCACAAAGGATTCACCAGAGTCAACATCACAAAGGTAAGACCCTCAATGAGGCAGTCCTTTGCAGGACCAAGGCAACCTAACCGGTATGTTTCAAACTTTCATGGTTATTGTTACTAGTGTAACAAATTTGGGCATAGAATAGCTCAGTGTAGATTAACCAATAAGCCCTCTATGAGTTATGAAAGTGGAAATCCTTTTAATGCACTTTGGGATATGAATATTGTCTATTATGAGTGGAATGGATATGGTCATAGGAGTTTTGAATGCAGGAAGTATAAACTGGTGCCCTACAATAATTTTAAAAATTCATCTTTAAATGAAAATGTGAAATGCTATAACTGTCAAGAGTTTGGACATATAGAAAAGTTTTGTAAAAATAGAAAGATCAAGCATAAGAAGACAAATCTTGATCAAGAACTAGTAGTTGAACTGGAGCACAAAATAACAGCTGACAAGAAGAAGGAAACCAAACCAGTATGGGTTGAGAAAGAAAAAGAAAAGGCATAATCAAGTCTGATAGTTCAGATTGCCTTACATACTGAAAGGAAAAATCTATGGGTTGTAGATAGTGGTTGTTCCAACCACATGACTGGTGATAAATTTTTTTTTTTATCAAACTTAAAGACTAGAATGGTGGTTCAGTAAGATTCAGAGACAACTCATCGATCAAAATAAAGGGAAAAGGTACTCTAAATATTAATGGAAAATTGAAGGCACGTGAAATATTATGTGGAAGGCCTAAAGAACAATCTATTGAGTGTGAGTCAAATGTGTGACAAAGGTTATAAATTCACCTTTGACTCAACCGGTTGCAAGATAAAGAAAGGGAGTACTAGTCAGGTTGTGGTAGAAGGAAAAAGAATAGATGGCAATGTTAACAACTTGAAGGAATGCTATGAGTCCCAATGCATGATAGGACAAGTTGATGAAAGATGGTTGTGGCATCGAAGATTAGGCCACATAAACTTTGATAACTTAGTTGTAGTAAGTAGAAAGGGGCGTGTGAGGAATATTCCACATATCATCAAACCGGTAAGCACATTTTGTGATGAATGTGTGAAAGGAAAGAAGACTAAGGTGAGCTTTAGGAAAAAAGAGCACAACACCTCAAGACCGCTTGAAATTGTGCATACAGATCTGTGTGGTCCAACTAGGACAAGAGAAATTGTCAATGAAAGATATTTTATGCTCTTTATTGATGATTATTCAAGAATGACATGGGCCACTTTCCTGCAAGATAAGTCACAAACATTTGATAGATTCAAGATCTTTAGGAAGATGGTGGAGAAAGAAAGTGGGTGCAAGCTAAAATGTCTAAGATCAGACCAGGGTGGAGAGTTCACATCAAATAAATTTGAAGACTATTGTGAAAAACATGGAATTAGAAGGCAATACTCAACCCCTAGGACATCACAACAAAATGGTGTGGTAGAAAGGAAGAACAAGACAGTTAAGGAGATGGCTAGAACCATGTTAAATGAGGCTAGTTTGCTAGACACATATTGGAAGGAAGTTGTTCATACTGCTGGATATATGTTGAATCGGGTCCAACTAAGAATAAAGAACATAATGACACCTTATGAGTTGTGGTATGACCAGAAACTGTTAGTCAAATACTTCAAAGTATTTGGAAGCAAGTGTTTTATCAAGAGAGACATGGATGGTCTAGGTAGTTTTAGCCCTAGGAGTGATGAAGGAATCTTGGTTGGGTACTCATCTAATAGAAAGGCTTACAAATGGTACAACAAAAGACTAAGAAGAGTCATTAAAAGTGTGCATGTAAAAGTTGATGAGGATATGCACAAAGGACGTCAACCATAGGTAAACCGGTATGATGATTCTAGTGATGAAGGTGAGGAAGATCAGTCAGAGAATGAACAGAAGAAGCACCCAAGAAGGCTCCCAACTGGTATGTGCAAATGAATCACCCAGAAGAACAAATTCTAGGAAATAAGAGTGATGGTGTGCAGACTAGAAGAAGACTTTCTTAGAATGATGAACAAGTCAACTTCTACCTCATGACTGAAGTAGAACCTAAAAAATTCAATGAGGCTAGAAAAAGACAAGAATGGATGAATGCCATGGAGGAAGAACTACAATAGATTGAGAAGAACAAGATTTTAGAATTAGTCCATAGATCAGAAGACAATAACATAATTGGCACCAAATGTGTCAACCGGAATAAGATGAATGAAGAAGGTAAAATTGTTAGGCATAAAGCTAGACTAGTGTGCAAAGGATACTCTCAGGTAGAGGGAATTGAATTTAAAGAAACATTTGCACTGGTAGCTAGATTAGAAGCAATTAGGATGTTTCTAGCCTTTTCTACCTACAAGGGTTATAAAGTATATCAGATGGATGTAAAATTTGCCTTCCTAAATGGAAATTTGGAAGATGAAGTGTACATGGAGCAACCAGAAGGGTTTCTACTACATGATGATGAAACCTTTGTGTGCTAGTTGAAGAAGGCCATGTATGGCTTAAAGAAAGCTCGTAGAGCATGGTATTCAAGATTGGATCAATACCTAAAGGAGCAAGGATTTGAAAAGGGGAGTGCTGACAACAATTTATACATAAAGAAAGATGGAAAACACATGATCATTGTGGTTGTGTATGTAGATGACATTATTTTTGGAGGCAATAAGGATATCCTATGCAAAGAATTTGCTGATCAAAATTTGAGATGTCAATGCTTGGTGAATTGATATACTTCCTTGGTTTGAAGATATTACAACAAGATAAGGGAATCTTTATCTCACAAACCAAGTATGCAAAGGATATGTTGAAGAAATTTCAACTAGAGGATTGTAAATCGGTATGTACTCCCATAGTGTCGGGAAGGAAATTAAGCAAGAATAATGAATCACCAGTGGTGGATCAGACATTGTATAGATCCATGATAGTTAGTCTATTGTATCTAACTACTTCTAGACTGGATATAGTATAGGAAGTGTGCATGGTGGCCAGATTCCAAGCTGCACCTAAGCAGTCACATATGAATGTTGTAAGCATAATATTTAGGTACCTCCAAGGAACACTCAGTTATGGATTTTGGTACCCTAAACAAGGGGACTTCATCTTGGAAGCATACATTGATGCTGATTGGGCAGGTTGCATTGATGACCAGAAGAGTACAAGTGGTGGTGCGTTCTTCCTAAGTGACCGGTTGGTCTCATGGCATAGCAAGAAGTAGGACTCAATCTCTCTATCAACTATTGAAGCATAATACATTTTTGCTACTACATGCTACTCTTGGGTGCTTTGGATGAAGCAGACCCTCAAAGACATATAGGTGGACATCATTGATCCTATTCTCATCTGGTGTGATAATTAGAGTGCAATCAACATAGCAAAGAATTCAGTGATGCATTCCAGGATAAAGCATATAGCCATCAAGTATCATTTTCTCATAGAGAAGGTTGAAGGACAAGAAGTAAAGATGGATTATGTCCCTACCAGAGAACAAGTAGAAGACATTTTCACCAAACCCTTACCGGTAAGCACCTTTGAGTACCTACAACGGAAGTTGGGAGTTGTGTCATCTACCTTATACACTTAAGAAAGGAAGGTTTGGTATGGTTCAAGGGGAGTTCATAACAACATCTATAACTTTTGAACCACATCTCAGTACTAGCTGCAATCATTGCGTTAGACACAATGTACCACTGAGAGGGGGAGGGGGTGAATAAGTGGTTCTCAAATCTTTTCCTTTTAGCTCTACTTTGAGGGAAACACCACTTGACAGATCTAACATAAAGAAGACTTACCTGTTAGTAAAGAAACTAACTCAAATACACATGCAAACACAAGGAGACATCACATAACACTAGTATATATGAGGAAAACCTAATATGGGAAAAACCTCGGTGAGCAATGTTGATGGAGTCTAATGCTCCAATACAACCTCACAATAAAACATAGTTACAACATTTAGGGCACCAACCCAAGGAGATACAACCCCTAAAAAATTTATGGGCTACAACCCCTAACAAATTTATGGGCTACAACCCAAAGGAGAACCAACCCCTGCACCGAGCTACAACTCAGTGTTAAAAATGAAAACTTCAAATACATAAGTTGTTGCCATGTTACAAGTGAATCTTGCAACCTTATCAAAATCTTACTCTATTGGTGAAGTACCTTCTCTCCTTTACCAACTCACTCTTCACCCTACTCTACCCCTGCTGCTTCTCTATTGGCTTTGCACCTCACTCTCTGCACATCACCGGTTTCACACTCTGTTGGTGTAATAAATACTGGTTCTTCTCTCCAACTGGTTGAAAGATTCAACCAGGTTCACTCTCCCTCTCTTGTAAATGCTTGTTGAGCACTCGACTAATCTTGTTCTTTACTTGTGGAAGTCTACCACTTTGCAACAACACATATTCTCCCTATTCAGCAACAACAAACAATCTCTTTGATCTCTTTACTTATAGCTCATATTTCTTGCCAAAAGCTAATTCAAAATCTAGATGGTTAGGGTTTCCTCACCATCCTTGAGGCAAACCAAATCCAATCAGATCTTGCACGATCTGATCTTTCTGACATCTGAATGCATGTCTCTGCCATAGTCGCATCTCCTCGATCACACCTTTCATTTCTAGTGATTTGCTTTTTACCCTCATCAGTAATCCTTTGGTCAATCACTAAAGATCTGTCGGGTTGTTTCCTTCATCGCCTTCATCTTCTCAATTTCTCTTATCTGGCTCATAGTTGTCTTCCTAACCTCAAGCCTCAAACCCTTGCAATAACTCTGCGACTTGTCATGATTTGGGTGACCTTTCATTAAGGCTGACCAACCCTGCAACAACCCTATTGATGTACATTCTATCTTTATCCAAACATGGGTTTTCCATGTTGAATCCATGTCGACTATCTGCCAGCTTGGCACTTCAAGTCGGTCCAAGTAGGATCACCAACCAACCATTCTAATGGTTTCTTACTTCATCCGGTTTTCTAACCCTTCTGGTCTCAACCATTCTACCAGTTACCTTGTCATATCTGCGCTCATTTTGAACAGTCGATGGAAAATCTCAACCTAGTTTCTAGACAGATAAGTCCAAGATATCTTCATTTCCACAATGGGGATCTCTTCTACTACTGCGCCTTTCTTATATAACCGGTTGACTTACATACTAGTTACCACTCTTGATGGCACCATGTCATCATTCTTTCTCAAGGCTCCATCTTCTTTTAGTCAGGTTAGATTCCTCAGTTTGCATCTACTCAGCCTTGCCTTTTCCTTGATTAGCTTTGACCATATCTCAACCGGTTTGTCAAGATGACAAACACTTCATACTCCCTCTATACTGGCATCATGCCTTCTCTTTCTGGTCTGGTGCATAACCTTGATCTCATGCACTTAGGGCATTCCTTCAATTTATTGGTGGATTCAGTGTGATCCTTCTAGTGCTTGTCTTTACCTCTTCATTCTTATCTCTCCAAACTAAGATGTACTCAAAGCATAATAGGAGATAAGCTCCACTTGCTAGATGAGGTAACACCTTGTCTTCTGCATCCTACAATGCTCTTCATGTGATCTGATGTGAGCACATTTACTATTAGTCATTGCTTCACATGATGACTTCTTCTTCACACAGTGTGAGTCATGTTGTTCTGCAACCTTACAGCGTACCGGTTCATTCTGCTCTTTCAGAGTTGAAGTGATTCAGATAACATTCTGCCTCTTCATCACAAGCAACCGCTCAAAACATTTCTCCATCTCATCACACAAGTCAGACGCTAACTTGTGTACTGATGAACCTGTGATCATCTTCTTTACCTTTATCGGTGTTTAACAACACAAGGTGATATCCAAGCTATCACATACTGTACTCCTTCATTTCAATGTTGCACATACATCTCATCTATCGATGGTCATCTCATACCGGTTGACATCAATGACAACACAATGCCAACACATTGGCAGTAGCCAAAGGGGGAGCTTGGTATTGATCAAAGGGGGAGTGTATAGTACCCTTTGTCATTATGTCAAAGGGGGATAAATCTACTAGTATGAAGTGTCTTGCAGTATGTTGACATCAATGCCAAAGGGGCAGATTGTTGGCATTATTTGCATTAAGTTGTCATTCATGTCAACTGATTTGGCAAGTTCATCGGTAAGTAAGAAGTGGTGACTGGTATGATGGCAATACACATGAGAGTGAGAAGACAGAAGGAAGGCTATTGGTACACATGACTTGTGTCATCTACCAATAAAGAAGGATTACCAGTAAGGCATAAATCGGGATGAAGGTTGTACTGGTAAGATGCACTAAACTGGTAGTGTACGTTGGTCGACAAAGAATGTCAAACCGACATATCAATCCAAGCAGAGGTGGATGTCAACAAGCATGACAGTTGGATGCTAGGTGGAGGAATTGCACAAGTCGGTGGAGTGAGAATCAATGTAACAAATTTGTAAGTAGGTTGACTTTTATGAGGAACCCGCAAGTCATAGAGGATGCCAGAGGATTGTGGCTTGAGGAAGGCAAGTTGGCAAAGAGACTGAACTGATCTTGGAAGAAGATTTGATCTTCATACTTGTTTGGTGAAGGAAAAAGCAAAGCCATTAATGGCAAATGATAGAGAAAAAAATAAAAGCATAGTGAAGACCTCCAGATTTAGAAAACACACTTTGGAATGTGAAGCTTTGCTGGTGATTGATTGATGTCATGAAGATCTTATCCATAGAAAATCATATCAAATCAAATCAGATTTAGATTGAATTGGAGAAGGTAAAACATAACATGATAGTGATTGAATGCGTTCTTGGCAGGAATCCACAATGATAAATAGATGAGCTCAAAACAGAAATGATTTATGCTTGAGGAGAAGAAGATGAGTGAAAATAGATTGAGTGTAGAGAAAGATCATCTCCCTTATAATTTATTCTAACAAAGTTGCAGAGTGAGTGTCCAAGCAAACTAGTGAGAGCGTTTAACCGGTTGTGATTGAGTACCAATAAACTGTAGCACGTCTAACAGTTGAGCTAACTGGTGAGGTGTGATTGATCAAGAAGGCATCCCAGTGTGACACAATGTGTTGAGAGCCTGTGAGAAAGAGAGAAGAGAGGCCTTGAAGTAGAGAGCAATCTGTTAACTAGTAGTGTGAGATCTAGTAAAGAAGAAGAAGACTGTTAACTTGCAAAGACTTAGTTGGTCAAGGGTTGCAGAACTCATTTGCAACAAGAAGCTATAACTATATCAAAATTGTACTTTAATATACATAACCAAGTTGGAGCTTGGTGCAAGGTTTGGTTCTCCTTGGGTTGGTATGCTAAATCTTTGTAATTCAGTGTTTCATTTGTGAGGCTGGATTGGAGCAATAGTCTCCAACAACATTTCTCACCGAGGTTTTTCCCATATTGGGTTTTCCTCGTATATCTAGTGTTGTGGGTTGTATTTGTGTGATTGTCCCTTTTGATATTCTCTTTTGTCTTACCGGTTTGATTGTTTAGAGCTTAAGATAACAATCAGTATTCTGAGGTTGTTTTAAGAAAAGAAAAGATTAGGAACCACTAATTCACCCCCCTCTCAGCGGTACATTGTGTTCAACAAAAAAGGGGGAGAGAATGGATAGATGATATTTCTAGCAAAGGGAACTCAGATAATGTAGAAATGTGAAGACAAAATATGCAGAAATGTGAATTTTTGAGAATTTTGAAGTATAAGCTGACAAGAAGAAAAGTGGTAGAATAGTTAATGTCTTGTATGGCAGTTTCTTTTTTTTTTAATACATGTTTCTATGAATAACAAAGGGGGAGATTGTTGGAGACTTATCATTGATGGAGACTTGTATGGCAGTTTCTTTTATGTCTTGTATGGCAGTTTCTTTTTTTTTTAATACATGTTTCTATGAATAACAAAGGGGGAGATTGTTGGAGACTTATCATTGATGAAGGAGAATGTTGTGGTGGCTACCAATTTTCATTAATGTCAACATATTTATGTTGACTTGTTCAATTGCTGCTCTAGTATTCTAGTGATTTTGTGAATCATGTTTTTCTCCACGTTGCTCCACAGTTGCAGATATGGATTTGCAATTTGAATAGTACACTTGTGTATATCACAAGTGCTTTTATTCCAGATTACATGTGGTTTGGATCTTTAAAAGGCGAGATACATGGTTTGACAGTTCAATTTGTCAGTTGCTCTGTTCCTTTGGAATAGAACAACTGGTTTTGATATCTACATTTATTTAATTGATTGATTCTCACCTTTCATTTTTGGGACATGGTTAAATATTTTGGATAATGTGTGTATCCTAATTGGCATTAATTTTCTTTTAATATCTTTTGGCTGACTTATGTAAGTGAAATGTGTTGGCAATTGACACTCAATTTGGTTGGTTTCAATATGTTGTCATTGATGGAAAAATGTTCCGACTTCATATTTTGATTTAGTAGTGTACAGACAGACACTTCACTAGCACTGGCACCGATAGGTTAGAAGGAATTGTTTGGTTACCAGCATTGCAGGCCGACATGGTTTATAATTAGGTTATTGGTATTGGAGGCCGACATCATTTTGGGAGATCTTACATCGACAATTATTTTTGATATTGAGTCGACATGTTTATTCATATTGTAATTATTTTTGTGAGATGACATAAGGCATGATGATTTGTAAAGGATATATAAGTCAGTTGGCTAGATCATTTTGTAATGTGTAGGATGTAAGGTTATGGAATGTAATGGAGATGTGAAATATATGAGAGAGATCATGTATGTGAGGATATTTATTTAAGAGGGCATTCTGGTAAGGGTTTAGGGTTTCAGACTAGAATAGATAGAGCTTAACTAGAACTGTATTCAGGAATAGAAGATGTTATCTTTATAGTTTAATCATTTCTCTAGATTGTAGTCTAGATTTGTATGTAGTCAATGAGGCTCCTTTTGTGATTGAGCAATGTGCTCTAGGTTGTAAGCCTTTCTACAAGTGTAGGCCCCTATATTTTGTAATATCTCTTCATATGGCCAGTGGATTGATATTGTGGGTCACAAATCCCACTGTGGTATTTCATCTTTGAGGTTTTCCACGTATAATTCTCTGTGTTAAGGTATTCATTTGTGCAATTGGCTTATTGGTTGCTTTACTTATTTCAATCTTATATGTACTGGTATAGCAGTTGGTGAATGCATGTTTTAATAAGGTTAAAATTGATCATTTTGGTAGAACATTGATTCACCCCTAACTCTCAGTTTTCTTGGATTCCAATAATTGGTATCAGAGCCTTGTGCCTCGAAGGAAGTTTAATAGGTTGAGGAAGATCTTGAATCCAAAATCCATGGATATGAGTTTGGAGAAGCAACTTGAGGTGGCACTTGAATATTATGATGCCGAAAGGATGAAGAACTTGAAGTTACAAGATGAGTTGAATTCTTCTCAAGAATTCATTCTTGTCCTATAGGAGAGACTGTCATTTGTTAAGGCTAGGAGGCAAGAACTTTTGCAGAATAAGGATAATGATGAGAAAGATGCCATTAATGAGACATGCCAGAAGATGAGTGGGGAGAATATGGCCATGAGGAATGAAATGCAAGCTATAACTATGAGGATGTCTGACAAGATTGAAGACCAGAAAAAAGGAAGAAAATCCCACTGTATCTTTGAATTTTTTTTTGAAGAATGTGGTAGGTTGGTTTATGAAAATGATATGTTGAGAACTGATTTATTACAATCCCAGAGTAATGAACAAGAACTTGAGAGTCAAATGATAATTCTGAGAGATGATCTGGCTATTGCAAGTGAGTATAAATAAAAATTCAAGGTTAGTTCAACATAGATAGATGAGTTATTGAAGAGACAAAGACATAATGGAGATTCTAGTGGACTTGGATTTGAACAAGGACAAAGTTTCAGTACTGCAAATGAAGATCAAACCAATAAGGCAATGTTAAGGTAGTGTAATGCTTATAAATTTAATGGTAGATGCTTTGTTTGTAATAAATTTGGTCAGATGGCTAGGCAATGTAGAAATACAACAAATCAGAACCCTGATTCTACTCCTGATCAATGTTCTAAATGTAATAAGTATGGTCATAAGACAAACGATTACATAATAAATGTTAAATGTTATGCATGTGGAAAATTTGGACATATGGCTAATCAGTGTAGCTCAAGAAATTATACCAGTTTTAGCAAAGTAATTCAAAACAACAATGTTACATGCTATGCATGCAATGAGATTGGACATATTGCTATGTTTTGTAGAAGTAGAAATCCACCAGTTGGCAATGACGGATCAAATGATAAAGGGAAAGAGAAGTGTTGGTGTAAATAAATATTCATCATGGATATTATTACACTTTACTTAAGTTAACTTAGGATAATGCATCTCTTCATAGTTTGGATTTGAAACACTTAGGGAAGTATGCACATAGGGATATATCTTGTAGGAGAAATTCCACCTTTTGTGGTCTTATTTTACTATTACACTCCACATTCAATGGGTCATCCACCTCTTGTGGAATATTATATTATTTATCCTACCTACCCCTAGTATTTCTTACCTACCCTTGTTTCTCATTGAGACACATGTCATGATTGTGTGCTTGTACATCCATATGGCCTTGCCTATATAAGCAGACCCATATTCATTGTATTGGTTAATCTAGTTGATCATTTGCATATTGATGAGAATATATTTTTTTCTTGTCATTCTTTTGTCCCTCTTTTATACTTTTCATCATGTCCTTTATCTTGGCAAAATCTCACATGGTATTAGAGCCATTGGGGCTTCATTGATTGGTTTTTGGAGACATCTTGGAAGGCTTCTATTTTCGGATCTAAGGGACAACATTTTTTGGAGGCATCTTAGAGAATCTTTGACCTCACCATTGTGTTCGGGAGGCCGTTTCCATAAAAATCAAGTATAAACTCGACCTATTTTGGCAAAAATTGAATTTTGGGTGTTGGAGGAATTTTTTGCCCGATTCAAGCGATACGGTATGGTCAATAGCGCACAGTCCACAACGCACAATCACAACACAACTAGCTGCTCAGTCAGCACCCAGTCAACATTTTTTGAAACAAATTTAGACCCCTCTCCATTGAGCAGTTTGGATTTTTGAGTCAACTTTGGAAGCTCATAACTTGCTCAATTTTTCTCCTTTTTGGGTACAATTTTTTTTGATTTGGGCTAATTTGTTGTGCTCTTCACAGTGGTGTGGTTATTTTCTGATTTTAGTGCATAGGTTTTATGGAATTTTTTGATTCTCTCAGCTGTACCTGTCCAATCCTCAATCTTGCAACTTCAAAGGCTTCGTTTGAGCTCATACGACCTCCTTTTCAAGTGCCATTTTATTTTGAAAGTGCATATTTTTTCATCTACTTTTATAATCTATGATTAGATTTCAGAGATTTTGAGTGAAAATTGTACTTTTTGATATTGGTCTCATTTGGCCTACTTGGTACTTGTAATTTGCTTGGATCTTAGTTTAGATCTCTTGCATTATTAGTTTGAGTCCCCCTTGGCCTTATTGAGGCAGTTGTAAATTTGAAATTAGAAGTCCACTTTGCCATTTTTTGCAAGTGGCCCATTGTACACACACTAAGTATAAAGTGTCAAATCATCATTTTGGGGGGATTCTTTTATTGAGTGAATTTATGGGGGTGTATTGTGCCTCTCTTTCCTTGTGCTCTTTCATTTTTGTTGCAATGAGTCCTCATTAATTTCCACCTTTAATTCCACATAATTATGCATCATGGAAAATTAAAGTATGGAGCAAATTAATGGAAAAAGGTCTCACACATTACATAGATGGAACAATAGCAGCACCACCTGATCCTAAGGCTGATCCTAATGTTCAGTTAGAATGGCTCACTAAGAATTGCATGGCTCTTGGAACTTTCCATAAGTATGTATCAGATGACCTCATTTTTCACATTGAGAAGTGTACAACAATCAAAGAGGCTTGGGATATGTTTCAAAAATTGTATGGTCAAGTTGATAAAATCAAGGGTTACAAGATTGACAATGAGCTCACCAACTTGGATCCCAAGAGTTTTGATACAATCCAAGATTGTGTCACCAAAGCAAATGAGTTAAGAGAAAAGCTTAAGGATTGTGGAATTGACAAAAAGGATGCTCAGTTGATATTCAACTTGTTGGACAAGCTTGCACTAGAATATGTAGCATTTGTGTCTAGCTTCCAAACTCATCGTTTGACAGTGGGGAGTTCCTACATTATGCCTTCATTTGAATCTTTCACAGAAATGTTGATATTGGAACAATCTAAGTTGTTGAACATGGGGCTTCTCAAGTCTTCAATGTCCAAGGCTTTGGTATCTAATCAAGGGAGTCAAGGCAAAGATTACAACAACAAGAAGAAGCAATCCAAGTCAAAGCTACAATAGGAAAAACAACAATCATCCTCCCCATCACAAGGCAATTTTTCATCCTCTTCCAAGAAGGGGACTCCACCTAAGAAGGATAAACCAACTTGTGCATATTGCACGAAGTATGGTCATGATGAGCATCGATGCCACATCAAGAAAGTTGATGAGTTGATAAATCTTCTTAAGAAAAACAACATCAACTTGCCATCTGCCTACACAAAGAAGGATTCATCTTATTCCTCTTCCTCATAGTCAAAGGGAAAAGGGCAAGCATTTGTGGCTACAACAGGTTTTTCACAATAGTAGATACTTGACTTAGGTGCCTCTTATCACATGGGTTCTACAAAGGAGTAGCTTTATTCATTGGAGCCATCTAAGGTACCTCACATTTACATAGGTGATGATACACAAGTAGAGGTTGAAGGGAAAGGTTCAGTTGACATGGATGATGGAACATTTTGATAATGTTCTTTATGTTCCTAACTTATCTACCAACCTTCTCTCTATCTACCAAATCAATCACTATGGGAATGGGAAAAAGATTGAGTTTACACTTGATTCAGTTGTGGTAAAGGAACTTGATGATGATGCCTTGGCAGTAGTGGGACAAGTCAATGACAACTCAAGGCTTTATTCATTCTCCCACTTTGTGCCAATTTCTCCTTCTAGGGCCTTGCTTACTCATTGAAATTTAGAAAGTAAGCTATGGCATGAGCGGTTTGGTCACCTCAACTACCGCTATCTTCAACAACTCAACACTAGAGACATGGTCACAGGTCTACCTTGAATTAGTTTTTTAGAGGGTGTATGTTCAGGTTGTTCCATGGGCAAGCATCCTGAGGAGAAGTTTGATAAGGGGAAATCTTGGAGAGCTTTGGAAGTTCTTCAACTTGTTCACAGTGATGTAGCAGGTCCATTTCCAACACCTTCATTTAGCAAGGCCTGTTATGTCCTCACCTTCATTGATGACTACTCCTGTTTCACTTGGGTCTACTTTCTCATTCATAAGAGTGAAGTATTTGACAAATTTTAGGACTTCAAGACTCATGTGGAGAAGCAATCCGGGAAAGTGGTTAAGATTCTTCGTACAAATAATGGAAAGGGAATATGTGAACAAGAGACTTGAGGTTTTTTGTACATTTGAGGGGATTGATCTTCAACATTTTGTTGCATACACTCCATAGTAGAACGGAGTTGCCAAATGCAAGAATAGAACTCTTAAAGAAATGGTTAGTTGTATAATACATGCACGTTCTCTTGATCCCACCTTTTGGGCAAAGGCTATCGGTTGTGCCACACACATCCAAAATTGGGTTCCTCACAAATATTTGCAAGGTATTACTCCTTTTGAGGCTTGGGCTGGTAGGAAACTAATTGTGAGACATTTCAGAGTCTTTGGGTGTCCAGCATGGGCTTGCATACCTCCATAGAAACGCAAGGTATTAGAACCTCAGAGTTGGCCTTGCATATTTGTTGGATATCCTCAGGGTGTTAAGGCATATAGATTGATGGATCCTGAGACACATGAGGTGTTTATTGAGAGGAGTGTTCACTTTGAGGAAAGGTCTCCTAGCTTAGCCTCTCTACCTCCTCCAATTTCCTCCATTGTTGATAGTGATGCTAGTGATTCAGATGATGAGATTCCTTCAACTCTGACTCACAAGGTTACACCTCCATATGGTCCACTTGCAATTGAGGAGCCTCGTTCTCCACCTCCACCTAGACCTTTTTGGGCTCAACAAACACTTGAGTCAGTAGGTTCTCTTGTTGGTGATCCTTCAGATACATGGAGGACTCAATCACAACATTAGGACCTTCCACATGCATTCATTTCTACCACTTTTGATCCATAGACATTTCAGGAAGCATCAGGGGTTCCTGAGTGGGATCAAACTATGGAGGAAGAGTATAGTTCCTTGATGAGGAACAACACATGGGATTTAATCCATCTCCCTAAGGGGAGAAAGATGGTTTGATGTAAGTGGATCTATCAAACCAAGTTTGTAGCGAATGGTAGTGTGGATAAGTATAAGGCTCGACTTGTTGTGAAAGGTTTCTCTCAGGTTCCAAGTGTTGACTATATTGAGACCTTTGCGCTCTTAGCCAAGATGAACTCCATTTGCTTGACACTTGCTATTGCTGCAGCTCATGGTTGGGCTGTACATCAGATGGATGTGAAGAGTGCTTTTCTTCATGGGGATCTTGATGAGGATATTTATATGGAACAGCCACAGGGTTTCATCCTGGATACTTCCTTGGTTTTACGACTAAGGAAATCTCTCTATGGCCTTAAGTAGGCCCCCAAGGCTTGGTACACTAGGATGGATTCCTTTCTTCTCTCAGCAGGGTTCACCAGGTATCATTCTGATCTGAATGTCTATATTTTGTAACAGGATAACTCTCACTTGATACTTGTGCTCTATGTTGATGATTTGATCATTACAGGGAGCACCGCATCTATCATTAGTAGGGTCAAATCTACTTTGCATGATAGATTTTCTATGACTAACTTGGGCCTTTTGCACTACTTTCTTGGGATAGAGATTTCACAATCACCTTCTGGGATTACACTATCCCAGACCAAGTATGCTCTTGATCTACTTGCATGCTTTCATATGGATGATTGTAAGCCTGCCCTGACTCCCTTTCTTTCAGGAGTCAAGCTTGAGGCTCAGTGTTCTTCTCCACCAATTGATGCCACATTGTATCATCAACTTGTGGGTAGTCTCATCTACTTGACTCACACACACCCTAATATTTCATTTGCAGTTGGCATGGTTTCTCGCTTCATACAAGAACCACATTAGCTTCATTGGAAAGCCACCAAACACATCCTTCATTACATCTAGGGTATACACCACTATGGGATTCACTATGCAGCAGTCACAAGACTTTGCTTGGTTGGTTACACAGACTCCAATTGGGCTGGAAATCTTGATGATTGTAAGTCTACTTCATGTTACAGTTTGCACCTTGGTTCAGGCCCCATTTGTTGGCAGAGCAAGAATTAATGTGCTATTGGTCTCTCTTTGACTAAGGCTGAGTATTTGAGGAGCTATTAATGCAGTGACTGAGACCATTTGGCTTTAGCAGATTCTCACGGAGTTTGGGTTCACCACTCCATGACTGACAATTCTACATTGTGATAATCAAAGTTCTATTGCAATCTCGAAGAACCTGGTCCAGCACCAGTGGACCAAACACATCGAGATCCATATGCACTATATCTGAGAGCTGATTCAGGAGCAGGTCATTCATTTGCAGTATTATCCTACAGTGCAGTAGGTTGCAGACATATTCACCAAACCTTTCACCGAGAGTAAGTTCCAGCAGTTGCGAGCTCTCTTGGGGTGTGGGATGTCTCATTAGGGGGGGTCAGCTGACTTCTCCTTCCTCTCTTATGGGGGGAACTTTTTCCTCTATGAGGTTTTTTCCTTCTTCTTTGAGAGTCTTTTTGTACATTCATCTCTCTTTTGGGGGGGAGTTTTTTCCCACTAGGTTTTCTCCTTTTCTCCATTTGTAAGAGATTGCATTGCATAGTTTTGCTTGTATTTGTAAATTTTACATGGGTACCTATCATGGCCTAGTAGCTGGGACCCATCTTGCATTGTTGACTTGAGTCTTCATTCCCCTAAGTTGCACTTAAGGGGGGGTGTTGGTGTAAATAAATATTCATCATGGATATTATTACACTTTACTTAAGTTAACTTAGGATAATGCATCTCTTTGTAGTTTGGATTTGAGACACTTAGGGAAGTGTGCACATAGGGATATAGCTTGTAGGAGAAATTCCACCTTTTGTGGTCTTATTTTGCTATTACACTCCACATTCAGTGGGTCATCCACCTCTTGTGGAATATTATATTATTTCTCCGACCTACCCCTAGTATTTCTTACCTACCCTTGTTTCTCATTGAGCCACATGTCATGATTGTGTGCTCATACATCCATATGGCCTTGCCTATATAAGTAGGCCCATATTCATTGTATTGGTTAATCCAGTTGATCATTTGCATATTGATGAGAATACAGTTTGTTCTTGTCATTCTTTTGTCTCTCTTTTATACTTATCATTGTACCCTTGATCTTGGAAAAATCTCACAAGAAGGTTAATGAAATCGGGCAAGATCATACCTAGAGATGGGTCAGGAAGTCAAAAGTTCATTCAATAGATGGAAATGCACCGGTTACTCAATCGTTAGAATAGGTTGCTCCTACACCAACAAGAAGCTCATTCGGTAACTAAGGAAGATTCCTTAGAGGTAGGAAAAATTCATGAAGATAGTGCATATGCCCCAGGAAGAGGTTCTAGAAGATGTTCTAGATATTGGAGATGCTTATCCGACATGGAGATGTTTGATTGAGATCCGATATCTTTTAGTGGAAGTCATTCATGTCAATGACAAAATAGGGTTTCTTAGAGGTTAAAAGGATGATTTCACTTCATTTCTGATCACTTTGCATTCAGAGCGATTTAGAGCAATTTAGAGGAAGTCTAAGGTGATTTTGTGCGATCGATATCATCTTGAGCCATTTCACCAGCAATTGGAAGAGTTCTTTAGGGTTTTTCACTGACAATTATCTTTTAGGTATTTATCTTTCATCATGGAAGTGGGATCATCATTTGTACCTATGTTTATTATAAATCCTACTGTTGTTGAGGTCAAGGACCATCCCAGGCCGATTTTCAAACAATATCTACATATAGCTACTTTGGACGATTCAGTTCATGCTTTTTCCCATGTCCTAGAAGGAGTCGTGTATGTTGAAGATGTTAGAGCTTACATTCACTGTCATATTAAGGATTTGGAAATGAGTGATATTAAGAGCATGTACATGAATTAGTTAATGGGAGATTCTGGAAATATTACGCCCCAAGTATAAACATATTGAGGATTTAGGGTTTACCAACATTTTGGATATTCAGAATTTGAAGATGAGATTGTTAGATATGTTTTGAGTAGAGTGCATAGAGAATTTATCTAGTTGGAAAAACCATATAAGATTTTGAAGGAGGCCATCAAAGCAATCATAGGTTTACCCCAGGTAGGACAATGTCTTGAGAAGAAGGTTTCTAACAATTAGGTCAACAAGATCACTAGCACAACATCAAACAAGTGATCAATGAGGGTTAGTCATATCACCGATAGAGATATTAGATTTGGAATCATCTTCATCAGTTACAAGGTAAAACAATCAAACCAACTAAATTATGTTTCTAGCTCCTACATTTATACAACTCATAAGATAATGAGAGAGAAGGAGAGGTTAGATCTATGTGGTTGGATGTTGGATGAATTATTAATCAACTTAGGAAAGATTAAAGGAGAGAAGAAGGGAACATTCTGGTATGGTAATCTTATTGTCTATTTTTTTTCATTAATGAGACTCCTAGTTTTGGGAAGAGATAATGGGAATTTGATATCCCAGTAGGGATGCCACTAAAACAATCCATTGGTACATTGGGTAGTCAATGAGATGACAAAGTGTGGAGTTACTTTAAGGCATTCCAGAAGGCTATGAATTCTAGGGAGAGAGTTCCAAAGAACATTGTAGAGAAGTAGTCAAATGAGATATGCTTCATGGTTAATAAAGATGAAACTTTGATGGAGGTAGTCAGGCCCTGAAATATTTGGATTGAAGAAATGGGTTATGAAGTTGATGTACATATTCTAGATGCTTATGCAAAATTTCTAATTGATGCACCTATTGATGAAACTGTAAAAACCTTTGGTACTTCTAAGTAAAAGAAGCAAGAGGTTGAAACTGATTTCAACCAGAAGAAGAGGGAGAAGCAGCAAGGCAAGGCAAGAAAGTTTGTGGAACAGGTTTCACAGGACATCAAAGCATTAATTGATGTTGTTCCATAGAAAGGAAGGTAGAGGAAAGAGCCAAAAATATTCATTGAGCCAATTGTAGCAGAATCTGGATTTGATGATGACACACCCTTGGCATTCAAAAGGGTATTGAGGAAGAAAATTGAAGAGACTAAGGTGGAAGAAAAGAATCAACCAGTTAGGAAAGTTACAATCAGGGTACCGACACATAAAAGAGCTCTTAAAGAAACACCTTCTACCCCATCCAGTACTGGAAGAAGAAAGAAGAAGGATGACACCGATCTTGCACTTGTATCTGGTAATGTAACTATAATTCCACCCAAGACTTGTGAATAATTAGTAGATGAGATAACTAAAGATGGTATGCTGGAGAATGCACAATTTAATTATGTGCATTTGGATAATGATGAACAGAGAGAAGTTGAGGAATTAGTTTCGTTGTATTTGGATATTTATAAGAAAACCTTGTTAGAAATTGAAAACCAAATACCAACACAGTTATATGACATTTTAGATGCTAGAAGATTGTCAGCAATGGAAGAGGATAAACATATAAAGATTCAGGAGTTGCTATCTATTTGTGTTTCTATTATTTTAGAGGAGATGGACAAGACACTTGAGGTTGTAGATAGAAGGATCTTTCATAGCAAGAACATAATAATCAGTGTTATGTTAGGAAGGGTTAATGAGATAGTCAAGGAGACCCACAAGGCATGGGTTCAATTCTTTGTAGCAAACCATGGTTTTTATAATTCACGAGAACCTAAGATAGATATTGCAGACATCCCAGTTGAAGGGAAAGGTAAAGGTATTGTGGGTACTTCACCCTCAATTTTGAAAAATATTAAGATATTGGATATTGAGCCCCTAGTAGAAACTAATGTACAGGAAAATGTTGAGATACCAACAGATACAAAGAGTGTAAAGGTTGCAAGTGTACAAGTTACTAATGTTGAGGACAATAGTCCTCCAGATCAGAATGTACAGGATGAGGACACAGTTCCTAGGGAGGAACCGATAGTAACAGAGATTGCACAAAGTGGTGAAGCCACCGGTGCAAGTGAGGAAGCTATAAACTTAAACCATCAGAGGAGAAAGAGGAATTCGACAAGGAACCAGTAGTGAGTCCATCATTGTTGTCAATTGACACCTTACAAGTTGAAAAGAAAAGCATAACAGAGATGAGCTCTACTGAGCTCATGATGATGGTTGCACAGAAAATGATGAAGGAAGGATCTATGGATAAAGGAGTTATTGACCAGTCTATCCTTGTTTTGCATAGACTTGTCCCAAAGAGCAAATTTGACAAAGAAGCAAGCCCATCTGGCAAGCTTAAAGTAATCACATAGAACATTTCAAAGGACTTTTAGTCTTTACAACATATGTCAAACCGTAGGCATTGGAGAGATTTACACAGGCAAAGAGACCTACATTTGATCACATGATTGATTCAGAGAGGAAGGAGATTAATGATAAGTTGAAGTTGATTGATGATGCATTAAGGCAATGTACTAATATTTATAGAGTATGTTGTAAGGCAGGTTTACTTACAACTAAGACAGATAAAAGGTGTAGACACCTAAAAAATGTCTCATTGATCATGTACTAATTATTTGTCTAATTCTTGGTGTTCCTAAATTCCTTTCCTGCCCTCCTTGATTTGTCAGGCTTATGTTCATGTTCACTATATGGATGACTTTCGGTACATGTCTAGTATTTGAAGTAGAAATTATATTTCTATTTTATGTATTCATCATATACGATGCCATTAATAGGGTGAGGGTGTGGGTAATCATAATACATTCAAGGGAGGCGGTATGTGTGAGTTATTGTTTTGGATTTTCAGCTTATAAGAGATATTGGCATGTGTGAGGTTTTATCTGCTATACATACGTGTGTTATTATTGTTTGATGATGTCTCTATACTATCTTGAAGTTTGTTTTTGTGTGAGTTTTGGTTGTGGCAGGGTTGGCATTGTTCCATGATGTTTCTAATCCATTTTTGGCATATGTGTTTTCTCCCATTAAGCTTTCATTGATGGCTGTCAGGTTTGATGTGTGGTAATATATTGTGAAATATCACATCATTGCAGTTTGTAATCCTAGTATGATATTTTATCAAATTTTTTTGCCGTCAGCATGATGGTAAGTTGATGGCAGCCATTTATTACTTCTTTCATGCTTTTCATTTCGATTATTTAGTATGTGGGAGGTTGCATTTTGTTTCACATGTTCTATGTGATTGTTTGTACAAATGTCGAGTCTCTTCTCTTCTGGAAAATATAGAGTGGTGCTTGATTCTGGGGTTCCGGAGGAAGAGAATGAGGATTTTTTTGAAAAGTTTGGTAAGGTTTTTAACCTATTTTCTTTTGAGGTGGCTTTTGAAATCCGCAAGCTTTTGGGGAATCATTGGTTGGAAATCTATTTTAATATTTCTCATTATGAGATTTTGTCTAGATTTGTTACAATTTGTTATGATATTTGACTTGATGCGGAGTTGGTTTGTCTCCTGGTTTCCACATTCATATTTCCAACATTGTGTAATAGGGATATGGTTTTTTTTGCTTTGGATAATTATCATTTTGATGTGGGGACTTTCTATTACGGGGGTTTTCTTCCTCGTCGTGAGCTTGTGGGTAATGGATGATATGGTCAATTATTGTTTGAATTAAGAATGGGGCTAATATGTGATACCATGGATGATACTCAGGCATGTATGGATTTTCTTCTGAATTGGGTTCCTGCTTAGTTTGTGGATAAAGTTTGGGTTGTTTTTTAGGCTCTCTACTCGCTACTTTCTTTGAGCTTTTTGCTCTCCGCTCTTGCATGACTGGAAATCCCTCTATGGGTTGTTACTCCTCTGGATGTGGCTAATGTTCCCCCTATTGAAGGCACTAGCACTTGGTTTTTAAATGTCTGATTATTTTTCTATGATATATTGGTGTTGTGGGGTGTTTTTTTGATACATATATGGACAATTTTGGTATAATTCAGTTTTGACAAGATGGGTGGAAGAATTTCTTGCTCCCCATTTTGCATGATTTTCTTGAGGAAATATTTTTGGATATTCAGCTCTGCATTTTGTAATCAGTTGAGCCTATACATTGGTGGATATAACCAGATGATGAACTTTGTATCTAGAAATGTCCTACGGGACCTCATTGTATATTTCAAATGAATGGGTTTGGGCGGGTTTAATGATCAATTGGATATGTAACAACTATTTTGTAAGGGTAGTATAGTTTGGTTTATATATAAGGTGATAACTAGAGGTTTTCTTGTGGCTTCTTTCCCATTGGTATGCCTTTTGAACCCGTTGTAAAAATTATTAAATATAATAAAAAAGTTTAGTGGCTTGTCCACTTTTATTGAAAAAATAAATAAAAATTATTCGTCTAATTGATTAAATAATTCTTTAAATTATTTAATTAAGTTAATTAGTCATATTATTCTAATTTCATATTTCATCATCATCTTACTAATTATTTATATTTCCTATTCTTTCATCATTTAATCATTTTAACCATGTTCTAATGTTGATTAGGTATTTATTATTTTATTTAATTCTGATTAATTCCCTAATTTAAATAATCTTTATTATTTAAACATATTAATTTTCAATTTCTATCTCTAATCATCTAATCATTAGCCCTTTTCTAAATATTAATTAAATATTAATTATTTAATTAATTATGATTTGAATCCTTTAATTTAATAATCTTTATTATTTAATTAAATTTCATTTCTAAATAGTCCAAGGGGTTGAGCTTAACTGGTTAAAACACTGGGTTCTCACTGTGGAGACCCAAGTTCAATTCCCAATAGGGACATCTAAAGTGGAATTCTAAGTTGTGACTCTTGGCCTTCCATAGGATGGGGAAGGTCTTGGAGTCAATCTAATCAAACAGAATAATAATAATAATTCAAAGATATGTAATGGGGATGGGGCCCCCTACTATGTCCCCGCTAGTTCATAGCTCCAGTCAAAAGCTATTCAGGCTTCGGCCAATTACCGATAAAAAAAAAATTTCATTTCTAAATAATTAAATAGTTTCTTTAAATTATTTAATTAACTAATTTATTCCTCTAATTCAAATTCCAAATCCCCAAATTCTAATTTCATTTAATTTCATTATTCTTCTAATTTCATAATTCTTCTAATTTTATTTAATTTTTTAATTCTTCTAATTTCATTTAATTTCATAATTCTTCTAATTTCAAATACATGTGCATGATTTCAAAAATCAAATTGGAAATCAAAGTCAAGTTCTAAATATATTAAAATACTAAATTGAATTTAAAATAAATTCAATTATTTTAATTAAATTTCATGCAAAGATTAAATTGAAAATCTAAGTTAAAGTGCAAGAACATGCTTAATTAATTAAATCATTATCTCTCCAATCTCTATTTCTATCTTCTAGTTAGCTTTTTCTAAATAAAGATTTCTTTGTCATCAATTAATTTTCCTCCAATCACCTTTTTTCTTCCTTTAGTTAGCTTTTTCTCAATCAGTTAACTCATTTCATCTATTCGATCTATTTTGTTTCACCTCTAAATCAACAGTTCAACTATTAATCAACATGTGAGCTCACCTAAGTTCCACCTCTTGATAAATCTATTCTACCTTTCAATCAATCTTCTCCAATAATCTATAAATTGAGCATTCAATCTCCATTTTCAATAATCACGAACATTGAATCTTTGTGTCATTTGCAGGTTGCCAGCGCGATATCTGAGAGCCAGTGTACCACAAAGAAGAGAAGAGCAATGGAAGTTATACACAGTCATGGAATAGGGAGTTTTGATTGATTTACTTTATAATTCCTATTTCTTGCTATTGTGTTATTTCATTGTCTGTTTGTTTGGATTCTTTGATTAGATAGGGATTCGTGATTTCCCTTTGTTTCTAATTGATATTTAAGGATGAATTTTGCATATGATATTTTTGTGAACCCGACATGAACAACAACTAATTAACCTTCTCTGTTTTCTATTATTTTTGCAGATCGTACAATTTTTTTCCTTTTTTGTAGGTTTTGCATGAATTTCAAAAAAGATCTCTTCGTCATTCATTCACTTGTTACATCATTACACAGTCGTATAAACAGGGCTACACAATCGACCAGATAGGGTTACACATTCATGCAGAACCCATCACACAATTTCCCTTACAGTATTACGCAATTGCTAACATAGGATTACGCAATTGCTTTGATATTGTCACGCATTCATTTTGAATATTTATGTTCTGAGAATTCTGCTTTTATTCCTTTTTTGTTCTCTGATCTGTTTAATTCTACATGAAATTCAGTAAATCTAGAAACAAATTATTTTTATTGCATGTTTTTGTTATAACAGTTTATGGCACGTAAGGTACAATTCAGGATTTCAGTTACTAGAAAGACAAAGGAAAAAACAAGACAGGCCAGACGCTATCAGAGAATTCTCAAAGTAGAAAAGAAGATAGAATATTGGGAAGACCAACCAGCCATTGACATACAACAACTTAGTTCTCTCATATCGGTTGAAATATAATTTGGTTAACATTGAATGGATGATGAGAGACCTAGCTAGAGCCTCACAATTTGTTTTGCAAGTTTCTGATCAAAACTAGTTTCAATCTTTATTTTTTGAGTTATTTGGATTTGTATCACACAATTGCCTTGCTATCATCATGCAATCACCTTTCTATCATCACACAATCGATCTGTTAGTATCATGCATTCACTTTGTCAGGATCACAAAATCAATTTGATAGAATTATGCAATCGCCTATGCAGGGTCACGCAATTGCATATGTATCATCATGCATTCGCTTTTGTTAGATTTGGGTTCTTTATTTTCTGTTGATTTGATTTGACTATTAATCCTCTATTTGCAGCCTATGGTGAATTTACAGAAAGGATCAGATTAGTATTAGATCAATTGCACTCATTCTCTCACACTTCATTTTCTGGTGCTTAAAATCAACATTGGTTAAAATTGACATGCATGTATAACACTTCAATTTGGGCTTAAAATCAACATTGGTTAAAATTGACATCCATGTATAACACTTCAATTTGGGCTTAAAATCAACATTGGTCAAAATTGACATGCATGCATAACACTTCAGTTTGGGCTTAAAATTAACATTGGTTAAAATTGACATGCATTTATAACACTTCAATTTAGGCTTAAAATCAACAATGGTTAAAATTGACATGCATGCCTTCACATTTCAGTTTGGTGTTCAAAATTGACATGCACATGCATATTCAACACCTAAATTTGGGCTTTAAAATGTACATGAATCAGGCTGGGTATAGATTAAATCACATTTGATTTTATTAAGGGAAATAACTTTTATCATGTTTAGGGTGGACCTACTGTTGCATTAACTACCTTTCCACCCACCTTCGGGGTCTTGGGAGAAAGGAAGAAGGTGACAACGACACTCAATTTTATTTTATTTCAAGTAGAGAGGAGTATCTTTGACTAGGGTTTTCATCACCCCATAGAGGTACTTCGAATTGGGTTGCATTGGGGATATTATCTCTCCCAACGTACTCTCGAGTGGGTTTTTCGAGCCACTATATAAACATACTAGTTAGGCAACTAGAGTGTTGAGTGAATTTGATGTATGTGGGGGCCTTCCCTGCACCAATAAGCTCAACTAAATTCTTAAGTGGCTTTCTCTAAGAATCCATCGTTGGATCAGGATCCCTCAAAATTTTACAATAAGAACCAAATTAGTAGCCCAAAATCCTACATTCAGTGATTCTGTGAGTGCGGATCGTACCCCATAGATACCCCTCATGTACCTTGCATTATGAGACAAAAATCTCTCAGTGATAAGATCTTCGGATCTTTGGGGTAAGAGAGACTGGCATGCCCAAGAAGTGTGTGCCATGGAGTGGAGCCAGTGCTGCCAGACTCTCTATCTATTTGTCTTGTTTCAGTATTTTGCTATGGGGACCTCATTGAATGGTGTCCAATTTCCATCCTAAGATTGTCTTTTGTGTCTTTTTATGTATCATTGTATCAGACTAGTATTGAGTCAGTTATTTGGGCTATTTTAGGCCAAATCCTATGTATCTCTGAATTCTCTGAGATTGTTTGAAAAAAAAAAATAGTTTAGTCAGCTTTATTTACCTCCAAACAATTGTTCTCGGACTTGGAAGACACAAAACTTGTCCTACACATAGAATTACTTAAAACAAAGTCCATTTTTGAAACTCACAACTCATAGACCAATACACTTGTGACTATAGTAAGTCCTTGCATAGTCCTCATTTACATCCTTACTATCATCCTAAGTCCTTGCATAATCCTTATTTATGTCCTTACTATCATCCTAAGTCCTTGCATAGTCCTCATTTACATCCTTATTATCATCCTCAGTCCTTGCAAAGTCCTCATTATCATCCTCATATAAGTCCTTGTCTAGACCTCATGTACATCTGTCTTAGTCCATCGTCATTTGCATAATCATCGTACAAAGTCATAACATGCATCTTAGTGGATCTCTCAGGTGATGGTTTGCTCCCCTTCAAGCAACCTAATCTAGTGCCAAATGATGGCCAACGAAAAATTATTGATGGTCTAGCTAACTTAGCCTGGGAATTAAAAGGAGAAATGCACCCCAGTATATAGGAGTCAAGTATGAGATAAATATCGAGTATAAAATTGATCGTAGGGTTGATAGAGAAATTGCTGGAGAATGTCTAAGAGAAGAACTTGAAAAACTTGCATTGTAGAAATGTCGAAATACTCAACAAGTCTCACATCCAAATACTCAATAGAGAGTCTACTCTGGTCTTGCATACCTCATACCTAGGTCTAGAGTGTAGCATTAGTTGTCATCTTGCATAAGGTTCTAAAAACCACCCTCGCATAGAAGTCTTAAATGCCCGTCACAAGGTTACAAAAGGCAAAAGGTATAATGGACCCAAACAATGACCAGTTCATAAACCCAACTTGGAATATGGACATATCAACTATTCAACAGTCAAATTCTCAGGCAATACCCACATTACATGAACTACAACAACATTTAACACAAGAATAAATTGAATCAACTCAACAAGACCCACATGTCCTTATGATCTTAGATGCACTTATACATAGTGATAGGGACAAATATCTCTCGTTGTTACTACAAAATGGAGCAAAATTACCTGAAGATTTTGATGTCACAAAAATATTACCACTAGGAAATACTCTAGGTCAATATAACAGTCAAATACCACATATAACACAAATGCAAACAATGACCTCTAGTTTTCCTCATAATACACCTATACAAACAAATGTCAGTTCAAACACAAACTCTCAATTGAGTGTATCATCTTCAACAATAAATGTTAGCGCACCAACACACACCATACCGATAATATCAAGTGTCTTAGCACCTATTCAAACACAAATTTATCATACAACAAGTACAACCCAACCTCCGGTTTCCTATTCTATAGGATTAACATATAGTCATCAAAATGCAAATCTAGGTCTTGCCAATACGACAAGTATAACTCAGCCAAACATGGGTTCACATATCACTTATTTCATGGTACCTAGTGGAATGTACAACACACAAAATTATAATCATGGGACCTTCTAAAAACCCCCTAGTTATGCTAGCGTGAATCCTTTTGTGGGACATACACAGGCACAAAATGTACCTTTGACTCAAACAGATATTCTATCACAACAATTATAGAATTTGCAACAACATGTGACAACTATGCAAACCAGTCATGATAAAAAGAGCTACACAATGCAGGACTTATGTCCTTATCCTTTTGATCACACACTTTACATGCCGCCTTTTTCACAACATTTTGAAACACTGAAATTTGACACATACCGAGGGAAAGGTGATCCTAGAGACCACATCAGAGAGTTTTTTACGACATGCATAGAGGTTGCAACAGAAGACACTTACCTGATGAGGTTGTTTCCTAAAAGTCTGGGAGGCCCAGCCTTAGAGTGGTTTTCACATTTACCACCGATTATAACATTATGGGGAGAATTAGCCAAATACTTTACTGCAAATTTTTCACATTACATTGAAACCCCAGTCACTTTAATGGACTTGTATGCTGCGAAACAATATGAGAATGAAATATTTGCATCCTTCATACAATGATGGAGGGCTTTCTATAGGTGTAAAACCATTATTCCAGAAATAGAGCAAGTGGATATGTTCATGGAAAACTTGATCCCTAAGATTGAATATCCGATACAAATGCAATGTTTAAACACATTTAAACAAATCATGGAAAAATCTCTAAAGTGTGAGAAAGGACTAGTGGAACAAGGTCTCATTATGTATGGCAACACCAACAATAATGATAAATCTAAGTTTTGGTCGAAAAAAAAGAATGTGACCAAGATGGTGTTGTAGATGCCTGAATAGTAAATAGAACTAAACCAGTTTTATCTTTAGGCACGAGTCAATCATCAAATCAACATATGGAGAATAACACTGCATCAAAAAACCTAAATGCTACACAAAATATGAACACAAAGTACCCCTAGGTAAATGCTCCAAGAAGGAATTATACACCTCTAGGAGAACCTATTGAGTTAGCGCTCAAAAAATTAATACAAACAAACATGATCACTTCACCAGAAATAAGAGTATATGAACTAGGTCCTTTCAAACCCACATGGTGGAATGATAATGATTTTTGTGATTATCATCAGACTAAAGGCTACAAAATGACAAGTTGCTATAAGTTGAAAAACTTGGTCCAAGATATGATAGACCAAGGAGATATCATGACCGATACCGATAAAACCTCAACAAACACAAATCACACAATATTTAAGGATCCATTTGTTAAGCATGACAAAGGGAAGGCTACTACATCAGGAACTCAAGATAATACAGCTAACTACATAAAAGTCTCATATGACTACACTATTTGATGAGCAATATCTCTAGATTCACAATGATTCACATGAAACACTTGATAAAGATGAGCAATATCTAGAGATTCACAAAGATGATAACCAAATTTGCATGCTGTCAGAGGCAACGAAATATGATGAAGACAAAAATCTCCATCTCATGGACTGGGGGCATGATAAACCATTTTATTCAGGTTGGTTTGAAGATGAACTTATAGCACATACCATGGAGGTCAAACTTACACATGAAGACTATAAGCATGGATATAACATAAACCTTGACAACACAACATATGGTATAGATAGTTCCTGCACAAGAGATGATATAGTGGCTACAATCACAATAACTCCTAGAGCCAAAGACTATGCAGTAGTTACTCACAGATCAAAGGTAACTTTACAAGGAGTACCAGCAAACCTACCACCAATAGCAGGGACTTATAATATTGTTGAAAAATTTGAGAAAACCCTGGCACAGATATCACTATTTGAACTACTGCATATTTCACCCTCTCATAAAGCCATTATGGACAAAGCGCTTCAAGATTCAACAGTGGACAAAGATATATATGAAAATGCCTTCCAATCCATGGTAGGGAACTTGACACAGGGCACCCACATTGCATTCACAAAACATGAAATTCCTAGTGATAGACTTCTCCATAATGACTTGCTACATCGAGAAGCTTACATACATAAGAGAAGAATCAGAAGAGTACTCATAGATGGAGGAGCCGATCTCAACATTTGTACTTTAAAGCTGGTTAAGGCATTGGGATATTCTAAGCTTCATATAGATTCATAAAAGAGAATAAATATCAAAGCATATGATGATGAAGAACATCCCTCAAAAGGTATAGTAATGCTACCCTGTTCAAATAGGACCTATAAAAATATAGGTCACTTTTCAAGTTTTGGACAAAGAACTGGGATATAACATGTTATTGGGCCACCCATGGATTCACACCATGCAAGCAGTACCATCGACATTTCATCAATGTGTCAAATTCCCATATAACAATATTGAAATCACCATAAAAGGTGATCCAAATCTATTCCAACATTATAATTACTTGAAAGAAAGTGTGAATAATCAGGTACCAATTAATCAAGCAACACCTCTCACTACACAAATGGAGTCATTAACAATCACAGAAACATAGAAGAGTGTGCCTAAAACATCTTCTTTATGGATAAAAGATATTGGTTGTGGAGAGTATTCCATTTCAAGTATCTCAAATGGACAATAGTTGTCTCTCTCCTAGGTCTTTTGGGAAACCCCAAAATGCAGTAATGAAACAAGACAAAGGAAAGGAAATTATTAGATACTCAAACTCATGTTATTTCATTAGATGGGGTGATTTACAAGAAGAATTTCTGAATGAAGATGTCAATCATTGGATATAAAAAGAAGAAGATGACATGACAATACCCAAATTACCTCTAGATCAATATGGCAATGGGTTCAAATTGCTACAAAAACATGGGTATGATGGCACCACAGGCTTAGGATTATAGAAAAAAGGAAGATTAGAACCCATTGTACCTAATGACAATCTAGGGAATCAAGGGTTAGGATATAAACATGTGTCACATACAATGGAAGATAGACAACACACACTAGATATACTAAATAAATCAAGGATACCATCAGATTACATATCTCAAAGATAGTTGTCTATGCGAGTGTTTCCCTCTTCATCTCAAACAAGAAACCAAGTACCAACATCACCTAGTGTGGAATCATATGGTGAAGATATGAGACAACTCCTACAAGAACCTAGCACTAAGTCAAACAACAATACAGTTCTTGAAACAACCGCACAAGCAAATGTTGCAACAGATACAAGTTTACCACTAGCAGATGAACCTAATCCCTGGTTATTATCAATACTTTTTCCATGGGAAACACCTCAAGCTCCACCCAATGAATCATATGAAGAGAGACTACAATGATTGATATCATGCTTAAGAAGGGTAACTACTATACAAAGGAGACCAACCAATCTACAACAAAATCAAAGGCAAGAACAAGAAGAGATAAGTGATACAACTTAAGAAGCTAAAACATACATTGAAAGTGAGACAAACTCTCATGACTATGAGTTCTTATCACTCCATGATTCTAGCCCACGAACAAGTGTCATGCTAAGGTATCAAATAAAGCCTATAAAAGATGAAAATACACCAAGCCACTGAAACAATCAAATCTTCAAGTTATCAGAATATATTATAGAAGGGAGTAATGACTTACCCCTTGTACACTCACACTTGATTGATTGGGGGCAAGAAGGAAAACCAACTCTAGATTGGTTTGAAAATGATGAAACCATTGCAGAATTCCTTGGAGTCAGAAAGGGATTTCGACAAGGTGACCACAAAGAAGGATTTTCTGTAGACCTAGATAGGATGACATACTTTGGAGAGGCAAGTACCTCTATCAAAAAAGATACAAATCAAAATAACCATAATGGCAAGAACGAGTTAGGTAACCTCCCTATCGAAAGAGAAAATTCAGCATTGCTTATAGGAGAAACTGAAGAGGTAAATATAGCAGAAGGAGAGGTTGTACATAACATGCACCTTGAAAAATAATTAAACAAGGAAGAAAATGACAAGTTCATTCATTTTTTCAAACAACATCCTATCAACTTTGCTTGGTCCTATGTAGATATGCTAGGCTTAGATCCTGAATTGGTGTTCCATCATTTACCATTGCTACCAGAAAATAAAAGAGTACACCCAAGGAATTTTGAAGTGGGAGATCTAGTTCTCAAAGAGAATTAAACGAACCTAGCGGAACGAGAAAAGACAGGGAAATTTGAACCTAACTGGCTAGGTCCTTTTATCATAACAAGGGTTATGGGAAATGGAGCATACAATTTGGCTACCATGGAGGGAGATCCACTCTCTAACCCTATGAACAAAATGCACCTTAAATGATATTATACCTAAGGGCTGGGTTTGTTTAGGTTTTATTTTCTGTATTGCATATCATTTTATTCAAAGCACTGCATCACCTATACTTTCTTTTCAAAGTGCATCACATCCACAAGGTTTTTGCATTTTTATATAGAAACATCAATAAAACAAAGCGACTGTCCAAGTTGGACATCTATTTGCATTCAAGAGAAACAAGGGTCATCTCCTTTCTTAGATATTCGGACATGAATTATTTGAGGTCCTAAGGTCATTCATTTTCAACATTACCCTATGACGACATTTTACGTATGGTTGGGTAGTGATTTCAGTATTTGAGACTTGTTAACCCAAAATGTATCAATTGCTATATCTCAAACACAATAAATTCCCAATTCATTCGAGACACCTAGTTGATCATATGACTAGTAAAAAATCTAAAATTCTACATTAGGGCCGCTGTAATTGTCACACCCAAGTAGGTTTCATTACTTACAAGTCAAGGTGAGAAAATAAAAATAAAAAAGGGCTATGCCAAATATTCATCTCAAGGCAACATAGACATGCTATATAACTGAAATATCACACATACAAGTGTGACAAAAAGATTGACTATGGGAACATGCAAGTAACTCCATCAGGGCTATGAACGCCTATTGGCAATGGAGCAATATTTGAGAAATTACAGTCTATAACCTTGTCAGAGCTCTAAAAGCTTGCTGGCAATGAAGCTCTATTCGGGATGCTTTTGAAGTTAGGATAATCGACGTAGCTAGTCATATAGGGTGCTAAGGATCTTTAGTGAATATAAGAGTAGGAATTAACTCATTTGCACACACATGGGCAAAAGAAGATCAAAGTTTCAAGAACCAATCGGGAAGTTTTCCGCATCTCCATCTATAAATCCTAGCCACTAAGTGTGTTAGTTTGAATGTTCCAAAGGACCTTAAGGATCGATTGACCACTTCTCTATGAAATGTTTTGCACCTCCATTTCAATTGGTGTATTACAAAAGGCTAAACAAACACAGTTAACCTTGTTCGAATAGGAAATGCATCTTCATCATGTATATTGCATTAACATAGGTCATGTCAAAAATTCATTGTCTCCACATACATTCTGCAGATCATCATATCATACAGGTTTGCACATTAGGGGCATAACTGAAAAAATCCTAAGAATCATATAAAGTCTTGAAAAAATCCAAAAACAGTGAAAAACTCAAAATCCAAAAACAGTGAAAAACTCAAAATCCAAAAATAGTGAAAAAACTCAAAATCCAAGAACAGTGAAAAAATCAATCCAAAAACATTCAAATGTGATCCTGAAAAAATACCAAAAATATTCATATAATGTCCTAAAAAAATCAATCAAAAAAATTCAAATATCAGTCCACATAATCCAAAAACATCGAAAAAAGCTCTTGGAAAAGAACTAAAAATCAAAAATCAATCAATCAAAAAACTTGCAATAAAATGTCTCGCAATAGACAAATACCCTAGCAGATATCCAACAAATGAATCACACAAAGTTAACAAAGGATACGACTATCCAGTCAAACATTTGCAATCAACTAATCAAACTATAGATTATCAATTATAACATATCCATATCAAGTGATAATTATCTTGTCTTAAATAGAAGAGGATACACTTGAAGTCAGACAGATCAGTCTTAAACAGGGTCCGTAACTTTCTGAGATCAGACATTATCAACTATCACATCAAGAAACTGAGAACGAAGGTACAAGGTCAGTATAGGTATTGAATTTTATCCGGGTTTGTCTTTATCTTTTATCATTTGGTGATAGATTATGTTCCTATGCTACTCAGGGATGTCCACAAGTGACTAGAGGAGCCATCATGGACATTATATTTTTCTTTGTTTGTTGTTTGTGGTGTGAACTGATGAAGTTCTAGGGAAATTTCTCTAGTGGGTGTTTGTGATAGGAGCATTCAGCTTGTGAATGCCACACAGACCTCGACCCCTAGTGTATTTCCCAGAATGGAGGGGTTCACTCCTTTTCTGCTACATGTTTGTTTCTTCAATGAGATATCTTTACATCTTGGTTCCTTATACCCTGATGTGCTAAGCTTCATTGTTCAATAATAAGGCTCAATGATGAGTATATATTGCACAATAAATAATGACATAGGGTCGTGAATCAATTATCTTTGCATGCTTCTAACTCTCATCTTTCATTCTAAGATTCATTCTCTCATATTCTATCTCAATATCATCTTCACATGACCTATCTCTATCTCTAATCAACTAAATATTCTTCTATCTAATATTTTTCTTCTTTCAAAAGATCATTCATACCTTTAATGCATAAACAATCTCTCGAGGGGACATTACACCCTACGTATCACCGAGGCAGGAAATTTTTCATTTTCTCTTAAACAACGTCATTCTGACTTTGTCTCAAAGAGGGGCAAATGTAGACACCTAAAAATGTATCATTGATCATGTACTAATTATTCGTCTAATTTATTAAATAATTCTTTAAATTATTTAATTGGTTAATTAATCATATTCTTCTAATTTCATATTTCATCATCATCATACTACTTATTTCTATTTCCTATTATTTCATCATTTAATCATTTTAACCATGTTCTAATGTTGATTAAATATTTATTATTTAATTAATTCTGATTAATTCCCCAATTTAAATAATCTATATTATTTAAATAGATTAATTTTCAATTTCTATCTCTAATCATCTAATCATTAGCCCTTTTCTAAATATTAATTAAATATTTATTATTTAATTAATTATGATTTAAATCCTTTAATTTAATAATCTTTATTATTTAATTAAATTCCATTTCTAAATAATTAAATACTTTCTTTAAATTATTTAATTAACTAATTTATTCTTCTAACTCAAATTCTAAATCCCCAAATTCTAATTTCATTTAATTTCATAATTCTTCTAATTTCATTTAATTTCATAATTCTTCTAGTTTCAAATACATGTGCATGATTTCAAAAATCAAATTGGAAATCAAAGTCAAGTTCTTAATATATTCAAATACTAATTGAATTTAAAATAAAATCAATTATTTGAATTAAATTTAATGCAAAGATTAAATTGAAAATCTAAGTTTTGATTAATTAGAAAAATAGGTTTTAAGGACCTGAAACCTTTTACATAAAGATCAAAAGAAAGATCATCAAAGATTAACTAGACCAACATAAAGACATCATACAAAAGACTGGCAAGAAAGCCAATAACCCGAATGGACAACAAAAAACTAGGAGCAGCAGAGTAGAAAAAACCAGAAAGAAAAACCTAGACAACTAGCAACACCTACAGAGACTTAAGAAGTTCAGCAACCTTGATGACCAATAGGTTATAATTCACCGAAGCAACTTTGAGCTCTTTGATTTCCCTGTTTGGCTTTTTCTCCCTCTTCTTGCCTCTGGTCCTCGTTCTTGGTCCTTGCACACCTTCCATGCCCTCAATGTCAGTTTCCTACTCTAGGGATCCCTTCTCATTCTCTAGCTTACTAATCAAGATTTTGATGTTTTCAGCCAAGGCCTTTAGAATGTTATAACCGTGTTCAACAATGCTTCTAAGACAGGTATCAATTTTGCTGAGTTTGTTTTCAGCATCTACCATTCTCTGGTCCCTAATAGTGTCATTGTTTTTTATTTCCTCCAGGGCCTTCTCCACTTGCTCAAACCTTGGATTGAAGGCATCCCTAATCTCTTCAGCTCTTCTTTCCCAAATCATAAACATGCTCAGCCATGGATTAACCTTCACCGAAGCTAATAGTCTCCAGAATTTGAATCCTATGACTCAGGTTCTTATTTTCCTCCACATCTTTCTTGTGACTGTTTATGAGCTAGTCGAGGGTGTCCACAAACCCCTTCAAACCCTCAATAGAAGGGTTAGAAGGGGGGCTTTTTTCACCAACCTTGGCCTGATTAGTTTTGGGGTCTTCACCATCGGTATTCTACTCAGCATCACCACCAACACTCTGGTTGAAACCATCCCCCGTAATATCCTACTCAACTTTTTGGTCTGCATCTAAATCCTTTCTCTGCTCTTTGTCCTCCATTTCTGGCTCAGAATTGCCCTGCCTTTTCTGCTTTTTTCTTTTGTGAGAAGAAGATTTAGGTTTCTTCTTTCGAGGGGACGAAGAGTTATCCTTTTCAAAGTCCCCAGAGACCTCCTTCGAGGAGGAAGAGTAAATCTGGAAGACCTTCTCTTTTCTTTTTTTCTTTCCCTTGGAAGAGGATGACTTACTGCTCTCATGTTTTCTTTTCTTACCCAATTTAACCTCAGAGTCCTCTAGTCTCTCCTCAGTCTCACTTTTCAATCACTGATAGAATCCTCACCCATAGAAATTTCAGAGTCTGACCCTTCCTCCCCAGATTCAAAGACAGAAAGCTGGGGGTGGGCGATTTGATTATCTTTAATATGTTCATAGATTAGAACCATTAGACCTTGGTACATAGCAATGTCTCCCTTAGGGTTCTCTCTGTGGGCTTTGATAGTGGCATTCATTGAGCAAATCAAGAAATAGGGCATGTTAACTTTGTCTTCATACCTGAAGTGGTTGACCAACATGAAGTGGTAGTCATAGACTTTGGTAAATCTTCCATCCAGAGTGATGTAGCACATGATTGCAAATAGAAACTCCCTCCAAGGCTTAGCAAATTCCCTGGGAGGGTAGTAGGTCTTGCTAAGCGTAACCAGACGTTTCTTCTCCTTAGTAGTTTCAAGGTATTTCTTGATGGCCTCCTTGCTAAGCTTTCTATCCTTGTAGAAATTACTTCTGTAGTACCCCTACTAGTTGAACTCATTAGACTCAGATTTTATTATTGGTTGTTTTTCACTGGATACATTACCATGACATATTATTCAGATTTTTATGACATTATGCTTTATTTGGAGATGAGATGTATAATTTATTTGTAGTATTTCAGTACTTGTGATTTATGGCATTTGATGTATTATTGCTATGTACTGACATTTTACTTTAATTATGCAATGTGGAATTATATGTTGTGTGTTTGCGAGTGTATTGGATGCAAGGGGTTGATTTTCCTTCACTCATTTTGGTGAGACAGGGAACGTCGCAATTCTCCTTCATTGATGTGTTTGCCGTGTTTTCTATATTATATATATGTATGCATGTGTGGTTCGGTGATGCAGGATATTGCAGGTACAAGTACCGGGTAGGTACGGGGTATCGTCTCCACCTGGCTTCACAGGTCTGAGCGTGCTTTATATTTTCCGATGGAAGTGGAGGAGATAGTAGTTGACCCTATTTTTACTCAGTTACACTCGTATGAGTGTCGTCAGTTAGTCGTTTTGTTAGTTAGTTCGGCCTTCGTATTTTGTCATTTTATCTTTTATGGGTAATTGCTTGAGATTTGTTTAATTTGAGTGTTTTAGTGGATTTAATTAATTAATTAATTAAGTTTATGAAATTATCTCATTATTGTATTGTTTATGCATTGAGATTATAAATTTAGTTAATTAAAGAAATTATTAAATTAAGCTGTATGGTATTAAAAGTATATTTTTATTTTAAAAATAAATTAGATTAATTGTATTCTAAAGTTATAATTAAATAAATGAATAAAAGGATTAATTGGAATTAAAGTATTGTTTTAATTCTTTATTTAGAAAATTAATTAATTGGAATTAAAAGTATTATTTTAATTCTTTATTTAGAAAATTAATTAATTGGAATTAAAATATTGTATTAATTCTTTATTTAGAAAATTAATTAATGTGCATGAGAAAAGTAATGAAAGAATAATGTTTTAAATTATTGCATGTGATAAATTTAGAAAATAAAATAAATAAATTACTATTATTCTAAATTTAGGTATTTTGTGAAAAAGCTATTGAACCTAGAATTTTAGTTTAAGTAGGGGTTAGGTCTTTATTCTAAAAACAGAGACAAGAACACACAGGAATAGGTCAAGAATTTAGGTGAAGAAAATTTATTGGAAGTTATTGAAGGGATTAGGGCTCTTCTACAAAATTCTTCCAGGAAAGCTATACCAGGTTGGATGAATTCTTAGTTTTGTGTTTTATTAAAAATGTTTCTATTTTTCTCTGCTTGATGTGTGTGTAGAATAATTGTCAAATCCAAAACTCTCTTCTTGTTTGTGGAAAGGACGTAATTTTGTGAAAATTAGGAAAATTATTATAGAAAGTTTGCCAAGTTTTTATGGTGCATGGAAATTGCACGATTTAGGAGAAAGGGTCTTTACCTGAGAAATGGTTTTAATTACCTTAAGAAAATAAATTTAATTACACATTAAATTTATTTGGGTTAATTAAATTTGAAAAAAAAAAAAAGATTGAAATTTTGTTAAAATGGAATTATTGGGAAAATATTGTTTTTTTTGTTATTATTGTTAAAATTTTATTAAAATGAAATTATTGAAAAAAAAATATTATTTAATTATTTTCCTGTTTAAAAATATATAAAAAGCAATATATATAAAATAATTATAAAAAATAAAATTAAAAATTAAAAAAAATAAAAATAAAACAAACTGCACAGTAGCATCCGCTACCAGCGGTAGTACACAGTACTACTGATGGTAGCAGTGCTACTAGACGGTAGTACTAGCTACCGGCGGTAGCATAGGCTACTGTGATAGGGCTTTTCGGTAATTGTAAAAGTGTTTTTTTTTGTTAGTCTTTTTAAATTAAATTCTAAACCCTGTTCACTATTTCGGGTTTCAGACCCAGGGGATTAAGTAAATTAAAAATTATTATTATATGTATGTATATAAATAAATATATGTATATTCATATATGAGTTTATATATATATATATATTTAATAATAGATATGTTTCTTTTGGTAGTTATTATAATATTGTAAATGCTATTTTAAATATTATTTAATTACAGTTTGGAATGTTAAGTTAAATAAATATGTTGAAAATACATTAGGAGAATTATTTGTATTTTAAATCTTTTTGGACAAATGACAAAGTGAATGTTTTTTTTTTTTTAAAGTTGTAAATTCTTGTTATCTGGAAATTTGTAAATTGCATGTCATTTATGCTTTGACTGTTTTTAAGGAAAGATTGCCTATAATAGGATATTGCATATAATGTGTTCTCAGTCAAGTTTTATTGCAATTTTGATTAAATTGTCATTGTGTCCTATGATATTATTTCTCCTAGACCAGGTGTTGTTGTATAACCTATTTGATATGAGCCATTGTGTGTCTTTGTCCAAATGGTCATTCTTGGGTTGGTATTTGTGTATCCATCACCTGTGTTTGTTAGGATTGTTTATGGTTGCCTATTTCGCCATAGAGTTCTCATAGAGAGAAACATTTCCTGTTAGTGTCCTAAGAGAGAGTGTGGCTTTCGAGCGGGTGTCATGCCCAAAGTGGATGACATGATAACCCATCGAAAGTTAGTTAAAAAGTGATAACCTAATAATTGATTAGGGGGTGGGTAGATTTAAATATTAATTAAGATAAATGTGCCTCATGCATAGATGAGTGCTTGTACAGGGCTCATGATGTTACGAGAAGGCCTGGAATGGAAAACTTACCACCTTGTCTTCATGAAAGGATTGGTAGGGTCTGCATGAGACTTAGTTGGAACTGGAGGCTCAGGGGAGGTTACCAGGACAAATCTGAGTATGGAGGCCGAGATCTATGGAGGCTGTACCATGGTAACCATCAAGCTATGCAATGACACTCTCTTCTTAGAGTCACTAGTGTTTTGTGAGTTGTGTTACATGGATGGTTGTAGAGTCGTGTAGTCCTTTTGTACTTGTCTTAATTTGCTTGCTTGAGGGTTTCTACTATCTCCTAGCATGGTGGGGTGGTTTCATTTCGGGATCACATGGTCGGGTGGTAGTGCCACTTCCCATCGGATGTTCTAGATTGTATCTTCAGGCAAGGAAAGGCTTCGCTGGTGTTTCTTGGATCGTGGTTTATGTACCAGCTCTTGTTCAAGATCATTGTTCAGTTGAGACCTTGTGGTTATTGTATCAGACTTTTATGTAACCTTGATATTATATCTTTGTAACCAGTGATATTATTGGAAGCCATGTATTTATGGATATTGTAATATTATTATGTTAGTGAAATGAATGTTATTGTTTTGATCTTATGTTTAAATGGTTTATGGAAATTGGATACATTGGAATACTTTTATTTCTTTATTATGAAATTTGGATGTATGTGTAGTTTTAAACTTAAGAGTTTAATTTATTTAATTAAATGGATTAACTTTGGTGTTGATATAATCTATGAAAATTAATCTTCGTTGGTTACCCTTAGGAAAACTTATGATGGACTTCCATTGTGTTGTTAAACGTGCAATGATTTTAGTTAGTAAACTTAGTCTTTAACAAAAAAAAGAATTATTTCACCCTTTAGTTGCCTAGTTGTGTTGTTTTCCTTTAGGGTTTCTAGCGGGGCATTACATTTGGTATCAGAGCCCAAGTTTCAACATTGGGTACTCTGGGTTTGTAGAGTGCCTTTGAGTTGACCATCTTGCTTAGGTCGTAAATGTTTGTATCTCTCTGGACTTATCCTTGCTATGGGTCTTAACCTTTTTCTCTTTTATGGTACCACGTCATGGCTAAGAAAGCTAGAGGAGGTGGCCATATAGGTGGTCACCAAGGAGGCAGAGGTGGAGGACGGGGCCGTGGTTATGACCATCACAGTCCTTCACCACCACCCACTCATGTGAGTGTTGAGCCAGAACAGTCAGTTCATCAGGAGCAGGAACAATCTATTCATCAGAACTCTTAGCATGCAGGAGAACATGTTTCCAAAAGGGAAGAGCTGAGACAAATGTTTCAGGAGGTTCTGTCTAGGTTAGGCCAAAGGTTGGAGTTTGAGCAACCTATTCATGCTCAGGTTGAGGAGCCGCTTCAACAGGTTCTAGAGGAAAGAGAGAGAGAGAGATCACCAAGGCGAGGGGAGATTCCAGCTATCCGAGATCCACCTTCCTTAGGTCACATAAAGGACTTGATGAGGTCCAATCCTCCTTACTTTGATGGTATGGGTACTGGTCTTGAGGCAGAGACCTGGCTTATCGGCTTGGACCAGTGTTTCGCTATGTTTCCATACAGCAGTAACACCAAGGCAAGATGTGCTATTATGCGTCTAAATAAATTTGCTTCAATCTGGTGGAGATTAGAGGAGGAGAAGATTGGTGTATGCATTAACACCATAACATGGGAACTATTTCTGGAGAGATTCAGGGCATGATTTCTCTCACCCCAGCAGAGGCAGACTCGAGCAGATGAGTTTTATGCCTTGCGTCAGTATGGGATAATAGTAGACCAGTATGAGCACAGGTTCTATGAGCTCAAACAATATGCCAGAATTGGTAATGACGAGGCTATGCTTGTCCAACATTTCCTAAGAGGTTTGAACGATTGTATCAGTGGAGGTGTGAGGTTAAATTACTTCTGTAGTACCCCTACTAGTTGAACTCATTAGACTCAGATTTTATTATTCGTTGTTTTTTAGTGGATACATTACCATGACATATTATTCAGATTTTTATGACATTATGCTTTATTTGGAGATGAGATGTATAATTTATTTTGCAGTATTTCAGTACTTGTGATTTATGGCATTTTATGTATTATTGCTATGTACTGACATTTTACTTTAATTATGCAATGTGGAATTATATGTTGTGTGTTTGCGAGTGTATTGGATGCAAGGGGATGATTTTCCTTCACTCATTTCGGTGAGATAGGGAATGTCGCGATTCTCCTTCATCGGTGTGTTTGCCGTGTTTTCTATATTATATATATGCATGCATGTGTGGTTTGGTGATGTAGGATATTGCAGGTACAAGTACTAGGTAGGTACGAGGTATCATCTCCACTAGGCTTCACAGGTCTGATTGTGCCTTATATTTTCCGATGGAAGTGGAGGAGATAGTAGTTGACCCTATTTTTACTCAGTTACACTTGTATGAGTGTCGTCAGTTAGTCGTTTTGTTAGTTAGTTCGGTCTTCGTATTTTGTCATTTTATCTTTTTATGGGTAATTGCTTGAGATTTGTTTAATTTGAGTGTTTTAGTGGATTTAATTAATTAATTAATTAAGTTTATGAAATTATCTCATTATTGTATTGTTTATGCATTGAGATTATAAATTTAGTTAATTAAAGAAATTATTAAATTAAGTTGCGTGGTATTAAAAATATATTTTTATTTTAAAAATAAATTAGATTAATTGTATTCTAAAGTTATGATTAAATAAATGAATAAAAGGACTAATTGGAATTAAAGTATTGTTTTAATTCTTTATTTAGAAAAGTAATTAATTGGAATTAAAAGTATTGTTTTAATTCTTTATTTAGAAAATTAATTAATTCGAATTAAAATATTGTATTAATTCTTTATTTAGAAAATTAATTAATGTGCATGAGAAAAGTAATGAAAGAATAATGTTTTAAATTATTGCATGTGATAAATTTAGAAAATAAAATAAATAAATTACTATTATTCTAAATTTAGGGTTTATATATATATATATATTTAATAATAGATATGTTTCTTTTGGTAGTTATTATAATATTGTAAACGCTATTTTAAATATTATTTAATTATAGTTTGGAATGTTAAGTTAAATAAATATGTTGAAAATACATTAGGAGAATTAGTTGTATTTTAAATCTTTTTGGACAAATGACAAAGTGAATGTTTTTTTAAAAAAAAAATTGTAAATTCTTGTTATCTGGAAATTTGTAAATTGCATGTCATTTATGCTTTGACTGTTTTTAAGGAAAGATTGCCTATAATAGGATCTTGCATATAATGTGTTCTCAGTCAAGTTCTATTGCAATTTTGATTAAATTGTCGTTGTGTCCTATGATATTATTTCTCCTAGACCAGGGGTTGTTGTATAACCTATTTGATATGAGCCATTGTGTGTCTTTGTCCAAATGGTCATTCTTGGGTTGGTATTTCTGTATCCATCACCTATGTTTGTCAGGATTGTTTATGGTTGCCTGTTTCGCCATAGAGTTCTCATAGAGAGAAAGATTTCTTGTTAGTGTCCTAAGAGGGAGAGTGGCTTTCGAGCGGGGGCCATGCCCAAAGTGAATGACTGGATCACCCATCGAAAGTTAGTTAAAAAGTGATAACCTAATAATTGATTAGGGGGTGGGTAGATTTAAATATTAATTAAGATAAATGTGCCTCATGCATAGATGAGTGCTTGTACAGGGCTCATGATGTTACGAGAAGGCCTCGAATGGCAAACTTACCACCTTGTCTTCACGAATGGATTGGTAGGGTCCGCATGAGACTTAGTTGGAACCAGAAGCTCGAGAGAGGTTACCAAGAGAAACCCGAGTATGGGGGCTGAGACCTATGGAGGCTATACCATGGTAACCATCAAGCTATGCGATGACACTCTCTTCTTAGAGTCACTAGTGTTTTGTGAGTTGTGTTACATGGATGGTTGCAGAGTCTTGTAGTCCTTTTGTACTTGTCTTACTTTGCTTGCTTGAGGGTTTCTACTATCTCCTAGCACGATGGGGTGGTTCCATTTCAGGATCACATGGTCAGGTGGTAGTGCCACTTCCCATCGGATGTTCTGGATTGTATCTTTAGGTGAGGAAAGGCTTCGCTGGTGTTTCTTAGATCGTGGTTTATGTACCAGCTCTTGTTCGAGATCATTATTCAGTTGAGACCTTGTGGTTATTGTATCAGACTTTTATGTAACCTTGATATTGTATCTTTGTAACCAATGATATTATTAGAAGCCATGTATTTATGGATACTGTAATATTATTATGTCAGTGAAATGAATGTTATTGTGTTGATCTTATGTTTAAATGGTTTATGGAAATTGGATACATTGGAATACTTTTATTTCTTTATTATGAAATTTGGATGTATGTGTAGTTTTAAACTTAAGAGTTCAATTTATTTAATTAAATGGATTAACTGTGGTGTTAATATAATCTATTAAAATTAATCTTCGTTGGTTACCCTTAGGAAAACTTATGATGGACTTCCATTGTGTTGTTAAATGTGCAATGATTTTAGTTAGTACACTTAGTCTTTAACAAACAAAAAAAATTATTTCACCCTTTAGTTGCCTAGTTGTGTTGTTTTCCTTTAGGGTTCCTGGCGGGGCATTACAACTTCCCTCCCTTTGGAGACCTGTCACCTGAGCAATGGGGTCTTCATCGATGGTGATAGTTTGATCTCCCATTTTTAGGGTGCCCTTCCTCAAACTTTTGGTGAAAAATTTAGTGATTTTAGTATCCCTCCCATGGAGTCTTTCCATGTAGTTCGTTAGCCCGCCCTTCTGCAAGATACTCCACATTTCCTCCTTTTGTTTCCATTCTTTATAATTAATGGGCTCGTAGTGATGCCTATTACCTCCCATGACTTCATAGCTCAGACCAGAAAATCGAGAGTTGCAGATAGCTAATGGAAAGAAATCTCTAGATGCGGCCCCAAAAACCCAAAAAGAACGGGAGAAGGTGGCATGTGTCTTATCATTATTGGCATTGACACAATAATAATTAATATTAGCCCTCCAAGTCATGTTATTAATCATTATATAATCCATTTAAAATCTTTGAGGTGTAGTTATATCGATCCATGAAAATGATCGATCTGGCATTAGTAAGAAGATCCTCTTCACCCTTCCAGGTAATCATGTTGTCATGAGTGACCACCATGTTAGCTTCCCAATCAGCGAGGCCATTTGCTTCACGATAAATGTGAGAGATAAAACATTTATCAAAGGTTTTAATAAGATCCCTAGCAGCCTTAATAATATTGTTAATAGTCCATGAGGGCTTGGTAATTCCTTTAAGGTAGTTAATGATATTATTAGTCCCCCTCAATCTAGAGATAAGAACAGTTCCACCTTTTAGCTAGAAGGATGCCTTGGAGAGAAGCCATAGCTTCTGCCATATGGTTAGTCTGGCAACCTATATGAACAACAAAAATTTCCTTACAAATGCCATTTTCATCTCTAAGAATTGCACCACATCTTGCTGGTCTAGGATTGCCTTTAGCAGCACTATCAAAGTTGATTTTGAACCATCTAGGAGGGGGAGGATACCACTTAGCTTCAAATCTTTTACTTTGTTTAGTATCAATCCTAACGATGCTCTTCAGGTTCTAGGAGTTGAGGATGTGAGCTTCCAGGCAATTGATAGGTGTACAAGCTTCTCCAATGGTCCTGAGGTTCTCCACTATAGCCCTTTGAGTTTTCTCTAAAACAATAGCTTGGGGGAGAGAAGTATCCTTGAAGATGTGGGTGTTCCTTTCTTTCTAAATCCCCTACATGATGTGAGGAAGAGAGAGCTGCCACAAAGTTCTCAAAGAGGGATTAGACCAATGGTAGCTCCAAGAATGGAACAAGTCTTGAATAACGTTAGGGAACACCCATACCATTAAAAAATTCTTAAGAAATATTTCCCAAATAGAGATAGTGAAAGAATAGTGAATAGCCAAGTGCTCCACAAACTCTTCCTCCTCATGACACAAAACACACCTATTGGGGAGATTAAAACCTCTAATCTTCAGGTTGGCTAGAGTCAAAATTTTGTTTTGGGGGATAGTCCAGTAGAAGGTATTGAGATTCAAAATAAGACCCTTGATCCAAGATTTAGACCAGAAGGGGTTCTCTGAGGGGGTTGGAGTCAGCACTCTAGACATGGAAGAAATAGTAAGGTTGCCTTTGGGCTCAAGTTTCCAAATAAGAATATCTTCTTCACTATTCAGCCAAGCAGAAAACAAGTGTTTCTTTAGATTGATGAGGCCATGGTGTATACCCTCAATATTTTTCCATTTGTCACCTATCCAATACCCCTCAACCAAGGAACCAAAAACTCTTTTACAAGGGGCAGCAAAAGGGGCCCAATCAGGGATTTCCAAAAAAGTCTTATGAAGGAACCAGGGATCTTCCCAAAATTTGAATTTCCTACCATTACCAACTCTCCATTTAACCCCTTTAGCTATGTTGTCTTTATACATGGAAGCATGGTTCCAAATGTGAGAGCCATTGATGCTGAAATCAGAGTTGATGAAAGAGAAAAGAGATGAAGACAAGAGAGGATACTTACTTCTCAAAATTTCACACCACTCACTGTCAGAGTGCAACAATCTCCATATTTGTTTGGACAAAAGAGCTTCATTGAGAGTCCTAATTCTCCTCAGACCCAAACCATCCTTTCTTCTTGATCTATAAACCTTGTCCCAAGCCACTAAAGCCATTCTCTTCTTTTCCTCAACCCCAAACCAAAGAATTTTTTTTTGGATTTTTTCAATAACATTAACAAACTTAACAGGGATTCTGAAGAGACTAAGAGCATAAATAGGAATTCTTTGAAGTGATGCTTAAGAAGTTGTAACTTGATAGCCTAAATTAAGAGAGCGCCTTTCCAACCAGCAAGCTTTGTCTGAAATTTATCCACCAAAGAACTCCAAAAGGAATTAGGGGGAGAGATGCCCAAGGGGGAGGCCAAGGTAGGTAGCAAGAAGAACAACAATCCAAAATTCTAGAATTCTTCTAATTCTATGTTGTCTTTTCTCAGGGGTGTTGATGAAAAACACTTCACTTTTAACCCAGTTGATAAGTTGGCCAGAGGTAGATGCAAACTTGCACAGGGTGTCCTTCAGGATTCTGGCTTCCGAAATACTGGAATACCCCATAATGATGGTATCATCCACAAAGTGCTGGTGGGAGAAGGTGTGATCAGAAGAAGAGGGCCGAAGACCTTTAAAGATACCTCTAGTAACCATACTTTCCATGTACCTACCAAAAAATTCAACCATAATGATGAAGAGAATAGGGGAGATGGGATCCCCTTGCCTCAAACCTCTAGAGGCTTTAAAAAAAGGGGAGGGGGGGGGTCATTAACAAGAACAACAAAGGAGGCAGAGGAGAGAAACTCCTTGAAGAGGTCCACACATCTGTTACAGAAGAAAAAATCCAAGAGAACCTTCTTGAGGAAGGACTAGTCCACCTGGTCATAAGCCTTGGAGAGATCAACCTTGAGAAAAAAACCCTGCTTCTTGGCCATAACAAGGGAATGGATATTCTCATGGACAGTAATTATGGAATCAAGAATTTTCCTTCCTGGCACAAAACCATTCTACTAAAGACTGATCAAGGAGGGAAGGACATTCAAGAGTATGGAGGTGAGGACCTTGGATATGATCTTATAGAAAGAGTTGCATAAATTGATAGGCCTGAACTTATCCATGGAGTCAGCTCCTTGAATTTGGGGGATCAAAGCAATGAAGGTGCCATTAATTTCTTTCAGTAATCTTCTCACCCCAGGAAGTTCTTTAACCCCATTGGAGACATCTTTCCCAACAATATCCCAGAACTCTTGGAAGAAGAACATAGGGAAACCATCAGGACCAAGAGATTTATTGCCCTCAAAAGAAAAGACAACATTTCTGATCTCCAAGTCCGAAGGGATGGAAGTCAAAAAAGCATTCTTATGCTCATCAATAAGGCAAGGAATGTTTTGGAGGAAGTAATTTTGAGAATCATCATCCAAGCTCTGATCCCTACAAAGAAGATCAGAGAAGAATTTTTTTGCCTCATTTCTAATCTCCTCCTCCTTGACTAGCTCCACATTGTCCACCATCAGTTTTTTGATCCTATTAGCAGCTTTGTGTTTGAAAATCTAAGTTAAAGTGCAAGCACATGCTAAATTAATTAATTCAATCAATTAATTAATTAATTAGATCATTATCTCTCCAATTTCTATTTCTATCTTCTAGTTAGCTTTTTCTAAATAAAGCTTTCTTTGTCATCAATTAATTTTCCTCCAATCACCCTTTTTCTTCCTTCAGTTAGCTTTTTCTCAATCAGTTAACTCATTTAATCTATTCAATCTATTCTATTTCACCTCTAAATCAACAGTTCAACTATCAATCAACATTTTAGCTCACCTGAGTTCCACCTCTTGATCAATCTGTTCCACCTTTCAATCAATCTTCTCCAATAATCTATAAATTGAGAATTCAATCTCCATTTTCAATAATCATGAACTTTGAATCTTTGTGTCATTTGCAGGTTGCTAGTGCGATATATAGGATCCACCATACCACAAAGAAGAGAAGAGAAATGGAAGTTATACGTAGTCATGGAATAGGGAGTTTTGACTTATTTACTTTATAATTCCTATTTCTTCCTATTGTGTTATTTCATTGTCTATTTGTTTGGATTATTTAGTTACATAGGGATTTGTGATTTCCCTTTGTTTCTAATTGATATTTAAGGATGAATTTTACATATGACAAAATGATTAACGATATTCAGGAGGAGATTGTAGGTATAGTCAATTCTTTTGATGGTTCACATTCATTGACTACATCTATTGATGGTCAGATTTTGGTTTTGGAAGCTTCAGTTTTAGCTCTTAAGAGGGAAAAGATAAAATCATAAGGAGATCAAGAAGCCTTAGAGGATTGGTGAGCCCCCAGTTGGATTCATTGTGTACATAAGAAGGAGTGTATAGATATGGTTGGTAATCCCACACCGGCATAGCTTAATGAGAAAGAGTCATTTGCCCATATGCTAAATGGACTTGCATCTATTTCTAGCACTTTCTGTATGCAAGAAAAGTGGTCAAATAAAACTCAATATGTGAAAATATTGTAATACTAGTCCACACACACACACAGGACTTCTTGATGCAAGCTATGGAGTAACGTAGTGTTACTCAGCTTCCCAAGGAGGGTCCCATGGTTCTCTATCTCACAATGTCCCTCAAACCAACATTTTTGCTCTCAGATCACTGAGCAAAATGGTTTAGGGATGGAAAATATGAGAACGAGAGATGCTTTGATAGATTTCAGGATGAGATGTGTTAAGCTATGTATGATTTTAGAAATGCAATAAACTAAATAATAAGATGACAAGATCAGTATAAATACTATCCTATCATGCTATATTTAATCTATGATTGAACTAAAATGATAAAGAAAGTAATCTAAGCATGCATATTAGTCTAATTTATGATCTAAAAGAGGCTAAATGATGAGCATATATGAAATGAAAGCTTGAAAGAATTTGAGCATAAGTGTGATGCTTCAAATTTGAAAGATGATTGTTAAGAATGGAGGAATGAGGGCTCTATTTATAGCACAAACAGGGCAATGGATGGTCAGGATTGAAAGGTTTAATCAAGGGCCAGGTTTGAAAGTTGGGGATCCATGTGCACAATTGGCACCAATAACATGGTGACAAGTGTCAACATAGGATTGAGTTGAAAGAAGAGGTTGGAGGCATTAAAGGCCTGAGAAGACCTCATGGTTATCTAAAGGCTAAGGGTCAAGTCTAAGTTAGGCTTACCCACTGGATTACGAGTTAATCCAAGGATAAACCTTTGTGCAAATGATTAAGAGATAATCATGGTCAAAGCATTAATGGCTTGATGAGTCCCTTGGGTTGGATAGAGGTTGAGTCAAAACAAATGTTTTAACCATGTGGGAAGGTTTGAATTAACCATTAATGGTTATTGGAGACTTTAGGGATTAAGTGGTTGAAGGTTGGAAGCCTTTAATGGTTTTCAAAGACTTTAAGGGGTTTTAGTGGTTGAAGGTTGAAAACCTTCAATGGTTATCAAAGACTTTAAGGTTTTTGAGAAGTGACTTCCCTTTGCTTAGGGATGTGACAAAGTTTAGAGGAGGGCTAGGTTAATTAGAAGCAATTAGAAGATTCTAGAAGGGATTAGAAAGGGGTTTGGGATTTTGCAAGCGGATGGAGGGATAATAGGATTTGATTGAATTAAATGTTTTAATTCAATTTGGTTTCCATTTGGGGAGATTAAATAAATTAGATTTATTCAATTTAGGATAACAATTTAATTAAATTTGAATTTAATTAAAAGTGGATAGGAGGATTTATTTGAATAAAATGATTTATTCATTAAATGGATATAGTGAATTTTATTTAAATAAATTGAGTAATTTACTTAATAAAATAGAAGAATGTGGACAATTTAATTAAATTGGATTTAATTAAATAGAGAAATGAACATAAAATATTCATTTAGGAATATGGTCATTTTTATACGTCTACATTTTGCCCCTCTTTGAAGTGACGTGTGTGCACATGTTATTTCAAAGAAAATGATATGTTTTTGTGATTTTATGATCAAATGCAGTTTTTGTTGTGTCACTCTTTTGATTTGCAAGTGGTGCCCCAGATTCGATATGTGATGCCCCCTCGAGAGATGAATCAATTTTGAAATTTTTTGATTTAATTTGATGAAGTTCGTATGATGTGTAGGATTTCGTGTATGTAAAAAGTGTGCAGATTGATTCATCTCTCGATAAGTTATATCTGTTTTGGTATAGGGGAGACCGTGACCATATTACAGGGCCAGTCGGCGAACCCTAATTTCATTTTCCTCCTATAAAAGGGATTTAGGGGTTGATTTAGGTTCATTTGTGCTTTGTTGATTGTGAAGAAAGAGAATTTGCTCTGGAGAGAAAATGTCGATTCCCTATCACAGACACCATTTCGAGCGCGTTCGGAGGTACCGGAGGCCTGTAGCGCGTGGACCACCAGTAAGTCAATGTTTTTGACCCCTTTTTGATTTTTTGTTTTGTCATTTTTGGTCATTTTTTGAATTTCAAAGTTCGGGTATTTCGTTTTAGCGCGTCTAATGTCCACAGTAGCGCATGCGAAGTGTGAAGTAGCGCATCAAGTTTAAATTTAGGAGTTGCGTCCGAAAATCGTAGGTTAGTGCATGAAACTTTTAGGTTAGCGCGTGCAAGGAAAATAGTGCATGTGAGGTATTAGGTAGCGCTTCACGTCAACAGGGTAGTGCGTAGGTGTGACCTAGCACATAGGAGCCGCCGGGGTTCGCATAGGGAAGGGGGTTTAGCGCGTAGGACTAACCTAGTGCATAGGGACTACAGAGGGTCGCATAGGGAAGGTGGTTTAGCGCGTAGGACTAACCTAGTGCATAGGGCTAAACGAGTAGCGCTTAGGAGGGATAGATTAGCGTGTGGACAGAGTCTAGCGCATAGGAGGGGTTAGGTAGCGCAATGAAGGAAAAGAGTAGCGCGTAGACAGAGTTTAGCGCATAGAACAGGTAGATTAGCGCAATGAAGGAAAAGAGTAGCACGTAGACAGAGTCTAGCGCATAGAACAGGTAGATTAGTGCATAGGAAAGACAGCCTAGCGCGGGGTGGTGATTTAGCACATTAAAGTTCTGTTTTAGCGCATCTGAAAAATTTTGCAGTTTTGTCCGAGTTGAAAATTTGTTTTGTTTGTCTGTCGTGTTTTGATGAAATTACCCAATATGAGTGTTTGTATAACTTGTTTTGATGTGCAATTTTTCAAGTTATGTATAGATATCAATCTGTTGTGTTGATAAAAAATGATGTAGTTGCGTGTTTTGTTTTAAGTTCAATGTATGTGAAAGCCTGAGTTATGTTACAAGCCGATATGGGTTGGAAACTTGAGTTGTTTTACAAGCTGATATGGGTGGGAAACTTGAGTTGTTTTACAAGTTTATGTGATTTTGGTACTTGAGTTGTTTTACAAGTTTTGATATGGTTTTTGGAGAACTTGAGTTGTGTTACAAGTTGATATGAAATGATAGGATTTTGAACTTTGATTGTAGATGAGCAAATTGTTTCATGTTGTTGATGTAAGTTTGATTTTGATATCTTTGTGTTGATGTGGAAACTGATATTGGATATGTTTTTGTTTGTTTTGACAGGAGCAATTAGGGGTTGTTCAGTCGAGGGAGAGATTCCCGAGACCATGGACGTTGATACCAAGACTATCACAGGCAGATTTGGATATCATAGAGAGATGTGGATTGACCTCGCTTTTGGATATGCCTCGATTCACTGTGAACCGGGGGCTCTTGACAGTGCTAACAGAGAGGTGGCATAGTGATACGAACACCTTTCATTTTGCCACAGGGGAGATGACAGTGACACCGGAGGATTGCTACTAGATTTTGCGGATTCCTGTAGTAGGGGCACTACTTCCCTATGAGCAGTCAGAGGAGGGCGGCACAGAGGCACTGCACCGCATTTTTCAGGATGACACAGTTTGTGGGTATGAGATTCCTTGGCAGGAGTTTTTGGATTTGGGGTATGCACCGCTGCCATCTGTACTGGCAGGATTCATTGGGGGATTCCTTTGTCCTGATCGCAAGTCAAAGGGATTCTCGGTGGGATGGGGATTGGTTTTGGAGGAGATGGTTATATAGGGGAGGAGGTTTGCATGGGGGTCAGCGATGTTGACTCATTTATACAGGAGTTTACACGAGGTAGTATACCTCGGTTATAGTAGCTTGTCAGCAGGAGTGACCCTATTATAGGTATGGTGCTGGGAGCACATTCCAGTAGCTAGGCCACTGGCAGATAGAGACAGGCCCGTAGGTGCAGCATATGCCTATGGTTACAGAGGCCTAGTTGTCCAGCGTAAGCTGGGCAAGCTAGAGCATTGGAGGAGGGTGTTCGATGATATAGATATGGTCACCTGGAGACCGTATACAGGTTGCGAGGTATGGGCTGAGGATGGGCTGGAGATGCCCTTTGTTTTTATGAGCCGATATCTAATTGGGAGGACCCCATTCGTTATTGAGCGGTTTTTGGTGACCCGAGTTTTGCGACAGTTCGGACGCCAACAGGGGATTCCTCAGGGAGCGTGCCTTTATGCACGGAGGCAGCAGGATGTGGCCGATTGGGGGCCGACTATTGACAGTGCGATGGCCGTGGAGGAGTTTGTGGGGATAGCTGGGTAGGTCTGGGACTATGCCCCAGAGATTCAGGACGTCGAGATGACAGAGGAGTTCGCCCGTTTGTTTGCTGTGCGGGCAGTGGCGAGGATCTCAGATCTAGAGGAGATGAGGCCAACGTTTGATTCAGATGGGGAGGAGGGAGATGGGGGAGATGATGGAGATGATGGAGAGGATGGAGGAGGTAGAGGAGCTAGAGGGAGGTGGGGAGGTAGAGGGGTGGAGAGAGCGGTACGGCAGAGGAGGATTGAGAGGGTGAGAGGAGGATTAGCTATCGGAGCTGGGAGAGAGGGGAGAGTGACGGAGGTGTTGGCGGTATTGGGGGGTGAGGAGGAGATGGTGAGACCAGCACAGAGGAGGAGGGTAGATATACTCCCACCTCCAGTACCGAGGACAGGGCAAGTGGGAGGGGTTCCTCCAGCACAGGGACCACTACAGGTTCGAGTGCTAGGTCATGTGGAGGATGCACAGATCCGGACCCTGCAGATTACCGTTCAGCTGCTGCAGGCGTAGATTTTGACCTATCAGCGGAAGATTTCTCAGTTGACCACTGAGAGAGATACTGAGATAGAGCAGCGAGGATGAGCGGAGGAGGCCTTGGCGAGTGTACAGAGAGCAGCGGCTGGTGGTCCATTGAGAGACACCCTAAGAGAGCTGACACAGAGAGTACAAGAGGTTGAGTATTATAGGTGGCATTATGAGGCTACAGTACCCCGAGATCGACGAGTGGAGAGCTTTGCACAGTCGAGATCGAGTCGATCTCAAACTGCTGGGACACGATCTGAGAGCCGAGGTGTGACGGAGCCGATGAGACAGGACCCTCCTGGAGATCTAGGGGCGAGTGTATATGGAGCAAGACAGGACCCTCCTGGAGATCCAGGGGCAGGTGCAGCTGGAGCGAGACCATCTCCATCAGGAGATAGTCATACTTGAGAGATAGGGTCTCTATTGTATTTTTGAGCAGTTTGTTATTTGTTGTATTGGACACAGTGCGTGAACACATTTTGTACATTTTGATCAGTTTTGAGATATATATATATATATATATATATATATATATATATATATATATATATATATATATATATATATATATATATATATATATATATATATATATATATATACGACACCATTTTGGATCATGTGATGTGTTGATATGGATGCATTTATTTTATGTGATGATGCAATGCTTAAATATATGATGTAATGTTATGATGCAGGATGTATGCTTTTTATATGCTGTGAGATGTATCTTGAAAATGAGATGTATGTTTTATTTATGCTGCTAAATGTATCGTGATATGTAAATGATGTTTAAATGATATGCAAACACGTTGTGAATGATGATGTGCAACTAATTGTAAAATGATATGCAACTGATTTTAAAATGATGTGCAACTAATTGTAAAATGATATGCAACTAATTGTAAAATGATATGCAACTGATTGTTTTTGGAGCGTCTCTCATTCTCATATTTGCCATCTGATACAACCATTGTTTTTCTTTCTTTGTAAATATCAATACTGAGCATTGATTTGTTTAGGATATGTTGAAAATTTATGCAAGCATAATGGTATATTTTGAACCATAATGACCTGAGAAAAATTTACATGATATTTGATTTTGCAAGATAGCACAAGCATCAAGGTATAATTGAACCAGGACGACCTGAGTGCGTATTGCGTAAACAGACAAGATTTGATCATTTGTATGTGTGAAGTGGAATCAAGCCTTCAGTGATATTGGACGTATCACGTCTCGAGGCATGTATTCACACAGTATAAGTGATCGCCTCCCAGACAGAAGACTAAGAAAATATTGGAAGTTCCCCACGATTTCTAGCTATGAAGCATTTAGTGAGACAAGGAAGAGAATGCAATAATGCACAAAGTTCAAAATGCAAACCTAGTTAAGATTTTATGCTATAGTGCAACATTCAGTACTTCAGAAAATCATCCATCCTTGATATTTTCATGTTTTGTTTTTGTGTTGGTTTTTGCGATAAAGCGTAGTTGTTTGTTGGATGTCATGCTGGTGAGATTTGCATTTAGTCTTCATGTCTTGAGTGTTTGTAATATTGATATGATTTACATGCCCCTTGCTGAATGTGCCTCTCAATGTGAATACATACAGTGATTCCAAGCCATGGTGTTTTAGTGGTAGGAGTATATTTATAGATAAATCAAGATATTGACTATGCTAAGTATGTCCTGAATGGATATTTGCTAAGTGTCGGGTGATGGCCGATAGTGTTTGTATGGACAACATGGTATGGAAATAGATAGAGGAGTCGTTCTTTCACCCTTTGTTTTTATTATATTTTGCTTCTTTTTTTTTTTTTTTTTGGGCTTTTTCCGTGCACTAGGCTACTTTTAAGTATAGTACATTTTCAGATGGATGTTGTTAGTTGGTTCGTCGAGCACATCTCCTTCAGAATTTGTTAGCTAATAAGCACCTGATATGATAACATAGGGACCCAACCAGTTAGGTTCAAATTTCCCTTTCTTTTCTCGATCTTGCTGATTTCTTGGATTTTCTTTAAGGACTAGGTCACCAACTTTGAAGTTGCGGGGAATGACTTTGTGATTGTAGCTCCTGCACATGTGTTGCTGATATGCTTTGAGATGAGTATAAGCATGTTGGCATCTTTCATCTAATAGCTCAAGTTCTTGTAGGCGGTTAACTCAATACTCTTCATCTGGGATTAAGCCTTTCAAAGAGACTCTAAGAGATGGGATCTCTACCTCCAGGGGTAAAATAGCCTCGGATCCATATACCAATGAATATGGTGTTGCTCCTGTAGGTGTGCGGATGCTGATTCTGTATGCCCAAAGTGCTGGATTGAGTTGTACATGCCAATCTTTGCCTGCATCATTCACTGTTTTCTTGAGGATTTTCAGTATTGTCTTGTTAGATGCTTTTGCTTGACCATTTCCCTGTGGGCAATATGGTGTAGAGAACCTATGTTGGATTTTGAATTTTTCACATAGTTCTTGGACATCTTGATTTTTGAAGGGCCGTCCATTATCTGTGATGATTGAACTTGGAATACCATATCTGCAGATCAGATAATTGAGGATAAAAGAGGCAATTTGTTTCCCGGTCACCGTGGTCATGGGAACTGCTTCTATCCATTTAGTAAAGTATTTTGTTGCTGTTATAATGAACTTGTGTCCATTTGAAGAGGATGGATGAATTTTGCCAACTAGGTCTAGTCCCCACTGACAAAAGGGCCCTGATGTTGTAAAGGGCTGTAGTTCCTGTGCTGGTGCATGTATTAGATTACCATGGATTTGGCATTTAGGACATTTCTTGGCAAAGTGATATGAATCTTTCTCCATTGTAGGTCAGTAGTATCCCATCCTTAGAAGCTTTTTAGCAAGAGTAGTGCCGCTTGAATGTGTGCCACAAATACCTTCATGAAGCTCGTGTAAAGCCAAATCGGAATCATTACAATCAAGACAATGAAGAAGAGTACCATCGAGACCTCAACGATACAAAGTATCAGCGGTAAGGGTGTAACGGGTAGCTTGTCGGATAAAGTTACGTTTTTGGTTACGGGATTGGTCAATGGGTAAGATATTATTCTTGAGGTAGTCGTATAGTGGTCCATATAGTGGAGAATCTGAACCAGTCAAGGCATAGATAACATGGGATTCAGAGTGGTCATAAGCGGGGGAGAACGGTTGCTCTACCTGGAACTCATAACGACTCTGTTGCTCAGGAATTTGTAGTAGTGAAGTGATTGTAGCCATTGCATCAGTTGCTTTGTTGTTCAACTTTGGTATTTGTTCGAAGGTGATGTGCACAAAATACTGTTTGAAGTCATCCACCATTCGTTTGTAAGGTAGTAGCTTGTCGTCCTTTGTCTGATAGTTGTTATTGATTTGATTAATGACCAGTTGTGAGTCGCCATAGACTTTTAACTCTGTGATTTTCCATTCTATGGCCATTTTGATGCCTATGACCAGTGCTTCATATTCAGCCACATTATTTGTGCATGGAAACATAAGTCTGTATGATTTTGGCATAGTGTGTCCTTCAGGAGTGATGAACAGAATGCCAGCACCTGAACCATGTTGAGTATAGGATCCATCAAAGTATAGGGTCCATTGTTTAGTAGAAAGAGCGAGTACATCCCTGTCTGGAAATTCAACCTCCATGGTTTGTTTGCCTGGTAGCGGTGCTTCAGCCAACTGATCTGCAATTGCTTATCCTTTTATGGCTCATCTTTCTGTGTATTGGATGTCGAATTCACTAAGAATCATGACCCATTTAGCCAATCGGCCTGTAAAAGCGGCCTTGCTGAGTAGATATTTGAGAGGATCAATTTTTGCAACTATCTTGATGGTGTGTGCTAGCATGTAATGTCGGAACTTCTGAGATGCAAAGACCACTGTTAGGCAAGCTTTTTCAATGAATGTATAGTTGAGCTCATAGCCATTCAATGTTCTACTGATTTAGTATATGGCGCGTTCCTTTCCTTGTTGATCTTCTTGTGCCAATAATGCCCCCAGTGAAATATTTGTTGTTGAGATATATAGAATAAGTGGCTTTCCAGTGACTGGTGGTACTAGAAATGGTGGATTCATCAGGTACTATTTGATTTGATAAAAAGATTCTGCACACTTAGCCTCCCATTTGAATGGTATATTTTTGTGTAGAAAATGGTTAAATGGTAGACTTTTATCTGCTAGCTGAGCGATGAATCGTCAGATTGATTGGAGTCATCCCTGTAGAGATCTGAGTTGACTGATATTCCGTGGTGGTGGCATTTCCATAATGGCTTGCACCTTTGCTGGATCAACTTCAATACCCTTAGCTGAGACTATGTAGCCTAGTAACTTGCCTGATGTAACCCCGAAGACACACTTCTTAGGGTTAAGCCTGACTTGGAATTTCTCCAATCGATCAAAGATTTTTGTTAGGATGCCAAGATGTTCTGCTCTGGTGAAGGACTTAGCTAGTAAGTCATCCACGTAGTTTTCCATAAATGTGTGCATCATGTCATGGAATATTGTGGTCATTGCTCTTTGATAAGTGGCCCCTACATTTTTTAAGCCAAAAGGCATGACATTCCAACAGTACGTCCCCCAAGGACAAGTGAATGCTGTTTTATCTTGATCTTCAAGAGCTATCTTGATTTGGTTATAGCCTGAGAAACCATCCATTAGTGAGAGCATTGCATGGCCTGCTGTGAGATCTACAATTATGTCGATACTTGGCAGAGGAAAGTCATCTTTGGGACAAGCTTTGTTGACGTCTCTGAAGTTAGTGCATATTCTGATACTACCATCTAGTTTTGATACTGGAATGATATTGGATATCCACTCTGCATAGTCAATGGGTCGGATGAATCCGACGTCTAATAATTTTTTTAGTTCAGTTTTGACCATGAGTGCCACCTGTGGATTCATCTTTCGTAGCTTTTGCTTGACTGGCTTAACTCCTATAGAGATGGACAAGTGATGCATGATTAAGTGTGGATCTACTCCAGGCATATCAGCATATGACCAAGCAAAGTTGATTTGCTGTTCTTTAAAGAAGATGATGAATGCCGATCTTTCTTCCTCTGTCAGAGATTCTGCAAGATGTATATTTCTGGCTGCTTCTGTGGTACCAATGTTGATTGATTGAGTAGGCTCAATCAATATGGGTGATCGCTCATGAAAGTGCTTAGGAAGAGTGTCAAGTCTCCCATCATTAGGTGCCTTAAAAAGGTTTTCACCCTCTGATGCATCCTTTATTTTTACTTTTTTATGATCTAGAGCTGCCATTGACTGGTTTTCAGCATTAGATTCGTTATTTGATGCATTTTTGCGACTGAGAGACTTGGTACTCCCTGATTGACAGATATCATTATTTCCTTCACTGGTAGAGTTTGTTTCCGGATTTACGGTACATAGGTAGTGGACAATAGATGCATCATCTGGGAAAATAGGTATATCATTTGTTTCCGGTTCGTCCCAGTCGATGAGGTCAGGAAAGACAAGTGGTAAGGAATCGTTGGGTGGATCAAGTTCGGCTACCATAAGTGTTAGGATAGAGTTTTCATGGTGATGGGTCTTGGGTTTAAAGAAATTTAAGATTTCGTCGAGGTCCTCGATGGTATCATCTTCCACATAGACTTGTTCATAATGTTTCTGTTCACTTTCCTGAGCGTCATAGATATTTTGCGGTCCAAATTCAAGAGGTCTATCCTCTACGTTATGTTCTTCCTGAGAAAGGGATATAGAATCAGTATCATCCAGGATATCAGTAGTAGCATTGGAGCAGGTACCCCATTCATATTCATTGGAATCTATCTCATAGGCATCATCCCAGATTCTATCTGTGCTGTAAACAGGTGTGTTGTATGGTGAAAACAAATCTTTGATGATGGATACCATTTTGATGGTTTTGGTGGATTCTGTATCAGATCCGTCTTCTACTTGCTGGATTTGTTCATAGACTGTGCTTCTTCGAGGAGGAATAATGGTATTTGAAGATGTCCTGATTTGTTCTTGAGATATTGGTATTTGAATATGAGCTACTGCTGTGGATAGGGCCCTTTTGTGACTTAGAAGTTTTTCCTGATGTAACTTCTGATCTTGACGTTCCCGTGCCTTGTGGATTGTTTCTACTGATTCAAAAAGTGCTTCCTACCAGGATTCTTCTTTGTATGGTGTCTTTACTTTCCATTGAGGTTTGATAGGTAGGTGAGGCGGCCGCTTCAATAGGAACGTGAGTTTAGAACCCAATCCTGCTTTGTTTCTGCTAGGTTGTGAAGGAAGATCTATAGGTTTAGTGACTCCTTCTTTGTGTTTGCCAATGGGTCCTTTACCGTCATATCCCTTTTGCTTCATGATTAAGTAGCCTTTTCCATACATGTGTGTTGGTAGAACAATGTCCAGAGCAGCTGCTCTATGATTTTCTTCTTCATCTTTGTATAACCAGCTAAGAATATCTTTGTCTTCTGATTCATGTGCTAGAGTACCCAATTGGATGAAGGTACCATCAAATTTAGTGATGGGCTGAGTAGCCAGTTGTGTTGATGTAGTAGGCAAACCATGCAATCTAGGTGAGGTTGGCAATTTTGCCAAACATAAAGGCTCCAAAGAGTATTCTCCCATGCCTTGGTCTTTGATTTGCATTTTCTTCTTGAAGTCTCCCCATAAGGAGTTGGATTTTGCTGTGTATGGATCTGATGTTGAAGATTGCTGCTTTTCTCTATTATGAGGAACCAAACTGTCCTGGGCTGCCCCCATTGCATTGCAATGTTGAAATGGATTATGATCAACAGATATGGAGATTTCTTGTCCATCATAAGGAAACTTGACACACTGGTGATATGTAGAAGGGACTGCTTGCATTTCATGTATCCAGGGTCGTCCTAACAAAATATTGTAGGTTAGATCAATATCTAAGACTTGACAAATAGTATCCTTTTGTACTGGGCCTACTTGAATAGGTAATATTACTGTGCCTTTAGAGGACCGTTCTTCATCATCATATGCTTTTATGGTAATCTTTTTGCAAGGATCAATAGATTCTTCTGAGAAGCCTAATGCACGGATAAGCTTTAAAGTACAGATATTAAGGCCGGCTCCTCCATCTATTAGGACTCTCTTGACTCAGTGTTTGCAAACAATGACTTCAATATGGAGAGGGGCATTATGTGGATGACTCAATGAGGTATTGTCATGCTCTGAGAAGGTGAGGTTATGAGGTCCTGTCATATGGGCGACCATGGCTTGAAATCTGTCTGTATCCAGATTTTGAGGTACATTTGTTTCCAATAATGCTTGCTCCAATATGTCTTTGTGCTTGGGTGATAGTTTCAATAATTCCAGGATGGATATCTGAGCTGGAGTCTTGCATAGTTGGTTAACCAAGTCATATTGGATTTTAGGTGTGGTAGTTGCAGGTGCAGTATGTCCTTTCAAGACGTATTTCTAAGTGCGGGTTGTTACATTGACAGATTCATGATCACGCTGATCTCGGATGGTGATGACATTTACTTGATGATCTTCAGTTGAGATATGATTGATAGTGTTATTGTAGATGTGATTAATACGAGCTCCACGTGTATCATCTGAAGTAGATGCTCCATCTTTGTTGTAATTTGGGAGAGGATTTTTAAAGGCTCCATGATCACCATTTGTTTTGAGACCATCGATCGTTAAATCACCTCGATCAATCATGTCCTGTATTATATGTTTCAATCTCATGCATTCGTTTGTTCTATGACCTTTGTTGTGATGGAAATCACAATAGTGTGAATCATTCCACCAAGGTGGTTTGATTGGGGGTTCATAATTGTTGAGTGGTGGTAAAGAAAGAACCTTGTTTGCCAAAGGTTCTTTGAATGCGGATTCTAGTGATTGTCCTAGTGGTGTGAAGATACGCTTTTGGAAATTGTTCATGTTGTTGCGTGGATTGTTGTTAGGTCCTGGATTCATGTTTTTGCCTTGATTATCGTTGGTGTTGTTTGTGTTGATTTGTCCTTGATCAGTGTTTTGCGCATACGTGTTAGCACTGGGAGTAGCATTTTTAGCATTTTTTGTATTCTGAGGATTTCCAAATAATGCAAGCACTGGTTGTTTCGATTTAAGATCATGTGGTTCGTTGTTGTCTTTGTTTTTGTTTCGAGTCCAAAATCGAGATTTGTCAAAGTTGGTGTTGTTTTGGTTATTGTAGTTTGATGAATTTGTTCCTTCCTTGTAGAATTTGAGTGTTCCCTTTTTGACACATGCTTCCTCCACTTGAATGCCATTTTCAATCAATTTAGCGAAATATGGTATGCATTGAAGTTTTAGTCTATAACTCATTTCGCCATTCAAGTTATCAATGAAGATTTCCATTTTCTCCTTTTTAGGAATATCTCGAGGATATCTGGAGACCATGCGTCTCCAGCGTTGAAGGAACGCCATGAATGTTTCATTGTTCTTTTGTTTGGTGTTGCAAACATCTAGCATGGTTATGGCATGTTGGATGTTGTAGGAATAGTGGGTTATGAATTTGTTAACCAATTCATCAAATGATCTAACAGGCGGTGAAATTTTGGATAACCATTCCATAGTATGCCCTCCCAAGCTTCTGGGGAATAACCTCATCAAATAGGTGTCATCATGAGCAAATTCCAGGCTCAGTGTGCAAAATTCTCGAACATGATCTCTGGGATCACTTTTCCCATCATATTTATCAAATTTGGGAACGTCTGAGTTTGGAGGAAAAGGCACCATGTTCAAGCTTCTGTCAAATGGATAAGGACAGATTTCATTTAAAGAGTACCGCACTGTTGTCCCTTGTTACATATCTTGTATTTGCCTTTGCAACATTTGCATTTGTTGAGTAAGAGCAATCAAGGGTGCATTATCTTGCCGAGGAAAAAGTTCTTGCCTTGTATTGGTTCTTAGCTGAAAAGGAGTGGTAAATGGTATATGTTGCTCTGGTGTTTCTAGTTCAGGTATACGCATTTCTGGTATGTGTTGTTCTGGAATGTGTTGTTCAAAGTTATGTTGTTCAGGTATGTGAGTTTCTTCTTCTCGGTTTTGTTCTTGAGATGCATATTGCCGAGATCCGGTTTGAAAAAGATTTGGGTCGAAATCTTCAGGAAGTTTAACGCCCTTGCTTGTGAGCATCAACAGATATTTTTCCTTGTCATTTTCCATGAGCTTTTCGACAAGTTTTTGGAAGGAGGGATTTACTTGACATTCCCGAAGAAGGGCTTCAGTAATTTCAGGTTCTTCTACAGGCGGAACTTCAAAAGGATTTGATAATCTGCGATTCATACTTGATTCTGCGTGTGCCTCGCTTTGTTTGTCTCGTTGAGAGTGAGTAACAGGCATTTTAATAGAAGCTTTCAGTGATGAAAGGTAAAAAAGCGTCCTCGATGTGTTTCTCGGGCGTTGGTGGTTCTGGTCGAGATGTGTTATATGTGATGCACTCGTTGGGCAAGAATGCTGGATTGATTTTTCCGCCACGGTTTATGGTTTGATTAAAAGCAGACTTTTAATAGTATGCTCTTGTCTTCAAGGGTTCCTTGTCAAATTCGCTAGATTTGTTTTGGATATAACGTTTGACGTGATGAAGGAATACCCGATGAGATTTGAAGAGTTGACGATTGATGTATAAAAACTTATTTTGCTTGATGAATTTGGAAAAACTAGGTTGTCGTTTCTTTAACGTGATGTTACGATAGAGGTTCTTTCTTCTCAGAATAAGGGGATTAGTCATGCAAGAGTGATCAATGATTTCCTTTGATTGGTTTGGATTCAGTTGATTCTTGTTTTGGAAATTTCAAATCTTACTTTATCAGAGTGAAGGCTGCCCCTTCACGATAAAGTGTGTCAAATGATATGGATAAAAGCTTCCCGATCTGGAAACTAGATTTGACGATTTGAGAATTTTTAAACAAGTGTTTTGAGATAGAAATCCATAAGATGGTAAAGGATTTTGATGACACTGATGATGAAAATTTTCTGGATTATGATAGGAGAGACATCCTCTATTGTGCGATTTGTTTCGGATTCGGACAACTTTGTTTAACACAAATTTAGCTTGAGAAAAGTTTTTAATAGTTTGTTTTTGTCTCTCCGGTTTGATAAAAGATGATTTTTTGATGAAAAAAAGTCTTTAAAATGTTTTTGAAATTTTCAAAAATTTTCAGTTTTGGACTTCTCTATTTTTCGATCTTAGTCACGTGCTAAAACAGAGTTTACATGCGCTACTGAATTTACCTGCTGCGCTAAAGGAATGAGCACACGTGCTAATATGCCCCAAGATACACGCTAAAATTTGGATTTTGGAAAATTTTTGTTGTAATTGGTGAAAAATCTACGCGCTAGACTGGGCTTCAAATGCGCTAACTGTTGGAGTATATGCACTACAATATGGTTTCTACGCACTAAGCTATTTCTTCCACGTGCTAAAGTTAGATCTGTTGAAATTTTTTGTTGAATTTTTTGAAAAAGTTACGCGCTACACTGGGCCTAATGCGCGCTAGCTGTTTGAGTAGATGCGCTAATTTATGTATGCTACGCGCTAGGATGTGGCTGCCATGCGCTAAAAGTAGGATTGTTGAAAATGGCTATTGAATTTTTCAAAAAAGTTACGCGCTACACTGTGCTTGTGAAGCGCTAACTGTTTTTCTTTATGCGCTAATCTTTGGTTCCTACGCGCTAAGAGGTCGCTATGACGCGCTCGACTGTGTTGTGGATGCGCTAAAGGATTGTATACTGGTTTGCCTAATGATAAAACGCTACTGTTTTAATTCCACGCGCTAATTTGAGGATTGGATGCGCTAGTAAAAGTCTTCTATGCACTAAGATGTTGTTCTGATGCGCTAGACTGCCCTGATTTTTTTGGTTTGGGTGTTTTCTTGAGATTTTTGATTTTTGTTGAGAATTTTTCAAGTGCGATGGATGATTTTCTGAAGTAATAAATGCAAGCACGGCACAAAAAGTACAACCATTTTGCCTAATCTAACAAAAAAGTGTATGTTCTGCGAGGATGTGTTCAAATCCCCAATGTTTTAACAGGTTTGGATACAAGTAATACACTTCAGAAAGACTCTTTATTCAAGGGTCATAAATAACATCATAGCCCACTAGTCTCGATACTCCGTTAGCTCAAACAGCCATGTCACCCCCTAGGGGGCGCCCATTTTTTTGCCTTTTGCCAGAAGTTAACCCAAAGTGAATTGCTTCACAGTTGAGTAGTTATCTTGGGAGATATATGGTGAGTAATCTTGGGGGCGGATTCTTCCCCACCCTTGCACTATGATGTTACAAATGTTTGGTTATTGACTCGGTTCAAAGCTTCTAATTCTATGGTTTGTAATCAGACTTCCCTTTCGGCCGTCAGTGATAAACTCCCTCAGTGGTCGTGGGTTTGAGCCCCACGGTGGGCACCAGAAATGTATGCGGGAAAAGTGGTCAAATAAAACTCAATATGTGAAAATATTGTAATACTAGTCCACACACACACACAGGACTTCTTGATGCAAGCTATGGAGTAACGTAGTGTTACTCAGCTTCCCAAGGAGGGTCCCATGGTTCTCTATCTCCCAATGTCCCTCAAACCAACGTTTTTGCTCTCAGATCACTGAGCAAAATGGTTTAGGGATGGAAAATATGAGAACGAGAGATGCTTTGATAGATTTTAGGATGAGATGTGTTAAGCTATGTATGATTTTAGAAATGCAATAAACTAAATAATAAGATGACAAGATTAGTATAAATACTATCCTAGCATGCTATATTTAATCTATGATTGAACTAAAATGATAAAGAAAGTAATCTAAGCATGCATATTAGTCTAATTTATGATCTAAAAGAGGCTAAATGATGAGCATATATGAAATGAAAGCTTGAAAGAATTTGAGCATAAGTGCGATGCTTCAAATTTGAAAAATGATTGTTAAGAATGGAGGAATGAGGGCTCTATTTATAGCACAAACAGGGCAATGGATGGTCAGGATTGAAAGGTTTAATCAAGGGCCAGGTTTGAAAGTTGGGGATCCATGTGCACAATTGGCACCAATAACATGGTGACAAGTGTCAACATAGGATTGAGTTGAAAGAAGAGGTTGGAGGCATTAAAGGCCTGAGAAGACCTCATGGTTATCTAAAGGCTAAGGGTCAAGTCTAAGTTAGGCTTACCCACTGGATTAAGAGTTAATCCAAGGATAAACCTTTGTGCAAATGATTAAGAGATAATCATGGTCAAAGCATTAATGGCTTGATGAGACCCTTGGGTTGGATAGAGGTTGAGTCAAAACAAATGTTTTAACCATGTGGGAAGGTTTGAATTAACCATTAATGGTTATTGGAGACTTTAGGGATTAAGTGGTTGAAGGTTGGAAGCCTTTAATGGTTTTCAAAGACTTTAAGGGGTTTTAGTGGTTGAAGGTTGAAAACCTTTAATGGTTATCAAAGACTTTAAGGTTTTTGAGAAGTGACTTCCCTTTGCTTAGGGATGTGACAAAGTTTAGAGGAGGGTTCGGTTAATTAGAAGCAATTAGAAGATTCGAGAAGGGATTAGAAAGGGGTTTGGGATTTTGCAAGTGGATGGAGGGATAATAGGATTTGATTGAATTAAATGTTTTAATTCAATTTGGTTGCCATTTGGGGAAATTAAATAAATTAGATTTATTCAATTTAGGATAACTATTTAATTAAATTTGAATTTAATTAAAAGTGGATAGGAGGATTTATTTGAATAAAATGATTTATTCATTAAATGGATATAGTGAATGTTATTTAAATAAATTGAGTAATTTACTTAATAAAATAGAAGAATGTGGACAATTTAATTAAATTGGATTTAATTAAATAGAGAAATGAACATAAAATATTCATTTAGGAATATGGTCATTTTTATACGTCTACACTTTCAAATCAGGTTGGGATACTTATCTAGAAATTTTGGAGAAGGCCTATCTGGAAATTTTCAAATATATTCAGCTCTGGTAAGGTATATTCTTGGGACATTCTTTGTGCAGTATTTCATTCTTCGTCCCAGTTTTTGGTATTTTTGGCATTGATGTCAAATGGGGAGTATAGGTGAAAAATATTTAGGAGATATGGAGGTATGGAGTACATTGTTTTAGATGGATATTCAGCTTAGGGGGAGTAGGCTTAGGATGAAACCAATAGATGGAAACCATGATCATTTTTCACTGAGTGTTGCCATCAATGCCAAAGGGGGAGATTGTTGGCAATTGGCACTCAATTTGGTTGGTTTCAATATGTTGTCATTTATGGAAACATGGCAACATGTTCTGGCTTCATATTTTGTTTTAGTAGTGTACCAACAAAAAATTCACCGACACTAGCACCGACAAGTTAGAAGGAATTCTTTGGTTATTGGCATTGCAGGCCAACATGGTTTACATTCAGGTTATCGGTATTGGAGGCCATCATCATTTTGGGAGATCCAACATCGGCAATTGTTTTTGATATTCATGTATTTATGTTATTGAGCCAACATTTTTATTCAAATTGTAATTATTTTTGTAAGCTGACATAAGGCATGATGATTTGTAAAGGGTATATAGGTCAGTTGGTTAGATCATTTTGTAATGTGTAGGATGTAAGGTTATGGAATGTAATGTAGATGCAAAATATATGATAGAGATAATGTATGTGTGGATATTTATGTAAGAGGGTATTTTGGTAAGGGTTTAGGGTTTCAGACTGGAACAAACAGAGCTTAACCAGAATTGTATTCAGGAATAGAAGATGCTACCTTTGTAGTTCAATCATTTCTCCGGATTGTAGTCTGGATTTGTATATAGTCAGTAAGGTTCTTTTTGTGATTGAGCGGTGTGCTCTAGGCTCTAATCTTTCCTACAAGTGCAGGCCCCTATATTTTGTAATATCTCTTCATATGGCCAGTGGAATGATATTGTGGGTCACAAATCTTGTTGTGTTTTTCCCTCTTTGAGGTTTTCCATGTACAATTGTTTGTGTTATGGTATTTATTTGTGCAATTGGATTATTGGTTTCTTTACTTCATTCAATCTTATATGTACCGGTATACCAGTTGGTGAATGCATGTTTTAATAAGGTTAAATTTGAGAATTCCAGTAGAACACTGATTCACCCCCCCTCTCAGTGTTCTTGGACTCCAACAAAACGTATGAAGTGTATTGTAATAGCGTGTAAGCCATTTTTTTTTGTAAGGCATGTATAGATGACTTGATTGAGATATGAATCGATATATATATATATATATATATATATATATATATATATATATATATATATATATATATATATATATATATATATATATATATATATATATATATATATATATATATATATATATATATATATATATGAGATGTATTCCATGACATGCAAATGTATGTAAGAGAGATATAGTTCAAGGGTAAAAGCACAAACCTGTGTCACATTTCAGACTATCTTATCAGCACAAGTGAATTTAAGTAATTCTAACTAAAAGTTAATTTTAGTCAAACATATAGTCTATATAGATTCATTATAGGTAATTTATATATGGACCACAACTTTTCCAATTGAAAGTGTCTACTAAATATATATTTTATACCACTTTGGATCTAATTGCCCCAAAAAAATAAAAAATACAAAAATACAAAAACTCGATGTTTCAACAACTCCTACTCTTATAAATAAATTTTTTTTTGAAATGTAAAAATACCCTTTTATAGATCTATAAGTGAATTTTCCAAAATATATATCTTTTAATATTTTAATTAGTTTTTATATTTTATATTTTACTTTTATTAAAAGTAGGTCATCAACACTAAAATATAAGGTTGATTATCTTGTCAAGGAAAAATACTAAAACTTATTTAAAATTTTTGAAAAAAATACGATGTTGTAGAGAAAGGAATATATGTCAAGGTGATATAATTATTTTCTACTTTGGATAAATAATTTAGAAAAAAGCTAGTGGGAATTGGAAAGAGTTATATTTCAGCACACACAACTTTTCAAATTTATTGAAAAATATATATTTATAAAAAATAGTAAAAAATATATCCATGCAAAAAAGTTTCAAGGTATCAATATACACAAAAAAATTAATGAAAAAAAAGTAAAATTTTCTAAATAAAGTGTGGTGGCTTGTGTAACTTCAATTTTAGCATTTTATTAGCAACTAAATTATAGTGTTTACATTATAAAAAACTACATTCAAATAATTTTTTAAAATTTTGTTAAAATTATAAACATAAAATGCACAAAAGAATATAAATTTTATTACTTTACATCATTTCAAAATTCAAAATATATATTTCAAATTCTATTGATTTACTTTAAAAATTTGAATAAGCATTGACCATTTCCTTTATAAAAGTGTGACACAGCTTTGTACTTTTACCTAGAAGGAAATTGAGATAATAGAGACAAAAGTGTGACATAGTGATTAGATGTGATTGAAGCAGATAGTTGAAGAGTGTATGAAGTGTGAGAAGTATATCTAGTGAGCTTAGTTGGAACTATAATTCATGCATATGTAAGATCCAATCTGAGTAGCTCATTATGTTTGTTCTCTTTTAGACAATAACCCTATTGGTAGTGAGCCTTGAAGTGAGAACTTGTAATATTCTATAACTAGTCATTATATTGAGAGTTAACCCTCTTTGTGGTTTTTCCCTAATAACTTTACACACAAAAATTTGGTGTTCTCTTGTGTATGTGGATGTGGATGATATCTTTGTTTTGTTGTTCATTTAATCATTTCTAATAAAAGTGATTCTGCAAAATAATAATAAATATATTCAAGGCCACCCCCAATATTCTAGCTATTCAGTTCAATCTTGTCATGGAAAATTGACCATATAGAGAGATCTTGATGCTTGCAATGATAGATGAAGTACTCCTAGTGACAATCAAGTCATCAACATAGAGAGCCAAGAAAAGAAGAGCGCCCTCCTACCTCAAAATGTAGAAATTCAGATCTGAGTGGCATCTAGAGAGCCCAATGGAGAGAGAAAATGAGTCCAGTTTTGCATACCAACCCTAAGGGGCCTATTTGAGGCCATAAAGAGGCTTCCTTAATCTACAAATCAATGAATAATCCTTAACAAATCCATACGATTTCTCCATGTATATCTACTCATATAGATCCCCATGAAAAAATGCACTCTTCACATTTATTTAATGTACAACCCAACCTTGAGTTGAAACAATAACAAGTATTAAGAAAATGGAGTTCATCTTGGCTATGAGGGAAAAGGTCTCAATGTAGTCAACACTAGGAACCTACAAGAAAACTTTGGCCACAAGTCATGCTTTGAACTTGTTAACTGATCCATTTGCAAAAAAATGGTCTAATAAATCCACTTACATCATCCTAAATTTCTTCCCTTAGGAAGTGGAACAAGATCCCTTTTATTTTTAATCAGGGAGATGTACTCTTCCTCCATTACTGAATCCCACTCAGCAATAACAAGTATTAGGCAAACGGAGTTCATCTTGGCTTTGGGGGCAAAGGCCTAAGTGTAGTCAAGACCAAGAACTTCCTTGAGTTACAACAATTTAGTAATTATTAGGAAAATTGATTTTATCTTGGCTATGAGGGAAAAGGTCTCAATGAATTCAACACAAGGAACTTGCAATAAACCTTTGGCCACAAGTCATTCTTTAAACTTGTCAACTGGCCCATCTGCAACAAATTTGGTCTAATAGATCCACTTACCCTGCACTAACTTTCCTCCCTTAGGAAATAGAACAAGATCCCATGTGTTGTTTTGAATCAAGGAGTTATACTCTTCATTACTAAATCCCACTTAGCAATTTATCTGATTCTTAATGAAATTACTCTGGATATGAAGCTGTGACAATGAAGGAATGCAAAATTTCCTGATGTTATGACCAAGTCCTTTGATTACCTGAGAGATCTCCTACAAGAGTTCCACAGACTCAAGTTTCTAATGAGCCCAAAGAGGCCTATGTGGAGATGAAGGGGGAGAATCCTCATCTTCTAAATTTGAACACTATGAAAAGGAAGATGATTTCTCATGATCAACTCTATGAGTAGAGGCATCTAGGGGAAAATCACTTAAGTCACTATCTGATTCCATGGTGGAGGAAGGAAGATGATAGGAAGAGCTAAGAGAGATTTATTCAAATTGTACACTTCATTCAATGAAGAGCTCACATGTCTCAAGATCCATAAGTTGGTACCCTTTAACACATTAGAATAACCAATAAAGAGATAAGGCTGACTTTGAGGTTCAAGGGCCTTGTGCTTCTCAAAAGGAATGTGAGCCTATACCGAGGAGCCAAAAACTCTGAAGTGTCATACAATAGGTTTCCTACTAGACCAAGCTTCAAAAGGATTAATTCCCTTCAATTCCTTATGTGGAACTTTGTTCTATATGTTAGTAGCATAGTTGATATATTTTTCCCAATACTTGGGTACAAGGGAGCATGTGTGGATCATGTAGCTAGCCATCTCTTCCAGGGACATACTTTTCCTCTCTAGCACATGATTCTACTAAGGTGTAAAAGTGATAGTATGCTAAAGATCTATTCATTCAAGAGTGTAAAATTGTTCAAAGCATTATCTCACTTATTCTCTACCATTTTCAGTGTGAAAAATCCTAACAACCTTCCCAGATTCTTTCTTGACACGAGCCTTGAACTCATAGAATTGTTTAGAAACTTATCATTTTTATTGAAGAAAGTAGACCTAGGTGTATCAAGAAAAATCATCAATAAAAGTGATCAAGTAGTGAGCCTTAATGAAAGACAAGGATGGACATAAAGCACAACCCGAAGAAACTCCATCTAATAAATTACTCCGAGGAATACTTGTTACCATATCTTGCATGCTAACCTACTGAAAATAGAAGAAGTTGAGATGACCAAAGTACTCATGCCAAATATTTCTCACAAAATCTAAATCGGTGAGAAAGGCAATAGAATGTGAATTGGGTACAAAATGAGAGAAATAATACAATCAAGACTCATGGTCAACCTTACCAACTGCAAGAAGTGTATTATCTTCAATATTCTTGATAGCCACAAATTTAAGAGTGAACTAAGTTTTTCTTCCATTATGGGCAATCTCATAGATGGAGAGAAGGTTCCAGGGTAAGAAATTTGGCAGACAAAAGACATCCTTAAATGTACCAATGTCAACATCAACATAACCTTTCTCGATGACTTCAACAAGAGAGTCATCCCCAATGAGAATGTGGGGTAACAGACAAGGCTCTAACAAAGAAAATTATTCTCTGACAAAACCCATGTGATGTGATGCACCTGAGTCAAGAATCTACCATTGTGAATAATATGCAATAGCAACAAGTGTTGTTGCTTTCCCTTTGCCTATTTTGGAAGAAGGTGTAGTTGAGAATTGCAGACCAATAGAAGAACGTTGATTAATGTTGTTCTTTGAGAGAAGATGCTTTGGCTCATCAATTTGATTTTTATGACAAGAGTGTTCCTCATTACCAACTTTCTTATTGTAACAAAAAGTTGGTTTTTCCTTTTTCTTAGTATTCCCTTTTGAAGAAGAGGAGTTGGTGTCTGCTTTTGGGGAAGACAATGACTGTGCTTGATCATTTTATGTCTTCTTCTTGAACATCTATTTCTTGTCATGTTTCCCTAACTCATTTTGTCCATTTGACTAATTGGCCAATAAATCCTAAGACTAATATGAATCCAGAATCCCCATTCAAAGAAGCTTTCATTGTTCTTGCATCAACAATTCATAAAAAGAAGCAAAACAAGGCATTATATAAGAAGAGCCCATAGTCAATTTAATGAGTCTGAAAATGAGAAACAAAAGTTTCATATTCAGGTCCAAGTTTTTTAATAGTACTTAAGACAAGTTGAATGTCCTTTTTCTCTATGGCACATGCTTTAAATTGTTCTCTTAAATCATTAACTTATGTTATAAAGTCTAAGATATTGTCAAAAGACTTAGTATCAAGTGCCATTAGTTGATTATCAAGTCGATATCCCTTAATTTCATTACTTGTCCCATACAAAGTTCTTAATTTGTCCCATGCATCATGTAAATTATCACAACCATCAAGTTGAAACATTATATCAAGGGACACTAAATTCCTAAGAAAACCTAGAGATTTTGTTTGTTCAATCATCCAGAGTATTTTTTCCGTAGCATCTATGGGATCACTTATCTTATTTTCAACATATGGTGTATAACCTTGTTGCATTAAGAAGTTCCATGCATTTTGTTGCCAATTGTTGTGGTTATTTGGTGTTACCAATATAAACTTAGCATTACCAATTTGTGAAAGGAAAGGAGAGCACAAGAATAAATAAAAAATATAATTACACGAGGAGACCCCCTTGAATTACTCAATCAAGAAGTCCCCTATAGAAAAATAATTTCGCACTTTATAAGTAGTGCAATTACAAATGCCACTAGCTATAAAAATATAAGTGAGCTTGACTTTAATGCCTTTACAAGATCTCACAAAATGAGCACATATTTATATTATAGATTTAGGCACTAAACTAGATAAAATAAATTGCATTAATATGAAGTAAACAAAAAAAATACACTTTCAAAAAAATAATTGCCTTGATTTGAGATTGTATGTAAAATTAGAGCAAAAACAAGATACCTTTAGCAATCCAACAACTTGCAGCATGAAAATCATGTAGCTTTAGAAATTCGGGCATAAAAATCAAGGCGATTGTGCAAAAAAATTGGCACAAAATTAAGGCGACTATAAAAATTTGGCACAAAAATTGAGGTGATTGTATAGAAATTTGCCACAAAAATTGAGGTAGCTATAAAATATTTGGCATGGGAATTGATGAGACTGTATAGAAATATGGCATGAAAATTGAGTCAATCATACAAAAGTCTTTCAAAAATAAAAACCTTAAAAAAACTCCCAAAATATTTTATCTTTGATTTTTGACAAATTTATATGAAAATAGGAGTTTTGGGGCCTACTTGATGCAATGGCGTAGCCTATTTTGCCTCACCCCATTTTTTAACAGATCATGAATATCACCAAGCAGCTTAAAAAGTCCTACAACTAGCAAGCCAACACAAGAACCCCCCAGAAACTATTTTTTCTCCATACTTTTTTGTTTCTCTAATTAAAGAGAAGAGCATAGTCATGTGCTTCAATAAACAATAACCCTACATTCTCAGTTTTCTTTAATAAAATACTAATCCACAACTCATAACTGCCTTGATGCTAGCATTTGACGTAGACATCTATGTGGTGTTTTGTAGCCTCATACGGACCACGAATATAATAGAATCAAAAATAAAAAAACCCAACTCTATCCTTTAGATAACTTGCAAAACCCAGAAGTTAAAAATGTGACAATGAAAAACAAATAACAAATTTAAACATAAATCAATATGAATGAAATATATAAAGCACAAGTAAACCCTCAAGTATTGAAATACTTCTAATAAATTTTTACACAAGAAGAAGAGGAAAAATATTTGGGGTTGTTTGGAGACTTGCCTTAGTCAAGACCTTGTTTTGGTGTTTCCACCTCTACAACAACTAGATAGATAGATAAAAATGTAAATAAAAAAGATAAATGATTCAAAAGATAAGGGATGTGATGAATCCCCAAGCTGCAAGTTGAAAAAGATTATTGTGAGAGCTTGAGAGTGTTGCAACAAACTAGAGCCTGTTGTAGCAAGCGAGAGAGAAAGAGAAAGTTGTGAGAGTCAAGAGAACAAGAGAGAGCTAGAGATATTTCCTTGAAGGAACTAGAGAGATTGAATGGGAGAAAAGATAGATTTAAAATGATAAAATCCAATGGAAAAGAGGGATGGTGAGCCAGTTAGAAGATTATAATTTGTTTACACCGACCAAGATAGGTGACAAGTGTTGAAATGCACAAAATCGATATTTGAATGTTAAGATGTCATAGGACAAATGTGTAGTGAGTAGACATCCATGTGATGTGTTAGTGTCCAGATAAATCACACTAAAAAATGAATGGCAAGGAAACCCATGGCTAAAATGAAATTGAAGTTGAAAGATAGGTGCTAGAAAAATTGTCCTGAGCATCTTGAGAGGGAAAAGGTTGATGCAAGGGCTAAAATGAGCCTACTCAAAAGGTATGGGAATGGACACTAAAGTGGCTACAAAATTTTAGGTGGAATCACAAAGGTGTATGCATCTTTTGACACTACAGGGATGTTGTGCATAAGGGTTTGATTTTATTGTAGAAATAATAAATAGACATTGTTAGTGTAAATGAGGTCAATATCCATCTAGTTAGTTGGTCACCTTTTCTAGGTTGATCAATTCAAAATTATTGTAGGTTTATTTAGAGTCTTTTCTCCTATTTGTATCACCTCATGTGGACTTCGCACATGTCCTCATATATCATGTGGGCTAACATGTGTTGCACATTTGGACGGGTAGTGAAGCAGTCACCGACTAGGAGGGACCTCAAAGAGATCAATCCAGACCAGTTAGAAAGAGTAAACACAACAGAAGCACAAAGATACGATGGAGGCAATGCAAAACAAATTGTTTTATTTAATGAAAACTGATTACAACCAACCAGTAACAATCGGGTTACAGAAACTGACTCAAAGGCCTGCTAAAACATGCTAAAAGTACATAATAGGTCACAACTGAGACCTTCAATCTTAAGATATATCTTCTACACTCAGTCAAACTACTTGATTACATTCTAATGCTCAATTAAAATGATTTATATGATCTAAGGGGATCTGGTCGGCCCAAAAAGGGATCAAAACTCAAAGAACAAGACCTATCATGTAAAACCAACAAGGTCGGCCTCCGCCAAGAGATTCCTCCAGAAAATCCAAAGGATGAAGTGTAGATCATGGGAAAAGTTCAGCCACACGCAAAGGAACATCAAAATCAATTCTCAGGGCTCCACAAGCTACGGAAGGGGTCTGGTAGATCACAAATGCAAATAGGTCTAGGCAACCAATAATAGGAAACTGTCAACCGGTAATGGGAAACTGTCATGGAAACTGATAGCGATAACTTGCCGAAAAATGACCCAAATGCTCCATGGTTTGGGAATAAGGAAGATGATCAAGTATTCAAGTATAAGCCAAATCGACAGGATCTGGTGAGCCAGATTTGGGACATATATAAATAAATTCTAAAACTGCAAACAAAAAACAAAACAGAAAGGAAAATATTTTTGGTTGATGCAAGATCGCTATGAAATGGGGATGATCCTACATTATACATTTGGGGTTATTGAAAAAGTGAGTCTCTTACTTTGTTGGGGTCAGAGGAAAACCAAGATTTTCTACCTCTACCTAAGAAATCCAAGATGAATCTTTAACTGGTATGTCCCTCCAATTCACAAGATACTCCTTATACTGACTACTCTAGGTACTACGCCCAATCCTACTATCGAAAATGTCTTCAATCTGATCCGATCCCTTCCGAGGGAATATTTTCTCTAAGTATGCAATACTATCCTCACTAAAATATGATTCATGATACTCATGAAGATCTACAATGTTGAACACAGGTGAAATACTCAGTCTATCTGGTAACTCCACTTCATATGAATTCCCAGAACTGAACTTCCTCAAAATCCTGCAAGGTCCAAACTTTTTCATCTGCAATTTGTGATAAGTTCCAACCGGGAATCTTTCTTTTCTCAGATATACCATCACTTCACCGACAACTTAAAATTCCTTATGTCTCCTCTTCTCATCTACCTTCTCTTTATACTTGTTAATGTCCTCCAAATGCTTCTTAACCTGAATATGCAAGGCTGCCATGTGATTTGCAAAGTCTTCTGCTTCTAAACTTCTCTGGTCTTCACTGTTAATATCTCTTAATTGTGATATACCTCTAGGATGCACTCTGATAATGATATCAAAAGGTGTTCTTCAAGTAGGTTCTTGTTTAGTGAATTGTTGTAGGCAAACTCTTCTTGTGCAAGGATCAAATTCCAACTTCTGGTTTTATCTCCAACTAAACATCTCAAAAAAATTCCCAAGCTCTGGTTAACTACTTTTGTCTATCCATCAGTCTATGGATGAAAAGTAGATTTGAACTTCAAATTTTTCTTCATGTTCTTCCAAAGTGTTCTCCACAAATAGCCAACAAACTTAGTGTCTTTGTCTGAAACTATGCTCTTAGGTAATCCATGCAATCTCACTACTTCCTTGAAAAATAGGTCTACTACATGCAATTCATTTGATGTCTTTTTACAAAGTATGAAATGAGTCATCTTTGAGAATCTATCCACTACCAAAAATATAGAATCATTCCCACTCGGTGTTTTAGGGAATCCAAGTATGAAATCTATGCTTATATCCTCCTAAGGTCTTACTGGTACTATCAAAGGTTTATACAATCCCACATTCTAACTACTACCCTTTGTAACTTGACAAACTCTACAAATTTGCACATATTTGCTAACATCCTGATGAATATGGGGCCAAAAGCACTTCTCACTCACAAATGCTACTATTTGGTCAATACCAAAATGACCGGCTAATCCTTGACTGTGTTCCTCGTTTATCAGATTATCCCTCATATAACTCTTAGGTATGTATAACTGAACTCCTCTGAATAACATCCCATCTTGAATGAAGTAATCCAACCACTTGCTTCTATCTACCATAACTGGTTCTCTACATGTTGTCCAAGGTTCTACAAAATTCAGGTCATCATCATACAAAGTCTTCAATTCCTCAAATCCTAATACTGTCATTCTCATCTTTGTCAACAAATTCCTTCTCCTACTCAATGCATCAACAACTTCTTTAGATTTCCCAATTCTATGTTTCAACATAAAGGTGTAACTTTGCAAAAATTCTACCCATCTCATATATCTCTGATTCAACTTACTTTGACTATTCAAATATTGCAAAGCTTGATGATCTGTATACAACACAAACTCCTTAGGCAACAGGTAATGTCTCCACTTCTTCAAGGCTTTAACTATGGCATAAAAATCCTAATCATAGACTAAATATCTCCTCTGGGCATCATTCAATTTCTCACTAAAATAAGATACTACTCCCCCTTCCCGACTCAAGATTGCTCCTATTGTTGTTCCCCTTGCACCACAATCCACTTGAAATACTTTATTAAAATCCAGTAAAGCTAACATAGGCTGCTCAATCACTTTCTACTTCAACAGTTCAAAAATTTTGTTTTCTCCAGTGGTCCACTTGAATTCCTTCTAATCTCCCCTCATGGTCTCAATCATAGGGTTACAAATTGAACTGAAATTTCTAATGAACTTCCGGTAGAAACTAGCCAATTCATGAAATGATCTTACCTCTCCAATTCTTTCCGGTGTAGGTCACTCAACAGTTGCTTTTACTTTCTTAGGGTCCATCTTCAAACAATACTCAAATATCATAAATCCCAAATAGACTAACTCATCCTTCATGAAAGTACACTTCTTAATATTTATCAGCAACTTTTCTTCTCTCAACCTCCACAAAACTTGTCTCAAATGCAACAAATGCTCCTCTTTTGTCTTACTAAAAATCAGAATGTCATCTAAATTTATAATAACAAACTTACCCAATAATTTCTTCAATACCTCATTCATCAGCCTCATGAAAGTACTTGGTGCATTAGTTAACCTAAAATACATCACCAACCATTCATACAATCCTTCATTATTCTTGAATGTTGTCTTCCACTCATCTCCTTCCTTGATCGTGATTTGATGATATCCACTCTTCAAATCTATCTTTATAAAGTATTTGGATCCACTCAAATAGTCCATTAAGTCATCCATCCTAGGAAAAGGAAACCCGTATTTCAATGTGATCTTGTTTATTGCTCTAGAATCAATACACATTCTCCATTTTCCATTATCCATTCTTCTTAGGTGCTGATACTATTGGTACTGCACAAGGGCTCAGACTTTACCTAATCAAACCTTTCTTCAACAACTCCTACACTTATCTATTCAGTTCTTCATTGTCTATTGGTATCATCTGGTGTGTAGCTTTGTTAGGCAAACTAGCTCTAGGAACCAGTTCCATGCAATGACTGACACTTATCATAGGTGGAAATCCATCAGATACATTATTTGAAATGAAGTCTTCATATTCTGTCAGCAAATCTTTTATCTCTTTCAGTTTTTCCTCTTCATGCTCTGGATTCTCAGTCTTCCTAGGTATTAAGGAAAAGAACACATTCTCATGTCTCAATCCATCCAGGACTTTCCTTCCATCTACCAAACAAATTCTAGCATTCATATAGACTTCATTCTTCAAAGGTTCCTCCAAAGGAAACAAGGTTTGTTTCATCCCATTGGCCACAATGGTGTATGTATTCTTCCTCCCATCATGTATTTCTTGTCTATCAAACTGCTAAGGTCTACCCAAGAAAAGATGACAAATATGCATAGGTATAATATCACACAAGACTTCATCATGATAATTCCTAATTTTCAATTTCACCAAACATTTCTCACTTACTAACAACTTATGTTGATCCTGAATCCATTCTATCAGATAAGGTTTAGGGTGTTTCAATCTCTCTAAATTCAACTTATTCACCATCTCTTCTGAAACAAGATTATCTGAACTACCACTATCAATAACAACTTTACAACACTTACCCGATACCTTACATCTAGTCTTGAAGAAATTATTCCTCTGCAAGGGTTCTTCATCTCTCCTGGTATGACAGAAAGCTCTCCTCGTCATCAATAATTCTCCATCTTCTGGTTTATTATCTAATTTAGTGGGGTTTTCTTCCACCACTGCTTCTCTTCTGGTGTTCTCTATCTTCTTACACTTGAAAGTACGATGTCCTTCTCCTCCACACTTATAGAAAGTTCCTCTAAATGTTCTCTTGTCTTGTCTTCCAAAATTCTCATTCTGGTAGCCATCCAATTCTCTCCTCTGGTAGAAATTTCTATCATCTTTCTAGTATGAATTACCTTCTTTTCTTACTTCCTTGTCCTTGTTCTGATCCATGCAGGTTCCTCTACCTTTGGTATATCCTCTTCCTCCTTGAAATATTCATTTGGTAAACCTTCCACCTCTACCTCCCTGCCTCTGCTCATGTCTTTTGTTTAGCTTCTCTTCTACCTTTAGCGCATAATGGTAAGCTTCTTCAACACTCTATAATTTGATCAAATTGTTCATCTTGTATAGACATGCGCAATCCATTCAAATATCTTACAACTTGTTCAACTTCATCATCAACATGTCTGGATCTGATATTCAACTTGTAAATGCTTTGGTATATTCCTTCACACTAGATTCCTTCTATCTCAAATTCTACAACTTCTAGAACAGATTCACTTGGTAATTAGTTGGTGTAAATTTTGACTTCAACTTAGCAATCATCCAATCCCATGTCTTGATCTTCTCTTTACCTCTTCTTTGTCTATCAACCTACAAATGTTTCCACCAAAGAGATGGATGACCTTTCAACCAAGTATAGGCATATTTCACCTTCCTTTCTTCTATAGTATTTTCAAAATCAAAATATTTCTCCACCTCCGAGATCCAATTCATCAATTCATCTGAATCCAATTTTCCATCATATTCCAGTGGGGTAAAATGAGGTTTAGTATTCATCTTAATCAAAACCCTCAAAAACTTGTCCTCATCCAGTTCAACCGTCGATGGGTTTGCTTGTTCTTATTGGCATTATGTGAACTAGTATGTGGACATAATGACATTGTATGTTGTCATTGATGTCAATATGTTGAAGAGGTGTGAACTGGCATATGTGAGAACTGTTATAACACTATGAACCAACATTTGTGCCAAAGTGAAGCAGTGTGCTTGTTCATGATGAACCAGCATATAGTTATGGGAACCGGCATATGGAAGTATTGTATGATTACCGGTTGGTAGTCCCAACTTCAGGGTTTCTGGTTGATGTGCTTCAAGCCTATGTGGCTCAACTGGTGACATTGTGTGATGAGTTAGCATTGTAAAGAAGGATAGATCATGTTGCCATGTAAGCCTATGTGCATGAAGGATCTTGCATGAGGGAGATTGTTCCTATCTAACTCAGGAATGTGCAAAGTCTGTAAAACGGTGATAATGGGTGATGGGTTATTAGCTGCCATAAAATTGGTGGAAATGGATGATGGAGAATGTCTTGAGTTTGGATCAAGATCTACTGCATTTATTGCAGAGTGCTCAACGGTCAGGATTGAACTGTTTGAATTCCTTAATCGAATAGGTTTAGGGTTTAGGGTTTATGCTACCGACCTATCTATTTTCCTATAAGGTCGATGTTGTGTCTCTTTCTGAGGTTGTTGGCAAAAGTTGTGTGTGTGTATCCAAGAGAAAGGATACGTGATTCTTGCTAGACCAAAAGGAGAGAAGTGATACCTGTAGAGTGTAAATGCAGAAGGTGAAGAGGAGCTTAAGTGGATCTACATTGGCATTGAGTGCTATTACCAGATTATTGTAATACCTGCTGATCTCTAACCACCTCAACAGTTGGAAAATCCCTTAATAGGGTAGCCTTAACTGGCTTGCTGAAAATCCTTTGACAAGGTAATTCAAAGCTACTGAGTTCAAAATACTTTAGCTATTGAGTTCTTGAAATCCTCTAACAAGGTAACCTTTAATAGGGTTTAACCCTTAACTGGGTATTGTAGCCATCCCTTAACCGGGTGATCTCTAACAGGATCAGTTCCTACAAGAAACTTTTGTAATGTCTGTAACCGCACAAGGCTCCTAATAGAGCGGACTTCTAAAGAGTTCAAAAACAGCTTGTGGGTATTCATCCCCACCATGGTTTTTCCCAGTTAGGTTTCAACATGAAAAATATGTGTGTCATGTGTGATGCTTTCATCTTGTGATGCTTTTCTATTGTCTTTCAAGCATATGATGGTTCTATGTTTTATGTCTGTCAATAAAACATGTTGAACTAGATGTTATTATGATCTGACGATAGATTACTTGTTTATGCATAAGGGTGAAATGGTAGTATAGTCTCGAATTGAGTGAAAAGCTAAGTGAGTAACTGGTTAATGCTTGTCTCAAACATTCTTAGCTTTACCGGTTGCACTTTGTTTCAAACCAGTGTTGTTGTTTGCCAGTCATTTGGAGTGTCTACTGTCAAACTAGTTTAGGACTATATTTTTTTGTCTGTACTGATTCAGCCCCCCCTCTTAGTACCGGTTTGGTACTATTCACTCATCATTGAGTTACCAATTGGTATCAGAGCGTCCTCTAGGTCCTCTGTGCTATAAGCTTAACCGCTTGAGGTAAAGATCAAAGTCTAATGATGAAGAGGGAAGGTCCAAAGTTTAACAGAGAAAATTTTAGTATATGGAAAGACAGAATGAAGATATACCAAAAGAGAGAGATGCAGGAGAATGGGCAAGTCATGGAAGCCCTAATTAGTAGTTTATTTGATATTGAGTTTATTGATGTTTAGGATAAGGTAAATCCCAAAGAGGTATGGGATACTCTTGAAAATATCTATGGTGGTGATGAGCATGTAAAACAGGCTAAGGAAGAAAGCCTTAGAGGGAAGTTTGAAGATATGCGGATGGTTGAAGGTGAGACCATTCAACAGTATGGAATAATGATCAAAACCATTATTGGAGATATCAAGAGTGCAGGTGGTAAAATAGAAGATGCCACTGTGGTAAGCAAAGTCCTGAGATCCCTATTACCAGTCTATGCAATAAGGGTTGCTGCTATTCAGGAGCTGAGATCAATAGACAAGACTAAGGTATCCTTAGACTCCATCATAGCAAAGTTGATAGCCTATGAGATAAATAGTTTTGATGGCAGTGTTCAAAAGATTGAATCAACTTTTAAAGCTTTTGTTGTACCATCCAAAAAAGGAAAAGAAGCTAGCACTAGTGGTGAACCAAGACAAAGCAGAGAAATGGATGATGAGGAGATTCTGATGGCATTTGAAGCTCTCCTTTCCAGGAAAGTTCCAAAAGGAACTAGCAAATACAAAGGTAAGCTACCTTTGAAATGTTTTTCTTGCAACTGGATAGGACATATTGCTATGAACTATCCTAATGGAGACAACAAGGACAAACCGGAAAGGTTCAAGAAATTCAAAGGAGGAAACTGGAGAAATTGTTTTGTGGCAGTTGATGAAGGTGTCATAGATGAAGAAGCAGAGGATGAAGAAAATGAAGATATTGTGTTTGTTACTATCAAAGAATATGTGTCAGATAAGAAGGCTCTTGTCTCCCGGTTTGATAAATTCAATGAGTGGATCATTAACAGTGGCTGTTCTCACCATATGACTGGTGACGGGAGCAAGTTTTTATCCTTGGAGGAGTATGATGGTGGTGTGGTTCACTTTGGCAATGATGCACCATGCATGGTCAATGGTAGAGGGTCCATCTCTTTGAATGGAAAGAGTAGTGCTGACAATGTGTATTGGGTTGATGGTCTCAGACACAACCTTTTGAGTGTTGCCTAGCTGAATGATAGTGGCCTCACTCTGGAATTCAAGAATGGAGTTTGCAGAATTAAAGGAAAGAATGGTGAATTGGTGGCCACCGGTATGTAGACCAAAGGTAACCTATTTCATCTGAATGCAAATATAAGTACATGTCTTATGGCTAAATTTGATGATAGCTGGATATGGCATAGGAGACTCTGCCATGTAAACTTTGATAACATTGTGAAGGCTAGTAAGATCAAGGTAGTTAGAGGGTTGCCGGTGCTAAGCAAACTGGATAATACGTTGTGCAGAGAGTGTCAATTGGGGAAAATGTCTTCCTCAACCTTTAAAGGTAAATCTTTCACTATTGACAACTTGCTTGATCTTGTGCATACTGATCTATGTGGTCCTATGAAAACTAGAAGTGTGCAGGGTGAGAGGTACTTTATGATTCTCACTGATGACTGCTCAAGAATGATGTGGGTCAAATTATTGAAGGACAAGTCTGAAGCCTTTATAAAGTTCAAAGCTTTCAGAGCATTAGTGGAGAAGGAAAGCAGTAAAAGGATCAAGTGCCCGAGAACTGATCAAGGAGGGGAATTCACTTCCAGTGAATTCAACAAGTACTATGAAGAACATGGCATCAAGAGGCAATTGTCTATCCCCAAACTCCATAGCAGAATGGCCTAGCAGAGAGGAATAACTAGATTGTGGTTGAAGTAGCTAGAACCATGTTGATTCAAGGAAACGTAGCTCACACCTTTTGGAGAGAAGCGGTGAGCACTACAATCTACACAATGAACCGGGTACTCATCAAGAAAGGTAAGGATAAAACTCCTTATGAGTATTGGACTGGTAAGACACTTGTGGTTAGCTACTTTAGAGTGTTTGGTAGAAAATGTTACATCAAGAGGAGTGAACACCAGAGCAAATTTGATACGAAATATGATGAGGGATTATTCCTTGGATATTCCACCAAGAGGAAATCTCTCAAGTGTTTCAACAATAGGACTCAGAGAATTATGGAAAGCATCAATGTAAGAGTTGATGAAACCTCTGAGAAAACTGAGGAAACTGACAGTTGCAAGTGGTAAACAAATTGGTTGCAACCTTTTGGGAACCAGCTGTCAGTCAACCAAGTACCAGTAATAGTGTTCCTACACTGGCAAATTTAGATGCTGATACTAATGGAGATGAGGATGAAGAAGAAAAGCAAGAGGAATCCATAAAGACCATTCCTCGATATGTCAAGCTGAATCATGATCCTAATCAGATCATTGGAGATAAGGATGCAGGAATCCTTACTAGAAGAAAGGTCAAAGAAAACTCATGTATGATCTCTAAATTTGAGACTAAATCATTTAAAGAGGCACATAAAGATGAAGACTGGATCAAGGCAATGGAAGAGGAACTTGACCAGATAGAGAAAAATGGTACATGGTCCTTGGTACCTAGACCAGAGCACAAAAATGTTATTGGTACCAAATGGGTCTTCAGAAATAAGCTGAATGAGGATGGCACAGTGATTAGAAACAAAGCCAGATTGGTGTGCAAAGTATATGCCCAAGAAGAAGGAGAAGACTATGGAGAAACCTTTGCTCCTGTAGCCAGATTGGAAGGAGTCTGTATGCTTCTTGCATATGCAGCTTTTAAAGGTTTCAAAGTATATCAAATGGATGTAAAATCTACATTCCTGAATGGTGTACTTGAAGAGGAGGTGTATATTGAGCAACCAGATGGGTTTGTCCTATCTAAAGATAGTGACATGGTATGTAGGCTACATAAAGCCCTATATGGACTAAAGCAGGCACCTAGGGCATGGTATGAACGTCTGCATTCCCATCTTGTGAAGATTGGATTTGAAAGAACAAGTGAAGATAGCAATATCTACTTGAAGTTTGAAGGAGATCAGATCCTGATCTATGAGGTATTTGTTGATGACATTATCTTTGGTGGAGATGACAAGATGAGTCATGAATTTGCAGATGAGATGAAGAAAGAGTTTGAAATGTCACTCATAGGGGAGATTAATTTCTTCATTGGACTGCAAATCCAGCAGATGAAGGATGGAATATTTATCACTCAGTCCAAATATGTCAAAGAAGTGTTGAAGACTTTTGGCATGGAAGATAGCAAACCGATCGGTACACCGATGGTGACCAGTTGTAAACTATCCAAAGAGGATGACTCTGCATTGGTTGATGAGAAGGAATACCGATCAATGATTGGTAAGTTGCATTATGTAGTCCATAGCAGACCGGATATTGCACATGCAGTTGGCATTATTGCAAGGTTCCAAAAAATTCCAAGAGAATCCCACTTGGTTGCAGTCAAGCGGATTCTTAGGTATCTGAAAGGAACTATTGACTATGGGTTATGGTATCCATACAATAATGATTTTAACCTGAAAGTGTTCACAGATGCTGATTGGGCTGGTAATGTAGATGACCGGAAGAGCACAACTGGTGGTGCATTCTTCCTTAGTGGTAGACTGGTCTCATGGATGAGTAAAAAGCAGAGTTGTATCTCTTAGTCTACAACGGAAGCAGAGTATGTTGCAGCTTTCATGAACTGTACTTAGACAATTTGGATGAAGCTTGTATTGAATGGCTTCAAAGTTCCTGTATCTGAACTGGTAAGTATATTTTGTGACAATACTAGTGCAATTAATATCTCCAAGAATCCGGTTTTACATTCTAGAACCAAGTAGTTTGAGCTTAAGTATCATTTCTTGAGGGAAAAGGTTCAGAACAAAGAGATTGCACTGGAGCATGTTTCCAGTAAGGAGCAGTTAGCAGACATATTCACCAAGCCTCTCCCAAAGACTACATTCATATACTTAAGAGGTGAATTAGGGGTACTACCCCTTCTGGAGGTGAACTAAAGGTATATGCTCCACATTAGTCATTTATTGCATAGTCAAATCTTTCTTCAGGATTGATGTGTGAAGGATGCTACTCCTCAGGGGGAGTAGCATAATGGAACCGGGAAACTTGTGCCTCCACTTTGGCATTATTGTCAAAGGGGGAGAAGATGTGAAGCGGAGAAGATATTTGTAGACGTTGGGGGAGAAGATGTGAAGCAGAGAGATATCTTTGTATATTGCCATCAATGCCAAAGGGGGAGATTGTTATCATTATGTGAACATAATGACATTGTATGTTGTCATTGATGTCAATATGTTGAAGAGGTGTGAACCAAAATATGTGAGAACCGTTATAACATTGTGAACCGACATTTGTGCCAAAGTGAAGCGGTGTACTTGTTCATGATGAACCGACATATAGTTATGGAAACCGGCATATGGAAGTATTGTATGACTACCACTTAGTAGTCTCAACTTCAGGGTTTCTGGTTGATGTGCTTCAAGCCTATGTGGCTCAACCAGTGACATTGTGTTATGAGTTAGCATTGTAAAGAAGAACAAATCATGTTTCTATGTAAGCCTATGTGCGTGAAGGATCTTGCATGAGGGATATTGTTCCTATCTACCTCAAGAATGTGCAAAGTCTATAAAATGGTGATAACGAGTGATGGGTTATCAGCCACCATAAAATTGATGGAAATAGACAATGGAGAATGTCTTGAGTTTGGATCAAGATTTGCTGCATTTAATGAAGAGTGCTCAATGGTCAGGATTGAACCGTTTGAATTCCTTAACCGAACAGGTTTAGGGTTTAGGTTTTATGCTACTGACCTATCTGTTTTCCTATAAGGTTGATGTTGTGTCTCTTTCTTAGGTTGTTGGCAAAAGTTGTGTGTGTGTATCCAAGAGAAAGGATACGTGATTCTTGCTAGACCAAAAGGAGAGAAGTGATACCTATAGAGTGTAAGTGCAAAAGGTGAAGATGAGCTGAAGCGGATCTGCATTAGCATTGAGTGCTGTTACCAGATCATTGTAATACCTATTGATCTCTAACCACCTCAACAGTTGGAAAATCCCTTAACAAGGTAGCCTTAACCGACTTGCTGAAAATCCTTTAATAGGGTAATTCAAAGCTACTAAGTTCGGAATCCTTTAGCTATTGAGTTCTTGAAATCCTCTAACAAGGTAGCCTTTAATAGGGTTTAACCCTTAACCGGGTATTGTAGCCATCCCTTAACCAGGTGATCTCTAACATGATCGGTTCCTAGCAGAACCTTTTGTAATGTCTCTAACCGGACGAGGCTCCTAACAGAGCAGACTTCTAAAGAGTTCAAAAATAGCTTGTGGGTATTCATCCCCATCATGGTTTTTTCCAATTGGGTTTCCATGTGAAAAATATGTGTGTCATGTGTGATGCTTTTATCTTACGATGCTTTGCTATTGTCTGTCAAGCATATGATGGTTCTGTGTTTTATGCCTGTCAATAAAACATGTTGAACTAGATGCTATTATGATCTGATGATAGATTACCTATTTATGCATAAGGGTGAAATGGTAGTGTAGTCTCGAGTTGAGTAAAAAGCTAAGTGAGTAACCGGTTAATGCTTGTCTCAGACATTCTTATCTTTACCAGTTGCACTCTGTTTCAAACTGATGTCGTTGTTTGCCAGTCATTTGGAGTGTCTGTTGTCAAATAGGTTTAGGACTATATTTTTTTGTTTGTACTAATTCACCCCCCCCTCTAACTACCGGTTTGGTACTATTCGCTCATAATTGAGTTATTAGTTCTACCGGGGATTCTTCTCCTTCATCTTCTCTTACATCTTCGATGTGTCGACCTCTTCTCTAGGATATCTCCACGACTTCCAACCAGGCTGCTATACCTCACAACATTTCCATCCCATACATTCCACCATTCCTAGGTCCTCTTTCTTCCATCTTGATGCCAGTCCTCTGCAACTGCAGGTTGGATCCATAGTCTACCACCCTACAACAAAATTCTTAGGACACACAATCTTCAAAATGAAAACTCACTCTGATACCACTTGAAGTAGCCACCAACTAGGAGGGACCTCAAAGATATCAATCAAGTCTGGTCAGCAAGAGTAAACACAAAAGAAACACAAAGATATGATGGAGGCAATATAGAACAAATTGTTTTATTTCGTGAAAACTGATTACAACCAACTGGTAACAACCGGGTTACAGAAATTGGCTCACAGGCCTACTAAAACATGCTCAAAGTACATAATATGTCACAACCGAGAGCTTTAATCTTAAGATCTATCTTTTATACTTAATATAACTACATGATTACATTCTAATGCTTAATTGTAATGATTTATATGATCCAAGGGGATCCGATTGGCCCAAAAAGGGATCAAAACCCAAAGAACAAGACCTAACATGTAAAACCAACAAGTTCAGCCTCCGCCAAGAGATTCCTCTAGAAAATCCAAAGGATGAAGTGTAGATCATGGGAAAAGGTCGGCCACACGCTAAGGAACATCAAAATCAATGCTCAGGGCTCTGCAAGCTACAAAAAGGGTCTGGTATATCACAAATGCAAATAGGTCCAGGAAATTGGTAACATGAAATTGTCAACTAGCAACAGGAAAGTGTCATGGAAACTGATAACGATAACTTGCCGAAAAATGATCCAAATGCTCTGCAGCTTGGGAATAAGGAAGATGATCAAGCCTTCAAGTAGAATCCAACTCCATAGGATCTAGTGAGCCAAATCCGGGACACACAGAAAGAAATGCTGAAATTGCAAACAAAAAGGAAAATATTTTTGGTTGATGCAAGATTGCTATGAACCGGGGATGCTCTTGCATCAGGTAGTAAGATGTTTTATCCTACCTTCTAACCTCTACTTATTTTCTTTTATATGCACCAATCTCAGTATACATTTTACACATTCTCATTTTTATTTGATATACATGCTTTCTTGTGCTTATTTTATTTACTAAAGTTTATCTTAAATTTAATGTTTAGATCTTATCTTATCCAACATTGTATCAAAGATATACATTACAAGTTTATTCTCATATTTTCATGAATTCAACACTAAGACCTATCAATGGAGTATTGTGGAGCCAAATGCACATTTTCATTGATTTTCTAAGGCTCAATAAATGGAGAATAACTTAAATAACATTATCAAAACTATCTTTTCTTTTACAAAATTTTCACCCCTTGTACCCTTTGGTTTTGAATTCTTTCAAATGTACATATATGATTTTTTGATAAAAATTCCAAAAAAAACTTGAGAATGACTTGTATCTGTTGGCAAGAGGCACTGTTCCAGTGAAATTTTATGCATGAGAAATGCTTAGGAGTTGTCATTGATGGCAACTCAGTTAGAAAATCATATCTGGTGTACATAAATTTGATTTACCAGAAGTTGCACTGTTCATTAGGCATAAGTCTAGAAGGTGGAATACAATAACCAACAAAGCATGAGTATAGTGTGTATATCTTGATTTTGGTTGTATAACTTTGGTTGGGGTAGTAGAGGAAGATGATTCAAGGTCTGAGGTAGCTTATTTTGTAATCCTAGTAACCAGTGTTGATTTGTGAGTAAGATTGAAGGTCCAGTATTTGATAATCTAGGAAGAACGAAGGTGGTTTGATATAATGTGTGATTTGGAATCCTTGGGATGATTTTGGTGATTGGTTTAGAGTTTGAGGAGATTGGGCCGGTAAATGTGAATCTTTTTATCATATTGTTTAGGTCCGCATATGGATTTTTGGACAGATTGAGCCGACTTATTGGTTACACGTTTCATGTTGCGTGCTATGCGGTTTTTGGAAATCGACATGGGAATAAATCTATTTTGTTGATGCAGATATATAAGATCGACTTGTATGATAATTTTGGTATGGGAGATGTGTGGTAGATGTGTGAATGATGATATGTGATGAGCAAATGAGCATCAATATGCAAATTTGGTGCTTCGATATATGACTGTGCAACAAAATAGAGTAGATAAGCATAATAGAGAAAGACACTTAGTTTGTGCTTAACCAAAACTGCTACCTAGCATTAGTAGATACTATTCTTCAATTCAAACACTATTGTAATAATTTGTAATCATTTTTAGGATAGTGAGTCTTCTGGTTTGTAGCCCTATTTTGTATCTGAGCAGTGAGCTCTAGGCAGTGTGCCTGAATGCAAATGTATTCCCCTTTTAGTAATATTATCATACTCCTGATCAAAGTATAATAATATTGTGGGTTCAAATCCCACCATGTTTTTTCCCTTTCTAGGTTTCCACGTAAAAATTCTAGTGTTATGGTTTTGTGGTTGATTGGTTTATGTTTCTGCACTTTACTTTTATTCTTATGCATCCAGTAGTTTAAGAATTGTTTAATAAATTTATGAATGGTAGAACACTGATTCACCCCCCCTCTCAATGTTAATTGACTCCAAAATTTGGTATTAGAGCCTAGTTCCTCAGAAGGATCCTAACAACTTGAGGAAGATCGAGAAGATTGAATCAATGGACTTCGGTTTGCAGAAGAAACTTATTGTGGCACTTGAAGATCTTGATGTTGTTGGCATTTGCATGAAGATTGCATTGATGAACTATTATGTTGTCATTGATGTCAATAATAACTAGTAATGATGTCATTATGATGATGTTTTGCAACTAGTAGGTGAGCTAGTGAAGGAAACCGATATTACTTGAGAAGCAGTAAGATCAATCGGTAACCCTACCTGTTGATGTGCCAAATCCTAACCAATGGAGCTTGGTGAATCGATTATATTGGTTTATGATCAAATGATAAATGGTAATGATTATGCCACACATGCATGTTGTATGTGAAGAGGTTCAAATGATTTTTGGTGAGTAGAGATAATAGTTTTATGTTGGGAATGAGGGATTACATTGTATGAGTGGAAACCGCGTGATGAGTTACAGGGATTGATGAAGCGGTGATCAAGGAGCGGTCGAGGTTGTCTTGAATAATGTACAATGATTTCTATGTAATCCACTGGTCATACTTGAACCAATTTGTTTGTAATCTCTATGAGATCTTAGGTTTGTGATGTGTTACCAACCTATTTTTTTTTTATAAGGTCGATGAGTTGTTTTGTTGTAGTGTTGGCAATTTTGGTTGTGTAAGAGTGATTGGTTGCCAAACCAGAAGGTGTATTTGTAGTATGTGTGAAGGGAGATAGGAGCATGAAAAGGATCTTATCAAGCAAAGTAGTTCTATTCACTAGATTAGCAAACCTCTATTGCTCTCTAACAATTACAACAACCAAATCCCTTAACAGGGTAAGCTCTAACAAGCTTAGTGCTATTCAAATCCTCTAACAAGGTGATCCATTATCTTGGATTTCAAATCCTCTACCGAGGTTACTCCTAATAGGGTATTGCTTCTAATAGGGCATTATAGTCATTCCCTTAACTGGGTGCTCCCTAACAGGACTTTTTGTAAAGCTTTAACAGGCTTGGCTCCTAATAGGGAAAACTTTAGAAGAGTTCAGAATACTTGTGGGTATTCATCCCGACCATGGTTTTTCCCATTTGGGTTTCTACATCAAAATCATTGTGTCAAGTGGTGAATGTTTTTATGGTTGTGTTTGCTATGGTTAATTTGCTTAAGTGCTAAATCCACTTAGATATGATAAGATGATCGACAGTAATCTGAAATGTGCTTTTACTTTTGTTAGTAAAGTATATGAATGTTTTGGTTAAATGGTTTGATATTTTCAGAGTTGTTTTATTGTTATTTTGATATGCCAATCAAACTAGTTTACTGTCAATGATATTGAGGTTTATAGTTCAGTGTTTGAACCAGTTAGTTCTAAGTTTTACTTGGGAGGTTTTATTTGAGTTTGGTGAAAGTTATTCAGTTTCTATCTACCAATTCACCACCCCCTCTCAATAGTTTTTTGGATCCTCATTGATTCATCATACCATCAAATGCAGCTATGAAAGAGAAAATTAGCTCGAGGAGAAGTCTAGAAGTAGCTGAAAATTTTATTGAATCTCAGAAATAACAAGTGAACACATCTAGAGAAAAGAGAAAGGAACTGATGGATAAACTTAAGGAGAAACAAGAACAATTTTTTGACAATAAAGCCCTATAAGACAAGACAAATGAATATGAGAAGCTTGCTAGAGAGAATGTAGTCCTGAAGAATGAGATGCAATCCATTGTGATGAAGATAACAAAGGAGATTGAAGACATGAAGAAGAATGAGGAAAATTTGACTAAATCATTGAAGGATAAATCTAATGAATGTTGCAGATTGCACTATGAGAATTATCAGTTGAGACTTGAATTGATGCAATCCAAGAATGATGGGAAAGAACTTGAAAGGCAGATCATAATTCTAAGAGATGAACTTTCCACTACTAATGAGTACAAAGAAAAGTTCAAAGCTAGCTCAGCTAGGCTAGATGAGATGCTATAAAGTTAGACAAGTGGAAAAGACATCTGAGGACTTGGATATGAGAAAGGATAATCCTTTGGTTCTGGACAAAGAAATCATCAGAAGAACAAGAGACCTCTGATAAGACAACCTAATGCTAATGTTAGACACAATCTATGTTAGGGGTCCCACAGATACTGAGAGGGGGGGGTGAATCAGTATCTAACCGGTAATAAGAATTTCTTAAGTTAAAACATGCAGAACATAATATAATAGTGTACCGGTATGCAAGAAATAATGCAATAAACAGAATCAAGAATATCCACATGAGAAGTACACCATAACACAAGATGTTTAACAAGAAAACCCGGTGTGGGAAAAACCTCGGTGGGATTTGTGACCCACAATATTCACTCACTAGCCAATAAGAGAATATTACTTACAATAGGGGCCTGCACATGCAGGAAGGCCAACTGCCTAGAGCTCACTGCTCAATGGGAAGTCACACTGACTTACAATAAGGATTATACTAATCCAATGACTTGTACTGCTTTACAATAGCATGTCCAATGCCAGATTCAGTACCGGTTCTTGCTCTGTTCTTTACATATACCCTTGACCTATAATTTGCACATTAGGTCTCCCTAATAATTTTCTTTATGCCCTTACATCACCTTTTTAAATGTCTATAATGATCTCCTTTATATACAAGAGTCATTTTACAATTTTCCAAGTCAGCTTACAATAATAAACAAAATATTACATAACAAAAATATTGTTAGCCTCTATGCCGGTATACATATTTTCTTATGTGCCGATGTTGGTGTAGAGTGATCTGTTGATGCCGGTGCATTGTCTTGCCTATGTAATGCTTTGCCGGTATAATGTCTTGCCAGTGCCATAGGATTGCAAGGTTGCCATCAATGAAAAAACCTTCAATCACATACAATGTCTCATTGGAGTGTCCATATGCCAACAATCTCCCCCTTTGGCATTGATGGCAACAATTATGAGAAATTTCAAAAAGTATAAAAAATGTGTAGTCCAAAAAAAATGTTACCATAAATGTTTACCAAAAATGTGAGAGCTCCCCCTGAGAATATGATTCCTATGTTTTGAACTTTCTCATCCCACTACTCCCCCTTTGGCATCAATGACAAAGGTTGTCAAGATGTTAGTAGAGTTTGTAGGTTCATGTATCCATATCCTCAACCTTGTAGCTGGGTAGTTATTATCTGAAAAAGATCTCCTAAAATTAAGTTTATACTATCCATAAACTTTTTACTATCTTTTATTGTTGTTTCAGTCCTCTTTACTGTACCGGTGAGATGCTGCAAATGCTCTGTTGGTGTTTTGCTTCCCTGTATTAGTGCCTCTGAAATTTCCTTCCGCAAAGATGTTAAATAGTCCAATCTTGGACTTAGTTTAGACCTCAGATGTTTTGCCTTGTTTATTATTCTTTCTTTTTCTCTTTCTAGTTTGAGCAATTCTTCCTCAAAATTTGCTATCTTCTCTTCAAAAACTGATAATGAATCCAGTGAGTTGACAAAATTGTTTGCAAGCTTATTTATCTCATCCTATGTCTTGCTTATTTTCTTGTCAATATCTACAGTCAAAAAGTTTGTTTTACATGTATCTTTATATAGATTTTTGTATTCTTTCAACAAACTACATAGTTCCAGTAGAAGTGTGTCAAAAATTTTGTTACACTTCTTTATTTCCTCATCAAAGAATTTTTGTTTCTCTTTTTCTACCTTGTCCTTTATTGATTCTTCCTTTATTTTCTCAATGTTTTCAGAAATATATTTACACAATGTATCCAATTGTCCTAAAGAATCTTTATTATCTATGTTACAGTTTGGAGCTATTGCCTTCAAAATTGGTATAGAATCATCAATTGCCTTATAAGCCTGTGAAGTGCAGTTAGGTATTTTCTTAATAGAATCTAATAATACCTTAGTCACATTTGTTGACTTGAATGTTGATGATGACCAAACAATCTGAGTGTCGGTGGAAGTAACCATGCTTGTATTGACCTCTGGTAGGTTAGTTTGTGTCTGCATTTCTTTTAGCATTGGTTTTCCTACTTCACTACTTACCGGTGGCACTGTTTCCTTATGAACTTGTTCCGGAGCCTTTAGCTCTATTGGTTTCTCTGTATGTTGTGTTGTCTCTGTCTGTGCCTTAGATTCTACCTTTTTCTCTGTATCTTGTGTCGGTTTCTCTATTTACCCTGCTACTGGAGGCTCTTTAGCCATATATAACTTATCAGTTGTATCTTTATCAACTATTATGTTGATCTTTTGGGTATCAACATTTATAGTATATAGGACTTCAGAATTAGGATTGCTATTCTTTGCATCCATACTTTCTGCTGCCGGTTGATTTTTAGTAGTTGTAATTTTCACCAGTGGGGGTAGGTTGTCTTTAACTTATATGCTTGGTGGTGCACCAATTTTGCCTTTCCCCTTGTCTCTATCCTTCTGATATACCTTTATAGATGTAGGGTTCCTATATTCTTCTTGTTTTTCCTTGTCAACCAGGAATATATCCCAACCATCTTTTGTTTCCTTTGTTACCTCAGTAACTCTTCCTGCCATCAGTGAAATGTGCCGGTGTGCAGTAGAGAATACTGATCGGTTTGCCTGAGAAATCAAGTCATCAATTTCCTTGGGAGAGTTTACTGGATATACAACAAGTAGTTTCTCTATTTTTATTTTCTTTGTCTAATTCAATCACTGCTTGCCTTCTAGCTTCAAGTATTTTGTATAAATCATTAGGAATTTCATTTGCTACTTCCATCAAAAATTTCTTGTACATGTCCATATAAAGTATCACACTTTCCTCAACTTTCTCTTTCTCATTAGCAGATAGAGTGTCATAAATTTTCTCTATGTTTTTCAGTTTTCCTTCCTCTGTGATTTTATTTAACAATATATCAAGAGGTGTCAAGTCACTGTTTGTCCTTTTCCTTTTCTTTGGTGTCAGCTTTTTCTTGGGTGTGGCCTTTCTAACCGGAGATCTCACTGCTTGTTGCTTTTGCCTTGTCCTTCTAGGTGAAGGAGTGGTTGTCGGTGAGGGATCTCTTTTTCTAACAACTCTTTTAAAAGTTGCTAGCATGTCACCTTCCGAAGAAATACCTACCGGTGATAGGTGAGCTTCAGGTTGTGGGGCTGCCAACTCATCCTCTGTTATACCGGTTTTCTTTAGTACATCTTCCTTAATGGCCTTTGCTTGCTTGGACCCTTTCCTCACAAATGCCTCAAGCTTATTTACTCTTTTCTTTGATTGTATTTGGCTTTCTATAGTCTCAGTACTACCAAATACTTCTTCCTTAGGTTCATTTGGGGCTTCCAGAAGTGCTTTAGAATAAGTTTCAACTATGTGATCATTTGTCTCATAGCCCATTTCGATTACCCAAATTGTCCTTGGGATGACCGCTTCCATCCAAATTTCATCTTTCTTAATAACAAAGCATATATCACCTTTGTATTTGTCTACTATTTTCTGGGATAACCTTATTCTTTGCTTCATTTTGGTCTTCAATGCTTGGAAAAAGTCATGAATATTGTTCTGCTTGTTTTCACCCATGGTATTGAACAGTTCTGTCAATTGTTTTCCTACCGGTATGTCATATCCAAGTTCTTTATAACCTATACCAGGAACCTATTTTGTTATGTGTAGCATTAGACATACTAACAGATTTCCAAATCTAAAAGTTCCTTTCTTGTCCTTCTATATCTTTCCAAGGTTGTCTATTAGTTCATCTTTTAACCATTCACAAATGTCAATTTTTGCATTGTCTGTTACCATATCATAAGCACTCTTAATGCATAAACTTGAAACTAAGTTAAGTCTGTTAGCTTGAGTGGCCTTGTAACCTAATATCATACTTATGAATCTCACATTGATATCTTTTACATCAATAACCCTTAGTGATCTCTTATCGAATGTTGCACCTGTTAGTTTTGTAACTAGGTCATTTGGAATCTTCTTGGTTTTGTCTAGTCTATTACCGATGGTCGGTAACCTTGTGATAGCTTTCACAGCTTCCTTGGAGATCTTATGGATTTCATCTAGCCAAAAAAATTCTCCATGAACTCTACTTAACACTATCCTAATCACATCCTTTGGAAATTCAAGAATGCTAAGGATTTTTGTGAATCCTAGGGTTTCAATAACCTTGTGTTCAGCTTTAACATTGCCGGTATCATCACATATTATAGTTTTATACATGGTTTTGATTTCGTCATCTCCTAACTCTTCAATGTTGTAGTGGATGTACATTCTAGGGTCTTCAGCATATACAACACCTTTAGGGATTTGAGAAAAAGAACCTAAGGTATCATCCTTCTTTGCTATCTCGGGGACTAACTAAAATATGGGCCTAGGTCTTTTAATTACTTCAACAATAGTAGGGTTTGCTATGTATTCAATTTCAGAGGTGGATGCCATGATTAAATACCTTTTTCTGCCTTGGATGGATGATTGATTGGAATGTGCTTGCTTCTTGCTTGAAATGCCTTAGCTCGAAATCTTCGCGCTCTTTGAAAATTTGAAATCACGGTGAAATGAAATGGAGCCAAAACCTTATTTTTATAATGTATTTTCACCATCTACCACATTAATTGCATGTCAGTTAAGTATTCACTTAACATTGTCTGCCAATAATAAGTAATTTTCAACTTCTTATCTCTAACCGAGGGAATAATTAGCACTTGTGTCATTTGATTGCCAAACCCTCAAGGAAATTTTCTTCAATTAGATGAAGAACTTCCTATCGGTGGAGCATTGCTCTGTCCTGCCGGTGAAGCATCACTTTTTCCTACCGGTGGAGCATTGATTGGTTCTACCGGTGGAGAAGTATTCCCAATATTTAGATCTTCTTTTCTAATCCATTGTTTTGAGAATTATTGCTTAACCTCTTCAAATTTTTCCTTACCTTTCAAGCTAGCACTTTTGTTGTCTACCGGTGTTCCTTTACTTCTACAAAATTTAGCAATATGCCTAATCTTGTTACATGCATAACAAGTTACATTATTCTTCTGAATAGCTTTCCCATAACTTATGCCAGTTTATGTTCTGTATTGATTTGATAAATGTCCAAATCTTCCACAAACATAACATCTCACATTCATTCTGCAGTTTTCAGAGTTATGACCAACTTTGTTGCATTTTGAACATTGACCGGTGGGTGTATTGATATTCTGATAATTCCTAGATCTACATTCATTTTCTGTATGACCATACTTGTTACAGTTAAAGCATTTTCCATTGAATTTATAAGCATTAGGTTGTCTTACCAGTTTGCTGTGATCCTGAGTATTTGCAGTATCGGAGCTTTCACCAACATTAAAGCCAATTCTAGAAGTGTCACCTTTAGGTTTTTTATTCTTCAGTAAGGTACCAAGTTCCTCTGAGCTTTTCTTGAATTTTTCTTTGTGTTGATTTGCAGTTTCCAGTTCCCTTTCCAAGATTTCTTTTTGTCTCATTAGTTCATTTGACTCATTTTGAGTATGCATCAGGTCTGTCTTCAACATGTCATTTTCATAGCTAAGTCTTGTGTTCTCATTTGCTGCATAACTTAGTCTTCTAGTCAATTCTTCTTCATTCTTCTTTCTATCCTCAATCTCTTTGCAAAATCTCAAAGTCATATCTTGCATTTCATTTTTTGTTGTCATGATCTCTTGTTTCAACTTGCTTATCATATCATTAAGTGATTCCTTTTCATCATTCTTAGTTTGCAGTTTTTCAAAGAGTTCTCTTCTCTTATTTCTTGCGACAGTAAAATTTTCTTGAAGTGCCTGAATGATATCCTAAGTTGCTCTTAAATCATCTTCTAATTTGATATTTTTCAATTTCTCTGCATCATAGTCTGTAAGAGATCCTTCAAGTTGCTTCATCAGATTTTCCATCTTTACCAGTGTCAAGATCTTCCTCAAGCTATTAGGCTTTTGAAAATAGAGGACCAGGCTTTGATACCAATTGTTAGGGGTCCCACAGATACTGAGAGGGGGGGTGAATTAGTATCTAACTGGTAATAAGAATTTCTTAAGTTAAAACATGCAGAACATAATATAATAGTGTACCGGTATGCAAGAAATAATGCAATAAACAGAATCAAGAATATCCACATGAGAAGTACACCATAACACAAGATGTTTAATATGGAAAACCGGTGTGGGAAAAACCACAGTGGGATTTGTGACCCATAATATTCACTCACTAGCCAATAAGAGAATATTACTTACAATAGGGGCCTGCACATGCAGGAAGGCCAACTGCCTAGAGCTCACTGCTCAATGGGAAGTCACACTGACTTACAATAAGGATTATACTAATCCAATGACTTGTACTGCTTTACAATAGCATCTCCAATGCTAGATTCAGTACCGGTTCTTTCTCTGTTCTTTACATATACCCTTGACCTATAATACGCACATTAGGTCTGCCTTATAATTTTCTTTATGCCCTTACATCACCTTTTTAAATGTCTATAATGATCTCCTTTATATACAAGAGTCATTTTACAATTTGCCATGTTGGCTTACAATAATAAACAAAATATTACATAACAAAAATCCTGTCGGCCTCTGTGCCAGTGCCGGTGTAGAGTGATCTATTGATGCCAGTGCACTATCTTGCCTGTGTAATGCTTTGCCAGTTTAATGTCTTTCCGGTACCATAGGATTGCAAGGTTGTCATCAATGACAAAAAATTCAATCACATACAATGTCTCATTGGAGTGTCCATATGCCAACAATCTACCACTAATAGGGGGGGTGAATCAGTGGTAATCAAACTTTTCCCTTTAACTATTGAATGTGAGTATACTGGTTATTAGATCTAACTCAATGCAGACTTACCGGTTAGAGGGGAGACCAACACAAATGCAATCAAACACAAAGGGACATCACATAATACTAACATATACGAGGAAAACCCAAGATGGGAAAAACCTCACTGAGAAAATTTGTTGGAGTCTACTACTCCAATCCAGGCCCATAATGAATCTCCGATTACAATATTTAGGGCACCAACCCAGGGAGCACCAACCCCTGATTTTAGTGAGCCAACCCAAGGAGCACCAACCCAGGGAGCACCAACCCCTGATTTTAGTGAGCCAACCCAAGGAGCACCAACCCCTGATTTAGGGCACCAACCCAAGGAGCTACAACTCTTGCACCGAGCTCCAACTCAGTGAATATAAAACATAATCATTTACCAGTTAATATCCTTATTACAAATGGATTTTGTAACACTTCTTCAAATCTCTTTGTTGGATCTCTTGTCCAGTTCACTACGGTTATGTACCTCACCCTCTCACTACTTCAACCTTTTCATTTCACCCTCCTCTCCTTCTCTACCCGTTCTCTCTCTCTACTGGTTCTCATTGCTGGTTCTCTCTTCTCTTCAACTACTATGTTGTTCTCCACTGGTTCTATCTTCTGCCAGTTCCTTCTTTCCTACTTTGCACTCTTGTGTAACTCTTCTCTACTGGTTTGGTCACCACCAGTTATCTCACTATTGCTGATTGAACTCCTCAACCCTAATCTCTCTCACACACACTCAATATCTTTACTAATACTTGTTGATTACTTGACTGATTTTCTCTCACACTTAGCAACGACACTCTCTCCTTCAGCAACAATCATCCATCAATTTTGGTTTGCCTATTTGTCAAATTGTTTTCCCACTAAAATCCAATTCAAACTTCAGATGGTTAGGGTTTCTTTCGCTAATCATGAGGCACGTCAAATCCAATCAGATATCATTTGATTTGAGCTCCAAGACATCTATTTGCATTTCACTGCCATTAGCATGCCTTTCAATACACGTTTGCTAAACTTAGCAAACACGACCCTATATATTGACCTGCATCTGTCAATGCCATAAATATCTCAGTTGTTTCCTTTGACAAGCGAGCATAAAGATTAGATCATCCTTCCTTGATCCACTCACAAAAATTCTCCTTCAATCTGCTTTGATCTGCAAGATCAGTCCTTTCTGTATTTATGCTATTTTCATTATCTCGAGCCACAATCCTCTTCTTTTCTTCCTTGAGCCTCACAGTCAACATTTAATGTTGACTAACTACCAGCTACCTCACCGACACAACACTTCACCAACCTCTACGAGCTTCCTACTTCAACTCCACATGGCGTCCTTTGTTGGTATCCAGTCCAACAAAGATCTTTGTGTCGGTTCAGATAGAATCATCAACCAAACACTCAACTGATCCTTCTTTTCTGTCGGTTCACTAACCCTATTGATACATCACACTTTAGTGGTTACCCTTAGTGTTTGCACTTTTTTGATGTACTAATGGAACACCTTAAGCAGTTGCTAGACATGTCTATCCATAGCATGTTCATTCTCATCAGGTAGATGCACATCAATTAGCCTCTTTGCTTCCTTACTAGTTCTTATGCTCACCGGGAGCCACCTTGATGACACCATGTCATCAACCTTCGACTTAAACCAACTAAGGAATCTACATATCGGTTGCACTCTCTATATGCAGCTACTCAACTTTTCCCTCTTCATCATCAGATTGGACATCATCTTAGCCAGTTTGTCAAGATGACAAACTCATTACTTCTTTATTCTTCCTTTCTAGTCCTGGTGGCACAATATGCCAACCCTTTCTGATCTGATGCACATCTTTGATTACATGCACTTAAGGCATCCTTTTGTTTTACCGGTTAGATCTGATGTGCGTCTTCATTCACCCGCCTTCCACTTTTGTCTTATCTCACAGAACTAAGATGCATACTTTGTGTATACACATAAAAATTGGCTATGAGCAATTAAATAAATATTTTATATTTATTTAATAATTATTCTTCTATTAAATAGTTAATTTGAAAAGATTAATTTATTTAATTCATTTTCATGTCTTTCTATTAATTAATATTTTATTAATTAATTCATTTACCCTATTCTTCTAATTAATTAAACATCTAATATTTAATTATTCTTTTAACCAAGTTAATTAAATATCTAATATTTAATTATCTCCTTCAATCAATTAAATATCCAATATTTAATGGTTATTCTCCTATCCTATAGTCTCAAATATTAAATAATTCTCAAAATTATGTAATCCCTTTTCCAACTCAACTTCCATCTCCACTTCATCTTCCCTTTGCCAACTCATCAAACATGTGGCTAAGGAAATTAATATTTCTTAAATATTAATTCATCATTTATCTTCAACTTCCAAACTTAATGAAAATTGTGTACGTACACATATTTCATAACCATTTCCTATATTCTCTTCAACACCCTCTACATCTTAGGAAGGACTTGAGTCCACTTGTCCTATCATGCCTAAATTTCCTCCAACCATCCGTAGATTCCCTCAATCAGCAACCTAGTCAAGGTGAGATGAGTGACACTTATCTTCTCCTTCCCCCTTTCTCTCAACCTTCACCTTTTCTCACAGCCATTCAAATCTGCAGATTTGATCATGACCGTTGATCTGAGCCACATCATCTAATCCTCTCAAGCTCTATAAAATCAAGAGCTTTAGTTGAGAGAGAGTTAGACTTCAAGAGACTTCAAGTGCATTTTGCAAGCTGATCATATGCATCCATGAGTTTTAGTTTTGAAGCAAATAGCAAATAGCAAATAGTAATAGTAAATATCATAATATCATTTAGCATAATCATGTAGTGTTGTTCTCAAATTTTGATTCCCCTTCTATCCTTCCTATAAGAAATTAAGTAACTCTATTTGCATATGAAGAGAACAGGGAAATAGAACTCAAAAATAACATATAACAAGGTTTCAAAACCTTCTACACTTTGAACTTATCAAAAGTTTAGGTGGGTATACCTTCTATGAATATTTTCACACTTTAAGATTGAGATCCACAATAAACTAGTGTTAAAAACCCATGGATTTCATCACCTCAATGAAATTGAAACATTAAAAGAAAAACTTGTGTTCATTTTCAGTATTAATCTTCAAGAAAGATAGAAATAATCCCACAATTGGATACTAGTGCCTTATTCAGGCTACAGAGTCACCCAAATCAAATTAGAATTCCCAAAACCAAACAATCCCATACATTTCATCACCTCGGCCTTAGCTAACCCCATACATGCCTAACATATATATGAGTTTTATCCTCTTAAAAACTAAAACCATTCATCAAATTCAATATGATCAAACAATTAATTTACTGATAGAGATATTTCATGCATATTTAATTCCTCTCCCTTGAAGAGAAAATCTAGAAATATATCCATATGACTGCCTTACAATCCATGTTCAATCAAATAACCCTAAACTATTCAAATGAAACCAACAAATTAATGAGTGCACATCAAAAGACAACACAAATTTAGGCCTGAAAAGTGTTGATCTATATCGTTATATTCATTTAAAAAAATAATCTTACATGATTCAAAGTATTCTTTGTGAGAGCTAGAAAAACCCAGATATATTTCTGCAGAGTTTCTTTACAAAATTTCTTGTGATGCTTTTTCTATTAGTCCTGGTATCCATTTATAACATTATGGATGCATACAAGCTTCAGACATTCCTAAGAATGATTAGTTACAACCGTAATTCCTTTCAAAGAAACAGTTACAAGTCCTCTTCGGTCTCAACGACCTTTTCAGTTTATTTCTCCTCTGTAGCATCTTCTAACCATTCTGGGATTCCTTCTTCTTGCACCGCATATTTCTTGGTCCACTCTTAGAGCACATCATCAGCAAGCCATGAGTAGGCAACAATTTTCTCCTTCAACTTAAATAACATTTTCCAAGAGTTTCTTACTTTCCTCACCTCTGATTCCAAAAAGCCGTAGTGTGACTTTATCTTTTCTATCTCTTCAATTGTTTTAACAAATGGAGATGTGTCATCTTTTTTGATGACTTCATTCACCCTTAAAGACAAATTAGCTCCCAGCTCATCAAGCCATACCTGTTTGTCCTTCAACTGATTGTGGTTGACAAAACCCCCAAGAAACAATTCAAATTTATGCTTAGTATATTCTTTCCTATACAAGTTAGCTTTTCTCTCAACATTGGTTCTTCCTTTTTCTAACTTGGTCAGGCCTTTTTCTAACTCACATGTGGATTTTATAATAGCATCAAATCCTACTTTATCATAGGATGCACACATAAGTTCTAAATCTACTTCTCTTGGCATCCACTTAGTCAAAATAGGCTCTAAAATAGCCTTGTCCTCATTTAGCTCACACAAGGTGTCCAAAATTCTTTTCATATTAGTGTGCATAGTGGGGGCCTCTACTATATCAACAAAACTCAAAATGGTGGCCTTTACCTTATCTTCATATTTACTTGCAAACAGGGCTTGAGCCTGTTTCAACTTTTCTAACTCATGTTGAATGGTCTCAGCTGGTTGAAAACCAGAAGGCATAGGAGAAGGGGGAAATTCTATAATAGGACTGGTAGGTGGAGGTCTTGCTGGAGAAGATGCAATCATCAGGGTAGAGGACTCACCTCCTTGGTGTTGTCCTACCAATTGACTCTGAATTCTAGCAATAGTAGTTTCCCTATTGGCTACCTCCCTTTTGGCTTCATTATAAGCCTTTAGAATTGTTTCCAACTTCACTTGGAGATCGACTCTTTCCTTTGCTTCTTTCTTTGCCATTGCCACACTGAACTTTACAATTTCTAAAATTGTGCTAGCAGCTTCTACCACCATTGAATCCTGGACTCTTTTTACTATCATACCTCCTAGAAAACTAGATCTTGAGGTATCCTTCCTTCTTCTACTTTCATCCCTCTTTAGGGACCACATGACCAGAGAAGCATTATCTTTGCTAAATGTCACTCCCTCCATAGGCTTGGTTTCTTTTCTAACTACTTCAAGTACCAATGCATCTGCTATATCCCATTCAGGGAGGATTAAAACACCAGCCTTTGACACCATTTCTCTTCCAGCTTCAGGAGTGATGGCTTTGAATTCAACCATCATTTCTTGTTTAACTTCTTCCTCCACTAAGGTTGTATCCTTGTGAGGCTACTCACTCATTCTCTTTTCACATCTTGCCTTGAATTGTTCAATGTTTTGTTTCTGTACAAATTGCATGAAGGCCCCTGTTGTGAAAAAATTGTTGTCAGCTAGGAACTCTTCACTAGCTTGCTTGACAACCAAGTCTAACTCTTTACCTTTGAACTCATCTTCAGTTAAGTTCATCTTGGCACTAGGTGGCTCTTCTGGCATTCCCTCTTGTGTCTCTTCATAAGTATAAGCAATCTCTCCAAGGCTTCCTAACTGCAACAATTGTTCTACTACTGCCTGTTAATCTCCTATATGGATAGGGGATTGAGATGGAAAGTACAAAGGTCCACCTATTTGTACTTCTTTCCCCACCCTTTGCCTTTTAGGGGATTCTTGGATGTCAATGACATCTTCAATTGTTGTCTTCCCTCTTAAAGTGGAGGGCTCACCTATTACTAGAATCAATACACTATATTTTGACTTTTTGTGCATCACATAATTACCAGGAGGGATGGCTTTAGCAAAGGCAAACTTAGCTAGAACTAACTTACCCTTTTTAGGGCTATCACTTATTATAACCTCCCTCTTTTCTTTTAGAGTTTGCATTAAATCTTTAAAATAAAGAATTAAGAATTTGATCTTTTCCTCAAAGGGATTGAAGCTAGACAGAGGGTCATAACTACTATCAAATTGATGAATGAAATCTAGACCCTTTTTGTATGCCACCCACTTTTCTTTCCTCAGTTCTTGCTCATCCAAACTAAATTCTTTTCTGATTAGGTCCTTAGGGAAATGAAATTGGTGTGGCCTACCTTTGCATACTGCTCTTCTCCTAAACATGTCATTGAAAAAATCCTCAGGGTCAGCAAATGTGGTTACTACAGTAGACAACCTATACGGTTGAAAAAATTCATCAAAGAATTTCCAACCACCTTTGGTGATCACGAATTGATGGGCCATGGTAACAATTGGGAAAATAGTCCCTTTACCCCTATTTGTTAGCTCTGCCTCTTGCATACCTCCAATTTTCCTTAAGACCTCTGCAATTCCTATCTTCAATGGGACTTGAAAAGGCAATAAATATGGAGTGCCTCTGAAACCATAAACTTTGAAAACTATAGAAACAAGGTACAAATACATATCACCCCAATTGTGAACAATCTTAATACCTTCAACAAACTCGTTAGGCCTGAGGAACTCCAAAAGAGCCTTTAGGATCCTAGGGTTCTGTGGGCATAAAATAATCCTAAGCCTAGATGCAAAGCATCTATCAAACTTTAAATAACTAGCACCCTCTCTATCCCAAGACAAAATTGTGCTCCATAGTTGTACATGCATCTCCTCACCTTCCTTTTCTTTGACCAAGTCCATTTCCTTAGCAAAATAATCAACTCCTTTGAACAAAAATATGTGCATTAGAAGAGAATACCATCCAAAAGTTCTATCCACCTTACCAGTTTTTATCCCTACTAGCCCTGCATGAATTGCATCAGTGAGGTAAGGTGCATAATCAAATGTTACTGCTAGAGAGGGGTTCACAATCTATGCCATCATTAGCATATAATGGGTTGGCATGGTTGTTTCAACATCTTCTCCAAGGATCTGACATAGTGACCAATACATGCCTTTTGCCTTTAAAGTGAACAAATTCAGGGAGAAGGGTTCCATAATGCTAGGGCCTACTATAGTTAACCCTCCTATTTTAACAAAAAACTCCTTAAAAAGGGCCACTCCTAAGGTGATCTTTCTGCACATCATAAAATTGGGCCAATGTTTAAAAATCAATAGGCTCTAATAAATTTGATGCCTCACTGAGCTTGAAAACATTCCTGAATTCATCATCATTGATCTCTATCAGGGCTCCTCCATTGACATTCCTCACACATCTGGCAACAAGATCATAATTGTGTGTGATCTGGGTTAGCAATTCTACATGCATAAAAACCCCAGGGACTACGAGCTTCCCCACATCTAGTTCCCATATGCTATTCATTGGGGGACTGGCATTTCTCTAATTGAATCCCACTTTTAAAAGACCCAACCCTGAAATCCCTATTTGTGAATCCCTTAACCATCTCCAATCCTTAGACGGGGTGCTTTAGGAACCAATTCTTTGATTTTGGCCACAACATTCGAGGACATGGTCAATTGTTCTAGGAAGTCATCACATATATTTCTATCTTGATAATTTACCTTCCTTGTGAACTCCCTTCTTGGTGCCATCCTGTTAATGCAATTATATCAATTGAGATTCAAACAAAACTCTAATAAGGCAAGCACATAGTAAAGTATCGATTTTCAAACTGTAATTAGAAAGCAAGACACAAAAAACCTATTACTCTCCTGAAGAAATTCGCTCTGCACCATGGTGCCAATATTCAATTGATGTGGACCTTAATACAACTTGGCATTGAATTGAGACATTAATCCTACATGCTTCGACCATCAACTCAGAATTGAATTCACAAATTGAACTCAAAAATAGGCTCCAACGGATCATCAGTTTTCTGAGTATTTACCTGTTTCATTGTTTTGCCATTTTGTGGAGTTTAAAACCCCCGCACCTTTCCTTCGCGAAGCAATAACATTCGTCAGATCCTTCTAAACTTACACTGCCTTTACTCTTTCGGTCCTTCTATATTAGTAACGGGCCCCACCTTCTTTTCGCTACTTCATGAACACCTTGTGCACTTCAATCACGCGAAACAACGTTGGCCATCCAATCAATTATCACTCACATGATCTTTACTACTTACGGTGACCACCAATCTTTTCTGCTAATCGCACACCACCATCACTGCTAGCAGTCTTTGCTGCTTTGGGAGAGCTAACCACCCTGCATCTTTGGGCTGCAAAACAATACCCATTGTTGGATCCACCTTGAGATGTATACCATTTAACGTACTCAAACCTTTAAAGTGGGCCCTCGGCTTGGAAACCACTTGCTTTGTTTTATCACTGACGAATGAATCTTATGTGTCAGTCTCCTATTCACTCAAGAACTCCATCAGTCTCCATTCTAGGATTGCCACGTGTTCTATTTCATAATGGGTTTCAGCACCCTCATCAGTTAAATCAAAGTGGGCCCTCAAGCAATCCTTTGGAGCCACGTGCATCTGATAAGCCATCATTTCCCTCAACCAAGCAACCCACCTGTCCTGCCATGTCATCCACCGTGTAACTGCCATGTCATTTTGCTATTTTGCAAATGGTAAACTCCATTTGATTTGGGGTTGCGAATCCACGCAGGCCATCCGATCAACTCCAAGTTGATTGGTCTTTAAAATCATGACTTGCCTATCTTTCGGACCTGCCAACCCTTTTGCTACTTCACAAAATCTAAACCTTAGGCAAATCTTCTTCATGAAGTAATGCCAATCATAAGATCTTTGGAAACTGCTCGCCTGTTAACCTTTTCGTGACCACCTTGCCCCGGCCCTCCACCTTTTAGCTACTTCACGAAAGGTAAAACATAGACATCTTTTGGCTGCGCATCTACGCGCACCATTGGATCAACTCCACACTGATTGTCCTTTAACCAAAGGAATCACTTACCTCTGGGACTCGCCAACTCTTTCTCTATTTCGCAGAGGATAAATCACATGCATCTTGGGCTAGCGAAGCAACGCGAGCCATTGGATCCTATAAAAGATGCATTCCTTTTACCTAATGAACAATCCTTTGGCCAGGCTCGCTTACCCTTTTCGCTACTTCATGAACGCTAAACTACAGGCATCTTTTCCTAGTGAAACAACACACAATGCAGGATCAACCTTGACTTGCATGATAGTTAAGAAGCCCAACAAAGATTAAAACAAGACATAGGTAAAGGCATAAAAAATGAAAATATTTAAAAGACCACCTAGGGAAAACCTAAAGGGGGGGACACTTTCATGACAAAGAGACCCTTCCACTTTAGTGGAAAAAGTAATGCATAAATAGAATGCAAGGGTTTTAAAAACATAGGAAGGGTTAAATCTTTCAAAAACCTTAAACCCTCTTTGACACAAAAAACACAAAGGCAACAAGGTTATGCCAAACACATCTTTGCAGATTTTAGCCGATTATGGGACAAGAATACCCAATTTTCAAAATAGTGATAACATGTAGTATTGCATATCATAGTATCAGTTAACTACAAGTTATCAGTCCATTCTTCATATGCCATCTTCGAAGCCATCAGTGGATTGTCTGAGAGCACACCATCTGCAACCAAGAATAGTGGAGTTAGAACACAATGAGACATAAACCATGAAGGTAATATTAGTATTTTTATTCATATGTATTTCATGTAGTTTCATTGGTTGAGTTGGGATTTCTTGTAGTATTTCCATTTGTATTTTGTGAAACTAACTTATTGCGAGTAACATTTTGAGGATGAAATTCAAGTCAACACATTTTGGCACCCACTGTGGGGGTCAAAGACCTCACATATACCTTTAAAAATCTCGCAAATAATAAAATTAATGCATTAGTAATGCAGATTCACGCATGTGTGAATTCTGACAGTGCTTTTTTTCCTTGGGTTAGCGCATTTGCCTTCTAGGTTAGTGCATTTGCACTATAGGTTAGAGCATGAAAATTTTAGGTTAGTGCTTTTGTTTTGAAGTTTGCGCATTTGCATTATAGGTTCATGCATTTGTGTTCTAGGTTAGCGCATTTGTCAAAAAAATCACACTTTTGTATGCACAGAGTAACGCTTTTGCAGTCTAGGTTAGCGCTTTTGACCTGCAGGTTAGCGCTTTTGAGCTAAAAGATAGCGCATGTGTAAGATTAGCACTTCTATTTACAAACTGACAAAAATTTCTTGCAAGTCTGAATGTCCAAGAAATCAGATTTTTCATACTACTAACATGCATGTGCAGGATGGTGTTTAAGGCAAATTTTATGCATTTCCTCATCTAGTTAATTAAAAGTCTTCATCTAGTTTAACTAAGAGGATGAATTGATAGCATACAACTTGCATTTTTAGTATTTTCTCTAAAATAGATGCACATAGACTTTTAAAAGGGCTAAAATGAACACCATGCTTGTTGGAGCAACATCTCCAAATAGGACTTAGCCAACAATTTCTTTGAACAGGTTAAAAAGAACGCTTGTATTCTGTGTCTCGAAAGTGGTGTCTCCCCTTAATTGGGTGACCAAAAAGCCAAACCCACTCTTTTAAGCTTTCTTTACTTTCAAGCAATTAAATCCTTTAGAGGGCCTGCCTTCCCAAGTTGCCTTGAGGGGGTCAGTGAGAGGGGAACAACCTAAAGTGGAAAGGGCTAATACCAAGTCCTTCCAATCCACTATAAATAAATCGTGTTTGTGATGAAAGTACCAAAGAACATGTGTTGATAAGTTCATACCGACACTATGTTTCCCCATAAACCCTATGGAGTGTAACCTCTATAGGTTGGGAACCTTCTGTATTTATAGAGCTAAAAGTGCCACATGTATGGCCACATGACCATAAGCCTTTACTAAAAACCACTTGTACTAGTTGCCAAAATCCTTCTAGTTGTTGGCATAGGAGGTCAGACTTCTGAAGCGGCTCACATACATACAGTTCCTAGTAGAGATATAAAGTTTTCCATGGGGATTTTCATGGAAACTAGTGCTTGGCTTCCCTGAAGAAGTGAGTGTTGAGGGTGGAGCCAGTGGGGTCAAGCATCTAAATATCTACTTTGAATAGCGTAGCCTTAGGGGAAACACCACGTGAGATTCAACAACTATTGTCTCGGCCTACCACAGGGATTGTACTTGCTTGTGCATTTTGTTTATTAGACATTGTCTCTTCTATGTCTGTAATATGTTCCAAATGGTCAAAAATTTTGAATAAAATTATCATCTACAAGTGAGCAAAAATCCAACAAATTGCTGAAAAAGTTTGATCAAAAAGAGTAATACAAAAAGCTTCCCAACACTTGAAACACCAGATCAAAATCAAAGTGTCAAAACATCAGTATCAAAATTATTCTTGAAGTAAGTTTGTCTCTATACCATCACATATTGTCAAAACTAGCTCAAACAACTAGGTCACTAATCCTACAGGTTATTCCCAAAAAGTTCTATAAACATCAACATTCAACAAGCTATTGATTCAAACATCTTAAGTGCAAAAATCAACATCCTTGTCAAGTTTCTCATCAGGATAATCAATCCCTCTATCACGAAGCTTGATCAATCTATACTAGGTTCCTAATCTTGGATATATCTTTCCTATTTTGAACCTAGGTTATATCAAAACCAAAATTGCACCAACATTGGAATCAAACAAACTTGTGAATTGCTAAATGCTTATATGACTTTTAAGTATCACCTTAAGAAAAGAAAACCTAGTTAAAAAGCTACTTAGAAAAGGATAAGATTCTTGTATATCAATCGCAAGACCTTATTGAAACATAGGTTCGATAATAATGTAGAGAAGGATGGTGATAAAGAGCAGGTGAACAAGAAGGGCCATGAAAGGAGGACAAGAGCCATCACAAAGAATAAGGTCGACATCGATGGTTGTGAGCTGGAGGATATGAAGACCTCAGTGAACAACATGAAACAAATGGTTGTTCATGTTGAGGAAATTATGAATAGTATTTAGTTCTAGTTGATGTCCTTGGTTGTGTCTCTTTGTTGTCTTTTGCTTTTCTTTTGTTGTCTATTCCGAGTTTTTAATGTAATGATGTATTAAGTTGTGCCCATCCGGTGGGTTCATTTTGTCTTTTTGAAGTGACCAGGCACTTTTTTTAGCATTTCTATTTTCTTGGCTTGTAAAATGATCGGGTACCTTTCAAATACCTTCTTTTACTTAATCAAAACATAAGACATTCCTACACCATTTTTGTCACTACCTACATGGCTGCAGTACAGATTTTTTCGGTGAAATTTTGCAAAGACGTTCTTTTCAACAAAGAGATGCTTTATCCCACTGAACAAACAATAGTGGTAAAATCAACAAGGCATATGTTCCTAAACCAAAAGTCACCTATTGACTTTATCCTTTGGAACTTTCAACAACTTTGAGATAATCACATGCCAGTTTGGACTAGAGCTCAACGCGAACAACTTAGAAAACAACAACAAATGGAGGAAGAAGATACTCCTGTATTCCATACTTTTGGATTTACCGCTGTTGACGAAGAAGTAGTCAATAGCACCATTAGAGACCTTGAGCAAGATTTCAAATTTGATAGGCTAATAGAAAAATTGTTAGCAAAACAAAAATAAAAATATCTCTTGATGTTGGAAAAATATGGAGCTAAACTACTACAAGAATTTAACATAGAAAGCTTGAAACAAGATGTGGAGGCAAGTAACACCCAAAACATAGATGAGACAAATAACGAAGATGTGAACAAAGAAAGCAATGAAGATACAAGGAAAGAGAGGGATGACAAGTGAAAAGAGCGTAGTGATAAGAGAACTCACGAAGAAACAAGGAGAAACTATGTGGATAATCCATTGTCAAACCTTAATCAACAAATACAAACTCTACAACAACAGATACAAGACATGCAAAATGGGACAAGCTCCAAGAAATATTCATTAGAAGATATATGCCCATATCCTTTTGATAAAAATCTGAATATGATACCATTTCCGCAACATTGCAAGATTCCTAAATATGACAAATACGATGGAAAATTTGATCCTCAAGATCACATTAGGGAGTTTTGAAATATGAGCATGGAATTTGCTCATCATGAAACTTACCTTATGTGTCTTTTTCCTAGGAGTTTAAATGGACAATCAATGGGGTGGTTTTCAAGATTACCATTCGGAATGAAATCCTTTGAAGAACTTGTGAATAGGTTTATTTCACAATACTCCTACAATATAAGGAATGAAATAATAATGCTGGATCTTTGCAATGTTAAACAAAAGAAAGGTGAATCCTTTATGATTTTCTTACAATGATGGAAACACATGTTTAATAGGTATCCCTGAGAAGTACCTGATCAAGAAAAAATGGACATATTCATTGATAATCTTATCAGTGAAATGAGTTATTGACTAAGGAAGCAATGCCCTCCCTCTTTTGCCAAAATGATCGAGAATGGTTTGAAAATAGAGAACACAATGATAAAGAAAGGAGAGCTAAAACTTTACAATAATTCATACAACAACAACAACAACAATAGCAACAACAACAACAACAACAACAACAACAACAACAACAACAACAACAACAACAACAACAACAACAACAACAACAATGACAAACCCAAGCTCTGGTCAAACAATAGGAATGTCAGCAATGAAGGGAATTATGATAATAAGACTACAAAACAACAACAACCAATTTTTAATCTATCAAGCCAAATCCCAAGCAATAACAATCCATAAAACAAGAAAGCCAAGTCCTTTTTCTCCAATCCTCAGAGGAAATTCACAAACATTGGAGAATATTTGGAATCAACTCTAAAAACTTTGCTTGCTAACAAATTGATTGTTTTACCAGAAGCAAGAAGCTATGAACCACTAGTCAAACCCAATTGGAGGAATGATAATCATTTTTGCAATTATAAATGGAATAAAGGACACCTAACAAATGATTGTCATCGATTGAAACACCTTATCCAAGATCTAATTGATAATGGAACCATCACAGTGGATAGCCATAAGACAAACTAATCACACTTGGCTTTCAAAACTCCACTTCTGAATTATGACAAAGGTGAATCGTCCCAATTAAAAGATGACAAAGGAAAAGCCAAAGTAAATTACACTTATACATACGATAATGTGGTAAATGTGATCATTGTTAACGAAAATCCATCTTCAAAACCAATCAATGTTATCACGAGAAGCAAAGCAAAGGTTACCTTTCTAGGTATAGCAAAAGATTCAACATCCGCATAACAACAATACAATTTAGTAGAGCAATTACAATGAATACCCACTCAAATATCAATTCTGGAACTTCTCAAGGTTTCACTATGCATAAGGAAATTTTGGAGAAGATTTAGTAGAAACAACAGTTTCAAAAGATTTGGATGTAGATCAGTTCCAAAACATGGTAGGACACCTTATACCTCCTCATTTCTTATCATTTTCTGAAAATGATGACACGTTCTTACAACATCCTTACAATGCTCCCTTACATGTTGAAGTCTCCATAAATAAAACTCATGTCAAATGTGTGCTCATAGATGGAGGAGCTAGCTTAAACATTTGTGCATTAAGTTTGATAAAAGCTTTGGAATATTCAGAGATTGCAGTAGACCCGAAAAAGAAAATAACCATCAAGGCTTATGATGAAGCAAAATGTTCTTCTAAAGGAACTGTTGTGCTACCAATAAGGATAGAACTTGTGGAAAGGGATACATTTTGTCAAGTTTTAGATTTGAAACTCTCTTACAACATTCTTCTAGGAAGACCATGGATTCACAAGATGCAAGAAATTCCTCTACATATCATCAATGTGTAAAATTTCCTCATGAAGGAAAAGAGATCACTATAATTGCAGATTCCAGTCAATATTGCAATAATTTGAAGCCAGCACAAGATACAAGAGTTCCACATAATAGAGAATCAGTATATCCTACCAAAGAAATTCAAGAAAAGTTATGGAAAACTTTTGAAGAAAAACTCAAGTTAAATGATGAAGGAATGGGAAAATATTCTTTGCATAATTTTCCACTTTCCTCTAAGTCATATGGTAAGCCTATAGATATTCAATCAAAGCCATCAAAAAGATCAAAACATATGTTTAAAGGAACATTTGTTAGTGCTGGAACTCTGGAAGAAGAAAATGAAGACAAAGACATTCTTTGTTGGTTGTACAAGAATGAAGACAAAACTATAGCAACAATAGCAGAAGTCAATATTACCATAAAACAATATGGCAAAGGATGTGAAATCATGCAAAAGACGGGATATGAAGGAAAAAGACCAATTGGTAAGCAACATCAAGGTATTTTAGACCTATTTGCCCGCACTCACAATCCACAAAAGATAAATCCGGGTTGGGATATCTAAAGTCTAATCAAAAGCAACATAATCATCAACAACAAAAATGAAGAAAGAAATCAGTTTCTAGAGAAGAAAATTGGTAAGAAAAGCTACATCAAGCGGTTGAAACAGTAACCAATAAACAAAAAGAGAAAGAAGAACATGAAAAGAAAGAAGAGGATATTACCATCAAAGGTGAAGAAAAATCTTGTCAAACAAAGGCAAAATCTAAACAAGATAATCCAGAAGTAGTAAAAATAGAGATGGTAGAAATCAGAGAAATTTTTGCACCATACGACATTCCAGTATGGTATAGTGGAATAATCTTAGATCAAGATTCAGAGATAGATTCGAATGAATATGAATGGGGTCCAGATGCCTTATCCACTACATCAAGTAAGGAACACAATGAAGATCAAGCAACTATAATGAAAGAAGACTTGTCTATTGAAGAACAAAAGATGAAGTTAGAAAGAAGACAAGAAAAACTTAGAATTCAAAGAAAAGAGGCGTATGCAAAAAGGAAAGGAAATGAAAAAGACAAAGAAGTAATTCCACAAGAAGTACAAACAAGGATAGATCAAGCATTTGAAAATATAAGATTTTCATCAAAAGAGGAACAAGATGTATCTAGATGTGGCAGAACCCTAGAAGAACTAAGAGATAGTCAAGTTGGATTGACTATTAGTCCAGAAGAAGCTGAGTTTGAAAGGAGACAAAATCTATTAAAAGAATCCTCTTTATCATGTGCACAAATATGTCAAATTATAAATGCAAATGAGGTCAATCAAGAAGGAATTTGCAGTGTTAAAGATGTGCATGTAGACATAATTTATTCATTCAAGGGACAAACGTCAGTTGAAGAACCACTTGAGTGTGAACTACACAATGCTAATATTGATTTTGTTAAGACAAATTCGGAGATGCTTGAGAAAAAAATTCTCAAAAACATTTAATATATGATAGTACCTATTCTATGCCAAGCTATGATCATTATGTCATGAACGTTAAAACACCTAATAATGATAATGATTACGATTTACCCCTTCTTCATCTTAAATTAAAAGATTGGGATAATTTAGACAACCCCAAACTGAATGTCTTTTCCAATGATCGTGACTTAGCCATGTACCTTAACGTTGTTGAACCCATCCCACCTAAGATATCTTCCATTGAAAAATCAAGTGATGTTTCTCATAGTTAGGAGAATGCCAAATATTCCAGTCGCAAAAGTGAAATAAAACAAGGAAAGAGACCTATTGTTGAAAACCATATCATGGCAGCATTAGATCAATCAAAAGAGAAAACAAAGGACATATCTGATGGTGAAAACCTCCTTGAGGCACCAGAAGATGGAAAGTTTGACATTCTTCTTGCATATTTTCAAGAGAGATTTGCTATCCTGATAGAACCAATAGAAGCAGTAAACATTGATACATCAAAGGATTCTAAAATACTTCATTTTGCTGCCTCATTATCAGAAAAAGAGAGGAAAGAATACATGGAATTCTTTAAGCAAAGACAAATAAATTTTGCTTGGTCTTATGTCGATATGCCAGGACTTAATCTTGATCTTATCATGCATCATCTTAATGTGGATTTAAAAGAAAAACCTATTAAGCAAAAGCTAAGAAAGATGCATCCGTACATTGCTCTTCTTGCAAAGACCGAGCTGAAGAAACTCTTAGAAGTGGATTTCATAAGACCATTTTCTTATCCAGAATGGGTTTCAAGTATTGTACCAGTGTCAAAGCCAGATAAGAGCATTAGAGTCTATACAAATTTCAGAGATCTGAATAAAGCATGTCCAAAAGATGATTTCCTACTACCAAACATTGATATCATAGTGGACTTATCAGCAAGACACGAGATGTTTTCATTAATGGGTGGCTTCTCAAGATATAATCAAATAAGAATAGCACTTGAAGATCAAGAGAAAACAAATTTCACCTGTGCATGGGGAACATATTGCTGGAATGTTATGCCATTTAGGCTTAAGAATGTAGGAGCAACTTATCAAAGGGCTATGATGATAATTTTCCATGATATGATGCACACATTTATGGAAGATTATGTTGATGACATACTTGCAAAATCTCACACAAGAAAAGAACATTTGAACATTTTAAGCAAGATTTTTGACAAGCTGGAAAGGTATCAATTGAGATTAAATCCAAAGAAATGTGCATTTGTGGTAACCTTTGGAAAGCTCCTTGGGTACATTATATCAGCTCATGGCATTGAAGTAGATCCTAAAAAAGTCAAAGCTATCATGGAGATGGAGCCACCCAAGAACATAAGTCAATTGCAATCTTTACAAGGAAGGTTGTAATCAATTAGGAGATTTGTTTCTCAGTTGGATGATAGATGCCTTCCGTTTACCCATCTTCTACATAAAAATGTTCCATTCAAATGGGATACAAAATGTGAAGAAGATTTTTTGCAAATAAAAGAATATCTTATAAGTCCTCCAGTATTGATATCACCAACCAAAGGGAAACCATTATTGCTCTATGTCTCAACAACAAGTGTATCATTAGGCACTCTCCTAGCTCAACATGATGATGAAGGAATAGAAAGAGTAGTTTATTATATTAGTAGAACACTTGTTGGCTACAAATTAAATTATTCCTCAATTGAAAAGATATGTCTAGAAGTTGTATTTGCAACTCAAAAGCTACGACATTATATGTTGATTCATTCTGTGAAACTAATAGCGAAGATAGATCCCCTCAAATATTTGTTGAGAAAGTCAACATTGATAGGGAGACTAGCCAAATGGGTTATGATACTGAGTGAATTTGACATAGAATATGTTGACCGGAAAGCTATCAAGGGACAAGTCATCGTTGATCAACTGGCTGATGCACCTTTACAAAATGACATGCCATTGCACATCGAATTTCCTTATGCAGATATCTTAATAGTAAGTACAAACTATTGGGAATTATACTTTGATGGTTCTTCTACCCTATATGGATCAGGTGTAGGAATATTTTTCATCACACCTCAAGGACACACAATTCTGAAATCATATAGACTGCGATTTCCATGCACCAATAACACTACAAAGTATGAAGAATTAGCTATAGGGCTTAAAATGGCCATTGAGTGGAATGTCAAAGAACTCCATGTCTATGGTGATTCACAACTTATCATTAATCAAGTAAATGATGAATATCAAAAAAAGGATGATAAGCTTATGCCATACAAACAGATGGTGGAGGAATTTAAAGAACACTTTAAAGAAATCATATTCACCTAGATTCCAAGAAACGAAAATAAAGCAGTAGATGAAATGGCTACAATAGCATCTCTCTTGCAAAATAAGGAGAATCAACAACATTACAAATTTATCATGGAAGATATCTTAACCCCTACCATCCAATCCCAACATACCTATCAAATTTTCCATATATCAGGAACCAGTCAATCCTTATACAGTCAAACCTACCAATATTTGAATGATCATATCCTTCCTCTTGAATTATCTCGTAATCAGAGAAGAAACTTTATCTGTCAGTCCTCTCGCTATACTCTAATTTCTGATATCCTATATAGGCGTGGTCTAGATGGTACTTTGTTGAGATGTCTTGAAAAAGACAAATCTGAGAGAGTTCTTAATGACATTCATGCAGGTATTTGTGGTACACACTCAAGTGGTTTAACATTGGCTAATAAAATTCTTCATATGGGTTACTTTTGGCCTACTATGGAAAGAGATTCATTCACATATGCTAGAAAATGAAAAAAATGTTAGATCCATGGAAATCTCATTCATGCGCCAACACAAGAGTTATATTCTATGATAGGATCATGACCATTTTCATAGTGGGGCCTTGATTTGGTAGGAAAGATCAATCCCTCATCTTCTAGTGGACATAAGTTCATTTTGATTACTATTGAATATTTTACTAAGTGGATTGAAGCAGTACCCTTAACAATAGTGATAGCAAAATAAATATAATCATTCATTTTGACTTACATAATCTGTCGCTATGGAGTTCCTATGACCATTATCACTGATAATGGAAGACCATTCAAAAATCAAGATGTGAAAGAGCTATGTGAACAGTTTCATATCCAACATAGGTTCTCTACTCCACATTATCCACAAGGTAATGGTCAAGTTGAGGCATCAAACAAAACTATCTTGAAAATCTTGAAGAAAACTATCAATGAAGCTAGAAAAGACTAGTACATTCAGCTAAATCCTTCTCTTTGGGCATACCAAACTAGCATCCACACTCCAACACAGGAAACTCCATATTGTTTGGTCTATGGATCAGAAACTATATTACCTATAGAAGTAGATATACCTTCTCTACGAGTATCCTTGCATGGTCTTATACTAGAAGAAGAACAACAATTGTCTCGACTCCAGGAACTAGAACTGATTTAGGAGCATCGCCAAAATGCAACAGAACATTTGAAAGTATACCAACAAAGAATGCCAAGAAGCTATAACCATAGAGTCAAGCCATGTATTTTCCATATTGGAGATATAGTTCTAAGGGAGAAACCAAGAAATCAGCAAGACCGGCAAAAGAAGGGAAAATTTGAACCAAATTGGCTAGGACCTTTTGTCATAGTAGCAACATATGGATCAGGAGAATACAAGTTATCTACCCCTGAGGGTGATTGGTTTGATGAACCTATCAATTCTATCCATCTCAAGAAATTCTATGCTTGAGATATACAGTCCTGAATTTTTTTTAATAAAAAGCATATAAAGTCCTAAAATAAAATAAAATAAAAGCATATAAAATCCAAAAAATGCAATAAATTTAGATGATGAAAACCTAGTAAATAGGTGCTATCTAAGAAGTAGGTTCCTCCGTCTATGAGATCACTTTGCGCACCTATCCACTCCATCCTATCGTATCTATTGCTTCCATATATTTTAGCTTATTCATTCCATCTTTCGCATCCATTGCTCTGAACCATTTAGCAAGAAATATGCAGCTTACCAACAATTATCAATCTTTGACATACTTGTCGTAGTCACTGTCTTGGACCTTTTTCGAATCAATCAATTTGCATTTGTATCCCTCCATGGTTTAGATCTTAATCAATTCATACATCCATAATAAATTTATGTTTCCACTGGGGGCAAAATCCTAATTCCTTTTGCTAAGGTGATCTTCCAAAATCTTTGAAAAATCTAAAACATTTAGAAAACTTAGAAAAACCAAAAACACCTAGGATTTTGAAATAGATAATGAGCAACAAATCAGAAAAAACCAAGGCATTTCATCAATAGCTGAATCGTGAAACTCAGGAAAATGAACAATCAACCAACAAGTAATACAGGATTATTAAAGATCATTAATCAAGATGATTATATCAGTTAATGACCATAAGAACATGTGAATGACATGCAATATTCTGTGTTTATATCTTGATTTTATTGCTAATCATGTACAATATGCAACTCAAGGATGTCCATGACTAGAGAAGCTATGATGGGGCATGATTATTTTCTTTGATTGTTGTCTGTGGTTTATCTCTTACTATGGTACGAACTTGTCTCAGGATATGATCAACAAAAGATCAAGGAGGACGTTCCAAGTCATGCATGAAAGGAGATACTCCTTGTCTATTCTGCAAGCAATACTCAGGTCAACTTGATCCATTATATCAAGTTGCTTGTATTAACTTGCTATATCAAAATCCATGTAAGGAATACGTAGGTTATCTTGAATCATTATGTCAAGTTTCTTGTATTTTCTTACAACATTTTAAAGCTCAATGATGAAATCAAAGCACTGTTACAAGATAACATATGAAGAATGGCAGTACAATTTTTAGTTAGATCATTTTAGATTATCTCATTATTCATCCGCATTATAAGCATTCATTTGTCAGTTGCACTATAAGCATATCATTTCATTAACAGATCAACGGTCATAAATAAAGATTGAGTATACTTGGACAAACAATAATTTGCATTTAATAATTATAGGTGTATTCATTTTAGAATCATTTTAAATCATTATCCATTTCCTTTACTTGCATTTCAAAAATTGCATTAGTTTGCATTCAATTAAGTGCATTTTATTCATCATATAGTGTATCATCATTATAGTTTGCATTATCATTTCATTTAAGATCATTTAGTTGCATCTTTGCACTTAGATTCATAATCATTATAAATATTACATATAAAAATACAAAAACATTTTCATGTAGATCATTTGCATCATCATAAAATAAACCACATCAATCATTCACTTGCATTCCATATAGATCATTGCATTTGCATCATTTAAGATAAAAATCATTTTCATTTGCATCCAAAATCATCAAAATCGAAAATCAAAACAAAAACATTTATCATTGCATCCATATCATCATAAAAAAGAATAACATGCATAAAGAAACATCATCCATAAAATCAAAGCATATAAAGCATCATCATCAAATAGAGTAACATGCATATAAATCATCATCATCATATAGAGTCCATGTCTACATATAGATCATCATAAAACAATAAAAGTCCAAGTATACAATGATATTAGATAAACAATACAAATGCCTCATCAAATACAAATCAAGTCACGACTGTCCTGTACCACTACCACCTGACTTTGTCCATCTCTATGGTTGTGGGTGAGAAGATCCTCCAGATGCCTGTGTCCCATTTTCACCACTCCTCTGAGAAGGTCCCATGACCCCACCACTATTAGTATCCATCAACATGGTGGTTGATGAATACTAAGAGGAGGGGTGAATTAGTATGCCAAAAAACACTATACTCAAACACTTAAACAGTCTAGTGGTAAATTGGTAAAACAGTTTAACAGACAAACCAGTTAGCACACATGCAAACCAAATAGAAAATAAGACATTCACTCACAAAAGTAATACCACCATAACACAAGATATTTGACGTGGAAACCCAAATAGGAAAAACCACGGTGAGATGGAACTCACAAGTAACTATCTGCAGAATAGGAACCAGACCGGTTAAGGTCTTACAATGTTCTTTACTAGAACAGATCCTATTAGGAATCTCAATCTCTATTAGGAGATAAGTCCAATTAAAGACTACCTTGCTAGAGGATTTTAGATCCACAGATGTGAGCCACCTTGTTAGAGGATTTACAAAAGGCTTTTGGGCCTACCCAGTTAAGGGCTATAGACTTGTCAAAGATGTGAGTAATCAACAAGTGAATGATCTAGCAAATAGCACAGATTGCTTGGTTAGATCTTTGATAGCTCGTTCCTAATGCATTCTGGCATTACTTCAGTCTTCTATACATTGATACTCTCTCTGACTCCTCAACCACCTTAAACCCTAGCAGCAACATCAACCGCAACAACAAAAACCTAAAACCCTAGACATGATGTCCTTATAAAGGAATCTGATTTCATGTCGGTCCAGTAGGATTACAATACAATTTCCTAGATTCAATGCATCTAGACATATTTGGTAACATGACACAAAAAGCACCATTAAAGTTTCGGCACCATCAAACAATCGATGGATGGTAACTCATCACAAAATAATGGTTGGTAACCCATCATAGAGTATTACAAGTTCATACAAAATATCGGTTCAAGAAAAATGCCAGTTGCCGATTTGACAAAATGAAGACTGGGAAATATGTGTTCTACCGCTTTGATCCTTTGTGCCACTTGAGATCCTCGAACCGCTTGGGGTTAACATACCACTTTAGATCGGTAAACACTTTCTGCAACACCAATAGTCTAAGGACTATAATGCATCATACCGATTGGAACATGTACCAGTTGAGCTTTAACTAATACATACAAAAATGATCTCAATGCAAGTGTGTGTCCATCAATGACAATCACAACATAATCATAAAAAATGCCAACAATCTCCCCCTTTGGCATTGATGGCAACACTTTGGAAATTTTGACATCTAAGTGTTTTACAACAAAAATATGCCAGAATCAAAATTACTCCCCCTAAGCATATACACTATCCCTTTTGCAAAAAATACAATGTATACTACTTCTTAATAGAAATAACATGAAAGTATACGTCAAAACATTCAAAATTTATACTTCTCCCCCTTTACCAACAATGACAACAAAATATTACAGATTAACACCTATGTCATTAGGATTAAAAGAATAAGAGTTTATGACAATAAGGAATCAAAATTCTCAAAAATAGATTTGAAGTCTTGCAAAAATTGTTTCATAGATAAGGACCAGGACTCAAGTAGGGAGGTTGCCACTTCTTTCTCTGTCTACATCTGGGAGACATGTTCTTCCATGGCGTCTAATGTGCTCATCTCCTATGTTGCCGTTAAGGCATCTAGATTAAGATAGCACTTTTGAAGTATTTGCAGATGTGGGAGTAGAACCAGTTGTAGTTCCTGCAAATCTCGTGACCGGGTGCTGATCTCATGCTCTATTTTAGTAGACTGGATATGAAACCAGTGAACGGTTTGCCCATAAGCTATAAAAGAGTCATACGGTAGCTTGAAGGTGCTCATATATAACTGCAAATCAGATTGAAGCTTTTGCTTCTATGCAAGCACATCATCATAAAACATATGGGGATGGAAAATCTTGTTGAGTAGAAGATTCCCCTCATCTAGAGCATTCCTTATATCCTTCTGTGCTTTTTGTAATTCAGACCAGAGCTCATCAAGCTTCTTCACCAGGGCAATGTTGAGAGCCTTTTGATGCTCTTTCTTGGGATTTGCCTCTGCTACCTCCTCTAAGCTCTGCACTTGATCATCTACTACTGTGCATAGGAGCTTCAATTGGGCCAATGATGAGTTAGTACTATGGAGGTTTGTACCGAGTAACAAATCAGTAAGAGTGTCCACCGCAACTTGGATCACATCTTGCTCCTTTTTCCTCCATATTACTTCAAGGCGTTCTTGAGCGACCTTGATGCTTTGCAGTAGCTCCATTTCACTTGTGGATTGGAGGTCAATAGGATTGGTGAGGTCAGCCAGTTTGGCTTGACTACCAGTTGCCTTTGGAGTCTACATCTGCGTGCTCTTTTCTGCTTCAGCTTCCTTGTTCTCCTCTGCCTTCTTCTTCTTCGCTTCTTTTCTCTTTTCCTCTTCCTTATCCTCCTCTGCCTTCTTCTTTCCTACTTCCTTCCTCTTCTCCTTTGCCTTATCTTCCTCTTCCTTCTTCTTTTATGCTTCCTTTCACTTCTCCTCTTCCTTTCTCTTCTTCTCATCCTCTTCCTCTTTCTTCTTCCTTGCATCTTCTTGTTTCTTTTTCTCTTCATCCTCTTCTTTTCTTTTCTTTTCTTCTTCTTTTCTCTTTTCTTCCTATTTCTGTTTCTCCTCATTTTTTTCTTTCTTCTTCTTATCCTCTTCCTTTTTCTTCTTGTCCTCTTCATCCTTCTTCTTCTTGTCCTCTTCATCCTTCTTCTTCTCCTCTTCATCCTTCTTCTTTTCCTCTTCTGCTTTCTTCTTCTCCACTTGCTTCTTTGCTTCCTCCTTTTTGTCCTCTGTTTCCTTTTGCTTTACTTTCTGTTCTACTTGCTTCTTCTATCCTATAGCTTTTGATGGTGTACCCTAAGCAACATCCTCTCCATTCAGAGCATTGAAATCAATAGTGTCGATAGGTTCAACAACCAGGTTTCCTTCATCATCAAACACTTCATCCAATTTGGTTATTGTTGGTGCTTGCTCAGACTTCCTATTGGCTTCAGCCACTCTATGCATCTTCAGAGCTTCTAGAGCAAGGGTGTGTGTATTCTTGAGCACTTCTTGACCCTTCCCTTCCAGTAATAGGAGTCTTCTTCTTCTCATGAAGAAGAGGCCTTTTTATTTATTCATTACTTCAAACAATTCTGAATTTGATACATCAGGAAAATGTTCAGCAAAAACTTTCTCTCTCATTTCCTATTCCTTCTCTATGGCAATGCACCATTTATTGTCTAAGGACTTATACAAAGAATCCGGTGTCTCAGATCTAATTTTTGAAGGCGACCGATCATTAACACATAAATATTGAATGATTTCCTTTTCAACCACTTCCTTTTCATCATCCTTAAAGTCATCAAAACAATCAATCAAATCATTTAGCACTTTTCTCCTAATGTTTTTGATAGTTCTTCGACAATATGTCAAAGGTTTATAGGAGGAGATGTCAGTATTTACCAGTGCCGATGATACCAGTTCATTCTTTGTCTTTTTCTTTGCTTGTCGTGTCTTCTTAGGTTTTTCCTAAGACACAATTTCTTCTGAGTCTGGTGAGGCATTCCTTGTCTTCCTCTTTCTCTCAAACACTTTAGCAGGTACTGCTTCCGGTTTCTTTTTAGCCGATGACCGCTTGGTCACTTTAGGAATAGCTGTAGTAGCTGGTGTCCATGTTGAAGGCACTGCTTTTGCCTTCTTCACTGAAGGTTCTTTTCCTTTCTTTGTTGAGGGTTCCTCAACCGGTGTTATCCTTTCTAGGTAGGTGTCGGTTCTCCTTGCCTTTGGATCAAGTGGTGAGGCAATAAGAGTAGAGGCATATCCTTCTAGCATATCATTCATTACCTCATAGCCCATAGGCTCTACTTCCTCCCGTCTAGGCTCAACAACCTCCATTATGCATTGATCCACTTTAATGGTGAAACAGATATCATCTTCATATTTCTTGACAATATCACTTGATATTCTCATCCTCTGACTCATTTTGCATCTGAACTCATCAAAGTACTTGTTCAAAACTTTAGGATAACTGGTTCCAACTTCTTGAAGGCTTTCCTTGATTTGCTTGGTTACCGGTTGGTCAACAGACCACTGGACATCACCTACTCCTGGAAAGTAGCCTTGGAAGTAAAAGAACAACCCAACCAGTAGTTGTCCAAACTTGAACCTCAATGCATTATCCCATTTGATCGATTTAAGATTCAATAGGAGTTGCCTTTGCATACTGGTGCATAGGTCAAATGATGCATCTCCTTGATCATTTGGTAAGTGGCATTTACCATTGTAGCAGATACAGAGTTGAGTCTGCTGGCAGAGAACATCCGGTAGCCTATCACCATGCAGGCATACTTGACCAGATCATCCTTGTTTGAATTCACAATCATACCTCGTGAGTCACTCACTAAACCAGTGAGCTTGGACATTTCAGTCTTTCTTACCATCCTTAGGGCTGGCACTTCCCCTGTATTGTAGAAACCAATGATGACATGAATTGCTTGCAGTGTGATATCATGCATTCTTTCCAGGTACATCTTGTCACCATGAACTCTGCTCAGAATAATCCTAATGTGATTATCTATGAAATCCTTTAGGAAATAAACAAAATTGTGGAGCTTCTTCTTCTCCAAAATAGTATACTCTGGTTTGATCTTTTTATCTTGTCCACAAAATTAACCTAGCTACGAGTGAATTGCTCGAGATCCTAGGTCTTCAATTTTACAATCTATGTAATCTGAGATTCCCTCTTCTACTATCACACCGGGTGGAACTTATGATAGGGCATTATATCTAGACTTGCATTGAATAAAGCTTATTGAATCTACAAATGTACTAGAGCTAGTATGGGATGCAGAAGCCATGATAGAAACTGAAAACTCAAAAAATATCTTTTGAAAATCATGAATTTAGGGCTTTCAGATTCTTCTCCACCTCACACTCCATCGGTTGTAGAATCACCACTTTGCATTATTCACTTGACCGTTTGCAATTTGAATTTGAATCTCCTTCAAGGTTTTTAAAATTTGTCTGAACCGTAGCACAAATCACTTTTCTTTGTTCTGCACTTGAAAACCTTCTTCGCTCGAAAACTGATAGTGAGAAATGATTTGAAAAAATCCTTTTAAACATATTCCTCACCTACTGCAATTAATGCTCCACCATTAGGGTGTAAACCCTAATTTTCCTTTTACCATTTTCGTTGTTTGCTCCCCCTAAGATATTTTGAAGCTTAGTTTGTCGATTCCGTGATTTCCACACTAGGTGCAAAAACCGGTTCCTCTTGTAACACCGCTAGTTTCTTCTTCCAGGTCTTGTTCATATCCACTTTAACAGTTTCAACATCAATGTTTCCATCCAAAGTGACCAGTATGTCATCCGATATGTTCTTTCTTGATCTACATAATCTAACAATGTGACCTAGTTTGTTGCAGTGATAGCTAACCAATCCAGGTGCTCTCCAAGGTCCATTGTTCATGTTTCCATTCTTCCTTCTGCATGTTGCAGCAGTGTGACCATGACTATGACAAATCCAACAGTTTTCTCTCCATCCGATTGCCGCTTGATAGCCACCGCTTCTTGGCTGGTGATTGAAGGCATTAAATCGGTTGTGATTCTGATTCATAAAAGGTTTAGGACCAACTCGTTGGGTCCTCTAAGGATATCTTCCATGTTATTCATAACAGACCTGCATTCAGATGCTCTATGCCTAGACTTGTTGCATGCATAACAGTTATCATTGAATTTATAGGATCTAGGCTTATCATTTAGAAAATAAGGAAAATTATTGTAAGCCTTACTCCTACACACATTTGCAGTATGTCCTTCTTTCAAACAGTTAAAGCAAATAGGTTTAAACTTTTGCTTACCTTTATCCTTTGATGTCGGTTGATTCTTTGATGTTCCAGCATTTGTACCAGAGGTCTCACCATCCTCATGACCAGAATAACCAATTCCATCAGTATTCTTGACAGGTTTGGCAGATTTGAGCTTTTGCTCTAGCTTGACAATACTCTTATTGAACTTAGCAAGTATTTCCTTTGACTCAGAGAGTTCTTTGGAAATAGCAGCATTTGTTTCCATCAGGTTTTCATTCTCAGAGATGGTAATGCTCAGTTCTCCTTGAATTTCTTCCTTTTCCACTTTGCTCGCATGGAGTTGAGCAGTTAGGGTAATAATCTCTTGCTTTAGCTTGGAGTTTTCATGATCTTTGTCTTTGACCAGATCTTCAGCTTTCCTCTAGTTCTCAAGTTCTTGGCACATTCGGATAGTCAGTCCTTCCAATTCTTTTATTAGGTTGGAATTGGATTCATTCAGCTTTTCTACTTCTTGAATCAGGGCTTCCATGTTCGCTTCATCAGAAGAACTATTTTCAGATAGCTCCATCAACTTTTTAGCATGTTCTCTCCTTTTTGCTTGAGATGCATTGTATTTGACCATAAGATCATCATAGGCTTGCTCAGACTAAGTGAGACGATGAGTAAGTTCCCTCAATGTGTATTCCCCCATATCTCTTTCCAAGTGGTTAAACTTATGGGCTTTGATACCAATTGATGAATACTAAGAGGGGGGGTGAATTAGTATGCCAAAAAACACTATACTCAAACACCTAAACAGTCTAGTGGTAAACCAGTAAAATATTTTAACAGACAAACCGGTTAGCACACATGCAAACCAAATAGGAAATAAGACATTCACCCACATAAGCAATACCACCATAACACAAGATATTTGACGTGGAAACCCAAATGGGAAAAACCACGGTGAGATGGAACTCACAAGTAACTATCTGCAGAATAGGAACCAGACCGGTTAAGGTCTTACAATATTCTTTACTAGAACAGATCCTGTTAGGAATCTCAATCTCTGTTAAGAGATAAGTTTGATTAAAGACTACCTTGCTAGAGGATTTTAGATCCACAAATGTGAACCACCTTGTTAGAGGATTTACCAAAGGCTTTTGGGCCTACCCGGTTAAGGGCTACAGACTTGTCGAAGATGTGAGTAATCAACAAGTGAGTGATCTAGCAAATAACACATATTGCTTGGTTAGATCCTTGATAGCTCATTCCTAATGCATTCTAGCATTACTTCAGTCTTCTATACATTCATACTCTCTCTGACTCCTCAACCACCTTAAACCCTAGCAGCAACATCAACCGCAACAACAACAACCTAAAACCCTAGACATGATGTCCTTATAAAGGAATCTGATTTCATGTCGATCCAATAGGATTACAATACAATTTCCTAGGTTCAATGCATCTAGACGTATCTGATAACATGACACAAAAAGCACCATTAAAGTGTCGGCACCATCAAACAATCGGTGGATGGTAACTCATCACAAAATGCCTATTGGTAACCCATCACAGAGTATTACCGTTTCATACAAAATACCGATTCAAGCAAAATGCTGGTTGCCAGTTTGACAAAATGAAGACTGGGAAATATGTGTTATGCCGCTTTGATCCTTCATGCCATTTGAGATCCTCGAACCACTTGGGGTTAACGTACTGCTTCAGATTGGTAAACACTTTCTGCAAAACCCTAATAGTCTAAGGACTATAATGCATCATACCGGTTGGAACATGTACCGGTTGAGCTTTAACTAATACATACAAAAATGATCTCAAAGAAAGTGTGTGTCCATCAATGACAATCACAACATAATCATCAAAAATGCCAATAGTGGTATGATAACTACCTTCTCTCTGGCTCTCTATAACTGCCTCCTCATATCATTGTCGCTAGTGGGAAGTCTCCTTCCCGGCCCAAACTAATGCTCTAAGAGTGTCAGTTGAGAGAGTACCTGATCCAACCTGCTGAATGTGATCAAGAAGGCCCTGAGTATCCTGATGTCTCCTAATAGCTCTATCCCTCTCAATCATAAGAGTCAACACCTATACTTGAATCTTATCAATCTATGCTCTCAGGCTATCAATGGTATCCTGCCCTAGAACATCATGCTCTGGTGCATCTTGCTCTGGCATATCATGCACTGGTGCATCCTACTCTAGTAAATCCTGTTGTGGTGCATGAACCCAAATCCCCTCACCACCAACCTGTCCAACTGTTGGAATCTTAGTTTGAGTAACTCTCTGAACCCGTCGTCTAATCAAGGGAACATGATCCTCAGGATCCTCATCATCTCCACCATGCACTGCAATAACCCTAAGATCTGGTTGAATCTGACCAAAATCAATACCTCTCTTGCAACCCCCATCCAGTCCACTCACCCTACCTCCTGTCAATGGCAACCCTCTTGATGATCTCATACCTACCCTACCATGCTCCCTACCAATCCATCCAACATCTCGCCCACCCATAGGACGTGCTCTCTCAATCCTGCCAGCCAGTCCAAACGGTCCTCAATGGACTCTCAGTCAACCTCCCCTCCATTCAAGTCTCCTCCCACCACCACATCCATCCCCACCCTCATCTCCACCTCACCCAGGCTCATGAGAAGCTCTGAGCTCTCATCTTCGTCTCTTAAAAACTGGATCATCTGAATCATCATCCTCATCTCCTAAGCTGGGAGGAGGATCTACTCGATTAGTAATGTGAGGAAATGGATGAGCTAATATGTACTAAGCATAATCTGCAGTAACCTTAGGATCAAGAATGTGCAATCTCATATCATCAACCACTCTCGAAGTAGCAACAAACTCTACACAAGCAATCTCAAATGACAAAGAAGGTCCCCAATCTCACCTATCTCTATACCATCAAGCATATATCATCACACTAGTAGGCATAGGCTGGATGATACCAAACTGTCTCAAAATGTGACTAATCAACTATCGTTCAATAATGTAAGGTGTTCAACCAATGAGATATCTACTCTGCATGATAAATGGTAATGTTTGTGCATCATCCATCCATGGCTCACAATCAACATATGGTCTCCAAGTAATGCTATCCAATGAATCAAGCACCCAACGCCAATACTCCATCTTACTGAGCTTATGCTGAGTAAGAATACCTGCATAAAAATATACATATGGCTGCCTCTCTCCACAAATTCTGTGATGTATAGGCCGAGTAATAGCAATATGCTCCCAGCACTAGATCTGTAATAAAGTGCATCCTATAGACAAACTCACAATCTCATCATACACTACTTGATGAAGATCATGATATAAATGTGCCAACATGAAAACACCCCAAGCATATCGAGTACGATGCTGCATCATACTTAGGAGAATCTCACCCCATCCAATGGAAAAACCTTGTGATCTCTTATCAGGACATATAAATCCTCCAATCAGACCAACAAGAATAATGGGAAGAGCCTCGTAATACATCACCATATCTACCCATTGGATCTCTCCTTTACCAATGCTCTCATCAGCAAACATGACTCTGCAAGCCTCTGTCCCAACCCGATCCTAAAAATCATACTGCACTAGCTCGCCAATGACTGGGATGTGCAGAATCCTGTAGACATCCTCAAGAGTCACACTAATCTCACCCATAGGTAGGTGGAAAGTGTTATGCTCATTGTGCCATCTCTTGGCTAATGCCATCAATAATCCTCTATTATGCATAATCTCAGGCATATACAACAAATGGCGTAAACCACAGGCATCTATGTGTCTAATCTCTGCTTGGGTCAGCACTGGAACTAAATGACGCACTGCCGATAATTTCTCCCTACACTGGAGAACATCAAGTTTCTCCTATTTATTGAAGCAATCAAATTATAAATTAATCTATCAAATCAAATTGAAGCAACTTAAGCTATCAAATAATTTTAAAACCTATCAATCATGGTTTTCTATCAATCACTGAGTTCAATCAAAACTCTGCTAAGTTCTTGCATCATAAAATAAATTGGTTTCTTAGAGCTACTCTATCAATCAATCAAATCTATTTATCAAGTATCAATCAACAATCTATTAATCTATTGATCAAGCGATCAATCAACACTTTATCAAATCTATTGATCAAGCGATCAATCAACAATCTTTCAATCTATTGATCAAGCGATCAATCAACAATCTATCAATCTATTGATCAAGTAATCAATCAATAATCTATCAATCAAATCAATCAAATCAATCAAATCTATCAATCAAATTTATCAACCAATCAATCCGGCAATCAAAGCTATCTATCAATCTATCAAGCACGTAATCGCTCAATCAAGTCCCTATTTCATCATCAATGCATATTAACATGTTAAATCTAATCATCAAAGTGATTTTTAGCTTTTGCACTTATCAAAAACATCAAATTTGAGCAAAAGTGCTAACCTAATGCTGAAAAAATCACAAAAAAGTTTAAAAATTCAAAAAAGCGCTAAAAACATGAAATTTTGCATGAAAACTTGAAAATAAAGCTCGGGATAAGATACCTACTAGATACCCATGCTCGATAGGTCGCTTATAATGCCAAACATGCTCAAATCGATGGTTCTCCATGGGAATCACCATTTCACCACCTCAGCAAGAATATTTTCTCCATAAGTTGACAAGGATAACAATGAAATTAAAATTAGCCTTGGTTAATTCTATATTTACTATTTGAAGAGTAATTAATTTCAATGGGGCAATTTAATTTGTTTTTTCCAAATGAATTTAATAGACTAAATTTTTATCAATTATCATGAGATTAATCGTAAAACAAGAATTTTTGACAATTTCACAATTAATCTCCTGAGGGGGTACACAATCAGGATTTTTATCTCTATCAGGCGCATTATCGAGACTTGATTTAATCTTTGAAACAATGTTGTCTTGACATTATTTCAAAGAGGGACAAAATGTATACACATAAAAATTGGCTATGAGCAATTAAATAAATATTTTATATTTATTTAATAATTATTCTTCTATTAAATAGTTAATTTGAAAAGATTAATTTATTTAATTCATTTTCATGTCTTTCTATTATTTAATATTTTATTAATTAATTCATCTATCCTATTTTTCTAATTAATTAAACATCTAATATTTAATTATTCTGTTAACCAAGTTAATTAAATATCTAATATTTAATTATCTCCTCCAATCAATTAAATATCCAATATTTAATGGTTATTCTCCTATCCTATAGTCTCAAATATTAAATAATTCTCAAAATTATTTAATCCCTTTTCCAACTCACCTTCCATCTCCACTTCATCTTCCCTTTGCCAACTCATCATACACATATTTCATAACCATTTCCTATATTATCTCCAACACCCTCTACATCTTAGGAAGGGCTTGAGTCCACTTGTCCTATCATGCCTAAATTTCCTCCAACCATCCCTAGATTCCTTCAGTCAGCAACCCAGTCAAGGTGAGATGAGTGACACTTGTCTTCTCCTTCCCCCTTTCTCTTAACCTTCACCTTTGCTCACAACCATTCAAATCTATAGATCTGATCATGACCGTTGATCTAAGCCACATCATCTAATCCTCTCAAGGTCTATAAAATGAAGAGCTTCAGTTGAGAGAGAGTTAGACTTCAAGAGACTTCAAGTGCATTTTGCAAGCTAATCATATGCATCCGTGAGTTTTAGTTTTGAAGCAAATAGCAAATAGCAAATAGCAAATAGTAATAGTAAATATCATAATATCATTTAGCATAATCATTTTTAGCATAATCATGTAGTATTGCATATCATAGTATTAGTTAACTACAAGTTATCAGTCCATTCTTCATATGCCATCTTGGAAGCCATCAGTGCATTGTCTGAGAGCACACCATTTGCAACCAGGAATAGTGGAGTTAGGACACAATGAGACATAAACCATGAAGGTAATATTAGTATTTTTATTCATATATATTTCATGTAGTTTCATTGGTTGAGTTTGGATTTCCTGTAGTATTTCCATTTGCAATTTGTGAAACTAACTTATTGTAGGTAACATTCTACAGATGAAATTCAAGTCGACACACTTTACATAATAGGAGATAAGGTCCACTTACTAGTGGGATTGAGTCCTTGTCATTTGCATCCTTTAATACACTCATGTGGCTTCCCTATTTGTGCAATATATCTTCAAATAGGCACATGTGATCCAGTTTAGCACACTCATTGTCAGTCATCTCTTCACATGGTGATTACATCTTCATCTAGTGGGAGCCTGCTATTCTACATCCAAATAGCATACCAGTGACCTGTACATTCTTCTCCTCCTATTTTGATGTGATTTAGGTAACATTTTGCCTCTTCATCACAATCAAAAACTCAACATCTTTCCCACTCACAAATGTCATCATAAACTAGTTGTTATATCATACCGGTCTCTTGTCCATATCTTCCACACAAGACAGACACTAACTTGCGTACCGGTGACTCAGTTGTGACTCCAATGGTCATTGTACTAAATAACATTCACTCCCTTACCGAGGACCTGCAAGATAGGTTGACATTAATAATTTCACATCAACTATACTCCCTTACCAGTTGTCCTTCTATATCGGTTGACATCAATGACAACATAATGCCAACAATCTCCCCCTTTGGCATTGATGTCAACACACGTAGTATTCAGCATACTACAAAATTTTTCTCCCCCTTTGACAACAATGGAAAAGGGCATTGTCAAGATATCATTCCTCCTTGTATCTACCTAAAACTGACATAAATCTTTGTCCTCCTTTATCTTTATTAGATGCATCTCCTCTTTTGATACCACTTGTTACAATTTCCCAAGTTACCGCTCTTGAGATGGAGGACACAACCATCTACTGACATCAATTGCTCAGAAACAAAGTGTATATACAATCCAAAATCCTTCGCATATACAAGTTTGAGACTAATTGAAGACACATGTGTTAGTGGACAAAACTTACTTATCGGTTAGACTGCATCATCTCCCCTTGATATGCAAAAGTTATTCTGACCCCAATTAGCTAATATCAGTTGTTGAAGCTAACACTGAGACCAATTGTATCTTTTCGCATACCAACTGTATGTTCCCTTGTGTAGGTAACTTTCTCTCTTAACAAGAAACACTCCCAATGATCCATTTGATTTCAATTGAATACGCATTGAAACATCTCACAAAACCAAATACCTTCAAAACACAAACATACTGGTACAACTATAGACACTTGTACACCCTCTATGTCCAGCAAGTATGATACACATTAGAAAACATGAATGTCAACTCCCCCTAAGTCATGCATCTTAGGTCCATATAACTAGTTAGGTCCAAAACTAGGGCTCTAATCAACTCCATATACTAGTTGATCTATGCATATGTGATCATCTGATGATCTTTTAGCTCCATCATATCCACTATAGCCTATGACATAATCCTAGATCTTCACAATGCCATACAATGTCATCATCATGCCATGAATTAGACCGGTTAGCCCAAAAACATGTATGCCTGCATGATCATCAACTGGGCCAACATATGTCATTCAGATCTTTATCAACACCATCTGAGACATAACTTCCCATTTAATGTTACCAAAGCTAATGCAATGGCCTCTAACCTTATTGTCTTACATAACCTGTAGGTACCTGTTTAGCATTCATGCCGACAACATCTTGCACATACTAGTTTCTTGTACCGGTCCATCATCACTATCGGAGCACCTTCCTGTGAATGTTGACATTCTGTGTCACTGTGCATCTGATTTCAATTGATAATCTCCATTCATTGACACATGCAGTATTTATCCAACATTGATCTATAGGTGTGTAGCCAAGGCAACCACTGCACACACTTATCTTTTCATTTCCATCCTTCATACCAGCATCATCTTGCACTTCCAAGTGCCCTTCTTCATTAGGGGGTGAATGATCTAGTCAATATGTTACTCCCCCTAAGGTCCTACATCTCCTTTAGGCCTTCAGAGATATCACCTGTGCATTGAATTCCTAGTGTCGGTCCATAGTTGCATCCTCTTGCTTCTTCCTCCATACCTTTTTGGTCTCATTCATCTTCCCATTTTTAGTCTTGGGAAAAGGTTTTCCCTTCTTCTGTTGATGGGTCCTTTCATTTCCAAAATCTGCATCACAACCAAAAGTTCATGATTGGGGAATCTCTTAACATACCGGTTTGACCATCTTCTTCTAGTCATGTTGCTATGAATGGGAACCAAAACCGGTGGACCTCTTGATCCTACAGGGACATTTCTCCTTTGGTTCAATGCAGGTCTCTATCTTCCATATGCTCTATATCCATTTATGTGTTGAGCATAGTTTCTATACTGACCTCCATATGACTGCAAGTTCCTCTTCCTACATTCAAACTCTCTATGGCCAATTCCATTACAGTTATAACAAACATTATTTACATAACTGGGAGAGGGGATATGCATGTATCTACTCTGCGATACATTTTTCTCATATGCATGATATCTATGAGATCCTAGATTATTCCTTCTAGATCTCTTTCTACATTCTTTTTCCTTATGACCATAACCATTACATGTAAAGCAATAACTAATAAAGGATGGAATATGACTTACAAATTTATTCTGCCATGCATGAGGAGATCTTACCAGTCTGGAATCTTCATTTCTCCTTCTCTTAGGATGGATCCTAGGTTGTCCATACTTTTCATTTCCTCCATTGGTTCCTTTCATCTTCCACACTTGTCTTGGCATGTGGTTGGTAGCATTTCTTTTTCCTCTATTGGTAGGAGATCCTCTTTGTTGTCTTCTCATGTTTTTGCTTCTGGTGAAGCTGTCTTGTCCCATCTTCCCTTTTCCTTTGGGATCTATATTTTTCCTCCTTGCAGCATCGGTCTTCATTTTTGTCTACAAGTCTTTATCGGTTGTAGTTAGGTCAACCCTCTTTCAGGGAGCATTTCTAATTGTGAAGGTTTGTCCCTTGTTTTCTCCATTTGAGGAGACAAATAGAATGTCATTAAGGGGAGCATTCTTGTTGGTGGAGATTTCACCGACACCACTTCCTAAACCTTCAGTGTCCTTGGCATGTTTTTTCTTTTTCAAAATTTTGTCCAAGGCATCACTGCTGCTATCAAACTGGATTCTTACTTTGAGCTCATCCTGACATTTCTCAAGGTCATTTCGGAGAACCTCCATTTCTCCAAGAAGCTATTTATATTCTTTATCTTTTACTTCTATCTTAGAGGCTAGATCATTGCACTAGCACTCCTTGGTGTCTCTATCTTGAGGCTTCAACTCTGAGATACATTTTATAGATTCTTCAAGGTATTTCATCAACCAGTTCTACTGCACTATAGCAACATTCTTGAATAGATTGTATTCCTTTCTTACTCTACTGAGTTCTTCAAGTGCATTCACAAGCTCACTTTCAAGATCAACTTCTACTTCTTCTACACTATCACTGCTAAACACATCTTGCCGGTAGGGGTGATCTGCATGATCATTCTTAGATGTGTGCCTCTCATCTTCTGATTCTTGAGCCATGAAGAGGTGGGTTCCTTCATAATCATTGCTGCAACTACTAGCAGATCCGCCTTCATCATCTGCAGGTACATGAGATGAATTTTTCATTCTATCTTCACAAGCCAGTTTTGCAGTAGTAGGCTCATTTCCATAGAGCTTCTTTAATCTATCCCATAATCTTTTTATATATCTGCAACTATCCACCTAAGAGGAGACATCATCTGTTAGCCCATAGAGTATAGCCTTCATTTCTTCTTCATTGCATGGGTTTATTCTTTCTGCATCTGAATCGGTGAGAGTGTTGGGGCAACCATTAACAACAAACACTATTACATTTGGGGCTGATTTCGGAAGACCTATCATGAGAATTTTGACTATTTTTCATCGGATTGCCGACAAATGAATCCATCAAAAACTCATCATCGGTGATTCCAATGGTGTCATCTAACATCAGAACTCTGACGACATCTTGAACTCTTCCAACGACGACCATGTTTGCTTATCCGGCCAAAGAATGTCGTCAAGCATAAAGCATCCTCATTAGATGGACATCAAAATTCCTATTGGGACTCATAAAATTTGAGTCAATTTGAGAGGTTCATTTCGAAATTTTGCTATTGCACTTTCAAATGACCACCTAATCTCTTTCAGATGGCCTAGTTTGAAGAAGGGTAAAATGGAGCCAGTTAATTATCAAAGGGTAAGGCTTGGGAAATGTGTCTTATACCTTTCATTTGGCATATGAAGTGTTTTTCAACTTTCAGATTTCAGTTTGGATTAATTTATAAAGTACCCATTTCAAGGGGTGGACTGAAAGGTGCTCTATGCACATATTCAGATTTTATTAAGTGGCCTACTTTGAGTGCCTATAACTGTTGCCCAGTTGAGTGTCATGTTGAAATTAAAATTTCATTGAATTGTATGCATATAAGTGTTCCTCCATGCAAAATTTCAAGTCCCTATGAATCCATTTGATCAGTTTGGTAAGCCCAATCCATTTGCAGTTTGTACAGTTTTCATAAGTCTCTGTTTCAACAGCTAGTCAGAGCACTACTTTGCACATGTGTAAAAATTGCCCCAGTGAGTGTCATGTCAGAATATTTCTTCTAGGCTACTACTAGTATGAAAGACAAGCTATGTTTCCAGTTTGAAGCTCCTGCCAATCCATTTGATCAGTTTTCCAAGATGATTTCTTGAGCCACTTTATTGAGTTTTTTGCACTTTCATTGCTGCACTTGTTAAAGTTGCCATTTTCATGAGCTCACCATTTTCACCCTATTAGCTTCCTGGTCAAACTGAGCATTCCATGTTCTTCCTTGTACTTCAAAGTATCTATGCCCCAATTTTAGGGATCCACAGAGATCATTTCATATTTTTAGTAAAGGCATTTTGAGGTCCCTACACATTGATTTTATCAGGTTCATAGAGCTGACAGATCCATTTGGTCATCTTTGACCATAATATTTCTTCACCCGGGATTCGTCTTGAGAAATGGTTTGGTAGTGTGAATGCCCATATATCAGACTGTATGCCTATCAGTTTGTGAAGTCCAGAAAGGTGTTTTGGCTAGTTTTAAAATTGCATCTTTGGGTTTAAATGCAAAAATGTGGCACATTTGCCACTGAGTTGCAAAACTCAGTTTAGTGATTAGAAAATTGTGCAAATCGACTCCAAAGGTATATTCAAGGTTCCTGAGGCATTTCAAAGGTCAGTGGAATGAAAACAAATTTTTTTTTAGCCGGACCCACTTTTGGGGCCCGACCTGGCCTATGATTTTGTATTACCACTTTGGAGGAGATGCTGAAGTTTTAGTCAAATCATTCGTGATTAAGAAACAAAAATATGTAAAAGTGGGGAAGATATCAAAGAAATCTAAGGGTTCTGTGGATTTTACCAATTTGGCCCCATCTACCGTTAAAATGTGACTTCAAAGAGACACAAGAATGGTTCACAGACAAGAAGGGTGTCATGAGCTAGAAGGTGGATGTTAAAGGTTGTATAAACATTCAAAGCCAATTTTCTGGCAACTGTTTCACTAGATGGAGAAAATGGCAATGTTACTGCTTCCTATTACACAAGTTTTATAACATTAATGGGGAAAGAGCGCCTCCCTAAAATGCTTTGGATCTTTATTGCAATTCAAAAGGCACAAGTATTAAATAAAATGTATATGGGCATGTGAAATGCCAAATTAAATCCTCCCCTGGCAGATGGTGTGGAAATGAAGAGGGTTTTAAAAACTTTCAAGCAATTTCAATTGGCAGGAGTAAAGCTTAAAACTTCCAACGCAACCCCTGCCAGCATCCTTCCTCTGCGTGGTGTTTGGAAGGCATAGAAGGTTTCAACAAATGCAATTACCAAGTGTAAAGATAAAACCCACGTGCCTTTGGCAGCATTGTTTCTATATTAAACTTCCAAGCAAATACAATGGCAAGTGTATTGCCAAGACATTCTCTTTGCCTGCGCATGAAATTTTAAAGGCATTAGATTTTCAAACAAATTTGCAATTAGCAAGCATAAAACCAATTTCCTCCTTGTCGTGAGCTGGAAATTAGTAGACTAAGGCATATAAGTTTCAACAAAATGCCATTGGTAGGCCAATGGCCAAATCCTCTCCTCCCTACGTGGTTGAAGGGCATTACAATGTTTCAGAGCAAATGAAATGGGCAAGTTTAAAGCGATTTCCACCCCCCATTTTGGTGTGGCGTGGTGGAGGTTTAGAAATTTTCAAACCAATGCATTTGGCACATGCATGTTGGTATTATGGATGTGTTACTTTGGTTTTGTCATTGATGTCAACACTTGTCAACACTTGAGAACACTTGGAGATATTTGGTTATGTTCACCGGCTTGTTCAGTGACTTATGCACAGTCATCGGTATCTGGTTTACCAACAGGATTATATTGTTCACCAGCACTGAGGATGATCTATTATCATCTTGAGACTACTTGGTTATGTTGAAGACATTGTTTGGACACTTGGTTTTGGTGATTTGATCATTGATCTAATCGAGTTTGCATATTTGTTGTTACAGACAAATAGGTCTAGGTTATGGATCGGCAAGCATTATCTATTCCAGCACGACACATTATGGAGATGATTTGTTAGTGTTGTAAATGCATTGATCCAACATCATGCATTGCATATTGATTAATTTTTAATTGATTTTATTGTAATATCTTTTAGTGAGCCGACCTACTCATTTGGTCTTAGGTTTTGGTATAAATGTAAGATCACATTTGTGAGATTATGTGGTACAAGTGAAAATGGATTGTAATAAGGTATATGCGAATATAAGCAGAGCTATACACGCATACATCATTTCAAGATTCAATGAGTTTTTTGAAGAAGGCAAATCAGAGCTTAACCGGTACTGAATCTAGCATATGAAGATGCTATTTTGAGCAGTACATTATCATTGGACTTAACCATCCAATTGTAGTCAGTGTGACTCCCATTTTGTGATTGAGCAGTGAGCTCTAAGCAGTTAGCCTTCCTGCATGTGCAAACCCCATTTGTACACACATACTATCTGCAGTATTATCATCTGATTGTGGGTAAGGTTTCCCACCATGGTTTTTCCCCTTACAGGGTTTCCACGTACAAATAACTATGTTATGTGTTGTGTATGTTATTTATCTTTCTGTTTCATGCATTAAACTTTACTGGTATTGTAATTAACTGTTAAATTGTCTACCAGCATTAAAGTTTGGTTTACCGATACTATGCACTAGGTTTGGTTAAAGTTTATTTGGTTGAAATTAATAGACAATTGATTCACCCCCCCCCTCCCAGTTGCCTCTGGGACCTAACAATTGCTATCAGAGCTTAGTCCTATTTTTGCAGAAGTTTAACAACTCGAGGAGATCCTATGTCTACTAACTATTTTAGGAAGAATAGTTTGAAGCTTGATGGAACTAACTATGGTATATGGAATATCAGAATGGAGACACACCTGAATTGCATTGGAAAGGACATATGGGATGTTACAAAGAATGGCTATGTTGTTCCTACTCAAGGTCAACCTAATCCACCAACCTTGGCTAGGGATGAAGAAAATGATTGCAAAGCAAGAGAAGCACTTTTGAGCGCATTGTCAGATCAACAAATCATGGGATTATTAGATAGATCTATTGCTAAAGCTATTTGCGATAAATTGGAGACATTAACTGAAGGTGATACCACAGTCAAAATTGCAAAACTGAATGCTTCTGGGTCAGGTATGAAAATCTGAAAATGGAAGAAGATGAAATGATTTATGCTTTTATGGAAAGAGTTAATGCAATTTGTTTTGGGTATACAATATTGTGGAGGATCCTTAAGTGAAGATGAAATTGTTTCTAAATTTTTAAGAGCTTTGCCACCGGCATACAAGATGAAAGTAACTATTATTAATGAAATGAGAACAATGCCTAATGCATCAGTATCCAGAGACACTTTGGTTGGAAAACTTTTAGCTTTTGAACTTGAGGAATTTGGTCCTATTGCTAGTATTAAGACAAATTTAGCTATCAAGGCATCATCATCATCTGCAACATCATCATCATCATTTGAGAAATCTGATTGGAAAGCCTTTTATGCAAGAGAACTTGAAGAAATTAGAAAGGAGAATGAAGAACTGGAAGAACTTGAAGCACTAATTACAAGGGAAATGCCTAAAGGTCCAGTTGGAAGTAAGTATGAAGGTAAAGCACCATTTAAATGTTTTAACTGCAATAAAATTGGTCATATGGCTTCTAGGTGTCCTGATAGACATGCAAGATTCAAAGAAGAAGCTAAAAGAACATACAAGCCTAACCCTTAATATCAAAGGTACAAATTTAAGAAGAATAGAGATAAATCATGTTACTATGTTGATGAAGGAGTTACTGATGATTCTGATGAGGAACCAACAGAGAATGGATGGGCTTTTGTTCCTATAATAGAAAATCCACCGACACCTACTATTCAAGATAAAGATGAATGGATTATTGATTCCGGATGTTCACATCATATGACTGGTGATAAGAGTAAATTCTTAAACTTTCAGGAATACAATGGAGGTCTAGTAAGATTTGGAGATGACAAAGCTTGTTTGATTAGAGGAAAAGGCACTATATCTTTTTATGGTAAGCAAAATATTGATAATGTTTACTATGTTGAAGGTTTGAAGCATAATCTTTTGAGTGTTGGTCAATTAGTTGAAAAGCGATTTCAATTACAATTCAAGAATGGTAAATGCACAATCATGAATAGAACTGGTTTGGAAATTACAACCGGTAATCAGACTAGACGTAATATCTTTCATTTGAATAAAAGTTGGCTATGGCATATTGATGAAAGTTGGCTATGGCATAAGAGACTATGTCATGTAAATTTAGATTGCATTGTGAAAATCAGTACAACTAAGACAATAAGAGATTTACCTAAGATTGTTAAGCCTCACAATCCGGTATGTAACGAATGTCAATTTGGAAAGCAAGTTATAGCAACTTTTAAGAGTATACCAGAAAAATCCAATAATATTCTTAAATTAATTCATACTGATTTATGTGGTCCAGCAAGAGCTAGAAGTTTACAAGGAGATAGATATTTTATGCTAATCATTGATGATTATTCTAGAATGTGTTGGGTTACTTTTCTCATGGAGAAATCATAAGCTTTTGGGAAATTCAAACTATTCAAGGTCATGGTAGATAATGATAGCAGTAAGAAAATCAAATGTTTGAGATTGGATCAAGGAGGCTAATTCACATCTAAGGAATTTAATTCATTGTGTGAAGTGAATGGAATCAGAAGACAATTATCAGCACCTCAGACACCCCAGCAAAATTGAGTTGTGGAAAGGAAGAACATAACTATTTTGGATGCAGCTAGAAGCATGATATCAGAAGAAAACCTACCTCATATATATTGGAGAGAAGCAGTTAATACAATTGTTTATACATTCAACAGAGTTCACATCAAAGGTGAAACTGGTAAGACCCCTCATGAGCTATGGTTTGGTAATACTCCTACTCTTAAATATTTTAGAATATTTGGAAACAAATGCTATATTAGGAAAGATGATTATATTGACAAATTTGATCCTTGAAGTGATGAAGGAATATTTCTTGGTTATTCATCTAAGAGCAAAGCATATAGATGTTTTAATAAAAGATTGCAGAAAATCATTGAAAGTGCAAATGTGAAGATTGATGAACAGTTTAGAAGGTCTATAGACTCTGAACCGATAGTTGAGATAATAAGAAATGAACCTACTATGAGTACATCGGTACAAAATGTTGATCTAGTCACACCGGCATCATCTGAGAATTCCATAGTGACTGAAGAACAACAACAAGTAAAAACACCTAGGTATGTAAGATTGAATCACTCTGAAAGTCAGATAATTGGGAATAAGTATCAATGAGTTATGACTAGAGGAAGACTGGCAAATGAAGAGGTATGTCTTATTTCTCAAAGTGAACCAACAACTATTAACGAGGCATGTGAAGATAAACATTGGATAAAGTGTCATGCCCAAACTTTTGGGCAAGAACGAGATAATTTTTTTTATTTTTTTTAAATCACAACTTAAAACATTAATTTTGCTATCATGAAATGCACTAGCAATTTTGTCTTAACTATGTGTGAGTTAATTCTAACCACTAACTCAAGTGATATTAATTTAAAGTTAAATGTGGAATACTAAATGAAATTAATTTATTATCTCATCAAATTTAGTCAATAGTTTAATTAAATCAAAACTCTCTTAAAATAATTGATGAAGATAAAATTAATCTCCAATAACCATTATTTGTTTTTCGGATCTAATTAAATTAGTCCTAGCACTTAGTTTATAAATGTCTATATTTTTATTTTAACAATAATTAAAAATGTTTAAACTAAATCGACTAAAGGGTCAATTAAATCCGTAATGGAATTTTCCTATAAAGTTTAATCTCATCATATACCTATATTTAAGAGGGCTAAAATTATTTTTCCCTAGCCAAAAGTAACATACCCAAATTGGTTATAAAATTTCTAAAAGATTAAACATCATAAACTTCATAAGTAATTCAAATTAAACATAAAGTTTAATCTCAAACCCTATATCAGATTTAACTCCAAAATATTAATATAATTTTAAACATCATTTAAAAAAAAAAATCCTTATGTTTATCAAACACAAATAATTGCCCATATGTTTATTAAAACATATCAAATCTATAAACACTTAATTAAATATTAAATCTAAAATTTACCCTATCCATTCATATTTTCAAACTATATATATATATATATATCTAAAATAACAATGCAAACCCTAACTATGAATATATAATATTATAATGCCCTACATTCTTAAAAACTCTTCTTTCTTTATACTACCCTAGCCCTACCCAGGCTAGGGTTTTATTCTTTTCTTGTTTTATTTTGCAGGGCAGAGGTTTGCATGGAAAGCGGCAGCCATGGGAGAGTGGCAGCTATGGCGGAGGGTTTGGTAATGGGTGGCGCTGGTGGGTTCTCCTTGGCCGCCACTGTGTGTGCACACAGCGACGACAGTGCCCACTGTGTGACCACACAGTGGTGGCGCGGGTGCCGCCCATTGTGTGTCCACACAGTGGAGGTGCGAGCGTTGCCCACTATGTGAGGCGCCACCCACAGTGTGTTCACACAATGGCGGGCCTTGGCGCCACCCACTGTGTGTACACACAATGGGTTCGCCCCCCCCCCCGAAACCCCCCCCCCCCCCCCTTTTTTTTTTTTAAGTTTTAAAATTTGTTTAGTTAATATTTTTTATGTATGTTTTAAATATAATAAAATTTATATAAATATATGTAGATATATATATATATATATATTTATTTATTTATAAATATATATATATATATATTTATATATTATATATATATATATATATATTCTATAAATAAGTATATTTTAAAAGAACTGAATACAAATAAACATATATATATATATATATCTATATATATATATATATATATAGATATATTGTAGTCACACAAATCTGTCCAACTTAATTAAATAAATATTCGCTATTTATTTGATTAAAAATCCACTAGCCATCAGTTAATTAAATTAATATTTAATTAATTCATCTCCAAACATTCTCCTATTAATTAAATAAATTATTCAATTTATTTTAATTCATTCATTAAATCAAATTCCAATCAATTAAATGAATAAATACTATTTATTTAATTTAATCCCCCTTTTCCTCTTTTAAATAAATTAAATTAAACATTTATTTAAATCATTTATTTTCCCCCCCCACTTGCATTTTCCTACAAATGCAACTTGCACACATTTATTGGAATAAATGAATTTTTATTTTAATAAAATCCTATTTTCCCCCACCCACCAAATCCACTTGCAAAATCTAATCCCCTTCTAGATTCTTCTAACCCCTTCCTAATTAGCCTAATCCATCCCCTAATTATTGTCACATTCCTAAGCAAAATGAAGTCACTTCTCAAAGACTTCAAAAGTCTTTGAAAAACATTTAATGCTTTGTGTGTTCAACAAATTAACCCCCAAAGTCTTCCAAGACCACTAATGGCTCTTACATGACCATTTATGGCTCCTACATAACCATTTATGGTTATTTCAAACTTGTCTCCCCAAACATTTATTGTTTTGACCATATTTATCCTTTTTACATTTGCACAAGAGTTTATCCATTGGGTAAAAGCTTTATTCTTTGAATAAAGAGTTTATTCATTCAACTAACCTTGACTTTAACTCCCAAGGTCATATCAAGCATTTAATGTTTATTCCCTCTCCTCTCAGCCTATCTCACATTGACACTTGTCATCCTGGGATTGGGTTGAAGGCCCTCACATGGATTTGAAATCATTCAATCCTGACCCTTGTTGAGATTGCTCAATCTCAACCATTGCTCCATTTTCCCTATAAATAGAGCCCATTTCTTCATAATCCAGATCGTAAAAAACTTGTATGCATTTAACCTATAGGCATTTTAGAGAGCATTTAGCATAGCAAACTAATATCTTTGTTATTTTAGTTAAAATCAATCATTTTAATAGCATCTAGTATTTTAGTTTTTTATTTCCCATTTGAAGCAAAATACTAAAATCTCAATCCTCCATAAGCATCCATAGTGCAAAAAGCTACTGAGAGCTACACTATTTTGGAACTTGGAGAGGAGAGGAACAAAGGAGAAGAAGCTAAGAGCATGTTAGGAGGTATTTGGAGATGCCTCATCATATTTGCTTCTTTAGTTAAATATGCTTTCATGTTTTTAGTATCTCTTTTGATATGCTTGTTTAGATTAGTTTTTGATTGATTAACACTAATGGTTTCTTGTGTCTTGTGTTGTTTGTCATTTGCTAACTTTGTCCATTTAGCAGAGCATCATTTGGTGAACCCGACATGAATGCAAACACCAAAAAGATCATTTTTTTTTAACCAATAACATGTTTGAATGTTGAAATTGTCACATAGGTTGCGCTTTAGCGCTATTGAACTTGTTCTAGTGCTATTGATACTTGTTGTTCTAGCGCTATTGTTCTTACATAGCGCTATTGTATCAATTTTAGCACTTTTGACACTGTTTTGGCGCTTTTGACACTGTTTTGGCGCTATTGACCCTGTTTCGGCACGTCTGCCTTCTCTGTCTTTCCTTTTCTTTTAGCGCGTTTGTGTTAAATAGCACTTTTGTTCAAACACAGACTAGTGCTATTGTAACAGAACATTGTAAAAAAAGACCTTGTAACCGAAAAAGTGAAAAATTTTAGGCTTGTGGAAGCCCCCCTTAAACATGGATTTTACTAACCAGTTGTTGTTTGTGTAGGTTTAAAACTCACTATTAAACACCACAAACTTTCTTTTTGGTGCTTTAAAAATTGAACAGAGAAAATTTCCTTGCTTTCTAGTTAGGGTCACTTGTCTTTGGTGCATTAAAATTGAACAAAACAAACATTTGTTTGCTTACAAGTTAGGAAACACACTTTATTTGGTGCTTAAAATCAACAATTCCATTTTCTTGCATCAAACTAAAGAATTTACAATCCACACTTCAAATTTTTGGTGCACATAAAATACACAATCCACTTGTTTTGATTTTTACAAACGAGTTTACTTCATGCAAACGTGTTTTTCATTAAGTTGACCAGGATTTCAAATTCTAGTTTACTCAAACATATTGCCTTTGAAGTTAAAATGAACACCATGACTGTTGGAGCAACATCTCCAAATAGTTAGATCACATTGCAATAACAGATTAAAAAGAACAAGTGTTTTTCGTGCTTGGCACACTTGTTCAAAAAGTCGGTCGAGTGGTCCTACTTCTAACACACACTATCCTCTCCCTTGGCTTTTGTGGTCCTAGGTGAAAGAGAAAAGTGTTAGTAACACTCAAATTTTTTATCTTTTTAAGAGAGGCCTGCCAAGAGACACATCACTCTTGGGAACGACCTCGCGTGGTAAATCCTTCGAGCCGCTATAAAAATTAGGTGAGAGCGAAAGTTGTAGCCTTGGGTATAGTTGTTCCTATAGTGTAACTGGTCGAAAGGACAAATGGGCCCCACCACCAGTTACAAGGCTCTTAAGTGAGTCACTGTAGAATGAACTTATGTCCAAAAACATCGAACATGAATAAACACCTTTAAGTAGTAGCCCACCCATTCTATTGATTGAGGATATTTGCGATATAATTTAGTGCAAGAGCATAGATGGTTTAGCTCCCAAGATACTCACCATACATACTTCCTTGAGTAGAAACATAGCTTTTTGAAAAGTCACTTGTGACTTGATAAAAGTGGTGACTCCCCCATCATATGGATCATCTATTTGTTATGCTCGTGCAAGACTTAGTATATCGCATCCTTACCTGCCACGGCGGGATTCATAAGGTATGTAGTACCAAAGTCGAAGAAATATCAAGATGTGGGCTAAATTTATCACAATTGGCCATTTGACTTTAGGGATAAAAAGTGTTTGAAGTGTATTCATTTTAAAGACCAAGTGCAAATTGAGCCGACTTCAGGCTTTGGAAATACACCTTAAAAATACATCTAAAGGAAGGGTCATATACAAGTCCAAGGATTGGGTTGATCTAGACCCATACTCATTTGTGCCTTTGGGGGCAACATTCTTGTGTTTGTGTGCTTGCTTTGTTTTCTTGTCAAAGAAAAATCAGAAAATCACTTCCAAAAACAAAGTATTCATCCAACCAAACACATCAAAAACAAAGTGCAAACAACAAGAGTATCAAAACTTTATGACCATTCTTCACATCTTGCGAAAGAAGAAGCATCATCAGAATATCAACTTGAAAAGAAGACCATTAAGCTCAAAGGCTTTGATCAAAAGGAGGAAATTCTTCTATATAAATAGACAAATCTTTGTCTCCCATAGAGTTTTTCTGCGTCACATGTGCCTCTACCTTCAAGGCAAAACAAACGAATTTGATTCAGAATCATTGAACCACAGAGCTTTTATGCAATATAGAGCTCTAAGTTATCACAAAAACCAAGGAGGTAAGATTAATCCCAACTTTTTCCCAAATGTCTGTATCACATACAACACAGCTCGAGAAATACCACCAACACTTGAAAGAGAAGAGGTAAAGTTTGTCCCATTTGTGACACAAAGTTTTTATTGAAGTTGAAAACATTTCATCCATTATCTTACTCATACATCATCACTTCATCATCAATCCGTCCCAACTCTCAAAACATTAAGAGGTTCTTGTCCCAAGTTCTCTTTTAGATATTGCTTGAAATCAAAAAACATCACATCACTTTATATATTGTTTCTACATCTAGGATAAGCTCATCCTAAAAGACACATCTACACAAGTTAAAACTAGTTCATGAGTGAATCCTCTCATTACTAGGTAGTTCAATCTGTAGCACATTTCAGATTTCTCTACACCTTATCACATCAAAACGTATCAAAACAAGCAAGCAATTCAAAGAAGGAAATTCGGTTACATCTACCTTAAAAGTGATAGAGATCCACATACAACACAATTCACCAACCATCAATCTTTCATTTCATCAAACAACTCATCATCATTTTCACACAACTTCAAAAAAAGCTTGTAAAACAAAATGGCCCAAACCCGATCACAGTCAAGGCAACAAGAAATAGAAATGGAAGAAGAAGAAGAGGAAAATCTCAATGAGTTTCAAGAAGCACTTGGAGGAAATCCGAATGACGAAAACCCAAGTACTCCTACTCCCACAACAATAGAAAGGGCTCATCATAACACTCTCTTTAACAGACTATTTGACGAAATACTCAAGAGCAATGCGGATGCTCACTTTTTAAAGCTCCCTCAAGAAGGAGCAAAACTCCCCTCTGACTTTGATCTTGCCCAGTTAAGACAAGCATCAGAAAGACAAAGTCACCATGAAGAGGAAAGAGGTAGAGATCCCATTAGATATAACATTCCTCAAGGTAACCCACCACCTCCTCCTCCAACTGAAATGGAGATGTTGCGGCAACAAGTCAAGAATCTCACCCAACAACTTCATAGTGGTGTCAAGACCAACCAATTCTCACTCAATGACATCTGTCCCTATCCTTTTGATAGGAATCTTTATATGCCACCCTTTCCACGAGGATTCAAAAGACCCAAATTCAAAAAATATAGAGGAAAGGGAGATCCCCACGATCATGTCAGAGAATTTCATTCCGCTTGTCTCAAAGTAGCATATGAAGACACATACCTAATGTGCCTTTTTCCCCAAAGCTTGGGAGGGACAACCACATCATGGTTTTCCCACCTATCAGGTGGCATTAGAACATTTGAGAAACTTATCAAGAAATTCCTTGCTCATTACTCTCATAACATTGAATGCAACATCACCATGGCTGATCTGTGCAACACCAAACAAAAACTAGGTGAACTATTCTTAGTATTCCTGCAACGATGGCGCCAAATGTCTAGTAGACATTCTCTTCAGTTACCTGAACGAGAGCTAGTGGAAATATTTATTTCCAACTTAAATGAAGAAATGGAATTTCACCTGGATGTCAAAGACACAGACTCTTTTAATGATATGATCACCAAGGGTCTGAAATGTGAACGGGTACTTATCAAGAAATGACTCATCAAAATCTATAATGAACCAAAGGATGGTCCTCGCCCACGCTTCAATAGTGATAAACCAAGCTTCTGGAACAAAAACAAAAATATCCTCAACGATGGGGTTGTGGATGCCAGGACTATACAAACTGCACAACCTATGGTTCGATTTTCAGGACAGAATCCTCCACCTCTGAATAACACAAATGTTCCTTCCAATCAAAGTCACATCACGTCTCATGATGAACCAAGACCTCGTCAGCAAAAACAAAAATGCACATACACTCCCTTAGGGGAACCCATTGAAATAGTATTGCGACAACTCATTTCTCAAAATTTGGTCACCCTACCAAAAACATCAAACTATGAACCTCAGGTCAAACCTACATGGTGGAGAGATACTGAACACTATGATTTCCACCAAGGAAGAGGACATAAGACAAGTAATTCTCACCGATTAAAAGATCTCATTCATGATCTTATTGATCAAGGAGAAATTGAAATAGAAGGACATGACCCAAAAACAACCAATAATGATCATCTGATGTTCAAAAATCCATGTCCATCACAAGATCAAAGGGGTCCTTCCACTTTCAGGCAAGGCACTAATACCACAGATTACACACAGGCTACGTATAATTACACTGTAAATCATCTGTATGATGCTAGTGAACAAGTTGCAACTATAACCTTCAAAAATCCCAACTCAAATTGCAATGTTGTTACGCATCGTGGTAAGGTTACCATAAAGGCAGCTCCGCAAGGCACCACCTCCATCCCAGAGCAATACAATCTTGTGGAACAATTAGACAAAACGCCTGTGCTTATATCCATTTTAGAGCTATTGCGCCTATCGCCATCTTGTAAAACTATCTTGGATCAAGCACTCCAAGAGGCGTTAGTCCCTGCGAACCTGAATACAAACCAATTTCAAGCCATGGTTGGAAGTCTAAAGTCATCACCTTGTCTCACTTTTTCCGAAAGTGACAACTCTTCCTTCCAACAACCTCATAATGCTTCGCTACATATTGAAGGCTTTATCAACTAGCATAGGATCAAGTGAGTCTTGATCGATAATGGAGCAGGCCTGAACATTTGTACACTACAGTGATAAGATCACAATCAAAGCCTATGACGATGCAGAGCGGTCATCCAAAGGAGCTGTGGTACTACCAATCCGAGTGGGCCCTGTAGTAAAGCACATCATCTGTCAATTTCTAGACCTTCCTCTGCCATACAATCTATTGTTAGGGAGACCTTGGATCCATGCCATGCAAGCCATTCCATCTACCTACCATCAATGTATCAAGTTTCCACATAATGGTGTAGAGATCACAGTCCTGGGCAATGCAAATCCCTTTGCATACTATCATAATATCAACCATCAACTAGAGATTATTGTTCCTAATAATAGAGAAGCCATTTCCTCCACATCATATATAAGTCCCGCCTCTCTTGTCAGTTCAAACACCACTATACCCAAGCAAGAAAAGCTTAAGATGAAGATAGCAGAGGAAGGTCCTGAGGAATACAACTTGAGTCAACTCTTTTGTGTGGGACAAATGCCCACTTCTCCTAGAACACATGGTAAACCACATCAGTTACTCCAACAACCACTAATCACGCCAGCATGTGCTATGACACCTTTCATCCCTAGAAAGAGTTAAGAAGAAGAAACCCAAGATGAGGACCTAGTAGAATGGATCTATAAAGATCCCATCACCACTGATATACCGAAAGTTAAAATTTGAATAGAGCAGTATGGCAAAGGTCTCCTCATTATGCAAACAATGGGGTATGATGGTCAGAGTGCTTTAGGATATTGCAAACATGGACGACATGAACCTCTGCTACCAGATTCAAAGGAAAACCCTGCAAACCATTATGTCAGCCTACTACCAAAAGGACACCTTTCATTATCAAAGCAGTCTCAAGCACCATCCCAACTACCCCACCGAGGCTCAAAACCCCAACACCACCATCTACAATACCAATCATCCCACCAAGAGAACTAGTAATCCCATCAATAGTACCATTAGCAGCAACAACTGTATCAGAACCCGTAGCAGCATCTATGGCACCAACAGTTCCAGCAGAAGCCACTGAGTCAACACTGCTGATACTCCCTGTACCATATTCTTTTATCCCCATCGACCTTCTTGCAGCACCAATCACTACAAAGGTACATCAACCAATCACACCTGTAGTATTTAACTCAAAAGACATCCCAATATGGTATAGTAATCGGATGCTGGAAAGTGACTCAGAGACCAACTCACATGAGTGGGAATTTGATTCTGTATAGCTTAACACTTCAGATGAGGAAGATGCATCACTACCTCCACCACGCAAAGACATCCCTGTTTACGAAGAAGCCCAGATAAAGACCACTTGGGTTCCTGAACTAGAAACATCTTCCACAGACCCTACATCTCATCCTATGCTTGATTCTAACAGGGAGAGTACCATTAACGACCTTTTACCATAACATCTTAACCCTCACTGATACATCTAATGCACTTAACCTAATCGATGAAGTAATGCCCATTATCCACCCTAAACTCATCAAATGGAACCAACCAAATCCCCCATGTCTTGACTTCTTCCAAAATGATGAGGCCATCATTGACTTTTTGGAATTAAGGGATAACCTACCAAGTGGGGATCACAAAGCTGGATTTGCCATTGAACTTAATAGCGCAACATACTTCGGGACGGATGCCAAACCTTTCAGCTACAAAAATATAACAATAAAACATGGATCTTCTAGTGAAAACCACACTATGGCACTGTTTGATCCGACAAAAGTAAAAAGAAAGAGTGTATCCAACGGTGAAAACCTCTCTGAGGCACCTGAGGATGAAGGGTTTGACATTCTCCTTGCTAATGCACAATAGGAACAATCAATGATTCTCATCGAGAAAACCAAAGAATACAATGTGGGGACTCTTGAAAATCCTCATCTCATACATCTAGCATCTCTTCTCACTCAAGAGAAATAGCCTAAATTTATAGAGTTCTTCCAGAAGCATCATATAAACTTTGCATGGTCATATGTAGACATGCCTTGGCTTGATCTTGATTTAGTCATGCATCACCTCACCGTCACAGAAGGAGCCAAACTTGTCAAGCAGAAGCTTCATAAGATGCATCCTCAAATTGCAGAACTAGTCAAAACAGAACTCAAGAAACTCTTAGATGTTGGTTTCATTAGACCAATTGATTATGCAGATTGGATATCCAACATTGTGCTTGTCGGCAAACCAAAAGGGGGCATCCACATTTGTACAGACTTCAGAGATCTAAATAAGGCATGTCTTAAGGATGACTTCCCCCTACCAAATACCGACATCATAGTGGATCTGACAGTAGGACATGCCATGCTTTCACTCATGGATCGCTTTTCAGGATACAATTAGATAAAAATCGCACCAGAAGATCAACATAAGACAGCCTTCACATGTCCATGGGGCACATATTGCTGGAATGTAATGCCTTTCGGTCTCAAGAATGCAGGAGCAACCTATCAAAGAGCAATGACCACCATCTTGCATGACATGATGCATACTATTGTAGCGTCCTAAAATTGCGACACTTGCAATTTCGACTGCATTTCGGTCTTCACGATGGCGACGCAACACGGAACCTGAATGGAGACCCCGAAACTTGTCCATGACACCAAAAACTGCATTTTCAAGCACCCTGGCCTGAACCTCCTTTGCACCCTGCTGTCCCGGGAGGTGGGACCAGAGCGCCCAGCGCCCTGGTCCTTCAGGACCAGGGCGCCCAGCACCCTAGTCCCCCAGGACCATGGCACCCAGCGCCCTGGTCCCTGGCCCTATTTTGGGCCCGGTCTCCTATGGGACTTCGGGTCTTTTTGTTTGCAAATTGGAAATTATCTTTCCTGGTCGGCCTAAGGTCAGAAAAATCAGTCTATTAACCCTAATTGGCAAGTATATAAACTACATTTTCTCTCTCATTTTGAGGAAAAAAAGAAGAAGGTGATATGTGTACAAGCGTGGAAACTATACTCAAGCATTCAAGCATTCAAGCATTCCTTCAAGCAATTGATCATCTCAAGTCTCCATTCAAGGCTAAGTGTTGCTTTCAAGACAAGGATTCAACCATTGAAGACGAGATCACTTACTACATACTACTACAACATACAACATACAACATCTATACCTTCGCACATAAGGATACAAACATCCTTACAACAAGGTATTAGTACTTGTTTTACATTACAGACATTTACATTTACAACATTCCTCATTTCTTGGTTAATTCCAAAACCGGGGTTTGACCTAAAGGCAAACCCCTAATCCCTAACCCCCCAATCATCTTCGCTTTTCTGTGTGTAGGTTGTAGGTACATGGCTGAAATTGAAGATCTGGAATCCTTGTGCAGAGACGAACAGATCCCCCTTCGTTTTGCAGATTTTTCGGAGGACCGTGGCACTCGGGCGCCATCGTCCCGGCAACTTTCGCTCAAATTTGCAGGACAGCGCCGTATCGACATTTTACTGCTAATTCCAGGTCCATAGCTTCATCCTATATCCCTAACTCAGTTTATAAGTGAATCTTTCTCACTTTCTATGCATGCCTAGCTTAATTCTTCTATGCACATTCTTTACAAAAGAGGGTAGCCTTGCTGTCATAACCCTTGAAACTCATTTAGCATCCAATCTTGCATTGCGTGGGATTGGATCTTGTGGGTTTCAACCCCTCTTTTGAATGTAAAGTCTCCCAAGTGAAAACCATCAACCCTAGCGACCTCCCTTCTCTCTCCTTGGAGTTGGAAGAGGGGAGAGCAACTAGGGTTCGATCGCGATTTTCCGCTTTACAACTATGATGGAAGATTATGTTGATGAATTACTAGAAAAATCACTCACCAGAGAAGGGAATCTCCACATCTTAGATAAAATCTTTGATAGACTGGAACAATACCATGTTCGACTCAACCCAAAGAAATGTGTCTTTGGAGTGACCTCCGGGAAGCTTCTAGGATACATTGTCTCAAGCAAAGGTATTGAGGTCGACCCAGCAAAGGTAAAAGCAATCATGGACATGCCACCACCAAAGAATATTAGTCAGCTAAGGACATTACAAGGATGGCTTCAATCCATCTGAAGATTCATTGCACAATTGGCTAATAAGTGTCACCCATTCACACACCTGCTACACAAGAACATCCGCTTTCAGTGGGATGCCCGATGCCAACAAGCATTTCAGACGCTTAAAGACTATCTCATGAAACCACCATTGCTGATGCCACTAGATCCAAGTAGACCGTTGTTACTCTATATCTCAGCAACAAGTATAGCATTGGGTGTACTACTGGCACAACATAATGCAGAAGAAAAAGAGTGTGTTGTTTACTACATCTCTCGCACACTGGTGGGCTATGAACTCAATTACACGCCTATTCAGCAAGCTTGCCTAGAAGTAATCTTAGTAGCCACTAAACTGAGGCACTATCTATTAACACACAAAGTACAACTCATTGCAAAGATTGATCCACTCAAGTATTTACTTAGCAAAGTAGCATTGATAGGTCGCTTGGCCAAATGGGTGATGATTCTAAGTGAATTTGACATCGAGCATGTAGATCGTAAAGCTATCAAAGGTCAAGTTATTGTGGATCAGTTGGCAGATGCGCCTCTCATAGGTGATCATCCTCTCATTTCCAATTTTTCAGATGAAGAGATATTCATGATTACAACAACACAACACTGGAAACTATACTTTGATGGTTCGTACACTAGGCATGGCTCGGGGGCAGGCATTCTATTTATCACACCTTAAGGTGATAGCATCCCGAAGTCTTATAGGCTCACATTTCCATGCACCAACAACATCGCAGAGTATGAGGCCTTGATCACAGGACTCAGGCTATCCATACAATGGAAATTACAAGAGCTACAAGTATATGGCAACTCACAATTGGTCATTTGACAAGCAACTAATGAGTATCAGACCAAGGATGATAAACTCATGCCATATAAGCAAATGGTGGACAATCTAAAGACATCATTTACTACTATCACTTTTGAGCAGATACCAAGAGATCAGGATTAAGCTACTAATTCTATTGCTACCATCGCATCTCTCCTAGATCTTCCACATAATTCAACATGCTATGAGTTCTTCGTAGAACAGCTTTGGATTCCCGCTTATGATATCCCCAATTCCAAAATGATATATCACCTTGTCGGTTCTGAATCCCCATGGTATGGTGAGTTCTACACCTATCTCCCTGATCACACCCTTCCTCCCAACCAATCAAATAACCAACATAAAACCTTCATTCGCCAAACTGCTCGATATACCATTATTGCTGAAACCCTATACCTCTGCAGTCTTGATGGTACTCTCCTTCGATGTCTAGAACAAGGTGAGATAACAAAGGCTTTGGAAGAAGTCCATGAAGGAATTTGCGGGACTCACTCAAGTGGTCCGTCACTAGCTAGGAAACTCCTGCGCAATGGATACTATTGGCCCTCTATGGAAAAAGATTCCTACTACTTTGTCAGAAAATGCAAGAAATGTCAAGTTCATAGCGACCTGATACATGCACCAGCCTAGGAACTGTAAACAATCACAACACCATGGCCTTTTTGTCAATGGGGCCTTGACCTTTTGGGTAAGATTCACCCATCTTCATCTAATGGCCATAAATTCATTATTACCACCACTGAATATTTCACAAAGTGGATCGAAGCTATTCCACTTACCCAAGTCACCGGCAAGCAGATCGCCTCATTCATCCTCAACTACATCATCTGCCAGTATGGTGTGCCCATGTCCATCATCACAGATAACGGTCTTCCTTTCAAAAATCAAGATGTCTGTGAACTTTGTGAGAAATTTCACATCCAACACCGCTTTTCCACTCCCTATTACCCACAAGGCAATGGTCAGGCCGAAGCATCCAATAAAAACCTATTAAGGATCCTAAAGAAGACAATCAATGATGCCAGTCGTGATTGGCATGTTCAACTAAATCCAACACTATGGGCATATCGAACTAGCATTCGAACCCCTATAGGTGCAACTCCTTATTCATTGGTCTATGGTGCCAAAGCTATCTTACCTATTGAGGTGGAGATACCATCACTACGGGTTTCCTTGCACAATCTCATCAATGATGAAGCATACAGAGTATCCTGTCTTCAGGACTTAGAGTTACTAGATGAGAAGTGACAAGCTGCATACAACCATCTCAAAGCCTATCAGCAACGAATGAGCAGAAGCTACAATCACCGAGTTAGACCTCATACATTTGAGGTAGGTGATCTTTTTCTTTGAGAGAATCCTTACAACCAACCAAACAAAGAACATCAGGGCAAGTTTGAATCAAATTGGCTGGGCCCATATGTTGTCACTGCAGTATTCAGGTCCGAGGCATATCAGTTGGTTACATTAGAAGGAGAACCACTCATAGATCCAATCAACAGCATGCACCTCAAACGGTTTTATACCTAAGCTAAACAAAGCATCAGGCTTCCCTGCATACTAGAAAATACCAAAAACATTCAGAAAAATGTCCTGAAGAAATACAAAAAAATTCAAAAAGTAAAGAAAAATCATGCATCCAAATGGTGAACAACCACTCCGGTGGCACCTTGGGTAAGTGCGATGGTGAAAACTTGGCAAACAGGCACCACTCATTAAGACAATGGCTCTAGTATCTTTCAGGCTCGTTGCGATCACATTCATACATACACACATCCATCCATCAACCATGGCTTGTTATAAAATCTACAAATCCAAGAAAGTACTGCATGCATCCTACATCCCACTATTTTATAGTCATGTCTAAAAACTGGGGGCAATGCCTTTAACCTATTGATGGAAGTGGATTCTACATTATCTTGTGATTCATTAAAGTTCTTCATTTAAAACTATCTCACAAAATCCAAAAAACATTCAAAACAATTCAAAATCCGAGAGACAAAAAAAAAAGACATTCAAAACAATACAAAGTCCAAAAACAATGAAAAAACCATCAAAAATCAAAACATGGCAACACCTTGTACATACTCATCCACACAGATACAAAACAAACATTGACATAATACTCACACGATGACCATTTACCAATCAAACCACACAATCAACATCAACAAATCGAAAATTGTGTTTCAAACAAGGATGCATCCTTCCTTATGAAAACAAAGACAAAAAGTGACATTTTCTTTGACAAGAAAATTATGTTAAGCTATCAAATACTTGGTTGATTTGTGAGTACAATCATTCATTTATCTGTATCAGGATCTTTCAACATTGTTTTGTATCATTTGCGCATTATTCCGATGAAGTTCTGGGGCATGTACCAATGGTGTCTACGTGGGAAGTTCACCAAGCTACGTGATCTTATGCCAAATGCAGTCATAGATCATTATGGCTTGTTGACTACAGTGTATACCTCGACCATATGAGCATGAACCATTACCAAGGAACCTTATTCTTTATTCTTTATGTATATACTGTTTGTTTGCAGGAACATTTCTCTTCCTTTGGTTCCTCCCCCCTCATCCAATTTGGATAAAGGTTTTTATCTCTTAGTATGGTATGCACTTGTCTCAAGATATGATCAGCCTAAGATCAAGGACGACGATCCAAGTCATGCATGAACGGAGATAATCCTTGTCTATTCCGCAAGCAATACTCTAGTTGACTTGACCCTTATATCAAGTCGTTTGTATTAACTTGCTATATAAAATCCATGTAAGGAATACTCAGGTCATCTTGAATCATTATGTCAAGATGCTTGTATTCTCTTCTAACATTTTAAAGCTCAATGATGAAAATAGAGCACTATGGATCGTCATTTCATCTCATTTGTTTATATCTTGCATTCTGTTGCATATCACCCATCCATTCATTCATTCATATCTCGAAGATCTCCAGTGGCTCCATCCCCGGTATCCATCACAACCTCACCTGTACCACCTCATGAAGCTCCTAGTATAGGTGAGCCAGTATGCATGGCCCTCACACAAATCAGGTCCCCTCAGTAATTATCATCTCGATCATCTGCCCCCACCCCACGGCCAAACCATGTGATCACCTGTCTGGACAAAGAAGTCCTCCCACGATACCTGATAAGATTGCTGGTAGAGGCTCATGTAACGCCGCTATCTTCTCCTAGGCAATGGAGCAATCATTAATAAAAACGTCCTCATCAAAAAACCTCTGAACTACAAGGGTCCCCTAGGATCTGTCATATGTGACCAACTCCCCCCGAATCAGAATCCGCAGGATGCGCCACACATCCTCTAGGGTCACTGTCGTCTCCCCTTGTGCCAGATGGAAGGTGCATGTCTCGCTGTGCCACCACTCGGTTAACGTTGTGATCAAACTATTATTCATCCAAATCACGGGCATGTGCATCACCTCATACAATTCAGTAGCAGCAATACAATCTATCTCTGCCTCTATCAATCGATCCCGCAACCCTTGTGTCGCAGGATGTCTCTCGCGTAACTGCAACACACTTAGATCCTCCTGCACATGGACATTCATCAATCACCATTAGTTGTTTTATTTTCAAACTTTCTTAAGTTTAAACCTAGACTATCAACAAATACTTTGATCAAGTATCTTCGGGTCTCAACAGGTAAGCAATCATGGTAACCACGACATCAACAAACATTTATCCTAAAAATGACCTAAGTCTCATCAGGCTGCTATAGTTCAAAACAACTCCCACTTTACATCGCCATCCATCCATCATTGGTATCGAGAGATTTTCCTCATCCAAACTGGGGCATCTCTTTATCCTAAAACAAAAGCGCTATTTTACAAACAAAAGCGCTAGTTTCTCAACAATAGCGCTACAACCCTACACAGTAGTACTAATTAAGAGAAATAGCACTCAATTAAGCACTCAATAGCACCTAAACATGCATACAATAGCGCTAAAACATTTCACAAGCGCTCAAACAATAGGCCAATAGTGCCATTACGGCACCATAGCGCTAGTTCATTGAGCAAAAGCGCCAAAACCATAGTTTCAGCGCTCTTGCTCCGACTCGACTTAGACTCAGTAAAAAGCCTATAAAAAATGCTTAAAAATTCAAAATTTAAATTTGTATACCGCTGGTCCGTAGTCGTCTGGCCGCTGGAACCATCGGACTCGCTCAAATCTGTGCTCTGTAATCGGTATCGGCATCCTGACTGCTGCTCACTCCTCCAAAATGTCACTATCAGAGCTCTGGTTTCACACTGGTTGCGGTCACAAATGATCATGTTTTCATCCCTTTCACCCCATTTATACCCTTTACCATCACCATAACTTCCCCCCCACTCACTGCCGTGGTCCCCGTAAACTTCTTGAGTTCCCCATTTCTCCATTTTACCCCCATTTTCTTCTATTTTTCACCCGTATGGCTAACTCCTTTTCTTCTAAAACCCTACCAATTTTCATTCTTTTTCGAGAGATCACATGATTTTTCAAAAAAATTCGGCCCATCTCTCGAGGGGGCATACCACCCATTTAATTAACATTTTATGGGGCATTTTCTTCACACCAATTTTTCTTTCTTTGAAACGACATGATAAACCGCACTGTCTCAAAGAGGGGCAAATGTAGTCGCACAAATCTATCCAGCTTAATTAAATAAATATTCGCTATTTATTTGATTAAAAATCCACTAGCCATTAGTTAATTAAATTAATATTTAATTAATTCATCTCCAAACATTCTCCTATTAATTAAATAAATTATTCAATTTATTTTAATTAATTCATTAAATCAAATTCCAATCAATTAAATGAATAAATACTATTTATTTAATTTAATCCCCCTTTTCCTCTTTTAAATAAATTAAATTAAACATTTATTTAAATCATTTATTTTCCGCCCCCACTTGCATTTTCCTACAAATGCAACTTGCACACATTTATTAGAATAAATGAATTTTTATTTTAATAAAATCCTATTTTCCCCCACCCACCAAATTCACTTGCAAAATCTAATCCCCTTCTAGATTCTTCTAACCCCTTCCTAATTAGCCTAATCCATCCCCTAATTATTGTCACATTCCTAAGCAAAATGAAGTCACTTCTCAAAGACTTCAAAAGTCTTTGAAAAGCATTTAATACTTTATGTGTTCAACAAATTAACCCCCAAAGTCTTCCAAGACCACTAATGGCTCTTACATGACCATTTATGGCTCTTACATAACCATTTATGGTTATTTCAAACTTGTCTCCCCAAACATTTATTGTTTTGACCATATTTATCCTTTTTACATTTGCACAAGAGTTTATCCATTGGATAAAAGCTTTATTCTTTGAATAAAGAGTTTATTCATTCAACTAACCTTGACTTTAACTCCCAAGGTCATATCAAACATTTAATGCTTATTCCCTCTCCTCTCAACCTATCTCACATTGACACTTGTCATCTTGGGATTGGGTTGAAAGCCCTCACATGGATTTGAAATCATTCAATCCTGACCCTTGTTGAGATTGCTCAATCTCAACCATCCATTGCTCCATTTTTCCTATAAATAGAGCCCATTTCTTCATAATCCAGATCCTAAAAAACTTGTATGCATTTAACCTATAGGCATTTTAGAGAGCATTTAGCATAGCGAACTAATATCTTTGTTATTTTAGTTAAAATCAATCATTTTAATAGCATCTAGTATTTTAGTTTTTCATTTCCCATTTAAAGCAAAATACTAAAATCTCAATCCTCCATAAGCATCCATAGTGCAAAAAGCTATTGAGAGCTACACTATTTTGGAACTTAGAGAGGAGAGGAACAAAGGAGAAGAAGCTAAGAGCATGTTACGAGGTATTTGGAGATGCCTCGTCATATTTGCTTCTTTAGTTAAATATGCTTTCATGTTTTTAGTATCTCTTTTGATATGCCTGTTTAGATTAGTTTTTTTTTTTTTTTTTTTCTGCAAATAAATAAAGTGACAGATTTAAATAAACTAAATTTGCACTTCCATATATACATCTAAATGTTTTATTTTCAGTCTACTACATGCATGCTAATCTATTTCATTTATTTTCTAATATTTTTATTTAAAAATGCATAAAGGGATAAAATAAATTTCTTGCTTTTCAAAATATCATAAAACACAACAAATGTTATTTTCAGATCTATAGAAACTAAACCCAGAATACTCATTTCTTTTCTGCAAAATAGCATACTATAACTTTATATTTCTTTAAAACGTATTTAAAAGACACTATTGTCAACTTTACAATGGATCTCTCATTTCTAATAAATGAGGTCTTTAAAAATAATAGATACATTTCTTTTTGAAAATAGATACAACATAGTTTCCCTTTACATTGCTGCAACTTAAAATGTAAATATTCCATTTTCCAAATCTTTTTTTGCAACCACATAACTCTAGTAAAATTCCACTTGTCCTATTCTTTTATTCCAAGAACCTGCAAATAAATCATAGGCTATGACCATGGAGTGCTCACCTCCGAGCCTAGGCTAACTAGTAGCCACCCTCGAGCTTAGAGAAGCAAACCCTAGACTGATAGTTCTGATACTTAATATAAGTATAGATCCAATAGCCAACAAGATGAGAGGAGGGGGGTGAATCATACAAACTTAATCATCCATAAAAACATCAGATTCAACCTTGGTAACATATACTTCAGTAATAAAACCAAAATTGTTAAACATGAAAACTCAAAAGCATATAAACATCATAAAATTCATAACACCAGATTTAACGTGGAAGCCCAAATAGGGAGAAACCACTGTGGGATTTCGGACCGACTAAGAAATATACTCTTCTAGAGTATGCTCGGTTAAAAGCAAATCATGTTAAAGATTACAAAGACATTGCTAGATGTGACCCGCTTAAGGGATTTCCCTTAGATCTGTTAGGATCTTCACCTTGTTAGAAGTGACCTTGTTAAAGGATTTCAAACACTCAATTAGAATGTCACCTTGCTAGAGGGTTTTACAAATAAGATTGATAAGTCCACTTAGTTAAGAGATTTTCTGTCACTTTCACAAAATAACAGTAATAAAAATCTATCTACAACTTCACATCTAAAATGCTAAAGCAGATTCCTATTTGTTCAATACAATCTAGACATAGAACTAATCTTATCTATTTGCTGAGCTTCTATACTCTGTTATTCAAACAAGTCTTCAAGCTTCTGTGCTCAGTAATCACTATGTAGCATCCCTATGCATACACTTGCCCACATGCATTGTTTATCCACAGTTTCCTATTTATAAACAATTAGGTAACTGCTTAATCTCCTTAATCACATTTCCCATGATCAATCATGGCCATCAAATCTTCGATCTTGTCCAGGTTCAATGCATCTTTCAATCTTAAAATGTTTTACCTCGCCTAGGAACTTGCATACATTTCTTGGAACTTGTGCTAGGGTATTGTGGTTCAATCTGAGCTGTAGATCTTCATGCCAACTTTCCATTGCCTTAGATTCATTAACAAACTTCATCCATGACTCACCAATCATTTAATCAGTTCCAGCTCATCAACTTCCTTCATTAAATATCGCATGAGAACATTTAATGCATTATGTTATAGCTTGGTTACAACTCGGTAACAACTCAGTAAATACTAAACTTCACTCAGTAGACATTCCGCCTTCATTAACCGATAGCAATAACCTTAGGGTTTACCAACTAGGTTCCTTAGGGTTTATCAACTAGGTTCTTTGCTTAATAACATAGTATAGTATTAACCTTTACAATTTACAACATATGTATGATGTTTAAAACAATCTAAAACATCATGATCTCATCATTGTCTAACTCAGTAATAGTTGCCCATTGAATACCTTATTCATCCCCTTATTCATCATATTCTTTCCTATGTCTTTCACCAACATCTTTATAATCTTCAAATCATACTTCTCAAGATATGGCAACATCATACTGAATTAGAAAATCAATTTCTTCACATCAATGACAAAATAGTAATATCAAGATAGTAAACATCCTTAATCAGTTATATCCATAATCATCAACAACCTTCTCAATATCCTTATGAAATGCCAACAATCTTTCATTGTCTGTTATAATGCAATATTGCCAACAATCTCCCCCTTTGGCATTGATGGCAAAACCAATTGATTTGACCTTAAAAGATTCGGATTGCTATGATTCTGAAATGCTAAAATGCTCTCCCCCATACATTAGACTTCTCCTTTGTTCTTCAGTCTTGTTTTCAATCTGTAGTCTTCTCATTAGTATTCTCCTTAGTCTTCTCCCCTAATATTAGTCTTCTCCCCCTTTGACAACAATGCCAAAAAGTAAAGAACTAAAAAATAATTACTTTCTGTATGAAGTGATTTCCTGTTCTTGTGTATCAATTCAGTCTCATTCAGAGCATTTTATCTTCAATTTATGTTCCCTATAATATTTCCTGTAATAATTCTTGTAAAACTTTAGAAAACATCCTAAAGTGTATAAATTAGCATCAACTCCAAAAGATATTTGATAGTCATCGGATTAATTCTTTCAACAAACTCGATCAGTGAGTAGAAGATAGCAGTAGGACCCCTAACTTACTTCTGAGATATTCAAAAGTGTCCCTTGGTAGTGGCTTGGTGAAGATATCTGCTATTTGTTCCTTTGTGCTAACATATTCCAACACCACTTTCTTCTCTTGAGCTTCTTCTCTAAGATAATGATATTTGATAGATATGTGCTTTGTCTTAGAGTGCATAACAAGATTCTTTGAAATATTAATGGCACTAGTATTGTCACAGAATATAGTTACTGGCTCAGTAACTTTCTCATTTATACCTTCCAACGGTTGTTTGATCCATGCAATGTTGGTACAATTCAATGCTGTAGCAACGTATTCAACTTCTGCTGTTGAATGTGAAACACATCCTTGTTTCTTGCTAAGCCAACTCACTAGTCTTTCTCCTAAAAAGAAAGCTCCTCCACTTGTGCTTTTTCTCTCATCAATGTTGCCTGCCCAATCAGCATCAGTATAAACTTTTAAATCAAAATCATTTCCTTTTTGATATACTAAGCCATAATCCTCAGTGCCTTTCAAGTATCTAAAAATTCTTTTGATTACTATCATGTGTGTTTCCTTAGGATCTGCAGAGAATCTTTCAACTATACCTACTGTATGTGCTATATCTGGTCTGCTGTGAAATACATATTGTAGCTTTCCAATCATGGATCAATAAAGTGTATCATCAAGAGATGCAAATTCATCATTCTTTGATAATTTACAATTGATAGTCATAGGAGTACTTACTGGTTTTGATTCCACCATTCCAAATTTCTTCAAGATTTCCTTTATGTACTTGGATTGAGTAATTAAAATCTCATTTTTCATTTGCAGTATCTGTAAACCTATAAAATACTTTATCTCACCGATTAATGACATCTCAAATTCTTTTCTCATTTCATTTCCAAAGTTCTTGCATAAAGAGTCATTTTCACAAAATATAATATCATCAACAAATATGGTTGAGATCAGTATTCCATTATCATCATTCTTCATGTACATGTTGTTGTTCTCACTTGTTCTTATAAAACCAATCTTAATCAAATAAGAGTTCAATCTTTCATACCATGCTCTAGGTGCTTGTTTCAAACCATATAAAGCTTTGTTCAATTTACATACCTGATCTTTATTATTGTCTTCAACAAATCCTTCAGGTTGTTCAATAAAAAATTCTTCTTCTAATATTCCATTTAGAAATGCAGATTTGACATCCATTTGTTATATCTTGAAGTTCTTGAAAGCAGCATAGGCAAACAATGTTCTTACTCCTTCAAGTCTAGCAACAGGTGCAAAAGTTTCACCATAATCAATTCCTTCTTCTTGAGCATAACCTTTGCAAACTAGTCTTGCTTTGTTTCGAATGACCTCTCCTTTTTCATTTAGCTTGTTTTTTAAAATCCACTTTGTACCGATTACATTTTTGTCCTTTGGTCTTGGGATTAGTGTCCATGTGTGATTCTTCTTGATTTGATCAATCTCTTCTGTCATAGGATTTATCCAATCTTCACTGTTAAATACCTCTTTCACTATTCTCGGTTCAAATTCAAATATCAAACATGTGTTTTGTCTCAGTTTGTTCCTTGTCATCACTGGATCATCCTTATCTCCTATAATGTGACTTGGTGCATGATGTCTTCTAACATACTTGGATAATACAGGCTCGGTAGGCTCTGTATGATCTTCTTCATCACTCGGTAACTAGATATTCTCTTCATTTTCTTCAATAGTCTTCTCGGTAAGACTTCTCGATTGAACATAGACAAATTCATCATAGTCTTTTGGTTCATTGGAATTTCCTTCATCATTTCTTTCTGCAAATTCATCAATTTTCACATTTGCACTTTCTACTATTTTGTTAGATGATTTGATCAGACATTTAAATGTTTTGCTTCCAGAAGAATAACCTATAAATGTTCCATCTTCACTCTTCTGATCAAACTTGCCATTTCTATCATCTTTGTGAGCATAGCATCTACTTCCAAAGATTTTAAAATAACTAACATTAGGTTTCTTATCATACCAGATTTCATATGGTGTTTTCAAAGTACCTTTCTTCAATTGAACTCGGTTCAAGGTGTAAACTATTGTGCTTATTGCTTCTCTCCAAAATGTTTGTGGCACCTTCTTTTCAATCATCAGTGTTCTAGCATAATCCACAATAGATCTGTTTCTTCTCTCAGCTATTCCATTTTGTTGTGGAGTTCTCGGTGCAGAGACTTGTCTTTTAATACCATGATCATTGCAAAATATGTTGAACTCATCAGATGTGAACTCTCCTCCTCTATCTGATCTAAGACATTTCAGTTGTCTTCTTGTTCATTTTCAACTCTTGCCTTGTACCATTTAAACATTTGAAAAGCTTCTGATTTTTCTTTTAGAAACATTACTGACATCATCCTTGAATAGTCATCCACAAATAATATGAAATATTTATCACCATAATAACTTTGAACTTTCATAGGACTACAAAGATTAGTGTGCACTAGATCTAAAATTCCCTTAGAAGTGTAAGACTTACTTGTAAAGCTTGATCTTGTCATCTTACCCATCTAGCATTCTCGGCACATAGCATTCTCAAGTTTTTCAAGACTCGGTAGACCTCTTACTCGGTGCTTCTTACTTATTTTGATCAAATTATCAAAATTTACATGACAAAACCTTTTATGCCATAACTAGGTATTATCTATCATTGCATACAAACACTTATTCCAAGTTGAGTCAAGGTGAAATGTGTTACCTTTTGTTTTTGTTCTGGTAGCAGCTAACTTTCCATTCTTGTCATGAACTTTGACAATTCCTTTATGAAATTCTATTCAGTAACCTGTGTTGTTTAGCTATGCTACACTCAACAAATTGTATTTCAAACCTTCAACCCAATAAACATCATTGCATCTTGCATTATCAAGAAGTGTTATAGATCCTTTACCTTTTACCGGACATGGTGTATCATTACCAAATCTAACATAGCCTCCATGATAATCTTCTAATATAACAAACTTGTGTTTATCTCCTGTCATATGATGTGAGCATCCACTATCTATAATCCAAGAATCATTAGTGTTTATGTGAGATATTAGGGCTTTTTCTTCATACCTTTCTTCATCTAATCCATCTTTGATAGCCACATAAACTACTTCCTATGTATCAGTCTGATCTGATTTATCATCATTAGATTCCTCATAAGCTATTAGGCATGTCCTTGTATCTCTTCTTCTGAAGTCTCGATGTCCTCTGTAATGATTGTCTTTCTGTCTGTCATCTTGGTAATCTCTTCTTTCAGTAGAATCTTTGTCAAGACAGTTAGAAGCCATATGTCCTATCTTATCACAATTGAAACATTTCAAAGGTAGTTTTCCTTTATACTTACCTTTGCCTCTCGGTAACATTTTGGCTAATAGTGCTTCAAACTCTTCTTGCTTTCTGATTTCTTCATACAGTTTGTGTACTGCCTCCATGTTCTTATGAAATCTTTCACTTGCTCCACTGTGATCTCCTTCAGAGTACTTATACTTTCTTTCATTGAAATCATTAGATTCATCAAGATGAAAAGAACTAAATGCAGATTCAACTTTATTTATCGAAGATCCACTGTTATCAAAATTACTTAATTCAAATGCATGTAGCTTACCAATAGTAGCATCTAAAGAAACTGGCATATTAGGTATAGACCTCAATTCATTGATTGCATAGACTCGGATTGCATAAGCTAGTAGAAGGGTTCTCAACAACTTACTTTTTATATCCTTTTCCTCAATAGCTCCACCTGCTCGTTTGATTTGATTGACAATCTTTTTTGGTCCTGTACTATATTGAGTTATGTTCTCACCTTCATTCATCCTCATAGATTCAAGTTGTCATTTTAGAATATCTACTTTTTCTCTTTGAACATGTTCATCTCCTCCATATACTGATATGAGTTTATCCCACATTGCCTTTGCATCATTGCAACCTTGGAGATCATTAAACTCTGAGTCGGTCAATGTAGTTGTTATTTCAATCATTGCTTGAATATGTTCTTACTTTGCCTTTATCTCTTCCATAGTCAATGGATAGGTGCTCGGTGTGACAAAATCATTCTCCAAATAGTATACAACATATTCTCCAACTCTTGATAGATGTAGATTCATCCTTTTCTGCCATGTAGAGAAACTTGACTTGTTCAGCTTCGGTGCATCCCTCTTATACATCTTTGGATCTTTAACTCAAGTGCCTTTAAACTTTCCTTTCGGAGTCCAAAGCTCTAATACTTAATATAAGTACAGATCCAATAGCCAACAAGATGAGAGGGGGGGGGTGAATCATACAAACTTAATCATCCATAAAAACATTAGATTCAACCTCGGTAACATATACTTCAGTAATAAAACCAAAATTGTTAAACATGCAAACTCAAAAGCATATAAACATCATAAACCTCATAACACTAGATTTAACGTGGAAACCCAAATAGGGAAAAACCATTGTGGGATTTCGGACCCACTAAGAAATATACTCTTCTAGAGTATGCTCGGTTAAAAGCAAATCATGTTATAGATTACAAACACATTGCTAGATGTGACCCGGTTAAGGGATTTCCCTCGGATCTGTTAGGATCTTCACCCTTTTAGAAGTGACCTTGTTAAATGATTTCAAACACTCAATCAGAATGTCACCTTCCTAGAGGGTTTTACAAATAAGACTGTTAAGTCCACTCGGTTAAGAGATTTTCTATCACTTTCACAAAATAACAGTAATAAAAATCTATCTACAACTTCACATCTAAAATGCTAAAGCAGATTCCTATTTGTTCAATACAATCTAGACATAGAACTAATCTTGTCTATCTACTGGGCTTCTATACTCTATTATTCAAACAGGTCTTCAAGCTTTTGTGCTCAGTAATCACTATGTAGCATCCCTATACATACACTTGCCCGCATGCATTGTTTATCAACAGTTTCCTATTTATAAACAATTAGGTAACCGCTTAATCTCCTTGATCATATTTCCCATGATCAATCATTGCCATCAAATCTTTGATCTTGTCCAGGTTCAATGCATCTTTCAATCTGAAAATATTTTACCCCACCTAGGAACTTGCATACATTTCTTGGAACTTGTGCCAGGGTATTGCAATTCAATTTGAGTTGTAGATCTTCATGCCGACTTTCCATTGCCTTAGATTCATTAACAAACTTCATGCATGGCTCACCAATCATTTAATTAGTTCTAGCTCATCATCTTCCTTCACTAAATATTGCATGAAAACATTTAATGTTTTCTGTTATAACTCGGTTACAACTAGGTAACAACTCGGTAAATACTAAACTTCACTTGGTAGACATTCCGCCTTCATTAACCAATAGTGATAACTTTAGGGTTTATCGACTAGGTTCCTTAGGGTTTACCGACTAGGTTCTTTCCTTGATAACATAGTATAGTATTAACCTTTACAATTTACAACATATGTATGATGTTTAAAACAATCTAAAACATCATGATCTCATCATTGTCTGACTTGGTAATAGTTGCCCATTGAATACCTTATTCATCCTCTTATTCATCATATTTTTTCCTGTGTCTTTCACCAACATCTTTATAATCTTCAAATCATACTTCTCAAGATATGGCAACATCATACTAAATTAGAAAATCAATTTCTTGACATCAATGACAAAATATTAATATCAAGACACTAAACATCCTTAATCAGTTATATCCATAATCATCAACAACCTTCTCAATATCCTTATTGAATGCCAACAATCTTTCATTGTCTATTATAATGCAATATTGCCAACATAGACAAGTAACACACATGCAAAAACAACAAACAAGGAAAAACAATCACAAACATATTCCCAACCAAGGCTACACTGCACCACACAATGTGATGTCTTTACATGAGTGGTAGTGGACCAAATACCCTGAGGAGACTACAATTCTGGTAAAACACATAGCCACCTCATGAAAAATAAGATATATCATAAGTATAATAATCCCCGCATCCTTATGCCCCCCAAGGCATTGATGCCTTATTTCCCTCCTTATGGCCCCTAAATGCACAAACAAGCCATGTAGCAAGGGTCACATAAATATCCCTTGAGATCACTCTCATAACGAGAGTCTCTCACTCGAGGGTTGCCATACTTCTACCACCCACAAGAACATCCTCTCTCCCAAGAATAGGAGGTCTTCGTTACTCCCAAAACACAGAATGCATACAAGAAAACAAAGACATAATGCGTAATAATTTTCACAAACTAAAATACAAGAGAACAATTCTTTTTCCGCACAAACAACCTTTCCAAAATAACATGCAACATGAAAGAAAACAATACAAAGGAAAGTTTAACCAACCTTCAACTGCCCAAAGGTATGCTAGATCTAGTTGAGGATGAGTAGCCGAATTCCACAATCCCCCTTTCTCTACACTTAGCCAATTTCCTATACCAAATATTTTCTTTTCAAAATTGCATTGTCTCCAAAAATTGAGAGTGGGTGATTACCCACAAAATCTCACATTCTTGCCTAAGAAGACCTTAGTGAGAGTTCTCACAAGTTTCCAAAATTGAAAAGGAAAAAGTCCAAAAAAAAATCAAAAGGGATCTCTCACCAAAAAGGAAAGTTAACTAACCTAGATGAAGCCTTCTAAATTCAATTTTCCCACATCTTAGAAAACTCACTTTTTAGGGTGACTAAACAGTCACATGGGAGTTGCCACATGCCTAAAATTACTCCTAACCCTTAGGTATACCTTATGGGCTTTAGGAAACGCCTTTAAACTACCCCCTAGGAGTCCATTTAACCCTTTTTAAACCCATCTAAAGTTAACTTTTGGGTCAAACCTAAGTTGACCACCCCAAAGATTTTCTACTCAAGGAAAATATAGAACCACATTAAATTATTTGAAAAAGCTATGGTTAAAACAACTCCCTCCAAGAGACAATTCAAAAATCAAGACATAAATCAACACGTGTCAAGTGACACAATAAAAATACTTTTACAAAATTACACATTCTCTTGTTGGATTTACACAATTTAATAAATTCAATTTACACAATGCCACATTCACTTTCACAAATAAAATACGATACCAATGGGGTGTTATCTCTCCAAATAGACAACCCCTGGTTTTACGAACGTACATAGGTCTAGGTTTGGTTCTCCATAATATTTCCATGGTCACATGGATAATTTTCCTGCGCATCTCAGTTACATATTAGTACTTCCAAATAACCTCATATAACATTTAAACACATGAATACGAATACACGTCAAACACTCTACATACAATTGATATTAAACAAAATCAATGTATTTTGTATCAAAATAAATCCACATAAACAATTATCATAATCCTCATAATTTTGATCCATACATAAACATACATCCTATTCTATCATCATAGTAAAGTCGTGCAAATCCAATAATGACATATATCATCTCAAATTTATCCTATTCTACATTCATATAGAGTTCTATATCATAAAGCATATAAATAAAGCATCAACATACATCAATGTTATCCAAATCATGAAATCATATAAGTTCCACATCCATAATATATAAAAATAAAGCAATCATAATAGTCTCAACATTAAAAATACTGAAATGCTAGGATGAGTCGAGGTAGGGCCTCACATTAAGGCTATGGAAGATGAATTGGAACAAATTGAAAAGAATAACACATGGAAATTAGTTCTCTGACCTAAAGACAAAAATGTAATTGGAACTAAATGGGTATTCAGAAATAAACTCAATGAAGATGGTAAGGTAATCAGAAACAAAGCAAGATTAGTGTGTAAGGGATATTCACAGAAAGAGGGAATTGATTACAATGAAACCTTTGCACCGGTAGCTAGAATTGAGGCAGTTAGATTATTCTTAGCTTTTGCAACACACAATAACTATAAATTATATCAAATGGATGTTAAATGTGCATTTTTGAATGGTGATCTAGAAGAGGAAGTTTATATTGAACAACCTGATGGATTTTCTTTGACAGATGACAAAGATATGGTTTGCAGGTTAAGGAAAGCTTTATATGGATTGAAGCAAGCTCCTAAAGCTTGGTATGTTAGATTGGACAAATATCTTTTGAAGATTGGTTTCACTAAAGGTAATGCTGATAGTAACTTATATTACAAAGTGACTAATGATGACATCTTGGTTATTGAAGTTTTTGTTTATGATATAATTTTTGGAGGAGAAGATGGATTGTGTAAAGACTTTTCTAATAAGATGAAGGAAGAATTTGAAATGTCTATGATTGGGGAGATAAAATTCATTTTAGGATTGCAGATTTCACAAACTGATAAAGGTATATTCATAAATGGGTATGTGCGGGATCATGGTGTGCCAAAACAGGCCCTTAAGTGGCAATGAAATTTTAGAAAAATCAGAGTTACGCAACTTGACATGAAAATTTGAATAAGTTGTGAACATTATTTTTAAAATATGTAAGAAGAGAATATATAGAAAATTGAATGCAGTTTCTAAGCTACTAGTTGTTTATTGGAAAAAAAAAATCCTATTTGATGAAAAATTCAAATTTCAATGCAGTGGTATCAAAATTTCAGGAAAAAAAAAAGTAGATGTATGTTTGACCACCCTAATCACTATCAAATATTAATATTTTTTTATAATATTTATAATATAAGTATTAGACTCATGTCCGGATGTGACACATATATTCTTTTTTAATTTTATGAATTAAATAATTATTTATGATTTTTTTACTACAGCTTTTCAGAAATTCAGAAACTCCTACGTCTGACTACCTTAACTTGGTCAAAACCTTATGAAATTTAATTTTTTTTAATTTTTCCCTATAGTAGACGAAGCATAGGATGTGACGCATGTTTCAGTTTCAAAAAATGTTATACTGTTTGAAAGTTATGAGTGTTTTTCAATCAGTATATCAATCAGGACTATTGTCAAAATTCAATTAGAAAATAAATAATAATTATTTACTAAAGTCGAAATAAGACAAGCCTTATATTGTTGGAAAGCTAGGAACATCCTTAAAAAATAATTTTTGTTTTATCAATTCTGGCTACAAAAAAAGTCATTAGCCACTAGTGTAAAGTCTGGAAAATCAAGGAATACTGAAAAACATGTTTTTTCAGTTGACTTTCTAGGCTTGTCACTTCCAAGCCTAATACCAAAGAATTCCCGAGCCGAAATTTGAAATTTGAAAATTTGAGTAAAAAAATTGGATATCGGATAAATCCGATATCCAATTTTTGTACAAAAGTTTCTGGTCCCCAAAGAATTTCCCTTTGCCGCCATTTATGAAGTAAACTACCACATGGCAGAAATCCAATATCCGATTAAATCGGATATCAGATTTTATTGGTCATATTTTAGAGAGAGAGAGAAGGAGAGGGAGAGAGGGAGAAAGAGAGAGAGAGAGGAGGAGAGGGAGAGAGGGAGAAAGAGAGAGAGAGAGAGAGAGAGAGAGAGAGAGAGAGAGAGAGAGAGAGAGGGAGGGAGAGAGAGAGAGAGAGGGAGAGGGAGAAAGAGAGAGAGGGAGAGAGGGAGAGGAATAGAGGGGGAGAGAGAGAGAGGGATAGAGGTAGAGGGAGGAGAGAGAGAGAGAGAGAGAGAGAGCGAGAGAGAGAGAGAGAGAGGGAGAGAGGGAGAGAGAGAGAGAGGTAGAGGGAGGAGAGGGAGAGAGGGAGAGAGAGAGAGAGGGGGGAGAGAGAGAGAGAGGGAGAGAGAAGGAGAGAGAGAGAGGAGAGGGAGAGAGAGAAGGAGAGGGAGAGAGGGAGAGAGAGAAAGAAACCATATGACCCCTAACAACATAATTTGGTGTCTTAAGGGGTCCTATGGTATCGTTAGGGATCATATGGAGTCTTGGGACACTATAGGACCCCTTAACACACCAAATCATGTCATTAGGGGTCATATTGTGTCTTACGACTCATAACTATGACCCCTAATGATAGTTATGTGATATGGTGTCTCATGAACCCTTATGACCTCTTAGGACACCATATGACACCTAATGACACTATATTGGGTCACTTTGGGTCATATTGTGTCCTAAGGGGTCATATTGTGGTCTATGACCCCTTAGGACACCATATGACCCCTAACAACATGACTTGGTGTCTTAAGGGGTCCTATGGTGTCGTTAGGGGTCTTATGGTGTCCATAGGGATCATATGGTGTCTTGGGACACCATAGGACCCCTTAGGACACAATATGACCTATAGCAACCCACTATGGTGTCATTAGGGGTCATATGGTGTCCTAAGAGGTCATAAGGGTTCATGGGACACCATATGACCCCTATGGACACCATATGACCCCTAACAACACCATCGGACCCCTTAAGACACCAAATCATGTTGTTAGGGGTCATATTGTATCCTACAACCCTGTAAGACACAATATGATCCCTAATGACATGATTTGGTGTCTTAAGGGGTTCTATGGTGTCGTTAGGGGTCATATGGTGTCTTGTGACACCATAGGACCCCTTAAGACACCAAATCATGTCATTAGGGGTCATATTTACACCATAGAACCCCTTAAGACATAATATGACCCCTTAGGACACAACAATATGGTGTCATTAAGGATCATATGGTGTCCTAAGATGTCATAAGGGTTCATGGGACACCATATGACCACTATTGACACCATATGACCCCTAACAACACCATAGGACCCCTTAAGACACCAAATCATGTCATTAGGGGTCATATTGTGTCGTACGACCCCGTAAGACATAATATGACCCCCAATGTTATGATTTGGTGTCTTAAGGTGTCCTATGGTGTTCTTAGGGGTCATATGGTGTCCATAGGGGTCATATGGTGTCTTGGGACACCATAGGACCCCTTAAGACACAATATGAACCCTTAGGACACAATATGACCCAAAGCAACCCAATATGATGTCATTAGGGGTCATACTAAGAGGTCATAAGGGTTCATGGGACACTATATGACCCCTATGGACACCATATGACCCCTAACGACACTATAGGACCCCTTAAGACACCAAATCATGTCGTTAGGGGTCATATTGTATCCTACGACCCCGTAAGACACAATATGACCCCTAATGACATGATATGGTGTCTTAAGGGGTCCTATGGTGTTGTTAGGCGTCATATGGTGTCTTGTGACACCATAGGATCCCTTAAGACACCAAATCATGTTGTTAGGGGTCATATTTACACCATAGGACCCCTTAAGACACAATATGACCCCTTAGGATACAATATGACCCAAAGCAACCCAATATGGTGTCATTAGGGGTCATATGGTGTCCTAAGAGGTCATAAGGGTTCATAGGACACCATATGACCCATAATGACACCTTCGGACCCCTTAAGACACCAAATCATGTCATTAGGGGTCATATTGTGTCTTATGGGGTCGTAGGACACAATATGACCCCTAACAACATGATTTGGTGTCTTAAGGGGTCCGATGGTATCATTAGGGGTCATATGGTGTCCATAGGGGTCATATGGTGTCCCATGAACTCTTATGACCTCTTAGGACACCATATGACCCCTAATGACACCATATTGGGTCACTTTGGGTCATATTGTGTCCTAAGGGGTCATATTGTGTCTTAAGGGGTCGTATGGTGTAAATATGACCCCTAATGACATGATTTGGTGTCTTAAGGGGTCCTATGGTTTCACAAGACACCATATGACCCCTAATGAGACCATAGGACCCCTTAAGACACAAAATCATGTTATTAGGGGTCATATTATGTCTTACGAGGTCGTAGGACACAATATGACCCCTAATGACATGATTTGGTGTCTTAAGTGGTCCTATGGTGTCGTTAGGGGTCATATGGTGTCCATAGTGGTCATATGGTGTCTCATGAACCCTTATGACCTCTTAGGACACCATATGATCCCTAATGACACCATATTGGGTCTCTTTGGGTCATATTGTGTCCTAAGTGGTCATATTGTGTCTTAAGGGGTCCTATGGTGTCTTAAGGGGTCCCTCTCTCTCTCTCTCTCTCTCTCTCTCTCTCTCTCTCTCTCTCTCTCTCCCTCCCTCCCACTCCTCTCTCTCTCTCCCTCCCTCTCTCTCTCTCTCTCTCCTTCTCTCTCTCTCTCTCTCCCTCTCTCGCTCTCCTCTCTCTCTCTCTCTCCCTCTCTCTCTCTCTCCCTCTCTCCCTCTCTCTCTCTCTCTCTCTCTCTCTCTCTCTCCCTCTCCCTCTCCTTCTATCCCTCTCTCCCTCTAAAATATGACCAATAAAATCCATCTCTCTCTCTCTCTCTCTCTCTCTCTCTCTCTCTCTCTCTCTCTCTCTCTCCCTCTCTCCCTCTCTCTCTCTCTCTCTCTCTCTCTCTCTCTCTCTCTCTCTCTCCCTCTCCCTCTCCTTCTATCCCTCTCTCCCTCTAAAATATGACCAATAAAATCTGATATCCGATTTAATTGGATATTGGATTTTTGCCATGTGGCAGTTTAGTTCATAAATGGCGGCAATGGGAATTGTTTTTGGGGACCACATATTTTTGTATAAAAATCGGATATCAGATAAAATCCAATATCCGATTTTAGTACTAAAAACCAAGAAAAAAGGGTTTGTGGGCCATTATGTAGATTCCAATGGCTGATAGTTTGGGTCCTATGTTTTCTGTCAAGGATCACGAGGTTTCAGACAACTAGAGACAAATTTGTGCTTTTGGGAGATTCTTAAAGTGAAAACTTACATTGTCAATCACGAAAGGAGCATATGTGTGGAGGGAAATGGGGAGTAGTAGTCGTCAGAAGTCTAAATGCAAAAGAAAACTTTCAAATGACCAAGTTGAAGTGTATAGAGAAAGAGATAGAGAATGTCATAGGAGGAGAAGATAAGGTTTGTTAAATATTGCTAATGTTATTTCAATTGAAGAGGAAATTGAAATTGAAAATGTGCCACAAGTTATTGAAAATGAAAATGTAAATTTTGAAAGTGAAAATATTGAAAATTTTGAAAATGTTGAAAGTGATAATGAAAATGCTCAACATGTGGAAAATTTTGACATAGGAGGTGAAAATGTGGAAAACTTTAACATTGAAGGTTAAATTGCCTCACCAAGTGAACCATATGTAACACCTAGTTACTTTAGAAATGAAGACCCTCTCATGGATGAAAGACAAATTCCAAATCCAAGACCTTCAAGAACCCCAAAATGGTTATTTGAAATCGATGAGAACATTATTGCGAATCTTGAAGGCAAGAGGTCAACAAGAACCGTTCGGTTGTGGGCTGCAAAATTTTTCAACCAAAATTTTAGCAATAAGACATTGACCAAGCAATGCCAACTCTTTGTTCAATTGCTAAAGATGATAAAGATGAGACCATTGCTAAACAAATTGAAGACTTGTATGAACATGAACAAGAAGACAGAGAGAAATTCTATTATTGCAAAAAATCTATTTGACGCTCTCAATTCTATTGGAAAGAATACCAAAGAAAGAGATAAGAGAGCCACTCGAAGAGTGATTACAACCTCCTTAGTAAGCCATCAATTGAGGAAGGCTCATCAAATGAGACAAACTTGTGTTGATTTTAACATAAACCGTAAAACTTTGGATAGAGCACTTGCACGAAGACAAAGACTTGACGATCCACTTCAGCAAGATACATGGGCATTTGGTGGGAGGCTTCCATGTGTTGATAGAAAGTTTACTGACAATGTGAAGGAAGAGATTCAACAATTTTGGCACTCTAATTCTAGAGTGTCACCCAATGTAAAGGACATTTTGAAATTAAGAATCGGCAACCGAGACCGCACATCGCATCCCAAACATTTCTTGGAATCAAGCCAAACAATGTTGTACAAATTTTTTTGTGAATTACATCCAACTTTGCAAATAACACAAAGGGCCTTTGAATCTTTGAAACCATTTTATTGTGCTCCTCTTAAGATTCACAATACCTGTTGTTGCAAGTACCATGTGGAGTTTTCAATGTACAATGAACTTTTATGTCATATTCGTTCTACAATGCATACTAATGAGATGTTGCAGGAGTGTGGTGTAATGCTATTTCCGAGATCATCAAGAGACTTGCAAGATCTATTTTTATGCCCTAGAGATGATGGCTGCTATTTCTATATAAATGATTGTTTGAATGAGAAGTGCTCAGAATGTGGTGGGTTGTCAAATTTTGTTTCATGTTTTCATGAGGGCAGCGAAAACGAGTTTGGAAATAATTATGTTGAGAAAAAAAGATACAAGTATGCAAGGCACACTCATAGGTCTCAATGGTTGGATCAATAGTTCAGGATGTGTAAGAACTCTTTCCCGATTAGCACTATTGTATCAGTGGTTGATTTTGCAGAGAACTATACATTGCAACCACAGAATGAGGTACAGTCTCAATACTACAATTCAGTCCAGATTGTTATTTTTGTTCACATTACATATAGACATGCTCCTGATAGTACAGAAGAGGACAAGAAGATAATCAAGGAGTATCCTTTTTATATGAGTGATGATAGATCACACTCCTCCAAGTATGTGCAACATTCTTTCGAGAATTTTTTTGAGTTCTTGCATGAGAAAGATATTGCAATTGACTGACATATAATATGGTTAGATAACTGTATGGGTCAATTCAAGAATGTCTGTATGTTTTATTGGTTGAGTAGAATGCATGTGGAGAGGCGTATACCTCATATTTGGTGTTTTTTTGAGGCAGGGCATGGGAAGGGAGAGCATGATGGAGTAGGTGCATGTTTGAAGAGAGCTCTAGTTAAGGAGCAATTGAGGCTTTCAGGTGCAAATTTCTCTGATGCACGTTCTATTGTTGATTGGTGTAGTTCAGCATTGTCACATGGAGGTACTCTTGATTCAGCAGTGAGCAGATTCTTTTGGTTGGTTGAGGAGGGAACAGTGGGAGATAGATTGGATTGTCAAATAATTAAAGATTCTTCAAAGATGCATTCATTTCTCAGCTCAAATGCAAGTACATGGACCATTTGGACACGAGCGTTGCCTTGTTTTTGTTAGAGTTGTCTTCGGTGTGATTGGGATCAGTGCAAGTCAAGTGAGTGGGTTGATATGTGGGTTCCCCAATATCTAACTCCTTTATCTCAAACAATATCCTTGTCAAACGATGACATGGAAAGTTCACTTGAGTATGATCATCTATCAGATCTTGTATAGCCAGGACATGTTTTTGCAGTTTTTGCACTGCAAGGGAATGAAGAGAGATCAGAATATTAGTTGGCACGATGTGTATAGGGAAAACAAAAGCTAACACAACTAGTGACAGATGATGATGGGTTCACATATCCTATAGGTTCAGTTGTTGTTGTGGGAACTTGGTTGCAAACATACATGATTAGAAAGAATGGCATACCTGCATTTGAAGACTATGAGAGACACAAAACCATTATAATGTATTCACACCTTATTATAGCTACAAATGTCAAGTTGTTGAAGCATCAAGCAAAACCGAAGACCAAGGAGCTATGGACAGTGACTACTGTTGATCATGAAGCAATACTGGATACTCTTAAACAAAGAGATGACCCTTCAGGCACACTTGAGTAGTAGGTCTTTAATGGTGCCTTATTTTTTTATCATGCATTTCATTTCAAACAATGATCATTAAACCTTAATGTTCAAGTTTGTTACATGTATATTAAGGATGTGTTCAAAATGTAGGTCTATTGATGAATGTTTTTTTTGGGCAACACAGTTTTTGCATGCACATAGTGAGTACACTCGATATAATTGGAAGGGAAGTATTTTTGCAACACCACTTATGTTCATCCATGCAATTTATGTGTAGACTAACAATTCTTAAAAATATAGGTTCATGCTAGCTCATTCGTCATTGACAAGGCCCTCTCTTGGTGATGGTACATATTCCTTTGTGCATTAATGAGATTAAATTGTGGGTCTTGTTGTGTTTATTATCATGAAGATGATTCAAATGTATGTGGCCATGACACATCTGTAGTGGATCAAATTGTCATGACAGATGATCTATTGAATCAAACATTTGACATTGACTAGTCAAGGTGGTCATCGAACTTTCACTCAAGTAACCTTCTCTATTTTTATTCATTAATGGTTTATAAAATAAAGTCAGTTAGATTTTGGCAATTGAATAACATTCTTTCATTTTCAGATGCTGACATCAGATGCACCTAATATTCTCTCCACAATGGAGCATGGTGTTCTCTAGCAGTAGCATCTTTGATCCTTTTCACAGTAGTATGAGTCAGATTAGTAAATTTCTATTTTGATGCTTCCCACAGGGCTTTGCAACTTCACATTGTGAGTGTGCCCCTATTACAAATGAATTGTACTTTAATCAACATAGATGGTATATGCTATCTTTTTTGTAAGACTATATGGTTTTATTACATATATTGTACTTTAATCAACATATAACAATATCCAAGTGGTGGTTGGAATGAGCTTGAATATGGTAAGTTGTATGCATCTTGAAGTTGTATATGATATGTTCTATACATCTTGAAGTTGAACTTTGATTAGACTTTGTCAGGATTTGATGAATCATAAATGTCATTTCATTATTAATCTTGTGAGTGTGAGGTGTAGGAATAATAACTAATTGAGAACATCAATTCAAAACCATAACATAGAGGATACTAATTTATTTATTGTAGTTTAGTGCAGAACTTATTTATTTTTTCTAATAATGAAATAGGTACAACTGTATTGAGATAAAATGAAGCTTTTCTCTCATATGAAGATGTCACATTGGCAAATTGGTCTATATTATAATACACAAGACATAAGTAAAATCAAAATGCTCTCGTCAAATCCTTCCAAATTCTATGTATGCTGGGAGAGGGGAGAGTGTGTGGCTTCAACTTGATTATCATTAAAGGTTTCTGATTGTTTACAAAATATCCTTTCATATCCCTTCATGGATGTCACATGTGTAGGGTATGACCCCAAGTGTTCAATCGATTGGGGGGGAAAATAGGAGCATGCGTAGGGTATTAATACCTAACTAGACATGTTGGAGCCAACGGTTCATCATTGCAATGAGCAGAGTGAGAAATCGACCATGCGACAACATTCCATTGAGTGAGATTGATGATTTTTTCGCCAACCGAAAAATTGCAGCCCTAATAAAACCATAGGGCAACTTGAAAAACCGAGATAGGATTTCGTAGGGACTCCTCTTGTGGCCTCGTAGGTTCAAAAAGAACATTCACAGGTGCCACAGATTCCAAGTTAGGTCCCATCAAAGTTTGTCAATTTTGAGCACTTAGGGTGCTCAAGGGACGACGTCGGTAGGGTATGACCCCGAGCATTCGATTTAGTGGGGGGGGAAATAGGAGCATGCATAGGGTAATAATGCCTAACTTAACATGTCAGAGCTAATGGTTCATCATCATGACGAGCAGAATGAGAAATCGGCCATGCGACATCATTCCATTAAGTGAGACTGACGATTTTTTTGCCAACCGAAAAATTGTTGCCTTAATAAAACTGTAGGGAAACTTGAAAAACCGAGATAGGCTTTTCTAGGGACCCCTCTCATGGCCCCATAGGTTCAAATGGATCATTTGCAGGTGCCACGATTTCTGAATTAGGGCCCATCAAAGTTTGACAATTTTGAGCACTTAGGGCGCTCAAGGGACAACGCCGGTAGGGTATAACCCCGAGTGTTAGATTAAGTGGGGGGGGGAAATAGGTGCATGCGTAGGGTAATAATTCCTAACTAGACATCTTGGAGCTGATGGTTCATCATCGCGAGAGAGAAGAACGAGAAATCAGCCATGCGACTACATTCCATTAAGTGAGATTGGTGATTTTTTCTCCAACCGAAAAATTGCTGCCCTAATAAAACCATAGGGCAACTTGAAAAATCGAGATAGGCTTTCATAGGGACCCACCTCATGGCCCTGTAGGTTCAAATAGAACATTTGCAGGTGCCACGGATATTGAGTTAGGGACCATCAAAGTTTGACAATTTTGAGCACTTAGGGCACTCAAGGGATGACGTCGGTAGGGTATGACCTCGAGTGTTCAATCGATTGGGGGGGAAAAATAGGAGCATGCATAGGGTAATAATTTCTAACTAGATGGTTCATCATCACGATGAGTAGAACAAGAAATTGGCCACGCGACAACATTCCATTGAATGAGACTGATGATTTTTTTGCCAACCAAAAAATTGCTGCCCTAATAAAACTGTAGGGAAACTTGAAAAACTGAGATAGACTTTCATAGGGACCCCTCTCATGGCCTTGTAGGTTCAAACAAATTTTTTGCAAGTGCCATGGATTTTGAGTTAGGGCCCATCAAAGTTTGACAATTTTGAGCATGTAGGGCACTCAAGGGACGACACCGATAGGGTATGACCCCGAGCATTCGATTGAGTGGGGAGGTAAAATAGGAGCATGCATAGGGTAATAGTGCCTAACTAGACATGTCAGAGCTGATGGTTCATCTTCATGACAAGTAAAACAAGAAATCGGCCACGTGACAACATTCCATTGAGTGAGACTAACAATTTTTTTGCCAACCAAAAAATTGCTGCCCTAATAAAACCGTAGGGCAATTTGAAAAACCGAGATAGGCTTTCATAGGGACCCCTCTCATGGCCCCATAGGTTCAAACAGATCATTCATAGGTACCACGAATTCAAAGTTAGGGTCCGTCAAAGTTTGACAATTTTGAGCACTTAGGGCGCTCAAGGGACGATGTCGGTAGGGTATGACCCCGAGCGTTCGATCAAGTGGCGGGGGGAAAAATAGGAGCATGTGTAGGGTAATAATACCTAACTAGACATGTCAGAGCTGATGGTTCATCATCGCAATGAGCAGAATGAGAAATTGGCCATGCAACAACATTCCATTGAGTGAGACTGACGATTTTTTTGCCAACCGAAAAATTGCTGCCCTAATAAAACCATAGGGTAACTTGAAAAACTGAGATAGGCTTTCATAGGGACCTATCTTGTGGCCCCATAGGTTCAAACAAATCATTTGCAGGTGCCACAAATTTCGAGTTAGGGCCCATCAAAGTTTGACAATTTTGAGTACTTAGGGTGCTCAAGGGATGACGCCAGTAGGGTATGACCTCAACCATTTGATCGAGTGGGGGGAGAAAAATAGGAGCATGTGTAGGGTAATAATGCCTAACTGGACATGTTGGAGCCAACGGTTCATCATCACGATGAGCAGAATGAGAAATCGACCATGCGACAACATTCCATTGAGTGAGACTGACAATTTTTTCGCCAACCAAAAAATTGCTGCCCTAATAAAAATCCAAGCGATTGACCTAGGTGGGGGGAAAAATAGGACCATGCATAGGGTAATAATGAATTGTATCAAGTATTGTTCATTAAATGAATTGTATTATTCATGAAATGTATTGTTCATTGAATGAATTGTATTGTATTGTTGATTAAATGAATTGTATTGTTCATTAAATAGCCATGATTAACCATTGTTAATTATTGGAATGAAGATTAAAGATTTCCATGATAACACCATGCACACATGAGAAATAATTTATATGATCGAATATCAACTTTTGCATTTATAAAAATGTCAAATGATTACAAATGTATGTCCATACACAAATATGGCATAAATGCCAACTGAAACAAAATGTATGTCTAGATACGTGAATGTATGTCTATATACAAAATATACATGCCAACTAGACATGTAAGCATCCCAAAACTATCTATAAAATCCTCAGTTGTTGATGGATCATCAAAATTGATCCTCTTCGCTGCACTACTCGGCTCTGAAGGATCATGCACAAGAAAAACAAACCACAATTAATATTAGTTATATTATATAATTCACATTCGAAAGGTTAACATAAAAATGAACTATAATTGAACTATTCATGTTTACCTCATCTCCACGTTTTCTCTTCAGCTTTGGAAGACTCTTGATGTATGTCTTCGGTAGAGGACGTATGTTTTGAATATTTTCATAAACAACCTACATATGTTCAGAAACATGAAATTGATACAAGTTAGCATATAATTGTCATTGATAATAACAAATTATATCTACTAATCAGAAAATAAAATAAAATAGATACAAACCTTATTTTACATACATACATGCTCATCGTTTGTATATCTTATTTTACTCTTGTAGGGCACAAGTAGCATGAGTGTGGAGCAGTGTGATTTAGGATCTGGTAGTCCAGTTGGAGACAAGGGAAAGGTAATTGAATGCAAATATGATTGAATGAATAGTTTAAATAACTTATAGTGATTATAAATGTCTAGACATAGATTGATAGTTTCATATACTTTTTGTATATATATACAGAGAATCCTTGGCTTCACATCCTTGATGACTACACCCAGTATACCTGAAGAAGAAGAAGAGATGCCTCGAGTAGATGTGTGTTTATTTTATTTTTTGATTAGTAGATATAATTTGTTATTATCAGTGACAATTATATGCTAACTTGTATCAATTTCATGTTTCTGAACATATGTAGGTTGTTTATGAAAATATTCAAAACATACGTCCTCTACTGAAGACATACATCAAGAGTCTTGCAAAGCTGAAGAGAAAATGTGGAGATGAGGTAAACATGAATAGTTCAATTATAGTTCATTTTTATGTTAACCTTTCGAATGTGAATGATATAATATAACTAATATTAATTGTGGTTTGTTTTTCTTGTGCATGATCCTTCAGAGCCGAGTAGTGCAGTGAAGAGGATCAATTTTGATGATCCATCAGCAACTTAGGATGTTATAGATAGTTTTGGGATGCTTACATGTCTAGTTGGCATGTATATTTTGTATATAGACATACATTCACATATTTAGACATACATTTTGTTTCAGTTGGCATCTATGCCATATTTGTGTATGGACATACATTTGTAATCATTTGACATTTTTATATATACAAAAGTTGATATTCGATCATATAAATTGTTGCTCATCTATGCGTGGTGTTATCATGGAAATCTTTAATCTTCATTCCAATAATTAACAATGGTTAATAATGGCTATTTAATGAACAATACAATTCATTTCATCGTAAGTGTTGTTTATATAATGAACACTATAATTCATTTAATGAACAATACAATACAATTCATTTAATGAACAATACAATTCATTTAATCAACAATACAATACAATTCATTCAACGAACAATACATTTCATGAACAATACAATTCATTTAATGAACAATACAATACAATTCATTTAATGAACAATACTTGATACAATTCATTATTACCCTATGGATGGTCCTATTTTTCCCCCCACCTCGATCAATCGCTTGGAGTTTTATTAGGGCAGCAATTTTTCGGTTGGCAAAAAAATCATCAGTCTCACTCAATGGAATGTTGTCGCGTGGTCGATTTCTCATTCTGCTCATCGCGATGATGAACCATTGGCTCTGACATGTCCAGTTAGGCATTATTACCCTACACATGCTCCTATTTTGCCCCCCCCACTCGATCGAATGCTTGAGGTCATACCCTACCGGCGTCATCCCTTGAGCGCCCTAAGTGCTCAAAATTGTCAAACACTGATGGGCCCCAACTCGGAATTTGTGGCACCTGCGAACGATCCGTTTGAACCTACGGGGCCACAAGACAGGTCCCTACGAAAGCCTATCTCAGTTTTTCAAGTATGTACATAAATGATGAGCATGTATGTACAATAAAATACAAACGACTAGGTGCAATAATATATGTACCGTCAAGCTATCAAGGCCAAATGAAATGGCCGACAAGGTGCCCTCCTGAATCTGTCTCAACTCATCCTCAGTCATCAATTGTTAAATAGACCATGTAAATAAAATTTAGTACTTGATGTCATGGAAATGGGGACAAGGCAACAACAAAGTTCAATGTTAATAAGTTAGTTTCAACCATAAAAACAAAACAAAGAACTAAAAACCATTCCAAACATATCAAAAGAGATTCCAAAAAGCATGAAAGAAGTTTAACAAAATAAAAGAAAGGAGAAGAGCCTCCCTAAGATGCTTCCATGATGCCTTTTGATTCTTCTCCCTTGTTTCTCCACTCTCCAAGTCCCAAATGAGTGTAGCTCTAATCTTTTAGCACTAGCCATGGATGCCATATGGAGATTCAAGATGGTTGAATATGATAAGTGAATGCTATGAAAAAGCTCTATGCTAATACCAGTATAACAACAATACTCTAATGCTTCCTCTTTGCTTGAGGAGAAGGGTTCTATTTATAGAAGAAATGGGGAAATGAAGGGTTAAGATTGAGTAATCTTAACAAGGGTTAGGATTGAAAGATATTCAATCCATGTGAGACATTCAACCCAATCCCATGTTGACAAGTGTCACCATGAGGAGGCTTGAGAGGAGAGATAAGGAGCATTAAATGCTTGAGGGGACATGATGGTTACCCTAGTCAAAGAAATAAATGCTTTGAAGAGACACATGGGTTACATGAGGGTTAAGTTAGGGGTCAAAGTCCTTAACCATGGGTGCAACTGGAATTAACCATTAATGGTCATGTAAGAGCCATAAGTGGTTTGGAAGACTTTAGAGGTTAATTTGTTGAACACACAAAGCATTAATTGCTTTTCAAAGACTTTGGAGTCTTTGAGAAGTGACTTCAATTTGCTTAGGAATGTGACAATATTTAGAGGATGGATTAGGTTAATTAGGAAGGGTTTAGAAGAATCTAGAAGGGGTTTAGGCATGCAAGTGGATTTGGTAGGAAAATGCAAGTGGGAGGAATTTTGGTATTTTCAATTAAAATAAAATCATTTATTTCAATTAAATGGTGAAAGTTGCATTTGGATAAATATTTAAATAAATATTAATTTATTTAAATGAGAAAAAGAAGATAAAACATTAAATGCTTGAAGACTTTGAGGGAAACCATTAAAGGCTTAAGAAGACTCTAGAAGGAAGCCATTAAGTTTGACGACTTTAAGGGAAACCATTAAAGGCTTAAGAAGACTCTAGAAATAAGACATTAAGTTTGAAGACTTTAAGGGAAACCATTAAAGTCTTAAGAAGACTCTAAGGGAATCCATTAAGTTTGAAGACTTTAAGGGAAACCATTAAAGGCTTAAGAAGACTCTTAGAAGGAAGCCATTAAGTTTGAAGACTTTAAGGGAAACCATTAAAAGTTTCAAGAGGGTGAGGATAAATAGGATTTTAAATAAATAATTTATTTAAAATAGTTGTGCAACTTGCATTTGTAGGAAAATGCAAGTGGGTGGAGGATAAAGGTGATTTAAATAAATGATTTATTTAAATGTGAGAGGTGGGATTTTGGGGGAATTTAAATAAATATTAATTTATTTAAATGTGAGAGAAGATTTAATTAAATAAATATGATTTATTTATTTAATTAATGGTTTGAATTTGGTTAAGTGAATTAAATCAAATAAATTGAATAATTTATTTAATTAATAGGAGAAGAGGGTTAAGATGAATTAATTAAATATATTAATTTAATTATTTATTGATTGATGGTTAAATAATCAAATAAATACTAAATATTCATTTAATTAAGTGGACAGATTTATGTGACTACATTTGCCCCTCTTTGAGACGGTGCGGTTTTATCGCATCGTTTCAAAGAAAGAAAAATAGGTTTGAAGAAATATGCCCCATAAATGTTAATTTAGTGGGTGGTATGCCCCCTCGAGAGATGGGCCGAAATTTTTTGAAAAAATGGGCGATCTCTCGAAAAAGAACGAGAAGTGGAGGGGAAGTAGAATGGAAGAAAATAGAGTGAATATGAAGAAACAACAAGCCAGCGAGTACCCTGAGGTCATGCAAGAGATACATAGCAGATGTAGTGTGGGGTTTGGATTGATGCTATACAATTGATCAAAATTGGTTGGACAATCTGGTGCAATCGGTTTAATTGCCCCGGTCAAGTCAAAGTGTGACAGTTGATGTCAGTTGGTCGCTTGGACATGATAAAGTCTGAGTAAGTGAATCAAAGTGACCTGATGTGACTTAGACAATTGATGTAATTGCCCGATGAAGTCAAGGTATAAGAAGCAAAATACAAGTTGAGATGTAGACAATTGATGTAATTGTCCATTGGATTGTGTTTGATTGGTTGATCAATTGATAGTGTGTGCATGTGATGGATGGTTGTGGGGAATCATGGCAGCCCCGTTGAGACTAGGTCATTATGATAAATGCTTGATGTAGTCTAGGATTACCATGATTGATTACCTATTGAGACCCGAAGATACATGATCAGAGTATCTGTTGATAGTCTAGGTGTGTGTGAGTCGAGGTCCCTGTGCAGAGAGAGTAACTGGCTTAATTTTGTGGATGAGTGAAGATGGGAAGCGATGAAGGGATTAGGATGATGTTGATGATCAAGATAGGGAGGGTGAGGGGGGATTCGATGTTAGATAGAAGATATGGAGGACTAGGACTGAGTCCTATGGAAGAAGATGAGTAAAATAGAGTATGCATTATTATGACTATGTATGCATGATATGTAACTATTATGAATGTATGGATGGGTGGAATGCAACAAAATGCAATATATATAGATGAGATGAAATGACGATCCATAGTGCTCTATTTTCATCATTGAGCTTTAAAATGTTGTAAGAAAATACAAGCAACTTGACATAAAGATTCAAGATGACCAGAGTATTTCTTACATGGATTTGATATAGCAAGTTAATACAAGCAACTTGATATAATGGATCAAGTTGACCTGAGTATTGCTTGTGGAATAGATAAGGATTATCTCCTTTCATGCATGACTTGGAACATCCTCCTTGATCTTTTACCGATCATATCCTGAGACAAAGTGCATACCGTAATAAGAGATAAATGATTATCGAGCTTGGATGAGGCAGTAGGAACCAAAGATGGAGCATTGTACCTACACGCAATCAACATATATATAAAGAATAAAGAATAATGGATCCTCGATAATGGTTCATGCTCATATGGTCGAGGTATACGCTGTAGTCAGCAAGCTATAGTGATCTATGACTATATTTTGCATATGATCACGTAACTTAGTGAACTTCCCACGTAGACACAATTAGTACATGCCCCAGAACTTCATCAGAAATAAATCGCAGAGGACATACAAACAATTCTTAAGAACCATCCCGACCACTCTAATCACTTGTGGATATCCCGGAGTAGTGTAGGAACCTGATATATATAAATGAATGAATAACCTATAAATCAACCAAGTATTTGATAGCTTAAACAAAATTTTCTTGTCAAAGAAAATGTCATCTTGTCTTTGTTTTGGTAAGGAAGGATGCATCCTTGTTGAAGACAGTTTGTTGTGTAGATTGTTGATGTTGTTTGGTTTGATTGATAAATGGTCATTTTGTTAAGTATGTCGCAATGTTTGTTTGGGATCTACTCAGATGGGTATGTACAATGTATTGCCCTGTTGTTGATTGATTTTCAATGTTTTTCTGATGTTTTTTGGTTTTTGTGATTGTTTTGAATGTTTTTGGTATTTTGATTGTTTTGAATGTTTTGGGGATTTTGATTGTTTTGAATGTTTTTGGTATTTTAATTGTTTTGAATGTTTTTGGATTTTGAAGTGTTTTGGATGTTTTTGGATTTTGAATTGTTTTGAATGTTTGTGGATTTTGTGAGATAGTTTTAAATGAAGAACTTTAATGAATCACAAGACAATGTAGAATCCACTTCCATCAATAGTTTAAGGGAATTGCCCCCAGTTTAGACATGACTATAAAAAAGCAGGATGCAGGATGCATGTAGTACTTTCTTGGATTTATAGATTTATAACAAGCCATGGTTGATGGATGGATGGATGGATGGATGTATGTATGAAGTAGATGTGATCGCAACAAGTTTGAAAGACAATGGAGCCATAGCCTTTTACGAGTGGTGCCTGTTTGCTAGGTTTTCACCATCGCACTTACCCAAGGTGCCACTGGAGTGGTTGTTCACCATTTGGATGCATGATTTTTTTAATTTTTTTTTTACTTTTTTGTTGTTTTTGTATTTTCTTCAGGTCATTTATCTAGATGTTTTTGGTATTTTTGCTAGTATATATGGGAGCCTGGTGCTCTGTACACCTTAGGTATAAAACTATTTGAGGTGCATGTTGTTGATTGGATTTGCGAGCGGTTCTCCTTCTGATGTAGCCAACTAATATGCCCCGGACCCGAATATAGTAGTGACAACATATGGGCCCAGCCAGTTTGATTCAAACTTGCCCTGATGTTCTCTGTTTGGTTGGTTGCGAGGATTCTCTCGAAGAACAAGATCACCTACCTTAAATGTATGAGGTCTAACTTGGTGATTGTAGCTTCTGCTCATGCACTGATGATAGGCTTTGAGATGATTGTATGCAGCTTGTCACTTCTCATAAAGTAATTCTAAGTCTTGGAGGCGTAAGACTCTGTACACTTCATCATCTATTAGATTATGCAAGGAAACCTATAGTGATGGTATCTCAACCTCAATAGGTAAGATAGCTTCGGTGCCATAGACCAATGAGTAGGGAGTTGTGCCTATAGGGGTTCAAATGCTAGTTCAATATACCCATAGTGTTGGATTCAGTTGAACATGCCAATCATGGCCGACATCATTGACTGTCTTCTTTAGGATCCTCAATATGTTTTTATTGGATGCTTCGGCTTGACCATTGCCTTGTGGGTAGTAGGGAGTGGAAAAGCCGTGTTGGATATGAAATTTCTCACAAAGTTCACGAACATCCTAATTTTTAAAAGGAAGACCATTATCTGTGATGATGGACATGGGTACACCATACCGGCAGATGATGCAGTTGAGGATGAATGAGGCGATCTGCTTGCCAGTGACATGGGTAAGTGAAACAACTTTGATCCACTTTGTGAAATATTTCGTGGTGGTAATAATGAATTTATGGCCATTGGATGAAGATGGATGAATCTTACACACAAGGTCAAGGCCCCATTGACAAAAAGGCCATGGTGTTGTGATTGGTTGTAGTTCCTAGGCTGGTGCATGTATCAGGTCACCATGAACTTGACATTTTTTGCATTTTCTGACAAAGTAGTAGGAATCTTTTTCCATAGATGGCCAATAGTATCCATTGCGCAAGAGTTTCTTGGCTAGTGACGGACCACTTGAGTGAGTCCCGCAAATTCCTTCATGGACTTCTTCCAAAGCCTTTGTTATCTCACCTTGTTCCAGACATCGAAGGAGAGTACCATCAAGACCGCGGCGGTATAGGGTTTTAGCAATAATGGTATATCGAGCAGTTTGGTGAATGAAGGTTTTACGTTGGTTATTCGATTGGTTGGGAGGAAGGGTGTGATCGTAGAGATAGGTGTAGAAATCACCATACCATGGGGATTCAGAACCAACAAGGTGATATATCATTTCAGATTTGGGGATGTCATAAGCGGGAATCCAAAGCTATTCGACCAAGAACTCATAGCGTGTTGAATTTTGTGGAAGATCTAGGAGAGATGCGATGGTAGCCATATCGTCAGTAGCTCGATTCTGATCTCTTGGTATTTACTCAAAAGTGATAGTAGTAAATGATGTCTTTAGATTGTCCACCATTTGCTTATATGGCATGAGTTTATCATCCTTGGTTTGATATTCATCAATTGCTTGTCGAATGACCAGTTGTGAGTCGCCATATACTTGTAGTTCTTGTAATTTCCGTTGTACGATGATCCTAAGTCCTGTGATCAAGGCCTCATACTCTGCTATGTTGTTAGTGCATGGAAATGTGAGCCATTAAGACTTCAGGATGTTATCACCTTGAGGTGTGATAAACAAAATGCTTTCCCCTGAGGCATGCCTAGTGTACGAACCATCAAAGTATAATTTCCATGGTTGTGTTGTTGTGATCATGAATATCTCTTCATCTGGAAAATTGGAAATGAGAGGATGATTGCCTATGAGAGGCGCATCGGCCAACTGATCCGCAATAACTTGACCTTTGATAGCTTTACGGTCTACATACTCGATGTCAAATTCACTTAGAATCATCACCCATTTGGCCAAGCGACCTGTCAATGCTGCTTTGCTAAGTAAATACTTGAGTGGATCAATCTTTGCAATGAGTTGTACTTTGTGAGTTAACAGATAGTGCCTCAGTTTAGTAGCTGCTAAGATTACTGCTAGGCAAGCTCGCTCAATAGGCATGTAATTGAGTTCATAGCCCACCAGTGTGCGAGAGATGTAGTAAATAGCACACTCTTTTCCTTCTGTATTATGTTGTGCCAGTAGTACACCCAATGCTGTACTTGTTAATGAGATATAGAGTAACAATGGTCTACTTGGATCTGGTGGCATCAACAATGGTGGATTCATGAGATAGTCTTTAAGCATCTGAAATGCTTGCTAGCATTGGGCATCCCACTGAAAGTGGATGTTCTTGTGTAGGAGGTGTGTGAATGGGTGACATTTATCTGCCAACTATGCAATGAATCTTTAGATGGATTGAAGTCGCCCTTGTAATGTCCTTAGCTGACTGATATTCTTTGGAGGTGGCATGTCCATGATTGCTTTTACCTTTGTTGGGTCGATCTCAATACCTTTGCTTGAGACAATGTATCCTAGAAGCTTCCTAGAGGTCACTCCAAAGACACATTTCTTTGGGTTGAGTCAAACATGGTATTGTTCCAGTCTATCAAAGATTTTATCTAAGATGTGGAGATGCCCTTCTCTGGTGAGTGATTTTGCTAGTAAGTCATCAACATAATCTTCCATCATAGTATGCATCATGTCATGGAAGATGGTGGTCATTTCTCTTTGATAGGTTGCTCCTGCATTCTTGAGACTGAAAGGCATTACATTCTAGCAATATGTGCCCCATGGACATGTGAAGGCTGTCTTATGTTGATCTTCTGGTGTGATCTTTATTTGATTGTATCCTAAAAATCCATCCATGAGTGAAAGCATGGCATGTCCTATTGTCAGATCCAGCATGATGTTGATATTTGGTAGGAGGAAGTCATCCTTAGGACATGCCTTATTTAGACCTCTGAAGTCAGTACAAATGCGGATGCCCCCTTTTGGGTTGCTGATAGGCACAATGTTGGAGATCCAATCTGCATAATTAATTGGTCTAATGAAACCAACATCTAGGAGTTTCTTGAGTTCTGTTTTGACTAGCACTGTAATCTGAGGATGCATCTTATGAAGCTTATGCTTGACAGGTTTGGCTCCTTCTGCTATGGTGAGGTGATGCATGAGTAAATCAGGATCAAGTCTAGGCATGTCTGCATATGACCATGCAAAGTTGATCTGACGCTTTTGAAAGAACTCTATAAATTTAGACTATTCCTTTGGAGTGAGAAGAGATGCCAGATGTATGAGGTGAGGATTTTCAGGAGTCCCCACATTGTATTCTTTGGTTTCCTCGATGAGAATCATTGATCATTCCTGTTGTGTACTAGCAGGGAGGATGTCAAACCCTTCATCCTCAGGCGCCTCAGAGAGGTTTTCACTGTCGGATACACTCTTTCTTTTTACTTTTGTTGGATCAAACAATGCCACAGTGTGGTTTTCACTAGAAGATCGACATTTTATTGTTATATTTTTGAAGCTGAAAGGTTTGGCATCCACCTTGAAGTATGTTGCACTATTAAGTTCAATGGCGAATCCAGCTTTGTGATCCCCACTTGGTAGGTTATCCCTTAATTCCAAAAAGTCAATGATTGCCTCATCATTTTGGAAGAGGTCAAGACATGGGGGATTTGGTTGGTTCGATACGATGAGTTCAGGGTGGATAATGGGCATTACTTTATCGATTAGGTTAAGTGCATTAGATGTATCAGTGAGGGTTAAGATGTTATGGTGAAGGTCATTAATGGTACTCTCCCTGTCAGACTCAGGCATAGGATGAGACGTAGGGTTTGTGGAAGATGTTTCCAATTCAGGGACCCAAGTGGTCTTTATTTGTGCTTCTCCATAAATAGGGATGTCTTTGCATGGCGGAGGTAGTGATGCATCTTCCTCATCTGAAGTGTTAAGTTGTACAGAATCAAATTCCCACTCATGTGAGTTGGTCTCTGAGTCACTTTCCAACATCTGATTACTATACCATACTGGGATGTCTTTGGAGTTAAATACTGCAGGTGTGATTGGTTGATGTACCTTTGTAGTGATCAGTGCTACAGGAAGGTTGATGGGGATTAAAGGATCTGGTATGGAGAGTATCAGTAGTGTTGACTCAGTTGCTTCGGCTGGTACTGCTGGTGCCATAGATGCTACTGCGGGTTCTGATACAGTTGTTGCTACTAATGGTTTTGCTGATGGGACTACTGGTTCCCTTGGTGGGATGAATGGTATTGGTGATAGTTGTGTTGGGATTCTGAGCCTCGATGGGGCAGTTGTGATGGTGTTTGATGCTGCTTTGATAATGAAAGGTGTCCTTTTGGCAGTAGGTTGACATAATGGTTTGCTAGGTTTTCCTTTGAATTTGAGTTTAGGAAAGATCTCTTTTTCAAAGACTAGGCTTGTATTACCTTTGGGCTTTAATTCTGGCAGCAAAGGTTCATGTCATCCTTGTTTGCAATATCCTAAAGCACTTTGACCATCATACCCCATTCTTTGGATAATGAGGAGACCTTTGCCATACTGATCTGTAGGAAGTTTAACTTTCGGTATATCGGTGGTGATGGGATCTTTATAGATCCATTCTACTAAGTCCTCATCTTGGGTTTCTTCTTCTTGACTCTTTCCAAGGATAAAAGGCATCAAAGCACATGCTGGACTACCTACTGTGGTTTACCATGTGTTCTAGGAGAAGTGGGCATCTGTCCCACACAAAAGAGTTGACTCAAGTTGTATTCCCCAGGACCTTCCTCTGCTATTTTCATTTTAAGTTTTTCTTGCTTTGGTATAGTGGTGTTCAAACTGGCAAGAGAAGTGGGAGTTATAGATGATGTGGAGGAAATGACTTCTCTATTATTAGGAATGGTAATCTCTGGTTGATGGCTGATATTATGGCAATATGCAAAGGGATTTGCATCGCCCAGGATTGTGATCTCTACACTGTTATGTGGGAACTTGATACATTGATGGTAGGTAGATGGAACAGATTGCATGGCATGTATCCAAGGTCTTCCTAACAATAGATTATATGGCAGAGGAAGGTCCAAAACCTGACAGATGATGTGTTTTACTATAGGGCCCACTCGGATTGGTAGTACCATAGCTCCTTTGGAGGAACGCTCCGCATCGTCATAGGCTTTGATTGTGATCTTCTTACAGGGATCCACTGATTCTATTGCATATCCCAATGCTATCACCAACTGTAGTGTACAAATATTCAGGCCTGCTCCATTATCAATCAAGACTCGCTTGATCCTATGCTGGTTGATAAAGCCTTTTAATGTGTAGCGAAGTGTTAAGAGGTTGTTGGAAGGAAGAGTTGTCACTTTCGGAAAAAGTGAGACAAGGTGATGACTTTAGACTTCCAACCATGGCTTGAAATTGGTCTGTATTTAGGTTTGCAGGGACTGATGCCTCTTGGAGTGCTTGATCCAAGATAGTTTTATGGGATGGCGATAGGCACAATAGTTCTAAAATGGATATAAGCACAGGCATTTTGTCTAATTGTTCCACAAGATTGTACTTCTTTGGGATGGAGGTGGTGCCTTGTGGAGCTGCCTTTATGGTGACCTTGCCACGACGTGTAACAACATTGCAATTTGAGTTGGGATTTTTGAAGGTTATAGTTGCAACTTGTTCACTGGCATCATACAGGTGATTTACAGTATAATTATATGCAGCCTGTGTATAATCCGTGGTATCAGTGCCTCGCTTGGAAGTGGAAGGACCCCTTTGATCTTGTGATGGAAGTGGATTTTTGAACATCAGATGATCATTATTGGTTGTTTTTGGGTCATGTCCTTCTATTTCAATTTCTCCTCAATCAATAAGATCCTGAATGAGATCTTTCAATCGGTGACAATTACTTGTCTTGTGTCCTCTTCCTTGGTGGAAATCACAGTGTTCAGTATCTCTCCACTATGCAGGTTTGACCTGAGGTTCATAGTTTGATGTTTTTGGTAGGGTGATCAAATTTTGAGAAATGAGTTGTCATAATACTGTTTCAATGGGTTCCCCTAAGGGAGTGTATGTGCATTTTTGTTTTTGCTGACGAGGTCTTGGTTCATCGTGAGACATGATACGACTTTGACTGGAAGGAACATTTGTGTTATTCTGAGGTGGAGGATTTTTTCCTGCAAACCAAACCACAGGTTGTACAGTTTGTATAGTCCTGGCATCCACAACCCCATCGTTGATGATATTCTTGTTTTTGTTCCAGAAGCTTGGTTTATCACTATTGAAGCATGGGCGAGGACCATCTTTTGGTTCATTATAGATTTTGATAAGTCCTTTCTTGATGAGGGCCCATTCACATTTCAGACCCTTGGTGATCATATCATTAAAAGAGTCTGTGTCTTTGACATCCAGGTGAAATTCCATTTCTTCGTTTAAGTTGGAAATGAATATTTCCACTAGCTCTCATTCAGGTAACTGAAGAGAACGTCTGCTAGACATTTGGCGCCATTGTTGCAAGAATACTAAGAATAGTTCACCTAGTTTTTGTTTGGTGTTGCACAGATCAGCCATGGTGATGTCGCATTCAATGTTATGAGAGTAATGAGCGAGGAATTTCTGGATAAGTTCCTCAAATGTTCTAATGCCACCTGATAGTTGGGAAAACCATGATGTGGTTGTTCCTCCCAAGCTTTGGGGAAAAAGGGGCATTAGGTATGTGTCTTCATATGCTACTTTGAGACAAGAAGAATGAAATTCTCTGACATGATCGTGGGGATCCCCCTTTCCTCCATATTTTTTGAATTTGGGTGTTTCGAATCCTCATTGAAAGGGTGGCATATAAAGATTCCTATCAAAAGGATAGGGACAGATGCCATTGAGTGAGAATTGGTTAGTTTTGACACCACTATGAAGTTGTTGGGTGAGATTCTCGACTTGTTGCTGCAACATCTCCATTTCATTTGGAGGAGGAGGTGGTGGGTTACCTCGAGGAATGTTATATCTGATGGGATCTCTTCCTCTATCCTCTTCATGGTGACTTTGTCTTTCTAATGCTTGTCTTAATTGGGCAAGATCAAAGTCAGAGGGGAGTTTTGCTCCTTCTTGAGCGAGCTTTAAAAAGTGAGCATCCGCATTGCTCCTGAGTATTTCATCAAAAAGTCTGTTAAAGAGAGGGTTATGCTAAGCCCTTTCTATTGTTGCAGGAGTAGGAGTACTTGGGTTTTCATCATTTGCATTTCCTCCAAGTGCTTCTTGAAATTCATTGAGATTTTCCTCTTCTTCTTCTTCCATTTCTATTTCTCGTTGCCTTGACTGTGATCGGGTTTGGGCCATTTTGCTTTACAAGCTTTTGTTGAAGTTGTGTGAAAATGATGATGAGTTGTTTGATGAAATGAAAGATTGATGGTTGGTGAATTGTGTTGCACGTGGATCTCTAGCACTTTTAAGGTGGATGTAACCAAAATTCCTTCTTTGAATTGCTTGCTTGTTTCATAAGTTTTGATGTGATAAGGTGTAGAGAAATCTGAGATGTGTTATAGATTTAACTACCTAGTAATGAGATGATTCACTCATGAACTAGTTTTAACCTGCGTAGATGTGTCTCTTAGGATGAGCTTATCCTAGATGTAGAAACAATCTAAAAAGTGATGTGATGTTTTTGATTTCAAGCAATATCTAAAAAAGAACTTGGGACAAGAACCTCTTAATGTTTTGAGAGTTGGGACGAATTGATGATGAAGTGATGATGTATGAGTAAGATAATGGATGAAATGTTTTCAACTTCAATAAAAACTGTGTCACAAATGGGACAAACTCTACCTCTTCTCTTTCGGGTGTTGGTGGTATTTCTCGAGCTGTGTTGTATGTGATACAAACGTTTGGGAAAAAGTTGGGATTAATCTTACCTCCTTGGTTTTTGTGATAACTCAGAGCTCTATATTGCATAAAAGCTCTGCGGTTCAATGATTCTGAATCAAATTCGTTTGTTTTTCCTTCAAGGTAGAGGCGCATTTGACGTAGAAAAACTCTATGAGAGACAAAGATTTGTCTATTTATATAGAAGAATTTCCTTCTTTTGATCAAAGCCTTTGAGCTTAATGGTCTTCTTTTCAAGTTGACATTTTGATGATGCTTCTTCTTTCGCAAGATGTGAAGAATGGTCATAAAGTTTTGATACTCTTGTTGTTTGCACTTTGTTTTTGATGTGTTTGGTTGGATGAATACTTTGTTTTTGGAAGTGATTTTTTGATTTTTCTTTGACAAGAAAACAAAGCAAGCACACAAACACAAGAATGTTGCCCCCAAAGGCACAAATGTGTATGGGTCTAGATCAACCCAATCCTTGAACTTGTATATGACCCTTCCTTTAGATGTATTTTTAAGGTGTATTTCCAAAGCCTGAAGTCGGCTCAATTTGTACCTGGTCTTGACTAAAATGAACACACTTCAAACACTTTTTATCCCTAAGGTCAAATGGCCAGTTGTGATAAATTTAGCCCACATCTTGATATTTCTTCAACTTTGGTACTACATACCTTATGAATTTGGCCGTGGCAGGTAAGGATGTGATATACTAAGTCTTGCATGAGCATAACAAATAGATGATCCCTATGATGGGGGAGTCACCACTTTTATCAAGTCACAAGTGACTTTTTAAAAAGCTATGTTTCTACTCAAGGAAATATGTATGGTGAGTATCTTGGGAGAAAAACCATTTATGCTCTTGCACTAAATTATATCGCAAATATCCTCAATCAATACAATGGGTGGGCTACTACTTAAAGGTGTTTAGTCATGTTCGATATTTTTGGACATAAGTTCATTCTGCAGTGACTCACTTAAGAGCCTTGTAACTAGTGGTGGGGCCCATTTGTCCTTTCGGCCAGTTACAATGTAAGAATAGCTATACCCAAGGCTATAGCTTTCACTCTCACCTGATTTTTATAGTGGCTCGAAGGATTTACCGCATGAGGTCGTTCCCAAGAGTGATGTGTCTCTTGGCAGGCCTCTCTTAAAAAGATAAAAATTTTGATTGTTACTAACACTTTTCTCTTGCACCTAGGACCACGAAAGCCAAGGGAGAGGATAGTGTGTGTTAGAAGTAGGACCACTTGACCGACTTTTTGCACAAGTGTGCCAAGCATGAAAAACACTTGTTCTTTTTAATCTGTTATTGCAATGTGATCTAACTATTTGGAGATGTTGCTCCAATAGTCATGGTGTTCTTTTTAACTTCTAAGGCAATATGTTTGAGTAAACTAGAATTTGAAATCCTGGTCAACTTAATGAAAAACACGTTTGCATGAAGTAAAATCGCTTGTAAAAATCAAAACAAGTGGATTGTGTATTTTATGTGCACCAAAAATTGAAGTGTGGATTGTAAATTCTTTAGTTTGATGCAAGAAAATGGAATTGTTGATTTTAAGCACCAAATAAAGTGTGTTTCCTAACTTGCAAGAAAACAAATGTTGTTTTGTTCAATTTTAATGCACCAAAGAAACGAGTGACCCTAACTAGAAAACAAGAAAAGTTTGTTTTGTTCAAGTTTTAAAACACCAAAATAAATTTTGTGATCTTAAAGAGTGAGTTTTTAAACCTGCACAAACAACAACCGGTTAGTAAAATCCATGTCTAAGGGGGGCTTCCACAAGCCTAAAATTTTTCATTTTTTTTCGATTACAAGGTCCTTTTTACAACGTTCTGTTACAATAGTGCTAGTTTGTGTTTGAACAAAAGCGCTATTTAACACAAATGTGTTAAAAGAAAAAGAAAGACAAAGAACACAGACGCGCCGAAACAGGGTCAATATTGCCAAAACAGTGTTGAAAGCGCCAAAATAGTGTCAAAAGTGCTAAACTTGATACAATAGCACTAGAACAACAAGTATCAATAGTGCTATAACAAGTTCAATAGCGCTAGAACAAGTTCAATACCGCTAAAGCGCAACCTGTGTGACAATTTCAACATTCAAACATGTTATTGGTTTAAAAAAATGATCTTTTTGGTGTTTGGATTCACGTCGGGTTCACCAAATGATGTCATGGAAATGGGGACAAGGCAACAACAAAGTTCAATGTTAATAAGTTAGTTTCAACCATAAAAACAAAACAAAGAACTAAAAACCATTCCAAACATATCAAAAGAGATTTCAAAAAGCATGAAAGAAGTTTAACAAAATAAAAGAAAGGAGAAGAGCCTCCCTAAGATGCTTCTCCCTTGTTTCTCCCCTCTCCAAGTCCCAAATGAGTGTAGCTCTAAGCTTTTAGCACTAGCCATGGATGCCATATGGAGATTCAAGATGGTTGAATATGATAAGGGAATGCTATGAAAAAGCTCTATACTAATACCAGTATAACAACAATACTCTAATGCTTCATCTTTTCTTGAGGAGAAGGGTTCTATTTATAGAAGAAATGGGGAAATGATGGGTTAAGATTGAGTAATCTTAACAAGGGTTAGGATTGAAAGATATTCAATCCATGTGAGACTTTCAACCCAATCCCATGTTGACAAGTGTCACCATGAGGAGGCTTGAGAGGAGAGATAAGGAGCATTAAATGCTTGAGGGGACATGATGGTTACCCTAGTCAAAGAAATAAATGCTTTGAAGAGACACATGGGTTACATGAGGGTTAAGTTAGGGGTCAAAGTCCTTAACCATGGGTGCAACTGGAATTAACCATTAATGGTCATGTAAGAGCCACAAGTGGTCTGGAAGACTTTAGAGGTTAATTTGTTGAACACACAAAGCATTAATTGCTTTTCAAAGACTTTGGAGTCTTTGAGAAGTGACTTCAATTTGCTTAGGAAGGTGACAATATTTAGGGGATGGATTAGGTTAATTAGGAAGGGTTTAGAAGAATCTAGAAGGGGTTTAGGCATGCAAGTGGATTTGGTAGGAAAATGCAAGTGGGAGGAATTTTGGTATTTTCAATTAAAATAAAATCATTTATTTCAATTAAATGGTGAAAGTTGCATTTGGATAGATATTTAAATAAATATTAATTTATTTAAATGAGAAAAAGAAGATAAAACATTAAATGCTTGAAGACTTTGAGGGAAACCATTAAAGGCTTAAGAAGACTCTAGAAGGAAGCCATTAAGTTTGAAGACTTTAAGGGAATCCATTAAGTTTGAAGACTTTAAGGGAAACCATTAAAGGCTTAAGAAGACTCTTAGAAGGAAGCGATTAAGTTTGAAGACTTTAAGGGAAACCATTAAAAGTTTCAAGTGGGTGAGGATAAATAGGATTTTAAATAAATAATTTATTTAAAATAGTTGTGCACCTTGCATTTGTAGGAAAATACAAGTGGGTGGAGGATAAAGGTGATTTAAATAAATGATTTATTTAAATGTGAGAGGTGGGATTTTGGGGGAATTTAAATAAATATTAATTTATTTAAATGTGAGAGAAGATTTAATTAAATAAATATATGATTTATTTATTTAATTAATGGTTTGAATTTGGTTAAGTGAATTAAATCAAATAAATTGAATAATTTATTTAATTAATAGGAGAAGAGGGTTAAGATGAATTAATTAAATATATTAATTTAATTAATTATTGATTGATGGTTAAATAATCAAATAAATACTAAATATTCATTTAATTAAGTGGACAAATTTATGTGACTACAATACTTAATATTATCTAATTTATAAATATTTAATTAAAATATAACATGAACTGTGAAAATACAAATCCTCCCACTACATCATCAATGTATGATGACGGTGCCTCCTCACCTCTAGCATGTGAGGACTCCCCAAGGTATCCTCCAGTCTGTGTAATAACATCTGGTTCATCATGCATCTCATGCACCTCATAATCTACACTGTCCACAAGATGATCGATGGGCTGTCCTATTGGACCCAAGCATATGTGCCCACACATGACACAACTATGGGGCATGCATACGTGTGGAGCCGAGGATGACGTGTCAATGCCACCGGATGCACTGCTACCATCAAAAGTAGGCTAAGCTACTAACACGGCCTGAGAAACCAAAAGGCTACTCAAAGAGTGAATAGCCGATATGGTCCATGAAGCCCCCTCATGAATGATATTAGGATGCTGCACTACAGGTGGGGGATCAACAAGAGGAGGGGGGACATATAGGCCCTGGACTACTCTGACTGCCTCAGGTCTATTTTGGAGCATACCTAAACCTACACCCTGGAAAGGTTGGATGTCAAAGTAGTTCACATGTTTGTGTAAAACAAACTCAGCATACAATTTTTTTATAAAATAGAAGGGGATATCAAGATTGTTGTTGGGTGGTTTGTCGAAAACCATCCACCAACGATCCCAAAAGTTTTTCACAATCACATCATTTGTGCACCATTTAATAGAAAGTTTTGATTTTTTGGGATCTACGGGCTGACCAGTATGGGGATTGACAAACAATGAGGTGATTTCGGCTTTGGATATCTCAATATCCTTGATATCCTTATATGACAAGCCATCTACATATTTTTCCCTTATAGAATCTCACCACAAAAGGGCGGCATCGTGCTCCTCAGTCATGGTTTCCATACTTTTTATGATCAATGTGAGAGGATCAAACATTGGGTTTAGACGAGGGATACTACGATATACTTTTGCAATCCCCCTCAATTCTTTCAAATTTTGTGCAATCAAATCTTAAATTGAGGGGGGGTTTGGCAAATCAGGGTTTGGCTGTTGCAGTTGTTGTTCGTCAGTGTTTTCATTGTTATCCCCCATTTTTAACCTAATTGAATGTAAACAATTAAATTTAGTTAACTAAGTTAAACAATTAGGTATTTGATTTTAAAAAACCTAGTTTCCATTAAAAAAACCATATTTTCAATGAAAAATCAAATAAACATGAACAAAAAATACAAAAAATGAATGAAAATGATTCAAAACGATAAAATTCTTACCTCTGAATCTATATTTTAGCAATTTTTTGTCAAAAAACCGGATATCAGATGGAGCGGATATCGGATTGTGATGAAATCGTGTGGCTCGTGAGTTAAAAATGACTCACGGGTTGCCACTGTCAAAATATAAAAGTCTCAGAAAATTGGATATTCGATTTTTACACTTAAATTATTTTTAAATAACATATATAATATAATAATATATTATATAATATAATAATATATTATATAATATAATAATATATTATATAATATATTATTATATTATATAATACGTATTATATTATATTATATATATTATAATATAATATAATATTATAATAATATATATAATATAATATAATATTACATTATTATGTTATATATAATATAATATTATATTATATATAATATAATATAATATAATATTACATTATTAAATTATATATAATATAATATTATTATATAATATATATTATATAATATAATAATAGATTATATATTATGTAATATGTAGCATATAATATATTTTTTAAATTAAAATTACAAATAACAATCGGATATCCGATTTGCATAGGTAATTACCAGGCCAAGGTGTACTGACACCCAGGCCAAGCAAAAAGTCAACACGGATTTTTGCATTTTTAGGCAAGTGAAGAAGGCTATTTTTTTCACATCGCCACTTTTTGGCCCCCCTTGATCTTGCACTAACCCAAATCAATCAAAATACTTGAAGGAATTACTTAAGAAATTTGTCATGGAAAACTCTAAATCGGTAAGTACACCTATGACTACAACTAATTAAGTATCTTTGAAGGATGAATCAACACCTGTTTATCCGACAAGATACAAGTCTATGATAGGAGGTTTACTGTATTTGACACAAACAAGCCATGATATTATGAATGCAGTGTGTATTGTTTCAAGATTTCAGACTAATCCTAAGGAAAATCACGAATCAGTAGTGAAAAGGATTTTTCGGTATCTACAAGGAGCTACAAATCTTGGTTTATGGTATCCTAAAGATAATTTTTTTTATTTATGTGCATACACAGATGCAAATTGGGCAGGAAATGTAGATGACAGAAAAAGAGCCACTGACAGAGCATTTTTTCTTGACAGCAGACTAATTTCATGGTTGAGCAAGAAACAAAGTTGCACATCTTTATCAACAACAGAATCAGAATATATTGGGGCAACAACTAATTGTGTACAGGTATTATGGATTAAGAAAATGTTGAAGGACATAAAGGTAAAATGCAAGGAACCTATAATCATTTACTATGATAATATGGCAGCAATTGATATATCAAAGAATCCGATATTTCACTCTAAAACTAAACATGTTTCTATCAAATTCAATTTTTTGAAAGAGAATGTTGAAGCAAAAGAAGTGAAATTGGTTTATGTGAATACTAAAGAGCAGATTGCAGATATCTTTACTTAACCTTTGCCTAAGAAAACTTTTGAATATCTAAGAGAGAAACTTGGAGTTATACCCAAACCCGTAGAAACTTAGACAGTTAGAGCATGGCATCAGACTGATAGAATTAATAGAGAAACCTTTTTCTAGCTTTGATGAAGGAGAGCTACTTCTTAGGGGGACTAGATTGAATAAATGTGGTTATATCATTGGTATTTGTAACAAGTTCTTTGAATTGATTGTATTTGGTTTTGAATTGCTTTGGCATTTGATGTCAAAGGGGGAGAGATATCTATGGAAAAACACATTATCTTTTTCAGAGAGATTATTCATTGGGGGAGAGATTGTTACTCTCTGTATTTGTATTTTAATGATCTCTTTGGGAGATTGTTGGTTTTTGGTTTTTGGCATTTCTGCTTTGGCACTTAGATCCTTTTTCCATCTTGTGTTGCCATCAATGCCAAAGGGGGAGATTGTTGGTATTATGGATGTGTTGCATTGGTTTTGTCATTGATGTCAACACTTTCCAACACTTGAGAACACTTGGAGAACTTTGGTTATGTTCACTGGCATGTTCAGTGACTTATGCACACTCACCGGTATCTAGTTCACCGGCATGTTCAGTGACTTATGCATAGTCACTGGTATCTAGTTCACCGATAGGATTATATTGTTCACCGGTAGTGGGAATGATCTGTTATCATCTGGAGATTACTTGGTTATGTCGAATACATTGTTTGGACACTTAGTTTTGATGATTTGATCATTGATCTAATCGAGTTTGCATATTTGTTGTTACTAGTAAATAGGTCTAGGTTATGGACCGCCAAGCATTATCTATTCCAGATCAACACAACATGTTATGGAGATGATTTGTTATTGTTGTAAATGCATTGAGCCAACATCATACATCGCATATTGATTCATTTGTAATTCATTTTATTGTAATATCTTTTAGTGAGCCGACCTACTCATTTGGTCTTAGGTTTTGGTATAAATGTAAGATCTCATTTGTGAGATTATGTGGTAGAAGTGAAAAATAATTGTAATAATGTATATGCAAATATAAGTAGAGCTATACACGCAGACATCATTTGAAGATTCAAGGAGGTTTTTGAAGAAGGCAAATCAGAGCTTAACCGGTATTGAATCTAGCATATGAAGATGCTATTTTGAGCAGTACATTATCATTGGATTTAACCATCCAATTGTAGTCAATGTGACTCCCATTTTGTGATTGAGTGGTGAGCTCTAGGCAGTTGGCCTTTCTGTATGTGCAAACCCCATTTGTACACACATACTATCTTCAGTAGTATCAATATGATTGTGGGTAAGGTTTCCCACCATGGTTTTTCCCCTTACAGGGTTTCCACATACAGATAATTGTGTTATGTGTTGTGTACGTTATTTATCTTTTTGTTTCATGCATTAAACTTTACTAGTATTGCAATTGACTATTAAACTATCTACCGACATTAAAGTTTGGTTTACCAGTATTATGCACTAGGTTTGGTTAAAGTTTATTTGGTTGAAATTAATAGACAACTGATTCACCCCCCCCCTCTCAGTTGCCTCCGAGACCTAACAGTGCAAAGCTTGAAACCCCTTGCTATGTGGTAGTAGCCCTCAGATGCATTCAGGCAAATGTAAAATGCCAAACCCCCCTTGTGTGGAAGACAAGATGGAAGGTGGAGTGTGGTGTGGGAAGGTCTCAAGAGGAAACTCCAAGCAAATGCGATTTGTAGGTGTAGACCCAAATCCACAACCTCTACCAGCATCTTTCCCTGTGCATGGTTACCTTCAAAAGTTTCAAACAAATTTAACATGGTTGCTGGGTAAGGGTAAAATTAAAGAAAAGTTTCAAGTAAAATGCATGATTGTCAAGATTAAAGCCCAGAGCTTGCATTTGGTGTAGAGCAAGGACATTAAAACTCCAAACAAATGCACATTGGCAGACTAAGGCATTGGAAATTTCAAGAAAATACACTTGCCAGGTGTAGACATATATCCCACATTGACAATACAGAGGGAGTTTTTAGTATTTCTTACACAATCAAAGTGTCAAAAGCTTGAAGGCTTTTGGCAAGAGGTAGCTGGCAACCTGGTGGACCCCACATGTGTACATGATTCTTGAGGCACCCAAATTTTGTGATAGGAGGATGTATTAAAGATCGAGTAAGTTGAGGAAGATCTGACGGTCATCGCTATATAACGACAAAACGCTGCACAAACTTTAACAACAGTGGCTTGGCAACTAGATGGTGGGTCCAGTAGATGAGCAGCTCAGGTGTTAAAAGTTGAGCACATCTAAGGTAGATCCAATGATTGTCACTATACCACAACAAAAAGATGTGCAACAGTTAACCCCCGCGACATGGCATCTAGTGAGCTGGTAGGTCCGCAAGGCAGGTGAGGTGCCGGACAAGTGGAAAGATAGTTGAGGTGTCATAGCCAAGTAGTGCCATGGGCATATCAAAGGATGCCACATGGTAGGGAGGAGAGAGTAAACTCAGGCAAAATAATCAAAATTAAATACATAGTCCAGACTATAGGTAAAATTTGAAAAATTTAAATGATGGTCTGCATTCAAGATTAATTTTCCTAAGGGGTATTGTTTACCCAAATATAGACATATTATATACCGTTGGAAAGCTTTCGAGATGAGGAATCTAGTTATTTAGTTAGTTTTAACAAACATTAGATGTTGTGAGAGAAGTTTTCCATAGGAAGGAAGAAGGAATGTTTTTTGTTGGAGAAAGAGGACACTTGGCAGTGTGTTATGAAACCTGGTCTTTTTCCCTCTCCTTCATTATTCTCATTTCTTCTCAATTGTAGGGGTTCCAAATATTTTGGAGAAATGCTCCAAATTTTCATGGTTTCTAGTTCTGAGTTTCTTCAAGATTGTACAGGGCAATGTCCTTTTCCAGAGAATAGAGTATGATTCATGCTATAAGTGTTTCTAATTGCAGATTTTTTATGTATGTAAGGCATGCATAAATTCACAGAGAATTTTTCTCTGAAGTGTACTTTCATTTTATTCAAATTAGATCCTTAAGGAGGATCAAGTTTGTTGTGAGCAACTGTGTCTATGAGTGTAATGTTTTCTTGTAGGTAATCTTTCAAGGAAGATTTTAAACTCTGTGAGCAAATATTAATAAAATAGGGTTCATGTTATGGATTTGACATTTTATGTGAATGAGCTGAGTAATGCACTTATGTAAGGCATTAATGCTGGAATATTTAATGATGAAGATGGATTTACAGTAGAATTTTTCATCTATAGTTTGTTGTATGACTCTGTTGCCCTTGGATAAGGCACTAATCTTGCAATTAAGGGGATTCTCAAACAATATAAAATCAAATCAGCATATCTTTATTTTATGTCCTATTGAAATATTCCACCTATCTCATGCTCAAAACATAGTTGAGTTGTATGTGTAGATCTATCCCATCTATAGTAACTTACTTGTTGTTGAGCCCTGGTGAGATCTATCTGCTTTCTATTGATGTTGTCATAAGTGTGTAATGGGTTAAATCTATGCATCAAAAGGGTGTCCCCCCATAGGTCTAGCAGAACCTGAAGTGTAGGAGGATCAATTAGGGTCCTATGTTATGTTGTCCAAGTCCTGAAGTATTCCATTGTTTGAAACTAGCTATTTCATAGGATCAATTGCAGGTGAACTTGGGTTAACCAGTTTTGGTGAACAATAATTCTAACGCCTACCAGGAATGTGTAGTGACAATGATTATGATGAGAATTCTGTTAGGAATCCCATAGATACTGAGGGGGGGGGGGTGAATTAGTATCTAACCGGTAACAAGTATTTCTTAACTTAAAATATGCAGAACATATTATAATAGTGTACCGGTATGCAAGAAATAATGTACTAAATAGAATTAAGAACATCCACATGAAAAGCACACCATAACACAAGGATTTAACGAGGAAACCCGGTGTGGGAAAAAACTTGGTGGGATTTGTGACCCACAATGTTCACTTACTAGCCAATAAGAGAATATTACTTACAATAGGGGCCTGCACATGCATGAAGGCCAACTGCCTAGAGCTCACTACTCAATGGGTAGTCTCACTGACTTACAATGTGGATTATACAAATCCAATATCTTGTACTGTTTTACAATAGCATCTATAATGCCTGATCCAGTACTGTTTGCTGCTCTGCTTCTTACATAAACCCTTCAACCTATATTTCACATAATAGGCATGCCTTAATATTTCGCATACATCACTTTCTTTTCTTACTTCCTTACTTCTTGAATGTCTACAATGATCTCTTTTATATATAAGAGTCATTTTAAAACATGCCAAGTCGGCTTACAAAGTGTTTACAATAATAAACAAAATATAATATAACAAAATCTTGTCGGCCTCTATGCCGGTATACTTCATTTCCTTGTGTCGATGCTGGTGTCCTAAGTGTCGGTGTAGAGTGTGATCTGCTAATGCTGGTGCACTAACTTGCCAGTGTAATGCCTTATTGGTATAATGCCTTGTTGGTATAATGTCATAGGATTGCAAGGTTGCCATCAATGACAAAACCTTCAATCACCTACAATGTCTCATTGGAGTGTGCATATGCCATTAATCTCCCCCTTTGGCATTGATGGCAACACTCATGAGAAATTTCAAAAGTGTGTCCAAAAATTATCCAAAACTGTGAAGTCCAAAAAATGTTACCAAAAATGTGTGTGCTCCCCCTAAGCATATGATTCCGTGATGTTGAATTTTCTCATCCCACTACACCCCCTTTGGCATCAATGACAAAGGTTGTCAAGATGTCAGTAGAGTTTGTAGTTTCAACCTTGTAATTGGGTAGTTACAATTTGAAATAGATCCACCAAAATCAAGTTTATACTCTCCATAAACTTTTTACTATCTCTTATTGTTGTCTCTATTCTCTTAACTGTACCAGTGAGATGCTACAAATGCTTTGCTGGTGTTTTATGTCCATGTATTAGTGCCTCAGATACTTCCTTCCATAGTGATGCTAGATAGTCCAATCTTGGATTCAGTTTTAATCTTATATGCTTTGCCTTATTCACTATTCTCTATTTTTCTCTTTCCAATTTAAGTAAATCTTCCTCAAAATTTGTTATCTTCTGCTCAAAAACTGATAGTGTATCAGGTGAGTTGACAAAATTATCTGCAAGATTATTGATTTCATCCTATACCTTGCTCATCTTCTTGTCTATATCTACAGTCAAAAAGTTTGTCTTACAGGTGTCTTTGTATAGAGTCTTGTACTCTTTTAATAAATTACACAATTCTGGTAGAAGTGTGTCAAAATCTCTGTTACACATTTTTATTTTCTCATCAAAGAATTTCTACTTTATCCTTCAATGTCTCTTCCTTTATTTTCTCAATGTTTTCTGTGATATACTTACACAAGGTATCAAGTTGTCCTAAAGAATCTTTATTGTCTATATTACAACTAGGAGCAATTACCTTCAAAATTGGTATGGTATCATCTATTGCCTTATAGGCTTGTGAGTTGTAGTCTGTTATCTTTTTAATTGAATCTAATAGTACCTTAGTCACATTAGTTGATTTGTAGCCTGATGATGAACCTAGATTCTGAGTACCGCCAGTGGAAGTAACCAAGCTTGTATTGACCTCTGGTAGGTCTGTTTGTGTCTGCATTTCCTTAAGAAATGGTTTTTCTACATCTCCAGTTGTCGGTGGCACTGTTTCCTTATGAGCCTATTCCCGTTTCTGTTGATGTTCCTATTCAGGAGTCTTTTGCTTTTTTTGTTTCTCTATTTGTTGCATTGTCTCAGTCTGAGTCTCTACCTTTTTTTCTTTGTCATCTGTCGGTTTCTCTTGTGTGTTATCAGTTTGCTCAGCTACCAGAGGCTTAGTAGCCATGTCAGTCTTATCAGTTGTATCTTTTTCTACCACAATGTTGATCTTTTGAGTATCAACATCCATAGTATATAAGACTTTAGGATTTGGATTACCATCTTCTACATCCATACTTTCAACTACTGGTCGATCTTTTGTAGCTATTGTTTTTGCCGGTGGAGTAATCAAAAGAAGTGGGGGTAAGTTGTCTTTAACCTGGATACTAGGTGGTCCACCAACTTTACCTTTACCCTTGTCTCTTTCTTTCTGATATACCTTTATAGGTTTGTGACTCATGTATTCTTCTTGTTTTTCTTTTTCCACTAGGAAAATGTCCCATGCATTTTCTGTCTCCTTAGTCATCTTATTAACTCTTCCAACCATTAAAGCAATGTGCCGGTGTGCAGTAGAAAATACTAACCGGTTGGCTTGAGCAATTAAGTCATCAATTTCTTTGGGTGAATTCATCAGATATACATCAAGTAGATTTTCAATCTTTATTTTCTTGTCCAGTTCTATTACTGCTTGTCTCCTTGCTTCTAGTCTCTTAAATAGTTCATCTGGAACTTCATTTACTACTTCCATCAAAAATTTCTTATACATATCCATATGCAATATAACACTATTTTCTACTTGTTCTTTTCCATTAGCTGTTAGAGTGTCATATAGTTTCTCTATATTCTTCAATTTGCCTTCCTCTGTAATTTCATTCAATAGTATGTAAAAAGGGGCCAAGTCTTTGTTTGTCCTCTTCTTCTTTGGTGTAGCCTTTCTTACCAGAGATCTCATTGCTTGTTGTTTTTGTCTTGTCCTCCTAGGTGAGGGTGTGGTTGCCGGTGAGGGATCTCTTTTCCCTACAACTCTCTTGAAAGTTGCAGGCATGTCACTCTCCGAAGAAGTACCTACCAGTGATAGGTGAGTTTCAGGTTGTGGAGATGCTAACTCATCCTCTGTTATACCGGTTTGCTTTAACACATCTTCTATAATAGCCTTTGCTTGTCTAGAACCTTTTCTTACAACTGCCTCAACCTTTTTCACTCTTTTCTTAGATTGTATTTGGCTTTCAATAGTTTCGGCACTACCAAATACTTCTTCCTTAGGTTCTTTAGGGTCTTCCAGAAGTGCTATAGCATATTTTTCAATTATATGATCATTTGTTTCATAGCCCATCTCTATTACCCAAACTATCCTAGGGATGACTACTTCCATCCAGATCTCATCCTTCTTGATTACAAAGCATATTTTATCCTTATATTTGTCAACAATCTTTTGTGATAGTCAGATTCTTTTCTTCATTTTGGCTTTTAGTGCTTGAAAGAAATCATGGATATTGTTTTCCTTGTCTTCTCCCATATTATTGAATAGTTTTGTTAACTGTTTGCCTACCAGTATATTATATCCAAGTTCTTTGTAGCCTATACCGGGAACCTATTTGGTTATATGTAGCATCAGACATACTAGTAGATTTCCAAACCTAAAAGTTCCTTTCTTGTCCTTATTAATCTTGCCTAAGTTGTCAATTAATTCATCCTTTAACCACTCACATACATCAATCTTTACATTATTTGTGACCATATCATAAGCACTATTAATGCATAAACTTGAAACTGAATTAAGTCTATTTGCATGAGTAGCTTTATACCCTAATATCATGCTGATAAATCTCACATTAATGTTTGTTACATCATTTACTCTTAAGGACCTTTTATTAGATGTGGCACCAGTTAACTGAGTAACTAGGTCATTGGATACCTTCTTAGTTTTGTCTACCCTTTTACCTGTGGTCGGGAACCCTATGATATCTTTCACAACTTCCTTGGTGATTTTGTGAATTGCATCTAGCCAGAAAAATTCACCATGTACCCTGCTTAAGACTATCCTAATCACATCCTTGGGGAATTCAGGAATGCTAAGTATCTCTATAAATCCTAGGGTTTCAATGATCTTATGTTCATCTTTTACATTGCCGGATTCATCACATATGGTAGTTTCAAACATGGTTTTAATCTCTTCATCTCCTAGTTCCTCAATGTTATAGTGAATGTAAATTCTGGGGTCTTCAGTATAAACAACTCCCTTAGGAATTTGAGAAAAAGAACCTCTGGTATCATCTTTCTTTGCTACCTCAGGAACTAATTGAAATATGGGCCTAGGTCTTTTTATAACTTTGACAATAGTAGGGTTTACTATATATTCAATTGCAGAGGTGGATGCCATGATAAAATACATTTTACTGCCTTTAGGATAAATGATTGCTTGAAGTGTTCTTGCCTCTTTCTTGAAATGCCTTAGCTTGGAATCTCAGTGAAATGAAATGGAGCCAAAACCTCAAATTTATAGTGTCTTTTTGCCATCTACCACATTAAATGCATGCCAGTTAAGTATTCACTTAACATTGTCTGCCGGTAACAAGTAATCTCCAACTTCTTATCTCTAACCGAGGGGATAATAGCACATGTGTCATTAGATTGCCAGACCCTCAAGGAAACTTTCTTCAATTAGATGAAGAACTTCCTGTCAGTGGAGCACTACTCCTACCAGTGAAGCATCACTGTGTCCTACCGATGAAGCATCACTCTGTCTTGCCGGTGAAGCATCACTTTGTCTTGCCGGTGAAGCATTGACTCATTCTACCGGTGGAGGAGTATTCCCAATATTTAGATCAGCTTTTCTAATCCATTGTTTTGAGAATTCTTGCTTAACCTCTTCAACTTTTTCTTTACCTTTCAAGCTAGAACTTTTGTTGTCTACCGGTGATCCTTTACTTCTATAGAATTTTGCAACATGCCCAATATTGTTACATGCATAACAAGTTACATTATTCTTCTGAATAGCTTTCCCATAACCTATGCTAGTTTGTGTTCTGCATTGATTAGATAAATGTCCAAATCTTCCAAAAACATAACATCTCACATTAATTCTGCAATTTTTGGAGTTGTGACCAACTTTGTTGCATTTTGAACATTGACCAGTGGGTATGTTGATATTCTGATAATTTCTAGATCTACATTCATTTTCTCTATGACCATACTTATTACAGTTAAAGCATTTTCCATTGAATTTATAAGCATTGGGTTGTCTTACCGATTTGCTGTGATCTTGAGTATTTGCAATACCGGAGCTTTCACCAACTTTAGGTTTTTGATTCTTCAGCAAGGTGCCAAGTTCCTCTGAGCTTTTCTCAATTTTTTCTTTATGTTGATTTGCATTTTCTAGTTCTCTTTCTAAGACCTCTTTCTGTCTCATTAGTTCATTGGACTCATTCTGAGTGTGCATCAGATCTATCTTCAACATGTCATTTTCATAGCTAAGTCTTGTATTTTATTTTGCTGCATCACTTAGTCTTATGATCAATTCTTCTTCATTCTTCTTCCTATCCTCAATTTCTTTACAAAATCTCATAGTCATATCCTACATCTCATTCTTTGTTGTCATGTTCTCTTGTTTTAGCTTGCTTATCTGATCATTAAGTGATTCCTTTTCATCATTCTAATTTTGCAACTTTTCACAAAGTTCTCGTCTCTTATTTCTTGCAACAGTAAGATTCTCTTGAAGTGCCTGAATGATATCCTGAGCTGCCCTTAAATAATCTTGTAGTTTGATATTTTTCAATTTCTCTGCATCATAGTCTGAGAGAGCTCCTTCAAGTTGCTTCATCAGATTTTCCATCTTTACCGCTGTCAAGATCTTCCTCAAGATGTTAGGATTCTGAAAATAGAGGTCCACGCTCTGATACCAATTGTTAGGAAGCCCACAAATACTGAGAGGGGGGGGGTGAATCAGTATCTAACTGGTAACAAGTATTTCTTAACTTAAAACATGCAGAACATATTATAACAGTGTACCGGTATGCAAGAAATGATGTAATAAACAAAATTAAGAACATCTACATGAAAAGAACACCATAACACAAGGATTTAACGATGAAACCTGGTGTAAGAAAAAACTCCGTGTGATTTGTGACCCACAATATTCACTTACTAGCCAATAAGAGAATATTACTTACAATAGGGGCCTGCACATGCAAGAAGGCCAACTTCCTAGAGCTCACTGCTCAATGGGTAGTCTCACTGACTTACAATGTAGATTATACAAATCCAATATCTTGTACTGCTTTACAATAGCATCTATAATGCCTAATCCAGTACTAGTTGTTAGGCCCAGTATGGAAAGCTAATGTACTAAGAGGGGAGGGGTGAATCAGTACTCGAAAACTTTTCTTTTGTAATAACCTTACTATTATGCATAAACAGAATAGTGCAGTAACATAAAACAAAACTATAGTCAATAGATAACATTCATACATGATTCACTCCATAACACATATATTTTGGTCACGCAGAAACTCTTGGTTAGAGAGAAAAACTATGGTGGGGATGGCACCCACAACTTCACTACTGCAATAATAAAGAGTGCTCGGTTAGAGCTACATTTAGCTATTTTTGATAGCTTACCCTATTAGGAGTATTAAGATCAGTTAGATCTACCTTGCTAAAGGATTTTACAACACTATATAAGTGTAGCACTTGGTTAAAGGATTTACAATTTATAGACTTGGTTAGAGTCTTTTACCCTGTTAAAGGTTTCTCTTACAACTTCAAAATATTACAATAGAATCATGACAAATATCTGCAACTTTACATCTAAAATGCTGTAGTAGATTCTATGTGCTCAAAATAAGATTACCTTGCCTAAAGCATACCTTGGTCACTCATAAAGTAACTCGGTAAACCCTTCTGTTTACTCCGTTCCTCGATTGTTCTTTGATAACCTTTTCGGTGACCTCTATGTCTTTGTAATAGTCATAATACTCTGTGATTTCTCATGTATCACATAAGTCTTGCTTCATACACACATGCACACACATTTCTCATAATCACATCCATTTCTAACCCTAGATTCATGCTGTATAAATAGACTTCTTATGTCGGTGATCCGATTCATTGCTTCGATCTTACAAACATGATTTCTTGAATAAATAACCATGCAAAATATTTCATTGGTTAGATGACCTCAAAATTATACAAAATCTGTATGTGCAATTTCCAATGTAACACATTTTCATATGTGTGTCCAGGTTCAATGAATCTGGTAACATGTTTCACTCAGTGTATATCAACTCAGTGTATTATCTTTACTGCTCGGTAGACATGAAATAACACTCGGTAGACAGCTCGGTGTATACTGGGCTTTGTGATTGTTTTCCTTCTGTAACCGACTAGACTATTCATACCGACTTTTCTGTGTGTACCGACTGCATGATTCGGTAATATTAACCGACTAGAATATAGAATGACTTTGTATATAAAACTAATAGAAATTTGATAAGTAGTAACAATCTCCCCTTTTGACATTAGTTGAGATTTTTGACAATACTACTTTTAAAGTCATTACTCAAAAATATGTATACATTACAAAATTGACTAAACATGCAGTATATACATTAGTCATTGAAATAGTATAATCAAATATACTCCCCTTATCAATATGCTGTACAAAACTCTGTAATCACTGATCTTTCCTCTGTTCATATACTCGGTTCACTGCTCTTGGATACTCTACATATGCTACTCATTCTCTGCTCGGTATACTCCCTCTATATACTACACTCCAGTTGTTTGATTCTTTGAATACTTTACACTCCTGAAGATATACTCTGATATACTCTTATAGACTCCCCCTTTTTGACAAACATCAAGATTTAGTTACCATTGGGAGGTGGCAACTGATCAAAAATGGATTTGTACTTTGTCCAGGCATCAGTGAGGGCGATAGAAAGTGCATCCTTGACACTGTCCATTAAAGAATTTTGTGCATTAATATTAGCCAATAATGAAATTAAGCCATCTAAAGTGCTTCCTTCGTTTGTAGTAGAGAGAGAAGTGGCTCGGTTTAGCTGTTCTTGAATGGATGAAAGATGAGGAAGGAATAATGTTTGAAGTGTCATTATGTCCATCCTGATCTTGTGTTCTTCATTCCTCAATTCCAATTGTTGAGCCATGAGCTGTTGTAGCTTAGTATAAAAGTTCTGAACTGAATTTGACTTGGGGGTCAACTTATTTGAGAGATCGGTGATCTCTTTCTCAATTGCTTCTATTTTATTCTTAATGTCCTTAAGAAATAAAGAAAATGTGTAGAGTTTCTGAAATAATGAAAGAATGTGCTTGAGTTGAGGGGACAACTTAGCAAATAATTTGACAAGTTTTACCTTGCCAATAGCAATTGATTTCTGTACTTCCTCTATTATTTTAGCAGTTAGCTCCTTGTCTTTTAGTTTGCTCAAGTATTCAGATGCATCTACTCAAGATGTCTCAATCTAAATTAGGAGTTCATCCAATTGAATATGGATGGCTGCATCGGTTGATACTATAGCTAAAGGTAGCATATCTGATAGTAAGGTCTTTACCTTCTGAAGTACTTTATTCTTCCTCTATATGGCCAGTTGCTTCTCTTGTTCGGCCTTTGCTTTGCATAGTTCACCAAATTCATTTAGTGCTTACCCTTTCAATTTGGAGATGTCTACATTGGGCAACACTATCGGTTTTGATAAATCAATTTTGAAACTATGCTTTTTCAACTTCTTTTCTTTACCTTTCATCAGGTGAACCACCACTATAGCTTGAGAGGCTTGAGGACTATCGGTAGGTTGCTCAGTAGAGACAATACTTTTGTCAGTTTTTGTAGCCTCGGTAGTGTCCTTCGGTGACTCAGTGCTTGGTGTCTCAGTTGTAACATTTTTCGTGCTAGAAGGTGCTTGAGAGGTTGGTTCTTGTGAAGTACCTTCTGCTGTAGTCTTTTGACCTTCGGTGCCTTCACTTGTAGCCTGAGGAGCTTTGGTTGTCGCAGGTGGATTGATTGGTGGGTAAGGCTAAACTTGTTCCAAAATAGATTCACTGGAGACAAGTTTTGCATAAGCATTGCCTTCTATCATTTCTTGTTCAGTTGTCTCTACATCCATGATATCTTCATCTATTTGAATGGTGTCTGCAGGGTCTTGCTCGGTGACATTAGGCTCTTGGTCGGTGACATCGACTATTTCCATTGTAGATTGTTCACCTTCATTCTTTCTTCTAAAGATAGTCTTCCATTTCTCTTTTGTTTCCTTCTCCACCTCTATATATAGGCCATTCATCAATTTCAAGGCCTTTTATTTTACGATAAATTGAGTTTGGTTGTTTGTCAGATGTTCTTTTATTTCATCAACTGACATATCAGGAAAGAGATGCACCAAACTTCTTTCTCTAATTTGTTTCTCCAAGTCTAGGGCATATTGCCATCTGGTTTCAATATGTGCATATAATTCCTTAGGAATAGAATTACATACTTCTAATGGTACCACTCAGAAATTGAGAAGTGTGCAAATGACAGCTTCTTCAATTTGCCTCTTTTCATCAACTGATCTGGATTCATATTTAACAAATCTGAATCCACCAAATCCACCATATTCCTTTAGATTATTACAAAAGTTTTCTATGCTATGTACATCTACCTTCTTGCTTTTCACAATCTGAAATTTATTTGCATCTTCAGATTCGGTATCACTCGACTCTTTTGGCAAAATGAGTCTGTGAGTAGATTTCTTGTAAGTTCTAGTTACCTTAGGAATGACAACTATCTTTTGTTTCTTACTCGGTGATGCAGTAGATTCCCTTGTGTTAAGTCTCTTTGTTGGAGGGCTCGGTAGGGCCATTGAAGTGTCCTATTTCTTTCTCTTCAACACTTTTCCCTTAGGCAATTCAGTGCTAAGTGTTATGGCTTCTTCTTAGGCTTCTGTCTCCTCTTCGGTGATGGCTAGAACTCCTTTGATAGGTGTGGAGGAAGACTCTTCTCAAAATTTCTCAGTAAATGCCTTAATCATCTTTGTAGCTTTTCTTGCAGCCTTAAGTACTACAATGCTCATTTTTACTTTTTCTTTCCTTTCTTCATAGGTTCCATACCTCAGCTCGGTAGTATTCCTTGGCAATGACAGATAGGCATCGATTTGCTGTTGTGTGATATCAAAATCAATCTTGTAACCCATAGGTGACAAAGATTGAGTCCTCAGTTCCACAACATTCACATAACAGTAATCAGTGTCTACCTCAAAACATATTTCATCTTTGTATTTTTCTACCAGCTGTGGTTGAATTTGGTACCTGTTATGCATTTTCTCTTGGAACTTGCTGAAGTAATCATCCATTATATCATTAAATTTATCATCTAACTTCTTGATGAAGTCATTGATTTGATGGGTGATTGGTCGGTGTAGTTCCCAAACAACTTTACTGACTGTTGGAAAAAACTTCTCAAAGTAGAAAAACATGCACACAAGTAGTGATCCAAATTTTAGAGTGTTCGCCGAGTTGTTCTTCTTTGGCTTCCTGATTGTGTTCAAATTTTCAAACAAGTTCTTCAACAATACTTCACACAAGTCAACTTTCATGCCTTTCTTAACAATTTCGTATGCTAAGTCCACTGCTGCACAGGGTACACTATTTTCCCTTGCCGATTGGAAGAAATAGTAAACAATTACTCTAATGGTGAATTTGAGTTTAGGATCAGCAACATTGTTCAACTTCAGACCTCTGTAATCCGATTCAACTCCAATCAAACTGATTAGTTCCTTCTATGATATCATTTTCTATGCTCGGGCATGATCATAGATAGGGTAATTGATGATCAGATGAATGATTTCTTTAGTGATCTTAAATGGTTGTTCTTGTAGCCACATGAAATCATCATGCACTCGGCTTAGTACAAACTTGACCCACTGGGGTTTGAACACACAGGGATAGGTTAGGGCTTCAGTCAATCCCTTGATTTTGATATGCTCATACTTGTTATCCATTTTACCATCTGTGCACAATTCATCGTATGCATCCTTGATCTCAACATGACCGAGTTCTTCAGCATGACATTTTGTGAAGAATCTCACATCCTCGACTAACAAGACTCGATCTGGGATGAGTGAAAAAGCAGTCTTGTCATCCGGTTCAGATGCAATTTTGGGAGTCATAGAGTATTTTAGTGAGGGCTTTTCTACATTGGTGACAACAATGGGGTCTTGGATCTTAGATGCCATTTTGGTTTTCACAAGAACCTTAGGGTTTGAGAACTTAACACATGGTAGACGCTTCACACTCAGTAGATAACAGCTTAATGAGTTCGGTAAACTAGCTTAGCAATGCGATGAAATTCGATGTAAATACCTTGGATTTTGCTTTGAAGATGGTTTGATCACCTTGATTCACTCTGCTCTGCTTCTCGAAAACTTGGTGAATGAAAATGATCGTGAAAAACCTTTTAAGCACTTAAAAAATACCTTATTGGGCTCTATGCAAGTTAGGTCAAAGACATTAAATGCACTCGGTTCACTTAACTTTCTTTCCCTTTTTGTGCTTTAACTGAGTAACCAGATTTCCTTCATGTACCGACTTGACAAGCTTTCTGAATTCACTGACTTAACTATTTTCCTGTAAAGTGCTAAAAAAACTTTGATAGAATTTCAAACTTACTCCTACATCTTACTATGTAGATTTTGAATTCAGTACATACTTAAAATAGGAACTGTTTAAGATTTAACCTTGTGAGAATGCAGTCCCTTCATACCTTTACTGATTAATTTGGAGTGGGAGCACCTAACTCGGTAGGTAAGGTGCTTTCTTCATTTGACACAATTTCCTTCTTTCTCCAAATCATCTTTAATTTCTCTTTTATTTCCTCAGTGTCTTTTCTAGGTCGATCTCTGCAATCTCCCGCTAAATGTCCAACTTTGTGACAATGAAAACATGCCATACCAGGATTTCTCCATGATCTTTGGTTATTCATTCCAAACCTTATAAAGCAGTTGGCACTTATATGTCCATATCTTCCACAACATTCACACCATATCCTTGTATTGTAATCCCATGGTACTGCAAAATATTGTCGGTAAGGATCTATGTGAGTTCGGTATCCTCTAGTATTTGCTCGGTGTGCAGACCATATGTGGTTCTTTTGCTTAAACCAACACTTCTTGGTACTATGTCCATATCTATTGCAGTTTTTGCAAAAACCCTTCAATTTTGCCTTCTGATAATTGTTAACAGACTTTGTCTTACATTGATTAGATGTGTGACCATATTTATTGCAATTATAATAATAACCATTGGTCTTAGTGGTATTCGGTTGCTTACCTTTTTTGATTTGACACATAATGGCAGTATGACCTTGATTTCCATAGTAGTAGCAAGTAGGCTTCTTCCTTTTGATGTTATTCCTATTTCTAGCTTGTTTTGATGATTCTCCTCTCTTGGTAGTGCAGATTCCCTTCTCGGTAGAGCCTTTTCCTTTGTAATCGAGTCTTCCTTCTTTGTAGGGTCATCTTGTGTTCAGTTGCTCATCCAACATCTTTGATGCTTCATAACTCTTCTTCAGTGTTTCCTTGGATTTCTTTTCTGTTTCAAGTTCATTGCTCAGCCTTGATACTTCAAGTTTCAATGCTTGATTCTCATCATCTTTCAGATTTGCTTCATGATGTGTATAACCTATTTGATCTATCAAATTTTGTTGAATACCAGTTAGCCTTATGATCTCATCATTCTTATCAGATACTAAGACTTCAAGTTGTTGTTTCTCTCTTTGTAAATCTCTTACTTTATCCTCGGCTATCCTTAATGCATCTAGTTTTTCAGTCATTTGTGTACTAAAATGTTCATGTTCTCTTTTCATTGCTTTTAGTTGATCAACCAATGCTTTGTTCTTTTCTTTCAACATTCCAATCATTCTTCAGTCTCTTTAGATATACTATTGTCAGATGATGTCTCAATTTGTTCCACTAACTCTGGAGAATCCTACAAGTCATCAGATAATCTTCTCCTTACTTTCAAAGATGATGTCTCGATTTGCATTATCCAGCTCTTCTTGTAGATACACAATCCTTTGAGATTGTTTATAGCCTTCCATTGATAAGATCTTTCTCTTTAGCTAGTTAAAACCTTTTCCAAGATTCAAGCTCTGATACCAATTGTTAGGCCCAATATGGAAAGCTAATGTACTAAGAGGGGAGGGGTGAATCAGTACTCAAAAACTTTTCTTTTGTAATAACCTTACTGTTATGCATAAACAGAATAGTGCAGTAACATAAAACAAAACTATAGTCAACAGATAACATTCATACATGATTCACTCCATAACACATATATTTTGGTCACGCAGAAACTCTTGGTCAGAGAGAAAAACTGTGATGGGGATGGCACCCACAACTTCCCTACTGCAATAATAAAGAGTGCTCGGTTAGAGATACATTTAGCTATTTCTGATAGCTTACCCTGTTAGGAGTAATAAGATCAATTAGATCTATCTTGCTAGAGGATTTTACAACACTATATAAGTGTAGCACCTAGTTAAAGGATTTACAATTTATAGACTTGGTTAGAGTCTTTTACCCTGTTAAAGGTTTCTCTTACAACTTCAAAATATTACAATAGAATCATTACAAATATCTGCAACTTTACATCTAAAATGCTTTAGCAGATTCTATGTGCTCAAAATAAGATTACCTTGCCTAAAGCATACCTCGGTAACTCATAAAGTAACTCGGTAAACCCTTCTATTTACTCTTTTCCTCGACTATTCTTTGATAACCTTCTCGGTGACCTCTGTGTCTCTGTAAAAGTCATAATACTTTGTGATTTCTCACGTATCACATAAGTCTTGCTTCATACACACATGCACACACATTTCTCATAGTCACATCCATTTCTAACCCTAAATTCATGCTGTATAAATAGACTTCTTATGTCGGTGATCTGATTCATTGCTTTGATCTTACAAACATGATTTCTTGAACAAATAACCATGCAGAATATTTCATTGGTTAGATGACCTCAAAATTATACAAAATCTATATGTGCAATTTCCAATGTGATAACGGTTCCGTGTGCCTCTATCTTGTAACATGTTTTCATATGTGTGTCCAGGTTCAATGAATCTGGTAACACGTTTCACTCGGTGTATTATCTTTACTACTCGGTAGATAGCTCAGTGTATATTGGGCTTTGTGACTGTTTTCCTTCTGTAACCGACTAGACTATTCATATCGGCTTTTTTGTGTGTACCGACTGCATGATTCAGTAATATTAACTGACTAGAATATAGAATGACTTTGTATATAAAACTAATGGCAATTTGATAAGTAGTAACAATAGCATCTATAATGCCTGATCCAATACCGGTTGCTGCTCTGCTTCTTACATAAACCCTTCAACCCATTTTTTGCATAATAGGCATGCCTTAATATTTCGCATACATCACTTTCTTTTCTTACTTCCTTACTTCTTGAATGTCTACAATGATCTCTTTTATATATAAGAGTCATTTTACAACATGCCAAGTTGGCTTACAAATTTTTTACAATAATAAACAAAATATAATATAACAAAATCCTGTCGGCCTCTATGCCGGTATACTTCCTTTCTTTGTGCCAGTGCCGGTGTCTTGAGTGCCGGTGTAGAGTGTGATCTGCTGATGTCGGTGCACTAACTTGCCGATGTAATGCCTTATTGGTATAATGTCTTGTCAGTATAATGCCATAGGATTGCAAGGTTGCCATCAATGAAAAAACCTTCAATCACCTACAATGTCTCATTGGAGTGTGCATATGCCAACAAATCCGACAATAAAGTGGCGTCGGACATACAACATCCTTGTCGGATGTTTCTTCAATTGGTGTTAAAATTCTGATGCCTGCAAGGAACTATGCACCAATGAGGATTTTGTTTATCCAACGGTCTTGTCATCAGTGCAAATTTAGGATGATGTCGGAATTCCGATGAATATTTATTTTAAAAAAAATAATATGCATGCCAATTACAATGGTGCTTGTTGGTTTCTTCAATTGGCATGTGAAGTGGATGATCTATCTACAAAAAATCTCTTTGGCCATTAAGCATTTGAAGGGGCACAACAAGGGTATAAATTAATGTAGTCATTAATGGTATTCATAACGCCAAGGGTGGTATGTTGAGAGGGGTAATAAAAAATGTCAGGAATGCGGTTTGAAGGTAGGGGTTGGCAAAAGGGATCGATGATGACATGTAAAACATATTTTAGCCCTTTTTGTGCCAAATTCTTTTTTGATATTTTACCATCACTATTCTATGTTTCATGACTTCCTTCAACTAAATTCTCTTCAATAAACTGGGATACAAGCAGTGAGGACTTGCAAACAAGAAAGAAGATCGGTGCTGCAAGAAGAAGGAACAATGTAGATCCCAAAGGAAAGGGGAAGATGGGAGAAGACAGCTTCACCAGAAGTAGGAAAGTGAGAAAGCATCAAAGAAGACCTCCTACTAGGAAATGACAGAAAAATGCTACCACTCACAGGGCAAGGAAAGTGTGGGAGAAGAAGAGACCAGATGGAAGAGTTGCACATAATGGACAACCTAGAGTCCATCCCCGAAGAATAAAAAATAAAGATGGTAAACCGGTAACATCTCCTCATTCATGGCAAAATAAATTTGTAAGTCGTATGCCATCATTTATTGGTTACTCCTTTGCATGTAATGCTTATGGCCATAGGAAAGAAGAATGTAGAAAGATATCTAGAAGGAATAATCTAGGATCTCATAAACATCATGCATATAAACATAATGTATCCAGGAGAAGATACATGCATGTCCCTTCTCTCGGTTATGCAAATGTTGTTTGTCATAACTATAATGGTTTTGGCCATAGAGAGTGTAGGAAGAGGAACCTGCAGTCACATGGAGGCCACTATAACAACTATGCTCTATAGAAAAGTGGATATAGAGCATACGGAAGTTAGAGACCTGCATGGAACCAAAGGAGAAATCTCCCTGTAGGAGCGAGAGGTCCACCAGTTTTAGTTGCCAGTCACAGCAACATGACCAGAAGAAGATGGTCAAACCATTATGTCAATAGATTCCCCAAACATGAAGTTGGGATGGATGTTTTGTGCTACTATAGCACTACTTCTGGCTGTGATGAAAAATCAGGAAATGGAGGGACCCATCAGCAGAAGAAGGAAAGACCTTCTCCCAAGCCTAAAAATGGGAAGATGAATGAGGCCAAGCGAGAATGGAAGAAGAAGACCATGGACCAGCACTATGCAGCCATTGCATAGGTGATTTCTACTAAGGCCTAAAGGAGATGTAGGATCTTAGGGGGAGTAGCACATTGAATTTATCATTCACCCCCTCAGTGATGAAGGCAACATGGGAGAATATGTTGTTGCCAGTATGAAATATTGGATCACTACTGTTGTGTCAATATATGACAAGATAACAATTGGAATCAGGTATAAAGTGACACAACAGTCAGGAGTCATGGGAAGGTGCTCTGGTAGTGATGATGGATCGGTACAAGAAATTGGTATGTGCAGGATGTTGCTGACATAAATACTAATAGGTACTTGCAGGTTATGTAAGACAATAAAGTTGGAGATCATTGAGATTTCCTCGGTAACATGGTTTGTGGAGTTTATGTCTCAGGTGTTATTGGAAAAGACCTGAATGACATATGTTGGCCCAGTGGTTGATCATGCAGGCATGCATATGCTTGGGCTAACTGGTTTAATTTATGGCATGGTGATGTCATTGTATAGAATTGTGAAGATCCAAGATCATGTCATTAGTTGTGATGGATACAATGGAGCTGAAGAATCATTAGATGATCACATATGCATAGCTAAACTGGTATATGGAGGAGATTGGAGTCCCAGTATCAAACATCACCAAGAGTTGAGGACCTAAGATGTATGACTCAAGGGAAGTTCAAGTGGCTATGATGCAAAACCGGGATGCTTGAACTTGGAAGAGTAAGTGCACTGACTACCCAAAATTGCAGATGATGAAAAGTTACAGTAGGAATACCCAGGAAAATTTCATTGTAAGGGGTATCTACCTATCATTTGGTTGGTTGTATTCTTAGTACAATCACATTTGATTCCTATGTGTTAGTTGGTTGGTTGTATTGGTAGTACAATCACATTTGATTCCTAAAGAAATTTGGGATCAAACAAGAGGTGATGCAAGTTGACCGACAGGTGAGTAGTGTTCACTGACACATCCCTCTGCAATTGAGTATTCTAACAAATGGTATTAAATTTGCATGCTCAATTGGTGTCAATTGATGGTTGAGTCCTCCATCTCAACTGTTGTGACTTGAGAAAATGTAATAATTTGTAACAATTGGTATCAGAGGAGGAGATGCATCTGATAAAGAAAAAGGGGGAGAAAGAATTTTGTTAGTGCCTGGCAAATACAAGGAGGAATGATACCCTAACAATTCCCTTTTCCATTGTTGTCAAAGGGGGAGAAATATTTTGTAGTATAGTGCATCCTACATGTGTGAGAATCCAAGGATCATAGAAAGGGGGAGAAGGATTATGTAGTATGTCAGATACTACATGAGTTGACATCAATGCCAAAGGGGGAGATTGTTGGAATTGTGTTGTCATTGATTTCAACCGGTATGGGATGTCTACCGGTAGAAGAGATGTATGTGCAACACTGTCAAGGAGGAGTACAGGTTGAGATATCTTTGATATCACCTTGTGTTGCTAGACACCGGTAAGGTAAGGATGAATGACCACTGGAGTCATCGGTACACAAGTTAGTGCTAGACTTGTGTGGATGAGTCGGTAAGGTGATCCATACTGATATAGTATATCACCAATAAGGAAAGGATATCAACTATAAGTGATGTATTGACATGGAGAAGATAGAATAACCAAGTGAGTGGTTGTCAGCTTGCAAAGCTCATGACCAGTGTACAAGCTGGAGGGCCAAGGTGCTTGAGCTGATGTTTATGATGAAGAGGCAGAATGTTATCTAAATCACATCAACATCAGAAGAGAAGAATGAATAAGTCACCGATATGTTGTGAGGCTGCAGAACATCAAGACTCCCATTGGATGAAGATATGTTGCACAAACAGGGAAGTCACATGAGTACATTGCAAGATGTAGAAGATGTGGTGTCACTCCATTGGTAAGTGGAACATATCTACTATCATGCACTGTGTGCATCATAGTTTTGTGAGATAAGGAAGAAGAGGTGTGCATCAAGTGCATGAAATCAGGGATATGCACTAAACCAACCGAGAAGGCATGTTGAGATGTCGGTATAGATCAAGATTATTTACCGGTATGTAAGTCCATCGATAATATGGGCAAGGTACAGATACAGATGTCCTCCTAGTTTGTGGGAATGTGCATTCTTGGGATAGACATGTCTGGTGATCAGATAAGGATTTCCACTGGTAGTTTAGTAAAGAGAAGACATGAGAAGTTAACTGGTAAAATGTGAGAATACTAGCAAGGTTAGTATACCACAAGAAAGAGGAAACTATAGAGGGTTTGGTCAGTGATCCTATTTGGACCGACTTGAAGAGACAAGCTGGCAGATAGTTGACATGGATGCCACATAGAGTCAAGTAGGCAAACCTGCATCCAGATGAAGATGGAATGTACACCAATGGGGTAGTTACAGAGTTGGTCGACATTAATGGAAGATCCCACAAATCATAGGATGTGTTGAAGAGTTGTTATAGAGGTTTGTGGCTAGAGGTCTAGAGGACAACTTAGAGCTAGCTAAGAGTGATTGAGGAGATCAAGGTGGATACATGAAACAAAAAGACCGATCTTGGTGTTTGACCAAGAAATCAACCAATAAAGGAAAAAGTAGATTGCCAGAGATAGAAGGTGTGATCAAGAAGGGCGATAATGGTGGAGTTGTACAATTGGTTGTCAGGGTGATTAGATCGGGCAAGATCTGGTTGGATTTGGTTTACCTTAGAGGTGATGAGGAAACCCTAACCGCCTAAGGATTTGAACTAGGTTTTGGCGGGAAAACCAATCTATAAATAGGCAAGCCAAAATAAGAGATGGTGGTCACTGGATGAGAGAGTAGGGCTGCTGTAGAGAAGAAGATAGTGCTACTCTGAAGTGATTAAGTTTTATTTCTTCATGTGAGATAAAATCAAGCAAGTTCTCAAAGAATATATGAGAAGAGACTGAGTGTGAGGGAGAACCAGGTTGAAGTATTCAACTGGTAGCAGTGCAAAACCAGTAGCATCCAAACTGACAAAGCAGAAGTGAAGGAAGTTGCAGAGAAGAAAGATAGTGAACCAATAGAGTGTAGTACCGATGAAGAGTAGAGTAGTGGGGAGGAGTAGATGAGAGAAACATGAGAAGTGTATCGGTGTAGTAGATAAGGTATCTCACCAGTAGAGTAAGGTATATGAAATGGTTATAAGATTCACTCGTAACATGACAACTACTTTTGTAATTGAAGTTATCATTGTGATCATTGAGTTGTAGCTCGGTGCAGGGGTTGTATCTCCTTTGGGTTTTAGCCCATAAACAAGTTAGGGGTTGGTACCCTAAATCAGGGGTTGTAGATCCTTGGGTTGGTTCCCTAAACATTGTAACCAAGATTTGATTGTGAGACTAGATTGGAGCAGTAGACTCTAGCAACATTGCTCACCGAGGTTTTCCCCATCTTGGGTTTTCCTTGTATATGTTGGTGTTATGTGATGTCCCCTTATGTGATTGCATTTGTGGTTGTCTCCTCACTATCTAGAAAGTCTATTCTGAGTTAGATCTAATAACTACTATACTCGCATAAGTAAGTTAAAGGGAAACAGTTTGAGAACCACTGATTCACCCTCCTCTCAGTGGTGCATTGTGTCTAACAAGTTGGTGTAGGTATATGGTTAGAAGGTGTTCAAAGATGTGTGCCCTTATTGATATTGATTTATGACAAGGCAAGTGGATTGTGAGCTAGGGCTCATATGAATAGTGTATGGAGGGACGTAGGGTCCTAATATGGATAGAAGGGAGGAATGATTTAATTTTGGAAGAAAAGGACCCAAAATGGATTTGGAGGATAAGGACTATGATTGCATGGATTTAGATGGAGGAATGTGGGATTCATTAGGGACACCAATGTTTTGAGAGTGAGTTGTGTATCCAAGGCCATGATAATTGATATTTTCTTGGATATGAAGAGGTTCTAATATACCTTGTTCATGCAGGCATAACCCTTTTCCTTGATAATGCATGTTTTGACAAATATTTTGAGCAATGGGATACATGTTATTTTTAAAATAAGACGTCTGTCCATTTTGAGGAGGGTATGGTATGGAAAAAATGATAGGATCATGAATTAAACTGGACTGAATGAAAGTGGAGGAACTCATTTGATATGCACAAGATTCATGAACAACTTGGGTAGATGCAAAGTGATCTGGTGGAAGATTAGGACCATGAGGGGAAGAAGAAGGGATGATTGGATCTTTAGGTGTTTATGGAGGATTATGATATGGAATTGAAGGAAAAATTTGATCACAAGCTAAGTCATAAGACTCTTGACAGGTGGGATCTTCATAAAAGAATGGATTAGATTGGAGAGCCATTGTATCTTGATCTTGATTTATGCTAAGACTCATTTCTTCTAGCTTTGGATTATCCTCTTGACATGAGGTAGGATTTTGGATATGCATGGGAGACTCTTGGAATATTTCAACACTTTGTCTTGATGAGAAAGGATTTTGAATGGGACTCTCTATAATAGGTGTATATGATGTGATTGGGTCTTGAATTTCTAAAGCATGGAAGGGACTAGCATCATGAATTGTATTAGCTTAGAAAATCATTATCAATAGTCCTTAAGAGCTTGTGTTATTAGATAGATATGGTGTGGACTTATCTTGTGTGACTTCAGGCTATGAGGAAATGGTGGTGTTAGAATTAGGGATCACTAAGAGGGGGAGGGGGTGAATCAGTGATCTACCAAAAATCAAATCCACAAACTTATTCTCTATCCATCAGTTATCAATGAATACATAATAGAAAAGATTATAAACATGCAACAAAGAATCCACAACACCATAATTTTTATGTGGGAACCTGGAAAGGGAAAAACCACAGTGGGGATGGAACCCACAATATTCATATACTATGGCCAAGAGTGCACAAATATTACTAGATGGGGAATGCACTTGCATTCAAGATCACTGCCTAGAGTTCACTGCTCAATTACAATTGCCCAGAAGGCTACAACCTTTAGGGAAGTCTCATTGACTTACAATTTTATTACAATGAGGAAATACAATGAAATGAAATCTTAAGAAGCATCTGACAATGCTAGAATGAGTTATGGGGAGGCACTGAATCTCTGACTGTCTTCGCTCTACTGAATACTCTATTTATTTCTTAGTAAACTACCAGATTATCTGAAAGAAAAGTGCACACATGAAACTACACCCAATCACACCAAAAAGGCTCACCACAACTGTATTACCTCCAAAGCCAATTGCCAATTCGATCTTATATATCTGGTGTTAACACAAAAGTAATTTTCTTCAAGTTGGCTTCAAGAAGTGTAATGTGTAGTTGCAAGTTGGCTTCAATCTCAAACAAAATATAGCACCAAACCAAAAGAGTATATTCACATGCTTCCTAAGGATCTTACCATTCATCAAGAACATGAAATCAACCACCAAAATTACCGCAATCATCGAAAATTATTCTAGATCAAAACATTATTGAAATACCATGTTTTATTGGTTAACTACCTATCGGTTAACTCTAGCTTCCGGATAAGATGAATCAGGACTGCCAGATTGAGTCTCCAAGAAGATTTGCCATCAATGACAACCTGAGAACATAAATCAAGCATCAAAGATCATTGGATGAGTTTTAATTGCCAACAATCTCCCCCTTTGGCAGTAATGGCAACACCTGTGAAAAATGGTTGTGTTAAAGCCTGTGAAACCTATACACCAAATGAAAGAATGAAAGAATTCTAAGGGTCCCCCTTAGATCAAAAATCCAAATATTTGTATTACACAAAACTATACACTCTATACATACAATCAGCCTATACATTTTTCACCTCATCTCTCCCCCTTTGACAATAATGTCAAAGATAAGTTGTGCATCAAAATTGCTTGTACATAAACAAACATTCACCAGATGATCAAATCTATAGGTGTTTCAGTATATCTACATATGTCATCCTAAGGAATCCAAGATATGTGTTCCATCCTACCCGCAACTTCTCCAAAATTGAAATAAAACCATTCAAAACATAAGCATGAAATTTTATAGCTGCAATATCAGTAGGAGTCTCTTGAGACATGTTTTGAATGTAGTCCATCTTATGATACACTAAGTGTTGAAATGCGGTGATTGATCAGCAAAGTATTGTACACTTAGCATGTTTTTTTGTTGATGAAAACCGACATTGTAATAAAACCCTAAAAAAGGTCGACTTTGTTTGTTGCCCTAAAAACGCATGTTATAAGCAGCTAGGATGCTTAAGGTGTTGTAAGGTTGATGTACTATTTTTGCTAGATAATAAGAAAGATTGGACAGCTGTGTATGGTGGACGTAACCCATTCTGGGTGAACCACGTTAAATCTCTGTGTTATCTGTGTCCTATTTTATTTCTTTATCTTTTGTATTTAAATCTGCATATAATTGTTAGTTCATATTTGCTTCGGATCTGCTTGAAACCCTAACAATTGGTATCAGAGCGAGGTTTTCTGTAAATTGGCAAGACTTTTAGATTTGAGTGGGAGAAATGGAGGATTTCAAATTCAAGGTTGAAAAGTTTAACGGCCAGAATTATTAGATATGGAAAATGCAGATGGAGGATTACCTGTATCAAAAGGATTTGTGGCGGCCATTAAAAGGAAAGGCAAAGAAACCAACCACAATATCAGATGAAGAGTGGGACATTTTAGATAGAAAGGCACTGGGATCCATTCGATTGTTCCTTGCGTCATCTGTAGCATTCAATATAACAGAAGCAAAAATGACTGTAGATTTGATGGCAACATTGGCTAAGCTATATGAGAAACCCTTGGCTTCGAATAAGGTATTTCTTATGAAGCGTTTGTTTAATTTGAAAATGAGGGAGGGAGGATTTGTAGCAGAGAACTTAAATGAATTTAATACAATTACCAGTCAATTGTCTTTGGTAAAAATTACCTTTGCAGAAGAGGTTAGGGCTCTCTTGATTTTATGTTCTTTGCCAGAAAGCTGGAATAGCTTGGTTATGACTATAAGCAACTCTGTCTTTGGTAAAAATACTTTGGTATTTGATGATATTGTTGGTGTTATCCTAAGCAAGGAAATGCAAAGGAAAAGCACAGGTGAGACTCCAACATCATCAGGTAGTGTTTTGAATGTGGAGAATAGAGGAAGATCAAAGGAAAGAGGAAAAGGCCCTGGGAATGAGAAGTCACGAGGGAAGTCAAAGAAAGGACGCTCTCAATCTAGAGGAAAGAAAGATTGTTGGTACTGCGGAAAGCCTGGTCATCTAAAGAAAGACTGTTGGTCTCAGAAAAACAAAGAAGGAGACAAAAATGAAAATGACAGTAAGGAAGCTAATATTGCAAGTAATACTTTACAAGATGCTTTAATCTTATGTTTGGATAATGTTAATGATTCTTGGGTAATAGATTCTGGGGCTTCATTTCATGCTACACCCCATAGAAAATATTTTCTAGATTATGTTTGAGGTGATTTTGGACAGGTATATTTGGGTGATGATGAACCCTGTCAAATTGTTGGAAAAGGAAAGATAAAGATCAAGTTGCAGAATGGTAATGTCTGGCTTCTGCAGGAGGTAAGACATGTTCCTAATTTGAGAAGAAATTTAATTTCTGCAGGGAAACTAGGTAGTGAAGGTTGCATAGTTACCTTCTCAGACAGTATGTGAAGGATCATTAGTAGTAGCTAAAGGTGTGAAGGTAGGCACATTATATCTCTGTACTGGTAACACTTACTCTACCTTAGCTGCTACAGATAAAGCTTCTGCAGGGACAACAAAAATAAATGTTGCAAGAACAGATTCGATAATGTGGCACCATAGGCTTGGGCACATGAGTGAGAAAGGGATGAAAATCCTTCACTCCAAAAATCTATTGCCAGGACTAAAGAAGATTGATTTAGAGTTCTGTGAAAACTATGTTTATGGTAAATAGAAAAGAGTCAGATTTCTCAAGGTTGGGAAAGAGAAGAAGAGTGAGAAGTTAGAGCTTGTACATTCAGATGTATGGGGACCAACTCAGGTATCATCTCTTGGTGGCTCTTGTAATTATGTTATTTTTATTGATGACTCAACTAGAAAAACATGGGTATATTTCCTAAAACAAAAATCAGATGTTTTTGAAACTTTTAATAAATGGAAAGCTTTGGTTGAGAATGAGACAGGAAAAAAGTTGAAGTGTCTCAAATCGGATAATCAAGGTGAGTATTGCAGTAAAGCATTTGAAGATTACTGTTCCTTAAATGGGATTCGAAAGCAGAAGACAGTTCTAGGAACTCCATAGGAAAATGGTGTGTCAGAGAGAATGAATAGGACCATCATGGAACGTGCGAGGAGCATGAGATTTCATGCTGGATTGCCCTTACATTTTTGGGTAGATGCTGTACATACTGTTGTCTATTTGATAAATAGAGGACCTCCAACCCCTTTGGATGGTGGTATTCCAGAGGAGGCATGGACTGGTAAAAGGTAAATTATTCTTTTCAAAAAACTTTTGGTTGTGAAGCTTTTGTCCATGTTGATAAAGAAAACAGAACCAAGGTTGATGCTAAATCTCAGAAATGTACCTTCATTGGATATGGGATAGATGAATATGGCTATCGGTTATGGGATTTTGAAAATAAGAAAATAATTAGAAGTAGAGATGTTATATTGAATGAGAAGGTTATGTATAAAGAACAGATGCAGGAAAAGAAGCATGAACAGGACAAACAAGAATATGTGGTGTTGGATGAGATTCCTGAAAATGAAATGCCACAGGTACCTGATGCTCAGCAACAACAGATTGTCCCACAAACTCCTGCAAGTGTTAGACATTCTACGAGGACAAGTAGACCCCCTAAAAGATTTTCTCCTTCTTTGTATTCTATTTTATTAATAGATTTTGGTGAACCAGAAGAATATGAAGAAGCAATGCAGGTGGATGCCAAACAACAGTGGCAGCTAGGCATGAAAGAGGAGAAGGACTCCCTGATGAAAAATAAGACTTGGGACTTAGTTCCTTTACTTGCAGAAAAAAGAGCCTTGCCTAGCAAATGGGTTTATTGACTAAAGGAGGAGGAAGGAGGTCAGAAAAGATATAAGGCCAGACTTGTGGTAAAAGGTTTTGCACAGAAAAAGGGTATAGATTATGATGAAATATTTTCTCCAATTGTAAAAATGACTTCAATTAGAACTGTACTTAGTCTTGTGGCTGCAGATGATTTACATCTTGAACAATTAGATGTCAAAACAACTTTTCTCTATGGAGATTTGGAGGAGGAAATTTACATGTTAAGGTAAGGAGAACTTGGTGTGCGGGTTGAAGAAAAGTTTGTATGGCCTAAAGCAAGCACCCCGACAATGGTATTTAAAATTTGATAGTTTCATGGCTGAACATGGTTATCATAGATGTCATTCTGATCATTGTGTATATTTTAAGAGATTTGATAATGGCAGTTATATTATCCTATTGCTTTATGTTGATGACATGCTTGTTGCTGGGTCTAACATGCAACATATAAATGATCTTAAACAGAAATTAGCCAGGTCATTTGCTATGAAGGATTTGGGTGCAGCTAAGCAAATTCTCGGTATGAGGATTACACAGGACAAGAAAAATAGAACCTTGAATTTGTCCCAAAGTGAGTATATAAAGAAGGTGTTGAAAAGATTTAACATGTAGGATGAAAAAGCAGTTAGTACACCTTTGGCTAGTCATTTCAAATTGACTAAGGAGATGTGCCCAAAGGCACAGGAAGAGGTTAATAAAATGTCTAACATCCCGTATTCATCAGCTGTTGGTAGTCTGATGTATGCAATGGTATGCACAAGGCCAGATATTGCACATGCAGTGGGAGTTGTGAGTAGGTTTATGAGTAATCTAGGTATGGAACATTGGAATGCTGTGAAATGGATTCTTCGGTATTTGAAAGGAACTACTACAAAGGCATTATGTTTCAAAGGATCTAATACTTCTCTAAGTGGATTTGTTGACTCTGATCTGGTGGGTGATATTGATTCATGGAGGAGTACTACAGGGTATCTTTTTAGTATAGGGGGAACTGCAGTCAGTTAGATTTCTGGGCTGCAAAAGGTTGTTGCACTTTCAACCACTGAAGCTGAGTATGTTGTTGCTATAGAAGCTAGCAAAGAGATGATTTGGTTGCAATATTTTCTAAAGGAATTGGGTTAGACACAAGAGGATAGACCATTATATACTGATAGCCAGAGTGCCATTCATCTTACGAAGAACTCTTCTTTTCATTCAAGGACAAAGCACATTCAGCTCAGGTACCACTTCATCCAGACTATTTTGGAGGAGGGTCAGTTATGGCTTGAGAAGATTCACACAAGTGAGAATCCTGCCAATATGTTCACAAAGGTAGTTCCACAGGAGAAGCTAATTTCTTCATCAGTTTCTATTGGTCTTCTTGATTGATAATTGTGGAATTTATACCAGTCAAGTCCTAGTGTTTTATCTAGCGGATGTTGCATGTACAGTGGTGTCATGTAGTATCAGTCTCCAAGTGGGAGATTGTTTGGTGTGGAGCCTGATCAGTCTCCAAGTGGGAGATTATTGAAATGTGGTGACTGATCAGCAAATTACTATACACTCAGCACGTATCCTCATTGGGAGAAAAAAAATTTTGCCATTTTTTTGTTGATGAAAACCGACATTGTAATAAAACCCTAAAAAAGGCTGACTTTGTTTGTTGCCCTAAAAATGCATGTTATAAGCGGCTGGGATGCTTAAGGCATTGTAAGGTTGATGTACTATTTTTGCTGGATAATAAGAAAGATTGGACAGCTATGTATGGTGGACGTAACCCATTCTGGGTGAACCACGTTAAATCTCTGTGTTATCTATGTCCTGTTTTATTTCTTTATCTTTTTTATTTAAATCTGCATATAATTGTTAGTTCATATTTGCTTTGGATCTGCTTGAAACCCTAACACTAAGGTGTCCAACCGGGGACCAATTAGGTTCCGGAGTTCACTTGTCCACCTGATCATGCTCTCCTTCTCCTTCTCAAAATTGCTAATATGATCCATGATATTCAAAATTTGTCCCTCAATGTTGTCAGTTAAGTTAGCTTTAGGATCATAAGCATAAGAAATATGAGCTAACTGTCCTCTACAATTATCTACCCACTTGTCTTTCTCAATAATAAAATTGGTCAAAATTAGACAAGACTTTATAAATTTTATTGCCTTCCACTAAGGACTCATCAATTAGTTTTAACTCCTTATGTAGTTGGGCCTTATCATTACTAATCATTTGCAAAAATGTTTGAACTTTAACATATTTCAATTTCTCCATAGCTTGCTAGGCTAATGCCTTGGTCAAAGAATCAAACTAGGTGGATATATGATCTATTAAGTTTTGAAGCTTACCAAATGAACTAGTGTTTGCATTAAGTTGTTGTTCTAGTACCACCTATTCCAAAACTTTAACCTATTTTTTAATGAGTCTCTTCTCTTTAGATTTTTTATGTACTCTCCTAACTAGCTTTTACTTGGAGAGAAGCAGCTGGAATCATCCTCTTGGTCGGAGACATCTGATTGAATGGTTTATTAAAACTGATATTGAACTATGAAAAACTCCCTTGGCTTTGAATTTTAGCTATGTAAATTGCCACAAGGAACAAAGTCTTCATTGCCTTACCCTTTCCTTTATCCAGTTCTTCCTATTTTTCTTCTTCCTTCTTAGCTTTGATCTATCAAGATTTGCCTTCTTTAGGTGCCTACTATGCACCAGTGTCACCACTTGGTGCACCATCCTCTGGCTCTGCTGATTTATCATTTTCTTTAGCTAGCTCAACCTCAACAAAATCCAAAATTTGTGGCTCTATAACATTCTGAGAATCCTCTTCCTTATTTACATCATTAACCAGAGAATTTTCTAACTGAGTGGCTTCATCCTGTGAGATAGTTTCTACAAGCTGGTTCTTAGTAAGAAAACTATTCTAGATTTCATTAGTTTCTCTCCTTATTTCACCAACTCGGCCAACCATCAAACTGTTCACTTGGTGATTTCTCCTAAATTCCTTTTTATTAGCTAACAAAATTAATCTATCAATTTCCTTTATAGTGATACTAGTGCATTGATTGACCAATTTACACTCCTTTATTTCTCTATCCATTTGGCTAGCATATTTTCTCCTAGCATCAATTAAACTATACAAATCTTTGGGAAGATATTTTTCTAATTCAATCAATTCTTTACTAAATACATCCATGTTCTCCCAATATTCAGTGATTTTTTTTAAATTTCCATATTTAATAATTTCATCAATCAACTCTTGAATAGACAAAGAAGTAACAATATGATACTCTATTTTAGAAGTCTTCATCTTACTGGATTCTATAGCCTCATCCAAGTCTGATTTTTTCTTCTTTCCTCTCTTGGGCTTGATTGCCAGTATAGGATCGAACCTTGCCTTCTTCTCCTTCTACCCTTTCTTCTCATTACCAGATTAGGGTTTCTGGATCACTCTAACAAATTCTCCTTTCTTCGATGCCTTAGGAATGTTTGTATCTAATTCGGTATCATATTTCACTAGAGAAACTACTACATATTCCCTTTGGGGTTTCTTCTTCTTCCTTAGAATACCTTTACCCTTTACAGATGAACTGGCGGGTTCAGCTACAACAGGAGGTATCTTCATCAGAGCGGGAGAAGGTCCTATCACCTTACCTTAACTGGAGTAGGTGCAGTCTTTTGTTTCTTTTCTTTCTCAACTACATCCCTCGCAACTCTAGTGGCACTAACTCTCTCCCAGGGATGTCCTTCTTCAACAAGAATGTCTTCCACAATCTTTGCAACTTTTCTCTTTCTTGTCAGTTCGGTGAACTTAGTGTGTAACTCCACTAATTTCTCCTTGCAGTTCTTGAACCTTTCTTCTTTGGTGTCTATCGGAGCTTTTAACAAATGTTATGCGTAGGAATCCAAAGTGACTTTAGCAACCTCATATCCCATGGGCATTATCTATACAATCCGAGGTTGAACTGCTTCCATAAGACATTCATCTTTGTTCACCATAAAGAAGATTGTCCCCTCATATTTATTTACATTTTCTTTGGGGATTTTGACTCTTTGTTTCATTTTGTCCTGAAAGGTCTTGAAGAAATCCCACAAACAAGGTATGATTATCTTTTTTGCCAAGTCTTCCAAGACCCTTCTTTATTTGTTGAGCCATCAATCTATCAAAAACCCATTGTACACTACTGGTTCCAGAGATCTGATTCATGAAATACACTGCCAGATAGATAACCAAAGAACCAAATTTGAAGACATGCTTTTTATCTTGTTTAGTTTTCTTCAAGATTTATCATCAACTCCTCCAATAGCACACTGCATAGGTCATAATGACCGTCTTCTTTGACCATTTTATAGGCTACATGAATAGAAGTGCCATATACAAAATTCAGTCTATTAGATTGGTATACCTTGTAACCAATTACCATTGCAACAAATTTGACATCATCTTCCTTGATTGTGTTGATTTTCATTGATCGCCCATCAAATTTTTCACCGGTTAATTTGTTGACCGTAGAGTTTGTGACCTTTAACCCTGACTTTTCATGATTTTGTTTCAAATAGGTTACCACCATAATCACATCAGTGGTGATTTTGTATGGTTGGTCAAGCCATATAAATTCAACATGGATCCTTCTTAGCACATACCTAACCCATTCCTTCTCATCGAATGTCAGAAAGTTTACAAATTGAGTGAAACCCTTTCTCTGCAACTATAGAAATTTTAGATTAGGGTTGCCAATCTCATCCATGATGTTGTTAGTATAAAGATCCAGAATGTCCTCAGAGCCAGTTTCCTCAATCTCACAGTGAATATAGGCTTCAACATCATCAACATGCAAAACTTCATGCAGAATGAAAGAGAAAACTCCAACCAAGTCAGCTTCCATAGATTTGTAGGGGTGTTTCTTGAACATAGGATGGGTCACATCCTTGACTTCAACAACCAGAGTGGTAGCGATGGAAGATGAGGATGCCATTTCAAATTCTTAGAAAATTGGACTCAGAAAATATTTTCAAAAAATACCTCAACCGACTGACAGAAGCTCTAGATCTCTCGACAGATCTCTTTTTCTCTCTAATCACCTAAACACCTTGATCACCTTGTTCTCCAGCTCAAAAACACTATTCCCAAAGTGAAGAATGATTATCATATTTTCCCTTTTTAACTTTGGAAACCTTAACTTCACTTTGAAATAAATGCACCTTAGATATCCAACCGGATGCCTTGTTTGACTATCGGATGCCAGAATCATCCATCTGAATCTTGGATATCAGCTAAAACTTAATTCCTATCATTTGTAATCCATCAAATATAGATCTCATCAAGGGGTACTACAATATTTGCATTAGTTTTCCTCTCCTTAAGGCCAAACACCCTAGCTACGAGATGAAGATTTTGTACCAAATTCTGGTATAGATCCATTATTAGCCTTAGATTAATCCTTCTTGTTGGAATTGAGTTATCATTGATGTCAACTGGTATTGTAGGCAAGCTACCGGTAGAGTTATATCATTTGGGATGAAGAAGATTGTACTAGTATGGTGAAAGAAAAGTAGTTATTGAGATTATCAGTGACTTCATCAGTATGAGGTGAGATGCATGTGTGGGTGAGCATGTTAAGTGATAACTAGTACAGCTTATTCCAGTCTGAATTTTGGTTGTTTGTTTATGATGAAGAGGTAGAATGTTAAAGTTATCACAAACCATTGGAAGTGAAGATGTGTTATTGGTGTAGTGTGCACTCCCAACTAGCAGAAGAAGAAGGTCTCACCGATAAAGGGGTGTACTGGTATGAGTTTGCTAAATGATCAAGTTGTTAGGTACAATTGAGAGGGGGGGTGAATCAGTTGTCAACTAATTTCAAACCAAAAACAACTTAACCAACTTAATGCTTAATATCAGTAAACTAGTTAAGTATGCCGGTAGACAGTGTTAATAGTAAATAGCTATACCGGTAAATATTAATGCATGAAACATAAACATAAAGTCATCCACAACACATGACACCAATATTTGTACATGGAAACCCTGTAAGGGGAAAAAACATGGTGGGAAACCTTACCCACAATCAGATGATACTACTATAGATAGTAAGTGTACATAAATGGGGTCTACACATGCAGAAAGGCCAACAACCTAGAGCTCACTGCTCAATCACAAAATGGGAGTCTCACTAACTACAATTGGATGGTTAAATCCAATAAGAATGTACTACACAAAATAGCATCTTCATATGCTGGATTCAGTACCAATGTAATGCTGATATGCTTTCACAAAAACCTAGCTTCACCTTCAAATGATGTCTTTGTATATAGCTCTGCTTAATCTCACATATACCTTCACACAATTCTTTTTCGCATTCCACATTTGATCTTACAAATAAGATCTTACATTTATACCATAACCTAAGACCAATTTTAGTAGGTCGACTCTACAAGATATTACAATAAAAACATTTTACAAACAATATAATATGCAATGCAATAATCGATTGAACATGTCGGCTTAATGCATTTACAACAATAATTAATAATTTCCTTAGCATGCCATGCTGATCTGGAAAAGATAAACCTGTCAGTGCAACCCTAGGTAACCCTGGAGCTATTTGGTGGTAAGAGAAAATATGAATATACCAATGAACAAAACTCCAGGACAAGATGTCCAAAAGATGTCTTTGACATTACCAAGTGTCTTCCACATAATTTTGAGTGTTGGTGATCATTATATCCTGTCAGTGAACCATATACCAATAACTGTAGAAAAGTTACTTTCTTGTCGGTGAATGTTGTTGGATCTCCAAAGTGCTAGTGTTTTAGTAGGTGTTGTCATCAATGACAAAACCATACCAAAATACCAACAATCTCCCCCTTTGGCATTGATGGCAACACAAGATGGAAAAACCATCAAAGTGCCAAAACAGAAATGCCAAATACCAAAAACCAACAATCTCCACAAAGATTATAGCCAGAAATCAGAGAGTAATAATCTCTCCTAAACAACAATCTCTCCCCTAGGAGCAACATGTGTTTTCCAAAGTTTCCATACCAATTTCTTCAAAAGATAATGTGTTTTTCCATATATATCTCTCCCCCTTTGACATCAAATGCAAAAGTTACAATAATACCAAGTTCATATACAAAATACCAACTACTCCCCCTAAGAAGTAGCTTCCTCATCAAAGACCAGAGTAAACGTTTTTTCTTTTAATTCTGTCGGTTGATGAAAATCATCAACTGTCTAGGTCTCTACCAGTGGTGGTATGACTCCAAGCTGATCTCTGAGATATTCAAAAGTCTCCTTAGGCAAAGGTTTTGTGAAAATATTTGCAAGCTATTCTTTAATGTTCACATAAACCAGTTTTATCTCCTTTTCTTCAACTTTTTCCTTTAGAAAATTTAGTTTGATAGAAACATGTTTTGTTTTAGAATGTAGTACTGGATTCTTAGATATATAAATTTCTATAGTGTTATCACAATATATGGTAATAGGTTCCTTTCATTTTACCTTTATGTCTTTCAATATTTGCTTAAGCCATAGTACCTGTGTATAGTTAGTTGCTGCTGCAACTTATTCTAACTCTGCTGTTGATAAAGATGTGCAACTCTATTTCTTACTCAACCAAGAAACTAATATCTTTCCAAGAAAGAATGCTCTGCCGGTGGTTCTTTTTCTATCATCCACATCTCCTACCCAATTTGCATCTATGTATGCACATAATTCAAAGTTTTCATTTCTAGGATACCATAATCCAAGATTTATAGTGCCTTGTATGTACCGGAAAATCCTTTTTACTATTGATTCATGATTTTCTCTAAGATTACTTTGAAATCTAGAAACAATACATACTACATTCATAATATCAGGTCTGGTTTGTGTCAAATACAGTAAACCTCCTATCATAGATTTGTATCTAGTTGAATTAACAGGTGTAGATTCATCCCTTTGTGATAATTTGTCATTTGTTGTCATAGGTGTGCTTACTGGTTTAGAGTTCTCCATCCCAAATTTCTTTAGTAACTCTTTCAAGTATTTGGATTGACTCAAGAATATACCTTTATCAGTTTGTGAAATCTACAATCCTAAAAGGAATTTTATTTCTCCAATCATAGACATTTCAAATTCTTGTTCATTTTAGTAGATAATTCCTTACATAAACCATCTTCTCCTCCAAAGATTATATCATCAACAAATACTTCTATAATCAAGACGTCATCATTAGTTATTTTGTAATATAAATTGTTGTCTACATTTCCTTTAGTAAAACCAATCTTTAAAAGATACTTATCCAATCTTGCATACCAAGCTCTTAGGGCTTGTTTCAGCCCATACAAAGCTTTCCTTAACGTGCAAACCATATCATTGTCATATGTCAAATAAAATCCATCAGGTTGTTTAATGTATACTTCCTCTTCAAGATCTCCATTCAAAAATGCACATTTAATATCCATTTGATAAACTTTGTAGTTCTTGTGTGCTGCAAAAGCCAAGAATAATCTGACTACCTCAATTCTAGCTATCGGTGCAAAGGTTTCATTGTAATCAACTCCTTCTTTCTGAGAATATCCCTTACATACTAGTCTTGCTTTATTTTTGACAACTTTACCATCTTCATTAAGTTTGTTTCTAAATACCCATTTGGTTCCAATTACATTTTTATCTCTAGGCCGGGGAACTAATGTCCAAGTGTTATTTTTCTCAATTTGTTCTAATTCTTCTTCCATAGCTTTAATCCAAAATTTATCTTCACATGCCTCATTAATAGATGATGGTTCTATTTGAGAAATAAGACATACCTCTTCATTTTCCAATCTTCCTCTTGTCATAACTCCTTTAAATTTATTTCCAATTATAAGATCTTCAGAATGATTCAATCTTACATACGAGGGTTTCTTTGTTTGCTGTTGTTCTTCAGTTATTGTGGAATCCTCAGATGCTACCGGGGTAATTGGATCTTCATTTTGTACTAGTGGATTTTGTGTAGGTTCATTTGTCACAATTTCTATTGCCGGTTCAGAGTCTATATACCTTGAAGTTCCTCAGAATTGTTCATCAATTTTTATATTTGTACTCTCAACAATTTTCTGCAATCTCTTATTAAAACATCTATAGGCCTTGCTCTTAGATGAATAACCAAGAAATATTCCTTCATCACTTCTAGGATCAAATTTGCCAACATACTCATCTCTTCTAATATAACATTTACTTCCAAAAATTCTGAAATATTTAAGAGTAGGAGTATTACCAAACCATAGTTCATGAGGGGTCTTACCGGTTTCACCTTTGATGTGAACTTTGTTGATTGTATAGATTGCTATGCTGACTGCTTCTCTCCAATACACATGTGGTAATTTTTCTTTTGATAACATACTTCTTGCTGCATCCAAGATAGTTTTGTTTTTCCTTTCAACAACTCCATTCTATTGTGGTGTCTGAGGTGCTGATAGTTGTCTTCTGATTCCATTCACTTCACAGAATTTATTAAAGTCATTAGATGTGAATTCTCCTCCTTGATCTGATCTTAAACATTTGATTTTCTTACCGGTTTCATTTTCAACCATTGCTTTGAATAGTTTTAACTTTCCAAGTGCTTCTGATTTTTCTCTGAGAAAAGTAACCCAACACATTCTAGAATAGTCATCAATGATTAGCATGAAATATCTATCACCTTGTAAGCTTTTAGTTCTAGTTGGACCAAATAAATCAGTGTGAATCAAATAAAGAGCATTATTGGATTTTTCTGGAATACTTTTGAAACTAGCTCTAACTTGTTTTCCAAATTGACATTCCTTGCATATTGTGTTCTAAGGTTTGACAATTTTAGGTAGATCTCTAATTGCTTTACAAGTACTGATCTTTACCATGCAATCAAAGTTTACATGACAAAGTCTCTTATGCCATAACCAACTTTCATCTATATGTGCAATTAAGCATGTCTTTTCACTGTTATTCAAATGAAAGATATTACCTCTATTCATGATTTTGGATTTTCCATTTTTAAATTGTAACTGAAATCCTTTCTCAACTAGTTGACCAACACTTAAAAGATTATGCTTCAATCCTTCAACATAGTTAACATTGTCAGTGTTATGCTTACCATCAAGAGATATTGTACCCTTACCTTTGATTTAACAGGCTTTGTCATCTCCAAATCTTACTAAACCTCCATTATATTCTTGAAAGTTCAATAATTTACCTTTGTCTCTTGTCATATGATGTGAGAATCCTAAGTCAATGATCCATTCATCCTTTACTTCAACTTTATCTGCTAGGGTTTGTTCTACCAGTTGAACAGTAGGTTCTGGTTGATCTTTTGTTATAGCAACAAAAACCCATCTATTGTCTGTCGGATCCTCATCAGAATCATTAGTCACACCTTCATCAATAATGTAACAAGATTTGTCTTTGTTCTTGAATCTATATCTCTGATATTCAGGATTAGGTTTGTATGTCCTTCTAGCTTCTTCTCTTAGTCTAGCATGTCTAGCAGACATCTTGAATCCATATGACCAATCTTATTGCAATTAAAACATTTAAAGGGTGCTTTATCTTCATACTTACTCCCAATTGGACCTTTAGGCATTTTCCTTGCAAATAGTGCTTCAAGTTCTTCAAATTCTTCATTTTCTTTCCTTCTTTCTTCAAGTTCTCTTGCATAAAAGGATTTCCAATTAGATTTGTCAAATGATGGAGCAGATGATGTTGATGCTTTAAAGGCTAAATCTATCTTTATAGTAGCAACAGGACCAAATTCTTAAATTTCAAAAGCTGAAAGTTTCCCAATCAATGTATCCCTAGTTATTGATGTATTAGGCATTGTTCTTAACTCATTTATAGCAGTAACCTTCATTTTATATGCTAGTGGCAAACCTCTTAAGATTTTTGAAACAATTTCATCCTCACTTAAGGTTCCTCCACAACATTTAATACCCAAAAGAATTTCATTTACTCTTTCCATAAAAGCAGAAATCCTTTCATCTTCTTCCATTTTCAGATGTTCATACCTGACCCGGAAGTTTTCAAGTTTTGCAATTTTGATTGTAGAATCTCCTTCATTCAGTGTTTCCAAATGATCCCAAATAGCTTTAGCAGTAGACCTATCTGATAATCCCATGATTTGTTGATCTGATAATGAGCTCAAAAGTGCTTCTCTTGCTTTGCAATCATTTTCCTCATCTTTAGCCAAGGTAGTTGGACTGGACTAACTATAAGGCCCAATATGGAAAGATGATGTACTGAGAGGGGAGGGGTGAATCAGTACTCCAAAAATTTTCTTTGATAATAACCTTACTGTTATGCATAAATAGAATAGTGCAGTAACATAAAATAAAACTATAATCAACAGATAACAATCATACATGATTCACTCCATAACACATATATTTTGGTCACATAGAAACTCTTGGTTAGAGAGAAAAACTGCGGTGGGGATGGAACCCACAACTTCACTACTGCAATAATAAAGAATGCTTAGTTAGAGCTACATTTAGCTATTTCTGATAGCTTGCCCTGTTAGGATTATCAAGATCAGTTAGATCTACCTTACTAAAGGATTTTTACAACACTATATAAGTATAGCACCTACTTAAAGGATTTACAATTTATAGACTTGGTTAGAGTCTTTTACCCTGTTAAAGGTTTCTCTTACAACATCAAAATATTACAATAAAATCATTACAAATATCTGTAGCTTTACATCTGAAATGCTAAAGCAGATTCTATGTGCTTTGAATATGATTACCTAGCTTGTAGCATACCTTGGTAACCCATAATGAAACTCGGTAAACCCTTCTGTTTAATCTGTTCTTCGATTATTCACTGATAACCTTCTCGGTGACCTCTTTGTGTCTCTGTAATAGTCTTCCTTCATGTATACACACACACATATCTCACATCTCTTGTTGCATATCTTATTTCTAACCCTAGAATCATGCTATATAAATAGATCTCTTACAGCAGTGATCTGATTCAATGCTTCGATCTTACAAAAAGATTCTTTGAATGAATGACTAAACAAAATATCTCATTGGTTAGATTGACCTTGTAATCATACACAATCTCCTAGTGCAATTTCCAAAGCAAAAATGGTAAGATGTGCCTCGATGTTGTAACACGTTTTCATGTGCATGTCCAAGTTCAATGTATCTGGTAAAATGTTTCACTCGATGAATATCAACTCGGTGAGTTAACTTTACCACTCGGTAGCCATGAAACTTTACTTGGTAAACAACTCAGTGAATACTGCGTTCTGTGACTGCTTTCTTCTGTAACCGACTAGATTGTTCATACCGACTTCTCTGTGTGTACCGACTGCATGATTTGGTAATACTAACTGACTAGAATGTATAGTATGACTTTGGATATGAAACTAATGGAAATTTGATAAGTAGTAACAATCTCCCCTTTTGACATTAGTTGAGATGTTTGACAAAAACTACTTACAAAGTCATAACTCAAAAACTATATACTTGACAAAATGACTATACTTGACAATATATACAATAGTCAATAAAATAGTATATGCAGATATACTCCCCTTATCATTATTCTATACATAACTCTGAATTTTGCATGTTCAGTTCTGCTCGATATACTCCCCTTGTATACAATACTCAAAATTGTGTTAACAAAACTATATTACTCTCCAAATGTAGAATTACTCCCCCTTTTTTGGGCTTTCCTCTTTCTAGTATCATAGTATTACTCCCCCTTTTTGACAAACATTAAAAACTTAATTTCCATCTGGAGGCGGTAACTGATCAAAAATAGTCTTATACTTGGTCCAGGCATCGGTGAGGGCGACTGAGAGTGAGTCCTTACACTTTCCATTAATGAGTTTTGTGCTTGAATATCAGATAATAGTGATATCAAGCCATCAAGAGTGCTTCCCTCTTGTGTAGTTGATAAGCGTGTAGCTCAGTTGAGTTGTTCCTGTACTGATGAGAGATGAGGAAGGAATAATGTTTGAAGGGCCATTATATCCATCCTAATTTTATGCTCTTCATTCCTTAGTTCTAACTATTGAGCCATGAGCTATTGTAGCTTTTTGTAAAAATTCTGAATGTAAGTAGGCTCAATGGTCAACTTATATGAGAGATCGGTAATCTCTTTCTCAATTGCATCAATTTTATTTTTAATATCTTTAATAAATAAAGAAAATGTACACAATTTCTGGAATAAATAAAGAATGTTCTTGAGTTGAGGGGACAACTCAACAATGAATTTGACAAGTTTTACCTTGCCAATAGCAATTGATTTTTGTACTTCCTCTATCATTTCTGTTGTAAGCTCTTTATCCTTGAGCTTGCTTAAGTACTCAAATGCACCAACTCTAGATGTTTCAATCTGATTGAGGAGTTCATCCAACTGAATATGGATGGCTGCATCGGTTGACACTGTTGCTGATGGTAGCATTTATGTGAGTAGTGTCCTATCCTTCTGAAGTACTTTATTCTTTTTCTATATGGCTAGTTGCTTCTCTTGTTTGGCCTTTGCTTTGCATAGTTCAGTGAATTCAGTGAGTGCTTGCCCTTTTAATTTGGAAATGTCTACATTGGGCAACATAATCAGTTTAGATAAGTCAAATTTAAAACCATGCTTTCTCACCTTCTTTTCTTTTCCTTTGGTCTATGGCACTAAGACAAGTGCTTGTGAGGCTTGCTGACCCTCGATAGGTTGCTTAGTAAATGCAACACTTTGGTCTATTCCTATAGCCATTGTAGTGTCTTTGGGTGGCTCGGTGCTAGGGGTCTCAGTTGTAATAGTTGCAGTGCTTGTCTGTGCTTGAGACGTTTGATCTTTGGTTGTATCACCTGTAGCTTCAGATTTGTTGCCTTCGGTAGCTTTCTCGGTGTCCTTGGGAGCTTCAATTGAGACTGGTGTCTTCACCAATGGATAAGGCTAAACTTGTTCTAAGATAGATTCACTAGAGACAAGTTTTGCATAAGTGGTACCTTCAATCATTTCCTGCTCTGGTGCTGCTTCATCCATTACATCTTCATCAATTTGTATAGTGTCAACCGGGTATGGACCTTGCTCAGTGACATCTGGATTTTGCTCAGTGACATCAACAATTTCATTTTGAGATTGTTCATTGACATCCTTTTGTTTGAAGATCTCCTGCCACTTGGATTTAGTCTCATTCTCCACATCAATATATAGCCCATTCATCAATTTTAAGGCTCTCTGTTTCACAAGAAATTTAGAATTGTATGTCGTTAGATGCTCCTTGATTTCAGCTATGGACATGTCAAGAAATAGATGGACTAGACTTCTTTCTTTGATTTGTCTCTTTGAATCCATTGCATATTTCCATTTTTTATCAATATGTGAGTAGAGTTCACTCGGAAGTGACTTTGCTAGTTCTAATGGTGCTAACTGAAACTTCAGAAGTGTACATATGACAGCTTCTTCAAACTATCATTTCTCATCATTATTCCTAGTCTCATACTTAACATATCTGAATCTTGCAAATCCACCGTATTCTTTAAGATTGGCACAAAAAATGTCAACACTATGAATGTTTACCTTTTTGCTTTTCACAACTTGGAATTTGTTTGCATCATCAGACTCTGTATCACTTGACTCTTTTGCCAAAATGAGTCTGCGAGTAGATTTCTTGTAGATCTTGGTTACCTTTGGAATGACAACAGTCTTTTGTTTCTTACTTGGTGATGCAGCTGATGCTCTGGTGTTGGGTCTCTTTGTTGGTGGAGTCGGTAGGGCCTTTGTGATGTCCTATTTCTTTCTTTTCAGAACTTTACCCTTTGGCAACTCTGTGCTCAATGTTATTGCAACCTCTTGTGCTTCTGATTCCTCTTCGGTAATGGCAAGATTGTCTTTGACAGGTGTAGAGGAGAATTCTTCTCCGAATTTCTCAGATAGAGCCTTTATCATCTTTGTAGCTTTTCTTGTAGCCTTAGGAACTACAATGCTCATTTTTACTTTCTCCTTAACCTCTTCATAGGTTCCATACCTTAGTTCAGTTGCATGCCTTGGCAATGATAGATAGGCATCAATTTGTTGTTGTGTAATATCATAATCAATCTCATAACCCATTGGTTGCAATGATTGAGTCCTCGGTTCAACAACATTTACATAGCAATAATCAGTGTCGACTTCAAAACATATATTGTCCTTGTATTTTTCGACTGCTATGGTGGGATCCTGTACCTATTGTGCATTTTCTCTTGGAATTTGTTGAAGTAATCATCCATGATATCATTAAAGTTATCTCCTAACTTCTTGATGTAGTCAAAATAGAAAAACATACATATAAGTAGTGAACCAAACTTTAGTGTGTTTGCCGAGTTGTTCTTCTTCAGCTTCCTTATTGTGTTCAGGTTCTTAAACAAGTTCTTTAGTAGAACTTCACATAAGTCTACTTTCATTCCCTTCTTCACTATTTTGTAGGCCAGGTCCACTGCAGCACATGGTACACTATTTTCCCTTGCAGATTGGAAGAAACAGTAACCAATAACTCTGATTACAAATTTTAGTTCAGCATCAGTGACATTATTCAATTTCAGTCCTTGGTAATCAGATTCTACTCCAATTAGACTGATTAGCTCCTTTTGTGATATCATTTTCTGTGCACGAGCATGATGGGATATCCGGTGATCAGGTGAATGACTTCCTTTGTGATCTTGAACAGTTGCTCTTATAGCCACATGATATCATCATGTACTCTTCTCAATACAAACTTAACCCACTGAGGTTTGAACACACGGGGATAGACTAGGGTTTCAGTTAATCCCTTGATTTTGATATGCTAAAATTTGCTATCCAGTTTGCCATCAGTGCACAGTTCATCATATGCGTCACTAATCTCTACATGACTGAGTTCCTCAAGACAGAATTTGGTAAAGAATTTTACATCTTCCACTAACAAGACTTGATCCGGGATGAGTGAAAATGTAGTTTTATCATCCAGTTCTAAGGAAACTTTAGGAGTTAGGGAATATTTCAGCGAGGGCTTCTCCACATTTTGGACAATTACAGGGTCTTGGATCTTGGGCGCCATGGTAGATTTCAGGTAAGATTCGACAAGTTATCCTTAGGGTTTACAAGTGACTGACTCTTCACACCCAATAGACAGTAGCAATTTGACTAGATCGGAAACCAGCTAAACAGTGTGAATAGATTGATGTAAATACCTCGAAATTCACTCTGAATGAAGTTTGATCGCTTTGATTTGCTCTGCTCTGCTTCTATAAAACTTGGGTGAATGGAAATGACCGTGAAAACACTTTTAAGTACTCAAAAATACCTTATCGGGCTCTGTGCAAGTTAGGTCAAGATATTAAATGCACTCGGTTCACCTTTTACCGATTTACTCTTTTTTTGTTTTCACCGAGTACCCAACTTTGCTTTATTAACTGACTTGACAGGTTTCCTGTATAGTATATAAACTAACTGTAGTCACATAAATCTGTCCACTTAATTAAATGAATATTTAATATTTATTTGATTATTTAACCATCAATTAATAATTAATTAAATTAATAATTAATTAAATTAATATTTAATTAATTAATCTTAGCCCTCTTCTCCTATTAATTAAATAAATTATTCAATTTATTTGATTTAATTCACTTAACCAAATTTTGACCATTAATTAAATAAATAAATCATATTTGTTTAATTAAATCTTCTCTCACATTTAAATAAATTAATATTTATTTAAATCCCCCAAAATCCCACCTCTCACATTTAAATAAATTAACATTTATTTAAATCACCTTTATCCTCTACCCACTTGTATTTTCCTACAAAAGCAAGTTGCACAATTATTTTAAATAAATAATTTATTTAAATCACCTTTATCCTCCACCCACTTGTATTTTCCTACAAAAGCAAGTTGCACAACTATTTTAAATAAATTATTTATTTAAAATCCTATTTATCCTCACCCACTTGAAACTTTTAATGGTTTCCCTTAAAGTATTCAAACTTGATGGCTTTAAAGTCTTCAAACTTGATGGCTTCCTTCTATAGTCTTCTTAAGACTTTAATGGTTTTCCTTAAAGTCTTCAAGCCTTTAATGGTTTCCCTCAAAGTCTTCAAGCATTTTAATGCTTTATCTTCATTTTTCTCATTTAAATAAATTAATATTTATTTGAATATTTATCCAAATGCAAATTACACCATTTAATTGAAATAAATGATTTTATTTTAATTGAAAATACCAAAATTTCTCCCACTTGCATTTTCCTACAAAATCCACTTGCATGCCTAAACCCCTTCTAGAATTTTCTAATCACTTCTAAATAACCTAACCCCTTCTCTAAACTTTGTCACATTCCTAAGCAAAAGGGAAGTCACTTCTCAAACCCTCAAAGTCTTTGATAACCATTAAAGGCTTTCAACCTTCAACCACTAAATGGCTCAAAGTCTTTGGTAACCATTGAAGGCTTTCAACCTTCAACCACTTAATCCCCAAAGTCTCCAATAACCATTAATGGTTATCTCAAACCCTCCCACATGGTTAAAACATTTGTTTTGACTCAACCTCTACCCAACCCAAAGGTCTCATCAGGCCATTAATGCTTTGACCATGATTATCTCTTAAACATTTGCAGAAAGGTTTATCCTTGGATTAACTCTTAATCCAGTGGGTAATCTTAATTTGGACTTGACCCTTAGCCTCTAGATAACCATGAGGTCTTCTCAGGCCTTTAATGCCTCCAACCTCTTCTCTCAACCCAATCCTATGTTGACACTTGTCACCATTTTATTGGTGCCAATTGTGCACATGGATCCCCAACTTTCAAACTTGGCCCTTGATTAAACCATTCAATCTTAACCCTTCATTTCCCCATTTCTTCTATAAATAGAACCCTTCTCCTCAAGCAAAGAGAAGCATTTGAGAGTATTGTTGTTATACTGGCATTAGCATAGAGCTTTCTCATAGCATCACTATCTACACTTGCATAGCATTTGCTTATCATATTCAACCATCTTGAATCTCCATATGGCATCCATGGCTAGTGCTAAAAGCTGAGAGCTACACTCATTTGGGACTTGGAGAGGAGAGGAACAAGGGAGGAGCAACTATGAGCATCTTGATTAGCTATTTTATTCTATGTTTATATGCTTTCTATTTCATGCTTAATATCTCTCTTGATATGCCTGTTTAGGATAATCTTTTGTTGCTAACACTAACGTTTGTTTCTTGTGCTCTTGTGTGTGTTGCCATCAAACAGATTTTCTAATCCTTTTTGCAGAGCATCACTAACTAATTGCATCTTAACTATGTAGATTTTGAATTCTATACATAATAGAATAGGAACTGTTATGATTTAATTTTTAAAGAATGCAGTCCCTTCATATCTTTCCTTGACTAATTTGAAATAGGTGCACCTAACTCGATAGGTAAGGTGCTTTCTTCATCAAACATAATTTCTTTCTTTTTCCAAATCATCTTGAATTTTTCTTTTATCTCTTCAGTGCCTCTTCTCGGTTGATCTCTTCAATCTCTAGCTAAATGTCCAGCTTTGTGACAATGAAAACATGCCATACCAGGATTTCTCCATGATCTCCCGTTGTTCATTCCAAATCTTATAAAACAGTTGGCACTTATATGTCCATATCTTCCACAACATTCACACCATATCCTTGTATTGTAATCCCATGGTACTGTTGCATATTGTCGGTAAGGATCTGTGTGAGTTCGATAACCTCCAGTGTTTTCTTGGTGTGGATACTTCATGTAGTTATTTTGCTTAAACCAACACTTCTTAGTACTATGTCCATATCTATCGCAGTTCTTACAAAACCCTTTGAATTTTGCCTTTTGACAGTTGTTAACAGACTTTGTCCTACATTGATTAGGTATGTGAATATATTTATTGCAATTGTAACAATATCCATTGGACTTAGAGATATTCGATTGCTTACCTTTTCTGATCTAGCATATGTTGGCAGTATGACCTTGATTTCCACAATAGCAGCAAATAGGCTTCTTCCTTTTGATGTTATTCCTTTTTATAGCTTGTTTTGATGATTCTCCTCTCTCGGTAGTATAAATTCCTTTCTCGGTAGAGTCTTTTCCTTTGTAACTGAGTCCTCCATCTTTGTAGAGTCTTCTTGTATTCAGTTGCTCATCCAACATCTTTGATGCTTCATAACTTTTCTCCAATTATTCTTTGGATTTCTTCTCAGTTTAAAGTTCACCAGTCAACCTTGATACTTCAAGGTTCAATGATTGATTTTCATCATTCTTCAAAATTGCTTCATGATGTGCATAACTTAGTTGATCTGTCATATTTTGTTGAATACCAGTTAACTTTATGATTTCATCATCCTTATTAGATACTAGAGCTTCAAGTTGTTGTTTCTCTCTTTGTAGATCTCTTGCTTTATCCTTAGCTGTCCTTAATGCATCTAGATTTTCAGTCATCTGTGTACTGAAATGTTCATGTTCTCTTTTCATTGCTTTTAGTTGATCAGCCAATGCTTTGTTCTTTTCTTTCAACATTCCAATCATTTCTTCAGTCTCTTCAGTTATACTATTCTCAGATGATGTCTTGATTTGTTCCACTAGCTCTTGGGAATCTTGCAAGTCATCAGATAATCTTCTCCTTACTTTCAGAGTTTTTTGCATTTGCCTCTGCATGTCTACAATCACTTGATTTGCATTATCCAGCTCTTCTTGAAGATGCACAATCCTCCGAGATTGTTTGTAGCCTTCCATTGCTAAGATCTTTCTCTTTAGGTATTTAAACCCTTTTCCAAGATTCAAGCTCTGATACCAATTGTTAGGCCCAATATGGAAAGCTGATGTATTGAGAGGGGAGGGGTGAATCAATTCTCCAAAAAATTTCTTCGATAATAACCTTATTGTTATGCATAAAAAAAATAGTGCAATAACATAAAATAAAACTAAAATCAACAGATAACAATCATACATGATTCACTCCATAACACATATATTTTGGTCATGCAGAAACTCTTGGTTAGAGAGAAAAACTGCACTGGGGATGGCACCCACAACTTCACTACTGCAATAATAAAGAATGCTCGGTTAGAGCTACATTTAACTATTTCTGATAGCTTACCTTGTTAGGAGTATCAAGATTAGTTAGATCTACCTTACTAAAGGATTTTTACAACACTATATAAGTGTAGCACCTGGTTAAAGGATTTACAATTTATAGACTTGGTTAGAGTCTTTTACCCTGTTAAAGGTTTCTCTTACAACTCCAAAATATTACAATAAAATCATTACAAATATTTGCAGCTTTACATCTGAAATGCTAAAGTAGATTCTATGTGCTCTGAATAAGATTACCTAGCTTGTAGCATACCTCAGTAACCCATAATGAAACTTGGTAAACCCTTTTGTTTACTCTGTTCTTTGATTATTCACTAATAACCTTCTCGGTGACCTCTCTGTGTCTCTGTAATAGTTCTCCTTCATGTATACACACACACATATCTCACATCTCTTGTTGCATATCTTATTTCTAACCCTAGAATCATGTTGTATAAATAGATCTCTTATAGTGGTAATCTGATTCAATGATTTGATCTTACAAAAAGATTCTTTGAATGAATGACTAAAAAGAATATCTCATTGGTTAGATTGACCTTGTAATCATACATAACCTCCTAGTGCAATTTCCAAAGCAAAAACGGCTAGATGTGCCTCGATGTTGTAACACGTTTTCATGTGCATGTACAGGTTCAATGTATCTGGTAAAACATTTCAATTGGTGAATATCAACTCGGCGAGTTAACTTTACCACTCGGTAGCCATGAAACTTTACTCAGTAAATAGCTCGGTGAATACTACGTTCTGTGACTGCTTTCTTCTGTAACCGACTAGACTGTTCATACTGACTTATCTGTGTGTACCTACTACATGATTCGGTAATACTAACTAACTAGAATATATAGTATGACTTTGGATATGAAACTAATGACAATTTGATAAGTAGTAACACTAACCAGGTACAACAGTAGTGTAACCTTTCTCTGTAACTTCCCAGACATCTTTGCCAATGCAATTTAGATGTATCTCCATTCTGATCTTCCATATGCCATAGTTTGTTCCATCAAGTTTAGGACTATCCTTCCCGAAATAATTAGTTGATATTGGAACTCCTCAAGTTGTTAAACTTTTGCAAAAGAGGACTAATCTTTGATACCAATTGTTAGGTCTCGGAGACAACTGAGAGGGGGGGGTGAATAGGTTGTCAACTAATTTCAAACCAAAAACAACTTAACCAACTTAATGCTTAATATCGGTAAACCAGTTAAGTATGTCGGTAGATAGTGTTAATAGTTAATAGCTATACCGGTAAAGATTAATGCATGAAACATAAACATAAAGTCATCCATAACACATGACACCAATATTTATACGTGGAAACCTTGTAACGGGAAAAACCACGGTGGGAAACCTTACCCACAATCAGATGATACTACTGTAGATAGTAAATGTATATAAATGGGGTCTGCACATGCAGAAAGGGCAACAACCTAGAGCTCACTACTCAATCACAAAATGGGAGTCACACTAACTACAGTTGGATGGTTAAATCCAATAAGAATGTACTGAACAAAATAACATCTTCATGTGCTGGATTTAGTACTAGTGTAATGTTGATATGCTTTCACAAAAACCTAGCTTCACCTTCAAATGATTTCTTTGTGTATAGCTCTTCTTAATCTCGCATATGCCTTCACACAATTCTTTTTCGCATTCCACACTTGATCTTACAAATAAGATCTTACATTTATACCATAACCTAAGCCCAATTTTAGTAGGTCCACTCTACAAGATATTACAATATAATATCCGATGCAATAACCGATTGAACATGTCGGCTTAATGCATTTACAATAATAATTAATCATTTCCTTAGCATGCCATGCTGATCTAGAAAAGATAAACCTGTCGGTGTAACCCTAGGTAACCTTGGGCCTATTTGCTAGTAAAAGCAAATATGCAAATATGAATATACCAAAGAACAAAACTCCAGGACAAGATGTCCAAAAGATGTCTTCAACATTACCAATTGTCTTCCACATAATTCCGAGTGCTGGTGATCATTATATCCTGCCGATGAACCATATACCAATAATTGTGCAATAGTTACTTGCTTGCCGATGAATGTTGTTGGATCTCCAAAGTGCTAGTGTTTTAGTAGGTGTTGACATCAATTACAAAACCATAAAAAAATACCAACACAAGTGTGAACCAATTGTATGTCGATGACCTAAGTGATTGACCGTTGTGATGTCATATGGAGCTGAGGTGGCAAACAAATAGAGGTCGGTGAATTCTCCATCAACATGGTTGTTAAAATAGCTAGTCGACATTAATGAAACAATAAAAAATCATGGGATTGTAACTGACTGATATGACTCGAGGAAGAAAGAATGAAAGAGGAATATCAGGGAGTAGTTGGCACCTGGATGAATATAAAGGAAATCCAATTCAAGATGATCTCAACAAGGAAACTATTAGGATTGATGGTAGTCCCAAAGATACTAAGAGGGGGGCCAGTATCTAACTGCTTATCATATTCTTTTACCTTATTAAGTATTTTGTATTCCAAAACAATGTACTGGTAAACAAGAATTAATGTAGTAAATAAGAATAGTAAAGACAACATAGAAAGCACACCATAACACAAGATGTTTAATGATGAAACCCGGAGTGGGAAAAACCTCAGTGGGATTTGTGACCCACAATATTCACTCACTGGCCAATGAATGGATATTACTTACAAGAGGGGCTTGCATATGAAGGAAGGCCAACTTCCTAGAGCTCACTGCTCAATCACAAAAGGAAGTCTCACTAACTTACAAAATAGATTATGAAAATCCAATATAATGTACTGCTACAAAACAACATCTTCTATGCCAGGTTTAGTACCAGTTTAAGCTCATACAATAACCATAAACCCTTCTACAAAATCTACCTCAATATTCGCTTTACATATCCATCATATCTATCCTCTATCATGTATCACAAAATGATCTACAAGATCTCATACTTATATATGAGTCTTATTACAATATGCCATGTCGGCTTACAAAAACATATTACAATTAAATACAAAATACAATAATCAAAATCCTATCGGTTGAGATGTCGTTAAACATTATTGTTGCTGCGGGTGAAGTGTCTGCCAGTGCTGGTGTCAATGCCTGAAGAAATCCACAAGGTTGCCAGTAAGTTGCCATCAATGACAACACCTTCAATCACCTTCAATTCTCATTGGAGTGTGCAATGCCAACAATCTCCTACTTTGGCATTGATGGCAACACTCGTGAGAAAAATCTAAAATTGTCCCCAAAATTGAAGTCCAAAAATCTTACCAAAAATGTGTGCTCCCCCTGAGCACATGATCACTTCTGATGATCATTTTTCTCAATTCTACTACTCTCCCTTTGACATCAATGACAAAGGTTTTCAAAATTGTCAAATGAGTGCAGTTTTCAACTAGGACCTTGTAACCGGTTGGTTACAATCTGGAATAAGTCTATTAAGACTAAGTTCAAACTCTGAGTAAACATGTTTCTATCCTTCAAAGCTTCCTCTATTCTCTAAATAGTACTAGTGAGATGATGCATTTTCTCTTCCGGTGTCTTCTATCCTTGAATAAGTGCCTCAAAGATCTCTTTCAGTAGAGAGATGAGGTTATCCAACTTTGGACTGAGTTTGCATTTAAGCTCTTTTACTTTGCCCATTATTCTTTCCTTTTCCTTCTCTAGCTTCTCCAATTTCTCCTCAAATCCAACATTTTCTTGCTCAATAATTGATACTGGTTCAGATGAGCCAATGATATTATCAGCTATGTCATTAATCTCCTTTTGTACTTTGTTGATTTCCTTATCATATCCACTATCAAAGGATTTGTCTTACAAGTGTCTCTGTACAGTTCCTTGAACTCCATAATTGTTTTATTCAGTGCTGGTAAAAGAGTGTCAATGTGGTCCGGGTGCTTCTTTATTGTTTCCTCAAGGAATTTCTTTCTTTCCCTGTCTAGTTTCTCCTTAAATATTTCTTCATTTATTTGATCTACAGTCAGTATATTGTTGGTGATGTATTTAAACAATGTGTCTAACTAACTCAAAGAATCCTTATTATCTATATTACACTTGGGTGCAATCTACTTAAGAATAGGAATTATATCATCTATTTCCTTATAGGCCAATGCATTACAATTTGTAATTTTCTTAATAGAATCCAATATTACTTTAGTCACATTGGTTGGTCTAAATTCTATCATAGAAGTATTGGATGACTGGCCAATTACGTTCACAATCTTTGTGCTCCTAGTGGGAGCAATCACTTTTCTTCTCTTCACCTCTGGAGGGTCAGTTTGTGTCTGCATTTCCACTACCAAAGGTTTAGGCTTTTTAGTAGTTGTCGGTGGCACTATCTCTGTGTGTACCTGTGACTCAACCTATTTCTTTGCTTGTGTCTCTGCCTATTTTACATTGTTATCAGCCATTGTTGGTTTCTCTGTCTGTTTTTTTGCATTGTACACTACCGGTGACTCAGTTGGTTTCTCTTTATTCTCTATTGCTGGTATCTCTGACTCTGTTGGTTTCTCAATGCTTGCATCAATATTATTGTCAGTAACCATGCCACTAACCAAGGGATCAATTGTATGCTCTGTTTGATCTTCCTGAATCCCAGTCTCAATATTATCAGTTGGTTGCTCAATAGCAACATCATTTTTCTTTTCCTCTGTGCTTTCTTTGTCAACTACAATATTAACCTTCTGAGTGTCTATGTTCATAGTATACAAAATTTCAGACTCAGAGTATGTATCCTCATGTGGTGTTTCCACATTCTTAGTAGCAGGTGTACTGCCAGACTGTACCCATGGAGTAACAGAAGGTGGTGGTAGATTATCTATTGCTTTTATATTGGGTAGTCCACCTACCTTGCCTTTTCCTTTGTCTTGATCCTTTTGATATACCTTGAAAGTTTTAGGTCTATTCATTTCTTCTTGTTTCTCTTTCTCAACAAAGAAAATGTCCCATTTGTCAGCTGTCTCTTCTAAAATTTCATTTACCCTATCGGCCATTAAGGTCACATGTTAGTGTCTGCTTGAAAAGACTGTTCTGTTTGCTTTACTGATCAACTCATCAATTTCCTCAACTAATTTTATAGGATGTACAGCAAGTAGTTTCTCAATTTTGATTTTCTTGTCGAGTTCCATAATAGCTAGCCTCTTAGCATCTAACCGCCTATATAAATCACTAGGAAAATCATCTACAACTTCTATTAAGACTTTCTTATATATGTCAAGGTGTAGAATGATGCTATTCTCTATACTTTCTTTTTCCTCATGGGTAAATGTATCATACAATTTTCTTACATTGGATAAATTACTATCATCTGTTATATCATTCAACAAGTTGTCCAATGGTGGTATGACCTGTTTTTGCTTTCTCCTTTTAGGTGTTAGCTTCTTAGCTAGTGGCCTCACTACTTGTTGTTTTTGCCTTGTTGTCCTTGTTTTTATGGGAGGAGGAGAGGGTGTCGGTGAGGGTTTTCACTTCCTATCAACTCTTCTAAACTCATCAGGAATTCCACTATCAGAGGATGTACCAACTGATGAGAGATGAGCCTCCGTTGTAGTCCTTCTAAGTCACTTTCCTTGATACCAGTGATATTCATTATGTTTTCCTTTATTTCTTTGACCTGCTTCGATGCACTCTTTAGGTATTTTTCTCTTCTCTTCCTTTGTTTAAGTGTCTGCACACCACTCTCTATTGATTGTGCATTTCCAAAAACCTTTTCTTCTGGTTCTCTAGGGGCTTCGAGTAGGGCTTTGGCATATGTTTCAATTATATTTATATCAGCCTCATATCCCATTTCTATCACCCAAACAGTTCTAGGAAGAACTGCCTCCATCTAGATCTCATCTTTCTTAATTACAAAAAATATCCTTTTCATATTTATCTACAATGCTTTGTGGTAACCTTTCCCTTGTTTTCACTTTTGCTTTAAATGCTTGGAAATACTCAGTAATTTTGTTATCCTTATCTGCCCCCATACCGGTGAAGATATTAGACAGTTGTTTCCCTACCGGTATATCATAGCCAAAGTCTTTCTTGCCTATACTAGGAACCTCTTTTGTAAGATATAGCATTAAGCATACAAGAAGATTGCCAAAATGGAAATTACCTTTCTTATCTCCTTTGATTTTCTTCAGGTTGTCAATCAACTCATCCTTCAACCACTCACATACATCTATCTTAACATCACTGTTAACCATATCATATGCACTTTTAATACATAGACTGAAAACTGAGTTCAGTCGGTTTGCATGTGTGGTTTTGTATCCTAAGATCATGCTTATGAATCTAATATTCACATATTTTACATCATTAACTCTCAGGGATCTCTTTTCATAGGTTGCTCCTATTAAAGTCATCACTATGTTATTAGGAACCTTTTTAGTTTTATCTAGCCTGCTACTAGTGGAGGGTAAGCTAGTCACTACCCTAACTGCTTCTTTAGTGATTTTATGAATATAGCCAAAATAATTCACCATGAACTCTACTAAGCACAATCCTTACTACTTCCTTAGGAAATTCTGGGATATCAAGGATTTCCACAAAACCTAAAGTTTCAATAACCTTATTTTTGGGTTTCACAATTCCACTTTCATCAGAGATAACATTTTTATACATTTTCATGATTTTCTCTGAACCTAATTCCTCAATGTGGCAATGAATATAAATTCTAGGGTCTTCTGCATATGCAACACCTTTAGGGATATTTGAAAAAGCACCTAGGGTATCATCATGTTTTTCTACCTCACGGATAATCTTGAAAATGGGCCTAGGGTGTTTAACTACCTCTATAATAGTAGGGTTTGCAATGAATTCTGGAGCAGAGGAGGAAGCCATTGATAAATACCTTAATCTGCTTGATAGGTTTGTATTCTTGAAAGAACTTGCTTCACTTCTCGCTAAGGATGCCTTCGCTTGGGTTTTCACACTCTTAGGAAGTTTGAATGCTCGGTGAATGAAAAAGAGGGGAAATAACTGATTTATAATGTCTTTTCCTCCAACAACCATAATAAATGCTCACTGGTTAAGTGAAACTTAACACATCTGTCGGTAAAGAAGAAGTTCATCTTCGCACCATAAACCAAGGGTAAACTTGCATGATTTTCAATTTGTTTCCATACCCCCGAAAGGTTTTTTTTCAGTTAGATCAAGAGTCTCTTGCTAGTGGCGTAATACTCTATTCTACTGGTGAAGAAATAGTCTCATCAACATTCTAATCTCTCTTTCTAATCCATTGTCTTGGAAATTCTTTCCTTACCTCATGAACCTTCTCTTTGCCTTTCAAACTGGATCCTTTATTATTTGTCGGTTAAGTCTTGCTTCTACAAAATTTTGCAATATGTCCAATCTTGTTACAAGCATAACAAGTGACATTATTTTTCTGAATAGCCTTTCCATATCCTATGCCAGTTTGTGTTCTATATTGATTAGATAGGTGCCCAAATCTTCCACAAACATAACATCCTACATTCATTCTGCATTTTTCTAAATTATGACCAATTTTGTTGCATTTGGAACATTGACCGGTGGGTGCATTAATGTTCTGATTATTTCTAGATCTACACTGATTTTCTCTATGACCATATGTGTTATAGTTAAATCATTTCCCATTAATTTTGTAGGCATTAGGTTGTCTTACTAGTTTACTGTGATCATGATTGTTTGCAGTACCGGAACTTTCACCAACTTCAAATCCAAGTCCAGTAGTGTCTCCATTAGGTTTCTAACTTTTCAACATAACATCAAGCTCTTCTGAACTTTTCTTGAATTTCTCTTTATGTTGATTTGTAGTAGCTAACTCATTTTCCAAAAATTCCTTCTACCTCATAAGTTCAGTTTTATCATGTTCCATGTGAATCAGATCTGTCTTTAACATATCATTTTCATGACCGAGTCTTAGATTTCCATTTCCAGCATCATTGAGTCTCCTAGTCAAGTCATCTTCATTCTTCTTTTTGTCTTCAATGTCTTTACAAAATCTCATTCCTCAAGGTCATGTTTTCTTGCCTCATCTTGCTTACAAGATCATTAAGAGTTTCCTTTTCATCATCATCATTATGCATCTTCTCATTAAGTTCTCTTCTTTTGTTTCTAGCAATAGTGGGATTCTCCTAAAGTCCTCGAATGAATTCCAGTGCAATCCTTAGATCATCTTCAAGTTTGATATTCTTCAACTTTTCTGCATCAAAGTCTGCAAGAGCTCCTTCTAATTGCTTTCTTAAGTTTTCCATCTATATCGGTGTCAAGAATCTTCCTCAAGCTGTTAGGCTTTTGAAAATAGAGGACTAGGCTTTGATACCAATTGTTAGGATTGATGATAGTCCCAAAGATACTGAGAGGGGGGGGTGAATCAATATCTAATCGATTAGTAGATTCTTTTACCTTATTAAGTATTTTGCATTCCAAAAAAATGTACCGGTAAACAAGAATTAATGCAGTAAATAAGAACAATAAAGACAATATAGAAAGCACACCATAACACAAGATGTTTAACGAGGAAACCCAGTGTGGGAAAAACCTCAATGGGATTTGTGACCCACAATATTCACTCACTGGCTAATGAATGGATATTACTTACAACAGGGGCCTGCACATGTAGGAAGGCCAACTACCTAGAGCTCACTGCTCAATCACAAAAGGAAGTCTCACTGACTTACAAAATGGATTATGATTGTAGATAGGAATCTGGAAATCATCAAAGCAAATCAATATTAATCTAGCTCAATCACGAAAGCTCAAATGCAATGATCAATCCTAAAAACATTCAATAAAGACATGAAAACAAGACATCAATTCAATATTGAAAACTAAGCAAACCAAATGCAAACTTGGATGTCTCCTTCATGTGGCTCCATTGTCCTTCTTTCTCCTTCAAATATATTTGTTTGTGGCTCTCACCTACTAGTGCATAAGCATGATGTGAAAGAAAATAGACAAGATTGTAGGGCAAGAATACTCAAAGCGTGATTGATTCGACTAGGTAGTAGTCTTGATTGAAGAAATTCATCCAATTTATAGATAAATTGGAGAAAAGACAAGATTAGCATGAAATTGATATTAGAGGCAATTGATTTCAAAAATCGCACAATTGAGTGGAAAGAAGAAGGTTATGACACCTTCTATGTCATGAATTATGACATATTGCCAATGCAAAGGTTAGAGAACTAAAAGCTTATGACATCTTGCTATGCCAAAAGTATGACGCATGAGAAATTCATGCTTCCACCGAAGCACAAAAATAGGGAAAACTAGAGAAAAATTAATTAGGTGGAAATTGAAATTAAGAAATTAGAAAATGAGGAAATTAGGAATTAGGAAAATTAGAAAATGAGGATATTAGGAAATTGGGAAAATTAGAAAATGAGGAAATTAGGAATTAGGAAAATTAGAAAATGAGGGAATTAGGAATTAGGAAAATCAGAAAATGAGGAAATTAGGAATTAGGAAAATTAGAAAATGAGGAAATTAGGAAATTGATGCAAATTAGGTAAATTAATTAATAATTTCTCATTCATTAATTAATTTACAAAAATAGGAGGAATTAATTAGCCAATTAAATAAACATTTAATTGTGACAAGAAGACTTAGGATAAATAAATAAATCATTTATCCTAAAGAGAAAATGGAGAGAAAATGACAAACAAGGTTAAATGAATAAATCATAAAACCCTAGAAGATAAATTAGAAATGAAAGGACAACAATTAGGTCTTGATGTAAGATTGATTTGATGTCAATCCGATCATGATTTTGAATTGATAAATGATTCATACTGATAAGTGATTTGATTGACAAATGTGCCTATTGACGAGGAACAATGACTAATTGATCCAAATTGACATGATTGAGAAGGATGACGATCGATGACAAATTGATCACAAAATGACAAGATTGAAAATGATAACGATCGATGACAAATCGATTGCAAAACGACAAGATTGATAAGAGGACAATGATCGATGACAAATCAATCATAAAATGACAAGATTGATAAGAGGACAAAACCCTAATTAGGATTGACGATGTCCAAAATGATGACAAATGAGCTTGCACATTGATACGATAGGATAAGATTGACCAAAATCATGATTGAAGATTGTTGTCGACAAGACCAAATTCGAAAGCGAGACAGCTGAAGAATGCAGAAGAAGGACTTGATGCTCACAAATGATAAAGACCAAATGCATGACATAGAAGAAATGTTAATGCGACGCAAAAACCCTAAAATAAGGCAATGTGTAAATGTTAAAGTACGATTCTGCAAGCGTTGACCATTTTTAGGTGTCTACATTTTGCCCCTCTTTGAGATAATGTGATTTTAAGTGATGTTTCAAAGAACAATAATGAAAATGCCCTAGACACTGATAATGACATATGAAAATGCCCTAGACAATAACGGTGACATATGCATGCTCCCTCGAGGAATTGGTAGGAAACATGCAGAAAAGAGGCCAATTGATCGATAATAATGATAGAATATGATAGGAGCAAACAAATTGAAAATCAGAGATCGGATACACGAATGACAAGCAATTTTAGGTGCAAAAAACCATGACTAGCATAAGATGGAGAGAGTCCACGTCCATCTATGCACTGACAAAGATCTATAAATGAGACAAAGAGAGTGAAAATTGCTCATTTGCACTAGCCAAAGAGGAGAATTTGTGGCTCTGGAAAAGGACACTTGCAGAGAGATGGTGAACATTCCAATGGTAGATCACCTCAGAGAATGTGTACGCACCTACAGATGACCGGATGATGCAGGAGCAGCAGTATGTGTCTCAAAAACCCATATTGTCAATTTTATGTATTTGACTTGCTTGCGGGACATTGTGGGGCTCACAGAAAATGCAGAAACTAACTTCTGCACTTGTGTAGGGTCTTCTACACTTGTGTAGGGTACATAGGCGCAGGACTTAGCACACAGGCACAATTGTGCTCTGGCAACCCTAATTTGGTCAAAAAATGGCATGCAAATGATCTCGAAAAGGGGGATAAGAATAGGATAGGTCAAAATAGACTAGAAACACCCTAATGTGGACATGAAAGAAGGAAATGCGGCCCGTAGGAGCAAACCCTAAAACTAACAAAATGTGCCCCAATTGTGATGCAAAGTCAACAATATCCATTGATCACATGGGAGAACTGACCTGACTGTTTCATGTTACAACATAGACTCAGGAGCACAGACAGAGATACATTAGCAGGACTTGGGATATACTATATCACATTCATGTCTGAGATTAGGGCAAACACAGGACTGCTTACCGCATTGGTAGAGTGATGGCATTTGGAGACCTCCTCATTCCATCTGGGGACTGGAGAGGCGACTATGAAACTAGAGGATCTATGGCGTATCCTCCGCATTCCGATTCATGGGGAGATGATAGAGTATGACCCAATGACAGGGAGAGACACTTTGTGTAGATTATTTGAGTGCGACGCAGATGATCTGGATATCTTAGAGAGGGAGATTGGCTGGGAGACAATGGCATCAGAGTATGATTGGCAATATGTGGTGATAGTAGTGGTTATAGCATGCTTACTAGCAGGAGACAGACGAGGACATGGATTCCCTATTGGATGGGGAAGAGTGCTAGAGCGGATGGCGACAAAAGGTATGGTGTATGTATGGGGACCATGTGTACTTGCTATGCTATATTTTCTACTACATCAGATAGCATATCAGGGAGTTCAGACTTTGAGCTATGGGGCTACACTACTATAGGTATGGGCATTTGAGCACATAGCCATATGTCAACCGATTGTAGAGAGATAGGTATTACCACACTGACCATATGTGTATTGCTATGGAGGAGCACTAAGACAAGGTCCATTTGGATACATATTGTATTGGCAACATGAGCTAGACAGATTGAGAGAGTTCACATGGAGGCCATATCTTGATTGCCCTGGATGGTCAGATGATAGTGATGAGCTACCATATTGCAGATAGGACAGATACCTGATTAGATGACCAATGAATCACCAGAGAGAGTTAGATGACAATTTGGAGAGAGGCAGGATGTACCCAGAGGGATTGCACACTTTGCCCAATCTCACAGAGAGATGAGTCAGTGGGGGAGAATGATTCAGCCACACATAGCATATGTTGACTTCACATAGCTACAATAGAGATAGTGGGACTAGAGATCAGATGTGGTGGATGTCGGGATGATAGAGGAGTATGAGAGATGGTTTGCACGATGATGGCCAGTGCCATTGACAGATCCTGATGTTCCAGTACCTAGGAGACAGGAGGACTTCCCACTTGCTGGAGAGGAGGAGGGAGATGATGAGGACGAGGAGGATGAGGCAAGGGATGAGGATGAGGGGGATGATGATTATGAGCCAGATTTAGATGAGAAGGAGTCATTGTAGGATATACCCATAGAGCCAGAGACAGCTAGGATAGAGGAGATGGAGATGTGCAGGGCTACCATAGTGAGTCAGTATGATCATATGGAAACATTAGAGAGATAGAATTCCATCTTGAGGATAGAGCAGGATCAGTTCAGAGCAGAGATAGCTAGACTTATAGCGGCTCGAGATACAGTGATAGCCCAGGCATAGCGAGAAGAATAGAGAGTCACTGAGTATATTGGGTCGATTAGGGATGTCAATGCACGGGAGATGGCACAGATGTTGATAGAGACCAGAGAGGAGATACGCCATTGGAGGACATTATATGAGAGTGTAGTTCCACTAGAGTAGAGAGCAGCATCATATTGGGCATGATCAAGGACAGAGAGCAAACCACGCTCGCGAAGGTCAGTGAGCAGCATGGGGGTAAGTGGACCTATGAGACCACCATAGCCAGGACCTGGGACAGGAGGGACATCATCACTGAGACATGGCAGGGATGAGGAGGACAGAGGGAGCACCTAGTGACAGAGGCACGTACTCCTTAGGATAGAGACATATGTAGTTGGACATTTTGTAGTCAGCCTATGGGCCATACTTAGGACAGACAGTCCAATTTTGTACTCCGATATTATTTTGATATATGATATGACATGCATCGATATGATGGGATGCAATGTGTTATGACTTATAGTTGTTGTCCATGTATGGATATCTTATGCACTTTTTATTGTGGAACATGTATGGATACATTTTGATGTGTTTTTGATGCATTTATAATATGAAATGGATAAAATGCTTGATGTGATGCTTGATGTGATGCAAATGTACTAACCAAATGGATGTAGGATGTAGCATATGTTTTTGGAGAAATCGGAGCACTAGACCAAACTGACTATCTAAATGGATGGAAGAAATGTTAGTAAGAGGAAATGAGATAGAGGAAAGTTAGAGATGAAGAAAAAATTGCTTTCAGTAATGCACTTTGTAGGTGAGAACCTTTATTTAATGTAGCAATATAGATGCGTAGCATCATGGCATGGAAGGCCAGAGCTGAAATGCAACCCTTTTTGCAAAAGATAGACACATCGGAGACAAACAGCAATCACAAAAAAAGAAAGGGACCATGAACCATCCCGGTCACTCTAAATCACTCAGTGACATCATCGAGCAACATAGGAACATGATCGAAGATAAATCAATAAATGATAAGACTCGCTAATTCCAACAAGTCAAAAAAACATCTTGATCTTCATTGTCAAAAGTTGAAAGCGTGGATAGGACGATCATGCTATCTGGTTTTAGGACATGTGGTACCCCGTCTAAGACAAGACACAGTCTGGTTTCGAGTATACCACACCCTATATAAGACCCATGATAATGTGCCAAAGACGAATGATATTAATGTTGATGTTTGATTGAGAAGACAATTGTGATCAGTTTGAATGTCTGGTTTGATTGAAAAAGTTCATCTATTAACGCATGATTTCATTAAAGCATAGTGTGTAATTACGTGTCATTGGATGTATACTCAGTGATCTGTCTATGCACAGAGGGGTTAAAAATGCTTGTTTTTGGATTTTAATGTTTTTGAAAAAAAAAAATTTGTTCATTTTTTAGGACTTTATTTGATTTTTTAGGGATTTATTTCAGGACATTTTTTCAATTTTTTAGAGATTTTTTCAGGACATTATTTGATTTTTTTTTGGATTATTTCAAGACATTTTTTCAATCTTTTTATGATTATTTTAGGACATTTTTTAATTTTTTTGGATTATTTCAGGACATTTTTCAATTTTTTTGGATTATTTCAGGACATTTTAAAATTCAAAAGATCAAGTGATTGATCATGACAAAGGGAATGCACCCAATGCACATCTGAAAGACATATACAGAGGCTAGGACCAAAACATATGCACAAAAAATGGAGTATGCAAGACAATGATGTTGACCAATCACAGGCTTGAAATAGAACATTGGGTCAAGACCAGGATAGGCATGATAAATCTTGAGAGAGAAAGCATAGCTAGAGGTCATGATAGATGACAGAGCAATGATCATTCTTACACATGGTGCCTGTTTGCCAGGTTTTCACTATAGGGGGAATCATTTTTCTTTACTTGCCCCCAAGCCATAGGATGCAGTCACTATGAAAGGCCCAACCCAATTAGGTTCAAACTTTCCTTTGATGATGTCAGTAGATTGTGCATTCTTGGGGTTTGCCTTTAAAACCAGATCTCCCACTTCGAAGTGTCACCCTTTGACTTTCTTATTATAAGAGCGACAGAGACGGTTTTGATATGCTTGCAAATGTGTCAGGGCTATCTGACGTTTCTCATCTAACATCTCAAGTTGATGCAATCAAGAGACTATGTGTGTCTCATCATCAATCAGATGTTGCAAGGAAACATGCAAAGAAGGAATATCCACTTCCAAGGGTAAAATGGCTTCCGCAGCATACACCAAGGAATAAGGTGTTGCTCCAATAGGGGTGCAGATAGAAGTGTGATAAGCCCATAGTGCTAGATTCAACTATATATGCCAATCTTGACTAGCGTCATTGACAACCTTTTTCAAGATCTGGATAATGGTTTTATTTGATGCTTTGGCTTGACCATTACCTTGCGGATAGTATGGACTGGAGAAACGGTGTTGGATATGAAACTTTTCACAGAGTTCCTTGACATATTTATTCTTGAAGGGACGACCATTATCTGTGACTATGGCAAGGGGGACCCCATATCTGCATATGATATAGTTCAATAGGAATTTTGAAATTTGCACACCAGTGATATAGGTCATGGGGATAGCCTCGATCCACTTTGTAAAATACTTTGTGGCTGTAATGATGAACTTGTGTCCATTTACAGATTGCGGGTGAATCTTGCCAATAAGATCCAATCCCCATTGAGAAAAGGGCCACGAAGATATGACAGAATGAAGCACTTGGGCTGGTGCATGAACGTAGTTTCCATGGATCTGGCATTTGTAGCACTTCTTAACAAAATCATGAACATCTTTTTCCAGAGTGGGCCAATAATACCCAACATGAATCAACTTTTTAGCTAAGCTCAGACCATTGAAATGGCCCCAACATATACCATCGTGAACCTCATGTAAAGCCATTTGTGCTTCATCAGAATCCAAACACCTGAGGAGGGTATGGTCAAAGGAATGACGGTAAAGGGTGTCGGCAATGATGACATATTTGGCTGTCTGTTGGATGAAGGCTCGGCATTGGTTAGCGGAAAGGTTAGGTGGTAAGGTTTGGGATTTCAAATATTGATATACGTCATTGTACCACGGGGAGTTGGGACCAACAAGAATGCACATCACATCTGCTATCAGAATGTCAAAAGAAGGAACAAGCAACTATTCGACCAAAAATTCACATTTGTCCATATTGTGGGGCATATTTAACATGGAAGCGATCGTAGCCATCGCATCTGCCGACTTGTTTTGCATTCTTGGAACTTGACTGAAATGGATAGCCATGAATTTTGTCTTGAAGAAATCTACCATGTGCTTGTAGGGAATAAGCTTTTCATCTTTTGTTTCGTAGTCATCATTCACTTGTCAGATGACTAACTAAGAATCTCCATAGACTTGCAAATGTGTTATATTCCAGTGGACCGCTACTCGAAGTCCTGTGACCAGTGCTTCATACTCTGCAATGTTATTGGTACAATGAAAAGTCATTCTATAGGACTTGGGAATAGCATCACGTTGAGGGGTGACAAACAATATGCCTACTCTAGATCCAAACTTGGTATGGGACCCATCAAAGTATAACTTCCATTCATTAGAAGATGTAAGGGCAAAGACTGATTCATCCGAAAAATTTGTCAACATGGGATGATCATCATAAATAGGAGCCTCTACAAGTTGATCTGCTATGACTTGTCCTTTTATTGCCTTTCACTCCATATACTCAATATCAAATTCACTGAGGATCATAACCCACTTTGCTAGGCGACCCGTCAAAGTTGCTCTGCTAAGCAAATATTTCAAGGGATCAATTTTTGCATCTAGAAATGTTTGGTGATTTAACATATAGTGTCAGAGTTTCTGTGTTGCAAAGACAACTGCTAAGCATGCCTGTTCAATAGTTGAATAATTCAGCTCATAGCCTACTAGTGTTCGGCTGATATAATAAATAGCCCACTCTTTACCGTTCTCATCCTGCTGGGCCAAGAGAACTCCTAGTGTTGTTTCAGTTGCATAAATATACAATACAAATGGCTTTCCTTCGATAGGAGGCATTAGAATAGGCGACGACAATAAATAGTCCTTGAGAGCTTGAAATGCTGATTGGCATTGCTCAGTCCATTTAAAAGCAACTCCTTTATGCAACAGATGCTGGAATGGATGACATTTTTCTTCCAATTGAGCTATGAAGCGACAGATTGACTGTAGCTTTCCTTCCAGACTTCTTAATTGTCGGAGGTTGGAAGGAGGAGGCATATCCATTATTGCTTTAACCTTGGCAGGGTCGACTTCAATGCCTCTGTGAGAAACAATGTACCCTAGTAATTTGTCAGCGGTGACACTAGAGACACACTTCTTTGGATTGAGCCTGAGCTTGTAGGTCACCATTCCGTCAAAGATTGGGCCCAGGATGGCTAGATGACTATCTCTAGTGATAGATTTGCATAATAAATCATCAACATAGTCCTCCATAAAAGTATGCATGAAATCATGGAAAATTGTTGTCATTGCTCTTTGATATGTTGTGCCAGCATTTTTAAGACCAAAGGGCATCACATTCCAACAATAGGTACCCCAAGCATAGGTGAATGCAGTCTTATGTTGATCTTCAGGAGCAATGTGAATTTGGTTATAGCCGGAGAAACCATCCATCAATGAGAGCATCTCATATCTAGCAGTCATGTCAACTATGATGTCGATATTTGGTAGTGGAAAATAATCTTTAGGGCATGCTTTATTAAGATCCCTAAAATCCATACAGATTCTGATGCCCCTAGTTACCTTGCTAACTCGTACTAAATTTGAAATCCAGTTTGCATAATCAATGGGTTCGATAAAGCCCACATCTAGTAATTTCTTCAGTTCCACCTTGACCAAAAGAGCCACCTGGGGATGCATCTTTCTGAGTTTCTATTTGACAGGCTTGGCATCTGCTTTTAATGGCAAGTGATGAAGGACTAATTCTAGATCAAGGCTAGGCATATTTGCATAGGACCACGCAAAGCTAATCTTCTTCTCAAGAAAGAAATTGACAAAATCTATCTTTTCCTGTTTTGATAGAGAAGCAGCAAAATGAATGACCTTAGGGTTGTCAGGTGTACCCAAATTTATCTCTTCGGTCATTTCCACAAGCAATGTTGATCTATCCTGACTTGATAGGGGTATGTCCACTCTTCCACCTTTGGGCACCTCAGAGAGGTTTTCACCCACAGGTATGTCTTTTATTTTTACTTTTGTATGATCAGAGAGTGCCTTACGATTTTCACTCAAAGACCTATTCTTTTGACTTTGTATTTTTTCTTTTCTTTTTTCATTTTGATGACTGGAAGATGGAGTTGACTCCCCAAAATATGCTGTGGAATCCAAATCAATAGCAAATCCTGCCTTATGATCACCCTATGGTATGCCTTCCCGTAGTCCAAGGAATTTTGCAATTAATTCATCATTTTGAAAATAATCCAATGTGAGTGGTTCTTGTTGGTCATGTTGGATAAGCTGGGGATATACGAGGGGCATGTCATCATCGGTTTTAAGGAGAGAGAGAGCCGATATGGTAAAGATGTAAACATTTGTGGTATCACTATCTGAACTGCTTGAATCCAATTTGGAGCTTGGGTCCTAGAATGACTCTATCCAAGCATTAGGACATGTCTTTGGAGGGGGAGTTATTTCATGTTTGTCTTCCATGGGCAAATCATCAGGGTCAAGGAAAACATTGTCAAGGGCATAGGAGCTAGAAGAAAAAGAACTCCACTCCCATTCATTGGAATCAGTTTTGGGTCAGGTATCCTCAGGTGTTGTTTCATCATCAGAGTCACGACCCTTTCTACACATGGTCACTTTGGTAGATGAGGGTCCAATTCACAATGGTACAAAACCTAACCCTAAAGTTCGAGGGCGCATCTTGGGTATAATAGGTTCTAGCCCTCCTTTCTTGTCAGGACCTAAGCCACTGCAGCCGTCATATCCTTTCTTCTGTAGTATAGTAAATCCTTTGCTGTATCGCTCCACCGACAACCTGACAGGTGGGGTCTCAATTGGATCCTTATAAAGCCAATCTATGACATCATCATCTAAAGTTTCTTTGTCAAGTTCACCCCATCTTGTAAATGTAGTGGGGGGCTGATACTGAATGACCATTTTAGGTTCCTTTTGCAACAAATGTGGCTTGCCATGTGATTTCGGAGATATCGGTAAATTCCCAATAAGGAATGTTTGAGCCATTGAATACTCTCCACATCCTTGGTCTTGTATTTTCAATTTTCCTTTGACAGCATCCAACAATTCATTAGGATCCACATAACTATGTGATTTGGCCTCTCTATTGACTGGGACTTGCTATTGTGGAGAATCCTTTAGGGCAGCATAAAATTGAAATGGATTAGGATCTCCTAGAATTGTTATCTCAGTTCCATTGTAAGGATATTTTAAACATTGATGATAAGTGGATGGAACTGCTTTCATTGCGTGGATCCATGGACGGCCAAGAATCATATTGTAAGGGAGATCAAGGTCTAGGACCTGCAGGAAAGTGTTTTCTGTCACTGGACTGACTCTGATAGGAAATGTAATTATCCCTTTAGATGGGTGCTCAGCATCATCATATGCTTTGATTGTTATTCTTCTAGAAGAATCAATATCCTTTTCTATATAACCAAGACCAATGACCACTCTCAAGGTACAGATGTTAAGACCAGCTCTGCCATCTATCAAGACTCATCTGATTTTGCAACTATGGACAAAGACTTCAAGATGTAAAGGATCATTATGAGGGAGCTTATCAGGTGAAATATCATTATCAAAAAATGCAACGTGTTGGGAAACATCTAGATGTCCTATTCGGGCTTGAAACTGGTCAACATCAATGTCTGTCAGGATAGTAGACTCAATTAAAGCTTTATCTAAGACTGTACAATGCATGGGGGACATTTTCAACAACTCAAGGATCGATATTTGTGCAGGTGTCTTTCCCAGATGATCCAGGAGATTATATTGACTTGCAGGAGTTGGTTTGGGAGGAACTACAAGAGCTCCTTTTAGGACTATTTTGGATCGACGAGTGGTGACCACACAAGAAGGATCTTGTTCCTTATTCTTATGGTGGAAACATACTCATTTGATGCTCAGAAACAATTGATGACATTGTTATAACCAGTATTTGCATAATTTGTTGTTTGGGTAGAGTTTGAAGAAGATGCTTTACCCTTGTCGTGATGAAGCAAAGGAGTTTTGAAAATTGTATGATCAATGTTAGAGGTCGCATTGGGTGGATCTACCTCAATTACTCCTTTCTCTAACAAGTCTTGAATCATATGTTTCAATTGAAAACATGATGCAGTTTTATGCCCTTTTGACTGATGGTATTCACAATAGGCATTATCATTCCACCAATGTGGCTTTACCAATGGTTCTGCCTTGATATCTGGTAACTTGATAAATTTTGCTTGTATTAATTGTTTCATTACTGATTCAATAGGCTCTCCCAATGGTGTAAATTGTCGAGGAGGCCCATCCCTTGATCGGAAAGGTTTGTGCTGCTAGTTTTGTTGCTGGCCTTATTGTTGATTATATTGTTGATATGGTGGCTGTTGAGTAACATTGCTCGCTGGTGTTTGATTTTGTTCCATAGTTGACATATTAGGAGCACTCAATTTCTTTATTGTGAATGGGGGTTGATTTGCATTCATCGCTCTTGCATCAACAACTCCATCATTAGTGACATTCTTGTTCTTGTACCAAAATCTATTTCGGTCCCCGGAGTTGTTTGTGTTGTCACTGTCTTTGTTGAGCTTAATGATTCCTTTAGCTACAAGAGTAGTTTCAATGTTCATCCCTTTCTTAATGAGTTTCTCAATAGTACTGGGACGTTTCAATTTGAGTTCATACATCATTTCTGGGACCAAATTTTGGATAAACAAGTTCACTTGTTGTTCTTCAGGTATATCTAGGGAAGAACGACTATACAAGCTTCACCATCGTTGCAAGAAAGTCACTAATGGTTCACCTTGCTTTTGCTTGTGTTGCATAAATCTGACATAGTCATGTCACTATTGATGTTGAATGCAAAGTGAGATATAAAATTTTGAGCCAGTTCTGACCAAGTCTTTATGTTTCCTAGCAGATGCGAATACCAATCCATGGCTTGTCTCGTGAGACTTCGTGCAAATAAGCGCATTAAATATGTTTCCTCATAACTCACATTAGTACATGCTGCGAAAAATGCTCGAATGTGATCTTTTGGATTGCCATTCCCTTTGTATTTTTCAAAATTAGGTGCCTCAAAATGTTTAGGGAAGGGAGGCATGTATAAGCTCTTGTCAAATGGATTAGGACATAAATCTTGATCTGTGTACAACTTCTTTGTTCCTTTGGTTTCTAATGCTTCAACTTGTCGTTGCAACTTCTCAAGCTATTGTGCAATTGTATCAGATTTTGGAGGTCCATCATTAATCTTGATGGGTACTCTTTGTCGATACATCATGTTTCTGATTAGTTGTTGATACTCTGAAATTGCCATCTTTGGTGTCTTTGGCATATAATGTTCTTGGTAGACCTCTTGTTGTTGTGGTTGTGCCATGCCTTGATATTGACCTTGTTGTGGTTGAATTATCATTTGTATTCTAGGTTGATATTGTGATTGAGGGTGTTGTTGATATTGCACAGACATCAATTACAGTTGTGAAGTATGATAGCTTGTTTGTCTTGGCACATAGTGGGGCACATGTTGTTGTTGATGCTGCCGAATCAGAATTTGCTGACTTTGTGCCAATTGTTGTCACGGTGTAAATCCCATCATTTGCAAAAAACTTTGTTTGGGTGGTTTTTGTTGTTTCTCCTTAAGATGGGGTATGACACTTGCATTAAATTTCTATGTTGTTTGTCCAATTCATTGTGGTGGTTGCAAGTTTGCATTAACTTGTAGTGGTGCAGAGGGCACAACAACTTGTTGTCAAATGCGATATTATTGTTGTTGTACATTGTTTGTTTGCACATTCGATTGTACCTTTTGTGTGTTACTCAAATGTTGCAACATTTGTTGTTGGTGCAAACCACTATCTATAGCTCTTTGTGTCACCATTATCGAAGGATCTATCACAATAGTCTGCATAACAGGTACTTGAGTGTTTGGCAAGTATATTGAACTTAGCGGAACATAAGAACTTTGTTGCATTGTGGAATTGTTTTGGACATTGGTGAGATCAGGCATTCCAGTCATGAAGCTTTCTTGCATCTTACATTTTGATCCAATTTTATGCATATGAGGAACCACTTCTTGTTGAGGGACAACTGTCAATATTTGTATGGTCCTCATTTGATCTTGTGTTACAGGTGTTGTGTTAAATAATGGATTATTTATTGTCCCAAATGGTGAATTTTGAGGAATAGTCACTGTCAATGCCTTTGAAGCACATTTACTCATCAAGGTAGGTTGAGTCTCTTGTTGTACATGTTCTTCATTTGGATGTGGAGAGAAACTTAACAGCTCACCAACTTGTTGTTTTTGCACATTGATTTGCTCACTTGAGGAGGTTACATTACTCATCATGTCAAGATATTTCTGTGGGAACATCTTTAAGACCTTGTTTAAGAATTTATCCATCTTTTTTGTCAATTTTGGATCTTGAAGGAACATATCAACATCATCGGAAACATCAAAATCTGATGAAGAATCTAATAAAATATTTGGATTTGTTTCTTGTTGAATGCCTTGATCTGAACCAAATCCTTGTGAAAGAGTTTTTTCCTCATGTAATGTTCGAATTTCATGTTGTAGGTTTGGTTGATTCCAATTGAAAGGTGCATTTCCTCTTGGTGTTGGTGGAACACTCCCATGTCCTGGTTTCATGGGTACAAATACTGGTTCATATAATGGAGGTGGTCCAAGTTGAACCATTCCATATGGTGGTAATGATGTGTTTGATGAACCTTTAGTTTGTACTATTTGACTAGTTCAAAATTGTGAATTTGATATGTTGTCAATGGGTTGATATGTTGGTTCGCCCATCTTTTTAGATTTTGACCTTGTTTCAACAGGCATGTCGCTTATGCAAATGCAATATTTTTGGAATTTTTCAAGGATAATATATGATATGCAACTAAATGCAAACTAAATAGATGAAAATGCAATCTATGTTTTTGGTTGTTTTTGAAGATTTTGACAAACTTTTGAAATGCAAATCTAAAAAGAGACCCTGAGGAAATTGAAATGATGTCTAGACCTCAAAGGACAAAAGGACCAAGTGAAAAAAGGACAAAATGACAATGTCTCCCCTATATGCTTGGATACGAAGCTAGGTTTGACCAAATGACAATAATGACATAAAGAGAAAAGGTTTGATAAGGTCTAGACTTCCTAACAATGACTTAGGGTTTATCAAAGATTTTGATTACCCAAGTATGACAAAACCTAGTTCTGGCACTATATGCAAAGGGACAATTACTATGCAAATGACCCTAATATGATATGATAATGACCTAAGCTTGATGAAGAGACCTAGGGTATGCAAATGCAAATGTATGACAATGGTATTACTCTAATACAATAATACACATGCAAATGGATGACCCTTATTGATATGCAAAGGAGTATGACCTAGGTGAAACCTAACCTTGGTACTTGACAATGAACTTTGCAAAATGCAAACCTAGGATGACCCTAAATCTAAGTGACATGAATGTTGAGACAAGATTTTGAACAATGTTTGACAACCATGTTTGAAGGTGTTTTGAACTTTGTTGGATGAAATGTTCTTGTGTTTAACCTTGTTTTGAATCAATTTGTCTTGTTTTTGAAATGAGATGCAATTCAAATTTTGACAAGCAAAGAAGACAAGATATTTCAACTTAGACTCAAGACAATCATGCTCATTCACACATTTATTATGGTAGGCAAGGACATTAGGTATTTGAGAGGTAGACTCGTTATGGGATTCAAGGAGAATACATAGATGCTTGACCCCATGGGCTCCCCTCCACGACACTCACTTCTCAGGGCAGCCAAGCATCAGTCCCCATGGAAATCTCCCCATGGTGAAATTAGTATCTCTTCCAAGTATCCGAACTTGTCCTTCTCAAGCAACTAGAAGGATTTTTGGCCTCTAAATACAAGGTGTTTAGTAAGGATTTCTATTAAGCGTTACTCCTTGATGCCACACAAGTGTGATTGAGACATTAAACCCACCAAGATACCAAACAAATGTAGTCGCGCAAGCATGATTTAGACCATGAGGTCCTACTTAGATGTTGATATGAGAAAGAGTTCAAGTGTCATCACTTCCCAAGTAACTACAGTTCCCACGTAACCCTTCCTTCAAAGCTTTTGCTCATTAGGTATTTATTTATAGTGAGTTAGAATGCCAAGGTATTCTAGCTATAATCACTTTGGGTCATTCCCTTCTCACAATCGTCACTTGCTTGCAAAAGCAAATGGTCAGGAAGGCGGGCCCTCTAAAGGTAACACAATCAAGACAATGAGAATGGTATTGAAGATCTGGATTTCTGATCACCCTAAGAAGGATGAGAGCATACTCTCCTACTCCAATGTCAAACTCAACAATCAAAGAAAACATACATTCATTCCAACCTATTTAGAAATCATACTAGGCACCTAAATCTGAATTTCAAACACAAAGTTTAGTTGTAATCCAAGGCAACCTGCAAAACCACCAAGTTAGAAGTTTGATATGTTTGATCTTTGACTATCAAACTTGCATAAAACTCGTTAGTAGTTTCATCTTTGTCTTTGCCATGTGTAATGCCAAGATGCTTAGTACCATAAAACCAAAAAGCAGAAATACAATGCAAAACAAATCAATTTGCAAGTAAGAAAAACTGCTTTTTTACCTCTGTTTCTGGCCTTACACAGGCGCAAAAGTCCTGACACAGGCATAGAATGATGCAACATAGGCACAAATCCCTTTGAAATAGGCCCAAAAGTCTTTGACACAGGCACAGAATGCTTGACACAGGCGCAGAAGTGCCCAGAAAGGCCTGCATTACCCTATTTCTTGGGTTTTTCACCTGCAAATCAACTCAAAAGAACTCAAAAGCATGGTTAGGGGGTTAGTTCACATCGGGTTCACCAATTAATGTAGATAGGAATCTGGAAATCATCAAAGAAAATCAATATTAATCTAGATCAATCACAAAAGCTCAAATGCAATGATCAATCCTAAAAACATTCAATAAAGACATGAAAACAAGACATCGATTCAATATTGAAAACTAAGCAAACCAAATGCAGACTTGGATGTCTCCTTCATGTGGCTCCATTGTCCTTCTTTCTCCTTCAAATAGATTTGTTTGTGGCTCTCACCTACTAGTACATAAGCATGATGTGAAAGAAAATAGACAAGATTGTAGTGCATGAATACTCGAAGCGTGATTGATTCGACCAGGTAGTAGTCTTGATTGAAGAAATTCATCCAATTTATAGATAAATTGGAGAAAAGACAAGATTAGCATGAAATTGATATTAGAGGAAATTGATTTCAAAAATGGCACAATTGAGTGGAAAGAAGAAGGTTATGACACCTTCTATGTCATGAATTATGACATATTGCCAATGCAAAGGTTAGAGAACTAAAAGCTTATGACATCTTGCTATGCCAAAAGTATGACGCATGAGAAATTCATGCTTCCACCGAAGCACAAAAATAGGGAGAATGAGAGAAAAATTAATTAGGTGGAAATTGAAATTAAGAAATTAGAAAATGAGGAAATTAGGAATTAGGAAAATTAGAAAATGAGGAAATTAGGAAATTGGGAAAATTAGAAAATGAGGAAATTAGGAATTAAGAAAATTAGAAAATGAGGAAATTAGGAATTAGGAAAATTAGAAAATGAGGAAATTAGGAATTAGGAAAATTAGAAAATGAGGAAATTAGGAAATTGATGCAAATTAGGTAAATTAATTAATAATTTCTCATTCATTAATTAATTTACAAAAATAGGAGGAATTAATTAGCCAATTAAATAAACATTTAATTGTGACAAGAAGACTTAGGATAAATAAATAAATCATTTATCCTAAAGAGAAAATGGAGAGAAAATGACAAACAAGGTTAAATGAATAAATCATAAAACCCTAGAAGATAAATTAGAAATGCAAGGATGACAATTAGGTCTTGATGTAAGATTGATTTGATGTCAATTCGATCATGATTTTGAATTGATAAATGATTCATACTGATAAGTGATTTGATTGACAAATGTGCCAATTGACGAGGAACAATGACTAATTGATCCAAATTGACATGATTGAGAAGGATGACGATCGATGACAAATTGATCGCAAAATGACAAGAATGAAAATGATAACGATTGATGACAAATCGATCACAAAATGACAAGATTGATAAGAGGACAACGATCGATGACAAATCGATCACAAAACGACAAGATTGATAAGAGGACAAAACCCTAATTAGGATTGATGATGTCCAAAATGATGACAAATGAGCTTGCACATTGATACGACAGGATAAGATTGACCAAAATCATGACAGAAGATTGTTGTTGACAAGACCAAATTCGAAAGCAAGACAATTGAAGAATGCAGAAGAAGGACTCAATGCTCGCAAATGATAAAGACCAAATGTGTGACATAGGAGAAATGTTAATGCAACACAAAAACCCTAAAATAAGGCAATGTGTAAATGTTAAAGTACGATTCCGCAAGCGTTGACCATTTTTAGGTGTCTACAATGATAATCCAATATAATGTACTGCTACAAAATAACATCTTCTATGCTAGGTTCAGTATCAGTTTAAGCTCATACAATAACCATAAACCTGTTACTACTTACTAACGTTGCCATTAGTCTTATGTTCAAAGTTATTTTATTCTAGTCGGATACTTCTACCGAATCTTTTAGTCGGTTAGCATAGTGCAGTCGGTTATAGAATAAAGTAGTCTCAGAGCATAGTATACACTGAACACTCTACTGAGTAACACTCTATGTCTACCAAGCAGAAAGAATGATATACCGAGTGAACAAACATCGAGTGAAATGTGTTACTAGATTTACTGAACCTGGACATATATGGGAAACGTGTTACAAAGATCGAAGAACAAGTAACAGTTATCACATTGGAAATAGCACTTAAAGTTTGTGTATGATTTTGAGGTCATCTAACCAATGAAATATTTTGCATGGTTATTCATTCAAGAAATCATGTTTGTAAGATCAAAGCATGGACTAGATCACCAACATAAGAGATCTATTTATACATCATGAATTCAGGATTAGATATATGTGCAAGTATATATGTCCATGTGTGCGTGAAGCAAGACATATATAAAAAAAAGAAAAATCATGAGATATCACAGTGTGTTATGATTGTTATAGTTGACAGAGAAACACAAAGGTCACCAAGAAGGATTTTAGAGAACAGTCAAGGAACGGAGTAAACAGAAGGGTTTACCGAGTTAATATATGGATTACCGAGGTATTCTATAAGCAAGGTATTGTATACACCTAAAATGGGCTATGAGCAATTAAATAAATGTTTTATATTTATTTAATAATTATTCATCTATTAAATAGTTAATTCGAAAAGATTAATTTATTTAATTCATTTTCATGTCTTTCTATTAATTAATATTTTATTAATTAATTCATCTATCCTATTCTTCTAATTAATTAAATATCTAATATTTAATTATTCCTCTAACCAAGTTAATTAAATATGTAATATTTAATTATCTCCTCCAAACAATTAAATATCCAATATTTAATGGTTATTCTCCTATCCTATAGTCTCAAAGATTAAATAATTCCTAAATTATTTAATCCCATATCCAACTCACCCTCCATCTCCACTTCATCTTCCCTTTGCCAACTCATCCAACATGTGGCTGAGCAAATTAATATTTCTTAAATATCAATTCATGATTTATCCTCAACTTCCAAATTTAATGAAATTGTGTACGTACACACATTTCATAACCATTTCCTATATTCTCTCCAACATCCCTACATCTTGGGAAGGACTTGAGTCCACTTGTCCTACCATGCCTAAATTTCCTCCAACCATCCCTAGATTCTCTCAGTCAACAACCCAGTCAAGGTAAGATGAGTGACACTTGTCTTCTCCTTCCCCCTTTCTCTCAACCTTCACCTTTGCTCACAACCATCCAAATCTGCAGATCTGATCATGACCATTGATCTGAGGCACATCATCTTATCCTCTCAAGGTCTTTAATATCAAGAGCTTCAGTTGAGAGGGAGTGTCTTCAAAAATAGTTTTCAATCAATCATATGCATTCATGAGTTTTTGAAGCAATTAGGAAATATCATTTTAGCAATATAATCATATAGCATAATCATGTAGCCTTGTATATCATACTATCAGTTAACTACAAGTTATCAGTCTATTCTTCATATGCCATCTTGGAGGCTAACAGTGCATTGTCTGAGAGCACACCATCTGCAACCAGGAACATTGGAGTTAGGACACAATGAGACATAAGCCATGAAGGTAAAATAGTGTTTTATTTAAATATCTATTTCATGCAATTTCATTGGTGGATTTTGGATATCCTGTATGTATTTCCATTGTATTTTGTGAAAATAACTCATTGTAGGTAATATCCTAAGGAGGGAATTCAAGCTCACACATTTTGGTGCCCACCGTGGGGCAGGACCTCGCATATACTTTTAAAAATCTCAAAAAAAACAAAATTAACATATTTGTAATGCAGATTCATGCATATGTCAATCTTGATAGCGCTTTTCCATTGTAGGTTAGTGCTTTTGCATTATAGGTTAGCGCATATGTCATGTATGTTAGCACTTTTGTTAGAAAATCAACGGTTTTGCATAATAGGTTAGCGCATATGTCATTTATGTTAGCGCTTTTGTAACGCAAGTTAGCACTTTTGTAACACAAGTTAGCGCTTTTGAATTGTAGGTTAGCGCATTTGACAAAAAGTTTGTAACCAATTTGAAATTAGGCTTGTGGAAGCCCACCTAAGGTTTTTCACTAACTTTTTACTATTCTGCAGATTTCTAATAGTTTCTTATAGGTTTGGAGAAGATAATTTAGGATTTAGTGATTTCTTTCCTAGCTTTTTCAAAGTTGGTTAAAAAGAACTTCATTTTCAAATTTAGTGTTCTAAAAAGTACCTCACTTATTTTAGGGCTCTAAAATATAATCACATTTGCAAGCTAAAAAGAACAACAAATCAAACATTTACTTTCTTGCAAAGTTAGGATTCATACTTCAAATTTTGGGCTCTAAAAATAACAACAATCTTTCATTTTCTTGCAAATGTAAAAAGCACAATCCATCTTATTTTTGCAAGTTAAAAAGAACAATCAACTTGTCCTCTTACAAAGCAAGTTACTTTTTTTTTTTTTTGCAATGGCTTTCATTTTGTTGACCAGGGTTTCCAATTCCTAGATTAAAAAATTCATTTGCTATGAAGGGATAAAATAAACACCATGATTGTTGGAGCAACATCTCCAAGTAGAGGATAGATCACATTGCTATGGAAGATTAAAAAGAATGCTTGTATTCTGTGTCTCGAAAGTGGTAGTTATATGCTCTCCCCTTAATTGGGTGATCAAAAAGCCAAACCCACTCTTTTACGCTTTCTTTACTTTCAAGCAATTAATCCTTTAGAGGGTCTGCCTTCCCGAGCTGCCTTGAGGGGGCCAGTGACAAGGGAATGACCTAAAGTGGAAACGGGCTAATACCGAGTCCTTTCGATCCACTAAAAATAAATCGTGTTTGTTACAAAAGTTCAAACAACATGTGCTAATAAGTTCATACCGACACTATGTTTCCCCATAAACCCTATGGAGCGTAACCTCTATAGGCTGGGAACCTTCTATATTTACAGAGCTGAAAGTGTCGCATGTATGGCGACATGACCAGAAGTCTTTACTAAAAACCACTTGTACTAGTTGCCAAAATCCTTCTAGTTGTTGGCGTAGGAGGTCGGACCTCTGAAGCGGCTCACACACATACAGTTCCTAGTAGAGATATAAAGTTTTCCATGAGGAGATTTCATGGAAACTGGTGCTTAGCTGCCCTGAAGAAGTGAGTGCTAAGGGTGGAGCTAGTGGGGTTAAGCATCTAAATATCCAGTTTGAATAGCGTAGCCTTAGGGGAAACTCCATGTGAGATTCAACAACTATTGTCTCAGCCTGCCATAGGGATTTGTACTTGCTTGTGCTTTTTATTTATTAAAGATTGTGTCTTCTATGTTAGTAACATGTTCCAAATGGTCAAAAATTGAAGAAAATTAACATCTACAAAAGATCAAAATCAACAAAATTTTGAAAAAGTGTGATCAAAAGGATAAAACAAAAAGAATTCTAACACTTGAAACACCAACTCAAAATCAAAGTATCAAAATGTCAAAATATCAAAATAAGTCTTGAGATAGGCTTATGTCTCATTACCATCACGCATTTTCAAAATAGCTTAAACAACTAGGTTGCTAATCCTATAGGTTATTCCCAAAAGGTTCTATAAACATCAACATTCAACAAGCCATTGACTCAACCATCTTAAGTGCAAAGAAAATCAACATATTTGTCAAGTCTCTCATCAGGATAATCAAATCCTCTATCATGAAACTTGATCAAATCTATACTAAGTTCCTAATCTTGGATATACCTTTCCTATTTTGAACTTAGGTTACATCAAAACCAAAATTGCACCAATATTGGAATCAAGCAAACTTGAAAACAATCAAATTCTTATATGACTTTTAAGTATCACCTTAAGAAAAGAAAACCGAGTTACAAAGCTACTCAGAAGAGAATAAGATTCTTATATATCAATCACAAGATCTTACTGAAACATAGGACATTCCTACACTGTTTTCATCACTACTTATGTGGCTGCAGTACAAAATTTGATGGTGTAACTCTAAAAAGATGTGCTTTTCAACAAAGAGACACTTTATCCCAATGAACAAACAATAGTTGTAAGATCAATAAAGCATATCTTCCTAAACCAATAATCACCTATTGACCTTGTCCTTGGGAATTTTTCGACAACTTTGATAAACACATGCCAGTTTGGACTAGAGCCCAATACGAATAGCTTACAAAATAACAACAAATGGAAGAAGAAGATACCACTTTTGGATTTACCACTATTGACGAAGAAGCTATCAATAGCATGATTAGAGATCTTGAACAAGATTTCAAATTTGATAGGCTAATGGAAAAATTATTGACAAAACAAAAAGAGAAGTATCAATTGATTTTGGCAAAATTTGGAGCTAAACTACCACAAGACTTTAATATAGAAAGCTTAAAATAAGATGCGGAAACAAGTAACACCCAAAACACAGATGAGAAAAACAATGAAGATATGAACAAAGGAAGTAGCGAAGAAACACGGAAAGAAAGGGATGACAAAAGAAAAGAACGTAATGATAAAAGAAGCAATGTGGATAATCCATTTTCAAACTTTACTCAACAAATATAAACTCTACAACAATAGATACAAGACATGCAAAATGGGACAAGTTCCAAGAAGTATTGATTAGAAGACATATGTCCATATCCCTTTGATAAAAAGCTAAATATGATACCATTTCCACAACATTGCGAGATTCCTAAATATGACAAATACGATGGAAGATCTGATCCTCAAGATCACATTAGGGAGTTTTGTACTATGAACATGGAATTTACTCACAATGAGACTTACCTTATGCATCTTTTTCCTAGGAGTTTAAATGGACAATCAATGGAGTGGTTTTCAAGATTACCATCCAGAATCAAATCCTTTGAAGAACTTGTGAATAGGTTTATTTCAAAATATTCCTACAATATAAGAAATGAAATAACAATGCTAGATCTTTGCAATGTTAAACAAAAGAATGGTGAATCCTTTATGATCTTTTTACAACGATGGAAATGCATGTTTAATAGGTATCCCCGAGATGTACCTGACCAAGAAAAAATGGACATATTCATTGATAATCTTATCAGTGAAATGAGTTATTGACTAAGGATGCAATGTCCTCCCTCTTTTGCCAAAATGATTGAAAATGGTCTGAAAATAGAGAATGCAATGGTAAAGAAAGGAGAACTAAAACTTTACAATAATTCATACAACAACAACAACAACAGTGATAAACCCAAGTTCTGGTTAAAGAATAGGAATGTCAGCAATGAAGGAAATGATGATAACAATACGACGAAACAACAACAACCAATTTTCAATCTATCAAGTCAAATCCCAAGCAACAACAATCTAGAAAACAATAAAACCAAGTCCTTTTTCTCTAATCCTCGGAGAAAATTTACAAATATTGGAGAATCTTTAGAATCAGCTCTAAAAACTTTGCTTGCTAACAAATTGACTATTTTACCAGAAGCAAGAATTTATGAACCACCTATTAAGCCAAATTGGTGGAATGACAATCATTTTTGCAATTATCATCGGAATAAAGGACACCTAAAAAATGATTGTCAAAGATTGAAACACATTATCCAAGATCTAATTGATAATGGAACCATCATAGTGGATAGCCATAAGACAAATGAATCACACTTGGCTTTTAAAACTCCACTTCCAAACTATGATAAAGGTGAATCATCCCAATTGGAAAATGACAAAGGAAAAGCCAAAGTAAATTACACTTATACATATGATGATGTAGTAGATGTGATCATTGTTAACGAAAATCAATCTTCAGAACCCATTAACGTTATCACAAGAAGCAAAGCAAAGGTTACCTTTCCAGGTATAGTAAAATACTCAACATCCACATCACAACAATACAATTTAGTAGAGAAATTACAACGAATACCAGCTCAAATATCAATTCTGGAACTTCTCAAGATTTCACCTATACATAAGGAAATTTTGGAGAAATCTTTAGTGGAAACAATGGTATCAAAAGATTTGGATATAGATCAATTCCAAAACATGGTAGGACATCTTATAGCTCCTCATTGCTTATCATTTTCTAAAAATGATGGCGCATCCTTACAACATCCTCATAATGCTCCATTACATGTTGAAGTCTCCATTAATAAAACTCGTGTCAAACATGTACTCATAGATGGAGGAGCTGGTTTAAACATTTGTGCATTAAGTTTGATAAAAGCTTTGGGGTATTCAGAGAATGCAGTGGACCTGAAAAACAAAATAACCATCAAGGCTTACGATGAAGCAGAATGTTCTTCTAAAGGAACTGTTGTGATACCAATAAGGATAGGACCTATGGAAAAGGATACATTGTGTCAAGTTTTAGACTTGAATCTCTCCCACAAAATTCTTCAGGGAAGACCCTGGATTCACAAGATGCAAGCAGTTCCTTCTACATACCATCAATGTGTAAAATTTCCTCATAAAAGAAAAGAAATCACTATAATTGCAGATTCCAGTCAATATTGCAATAATTTGAAGCCAACACAAGATACCACAGTTCCACATAATAGAGAATCAATATATCCTACCAAGGAAATTCAAGAAAAGTTATGGGAAACTTTTGAAGAAAAGCTCAAGTTAAATGATGAAGGAATGGGAAAGTATTCTTTGAATAATTTTCCACTTTCCCCTAAGTCATATGGAAAACCTATAGATATTCAGTCAGAGACATTAGGAAAATCAAAACATATGTTTAAAGGAACCTTTGTTATTGTTGGAACCCTTGAAGAAGAAAATGAAGACAAAGACATTCTTGGTTGGTTATACAAAGATGAAGATAAAACTATAGCAATAGTAGCAGAAGTTAATATTCCCATAAAACAATATGGCAAAGGATATGAAATCATGCAAAAGATGGGATATGAAGGAAAAGGACCAATTGGTAAGCAACATCAAGGAATTTCATAACCTATTTGTCCACATTCGCAATCCACAAAAGATAAATCTGGTTTAGGATACCTAAAATCTAATCAAAAGCAACACAATACTCAACAACAAAAATTGAGAAAGAAATCAATCTCTAAAGGAGACAATTGGTAAGAAAAGCTACATCAAGCGGCCGAAACAGTAACCAGAAAACAAAAGAAGCAAGAAGAACATGAAAAGAAAGAAGAGGAGACTACCATCAAAGAGGAAGAAAAATCTTGTCAGCAAGTCCTAGAAATAAAAACAAAAGAAAAATCTGAACAAGAGATTCTAGAATCAGTAAAAATAGAGATGAAAAAATTCAGAGAACTTTTTGCACCATATGACATTCTAGTATGGTATGGTGGAGTAATCTCAGATCAAGATTCAGAAACAGATTCCAATGAGTATGAATGGGGACTAGATGCCTTATCTACTACATCAAGTAACGAACATAATGAAGATCAAGAAGCCATTACAAAAGAAGACTTGCCTATTACTAAACAAAAGATAAAATTAGAAAAGAGACAAGAGAAACTCAGAATTCAGAGAAAAGAGGCGTATGAAAAGAGAAAAGAGAATGACAAAAATAGTGACACAATGCCACAAGAAGTACAAACAAAGATCAGATATGCAAGAACCATAGAAGGAATAAGAGATAGTCAAGTTGGATTAACTATTAGTCCAGAAGAAGCTGAGTTTGAAAGGAGACAAAATATGTTAAAAGAATCCTCTTTATCATGCACACAAGTCTTTCAACTCCAAACTGCAAATAAAGTCAATCAAGTAGAAATTTGCAAAGACGTGTGTGTGGATATAATTCATTCATTTAAAGGACAAATGTCAATTGAAGAACCACTTGAGTGTGAACTACAAAATGCTAATATCAATCTTGTTAAGACTAAATCGGAAAATCTTGAGAAAGACAATTCTCAAAAACATTCAATTTATGACAATACCTATTCTATGCTAAATTATGATCATTATGTCATGAACATTGAAACACCTAATGATGACAGTGATTATGATTTACCTCTTCTTCATCCTGAACTAATTGATTGGGATAATTTAGATAACCCCAAACTAAATGTCTTTTCCAATGATCATGACTTAGTTGTGTACCTTAACGCTATTGAACCCATCCCATCTAAGATATCTTCCACTACAAAATCAGGTGATATTTCTCGTAGTTGGGAAAATGCCAAATTTTTCAATCGCAAAAGTGAAATAAAACAAGGAAAGAGACCTATTATTGAAAACCATTTCATGGCAACATCAGATCAATCAAAAGAGAAAATAAAGGGCATATCTAATGATGAAAACCTCCTTGAGGCGCTAGAAGATGGAAAGTTTGACATTTTTCCTGCATATTTTCAAGAGAGATCTGCTATCCTGATAGAACCAATAGAAGCAGTAAACATTGATACATCAAAGGATCCTAAAATACTTCATTTTTCTGCCTCATTATCAGAAAGAGAGAGAAAAGAATACATGGAATTCTTTAAGAAGAGACAAATAAATTTTGCTTGGTCTTATGCAGATATGCCAGGACTAAACCTAGATCTTATCATGCATCATCTTAATGTGGATTCAAAAGAAAAACTTGTTAAACAAAAGTTAAGAAAGATGCACCCACATATTGCTCTCCTTGTAAAAACTGAGCTCAAGAAATTATTAGAAGTGGGTTTCATAAGACCAGTGGCTTATCCAGAATGGGTTTCAAGTATTGTACTAGTATCAAAACCAGATAAAAGCATAAGAGTTTGCACAAATTTTAGAGATCTGAATAAAGCATGTCCAAAAGATGATTTCCCGCTACCAAACATTGATATCATAGTAGACTTATCCATAGGACATGAGATGTTTTCATTAATGGATGGCTTCTCAGGATATAATCAAATAAGAATCACACCTGAAGATCAAGAGAAGACAGTTTTCACCTATGCATGGGGAACATACTACTGGAATGTTATGCCATTTGGGCTTAAGAATGCAGGAGTGACTTATCAAAGGGCTATGATGACAATTTTCCATGACATGATGCATATATTTATGGAAGATTATGTTGATGACATACTTGCAAAATCTCACACAAGAAAAGAACATTTGAACATTTTAAGCAAGATTTTTGACAGGCTGTAAAGATATCAATTGAGATTAAATCCAAAGAAATGTACATTCGGGGTAACCTCTGGAAAGCTCCTTGGGTACATTATATCAGCTCATGGCATTGAAGTCGATCCTGGAAAAGTTAAAGCTATCATGGAGATGGAATCACCTAAGAACATAAGTCAATTGCGATCTTTACAAGGAAGGTTGCAATCAATCATGAGATTTGTGTCCCAATTGGCTAATAGATGTCTTCCCTTTACCCATCTTCTACATAAAAATGTTCCATTCAAATGGGATCTAACATGTGAAGAAGCTTTCGTGCAAATAAAAGAATATCTTTTGAGTCCTCTAGTACTAATATCACCAACCAAAGGGAAACCCTTGTTACTCTATGTCTTAGCAACAAATGTATCATTAGGCACTCTCCTAGCTCAGCATGATGATGGAGGAAAAGAAAGAGCAGTTTATTATATCAGCAGAACACTTGCTAGATATGAGTTAAATTATTCATCAATTGAAAAGATATGTCTAGCAGTTATATTTGCAACTCATAAGTTACGTTATATGTTGATTCATTCTGTAAAACTAATAGCAAAGATAGATCCTCTCAAATATTTATTGAGTAAGTCAACATTAATAGGGAGACTAGCCAAATGGGTTATGATACTAAGTGAATTCGACATAGAATATGTTGACCAAAAAGCCATCAAGGGACAAAACATTGCTGATGAATTGGCAGATGCACCTTTACAAAATGACATTCCTTTGCACATTGAATTTCCTGATGTAGATATCTTGACAGTAAGTACAAACTTTTGGGAATTGTACTTTGATGGTTCTTATACTCAATATGGATCAGGTGCAGGAATATTTTTTATCACACTTCAAGGACATACAATTCCAAAATCATATAGACTGCGATTTCCATGCACCAATAATACTGCAGAGTATGAAGCATTGGTTATAGGGCTCAAAATGGCCATTGAATGGAATGTCAAAGAACTACATGTCTATGGTGATTCACAACATATCATTTATCAAATAAATGATGAATATCAAACAAAGGATGATAAGCCTATGCCATACAAACAACTAGTGGAGGAATTTAAAGGACATTTTAAAGGAATAACATTGACCCAAATTCCCAAAAATGAGAATAAAGTAGCAGATGCAATGGCTACAATAGCATCTCTCTTGCAAAATAAAGAGAATCAACAACATTACAAATTTCTTGTGGAAGATATCTTAACCCCTACCATTCAATCCCAGCATACCTATCGAATTTGCCATATATCAGGAACCAGTCAATCCTTACACGGTCAAACCTACCAATATTTGAAAGATCATATCCTTCCTTTGAAATTATCTCGTAATCAATGAAGAAAATTTATCCATTAGTCCTCTCGCTATATCATTATTGCTGATATCCTATATAGGCATGGTCTAGATGGTACATTATTGAGATGTCTGGAAAAAGATGAATCTAAGAGAGTTCTTAATGACATTCATGCAGGTATTTGTGGTACACACTCAAGTGGTTTAACATTAGCTAAGAAACTTATTCGTATGGGTTACTTTTGGCATACTATGGAAAGAGACTCATTCACCTATGCTAGAAAGTGTAAACAATGTCAAATTCATGGAAATCTAATTCATGGACCAGCACAAGAGTTATATCCTATGATAGGATCATGGCCATTTTCATAGTGGGGCCTGGATTTGGTAGGAAAGATCAATCCCTCATCTTCCAATGGACATAAGTTTATTTTGGTTGCTACTGAATATTTTACTAAGTGGATTGAAGCAGTGCCTTTAACAACAGTGACAGGAAAACAAATATCATCATTCATCTTGAATTACATAATTTGTCGCTATGGAATCCCTATGACCATTATCACTAATAATGGAAGACCATTCAAAAATCAAGATGTAAAAGAGCTATGTGAAAAATTTCATATCCAACATAGGTTCTCTACTCCCTATTATCCACAAGGTAATGGTCAAGCTGAGGCATCAAATAACTATTTTAAAAATCTTGAAGAAAACAGTCAATGAAGCTAGAAAAGATTGGCACGTTCAGCTAAATCCTGCTCTTTGGGCATATCGAACTAGTGTCCGCACTCCAATAGGGGCAACTCCATATTGTTTGGTCTATGGATCAGAAGCTAGATTACCTATAGAAGTAGAGATTCCTTCTCTACAAGTATCCTTGCATGGTCTTATACTAGAAGAAGAACAAAGAGTCTCTCGACTCTAGGAACTAGAACTGATTCAGGAGCGTCACCAAAATGCAATAGATCATTTAAAGGTATATCAACAAAGAATGGCAAGAAGATATAACCATAAAGTCAATCAACGTATTTTCCAGATTGGAGACATAGTTCTAAGGGAAAGTCCAAGAAATCAGCAAGTTTGGGAAAAGAAGGGCAAATTTGAACCAAATTGGCTAGGACCTTTTGTCATAGTAGCAACATATGAATCAGAAGCATACAAATTATCTACCCTAGAAGGTGATTGGTTTGATGAACCTATCAATTCTATCCATCTCAAGAAATTCTATGCTTAAGATATAAATTCCTAAAAAAGTCAATAAAAAGCATATATAAATACAACAAAAATGCAATAAATTTAGATGATGAAAACCTAGTAAATAGGCACTATCTCAAAAAGTGAGCTCCTCCATCTATGAGATCACTTTTGTGCACCACTCCACTCCATCCTATTGCATTTATCACTTCCATCTATCTTATCTTATCTATTCCATCTTTCACATCCATTGCTCTGAACCATTAGCAAAAATATGCAGCTTACCAACAATTATAACCTTTTGACATACTTTTCGTAGTCACTGCCTTAGATTTTATCAATATTTATCAGTCTACATTTGTATCTCGCCATGGTTTGGATCTTAATCAATTCATACATCCATAATAAATTTTTGTTTCCACTGGGGGCAAAATCCAGATTCCTTTTGCTAAGGTGATCTTTTGAATCTTTAAAAAATCCAAAACATTCAAGAAAAAAAAAAAAAAAAAAACACCTAGGATTTTGAAATAGATAACAAGCAACAAAGCAATGAAAATCAAGGTATTTCATCAACAACTGAAACTGAAGAATCAATCAGCAAGCTATAAAGGATTATCAAAGGTCATTCATTGAGATGATTATATCAGTTAATGACCATAAGAACATGTGAATGATATACAAGATTCGGTATTTATATCTTGATTTTTATTGCTAATCATGTACTCTATGCGACTCAAGGATGTCCATGACTAGAGAAGCTATGATGGGGCATGATTATTTTTCTTTGATTGCTGTCTGTGGTTTATCTCTTACTATGGTATTTACTTGTCTCAAGATATGATTGGCAAAAGATCAAGGAGGACATTCCAAGTCATGCATGAAAGGGGATAATCCTTGTCTGTTTTACAAGCAATACTCAGGTCAACTTGATCCATTATATCAAGTTGCTTGTATTAACTTGCTATATCAAAATCCATGTAAGTAATACTCAGGTCATCTTGAATCATTATGTCAATTTTCTTGTATTTTCTTACAACATTTAAAGCTCAATGATGAAATCAAAGCACTGTTACAAGATCGCATATGAAGAATGGTAGTACAATTTTTAGTTAGATTATTTCATTAGCTCATTATTCGTCTGCATTATAATCATTCATTTGTCAAGTTGTCTTATAAGAATATCATTTCATTCACAGATCAATGGTCATAAATAAAGATTGAGTATACTTGGACAGCAAAAACAATTTGCATTTAATCATTATAGGTGCATTCATTTTTAGAATCATTTTAATCATTATCCATTTCATTTAGCTGCATTTTATCATTGCATTAATTGCATTCCATTAAGTGGATTTCATTAACCATGTAAAGTATCATCATTATTATCTACATTATCATTTCATAAAGATCATTTAGTTGCATCTTTTTCACTTAGATTCATAATCATTATAAGCATAAAACCAAAAACAAATCAATCATTCATGTGTAAATCTATATAAATTATTGCCTTAATTAAATTCAATTAAGTGCATTTCATTCATCATAGGTACATATTATTTCATCATATAGTGTATCATTATTATTTGCATTATCATTCCATTTACCATTTAGTTGCATGCATAAAAATCCAAAAACATTTCATTTACACATCATCCTAAGCATTAAACAATCATTCATTTGCATCATTTAAGTTAAGTAATAATTTTCATTTGCATCCAAGGTCATCAAAAAAATAAAAAAACATTTATCATTTGCATCATGTAAAGCTATTATCATATCATTATTCATCTACTCATTTGCATATCCTACCAAGGAATCATCATAAATGCACAAATAAAGGAATCATCATATAGAAACCATGTCTGCATATAGAACATCATCAAATAAAGCATACATGCATAAGTAAAAGCATCATCATATAGAAACCATGTCTACATATATATCATCATAAAACAATAAAAGTCCAAGTATACAATGATATCAAATAAACAATACAAATGCTCCAAATCAAGTTACAGTTGTCCTGTACCACTACCACCTGACTCTGTTTGTCTCTGTGGTTGTGGGCAAGAAGATCCTCCAGATGTTTGTCTACCATGCTCAACACTGCTAGTATCCATCAACACGGTGGTCTGATAACTACCTGCTCTCTGGCTCTCTGCAACTGCATCCTCATATCATCATCACCAGTAGGAAGTCTCATTCCCGACCCGAAATAATGCTGTAACAGTGTCCACTGAGAGAGTACTTGATCCAACCTACTGAATATGATCTAGAAGACCCAAAGTATCTTGTTGTCTCGTAACAGTTGTGTCTCTCTTAGTCATAAGAGTCTGTATCAGTGCTCAAAGTTGATCAATCTATGCTCTCAGACTGTCAATAGTATCATGCCCTAGTGCATCATGCTTTGGTCTAACCACATCTGGCATATCTTGCACTGGTGCAACCTACTCTTGTAAATCCTGCTATGGTGCATGAACCCCAATCCCCTCCCCACCAACCTATCCAACTGCTGGAATCTCAGTCCGAGTAACTCTTTGAACAGATTGTCTAATAAGGGGAATATGATCCTCAAGATCCTCATCATCACCACCATGAGCTGCAATAACTCTAGGATCTAGCTGAATTTGTCCAAATCAATACCTCTCCCGCATCCCCCATCCAGTCTAGTCACCCTGCCCCCTGTCACTGGCAATCCTCTAAGTGATCTCATCCCTACCCTGCCAGTATCCCTCCCAATCCGTCCAATATCTCTCCCACCCATAGGACGAGGTCTATCAATCCTGCCAGCTGCTCCAAATGGTCCTCCGTGGACTCTCAATCATCGTCCTCTCCATCCAAGTCCACCACGACCACCTCCATCCCCACCATCATCTCCACCTCTCCTAGCCTCATGTGCAACTCTCAGCTCTCATCTACGTCTTTGTCTCCTACTAATAGGATCATTTGAATCATCATCATCATCTCCTATGCTAGGAGGAGGATCTATCGGATCCATAATCCAAGGAAATGGATGAGCTAATTAATATTAAGCATACTCTGCAGTAACCCCAGGATCAAGAAGGTGTAGTCTCATATCGCATGCCACTCTCGGAGGAGCAACAAACTCTACATGAGCAATCTCAAATGACAAAGATGGTACCCATTCTCACCTATCTCTATATCGGCGTGCATATATCATCACACCAGTAGGCATAGGCTGAATGATACCAAACTGTCTCAAAATCCGATCAATCAACTATCGCTCAACAATGAAGGGTGTACGACCAATGAGATATCTACTCTGCATGATAAATGGTAATGTATGTGTGTCATCCATCCATGGCTCGCAATCAACATATGGTCTCCAAGTGATGCTATCCAAAGAATCAAGAACCCAATGCCAATACTCCATCTTACCCAGCTTGGGCTGAGTAAGAACACTTGCATAAAAATAAACATATGGTTGCCTCTCTCCACAAACTCTATGATGGATAGGCCATGTAATCTCCATGTGCTCCTAGCACCAGATTTGTAATAATGTGCATCCTGTAGATAAACTCGCACTCTCATCATACACAACCTGGTGAAGATCATGATATAAATGTGCTAGCATACAGACACCCCATGCATATCACATCTGATGTTGCATCATGCTTAGTAGCACCTCACCCCATCCAACAGAAAAACCTCGAGATCACCTATCAAGACATATAAATCCCCCAATCAAACCAGCAAGAATTGTTAGGGTTCCCACAGATACTGAGAGGTGGGGGTGAATCAGTATCTGACCGATAATGAAATTTTCTTAAAACTGAATATGCAGAATATAAAGTAACAGTATACTGGTATGCAAGAATTAATGCAAATAATAGAATCAAAAGCATCCACATGAAAAGAACACCATAACACAAGATGTTTAACGAGGAAACTTGGTGTGCGAAAAACCTCGGTGGGATTTGTGACCCACAATATTCACTTACTGGCCAATAAGAGAATATTACTTACAATAGGGGCCTGCACATGCAGGAAGGCCAACTGCCTAGAGCTCACTACTCAATAAGAAGTCACACTGACTTACAATGAGGATTTACACAAATCCAATATTCTGTACTGCTTTACAATAGCATCTTCAATGCCAGATTCAGTACCAGTTCTTGCTCTATTCTTTACATATACCCTTGACCTACAATTCACACATTAGGTCTGCCTTATAATTTATTTATTTCTTTCTATCCATATCCTACAAATGCCTACAATGATCTCTTTTATATACAAGAGTCATTTTACAATTTCCCTAGTCGGCTTACAATAATAAACAAAATATTACATATCAAAAATCCTTTTGGCCTTTGTGCCGGTATACATATTTCCTTCTGTGCCAGTATACATCTTCTGTGCTGGTGCTCGTGTAGATTGATCTTGTTGATGCCGGTGCACTGTCTTGTTTGAATAATGCTTTGCCAGTATAATGTCTTGCTGGTGCCATAGGATTGCAAGGTTTCCTATGTAATGCTTTGTCAGTATAATGTCTTGCCGGTGCCATAGGATTGCAAGGTTGCCTGTGTAATGTTTTGCCAGTATAATGTCTTGCCGATGCCATAGGATTGCAAGGTTGCCATCAATGAAAAAACCTTCAATCACACACAATGTCTCAATGGAGTGTCCATATGCCAACAATCTCCCCCTTTGGCATTGATGGCAACACTCATGAGAAATTTCAAAAAGATATCCAAAAATGTGTATTTGTCATTGATGCCAAAGGGGGAGTAGTAGATGAGAAAATTCATAACCTCAACCTTGTAGTTGGGTAGTTATTATCTAAAGAATATCTCCCAAAATTAAGTTTATGCCATCCATAAACTTCTTTCTCTCCTTTATTGCTATCTCAGTTCTGTATACTGTACTGGTGGGATGCTGTAAGTGAGATGTTGCAAGTGCTCTGCCGGTGTTTTGCTACCTTGTGTTAGTGCCTCTGAGATTTCCTTATGCAGAGATGCTAAATAGTCCAATCTTGGACTTAGTTTAGATCTCAAAAATTTTGCCTTGTTTATTATTTTCTCTTTTTCTCTTTCTAATTTGAGCAATTCTTCCTCAAAATTTGTTATCTTTTCCTCAAAAACTGATAATGTATTGGGTGAGTTAACAAAATTATTAGCAAGTTTATTGATCTCTTCCTGTACCTTGCTCATCTTTTTGTCTACATCCGTGGTCAAAAAGTTTATCTTACAGGTGTCTTTGTACAAAGTTTTGTACTCTTTCAATAAATTGCACAGTTCCGGTAGAAGTGTGTCAAATTCCTTGTTACACTTCTTTATTCCTTCCTCAAAGAATTTTTGTTTCTATTTTTCTACACTTTCCTTTACAGTTTCTACCTTTGTTTGCTCAAAATTTCCAGAAATATATTTACAAAGTGTATCCAACTGGCCTAAAGAATCTTTGTTGGCTATATTACAATTGGGAGCTATTGATTTCAAAACTGGAATCGAATCATCTATCGCTTTATAGGCTTGTGAGCTATAATCAGTTATTTTCTTGATAGATTCGAGCAATACCTCTATTACATTTGATGGTGACCCAATAAACTGAGTGCCGGTGGAAGTGACCATGTTGGTATTGACCTCTGGTAGGTATGTTTGTGTCTCCATCTCTTTAAGCATAGTTTTTCCTGCATCATTTCTTACTAGTGGCATCTATTATGGAGCCTTTAGCTCTATTGGTTGCTCTGTTTGTGTTCCAGATTCCATCTTTTTCTCTGAATCTGCTGTCGGTTGCTCTTTGTTTCCTGTTGTCGATTGCTCTTTGTTATCAGATTTATTTGTGGTATCCTTATCTACCACTATGTTGATTTTTTGAGTATCAACATTCACAGTATATAGGACTTTAGGATTAGGATTATTATCCTTTGTGTCCATGCTCTCAGTTGCCGGTTGATCTTCTGCAGTTGTTGTTTTTACTCGTGGAGTATTTAAAGGAGGTGGGGGTAACTTGTCTCTAATCTTGATCCTTGGTGGTCCACCAACTTTACCTTTCCCTTTGTCCTTTTGATATACCAGAATGGGCTTGGGATTCCTATATTCTTCTTGTTTTTCTTTTTCAACCAAGAATGTATCCCAACCATCTTCTGTTTCATTTGAAACTTCAATAACTCTACCTGCCATTAGTGATATTTGCCGGTGTGCAGTGGAAAAAACTATCCGATTGGCCTGAGCTATCAAATCATCAATTTCCTTAGGTGAGTTGACTGGGTATACTACAACTAATTTTTCTATTTTAATTTTCTTATCCAACTCAACTATTCATTGCCTTCTGGCCTCAAGTCTTTTATATAATTCATCAAGAATTTCATTTAGGACTTGCATCAAAAAAAATTTATACATGTCCATGTGTAATATAACACTTTCCTCGACTTGTCCTTTCTCATCATCTGATAGGGTGTCATAGATTTTTCCTATGTTTTTCAATTTACCTTCCTGTGTGACCTCATTCAATAATATGTCAAAAGGGGCCAAGTCAGTGTTATTCTTCTTCTTCTTTTTGGGGGTCAGCTTTTTCCTAGGTGTGGCTTTCTTGACTGGAGACCTTACAGCTTGTTGCTTCTATCTTATCCTTCTAGGTGAAGGAGTGGATACCGATGAGAGGTATCTTTTCCTAACAACTCTTTTGAAAGTTGCTGGCATATCTCCTTCTGAGGAGGTATCTACCGGTGATAGATGAGTTTAAGGCTATTGGGCTACCAACTCTTCTTCTATTATGCCGGTTTTCTTTAATACATCATCTTTTATGGCTTTTGCTTGCCTGGTTCCTTTCCTCATAGATGCCTCAACTTTCTTTACTCTCTTTTTAGATTGAATTTGACTTTCGATGGTCTCAGCACTACCAAATACTTCTTCCTTTGGTTCCTTGGGGGCTTCCAGAAGTTCTTTGGCATAAGTTTCCACTATGTGGCCATCTGTTTCATACCCCATCTCTATAACCCAGATTATTCTTGGGATGACTGCTTCCATCCATATCTCATCCTTTTTTATTACAAAGCATATATCATCCTTGTATTTGTTGACAATTTCTTGTGATAGTCTGATCCTCTTATTCATTTTGACCTTTAGTGCTTGAAAATACTCATTGATATTCTTTTCTTTGTTTTCACCCATGTTGTTGAATAAGTCAGACAATTGTTTTCCTACCGGTATGTCAAATCCAAAATCCTTGTTGCCTATACTAGGAGCTTGTTTGGTTATATGTAGCATTAAGCATACAAGTAAATTTCCAAATATAAAGGTTCCTTTCTTATCCTTCTTGATTTTTGCTAAATTTTCAATTAACTCATCCTTTAACCTATCACAGATATCAATTTTCACATTGCCCTTAACCATGTCATAAGCACTCTTTATGCATAAACTGGAAACAGAGGTAAGCCTATTTGCATGAGTTGCTTTGTAACCTAGAATCATGCTAATGAATCTTACATTTGTATCGGTCACATCATTAACCCTCAATGATCTTTTGTCAGATGTTGCACCAGTTAATTTCATTACTAGGTCATTGGAGACCTTCTTGGTTTTGTCGGGTCTGGTACCGATGGAAGGCAACCCTATTACTGCTTTCATAGCTACCTTGGTAATTTTATGCACTAAGCCAAGCCAAAAGAATGAGCCATGTACCCTGCTAAGAACTATCCTAACCACTTCCTTGGGAAATTCAGGAATGTAGAGGATTTCAGTGAATCTTAGGGTTTCAACAATTTTATGTTCAGGTTTCACATTTCTGGCATTGTCACATATAATAGATTTATACATGTTTTTGATTTCTTCATCACCTAATTCCTCTATGTTGCAATTATACATTCTAGGGTCTTCTGCATAAACAACACCCTTTGGAATTTGGGAAATAGCACCTGTGTTGTCATCTTTCTTAGCTACCTCGGGAACTAGCTGAAACACGAGCCTAGGTCATTTTATAACCTCGACTACTATAGGGTTTGCTATGAATTCAGGTGTAGAGGAGGATGCCATGATGATAAATACCTTTTTCTGCCTTTGGATGGATTGATTGCTGAAGTGCTTTACCTCTTTGCTCGGAATGCCTTAGCTCGGAAATCTTCGTGCTCTCTGAAGGTTTGAATTCACGGTGAAATGAAATGGAGCCAAAAACCTTATTTTGTAAAGTCTTTTCTGCTACCTATCACATTAATTGTTTGCTGGCAATGTATTAACTAAACTTTATTTGCCGGTAATGAAGGATTTTCAACTTCTTTTCTCTAACCGAGGGAATAATAGCACATGTGTCATTAAATTGCCAAACCCTCAAGATAATTTTCTTCAATTTGATGAAGAACATCCTACCGGTGGAGCATTGCTCTGTCCTGCTGGTGGAGCATCATATTGTCCTACTGGTGGAGCATTTGTTGGTTCTACCGGTGGAGGAGTATCCCCAATATTTAGATCACCTTTTCTAATCCATTGCTTTGAAAATTATTGCTTAACCTCTTCAACCTTTTCTCTACCTTTCAAGCTAGTCCTTTTGTTATCTACCGGTGTACCTTTACTTCTACAAAATTTAGCAATATGACCAATCTTGTTACATGCATAACAAGTTACATTATTTTTCTGAATAACTTTCCCATAACCTATGCCGGTTTGTGTTCTGCATTTATTTGATAAATGACCAAATCTTCCACAAACATAACATCTTACATTCATTCTGCTATTTTTAGAGTTATGACCAATTTTGTTGCATTTGGTGCATTGACTGGCGGGAGGATTGATGTTTTGATAATTCCTAGATCTACATTCATTTGCCCTATGACCATATTTATTACAGTTAAAGCATTTTCCATTGAATTTGTAAGTATTAGAGGGTCTTACCGGTTTGCTCTGATCCTGGGTATTTGCAGTACCGAAGCTTTCTCCAACTTCAAATCCAACTCCAGAAGTGTCACCTTTGGGTTTTTGATTCTTCAATAAGGTACCAAGTTCTTCTGAGCTTTTCTTGAATTTTTCTTTGTGTTGATTTGCAGTTTCCAATTCCCTTTCCAAGATCTCTTTTTGTCTCATTAGTTCATTCGAGTCATTTTGAGTATGCATCAGATCTGTCTTCAACATGTCATTTTCATAGCTAAGTCTTGTGTTCTCATTTGCTACATCACTTAGTCTTCTGGTCAATTCTTCTTCATTCTTCTTTATGTCCTCAATCTCTTTGCAGAATCTCATAGTCATATCCTGCATTTCATTTTTTGTTGTCATGATCTCTTGTTTCAATTTTCTTATCATATCATTTAGTGATTCCTTTTCATCATTTTCATTTTGCAATTTTTCACAATGTTCTCTTCTCTTGTTTCTTGTAATAGTAAGATTTTCTTGAAGTGCCTGAATAATGTCCTGAGCTGCTTTTAAATCATCTTCTAATTTGATATTTTTCAACTTCTCTGCATCATAGTCAGTAAGAGCTCCTTCAAGTTGCTTCATCAAATTTTCCATCTTTACTGGTGTCAAGATCTTCCTCAAGCTATTAGGCTTCTAAAAATAGAGGACCAAGCTCTGATACCAATTGTTAGGGTTCCCACATATACTGAGAGGGGGGGGTGAATCAGTATCTGACCGGTAATGAAATTTTCTTAAAACTAAATATGCAGAATATAAAGTAATAGTATACCGGTATGCAAGAATTAATGCAAATAACAGAATCAAAAGCATCCACATGAAAAGAACACCATAACACAATATGTTTAACGAGGAAACTCGGTGTGGGAAAAACCTCGGTGGGATTTGTGACCCACAATATTCACTTACTAGCCAATAAGAGAATATTACTTACAATAGGGGCCTGCACATGCAGGAAGGCCAACTGCCTACAGCTCACTGCTCAATAAGAAGTCACACTGACTTACAATGAGGATTTACACAAATCCAATATTCTGTACTACTTAACAATAGCATCTTCAATGCCAGATTTAGTACCGGTTCTTGCTCTATTCTTTACATATACCCTTGACCTACAATTCACACATTAGGTCTACCTTATAATCTATTTATTTCTTTCTATCCATATCCTACAAATGTCTACAATGTTCTCTTTTATATACAAGAGTCATTTTACAATTTGCCAAGTCAGCTTACAATAATAAACAAAATATTACATATCAAAAATCCTGTCGGCCTTTGTGCCGGTATACATATTTCAGACTATGCTGGTGTACATCTTTTGTGCTGGTGCCAGTGTAGATTGATCTTGTTGATGCCAGTGCACTGTCTTGTTTGAATAATGCTTTGCTGGTATAATGTCTTGCCATTGCCATAGGATTGCAAGGTTGCCTATGTAATGCTTTGCCGGTATAATGTCTTATCGGTGCTATAGGATTGCAAGGTTGCCATCAATGACAAAACCTTCAATCACACACAATGTCTCATTGGAGTGTTCATATGCCAACAAGAATAACAGGATGAGTCTCATAGTACATCACCATGTCTACCCATCTGATCTCTCCTCTATTGATGCTCTCATTAGCAAAAATGACTCTGCAAGCCTCGGTCCCAACACGATCTTGATAATCATATTGCACTAACTCCCCTATCACTGGGATATGCAGAATCCTGTACACATACTCTTAGGTAACACTAATCTCACCCGTCGGTAGGTGGAAAGTGTTATGGTCACTATGCCATCTCTCAGCTAATGCAGTCAACAAACCTCTATTATGCATAATCTCTAGCATAAAGAATAAATGATGTAATCCACATGCATCTATATGTCTAATCTCAGCCTGGGATAACTCCAAAACTAAATGACATATCGTCGGCAATTTCTCCCGACACTGGAGAACATCAAGTTTCTCCTATTTTTCAAGAGAAATCAATCTATCAAATCAAATCCAACTGAATCAAATCTATCAATCAAATCAAACTGAATCAATAAATCAATCAAATCAAATTGAAGCAACTTAAGCTATCAAATCATTTTAAACCTATCAATCATGGTTTACTATCAAATCACTGAGTTTGACCAACAACTTTGCTAAGCTCTTGCATTAGAAACTAAATTGGTTTCTTAGAGCCAATCAAATAAATCTAATCAAGCAATCTATCCAACAACATCAATCAATCAAATCAATCAAGCAATCTATCAAGCAATCTATCAAGCAATCTATCAATCAATCAAGCTACACAAATCTACTTTATCTATCAAGCTACACAAAGCTACTTAATCATCAATCAATCAATCAAGCTAATCAAAGCTACTTTATCTATCATGCTTCTCAAAGCTAATTAATCGAGCAATCAAAACTATCTATCAATCATGCAATCACTCAATCAAGCCTCTATTTTATCAACAATGCATATTAAATATGTTAAATCTAATCATCAAAAGTGATTTTAAATATTTGAACTTATCAAAACTACCTACTTTAAGAAAAAATGCTATCCTATCAAGCATATGCGCTAAACAATGATGCATATGCACTACTTTAAGCAAAAGTGCTATCCTATCAAGCATATGCGCGAAACAATGATGCAAATGCACTATTCTATGCAAAAGCGCTAACATTTCATGCATTTGCACTAACAAATCAAGCAAAAGTGCTAACATACAAAGCAAAAGCACTAAATCAGGCATTTGCGCTAAACGACATGTAATAGGCGCTAAACGAAATTGCAAATGCGCTAATCTAAAATCTCAAAAAATTCAAAAATTTAAAAAACTCAAAAACTTGACTAAAACATGAAAATTTGAAACGAAAACTTGAAAACAAAGCTTGGGATCAGAAACATACCGGATACCCATACTCGGCTAGCTGTTGATATCGTCGCACACACTCAAATTGATGGTTCTCCACGAGAATCACCATTTCACCACCTCAGCAAGAAATATTCTCTCCAACAGCTGACAAGGATAACAATGATGTTAAAATTAGCCTTGGTTAATTTTATATTTACTATTTAAAGAGTAATTAATTTCAACAATAGGGCAATTTAATTTGTTTTGTTTTTTTGACAATTTCATGATCAATCTCCTGAGGGGGGACACAATCTGGATTTTATCTCTATCAGGTGCACTATCGAGACTTGATTTAATCTTTGAAACAATGTTGTCTTCACATCATTTCAAAGAGGGGCAAAATGTATACACCTAAAATTGGCTATGAGCAATTAAATAAATATTTTATATTTATTTAATAATTATTCATCTATTAAATAGTTAATTTGAAAAGATTAATTTATTTAATTCATTTTCATGTCTTTCTATTAATTAATTCATCTATCCTATTCTTCTAATTAATTAAATATCTAATATTTAATTATTCCTCTAACCAAGTTAATCAAATATGTAATATTTAATTATCTCCTCCAAACAATTAAATATCCAATATTTAATGGTTATTCTCCTATCCTATAGTCTCAAATATTAAATAATTCCTAAATTATTTAATCCCTTATCCAACTCACCCTCCATCTCCACTTCATCTTCCCTTTCCCAACTCATCCAACATGTGGCTAAGGAAATTAATATTTCTTAAATATTAATTCATGATTTATCCTCAACTTCCAAATTTAATGAAATTGTGTACATACACACATTTCATAACCATTTTCTATATTCTCTCCAACACCCCTACATCTTGGGAAGGACTTGAGTCCACTTGTCCTACTATGCCTAAATTTCCTCCAACCATCCCTAGATTCTCTCAGTCAGCAACCCAGTCAAAGTGAGATGAGTGACACTTGTCTTCTCCTTTCCCCTTTCTCTCAACCTTCACCTTTGCTCACAACCATCCAAATCTACAAATCTGATCATGACCATTGATCAGAGCCACATCATCTTATACTCTCAAGGTCTATAAAATCAAGAGCTTCAGTTGAGAGGGAGTGTCTTCAAAAATAGTTTTCAATCAATCATATGCATCTGTGAGTTTTTGAAGCAATTAGCAAATATCATTTTAGAAATATAATCATATAGCATAATCATTTAGCATAATCATGTAGCCTTGCATATCATACTATCAGTTAACTACAAGTTAATAGTCCATTCTTCATATGCCATCTTGGAGGCCAACAGTATATTGTTTGAGAGCACACCATCTACAACCAAGAACAGTGGAGTTAGGACACAATGAGACATAAGCCATGAAGGTAAAATAGTGTTTTATTTTAATATTTATTTCATGCAGTTTCATTGGTGGATTTTGGATTTCCTATATGCATTTCCATTGTATTTTGTGAAACTAACTCATTGCAAGTAATATCCTAAGGATGAAATTCAAGCTCACATAGGTAATATCATTTTAAGCACATAGAATCTGCTATAACATTCCAGATGTAGAGTTGCAGATATTTGTAATGATTTATTGTAATATTTTGAAGTTGTAAGAGAAACCTTTAATAGGGTAAAAGACTCTAACTAAGTCTATAAATTGTAAAGCCTTTAACCAGGTGCAACATTTAGAATAAGTGTTGTAAAATCCTTTAGCAAGGTAGATCTAACGATCTTGATACTCCTAACAGGGTAAGCTATCAGAAATAGCTAAACATGTAGATCTAACCGAGCAACCTTTATTATTGTAGTAGTGAAGTTGTGGGTGTCATCCCCACCGCAATTTTTCTCTCTAACCAAGAGTTTCTGCGTAACCAAAGTATATGTGTTATGGAGTGAATCATGTATGATTGTTATTTATTTGTTTTAACTTTATATTATGTTACTACACTATTCAGTTTATGCTTAACAGTTAAGTTATTGTTGAAGAAAAGTTTGAAGTACTGATTCACCCCTCCCCTCTCAGTACATTAGCTTTCCATATTGGGCCTAACAATTGGTATCAGAGCTTGAATCTTTAAAAAAGGTTTAATAATCTAAAGAGAAAGATATTATCAATTGAAGGCTATAAACAATCTCAAAGAATTATATATCTTCAAGAAGAGTTGGATCATGCTAATCAAGTGATTGCAAACATGCAAACACAAATGCAAAAATCATTGAAAGTGAGAAGAAGATTATCTGATGATTTGTAGGACTCTCAAGAGTTAGTGGAACAAATTGAGACATCATCTAATAACAGTATGTCTGAAGAGACTGAAGAAATGATTGAAGTGTTGAAAGAAAAGAACAAAGCACTGACTGATTAGCTAAAAGAAATGAAAAGAGAACATGAGCATTTCAGCACACAGATGACTAAAAATCTTGATGCATTGAGGACAGCCAAGGATAAAGTAAGAGATCTAGAAAGAGAGAAACAACAACTTGAAGCATTAGTATCTGAAAAGAATGATGAAATCATAAGATTGACTGGGATTCAACAAAATTTGTTAGATCAACTAGGTTATGCACATCATGAAGCAAATCTGAAAGATGATGAGAATCAAGAATTGAAACTTGAAGTATCAAGGTTGACCGATGAACTTGAAATAGAGAAGAAATCCAAAGAAATACTGAAGAAGAGTTATGAAGCATCAAAGATGTTGGATGAGCAACTGAACACAAGAAGACCCAACAAAGATGCAGGACTCGGTTACAAAGGACAAGACTCTACCGAGAAGGGAATTCATACTACTGAGAGAGGAGAATCATCAAAGCAAGCTGGAAATAAGAAGAACATCAAAAGAAAGAAGGCTATTTGCAAGTACTATGGAAATCAAGGTCATGCTGCCAACATGTGCCGAATCAGAAAAGGTAAGCAACCGAATGTCACTAAGTCCAATGATTATTGTTACAATTGCAATAAATATGGTCACACATTTAACCAATGTAGGACAAAGTCTGCTAGCAATTATAAGAAGGCAAAATTCAAAGGGTTTTGTAAAAATTGGAATAGTTATGAACATAGTACCAAGAAGTGTTGGTTTAAGAAAAAGAACTATATGTGGTCTACACACTAAGCAAATACTGGAAGCTACCAAACTCATAGAGAACTTAATCGGCCATAGGCTGCAGTACCATGGGATTACAATACAAGGATATGGTGTGAATGCTGTGAAAGATATGGACATATAAGTGCCAACTACTTTATAAGGTTTGGAATGAACAACCAAAGATCATGGAGAAATCCTGGTATGGCATGTTTTCATTGTCACAAAGTTGGACACTTGGCTAGAGATTGCAGAGATCAACCTAGAGGAGACACTGAAGAAATAAAAGGCAAATTACAGATGATTTGGAAAAAGAAGGAAATTATGTCAAATGAAGAAAGAACCTTACCTACTAAGTTAGGTGCACCTATTCCAAATTAATCAGTAAAGGTATGAAGGGATTGCATTCTCTCAAAAGATTAAATCTTAACAGTTCCTATTTTTTTATGTACTTAATTCAAAATCTGTATAACTAAGATGTATTAGTAAGCTTGAAATTCTATCAAAGTCTTTTGAAGCACTATACAGGAAACCTATCAAGTCGGTAACTACAGGAAGCCTATCTAGTCAATAAATGAAGGAAATCTGGCTACTCGGTTAAAGCAGAAAAAGGAGAGTAAATCGCTTTAGTGGAACCGAGTGCATTTAATGTTTTAACCTAACCTGCAAGGAGCCCAATAAGGTATATTGTGTACTTAAAGCATTTACGCGGTCATTTTTACTCACCAAGTTTTTGAGAGAATAGAGAAAAGCGAATCTAAGGCGATCAAACCTCCTCTAAAGTGAAATTCAAGGTATTTACATCAATCTCAACACATTGTTAAGCTGGTTTACCGATCATATCTATTGAAGATTTCTGTTTCATATTTGTTAAAAGGAAAAGCGTCTGTCATTTGAAAGTTTTCAAACCCTAAGGATCTTTTGATAATTTCTATCTAAAATCTACAATGGCACCGAAGATCCAAGAACCCATTGTTGTTAAGAATGTTGAAAGTCCCTCACTAAAATACTCTCTAACTCCCAAAATAGCATCAAAACCAGATGACAAAACTACATTTTAACTCATCCCGGATAGAGTTTGACTAGTTGAGGATGTCAAACTCTTCACCAGATGTCAAGTTGAAGAACTAGGTCATGTTGAAATCAAAGACACCTATGATGAGTTGTGCACCGATGGGAAATTGGATAGCAAGTATGAGAACATTAAGATTAAGGGATTGACTGAAGTCCTAACCTATCCCTGTGTCTTCAAACCCTAGTGGGTCAAGTTTGTTCTGAGTAGAGTTCATGATGATTTCATGTGGTTAGAGGAGCAACCATTCAAAATCACCAAGGAAATCATTCATCTGATTACCGGTTACCCTATTTATGATCATGCCCGAGCTTAGAAGATGATATCACAAAAGGAATTGATCACCTTAATCAGAGTGGAATCAGATTGCAGAGGACTAAAATTGAACAATGTCACTGATGCAGAACTAAAGTTTTCTATTAGAGTAATAGGTTATTGTTTCTTCCAATCGGGAAGGGAAAACAGTGTACCCTGTGCAGCAGTCAACTTAGCATACAAAATTGTGAAAAAGGGAATGAGAATGGATCTTTGTGAAGTATTGCTGAAAAACCTATTTGAGAATCTGAACACCATTAGGAAGCTGAAGAAGAACAATTCAGCTAATACACTAAAGTTTGGATCACTATTATTATGCATGTTTTTCTATTTTGAAAAATTCTTTCCAACAGTCAGTAAAGTAGTTTGGGAGCTACACCGACCAGTCACCCATCAAATCAATGACTATATCAAACGTCTAGGTGACAACTTCAATGATATTATGGATGATTATTTTAGCAAGTTTCAAGAGAAGATGCATAACAGGTATAGAATTCCACCCCAGCTAGTGGAAAAATACAAAGATGACATATGTTTTGAAGTAGACACCGACTACTGCTATGTGAATGTTGTGGAACCAAGAACTCAATGTTTGCCACCTATGGGTTATGAGATTGACTTTGACATCACACAATAGTAGATAGATGCCTTTCTTACACTACCAAGGCATGCTACCGAGCTGAGGTATGGAACATATGAAGAAGTGAAAGAGAAAGTAAAGATGAGCATTGTAGTACCAAAAGCTACAAGAAAAGCAACAAAGATGATCAAGGCACTATCAGAGAAATTTGGAGAAGGTTCTTCCTCCACACTTGTCAAGAGCACACTAGTAATCACCGAGGAAGAATTAGAAGCCCAAGAGGCTGCTATTACACTAAGCACCGAGTTGCCTAAAGGGAAAGTTCTGAAGAGGAAGAAATAGGACACATCAAAGGCATCACCGACTCCCTCAGTAAAGCACCCAAACACAAGATCATCTGCAGTGTCACCAAGTAAGAAACCAAAGACTGTTGTTGTTCCTAAGGTAGCAAAGACCTATAATAAATCTACTTGGAGACTCATTTTGACTAAAGAGTCTAGTGACTCAGAGTCTGAAGATGCTAGTAAATTTCAGATTGTCAAGAGCAAGAAGGTAAATGTACATAGTGTTGAAAATTTTTGTGCTAATCTGAAAGAATATGGTAGATTTAGATCATTTAGATATGTAAAATATGAATCCAGATCTGATGATGAAAAGAGGCAAATAGAAGAAGCTGTCATCTGCACACTATTGAAATTCCAATTGGCTCCATTGGAATTATCTAAGTCACTTCCACATAAATTATATTTGCATACTAATAACAGGTGGAAGTATGCAATGGACTCGGAGAAACAAATTAGAGAAAGAAGTCTGGTACATCTCTTTCTAGCCATGTCGGTAGTTGAAATAAAAGAACATCTAAAAACCTACAACACAAAGTTCCTCATCAAACAAAGAGCCTTAAAAATGATGAATGGTCTGTATATTGAAGTGGAAAATGAGACAAAAGAAAAGTGGTAGGAAATCTTTAGAATCAAGGATGTTGGTGAGCAAGCTACAGTTGAAATTGTTGATGTCACTGAGCAAGATCCTGATGTCACTAAGCAAGACCCTACTGACACCATACAAATTGATGAAGACATCATGGATACAAGGGCACCTAAACAAGAAATGATAGAAGGCAATGCCTATGCAAAACTGGTATCCTGTGAGTCATTTTTGGAACAAGTTCAGCCTTATCCTCTAGTCACTCATTCTACTGCAATTGAGGCCCTTCAAGATACTAAACAAGGTGCAGAGGCTCACAAGTCTACAGAAGGAGAAGCTACTCCTCAGGCCACTGGGGAATAGACCTCTCAGGATCCTCCTAACACTAAAAATGTTGCAATTGAGACCTCAAGCACCAAACCACCGAAGGACTCAACAAAGGCTAAAGAAACTGACAAAAGTGTTGCCTCCACCGAGCAACCTACCGAGGATTCACAAGCCTCCCAAGCTATTGTATTGGTTCAACTGGCCAAATCTGAAGAAAAGAAGATGAAAAAGCATAGTTTCAAGGTTGATATATCGAAACCAATAGTGTTGCCCACTATAGACATATCAAAATTAAAAGGGCAGGCACTCATTGAATTTGGTGAACTATGCAAAGAAAAGGCCGAATAGGAAAAAGAAATGGCCATACAAAAGAAAATTAAAGTACTTCAGAAGGTAAAGACACTATTATCAGATATGCTACCCGCAGCTATAGTGTCAACAGATGCAACCATCCATATTCAACTAGATGAACTCCTCAATCAGATAGAGACATCTAGAGTAGATGCATCTGAATATTTGAGCAAGTTAAAGGACAAAGAGCTCACTACAAAAATGATTGAAGAGGTACAGAAAGCTATTGCTCTTGGCAAAGTTAAACTTGTCAAATTTATTGCTGAGTTGTCCCCTCAACTCAAGCACATTCTTTATTTATTTCAGAAACTCTGTACATTCTCTTTATTCATTAAAGATATCAAAAATAAAATAGAAGCAATTGAGAAAGAGATCACCGATCTCTCAGATAAGTTGACCATCGAGCCCAATTTTGTTCAGAATTTTTATACAAAGTTACAACAACTCATGGCTCAACAATTGGAACTCAGGAATGAAGAGCACAAAATAAGGATGGACATTATGACTCTTCAAACCTTATTCATTCCACACTTGTCCTCCATTCAAGAACAGATCAACCGAGCCACTTACCTATCTACTACACAAGAGGGAAGCACATTAGATGGCTTAATCTCTCTATTGGCTGGCATTCAAGCATGGAATTCTTTAATGGATAGTTTCAAGGATGCACTCTCTGTCGCCCTCACCGAAGCAAGGACAAAGTATAAATCCATTTTTGACTAGTTGCCTCCACCAAATGGTAACTAAATTTTGATGTTTGTCTAAAAGGGGGAGTGAGTATAGTATCAAAGTATACAGGGGGAGTATACCGAGCAGTGAACAAAGTAGTAAGCAAAGAACAAGAGTAGCACACAGAACATTGATCACCGAGCATTCAAAATCAGAGTTATATACAGTATATTGATAAGGGGAGTATAACTGAATATACTATTTCATTGACAAATGTATATATTGTCAGTTTAGTCAAATTTTGCAAGTATATAGATTTTTGAGTTATAACTTTGAAAGTAGTTTTTGTCAAACATCTCAACTAATGTCAAAAGGGGAGATTGTTACTACTTACTAACATTGCCATTAGTCTTATGTTCAAAGTTATTCTATATATTCTAGTCGGTTACTTTTACCGAATCTTTCAGTCGGTAAGCACAGTGCAGTCAGTTATAGAAGAAAGTAGTCTCAGAGCATAGTATACACTGAACACTCTACCGAGTAACACTCTATGTCTACCGAGCAGCAAGAATGATATACCGAGTAAAAACATATAAAGTGAAACGTGTTACCAGATTCACTGAACCTAGACATATATGGGAAACATGTTACAAAGATCAAGGAACAAGTAACCGTTATCACATTGGAAATTGCACTTAAAGATTGTGTATGATTTTGAGGTCATCTAACCAATGAAATGTTTTTCATGGTTATTCATTCAAGGAATCATGTTTGTAAGATCGAAGCATGGACCAAATCATTGACATAAGAGATCTATTTATATAGCATGAATTCAGGATTAGATATATGTGCAAGTATATATGTGCATGTGTGTGTGAAGCAGGACATGTATATAAAAAAGGAAAATCATGAGATATCACAATGTGTTATGACTGTTACAGTTGACAGAGAAACACAGAGGTCACCGAGAAGGATTTCAGAGAATAGTCAAGGAATAGAGTAAACAGAAGGGTTTACTGAGTTAATATATGGATTACCAATGTATTCTATAAGCAAGGTAATATCATTTTGAGCACATAGAATCTGCTATAACATTCCAGATGTAAAGTTGCAGATATTTGTAATGATTTATTGTAATATTTTGAAGTTGTAAGAGAAACCTTTAACAGGGTAAAAGACTCTAACTAAGTCTATAAATTGTAAAGCCTTTAACCAGGTGCAACATTTAGAATAAGTGTTGTAAAATCCTTTAGCAAGGCAGATCTAACGATCTTGACACTCCTAATAGGGTAAGCTATCTTAAATAGATAAACATGTAGCTCTAACTGAGCAACCTTTATTATTGCAGTAGTAAAGTTGTGGGTGTCATCCCCATCGTAGTTTTTCTCTCTAACCAAGAGTTTCTACTTAACCAAAATATATGTGTTATGGAGTGAATCATGTATGATTTTTATTTATTTGTTTTAGCATTATATTATGTTACTGCACTATTCAATTTATGCTTAATAGTAAAGTTAATGTTGAAGAAAAATTTTGAAGTACCGATTCACCCCTCCCCTCTTAGTACATTAGCTTTCCATATTGGGCCTAACAAAACCCTTCTACAAAATCTACCTCAATATTCACTTTACATATCCATCATATATATCCTCTATCATGTATCACAAAATGATCTACAAGATCTCATACTTATATATAAGTCTTATTACAATATGCCATGTCAGCTTACAAAAATATATTACAATTAAATAAAAAATACAATAATCAAAATCCTATTGGCTAAGATGCCGATAAACATTATTGTCGCTACCACTGAAGTGTCTGCCAGTGCCAATGCCGGTGCCTGAAGATATCCACAAGGTTTCCAGTAAGTTGTCATCAATGAAAACACCTTCAATCACCTTCAATTATCATTGGAGTGTGCAATGCCAACAAAAACAACTTAGTGTTTAATGAGTCGACAGATTTCAAGGTAGGAAATCTTGTACGTGATTGCTATCTTTAGAAAGTATGCATTGGATAATAGAAAATGTCTACAGATGCATCCCTGGAGTACAGGTGATCGATCCAAGATAGACTAGATCGGATCTCATGCAGATTGTATTGGGTAAAGAAAACCCTAACCGCTTCGAGTTTAAATGGTTTCTTGGTGGGAAAGCTCAAGTTTAAATATGATGACTTGAGACTGTGATTGTTGTTACTATAGTAAGAGGACAAGTGTATTATTGTTGTCTGAGAATTGAAGAGAAAATCACTTAAAGTGTTTATGAGAAAAGTAATGATTGGCAGGTGAAGCAGAGCAAACAGGTATAAGGAACAACCGGTGAAGAGTGCATTGAACATAGAGGTGATAAACTGACAGAACTTGTGTTTGATTGAGAGTGATTGAGTGTGAGTTAAGAGGAGGATGAAATTTTGAAAGAGGGATTGATAAAGGTGATCAGTAAAGTCAAGTTGTAGAGTGAGTGGAGAGAATATAGACTGTTAAGGGTGAAACCGATAGAGGAGAATATTGTAAGGCTGCAAAACTTCATTTGCAATAGTGATTCCATTTGTATATCTAAGTTTTATATTGGTTTCACTAAGTTGTAGCTTAGTGCAAGGGTTGTAGCTCCTTTAGGTAGTAGCCTTTAAATTGTGCAAGGGTTGGTTCTCCTTTGAGTTGGTGCTCATAAATCAGGGGTTGGTGCTCCTTAGGTTGGTGCCCTAAATTTTGTAATCAGAGTGTCATTGTGAGGCTAGATTGGAGCAGAAGATCTCCAATAGCTATTCTCATTGAGGTTTTTTCCCAAATTGGGTTTTCCTCATATATATCTATTGTTGTGTGTTGCATCTTTGTATATGTGGTATATTAATGATTTAGCAAATCCTTTCACACAACTTGGTTGCACTATTTGAGCTGTCAGTTAACACTCAGTTTGTTTTATATATTACCAGTATCTTCTTGTTGAAAGAAAAAAGATTAAATCACTGACTCATCCCCGTCTTAGTGATCCATTTTGTCCAACAATTGGTATCAGAGCCTAGGTACCTTGTTTTGTCAAAAGCATTCTCTAGCTTGGGTAGATCCTATCAAGTGTTCACGATGGCAATAAATGAATCAACCTCCTCAAAATCTCCTATGTTTGATGGTATCAACTATGCCTTTTGGAGTAGAAGAATGGAAACCTACTTGTCATAGCTAGGTTGTGATGTATGGATGTCGGTTGTAAATGGATATATAGTTTCTAATAATCCCCCTACTGATCCAGATGCTAAGAAGGAATATGAGAACAATGCTAAAGCTAAGAATGCCATTCTTAGTGGGTTGTCTGATAATGAGTTTGTTAAAGTTGTGCATTTCTTTTCTGCCAATGAGACCTAGGATAAGCTGCAGAAGATTTTTGAAGGCGGTGTTAAAGTCAAAGAAGCCAAGTTGAAAACTTTGGGAGAATAACTTGAGGGTTTGAAGATGAGAGATGAAGAGAAGATTGCTGACTATCTTTGAAGGGTTGATGAAACAACAAAAACCATTAGAGGGCTTGGAGAAGAAATACAAAATGAGGTTGTAGTGAAGAAAGTACTTAGATCTCTTACATCTAAGTATGATACAAAGGTCTCAACAATAGAAGAAGCAAAAGATCTTAAAGTATTCACAATGGATGAGTTGTATAGCTTCGTAAATGCTTATGAGATGAGGACAGCCAGTACTGATGATGTGAAGAAAGAAGCTACATTCAAGACATCAAGAAAAGGAAAAGAAGAATCTTCTCATCATGCAACCGGTGAAGACTCTGATGACATCATTGAAAACTTTGTCAAAAAATTCAAGACAAGTTCAGGCAAATATAAAAGCAAGTTGCCTTTAAAATGTTTCAACTGTGGAAAGATTGGACATTTTGCTTCTAAATGTCCTTATGGTGACAAGAATGAATATGATCAATCAAAAGGTAGCACATCATTTAGTAAGGATAGGAAGAAAAATGTCTACCGACATGGTAGGAAAGGCTACCGAAAGCAGAGCAGTCTATACACACATGAAGATGATACCACAGATGAGGAAAGTGCCTCAGATGACTGTTGTAGTGGTGATGAAGTAAGAGAAAATATTTTTATGGCTCAAGAGGTATTGGCACCTGAAGAAGTAGAAGAGGAAGAGCAAGAAGGTGAAGTAGATCTTGAAGAAGAACTCATCAGTACCTTAGATGAGCTAAAGAAAATAAGAAGAGAGTTGAAGAAGGTAAAAAGGGTTGCAGCTGAAGAACAAGAGTTGTTGGAACAATCTCTTGAAGAGTCCCAGAAAACTATTGTAGATCTAAACCTTCACTTGGAAGAGGCCAAGATGATATGTGAAGTCACTAGTACCAATCTGAGTGAAAAGGAAAATGAACATTAGAATCTAGAAGAAGAAATAGTGAAACTCTAGAAGGACTTGGAGAAAATCAAGGAAGAAATAAAAGTGAGAAGCAAGTATGAAGGCAATGTTGAATATTTGGACAAGATGCTGAGCAAACAGAAGCAATCCAAAGATACCGATGGCTTAGTCTTTCTAAGAGGTAAAAGTTCAAATAGAAAAGACACATCAGATAAGGAAATTCAATTCACTTCTACAAAGGATGGTGAAGAGAAGAAGACATTCACAGTGGGCAAGGATACCAACAAAAAGACATATGCAGATCCTGCTAGAAACCGATACACAAACCGGTATGCTAAATCAATGAACCAGAGAACATACTCAATGCACCAACATGTAGATCCAAGGAGAAATTCAAGCATTGATCATGAAGGTTTTATAAGGGTTAGCATCATGAAAGGAAGCCCCCCAATGAGGCATTTGTTTGCAGGATCAAGACAACCTAACTAGTATATTCTAAATTTTCATGGTTATTATCACCGGTGCAATAAGTTCGGTCATAGAATGGAAGAATGTAGTAAAATGAATATCAACCCTACTTTTGAGAGTAGAAACTCATTTTCTACATTACAAAGTACAAATATCATGTGTTGTAATTGCAATGAGTTTGGTCATAGGAGCTATAAATGTAGGAGTAACATGCAAATGTCCTACAAGAATGTATTGTGTACATCTTTTGGTGCTAATGTGAAATGCTATAAGTGTCAAAATTTTGGTCACATAGCAAGGCAATGTTAGCTAAGAACTGAAAAGGAAAAGAGAGTTATACCAGAGAGAAGTTGGAATCAAAACCGGAACATAAAGTGAAAGAAGAGAAACTGGTTTGGGTAGAGAAGGAGTAAAACAACACAAAGTCTAGCCTAATTGTGCAGACTGCTCCACATGCTGAAAGGAGGAATATATGGGTAGTTGATAGTAGTTTTTCAAATCACATGACCGAAGATAAGAAAAAGTTCATCAAGCTTGATGATTGGAATGGTGGTTCAGTCCGCTTTGGTGACAACTCCTCCATCAAAATCAAAGGTCAGGGTACACTGAATATTGATGGAAATCTCAAGGCTCATGATGTGTACTATGTGGAAGGTTTGAAACATAATCTGTTGAGTGTAAGTTAGATGTGTGACAAAGGGTACAAGTTCTCATTTGATTCTACCGGTTGCCAAATAAGGAAGTAGATTATCGGTCAGGTGGTAGCAGAAGGAAAGAGAACAAAGGTTAATGTCTACAATCCGAGGGAATGCTATGAGTCCCAATTCATGATGGGATAGGTTGATGAAAATTGGTTGTGGCACTAGAGACTAGGCCATGTGAATTTTGACAATCTGATGAAGATAAGAAAGAACCAGTATGTGAGAAACATACCTCAAATCATAAAACTAGAAAGCACATTCTATGATGAATGTATCAGAGGTAAGCAAGCAAAGGTTATTTTTAAAACAAAAGAATATAACACCTCAAGACCTTTGGAGTTGATACATATCGACTTATTTGGGCCAAAACGGACAAGAGATTTGGTTGGAGAAAGGTATTTCATGTTGTTCATAGATGATTACTCAAGAATGACCTGGGTAACCTTCCTGCATGACAAGTCAAAAGCATTTGAGAGATTCAAAAATTTTAGGAAGGTGGAAAATGAAACTGGACACTAGTTAAAGTGCTTAAGATCTAACTAGGGTGGAGAATTTTCTTCAAATAAATTTGTTGACTACTATGAGAAACATGGAATTCAAAGACAATTTTTTAGTTGCAAGGACACCTCAGCAAAATGGGGTGGTGGAGAGGAAAAATACGACAGTAAAGAAAATGGACTAGACAATGTTGAATGAGGCCAACATACCGGATATATACTGGAAGGAAGTAGTTCATATTGCTATCTACACTTTAAACAGGGTTTAGTTAAGGGTAAATAGTAGAATGACTCCTTATGAGTTATGGAATGAAAGGTAACCATCACTCAAACACTTTAGAGTGTTTGGAAGTATGTGCATCATCAAGAAAGATGCTAATGGATTGGGAAGTTTTGATTCTCAAAGTGATGAAGGAGTTTTCTTGGGATACTCAGCCAACAGTAAAGCCTACAAATGCTACAACAAGAGATTGAGAAGAGTGGTTGAGAGTGTACATGTGAGAATAGATGAAGACTCACACAAGGGATAATTTGTACCTACACCCTACATTGATGAGTCAGTCATGGAATATGAAGAACAATCTAACAATAGACTAGTAGAAGATGTACCAAACAAGACTCCCAACCGGTATGTGTAGAAGAATCATGTGGAAGAACAGATCATAGGAGATAGAAATGAAGGTGTGCAGACTAGAAGGAGATTAGCCCAAGAAGATGATTAGGTAAATTTCTATCTCATGGCTGAAGTAGAGCCCAAAACTTTTGATGATGCTAGCAAAAGTGAGAAGTGGTTAGATGCCATGGATGAAGAACTGAGACAAATTGAGAAAAATCAGACTTCCGAACTTGTTCCAAGATCGGAAGACAAGAATGTCATAGGTACCAAATGGGTCTACCATAACAAGATGAATGAAGAAGGTAAAATAATCCAGCATAAAGAAAGGTTAGTTTGAAAAGGGTATTCTCAAGTTGAAGGTATTGACTTTGAAGAAACATTTGCACTGGTGGCTAGATTAGAAGAAATAAGAATGTTTTTAGCTTTCTCAACCTACAAGGGATATAAAGTGTATTAGATGGATGTGAAATCTAGTTTTATCAATGGAAATATTGAAGAAGAGGTGTATATGGAACAGACGGTAGGGTACTCATTGCATGAAGATGAGAGTTTTTTATGCCGATTGAAGAAAGCTCTGTATGGCTTGAAGCAAGCTCCTAGAGCATGGTATTCCCGGTTAGAAAAATACTTGAAGGACCAAGGATTCTGAAAAGGGAATCCAAACAACAACTTGTATGTCAAGGTAAATGGAGATCACATGATTATAGTGGTTGTATATGTAGATGATATTATCTTTGGTAGAGACAATGACATTGTTGGTATTATGGATGACTTCGTCATGTGTTGCATTGGTTTTGTCATTGATGTGAACAATTATCTTCATGGAGGTCTACATTGTTGATTTGGCACTCTAGTTATATTGGTTTATTGTTGAACCAACACATTGTGGTCCCGACATGGTTAGTGGCTTATGCACAGTCATCGATATATGCTTCACCGACAAGATATATTGTTCACCAATAGCGATGATGATTTATTATCATCTGGAGATCATTTGGTTATGTCGAAGACATGGATTGGATGTTTGGATTTGGTGTTTTGCTTATTGGTCTAATCGGGTTGACATATTTGCCTTAACTGGCAGATAGGTCTAGGTTATGGACCAGTACAAGATATTATGTTCCAGATCAGCACGACACATTTTGGAAATGATGACATTTTGGTTATTGAAGTATTTGTGGATGATATCATTTTTGGAGGTGAAGAAGGATTATCTAAAGACTTTGCTAACAAGATGCAAGAAGAATGTGAAATTTCTATGATTGGAGAGATAAAAAAAATTCTAGGTTTGCAAATTTCACAAATAGATAAAGGTATATTCATATGTCAAATAAAATACTTTAAGGAACTCTTGAAGAAATTTGGTATGGAAAACTCCAAACCGGTAAGTACTCCTATGACTACAACTGATAAATTGACATTAAGGGATGATTTAGCTCCTATTAATCCAACAAGGTGCAAATCTATGATTGGAGGATTACTATATTTAATATAAACCAGACCTGATATAATGAATGCAGTATGTATTGTATCTAGATTTCAAAGCAATCCTAAAGAAATTCATGAATCAACAGTAAAAAAGAATTTTTCAGTACCTACAAGGCACAACAAATCTTTGTTTATGGTATCCTAAGGATGACAATTTTGAGTTATGTACATATATAGATGCTAATTGGGTAGGAGATGTAGATGATAGAAAAAGTACCACTGGTGGTGCATTCTTTCTTGGCAGAAGATTAATTTCATGGATTAGCAAGAAGCAGACTTCTACATCATTATTTACAATAGAATCAGAATATGTTGCAGCAACAACTAATTGTACTCAGGTATTATGGATCAAGCCAATGTTGAAGGATATAAAGGTAAAATGTAAATAACTAGTAATTATTTATTGTGATAATTCAACAGTAATTGATATATCAAAGAATTTGGTATTTCACTTTAAAACAAAGCATGTTTCTATTCAGTACAATTTTCTGAAAGAGAATGTTAAAGCAAATGAAGTGAGATTGGTTTATGTAAATACTAAAGAGAAAATTGCAAATATCTTTACAAAGCCTTTGCCTAAGGAAACAATTGAATATCTTAGAGAACAGCTTGGGGTAATTTCTCCACTGGTAGAGACTTGAATGATGAAGATTGGCATCAAACTGGCAATGACTAACAAAAAAATATTATTCCGATCTTGATGAACGAGATCTATTGCTCAAGGGGAGTAGTTAGTTGCATGTTATGTTTTGATTCTTAACTACTTTGGCATTTTATGTCAAAGGGGGAGAGATGAACATTCTGTTGGTATTTTGGTATGGTTTTGTCATTGATGTCAACACCTACTATCACTTATCAACTCTGGCACTTTGAAGAATCAGCAATGTTCATCGGCAAGCAAGTGACTTACGCACAGTCATTGGTATTTGGTACACTAGCAGGATATAATGTTCACTGGCACTTGGAATGATATGGAAAATGCCTGGTTATGTCGAAGACATCATTTGGACACTTTGTCTCAGAGATTTGTTCATTGGTATATTTGTAATTGCATATTTTCTATTACCAACAAATAGGTCCAGGATAGGCACCGATAGGCTTATGTATTCGAGATCAATATGACATGCTATGGAGATGTTTTATTATTGTTGTAAATGCATCAAGCCAACATGTTGAATCGGTTATTGCATCAGATATTGTTCTATTTGTAAATTGATTTTATTGTAATATCCTTTAAAGCCGACCTACTAAAATTGGTCTTAGGTTACGATATGAATGTAAGATCTTATTTGTAAGATCAAGTTTGGAATGCGAAGGAAGAAATAATTTGGTATATGTGAGAATAAGAAGAGCTTTACACATCGACATCATTTGAAGGTGAAGCAAGGTTTTTGTGAAGACAATTAGAACTACACTGGTACTGCATCCAACATAGTAAGATGCTATTTTGAGTAGTACATCCTTATTGGATTTAATTATCCAATTGTAGTTATTGTGACTCCTATTTATGTTTGAGCAGTGAGCTCTAGGCACTTGGCCTTTCTGCATGTGCAGACCCCATTTATATACACATACTATCTGCAGTAGTATCATCTGATTGTGGGTAAGGTTTCCCACCATGGTTTTTCCCCTTACAATATTTCCATGTACAAATATTGGTGTTATGTGTTGTGGATGTTATTTTCTTTATGTTTCATGCATTAATCTTTACTGGTATTGTAATTAACTGATAAAACTGTCTACTGGCATAAAAGACTAATTTACCGGTATTAAGCATTAAGGTTGGTTAAGTTGTTTTTGGTTTGAATTTATTTCACAACTAATTCACCCCCCCTCTGAGTTGTCTCTAGGAGCTAACAATTGGTATCAGAGCCTAGTTCTATTTTTGTAGAAGTTTAACAGCTTGAGGAGATCCAACATCTACTAACTATTTCAGGAAAGACAGTCCTAAACTTGATGGAACCAATTATGGCATATGGAAGATCGGAATGGAGACACATTTGAATTGCATTGGAAAGGACATCTAGGAAGTTACAAAGAATGGCTATATTGCTCCTACTCCTGGTCAGCGTAATCCACCTAACTTGGCTAAAGATGAGAAAAATGATTGCAAAGCAAGAGAAGCACTTTTGAGTGCATTATCAGATCAACAAATCATGGGATTATCAAATAGATCAACTGCTAAAGCTATTTGGGATCACTTGGAAACATTGAATAAAGGAGATTCCATAGTGAAAATTGCAAAACTTGAAAGCTTCCAGGTCAGGTATGAAAATATATAAATGGAAGAAGATGAAAGGATTTCTCCTTTTATGGAAAGAGTTAATGAAATTATTTTGGGTATCAAATTTTGTGGAGGAACCTTAAGTGAAGATGAAATTATTTCAAAATTTTTAAGAGGATTGCCACCAACATATAAAATGAAGGTTACTGCTATAAATGAGTTAACAAACAATGCCTAATACATCAGTAACTAGGGATACATTGATTGGAAAACTTTTAGCTTTTGAAGTTGAGGAGTTTGGTCATGTTGCTACTATAAAGACCGATTTATCTTTTAACGCATCAACATCATCTGCACCATCATTTGACAAGTCTGATTGGAAAGCCTTTTATGCAAGAGAACTTGAGGAAAGAAGGAGAGAAAATGAAGAACTTGAAAAACTTGAAGCACTATTTGCAACAAAAATGCCTAAAGGTCTAGTTGGAAGTAAGTATGAAGGTAAAACACCCTTTAAATGCTTTAACTGTAATAAGATTGGTCATATGGCTTCTAGATGCCCTGATAGACATGCTAGACTAAGAGAAGAATCTAGGAGAAGATACAAGCATAACCCTGAATATTAGAGATACAGATTTAAGAAGAATAAAAACAAATCTTGTTATCTTGCTGATGAAGGAGTCACTGATGATTCTGATGAAGATCTGACAGAAAATGGATGGGTTTTTGTTGCTATAACAGAAGATAAACTGACACCTACTTCTCAACTGGTAGAACAGGCCCTGACAGCTAAAATTGAAGTTAAGGATGAATGGATCATTGATTCAGGATGTTCACATCACATGACTGGTGATAAAGGTAAATTCTTGAACTTTCAAAAATATAATGGAGGCTTAGTAAGATTTGGAGATGACAAAGCTTGTTTGATCAAAGGAGAAGGTACAATATCTCTTGATGGTAAGCATAATACTGATAATGTTTACTATGTAGAAGGTTTAAAGCATAATCTTTTGAGTGTTGGTCAATTAGTTGAGAAAGGATTTCAGTTACAATTCAAGAATGGTAAATGCAAAATTATGAACAGAACTGGTTTGGAAATTGTAACCGGTAATCAAACTAGAGGCAACATCTTTCATTTGAATAACAATGAAAAGACATGCTTGATTGCACACATTGATGAAATTTGGCTATGGCATAAGAGACTTTATCATTTAAATTTTGATTGCATGGTAAAAATTAGTACTACTAAGGCAATTAGAGATTTACCTAAGTTTGTTAAACCTCACAATTCGGTATGTAAGGAATGTCAATTTGGAAAACAAGTTAGAGAATCTTTTAAAAGTATTCCAGAAAAATCAAATAATGCACTTGACTTAGGGTAAATGCACAAAGTTGGGTCCCAATCCTGCGGAAGTTCGTGGGTTGGGAAAAGAGCCCGCTAGAAACGGTGCTCGATTTTTACAAATCGGGCACCCGTTTCGCTTCAGGTGCCCGAGCCATTCAAAAATAGGTGCATGCTTTTTGGAAACGTGCACCCGTTTTGGTTCGGGTGCCCGAAGCAAACTGGGCGCTTGTTTTTTTTCAAATCGAGTGCCCATTTCGCTTTCAACGGTACAAAGCAAAACGAGCGCCCGTTTTTCGAATTTAAAAAATGGGTTCCCGTTTGTTAAAATTAGGAGTGGGAAACAACCCTTAGAATTGTTTTTTACTTCAGGATAGGCTTGGTCCCACCAAGTCTATGCTTGGACCTTCAAAAAATGACTAAGGTAAAATGACATCAGATTTCTACCTTGGCCTAATTTTTTGAGGGCCTTTCTGATTGAATTTTTTTACGAAACCAAAACCCATTAGAGTTTCTAGTGTCCTAATTTCAGAAATGTAAATTTCATAGTGATAAGATTATTTTTACTATTTTTGTATTATTTATTAATCAAAAGTGGAACCTAAACCTAAAATACCAAGGTTCACTAAACCTTTAATAACTTTTTTGTTTTTAGGATTTTAGAAAAATAAATTATATGACATCAATCTACATACAATTCTTTTGAATATTAAAAAAAAAAAATTGAAAAATATGAAATTTTCATCAAATTATGGTGGTCGTACACCCAATGTTTTGAAAATATACTTTATTGTCAGTTAAAAATTAATAAAAAAAATATATTCAATAAAAAAATAAGCAAAAATATTCAAATCAATATTTGGTGTCTTAGGTATCATTTCCTAGAAGGATTTGCAAAAATTCATTTATTTGGATAAAAAAAGTGTGGTCATACACATATGTGGTATGGTCCTAAAACAGACATTTTGAAAAACTAGTTGTTAAACATGCCTAATAAAAAGTGATTTCTACCATGTGGGTATTAAAATAAATTACATATTTGAAAAGTAGACTCCGAGCACTACATTTTCTATTGCTGAAGTTTTTTGAGATTAATCTCTAAGTGCATCAAATTTTTGACATCAATTGATAGAAAATTTGAAAAATAGATAAAATACTTCCACTTTTTGCGCAAAAGTGGGACTCAACTTCTTGCAACCACCCCTTAATTCATACTGATTTATGTGGCCCAGCTAAAACTAAAAGTTTACAAGGTGATAGATATTTTATGCTAATCATTTATGACTATTCTAGAATGTGTTGGGTTACTTTTCTTAGAGAAATATCAGAAGCACTTGGGAAGTTCAAACTATTCAAAGCAATGGTAGAGAATGAAACTGGTAAGAAAATCAAATGTCTGAGATCAGATCAAGGAGGTGAATTTACATCTAAGGAATTTAATGCACTCTGTGAAGTGAATAGAATCAGAAGACAATTATCATTACCCCAGACACCACAACAGAATGGAGTTGTAGAAAGGAAAAACAGAACCATCATGAATGCAGTTAGAAGTATGTTATCAGAAGCAAATCTACCACATGTATATTGGAGAGAGGCAGTAAGCACAATAGTCTATACATTCAACAAAGTTCACATCAAAGGTGAAACTGGTAAGACCCCTCATGAACTATGGTTTGGCATTACTCCTACTCTTAAATATTTTAGAATATTTGGTAGTAAATGCTATATTAGAAGAGATGAGTATATTGGCAAATTTGTGTTGGCATATGTGCAAAGTATGTTGACATGATGATATTATATGTTGTCATTGATTTCAATATGATGAAGAGTGAACCAGTATATCAAAGTAAGCACTTGCAAGAGAACCGGTATATGTGAAAAAGTGAAGCGGTATGGCTGTCCAAGTGAACCGATATGCTGAAATGTGAATTGGTATATGTGACAAAGTGAAGTGGTATGTTTGTCCAAGTGAACCGATACAATGGAATGTGAACCGGTATATGGAATATTTTGTATCAAGGTTTCATATGGTATGACTACTGGTTGGTAGTCTTAGCTTCAGGGTTTCTGGTTGAAGTGTTCTATTACTATGTGATTCAACTGATGACATTGTATGTTGTGCTAGCATTGTAATGAAGAATATATTGTGTTGCCACGTCAGCTCTGTGCACGTGAAGGATCTTGCATGAAGGAGATTGATCCTATCTACCTCGGGAATGTGCGAAGTCTCTACAAATGGTGGATAATGCATGATGGGTTATTGCCTTCAAGATACGGTGAAGAATGAATGATGGAGAATGTCTTGAGATCTGTTCAAGACCACTGTATTCAAATCAAAGTGTTCAATGGTCAGGATTGAACCAACTAAATTCCTTAACCTAAATGTTTAGGGTTTAGGGTTTATGCTACCGACCTATCTGTTTCCTATATGGTCAATGTTGTTTTTCATGTTGAAGTTGTTGGAAAATGTTGTGTGTGTATCTAAGTGTAAAGATACGTGATTCTTGCCATACCAGATATGAGAATAGACACCTGCAAAGTGTGGGTGCAGAACGAAGGGACTGAAGAAGATCTACATTGGCATTGAGTGTTGTTACCAGATCATTGTAATACCTATTAACCTCTAACCACTTCAACAGTTGGAAAATCCCTTAATAGGGTAGCTTTTGTTAGGTCCCGGAGACAACTGAGAGGGGGGGGGGTGAATTAGTTGTCTAATAAATTCAAACCAAAAACAACTTAACCAACTTAATTCTTAGTACCGGTAAACTATTTTAATATGCCGGTAGACATATTTAATAGTTAATTGCTATACCGGTAAGGATTAGTGCATGAAACATAAAGACAAGTTCATCCACAAAACATAACACCAATATTTGTACGTGGAAACCCTATAAGGGGAAAAACCATGGTGAGAAACCTTACCCACAATCAGATGATACTACTGCAGATAGTAAGTGTACATAAATGGGGTCTACACATACAGAAAGGCCAAGCACCTAGAGCTCACTGCTCAATCACAAAAGGGAGTCACATTGACTATAGTTGGATGGTTAAATCCAATAAGAATGTACTGCACAAAATAGCATCTTCATATGCTGGATTCAGTACCGGTGTAGTTCTGATTGTCTTCACAAAAACCCTCCTTCAATCTTCAAATGATGTTTACATGTATAGCTCTTCTTATTCTCACGCATACCTTCACACAATCCTTTTTTGCATCCCACAATTCATCTTACAAATAAGATATTACATTTATACCATAACCTAAGACCAATTTTAGTAGGTCATCTCTACAAGATATTACAATAAAACATTTTATAAACAAAAAAATATCTAATGCAATAACTGATTGAACATGTCAGCTTAATGCATTTACAACAATAATTAATCATCTCCAAAGCATGTCATGTTGATCTGGAAAAGATAAACCTGCCAATGTATACCCTGGACCTATTTGCCGGTAATAGCAAATATGCAAGTGTGAATATACCAATAACCAATTCTCCAAAAGAAGATGTCAAAACAATGTTTTTGACATTACCAAGTGTTTTCCATATTGTTCCAAGTGCCGGTGATCATTATATCTTGTCATTGTACCAGATACTGGTGACTGTGCATGAGTCACTTGCTTGCCGGTGAATGTTGCTGATTCTCCAAAGTGCCAGAGTTGATAAGTGTTTAGTAGGTGTTGACATCAATGACAAAACCATACCAAAATACCAACAGCTTTAATCGGCTTGCTGTAAATCCTTTAACAGGGTGACTCAAAATCATTGAGTTCTAAAAATCCTCTAACAAGGTAACCTTTAACTGGGTTTAACCCTTAACTGAGTATGTTAGCCATCCCTTAACTGGGTGATCCCTAGCAGGATTGTTTCCTAACAGAACCTATTGTAAAGTTTTTAATCGGACTAGGCTCCTAACAGAGTGGACTTCAAAAGGGTTCAAAGAATAGCTTGTGGGTATTCATCCCCATCGTGGCTTTTCCTAGTTGGGTTTCCATGTGAAAAATATGTGTGTTATGTGTGATGCTTTTCATATGATTCTTTGTTATTCTCTATTAAGTAGTAAAGAATGTTGAACCTGTAAGTCTTTACAATCCTGTTAGAGTATTACTAGTGTATGCATATGGGTGAAGTGGAAATAAGATGTTAGATTTTATGGAATGCTGAGTTACCAGTTTATGTCTTTCACTGTGTTTAACTGGTAGTAATCTAGTTCAGACCAGTGTTATTGCTTGCTAGTAAAAGTGCAGGGTTCTCAGTTAAACTAGTTCAAGGAAAAGTGTTTTTACTAGTATTGATTCACCCCCCCCTCTCAGTACTGGTTTGGTACTAACTGTTCATCATTTATTCATCAATTGGTATCAGAGCCTCCTCTAGGTCCTCTGTGTTGTAAGCTTAACCACTTGAGGTAAAGATCCTACTCTAATGATGAAGAGGGAAGGTCCAAAGTTCAACAGAGACAACTTTAAAATATGGAAGGACAAAATGAAGATATACATCAGAAGCATGGGTGCTCAATATTGGAGCTATGTTGAGAATTCTTATGTTATCCCTACCAGTACTCTCACCGATGATCAAAAGAGATAGATTCAGAAGAATGGGCAAGTCATGGAAGCCCTAATTAGCAGTTTATCTGATATTGAGTTTATTGATGTTCAAGACAAAGAGAATCCCAAAGAAGTATGGGATGCCCTTGAGAATATCTATGGTGGTGATGAGCATGTGAAACAAGCTAAGGAAGAAAGCCTTAGGGGAATGTTTGAAGACATGTGGATGGTTCAAGGAGAGACCATTCAACAATATGGAATAAGAATCAAAACTATTGTTGGAGATATCAAGAGTCCACTATTGTTAGCAAAGTTTTGAGATCCTTATTACCGGTCTATGCAATAAGAGTTGCTGCTATTCAAGAGTTGAGGTCTGTAGACAAGACAAAGGTATCCCTGGACTCCATCATTGCAAAGTTAACATCTTATGAGCTAAATAATTATGATGGTAGTATTCAGAAGACTGCCTTAGCCTTCAGAGCATCTGCTGCACCATCCAGAAAAGGCAAAGAAGCTAGTACCACTAGTGAACCAAGACAAATTAGAGAAATGGATGATGAGGAGATCCTGATGGAATTTGAAGCTCTTCTTTCCAAGAGACTCCCCAAGGGAACCGGTAAATATAGAGGTAATCTTCCTTTGAAATGCTTTTCTTGTAACCGGATAGGACATATTGTTGTAAACTACCCTAATGGTGACAACAAGGATAAACCGGAGAGGTTCAAAAAATTCAAAGGAGGAAACCAGAGAAACTGTTTTGTAGTAGTTGATGAAGGTGTCACTGATGAGGAATCAGAAGATGAAAAAAATGAAGATATTATGTTTGTAGTAGTCAAGGAAGATGTGTTATACAAGAAGGCTCTTGTCTCCCACTTTGATAATTCCAATGAGTGGATTATTGATAGTGGCTGTTCTCACCATATGATTGGTGACCGGAGTAAGTTTCTATCTTTAGAAGGGTATGATGGTGGTGTGGTTCATTTTGGTAATGATGCACCATGTATGGTAAAAGGCAGAGGGTCCATCTCTAAATGGAAGAAGTAACGCTAACAATGTGTATTGGGTAGAAGGTCTAAGGCACAACCTTTTGAGTGTTTCTCAACTGAATGATAATAGACTCACTCTGGAATTCAAAAATGGAGTGTGCAAAATCAAAGGAAAGACTGGTGAACTAATGGCTACCAGTATGTAGACCAAAGGTAACCTATTTCAACTAAATGCTAATGTCATTAAATGTCTTATGGCTAAGTTTAAGGATAGCTGGATATGGCATAGGAGACTCTGCCATGTAAAATTTGACAATATTGTGAAGGCCAGTAAGATCAAGGAAGTTAGAGGATTGCCTATGCTGAGCAAACTAGAAAATCCTTTGTGAAGAGAGTGCCAACTGGAGAAAATGTCTTCCTCAACCTTCAAAGGTAAACCTTTCACTATAGACAATTTACTTGATTTTGTGCATACTAATTTGTGTGGTCCTATGAAAACTAGGAGTGTCCAGGGAGATAGGTATTTTATGATTCTTACTGATAATTTCTCAAGAATGATGTGGGTCACATTCTTGAACGACAAATATGAAGCTTTTAGAAAGTTCAAAGTCTTTAGAGCACTTGTAGAAAAAGAAAGTGGTAAGAGGATTAAGTGACTAAGAACTGATCAAGGAGGAGAATTCACTTCCGATGAATTCAACAAATACTGTGAAGAGAATGGCATCAAGAGGCAACTATCTACCCCCCGGAATCCACAATAGAATGGCCTAGCTGAAAAAAATAACCAGACTATGGTTGAAGTAGCTAGAACTATGTTGATCCAAGGAAAGGTTGCTCACACCTTTTGGAGAGAAGAAGTTAGCACTGTAGTCTACACAATGAACTGGGTACTCATCAAAAATGGTAAGGATAAAACACCTTATGAGTATTGGACTGGTAAGACACCAGTGGTAAGCTACTTTAGAGTGTTTGGTAGTAGATGCTATATCAAGAGGAGTGAACATCAGAGCAATTTTGATGCTAAATGTGATGAGGGAATATTCCTAGGGTATTCCACAAAGAGCAAAGCTCTCAAATGTTTCAACAATAGGACTCAAAGAATTGTTGAAAGCATCAACATTAGAGTTGATGAAAACTCTGAGAGATCTAAGGAAACTAGTAGTGAGCAAGTAGGAGATGAACTGGTAGTAACCTTCTAGGAACCGGTTGCAAAACATCCAAGCACCAGTAACAGTGCTCCTACACTGGTGGATGTTGATGCTAACGAAGATGAGGATGAAGAAGAAAAGAAAGAGGAAACAACTAAGATCATTACTAGGTATGTAAAGCTGAATCATGATCCAAAGCAGATCATAGGAGACAAGGATACAGGAATTCTTACAAGAAGAAAGATCAAAGAAAACTCTTGCATGATCTCTGAATTTGAGCCTAAAACATTCAGAGAGGCACACAAAGATGAAGACTGGATCAAGGCAATGGAAGAGGAACTTGACCAGATAGAAAAGAATGGTACATGGTCTTTGGTACCCAAATTGGAGCATAAAAAAGTGATTGGCACCAAATGGGTTTTCAGAATTAAGTTGAATGAAGATGGATCAGTGGTTAGAAACAAAGCCAGATTGGTGTGTAAATGATATGCCCAAGAAGAAGGAGAAGACTATGGAGAAACCTTTGCTCTAGTAGCCAGATTGTAAGGAGTTCATATGTTTCTTGCATATGCAACATTAAAGGGATTCAAGGTATATCAGATGGATGTAAAGTGTGCATTCCTTAATGGAATACTAGAAGAAGAGGTGTATATAGAGAAACTAGATGGGTTTGCCCTATCAGAAGATAGTGACATGGTGTGTAGGCTACATAAGGCCTTGTATGGACTAAAGAAAACACCTAGAGCATGGTATGAACATTTGTACTCCCATCTTGTGAAGATTGGATTTGAGAGAACAAGTGAAGATAGTAATATCTACCTAAAGTCAGAAGGAGATCAGATTCTGATCTATGAGGTATTTATTGATGACATAATCTTTGGAGGAGATGACAAGATGAGTCATGATTTTGCAGATGAGATGAAAAAGGAGTTTGAGATGTCACTTATAGGGGAGATTAAGTTCTTCATTGGACTACAAATTCAACAAATGAAAGATGAAATCTTTATCACTCAGTCCAAATATGTCAAAGAGGTGTTGAAGACCTTTGGCATGGAAGACAACAAACTGGTTGGTACACTGATGGTGACCAGTTGTAAATTATCCAAAGAGGATGACTCAGGGTTAGTAAATGAGAAGGAATAACAATCAATGATTGGTAAATTGCACTATATAGTATATAGAAGACCGAACATTGCACATGCAGTGGACATTGCTACACGGTTCGAGAAAATCCCAAGAGAATTCCACTTGGTAGCAGTCAAGCGGATTCAGAGATATCTGAAGGGAACTATTGACTATGGATTATGGTATCCATACAGTAATGATTTCAACCTGAAAGTGTTTAAAGATGCTGACTGGGCTGGTAATGTGGATGATTGGAAGAGCACAACCAGTGTTGAATTCTTTCTTGGTGGAAGACTAGTCTCATGGATGAGTAAGAAACAAAGTTGTATCTCTCAGTCTACAACAGAAGTGGAGTATGTTACAGCATTTATGAACTCCACCTAGACAATTTGGATGAAGCGTGTATTAAATGGCTTCAAAGTTCCCGTATCTAAACTGGCAAGTATATTTTGTGACTACACAAGTGCAATTAACATCTCCAAGAATCTAGTTTTACATTCTAGAACCAAGCACTTTGAGATTAAATATCATTTCTTAAGGGAAAAGGTTCAGAACAAAGAAGTTGTACTAGAACATGTTTCTAGTAACGAGCAATTAGTAGACATATTCACCAAGCCTCTACTAAAGGCTACCTTTATCTATTTGAGAGGTGAATTAGGGGTGCTACCCCTTTAAGAGGTGAACTAAAGGTGTGTGCTCCACATCAGTCAGGACTTACATTGATATATTTTTCATAGGATTGGTATGTTGAAGGATGCTACTCCTTAGGGGGAGAACCATAGTAGAACATAGATGGTTATGCCTTCACTTTGGCTTTGTTATCAAAGGGGGAGAAGATGTGAAGCGGAGAAGATATCTATAGTATTGGGGGAGAAGATGTGAAGCTCAAAGATATCTTTGTATATTGCCATCAATGCCAAAGGGGGAGATCCCCTTTGCCATCAATGCCAAAAGAAGAGATTGTTGGAATATGTGCAAAGTATGTTGACATGATGATATTGTATGTTGTCATTGACGTCAATATGATGAAGAGTGAACTGATATATTGAAGTAAGAACTTACAAAACAACCGGTTCAAGAGGGGAAAATAGATTTGAAGGTCAAATGATCAAAACATAATGAAATAAACATGCAAAATGCTAAAATATCATTAAAAGACCATTTCACCTTGCTATTTTGCCTTCTCCTTCGGATTGAGCTTGATGAAGTGAAGGCGCCCCTTGATAAGGCTCCACTTGATGTGCTCCTTTGATTGCTGGATGTGTATGGCTTTCCCATGTTATGCACAAATGGAATGGATTTGAAAAATGATAAGAATGAGATGATCAAGTTGCCAAGATGATTTCCTGGGCTCAAAAGGGCAACATAAACTTACTGGATTTCAAGATGTTCAAATGAAGGGGTGGAGCCCTTTTATTTATAGGAAGAGGAGAGAAAAATGGATGGCTAGGATGGATTCGAGATGAAGGGATAAGATTTACTTGTGAGCTCACACAAGCTCCAAGAGAGGGTGTGGAGACCAAGAATTATGCCTTAAAGGCATTTCATATCTCCACACTCCACAAGTTGCATTGGAGGAATTAAAAATTCTCCAAAAAAGGATATCATGGGGATTGGAGGAATAAAAAGGAATGAAAAATTCCTTGGGAGAGGGGATGCCTAGAGGAATGTGTGATTTCAAAAATCTTACATTCACCTAGGACAAGAGCATTTAAAGCTAGTGGCTAGATGAAAAGGACAAAGAGTTGACTTTGTGGCTAATCATGATGATTAACCATTAATGACTCATTAGGAGGGGGATTAGAGGAAATGTTAGGTGGGATTAATATTTGTAGGAGAATTTGACTAGGAGAGATAATGAGTGGAGGGAATTAAAAATTAGAAAAATAATGTTAAGTGAGTTTAGGGAGTTTCTAAAAGAATGAATTAAGAAGATGATTTGTAGGAATCATGTAGGTTAACTAATTAATTGAAATTAATTAGCTAAGAGGAAGATTTGTGAGGATTTGATTTTTTTAGAAGAATAAAGAAAGGGATTGATTTATTAAATCAATCATATGCTATAGTGACAATATTAATTATATTTAATTAATATTGAGAGGAATTTGAATTAACATAATTAATTAATTAATTATGCGAGGAATAATTAAAATAATTATTTTTAACTGTCTACATTTTGCCCCTCTTTGAAGTGAGGTGTGATGACACATTGATTCAAAGAGTAATCTTGTTTTGATGTTGATATTGATTTGATAGAATGCCCCAGCTCTTGACTGGTAGATTATGGTATGGTGATGCTCCCTCGGGAGATCAATTGAGGTATTTGATCTGTGGAGTTTTTCGAAATTGATATCCCAATAGATTTGATTCGATTCGATTGATAAGATCTAGATTCCATCTGGTTTCAAGAAGAATTCATCTTGTATACGACAAAGATGATCAAAGTGTCAAAATGAAGAAGGGAAAATAGATTTGAAGGTCAAATAATGAAAACATAACAAAATAAACATGCAGAATGCTAAAATATCATTAAAAGACCATTTCACCTTGCTATTTTTCCTTCTCCTTCGGATTGAGCTTGATGAAGTGAAGGCACCCCTTGATAATGCTCCACTTGATGTGCTCCTTTGATTGCTGGATGTGGATGGCTCTCCAATGTTGTGCACAAATAGAATGGATTTGAAAAATGATAAGAATGAGATGATCAAGTTGCCAAGATGATTTCCTGGGCTCAAAAGGGCAGCATAAACTTACTGGATTTCAAGATGTTCAAATGAAGGGGTGGAGCCCTTTTATTTATAGGAAGAGGAGAGAAAAATGGATGGCTAGGATGGATTTGAGATGAAGGGCTAAGATTTACTTGTGAGCTTACACAATCTCCAAGAGAGGGTGTGGAGACCAAGAATTATGCCTTAAAGGCATTTCGTATCTCCACACTCCACAAGATGCATTGGAAGAATTAAAAATTCTCCAAAAAAGGATATCATGGGGATTGGAGGAATAAAAAGGAATTAAAAATTCCTTGGGAGAGGGGATGCCTAGAGGAATGTGTGATTTCGAAAATCTTACATTCACCTAGGAAAAGAGCATTTAAAGCTAGTGGCTGGATGAAAAGGACAAAGAGTTGACTTTGTGGCTAATCATGATGATTAACCATTAACGACTCATTAGGAGGGAGATTAGAGGAAATGTTAGGTGGGATTAATATTTGTAGTAGAGTTTGACTAGGAGAGAGAATGAGTGGAGGGAATAAAAAATTAGAAGAATAATGTTAAGTGAGTTTAGGGAATTTCTAAAAGAATGAATTAAGAAGATGATTTGTAGGAATCATGTAGGTTAACTAATTAATTGAAATTAATTAGCTAAGAGGAAGATTCGTGAGGATTTCATTTTTTTTGAAGAATAAGGAAAGGGATTGATTTATTAAATAAATCAATCATATGCTATAGTGACACTATTAATTATATTTAATTAATATTGAGAGGAATTTGAATTAACATAATTAATTAATTAATTATGTTAGGAATAATTAAAATAATTATTTTTAAGTGTCTACATTTTGCCCCTCTTTGAAGCGAGGTGTGATGACACATTGATTCAAAGAATAATCTTGTTTTGATGCTAATATTGGTTTGATAGGATGCCCTGACTCTTGATTGATAGATTATGGTATGGTGATGCCCCCTTGGTTGATCAATTGAGGTATTTGATCTGTGGAGTTTTGCAAAATTGATATCCCGATAGATTTGATTTGATTTGATTCGATTGATAAGATCTAGATTCAGTCTGGTTTCAAGAAGAATTCATCCTGTATAAGACAAAGATGATCAAAGTGTCTGGTTTCAGGAAGGATTCATCCTGTATAACACATGATTGATCTCAATATCTAGTTTCAAGAAGGATTCATCCTGTATAAGACATGATTGGAGTGTCTATTTTCAGGAAGGATATATCCTGTATAAGACATGACTGATCACATCATCTGGTTTTAGGAAGGATTCATCCTGTATAAGACATGATCAGAGTGTCTGGTTTCAGGAAGGATACATCCTCTATAAGACATGACTGATCACAACGTCTGGTTTCAGGAAGGATTCATCATGTATAAGACATGATTAGATCACAACGTCTAGTTTCAGGAAAGATTCATCCTGTATAAGACATGATCGGTCACAATGTCTGGTTTCAGGAAGGATTCATCCCGTATAAGACATGATCAGATCACAACATCTGGTTTCAGGAAGGATTCATCCTGTATAAGACATTATCAGAGCATCTGGTTTCAGGAAGGATACATCCTATATAAGACATGAATTAGGATCAAAATTGATTATGTGAGGAAAAAAAATAGAGGAAGAAAACAATTTGATTAGTTTGGAAAAATAGAGTCTTCAACAAGCATCCTGCAAAAAACAACAAAATGACAAAAATATTAATTTTTTTTATTTTTTGGGAATGAATAGAAAAACATGATTAAAAACTTTTTTACTAATGACAAATGTGGATTTGAAGAAAGCTTTGATGGGTAAATGGGGTTTGACTAGGTTTTTACCACTTTCCAAGGGATAGGCAAGCGAAAAATGGGGATTTTGAAGGAGAGATGAAGCAATGGGAAAATTTGTCAAAGAGGGGCAAAGAAGAAAAAGTTGGAGATGGATAATATGGGAAAAATTTGGAGGTGATTGGATAAAAGGGGAAGAAGTTATGGCAAACCCTAAAAATAGAGAAATATGGGATTTAGGCTTCAAAAAGTGGATTTTTGGGATAAGGCCCCCAAGGAAGAAAATGTGGAAAATAGCAATGCAGAGAATCTGGTGGAGTTTGGAGGAAAATGGAGTCAAGATAAAGAAGATATGGTGAAAAAACAGAAAAAAATTTACAACCACAGATTTAACAGAGCAGACAAACCCTAGATTTAACAAAGTAGAAACCCTAAATTTAATAGAATAAAAAAAATGTCAAAGGTCCAAATTTCTGATTGTCTAAATAAACAAGAGCATAATCTCCTACTTTCACACTTTCTTGCAGTCAGACAGATTATATTTAAACATAGCAGATAACAGGAAATGAAAAAAAAAAAGAAAAAAGAAATGCAGACTACAGTTAGCGCCTAAAAATTTCAGACAGATTAACAGAGCAGATAGTAGCAGTAAACAGATAGAAAAATGTCAAAGGTCTGGATTTCTGATTGTCTAGATAGACAAGAGCATACTCTCCTATTTTCACACTTTCCTGCGATCAGAGCATATAGTCGCGCTAAACAGAATAGAAAAGTGAAAGGTCTAGATTTTTTATTGTCTATCTAGACATGAGCATACTCTTCTACTTTCACATAGATTATAATTAAACAGAGTAGATAACAGAGCAAATAATAGATCGAATAATAGGAATTCAAATTCCCACAAAAATGCTCGTGCTAATCGCAGAGCTATCATGCTGAAACTAAAACAGAAATAGAAAAAGAACATAAACAAAAATGAAACAGAAACCAAAAAGAAGTTATTGTGCAGAAATATAGAGCTGCTATTCTGGAACCTACAAAAAAGATTTTTTTTTCTGCAGTCGTGCTATTCTAGAACCTGCATCTCACAACTCACAAAAACCTAAAAAACAAACATTAGTTCTTAAGGACGTGGGTCCCATAGGGCGTGCCAAAATAAAGAGGGGAAAATAGATTTGAAGGTCAAATGATCAAAACATAATGAAATAAACATGCAGAATGCTAAAATATCATTAAAAGACCATTTCACCTTGCTATTTTACCTTCTCCTTCGGATTGAGCTTGATGCAGTGAAGACGCCCCTTGATAATGCTCTACTTGATGTGCTACTTTGATTGCTGAATGTGGATGGCTCTCCAATGTTGTGCACAAATGGAATGGATTTGAAAAATGATAAGAATGAGATGATTAAGTGGCCAAGATGATTTCTTGGGCTCAAAAGGGCAACATAAACTTACTGGATTTCAAGATGTTCAAATGAAGGGGTGGAGCCCTTTTATTTATAAGAAGAGGAGAGAAAAATAGATGGCTAGGATGGATTCGAGATGAAGGGCTAAGATTTACTTGTGAGCTCACACAAGCTCCAAGAGAGGGTGTGGAGACCAAGAATTATGCCTTAAAGGCATTTCATATCTCCACACTCCACAAGATGCATTGGAGGAATTAAAAATTCTCCAAAAAAGGATATCATGGGGATTGGAGGAATAAAAGGGATTAAAAATTCCTTGGGAGAGGGGATGCCTAGAGGAATGTGTGATTTCGAAAATCTTACATTCACCTAGGACAAGAGCATTTAAAGCTAGTGGCTGGATGAAAAGGACAAAGAGTTGACTTTGTGGCTAATCATGATGATTAACCATTAATGACTCATTAGGAGGGGGATTAGAGGAAATGTTAGGTGGGATTAATATTTGTAGGAGAATTTGACTAGGAGAGATAATGAGTGGAGGGAATAAAAAATTAGAAGAATAATGTTAAGTGAGTTTCTAAAAGAATGAATTAAGAAGATGATTTGTAGGAATCATGTAGGTTAACTAATTAATTGAAATTAATTAGCTAAGAGGAAGATTTGTGAGGATTTGATTTTTTTAGAAGAATAAAGAAAGGGATTGATTTATTAAATAAATCAATCATATGCTATAGTGACAATATTAACTATATTTAATTAATATTGAGAGCAATTTGAATTAACATAATTAATTAATTAATTATGCAAGGAATCATTAAAATAATTATTTTTAAGTGTCTACACCGGTATATGTGAAAAAGTGAAGTGGTATGGCTGTCCAAGTGAACTAGTATGTTGAAATATGAACTGGTATATGTGACAAAGTGAAGCGGTATGTTTGTCCAAGTGAACTAGTATGATGGAATGTGAACCGGTATATGAAATGTTTTGTATCAAGGTTTCATATGGTATGACTACCAGTTGTTAGTCTTAGCTTCATGGTTTTTGGTTGAAGTGTTCTATGACTATGTGATTCAACCAATGACATTGTGTGTTGTGTTAGCATTGTAATGAAGAATAGATTGTGTTACCACATCAGCTCTATGCGCGTGAAGGATCTTGCATGAAGGAGATCGATCCTATCTACCTCAGGAATGTGTGAAGTCAGTGCAAATGGTGGAGAACACTTGATGGGTTATTGCCTCCAAGATGCGGTGAAGAATGAACGATGGAGAATGTCTTGAGATCTGTTCAAGACCGTTGTAGTCAAAGAAAAATGTTCAATGGTCAGGATTGAACTGACTGAATTGCTTAACCTAAATGTTTAGGGTTTAGGGTTTATGCTACCGACCTATCTGTTTCCTATAAGGTCGTTGTTGTTTTTCATGTTGAGGTTGTTGGCAAATGTTGTGTGTGTATCTAAGTGCAAAGATATGTGATTCCTGCTAGACTAGATATGAAAATAGATACTTGCAGAGTGTGAGTGCAGAAGGAAGGAACTGAAGCAGATCTGCATTAGCATTGAGTGTTGTTACTAGATCATTGTAATACCTATTGACCTCTAACCACTTTAACAGTTGGAAAATCCCTTAACAGGGTAGCTTTTACTAGTTTGTTGTAAATCCTTTAATAGGGTGACTCAAAATCTTTGAGCTCTAAAAATCCTCTAACAAGGTAACCTTTAACCGGGTGATCCCTAGTAGGATCGGTTCCTAACAGAACCTATTGTAGAGTCTTTAGCCGGACTAGGCTCCTAATAGAATGGACTTCAAAATGGTTCAAAGAACAGCTTGTGGGTATTCATCCCCACCGTGGTTTTTCCCAGTTGGGTTTCCATGTGAGAAATATGTGTGTTATGTGTGATGCTTTTCATATGATGCTTTGTTATTCTCTGTTAAGCGGTAAAGAATGTTGATCATGTAAGTCTTTAAATTCCTGTTAAAGTATTACTAGTGTATGCATATAGGTGAAGTGGAAATAAGATGTTAGATTTCGTGGAATGCTAGTTACCGGTTTATGTCTTTCACTGTGTTTAACCAGTAGTAATATGGTTCAGACCAGTGTTATTGCTTGTCAGCCAAAGCGCAGGGTTCTCAGTCAAACTGGTTCAAGGAAAAGTGTTTTTACCAGAACTGATTCACCCCCCTCTCAGTACTGGTTTGGTACTAACTGTTCATCATTGATTCATCAATTTGATCCTAGAAGTGATGAAGGAATATTTCTTGGTTATTCATCTAAGAGCAAGGCATACAGATGTTTTAACAAAAGATTGCAGAAAATCATCGAGAGTACAAATGTGAAGATTGATGAACAAGTTAGAGGAACTTCAAGGTATATAGACTCTGAACCAGCAACAGAAATACTAGCAAATGAACCTACATTGAATCAACCAGTAGAGAATGAAGATCCAGTTACACCAGTATCATCTAAAAAATTCCACTGTAACTGAGGAACAACAGCAAATAAAGACACCCTGGTATGTAAGACTAAATCACTCTGAAGATCAGATAATTGGAAACAAGTATAAAGGAGTTATGACAAGAGGAAGACTAGCAAATGAAGAGGTATGTCTTATTTCTCAAATTAAACCATCATCATTTAATGAGACATGTGAAGACAAACTCTAGATTAAAGTTATGGAAGAAGAATTAGAGCAAATTGAGAAGAATAACACATGAACATTAGTTCCCCGACCTAAAGACAAAAATGTGATTGGAACTAAAAGGGTATTCAGAAATAAACTTAATGAAGATGGTAAGGTAATAAAAAATAAAGCAAGACTAGTGTGTAAAGGATACTCTTAGAAAGAAGGAATTGATTATAATGAAACATTTGTACCGGTAGCTAGAATTGAGGCAGTCAGATTAATCTTGGTTTTCGCAGCACACAAGAACTACAAAATATATCAAATAGATATTAAATGTGCATTTCTGAATGGAGATCTTGAAGAAGAAGTTTACATTGAGCAACCTGATGGATTTTCTATGACGGATAACAAAGATATGGTTTGCAGGTTAAGAAAAGCTTTGCATGGGTTGAAATGAGCTCCAAGAGCTTGGTATGCTAGATTGGATAAGTATCTTTTAAAGATTGGATTTTCTAAAGTTAATGCTGATAGTAACTTATACTATAAAGTGATTAATGATGACATCTTGGTTATAAAATTTTTTGTTGATGATATAATCTTTGGAGGAGAAGATGGATTATGTAAAGACTTTTCTATTGAAATGCAACAAGAATTTGAAATGTCTATGATTGGAGAAATAAAATTCTTTATAGGATTGCAGATTTCATAGAATGATAAAGGTATATTCTTGAGTCAATCCAAGTACTTGAAGGAGTTACTAAAGAAATTTGAGATGGAAAACTCTAAACCGGTAAGCACACCTATGACTACAAATGACAAATTATCACTAAGGGATGAATCTATACCTATTAATCCAACTAGGTATAAATCTATGATAGTAGGTTTACTATATTTAACACAAACCAGACCTAATATCATGAATGCACTATGTATTGTTTCAAGATTTCAGATTAATCCTAGAGAAAATCATGAATCAGCAGTAAAAAGGATTTTTTGATACTTACAAGGCACTACAAATCTTGGCTTATGGTATCCTAGAGATGAAAAATTTGAATTATGTGCATATACAGATGCAAATTGGGTAGGAGATGTGGATGATAGAAAAGGACCACTGGTGGAGCATTTTGTCTTGGCAATAGATTAATTTCTTGGTTGAGTAAGAAACAAAGTTGTACATCTTTATCAACAACAGAATTAGAATATGTTGTAGCAACAACTAACTGTACAGAGGCATTATGGCTTAAACAAATGTTGAAGGACATAAAGGTAAAATGCAAGTAACCTATAACTATCTATTGTGAAAACACTGCAACAATTGATATATCTAAGAATCCGGTATTACATTCTAAAACCAAGCATGTTTCTATCAAACTGAATTTTTTGAAAAAGAGAATGTTAAAGCAAAAGAAGTAAAATTGGTTTATGTGAATACTAAAGAGCAGATTGTAGATATTTTCACTAAACCTCTACCTAAGGAGACTTTTGAATATCTCATAGACTAGCTTGGGGTCATACCCCCACTGGTAGAGACTTAGACAGTTGATGTTTGTCATCAACCGGTACAATTAATAGAGAAATCTTTTACTCTGGTTTTGATGAGGAAGCTACTTCTCAGGGGGAGTAGTTGGTATGCTGAATTGATTAGTATTTTGTATTTGAATCTAGTTTTGTATTGGCTTTGGCATTTGATGTCAAAGGGGGAGAGATATCTATGGAAAACTAAATTATCTTTTGGGGAGAGATTATTCATTTGGGAGAAATATTAATACTTTGAGATGATAGATTACTCTTTGTATCTGAGTCTTTGATTTCTGGTTATGATCTCTTTGGGGAGATTGTTGGTTTTTGGTATTTGGCATTTCTGTTTTGGCACTTTGATGGTTTTTCCATCTTGTGTTGCCATCAATGCCAAATGGGAAGATTGTTGGTATTTTGGTATGGTTTTGTCATTGATGTCAACACCTACTATCACTTATCAACTCTGGCACTTTGAAGAATCGGCAATGTTCACCTACAAGCAACTGACTTATGCACAGTCACCGGTATCTGGTACACCAGGAGGATATAATATTCACTGACACTTGGACGGATATAGAAAACACCTGGTTATGTAGAAGACATTGTTTGGACACTTTGTCTTGGAGATTTGTTCATTGGTATATTTGTAATTGCATATTTGTTGTTACCGACAAATAGGTCCAGGATAAGCACTGACATGATTATCTATTCCAGATTAGCACGACACACTATGGAGATGTTTTATTATTGTTGTAAGTGCATCAAGATGACATGTTGAATCAGTTATTGCATCGGATATTGTTTTATTTGTAAATTGATATTATTGTAATATCCTTTAGAGCCGACCTACTAAAATTGGTCTTAGGTTATGATATAAATGTAAGATCTTATTTGTAAGATCAAGTGTGGAATGTGAAGGAAGAAATAATTCAGTATATGTGAGAATAAGCAGAGCTTTACATGCAGACATCATTTGAAGGTGAAGCAAGGTTTTTGTGAAGACAATCAGAACTACACCGGTACTGAATCCAACATAGTAAGATGCTATTTTGAGTAGTACATCCTTATTGGATTTAATCATGTAATTGTAGTCAATGTGACTCCTATTTGTGTTTGAGCAGTGAGCTCTATGTTGGCATTTGTGTTGAGTATGTTGACATGATGATATTATGTTGTCATTGATGTCAATATGTTGGAGAGTGAACCAACAATATGCTGAAATTTAAACTGATACAATGTGGTGAACCAGAATATATGCAAAGAAGTGAACCGGTATAGTGGTATAAACCGGTATATTGACCAACAGGTGAAGTGGTATGTTTGTCCAAGAGAACCAGTATGATGAAATGTGAAACGACATATGGAATGTTCTCTATGAAGACTTAACATGATATGACTACCGGTTGGTAGTGTTAGCTTAATGGTTTCTGGTTGAAGTGTTCAAAGCCTGTGTGACTCAACTGATGACATTGTGTGATGAGTTAGCATTGTAATGAAGATCCGATCATGTTGCCACATCAGCTTGAGTGCATGAAGGATCTTGCATGAAGGAGATCGATCCTATCTACCTCAGGAATATGTGAAATGTCATGCCCAAACTTTTGGGCAAGAATGAGATAATTTTTTTTTTTAAATAACAACTTAAAACATTAATTTTGCTATCATGAAATGCACTAGCAATTTTGTCTTAACTATGTGTGAGTTAATTCTAACCACTAGCTCAAGTAAGTGATATTAATTTAAAGTTAAATGCGGAATACTAAATGAAATTAATTTATTATCTCATCAAATTTAGTCAATAGTTTAATTAAATCAAAACTCTCTTAAAATAATTGATGAAGATAAAATTAATTTCCAATAACCATTATTTGTTTTTAGGATCTAATTAAATTAGTCCTAGCACTTAGTTTATAAATGTCTATATTTTTATTTTAACAATAATTAAAAATGTTTAAACTAAATCGACTAAAGGGTCAATTAAATCCATAATGGAATTTTCCTATAAAGTTTAATCTCATCATATACCTATATTTAAGAGGGCTAAAATTTTTTTCCCCTAGCCAAAAATAACTTACCCAAATTGGTTATAAAATTTCTAAAAGATTAAACTTCGTAAACTTCATAAGTAATTCAAATTAAACATAAAGTTTAATCTCAAACCCTATATCAGATCTAACTCTAAAATAATAATATAATTTTAAACATCATTTTTCTAAAAATATCCTTATGTTTATCAAACAAAAATAATTGCCCATATGTTTATTAAAACATATCAAATTTATAAACACTTAATTAAATATTAAATGTAAAATTTACCCTATCCATTCATATATATATATATATCATAATAATTTTCACATGTTTCTAAAATAACCATGCAAACCCTAACTAAGAATATATATTATTATAATGCCCTACATTCTAAAAACCTCTTCTTTCTTTATACTACCCTAGCCCTACCCAGGCTAGGGTTTTATTCTTTTCTTGTTTTATTTTGTAGGGAGGATGTTTCCATGGAAAGCGGGGGCCATGGGAGAGTGGGGGCTATGGCGGAGGGTTTGGTGATAGGCAGCGGTGGTGGGTTCTCCCTGACTGCCACTGTGTGTGCACACAACGCCGACGGTGCCCACACAATGGTTGCGCGTGCGCCACCCACTCTGTGTACACACAGTGGGTTCGGCCCCCTCGAAATCTCCTTTTTTATTAATCCTTAGAATTTTTTTATTTTCTTTTTCTTTTTTTGAAAGTAATTAAAATTGACAGAAGTAAATAAGTTTAAACAACAACTTTATAAATCTAGAAATTATTAAGATAAACCTTTAGAGATGGCTAAAATAGTTTTTTTGTTATTTTATTTTCTGCAAATAAATAAAATGATAGATTTAAATAAACTAAATTTGCACTTCCATATATAGATCTAAATGTTTTATTTTTAGTCTACTACATGCATGCTATTCTATTTCATTTCTTTTCTAATATATTTTTTTTTAAATGCATAAAAGGGATAAAATAAATTTCTTTCTTTTCAAAATATCATAAAACACAACAAATGTTATTTTCAGATCTATAGAAACTAAACCTAGAATACTCATTTCTTTTCTGCAAAATAGCATAATATAACATTACATTTCTTTAAAACATATTTAAAAGACACTATTGTCAACTTTACAATGGATCTCTCATTTCTAATAAATGAGGTCTTTAAAAATAATAGATACATTTCTTTTCAAAAATAGATACAACATAGTTTCCCTTTACATTGCTGCAACTTAAAATATAAATATTCCATTTTCCAAATCTTTTTCTACAACCACATAACTCTAGCAAACTTTCACTTGTCCTATTCTTTTATTCCAACAACCTACAAATAAATCATAGGCTATGACCATGGAGTGCTCACCTCCCGGCCTAGGCTAACTAGTAGCCACCCCTGAGCTTGGAGAACCAAGCCCTAGACAGGTAACACACATGCAAACACAACAAAGAAGAGAAAATAATCACAAACATATTCCCAACCAAGGCTACACTGCACCACATAATGTGATGTCTTTACATGAGTGGTAGTGGACCAAATACCCTAAGGAGAGTGCAAGTCTGGTAAAACACATAGCCACCTCATGGCAAACAAGATATATCATAAGTATAATAATCCTCACATCCTTATGCCCCCCAAGGCATTCATGCATTATTTCCCTCCTTATGGCCCCCAAATGTATAAACAAGCCATGCAGCAAGGGTCACATAAATATCCCTTGAGATCACTCTCATAACAAGAGCCTCTCACTCGAGGGCTGTCATACTTCTACTACCCACAAGAACATCCTCTCTCCCAAGAGTAGGATGTCTTGGTTACTCCCAAAACACAAAATGCATACAAGAAAACAAAGACATAATGCATAATAATTTTCACAAACTAAAATGCAAGAGAACAACTTTTTTTCCACACAAACAACCTTTCTAAAATAATATGTAACATGAAAGAAAACAATACAAAGGAAAGTTTAACCAACCTTCAACTGCCCAAACGTATGCTAGATCTAGTTGAGGATGAGCAACCCAATTCCACAATCCTCCTTTCTCTACACTTAGCCAATTTCCTATACCAAATCTTTTCTTTTCAAAATTGCATTGTCTCCAAAAATGGAGAGTGGGTGATTACCCGCAAAATCTCACATTCTTTCCTAAGAAGACCTCAGTGAGAGTTCTCATAGGTTTCTAAAATTGAAAAAGGAAAAAGTCCAAAAAAAAATCAAAAGGGATCTCTCACCAAAAAGGAAAGTTAACTAACCTAGATGAAGCCTTGTAAATTCAATTTTCGCACATCTTAGAAAACTCACTTTTTAGGGTGACTAAATAGTCACATGGGAGTTGCCACATGCTTAAAATTACTCCTAATCTTTAGGTATACCTTATGGACTTTAGGAAACGCCTTTAAACTACCCCTAGGAGTCCATTTAACCCCTTTAAAACCCATCTAAAGTTAACTTTCGGGTCAAACCTAAGTTGACCACCCCAAAGATTTTCTACTCAAGGAAAATATAGAACCACATTAAATTATTTAAAAAAGCTATGGTTAAAACAACTCCCTCCAAGAGACAATTCAAAAATCAAGATATAAATCAACACATGTGTCAAGTGACACAATAAAAATACTTTTACAAAATTACACATGAAATTTTGTCTCTTGTTGGATTTACACAATTTAATAAATTCAATTTAACACACATGCCACATTCACTTTCACAAATAAAATACAATACCAATGGGGTGTTGTCTCTCCAAATAGAAAACCCCTGCTTTTAGAAACGTACATAGGTCTAGGTTTGGTTCTCCATAATATTTCCATGGTCACATTGATAATTTTCCTGCATACCTTAATTACACATTAGTACTTCCAAATAACCTCATATAACATTTAAACACATGAATAAGAATACACATCAAACACTTTACATACAATTGATATTAAACAAAATCAATATATCTTGTATCAAAATAAATCCACAGAAACAATTATCATAATCCTCATAATTTTGATCCATACATAAACATGCATCCTATTCTATCATCGTAGTAAAGTCCTGCAAATCCAATAATGACATATAACATCTCAAATGTATCCTATTATAGATTCATATAGAGTTCTATATCATAAAGCATATAAATGAAGCATTAACATACATCAATGTTATCCAAATCACGAAATCATATAAGTTCCAAATCCATAATGTATAAAAATAAAGCAACCATAATAGTCTCAACATGAAAAATATTGAAATGCTAGGATTAGTCAGGGTAGGACCTCACACGAAGTCTCTGTAAACAATGGAGAACATGTGATGGGTTACAAGCTGCCATGAAAGCGGTGAAGAATGAACGATGGAGAATGTATTGAGATATGTTCAAGACTTTTGTATTCAAATGCAAAGTGTTCAATGGCCAGGATTGAACTGCCTGAATTGCTTAACCTAAATGTTTAGGGTTTAGGGTTTATGCTACCGACCTATCTATTTCCTATAAGGTCGATGTTGTCTTTCTTTCCGAGGTTGTTGGCAAAAGGTGTGTGTGTATCTAAGTGAGGAGATATGTGATTCTTGCCTTACCAGATGAGATAAGAGGATTGATTCCTGCATTGTGTGTGTGTAGAAGGAAGGAACTTAAGCAGATATGCATTAGGCATTGAGTGCTATTATCAGATCATTGTAATACTTATTGATCTTTAACCACTTCAACAGTTGGAAAATCCCTTAACCAAGTAGTTTTAATCAGCTTGCTGTAAATCCTTTAATAGGGTGACTCAAACTAATTGAGATCTTGAAATCCTCTAACAAGGTAACCTCTAACAGGGTTTAACACTTAACCAGGTATTTAGCCATCCCTTAACCGGGTGATCCCTAACAGGATCGGTTCCTAGCAGAACTTGTTGTAACAGTCTTTAATCGGACTAGGCTCCTAACAGAGCGGACTTCTACAGAGTTCAAAATCAGCTTGTGGGTATTCATCCCCACCGTGGTTTTTCCCATTTGGGTTTCCACATGAAAAATCTGTGTGTCATGTGTAGTATTTTTCATGTGATGATTTAAGTGATTTGTGTCTGAAGGTAAATCATGTTGAGCTAGCTATTATTATATTTCTGATGATAGATTACCTATTCATGCATAAGGGTAAAATGGAAGTGTAGTATTAAGTTGAGTGGAAAGCTGAGTGATCAACCAGTTAATGCTTGTCACAATTATTCTTAGCTTTACTGATTGCACTCTATTTCAGACCAGTGTTACTATCTGTCAGACATTTGTAGTGTTTGCAGTCAAACCAGTTTGGGAAAAGTGTTTGTGATTGTACTGATTTACCCCCCCCCCTCTTAGTACCGGTTTGGTACTTATTGTTCATCATTGAGTTATCACTCTAGGCGCTTGGACTTTCTACATGTGCAGACCCCATTTGTATACACATACTATCTGCAGTAGTATCAACTGATTGTGGGTAAGGTTTCCCACCATGGTTTTTCCCCTTAAAGGGTTTCCATGTACAAATATTGGTTTTATGTGTTGTGGATGTTATTGTCTTTCTGTTTCATGCATTAATCTTTATCGGTATTGTAATTAACTAATAAAACCGTCTACTGGTATAAAAGACTGATTTATCGGTATTAAACATTAATGTTGGTTAAGTTGTTTTTGGTTTGAATTTATTTCACAACTAATTCACCCCCCCCCCCCCTTTAGTTGTCTCTGGGACCTAACACATTCTACTTAGAGAGATGTATTTTGGTTTTGATTTCTACTATTGATCTATTTTGGGATATTGTTGGTTTATTGGTATTTGGCATTCTATTTTTGGCACTTAGATGTTTTTCCATCTAGTGTTGCCATCAATGCCAAAGGGAGAGATTATTGGTATTATGGATGACTTCGTCATGTGTTGCATTTATTTTGTGATTGATGTCAACACTTATCTTCATGGAGGTCTACATTATTGATTTGGCACTCTGGTTATATTGGTTTATTGTTGAACCGACACATTGTGGTCCCGACAAGGTTAGTGGCTTATGCACAGTCACCAGTATATGCTTCACCGACAAGATATATTGTTCATCGGAAGTGATGATGACTTGTTATCATCTAGAAATCATTTGGTTATGTTGAAGACATGGATTGGATGTTTGGATTTGGTATTTTTTCTTATTGGTCTAATCAGGTTGACATATTTGCCTTAACCGGCAGATAGGTCTAGGTTATGGAGCGGTACAAGATATTATATTTCAGATCAGCACGGAATGTTTTGGAAATGGTTTATTGTTTGGATAATGTGTAAATGTATTGAGCCGACATATTGTATTGCATCAAGACTTATTTGTAATTGATTTAATTGTAATATCTTTAGTGAGTCGACCTTATCATTTGGTCTTAGGTTTTGTATAAATAATTGTAAGATCACATTATGAGTGTGTGTGAATATTGAAGAGAAAAAATAAGCAGATCCTTGTACGAATCATGTAGATATTATTTGAAGGCTGAAGGAAGGTTATGAAGGTGTTTAGCACTCATGGTTAGAGCTAAAAATGATACTGAATCCAGCATTGTAGATGTTATATTGAAGAAGTACATTGTTATTGGATTTAACCATCCAACTATATTCAGTGTGACTCCTATTTTGTTATTGAGCAGTGAGTTCTAGGCGGTTGGCCTTTCTGCATGTGCAGACCCTATTATTGTATTCACTTACTATCTACAATAGTATCGTCTGATTGTGGGTAAGGTTTCCCACCGTGGTTTTTCCCATTATAGGGTTTCTACGTCAAAATCTTTGTGTTAAGTGTTGTGGATGTTGTTTCTCTTTCTATTTCATGCATTAAGTTATACGAGGACTACTATAACTATTAATCTATTTTACTGACATTAAGTTTCTTTTACCGACACTATGTTTTAAGTTGGAACAATTGGTTTTGAGTTGTAATTTATTGACAACTAGTTCACAACTAATTCACACCCCCCCTCTTAGTTGTCCTTCTCAGTTCCTAACAGACATCATGTGCAAAGATTTTGTAGATCAAATGAAGACAGAGTTTGAGATGTCCATTGTGGGTGAGTTGTCCTATTTTCTTGGTTTGCAAATCTCTCAGAAGGAAAAAATGATTTTTTATCTCCCAAACCAAGTATGCGAAAGACATGCTGAAGAAATTTGAAATGGAGGACAACAAACCGGTAAGCACTCCCATGGTTACCAGTTCTATGCTGAGCAAACTAGATGAATCACCGAAAGTAGACAAAACACTGTATAGGTCTATGATTGGTAGTCTATTATATTTAACAGCATCTAGACCAAATATTGTACAAGTTGTTTGCATGGTAGAAAGATTCCAAGCTTCTCCTAAACAGTCTCACTTAAATGCAGTTAGAATAATTTTTAGGTATCTACAAGGGATTATCAGTCATGGTATGTGGTATCCAAAGAAAGGAGACTTCTCTTTGTAGGCTTATATTGATGCAGATTGGGCAGGAAGTATTGGTAACTGGAAAAGTACAAGTGGAGGTTATTTTTACTTAGGAGACCAATTAGTATCATGGCATAGTAAGAAGCAATATTTAGTGTCACTATCTACCGTTGAGGCAGAATACATAGTAGTTGCTACATGTTGTTCAGAGGTTTTATGGATGAAGTAGACACTAAAAGACATATCGGTGGAGATACTAGAACCTATTCCAATCCAATGTGATAACTCAAGTACAATTAACATCTCCAAGAATCCAGTAATGCACTGAAGAACAAAACATATTGCAATCAAGTATCACTTCTTTAGGGAGAAGGTAGCAGACAAGGAGGTTCTGGTAGAATATGTTCCCACCAGTGAGCAGATTGCTGATATATTTACCAAGCCACTTCCATTGGGTCCTTTTGAGTACTTGAGACAAAAAAGGGGAGTTGTCCCACCATCTGGTAGCACTTAAATGCATGAGAGGATGCATGATTCACAGGGAGTCTTGAATCATGAAGCGTGGACATAGGGGGAGAGAATGACTTAACCGAAAGTTGTCCAGGGAGAGATTATTGGTGTTAGACTAAGGTTCCCTTTGCCATTGTTGTCAAAGGGAGAGTGAAACCAGAAAAGGAATGTTGACATCAATACCAAAGGGGGAGATTGTTGGCATTGAGTTGTCATTGATGTCAATCGGTATTGCAGGCAAGTTACCAATAGAGGTATGTCATCATGGATGAAGAAGATTGTACTGGTATGGTGAAAGATAAGTAGTTGTTGAGACTATCAGTGACTTCATCGGTATGAGGTGAGATGCATGTGTGGGTGAGCATGTTAAGTGATAAACGGTAGAGCTTATACCAGTCTGAAGTTTGGCTGCCTCTTTATGATGAAGAGGCAAAATGTTAAACTTATCACAAACCACCAGAAGTGAAGATGTGTTATTGGTGTAGTGTGCAGTGTCGGTTAGTAGAAGAAGAAGGTCTCATCGGTAAAGGGGTGTACCAGTATGAGTTTGTTGAATGATAAAGTATGAATTGACTGTGTATCAGTGAGCTAAGTGATTGACCACTGTGATGCCATGTAGAGCTGAAGTGGAAAACACACAGAGGTCGGTGAAGCTTCCATCAACATGGTTGTTGAAATAGCTAGTTGACATTAATGAAAGAGCCAAAAATCACGAGAAACTAACTGACTGATATAGCTCGAGGAAGAAAGAATGAAAGATGAATATCATGGATTATTTGGCACCTGGATCAATGAAAAGGAAATCCAATTGAAGATGACCTCGATAAGGAAACAACTAAGCATTTTATGAGTCGACAGATTTCAAGGTAGGAAATCTTGTACGTGATTGCTATCTTTAGAAAGTATGCATTGGATAATGGAAAACATGTATAGATGCATCCCTAGAGTATAGGTGATTGATCTAAGATAGACTGAATCGAATCCCATATAGATTGTATCAGGTAAAGAAAACCCTAACCGCTTTGAGTTTGAATGGTTTCTTGGTGGGAAAGCTCAAGTTTAAATATGATGATGAGACTATGATTTTTGCTGCTAAAGTAAGAGGACAAGTGTGATATTGTTGTCTGAGAGCCGAAGAGAAAAACACTTAAAGTGTTTAGGAGCAAAGTATTCATTCACGGGTGAAGCAGAGAAAACCGGTATAAGGAACAACCGGTGAAGAGTGCATAGAACATAGAGGTGATAAACCAGCAGAAGCTGTATTTGATTAAGAGTGATCAAGTGTGAGTTAAGAGGAGGAAGACATTGTGAAAGAGGGATTGAGAAAGGTGATCAGCAAAGTCAAGTTGCAGAGTGAGTGGAGAGAATACAGACTGGTAAGGGTGAAACCGACAAAGGAGAATATTGTAAGGTTTCAAAACTTCATTTGCAACAGTGATTCCATTTGTATATCTGAGTTTTATATTGCTTTCACTATGTTGTAGCTTAGTGCAGGGGTTGTAGCTCCTTTAGGTAGTAGCCTATAAATTGTGCAGGGGTTGGTGCTTCTTTGAGTTGGTGCTCCTTGGGTTGGTGCCCTAAATTTTGTAATCAGAGTTTCATTGTGAGGCTGGATTGGAGAAAAAGATCTCCAACAGCTATTCTCACTAAGGTTTTTTCCCACATTGGGTTTGCCTTATATATATCTAGTGTTGTGTGTGTTGCATCTTTGTATATGTGGTATATTAATGATTTAGAAAATCCTTTCATACACCTTGGTTGCACTATTTGAGCTATCGGTTAACACTTAGTTTGTTTTATATATTACCGATATCTTCTTGTTGAAAGAAAAAAGATTAAATCACTGATTCACCCCCTCTTAGTGATCCATTGTGTCCAACACTGGTTTACCCACATCTTCTTATGCTAATCTTTGATCTCATCTACTTTAGCCTTTCCCTTTTCATCTGACTTATTCTTGTCAACCGAAGCACTATTTTAGCTTCTACATAATTTTGGAATATGACCTGTTTTCTTGCATGCTCTGTAAACAACATTACTCTGCATGGGTCTGAAGTTCATCTGATTTGGTCTTGTCCTGCACTAATTATAGATATGTCCAAACATTCCACAAACATATCATCTCTTGTTCTAAAGATTATTTATTCCTGCTCTACACATATTTGACTTGTGTCCAAAGTTATTTCATATGAAACACTGACCGACATAGGTAGGAACATTATTCATCATATTATTATTGTTTATCATTCCATTATTCATCCTACTTCTACACTGACTCGCCATATGACCAAAATTGTTGCAAGTAAAACATCTAGAATTGAATTTATGAGCATTAGGTTGTCTTAACGAAGGATTCTTTCTCTTCTTCTAATCAGGTTTTGCATTGCCTTGTCCAGATCCGGAGGATTCACCTTTATCAAATCCTAGGCCTCACATATCCTTTCCATGTCTCTAACTTTCCAGCATTTCATCAAGCCTTGTTGAACTGGCTTTGAATTTTTCTTTGTATTCATTGGCAGTAGCAAGTTCATCCCTCAAGGTAGCAATTTGTCTTTCAAGTTCTTGACCATTATTCCCTGATTGTGCTAGCTCAAGCTTCAACTGATTATTCTCATAGGTAAACTTGGAGAATTCATCAGCTCTTTCCTTCAATGATTGTTCCAGATTCTCTTCATTATTCTTTCGGTCCTCAATCTACTTAGTCAACCTCATCTCAATGGATTGCATCTTATTCTTCAAAGAAACATTCTCTCTCTCAAGCTTGTTAACTTCATCAGCTTTGTCCTGGAATTCCATGATCTGATCTTCTTTCTTCTTCAAATTGTCCATTAATTCCTTCCTATTCTCTCTATAGACACTTGCTTAATCCTTTAGCTCACTAATAAATTCATTAGTAGCATTCAGGTTCTTCTTCAAGGTACAAACCTCATTTCTAGCTGCATCAAGATCCTCAAGTGCCACATTGAGTTGTCTCTAAAAACTAGAATCCATATAATCAATCTCCTAGATCTTCCTCAAGTGGTTAAGCTTCCTCAGAGGAACTAGGGTCTGATACTAATTTTTAGAATCAAGGATCACTGAGAGGGGGTTGAATCAGTAATCTACCAAAAATCAAATCCACAAACTTATTCTTTATCCACTGGTTAGCAATGCATAACAGAAAAAATATAAACATGCAACAAAGAATCCACAAATCCACAACACTAGAATTTTTACATAAAAACCTGGAAAGGGAAAAACCACAGTGGGGCTAGAACCCACAATATTCATATACTATGGCTAGGAGTACATAAATATTACATAGATGGGGAATCTAGTTGCATTGAGGCTCACTGTCTAAAGCTCACTGCTCAATTATAATTTCTCGAAAGGCTACAATCTTCAGGAAAGTCTCATTGGCTTACAGTTTGATTACAATGAGGAAATGCAATGAAATTAAGACTTGGGAAGCATCTGACAATGCTAGAATGAGTTTCGGTTAAGCACTGAATCTCTGATTGTCTTCGCTCTGGTGAATACTTTGTTTCTATTTCAGTCAGCTACTGAATTGTCTGAAAGCAAAGTGTGCACATGAAATTGCACCAAATCGCACCAAAACAGATCACCACAACTATATTACCTCAAAAACCAATCACCAATTTGATCTTATATATCTGGTCTTAACACAAAAGTAATTTCCTTCAAGTTAGCTTCAAGAAGTGTAACGTGTAGCTCCAAGTCGACTTCAATATCAAACAAAACATAACACCAGACCAAAAGAGTGTATTCACACACTTCTTAAGGATCTTACCATTCATCAAGAACATGAAATCAACCACCAAAATTACTACAATCATAAAAAAATATTTCAAGTCAAAACATTACCGAAATAGCCTATTTTACTTGTTAACTGCCTACCGATTAACTCTAGCTTCTGGATAGGATGAATCATGATCGCTGAATCAAGTCTCCAAGAAGAGTTGCAATCACTAACAACCCTAGACCATAAATCAAGAATCGAAGTTCACTGAGTGAGTGTTAATTTCCAACAGGTGGAAGATATGGAGGCTACATGAGGTGCAAAGTCTTGATGTGAAGAGCCATTGCTAGATGTGTCTAGATTACCTTGTTACATGATAGGTGACACATTGACCATGTTCGATTGATGTCCAAAGGGTGACGTGGTTTTAAATACACTTGCATTCATTTGGGACACCCTTGGTGGTGTATTTGAAGACAAAGGAGGATATTCACAGACATGTGATGTGATTGAAGACAAAATTGATTTTATAGTTGTGTGTGACCTTGGTAGTGGTTGACTTGTTTGCATAATTTGTGGCATTGAGAGTTGTGTCATTTGTTGTATTGGTTGTTGGACTTGCATTGTTGGATGTGTTTGATGTTGGTATTGTTTTCTCATGGTTATTTGTGTGAGAATAGTTGGTATGTCTGATTGCATAATCAGAGCACAGACATCAACTAGCTCTAAGTTTGTATTGCGATCTCTGCATTTTTAAAATAGTTTAGACATCTAGGATCTACTCTCTTCACTTTTTTCAACCTTGTCTTTTAAGATCTCTATTTCTCGAGCTAGTTTCTCTTCAAGTGATGGAAAAATAGGTATGACACTTGTTTATTCCTGATAAGTTTGATGCACGTTTTGGGACATGTATATGTTGGATTGATATGATTGATTATTTGGTTTCAATGGCATGGTCCCATGAAAGTTGGAAGTTTGATAAGGGTAATGTTGTCTCCTAGAAGTTTGAGAGCTCGTTTCAACCATTGCACTATATGCCATTTTTTTTGGAGTTTTCAAGTTTAGGGATGAAAGTGCAACCCTATTTTTTTTGGATTTTGAGGATTTTGAAAATGGACAAATGCAACTTATGTTTTTGAATTTTTTTGACAAATTGGATTAAGGAATGATAAGATGAAAGAATAAAGAAAGACAATACAAATTTGGACTTAGATTAGGGAACAACCTAATTTTAAAGATAATGCAAAATGGAGATAATTATTTGACCCTATATCTTATGAGGGTGAAGACTATGCATGATGGTATGATGAAAGAGTAAGGATCCACTCAACTACTGAGACGAGGGGTGAATCAGTAGATGGAAAAGTGACATAAACTTTCACCAATCTAAAAAACAACCTCTCAATGCAAACTCTAAACTGACAAGTTTAAACACTGAACTTTAAATGCAATAATACTAACAAGTTAAACCAGTTGATTGTTATAACAGATTAATAGTAAAACATCTCTGAAACTCTCAAACCATTTACCTGAATCATTCAAAATACTTTACTGACATAAGTAAAACCTCATTTCAAATTGTTGTCAGTTAACATAACAAATCAAAGTGGATTTAGCAGTTAGGCAATTCAACCATAGTAAACATAACCACAAAAACATTCACCACTTGACACAAAATTTTTTGACATGGAAACCCAAATGGGAAAAACCACGGTGGGGATGAATACCCACAAGTTTCCTAAACTCTTCTGAAGTTCATCTTGTTAGGAGCCAAGGTTGTTAAAGCTTTACAAAAAGTCCTGTTAAGAACAGATCCTGTTAGGTACCACCCAATTAAGGGATTGACTATAATTCCCTATTAGAAGAAATACCCTGTAAGGAGTAACCTCGATAAAGAATTTCAAATCCAAGCTAATGGATCACCTGGTTAGAGGATTTTAATCACACTAAGCTTGTTAGAGCTTACCCAGTTAGGGGATTTGACTATTGTAATTGTTAGAAAACAACAAGGGTTTTCTGATCTATTTGAATAGCACTACACTTTCTTGTTCGGATCCTTTTCATGCTCCTATCTTCCTTTACACAAACTATAGATATCATCTAGTTCGGAAACCACACTCTCACTCTCAACTACTAATTGCCAAATCTTCAACAAAACAACTCATAGACCTTATAAACAAAATAATAGGTCGGTAACACATCACAAACCTAATTCTCTCATAGAGATTACAAACAAATCGGTTCAAGTATGACCATTGGATTACATAACAATCACTGCACATCATTCAAAATAACCTCGACCACTCCTTGATCACTTCTTCATCCAAGACTATAACTCATCACACAGTTTACATCACATACAATGAACTTGCTCATTCCCAAGATAAAAACCGTATCTCTACACACCAAAAAATAATTTGAAACTCTTCTCATACAACATGCATACATTTCATAATCATTATTGCTCATCATTAGATCATAGACAATAGAATCAATTCACCAGACTTCATCGATTAGGGTTTATAATATCAACAGGTAGGGCATACCGGTTCAGCTCTCCATTACATAGAAATATCGGTTACCTCCACAAACTCAGCTACCAGTTGTAGTTCCCTTCACTAGCTCTTCCTACCGGTTACAAAACAACATTATAACAACATCATTACTAGTTAATTGACATCAATGACAACATAACATTTCATTAATGCAATCTTCATGCAAATGCCAATAATGCAAGGACTAAAACTAGGATTATGAAGATTGTGCAAGGGCTTATGCAAAGATTATGATGACTATGCCAGGACTTATGTGAATATTATGACGACTGTGCAAGGACTATATGCAAAGATTATGATGACTGTATGAGGATTATATGCAAAGATTATGATGATTGTGCAAGGACTATATGCAAGGATTACGATGATTGTATATGAGGATTATATGCAAAGATTATGAGGATGCTAGTGGGATACAAATGAGGACTTTACAAGGACTGTGCAAGACTATGCAAGGAATTATGTGAGGAATACAATAAGGACTATAAAGAGGACTATGCAAGGACTTATGCAAAGTAAGGATGTAAATGAGGAATATAGTGAGGATGATAATGAGGACTTATACAAACATTTATGCAAATATTTATGTAAATTAAGGGCATAACTGAGGACTTATGCAAAGTAAGGACATAAATGAGGACTATAATGAAGATGATAATGAGGACTTATGCAAAGTAAGGACATAAATGGGGACTATAATGAGGATGATAATGAAGACTTATGCAAAGTAAGGATGTAAATGAGGACTTATGCAAAGAATTATAAGATTATAGGAAACCTATGGTCACAAGTATGTAAGATGTCTCTTCTATGAAATTTTTGAACTTTGCTGGACTATTTGATGTTTCAAGATAGAATTTGTTGTAAGTAACTCTATTTGTGGGATGAGAATTTTTTCAATTCTGAGAACACTATCTGAATATAAGTATAGCTTGATGAATTGTGTTCTAACAAACCCTGAGAATTAAAATCTATGTAAGGTAGGGCCTAAAATAGACCAAGATCAATACTGACTCGATATTGGTTTACCACAATGATACATACAAAAACATAGCAGACAATCTTAGGCTAGATATTGGACCATTCAAAGAGGCCCTTACACAATACCAAAATAAGATGAACAACTAGAGAGTCTGGTAGCACTGGCTCCACTTCATGGCACTTTCTTATTGGGCATGCTAGTCTCTCTTACCCCGAAGATATGGAGATCTTATCACCAAGGTATTTTTGTGGGATTTGGGCTACTAAGTTGGTTCTTATTGTAAATTTTTAGAGGTCTCAATCCAATGAAGGAATCTTAGAGAAAGCCACTTAAGGATTTAGTTAAGCTTATCGGTGCAGGGAAGGCCCCCACATACATCGAATTCACTCAACACTCTAGCCACATGACCAATATGTTTATATAGTGGCTCAAAAAACCACTCGAGAGTATGTTGGGAGAGATGTGTAAGTCTCTATGCTACTCCCATAGTCAGTGAGGTGTTCAACTTACCCTCAAGATTCGTGACAAGGATTTCTCCCACCTCCCATGGATTTGGGTATATCTACCATTTGTAGCAGGCATTGATAGCTTGAGCTTTTAGCGCAATTAAAAACATACCTAAAGTAACTGGTATCAGAGTCTTGGGTCATGGGTTCAAATCCCACAAGTCTCATTGAGGGGGGATTTTAAGTCACTATGCTACTCCCCTAGTCAGTGAGGCATTCAACTTGCCCTCAGGATTTGTGGCAAGGCTTTCTCCTGCCTCCTGTGGATTTGGATATATCTGGAGTTTGTAACGGGTATTGATAGCTCGAGCTTTTGGTGCAATGGTAAACATACCTAAAGTAATTGGTATCAGAGCCCTGGGTCACGGGATCTGATACCAATTGTTGGCATTGTGTTGTCATTGATGTCAACCGGTATAGGATGTTACTGGTATCATTGACATTGATGTCAACTAGTGAACAAGAGGTTGTTGGCATTAGAGTTTGATGTCAACTAGTATAGAAGATGGACCAATATGGGAGAAGAGTTGATGTGTTGTCATTAGTGACAACTAGGTGACCATCTTCATGCAAAAGGTAGAATCGGTGTGTATTGGTATGATAGAGGTGTAGTAAAGTGACCACTCTGTAAAAAGGGTTGTTGTTATCATGTTGCATACAATTGAAATGAAGAGATTATATGATGGGAATTGATTGTGTTGAAGTGGTAGAATACTATTTGTTTCACATCAACACTAGAGGAGAAGTATGACTAGGCCACCAGATTGCTAGTGTAAGGATAACTAGCAAGACTCCCACCAAATGAAGAAGCTATCACATGATAGGTGATAGGCTAATAGAGTATGTTGCCTCTGTGTGTAGGATGCCATATGGAATACCACTGGGACATATGTCATGTTGAATATGTATCCTCCCCTCAGTAAAGTCACACTTGTACTGGCAGAATGATTCCGTAAGATAGACAGGTGATTGAATGCAGAGATCGGATGTACAAGTGGAAGATGAGGAAGCCTCCAGAGCATGAGATCAGAAATGCACATTGGATAAGCAATTAAAAACAAGGTGTTTTATCGGGACATTGAAGGACGAATGAGATGTTGAGATGGTGTGTTTGTCATCCTAACAAACCAGTTGAGAGGAGAACCGGTTTGATGAAGAAGGATGCTAGTTAGTCTGCAGGAATATAAATGGTGATATCAGGATGCTAAAGGAAGGTTGATGCAGAATAGTTGGAGTGTGATGACTTGGTGTCATTAATTAGTCTCATCAGCAAAAGGAAAGTATGTTGTCCACTGGCAGACACATCTACCTGATTCTTCATTGGTGATAGTTGACATATTATGTCAATCGGTGAAACATCAAAGAAGAGATAAGGAAGATAAGGCTCTCACCTAATAAAGACAAGTGTAGAAAACTAAAAGATAAGGAGAGTTGTCAGAGTAGCTATGGTGCTGGCAAGTGAACATATTTATAGAGGTCTTTCACCGGCAGAGCAGTGAAGTGCAGACATAAGGGTTACACCACTAGGTTAGAAAGGTGATGGGAGGAAGGATAACTGGCAAGGTGGCTAGTGTTAGTAGGGTTAGTGAACCGGTATGGGTGTACCGGTTATATGTGTGGTCGGTGATTAAGCTGAACTGATAGAGTAGTGTGATGATGTGGATACCAACTGTGGTGCCACGCGGAACTAAGGTGGCGAATATGGAGAGGTTGATGATGTCTATTGTCAAAGAGGTAGTTGTGATTGGTCGACATTAAATGTTGATTACGACAATCACAGAGGAGTTGCAGAGTGTGCAGCTCAATGAAAGATGAACGATAGAGGAAAATCAAGGATCTGTATTGATTAAGTAAAAGCAAGTATTTGAAAGGTACCCAAACCTTGTACAAGACAGGAGATCAAAAGAACATGAATGAAATGTGCCTGATCACTTCAAAAAACAAAAAAATACCACCTGAACAAAAACGGGATCAACTTACATAACATAAAAAACCAGAAATAGACAGCGTAAGGACAACACAATGACAAAAAAAAGATAGAACCTAGAACCCCTGCAGAAACAGAGACAGAGACCTAAATACATTTCATGATATCCTCGGCATGGACAACCATTTGTTTCATGTTGTTCACCGAGGTCTTTAATTCCTCCAGCTCATGACCTTTCATGTCGCCCTTGGTCCTTGTATTAGCTTCGGTCCTCTTTTCATGACCCTTCTTGTCCAGCTGATCTTTGTCACCATTCTTCTCTGCATTGTTCTCAAATCTATTGATCAAGATGTTCATGTTATCTACCGAAGCTTTGAGGATCTGAATTTTTTTTTTGCAATCTTCTTAACATTGAGTTCCAGTCTATCGATTTTGCTACCCAAAATGTTCATTTTATTTTCCATTCGTTTAATCTCCTTGTTATCTTCCATCTCATTGATCTTTATTTCCATTGCTATGATTTTACCTGCCATACATTCAATTGCTTTTGCATTGTGAAGTACAACAACCAGTTCCTTAACATGTTCCGCTGGGGTTTATCACCAACCATCACTCTTGTAATAGCCATCATATCAGTTTTCAAACTGTTAATATCCTTCACCATGGTTTCGATGGTATCACAAAAATATTTTATATTATCATAATCATCGATACCACTTTTATCCCCTTTATCCTCCTTTTGCAGATTTATGGTGTTCAAACCCTCAATGTTGCCCATCACTGGGTTTTCCTCCCCCTCTTTATCCTGACCCTCATCCTTCTTGTTCTCCTCAACTTCCTCCTCAGAATCAACCAGAACATGGCTGATGTCTTTATTATTTCCCTATTTAGTGTTCTTCCTCTGAATCTGCTTTCCAATTGCTTTCCCTTTCTTTTTTCTTAATAATTTTTTTCTCAAAGGATTCAGTTTCAGACTCTGAAATGTCTAAATCTGCCACAATCCTTTTCCTCTTAGCCTTATTCCTCCCTTTTTTACTAGTCTCTTTTGAATCTCCCTCAGTCTCTGAATCAAAGTTGAATCCACTGGCTTCACTCTCCGTAGTCTCATCTCTTGCATTTTTACCTTTAAGAGGCTTTTAAATGCATTTCCCCTTAATCATTTTATAAACGAGAACCATAAGCCCCTAGTGGAGGGCATGGTCACCTATGGGATCTTTCTGAACCTCCTTGATAGTATGGTCTATAGTATAGGCTATGTAATAAGGCAAGCTCACATTTTCCCCATGGTGGAAATGGTTGAGCAGGACAAAGTGATGACCATAGGCTCTAGTAAACCTACCATCCAAAGTAATGTAGGCAATAGAAGCAAATAAATCAAACCTCCATGGCCTATATATCCTCTTTGGGGCATGGTAGGAATTGTCGATTTTCACCATCTTTCTCCTCTCATCATCTGTGATTGGGAACTTGTCCGCTACTTTATTTGATATGTTGCGGTCCCTATAAAATTTCATGCCCTCAGCAATCATCCCCGTAGCCTCAACAATGACCTCCTCATCAACTTTCATCATCTGGGACTAGACCAGGATTTTGCCATTTTTCCAGTTCTTGATGAAATAGTTGGTAATTGTGGGATCTTTCCCACTTAGCCTCTCCATGAACACATTCAGACCCCCTACTGAAGGATATCCCACACTTCACTATTCTTTCTCCAGTTTGAGCAAGAGGTGGGTTTGAATCTTTTCTTATTACCTTCCATTTTTACTACACTTTCCTTAAAATTCCTTCTCTCGGCTTCAAAACCTCTTCTCTGGTTTCTATGGATGCCTTGTAAAAATGCCCAGAATTCATGCCAAACAATTATGAGAAGATGCCTATATAAATGCTCATTACCTCCAAAATAACCCTGCATTGATAAAAGTGGAAGAGGCATTAGAAATTATGATTAAAAGTACCACGTTGCCTATCCTGGTTGGAGTCCAGATTAAGCAGGGATTTCATTTCACTTGCAATCTCACTTTTTCCATAACTAGTAATGATGTCTTCCGATTGGCATGCTAGGTTGGCAACCCAATTAGCATAGGAATTGGCTTCCCTATACACGTGTAAAAACACAAATTTCAAATTCCTCACTAATTTTCTTAATCGCTTTAATAGCATTTCTAATTGACCAAGAAGGTAGGAATTTCATATTTAAGTAGTTGATTATGTTTAATGAATCTCCTTCACACCAGACTCTAGTGCATTAGGCTTCCTTAGCAAGGATCATCCCATGGTAAGACGCCATAGCTTCAGCTACATGGTTTATCTGATTTCCTATGGGGACACTTTTTATGATTTTGCATGTTCCCCATTCATCCCTAAGGACCACTCCACATCCTGCAACACCCAGATTACCCTTTGAACCACCATCAAAGTTAATTTTCATCCACCCATTGGGTGAGCTGACCCATATCATGCCCTCTCTAGGATTGATCATAAAGTGCTCTCGACCCTTTAATCTCCACTTATTATAGATAAATTGATCATCCTTTTCTTGAGGATTATCAATGCCTCCTATGATATTCATATTTTCCACTATATTTCCTTTTATTTTCTCAAACACAATTTTAGCCTTAGAAACCTTCTCTCTGAAAACTCTGTCATTTCTCTCTTTCCATATACCCCAACACATATGAGGTTAGGCAAGTTTCCACAATAAAGTAGTAGACTTATTCCTTGAAGGATGATGCCAAGAGTTGAAAACCTCCTGAATCGACTTCGGGAAGCCTCAACTAATTTTGAAGCGGTCCAGACATCTTCTCCAAACATCAGCAGAGAAAGGGCAATGAAAGAGCATATAATTAATGGTCTCCCCATTCTGCTTACATAGAGTACAAACACTAGGCTTGCTCATACCTATTTTTCTGATATTCTTAATTGTTAGAATTTTATCTTGAAGGGTTGTCCAAAAAAAAATGTTAATCTTAGGGGTGAGGCCTTTCACCCATGCCTTATCCCAGCATGGGCTTTCCATGTTAGAGTACTGATGATAATAAAGAGAAGCTACAGTGAATGTACCACTTTCTATGAGTTTCCAAATTAATTGGTCTTCCTCTTCAACCCTTACCATAGAGTTCATAACTTTGTTCAGACTTCCCAAGGACTGATCCACCTGAGATAAATCCTTCCACTGTCCACCTTCCCAGTAATCACCCACCATAGATCCAAATATTTCCTTACATGGTTCTAAAATCTACTCCACTCAGGATTTTCAGTCAAAGGGGACTCCAGGAACCAAGAATCATCCCAGAATTGGATAAGATTTTCTTTCCTCATTTTCCATTTTGCACCTCTGGCAATTAAGTCTCTTGTTCTAGAAACATTTTTCCAAATGTTGGAGCCAATTGGAATATTTTCCGCTTTAAGGAATCTTTGAAGAGTTGGAAATTGTCTTTTATACTTGTTGTCCCATATCAGTTTCCACTCTCCCTAATTTTTATACCCTCTCCAAATCTGCTTGGCCATAAGGAACTCATTTATGTCTCTTATTCTTCTAAGACCCAGTCCTCCCTTTCTTATTGGCTTACATACCTTATCCTAGGCAATCAGATTCATTCTCTTCTTCTCCTCAACCCCTGTCCATAAAAAGTTCTCAGAATCTTTTCAATAGCCTCTGCATACTTGGTAGGAATTATAAAGAGACTAATGGCATAAAGAGGGATACTTTGAAGAGTAGATTGTAGCAACTGGACCTTACCAGCTTGGCTTAGAAGAGCACCCTTCCAGCCAGTTAGCTTCTTGTGGAATTTATCCACCAAAGATCCCCAAAAAGTGTCAGGTGGATCATGGCATGAAAAATGTTTGATATCCGACAGTAGATTGACCTCAAGAAGGAAACAACTAGATCATAAATGTGTTGATTGATTTTGAGGCTAAAGAATAGGGTTAGATTTGCTATTATTAGAAAATATGCATTGGATGATGAAAAACGTGTATAGATGCATTCCTCCAATGCAAGTGATCAATCCAAGGTAGATTGGATCAGATTTGATGATGATTTGATCGGTAGAAGAAACCCTAACCGCCAGGGAATTGAATTATCTTTTGGTGGGAAAACCAGGTTATAAATAAGGAAGCCAAAATTATTGAAGGTTGCTACTGAATAGAAGAAGATAGAGTTGTTGCATGTGAGAGTAGATCAGTCAATTGCTCTTCAAGGAGATAGAGAAGAGACTAAGTGTGAGGGAGAACAAGATTGAAGTGTTCAACCGGTAGAATTGTAGAAGTGGTAGTGTCCATACTGGAAGAAAAAGAAGAAAAGCTAACTCCAGAGAAGGCAGACATAGAACTGGGTGAGACTACTATCATGGAGAGCAATAGAGTAGTTGAAAGAAGTGAGAACCGATAGAGAGAGAGGTAAATCAGTAGGTTATTGTACCAGCAGGAAGGCATTTGAGAGGACTGAAGAACATAACAGTGAGGAGGAGATCCAACAAAGAAGAAGAATAATAGAGGGGAACCAATAGAGTTTACTAGCATTACAATAGCAAATGAGAGCAGCAGAAAAGGTGTACCGGTGTAGCAGAGAAGGTGCCTCACCGATAGAGTAAGGTATATGAAATGGTTACAAGATTCACTTGTAACAGAATAACTACTTTTGTATTTGATGTTATCATTGTGATCACTAAGTTGTAGCTTGGTGTAGGGGTTGTAGCTCCTTTGGGTTGTAGCCCATAAATTAGTTGGGAGTTGGTGCTCCTTGGGTTGGTGCCCTAAATCAAGGGTTGTAGCTCCTTTGGTTGTAGCCCTAAACATTGTAACAAATTTGATTATGAGGTTGGATTGGAGCAGTAGACTCGAGGAGAATTTCTCATTGAGGTTTTCCCCATCTCGGGTTTTCCTCATACATGCTAGTGTTATGTGATGTCCCTTTATGTGTGATTGCATTTGTGATTAGTCTCCCCACTAACCGGTATGTCTCCATTGTGTTAGATCCAATAACCGGTATACACACATAAGTTAAAGAGAAAAATTTGAGAATCACTGATTCACCCCCCTCTCTATGGTACATTGTGTCTAACAAGATGATATCCCCAACTCATCCCAATTTGAATTACCTCTGTGGGGTGATGAAATATGCAGTCAAAGATATCCCTCACTATAAAAAAGAAAAAATGGGTGTCGTTATCACCTCTCCCTCTCTCCCAAGACCCCAAAGGCGGGTGAAAAGGTACATAATTCATTAATGGGTCCACCCTAGACACAAAAAAGTTCTTTTTACCTTATATATCTCAGTGTAATTTATTCTATTGACAAGGCAGATTCTCATCAATTTTAAAGCCCAAAATAAGGTGTGAGATACGCATGTGCCTGTCTATTTTAAACACCAAAGAGAAATGTGAGATCATGCATGTGAATTTTAATCCCGAGATTTATTTTAAGAACAAAGATGAAGTGTGAGATCATGCATGTCAATTTTAATCCAAAGATTTATTTTAAGCACCAAGATGAAGTGTGAGATCATGCATGTCAATTTTAAACCCAAAATACAAAAGTGAGTTAACCCTAAAGGATACTACAATCAAATTATCAGTAGTCTCAAAATAATTTGGGATGATCAAGCCTTCTCTATAATTTTGCCACATGTTGCAAACATGGAATCAGTAACCAGAAAACAAGAAATCAAAAAGTCAATTATCTACCAAATGAATGCGGCATAATGAACCTATGAATGCGTAAAACCTTCTTGGTGAATGCATAATAATAACTGAAGGAATGTGTAATTCTATCTAGATGAATGTGGTAACCTCTCTAGATGAATGTGGTAACCTATTTTAATGAATATGGTAACCTATCTCGATGAATGCGGTAACCTATTGTAAAGCGGAAAAAACGAACCCTAGTCGTTCTCCCCTCCCCAACTCCAAGGAGAGAGAAGGGAGAGTCACTAGGGTTGATGGTTTTCACTTAGGGGAAACTTTACATTCAAAAGAGGGGTTGAAACCCACAAGATCCAATCCCACGCAATGCAAGATTGGATTCTAAATGAGTTTCAAGGGTTAAGACATCAAGGATACCCTCTTTTGTAAAGAATGTACATAGAAAGATTGAACTAGGAATGCATGTAAAGTAGGAAAGATTCGCTTATAAATAGAGATAGGGATATGGGATGAAGCTACAGACCTGGAATTAGCAGTAAAATGTCGAGATGGTGATGTTCTGTAAATTTGAGAGAAATTTGACGGGACGATGGCGCCCGACGTGCACACGGTCCTCCGTAAAATCCGCGAAACGAAGGGGGATCTGTTCGTCTCTGCACAAGGATTCCAGATCTTCAATTACAGCCGTGTACCTGCAACCTACACATAGAAAAGAGAGGATGATTGGGGGGTTAGGGATGAGGGGTTTGCCTTTAGGTCAAACCCCGGTTTTGGAATTAACCAAGAAATGAGAATGCTGTAAATGTAAATGTTTGTAATGTAAACAAGTACTGATACCTTGTTGTAAGAATGTTTGTATTCTTACATGCGAAGGTGTAATGTATGTAGTATGTTGTATGTTATATGTGATCTCCTCTTCAATGGTTGAATCCTTGTCTTGAATGCAACACTTAGCCTTGAATGGAGACTTAGAATGATCAATGGCTTGAAGGAATGCTTGAATGCTTGAATGCTTGAATGTTTGAATATCGTTTTCACCTTTTTTCCATCTTCCAAAATGGGACAGGAAATGTAGTTTATATACTTGTCAATTAGGGCTGATAGACTGATTTTCCCGATCTTAGGCCGACCAGGAAATATTATTTTCCAATTTGCAAACTTAAAGACCCGAAGCCCCATAAGAGACCAGGCCCAAAATAGGGCCAGGGACCAGGGCGTTGGGCGCCATGGTCCTAGGGGACCAGGGTGCTGGGTGCCCTAGTCCTGAAGGACCAGGATGCTAGGCGCCATGGTCCCACCTCTTGGGACAGCAGGGTGCAAGGAGGGATCAGGCCAGGGTGCTGAAAAATGCAGTTTTTGATGTCATGAACAAGTTTCGGGGTCTCCATTCAGGTTCCGTGTTGCATCGCCATCGTGAAGACCCAAGTGCAGTCGAAATTGCAAGTGTCACAATTTTAGGATGCTACATTTAGCCCCCACTTTAGCGGGATTATAAGCGTACGCTCATACTTTCGGTAAAGTACAAGGAAACAACATTGAAAAACTTTCACCACGTCAAGGAGGCAAGATACACCAAGCCCCCAGTGGACTAAGGATCTTACGACTTTGATTGACAAAGTAAAAGGGAAGATCACGAGGGAGAACCATGAATGTCAGTAGTAAGGTTCCCTCACTATGAGTCATGCAAGAAAGATATCAAAAATTTTCAAGGCAAAGCTAAATTTGCCAAGAAATTTTCAAGTATCTTGAAAAGATATGAACAGGATGTATGCCCCCCTACGTTAAAGCAATCACACACGCCTCATCGGGGGTGATTGCTTTAAGGTAGTGATACATATAAGAAATGAGAAAGGAGCACGTTATCACAAGGATTTAGCCCCCAAGTGTGAGATAAGCCCAAGGATAATAGACACAAAACACAAAGCACAAGGTGACTTCGCTTTCCTTGGGGTCAGTATGCTATATGATAATTCATGTATATCATATGTATGTATGCATAATTGTTCTTCATTCCCCAATCAAGGAAGGTCACCTAGAAGAAGGGAACACATGTGTCTTTTGAGTCAACATGAAAGAGACCAAAAGAGATCTCAATGTTTTGCATCATCCTCAAGTAGACAACACTAAGGACAACAAATAGAAGAATGAGAATAACACATAGAAGAAGTAACACAAGAGAGGAGGAGAGAGTCGGCTATGCTAATGAACTAGTCTAGCACGTCATCTACCCCCCGATCTTGCTGATCAATATTTCGGGAAGGTAGGAAACACGCTAGAGGAGGAACATCCAACACAGCAGATGGAGCTATCACAAGATCCAAACAAGGGCTATGTTCAAGTTCTGAGCCACGTTGTTCTTGTCTAGGAGCTAGGATAAGTGCTTTAGAAAATTCGTTAGATAGATGGTTATCAACATCAACATGTTCATATTCACTATCAGAATGAATAGGAGTAACATTTTCATCTATATCATCATCAAGATTTATAAAAATAGGATCTTTAACTCGCACAGGATCAAGACCATCATGCATCTTGTGTTCAAGAGATTTTGGCTCAATCGTCGGCTGAGGAGAAAATGGAATAATATTGGCTGAAGGTGTTTTTGGGGATTGCAAAGTTTGAGAAGCAGCTGCTTGAGCTCTAAGACGATGCTTTCGTCAGAGTTCACGTGTAGAACGATTTCGTCTAGTCTTAGTAGGAAGTTGCGAAGATTGAGGAGGAATGTTCTCATCCTTTTCACTTGGGTGTTTAGGTTGTGGTCTCTTAGGTTGAACAATAGGAGAAGAGGAAGGTCTCTTCTCTCCATAAGAGGAAGGCGGAGGAACTGCTCCATATAAGGGAGGAATATTTGGTTTAGGAAGGAGACCAAGTCCATCATGACGAGGAGGTATAGGTCTACTTTTAGGAAGTTTATTAGATATAGGCATAGTCACATTCATAGGAATGGGTTGGGAATCTTCTTGAGGAAAGACATTAGTTTTATCTTTCAAACGAAGAACTTCCTTCTCAAGAATGATAGGAATGCCAAGTTTGGGTGTTCTAGGTTCGCTTAGAGATAGGATCATATCTTTTTTCCACTTTTGATAAGATTTAAAAAGATGATCACTTCACAGAGGAAGAGATTGGAATTGTTTAGGCCAAAAGTAATCAATAGGAACGCTAGAAGTTCTTTCAGCTAGTTTAAAGAGACTATGATTGACAGTAACAACTTCACCATTATGGGGAAATTTCAAACACTTATGAATAGGAGAAGCAATAGCTTTCATGGAAGATAGCCAAGGATAGCCTAGCTTCACACGAAATTGTTCAGATGATGGAATAATAGCAAAGTCCACATCAAGGGATTTGTTATGGACCTCAATAGGTAATGTAATAGAACCAATTGTAGGAGAAGAAAATGCATCAAATAATTTCACAACCACATTTGTTTCATCATAGATCACTTGATTCAATTGCAAAGTAAAAAGAAATTCTTCAGTAATGATATTAACCATACAAGAAGGATCAATAAGCACTCCACGGCAAGGTGTATTCTTGACTTTTGCAACTACATATAAAGGACCATCAGGTTCCCTGATAGTTTCACTAGAATCAAAGGTGATGGAAGGTTCTTTAGGGATTTTCTGCTGCTCTACAAAGTTAATCACATTCGGAGTCATGGACACAAGATCATCAGGTGAGATAGAGGAATCAGTAGTATCAATCGCATTAGAGGTATGAGAAGGCAATGGATCAATAAAAATCTTAAGATTTTGGTTAGGAGGAGCTACAGATGTGTTGCCTTTATCATTCACACCAGAAACAGAGATAGTATTATTATCAATCAAATCTTGAATTTTACCCTTTAAAGCAAAACATTTTTCAATATCATGCCCAGGATGACAATGAAATTGACAAAAAGATTTGTTATGAAAATAGGGTGAATTAATCTTTGCAGGATCTATTTGCCTTATAGGAGGAAGAGTAAGCACATTTTGTTCCAATAACTTATTCATAATACTATGCAATGACTCATTCAAAGGAGTGAACTTTCTTTCTTTCTTGAAAAACTTAGAAATAGGAGGCACACCTGATGCCGCTTTCACATTGTTGTTGATGATGTGTTCATTGAATTTAATGGACTCTCTGTTCGGTTTAAACTTTCCAAATGGTTGTTGACTACTATCACCCTTATCACTCAGAGCCATAGGATTTGCTTGTTCCATTTGACTCACAGTCAGTTGATAATTGTGAAGAGTTGCACACAACTGTTGGAAAGAAGTAAACTCAGAAAACAAGAGTTTTTCTCTAATATCTTTTTGTAAATTAGAAATAAAGATTCTTTGAATGTCATTGTCAGGTACTAGAAAAGAAATTTGAGCATACAAATGCTTATATCTACCAATGAAATCAGTCACTTTTTCTTTAACACCTTGTTTACAATGCATTAAATCAATCAAAGTAACTTTAGGACTTATATTGTTTTGAAATTGTTGAATAAAAGCATTCGCAAGTTGTTCGAAAGAAGAAATAGAATAGGAAGGTAACGAGCAATACCATTGTAGGGCTTTATCTCTTAATGTTCTAGTAAATAGTTTTGCAAGAAACCTTTGGTCATAAGCAAAATCAGTACATATTGTTTGAAAGGTCTTAACATGTGTTAGAGGATCACCCTTACCATTATAAAGCTCCAAATGCGGAATTTCAACATGTTTAGGGGGGATAGCTCGAACAATGTCAAGAGAAAGTGGCCTCGCAACATCAAATGTGGGCACACTAAACTTAGATTGATTCATAGAGGCAATTTGTTGCTGTAAAGAAGAGACAGTTTGTGCAAGATTGTTAATGGTCACTTCAGTCGAAGAGTTCATATTAGACGTGTTAGATTGTGATGGAGGTGTTATGTTATTGAAAGAAGGTAGAGAGTAAGGTGGTGGGACACTATGATAGTTAGTCATAGGAGATGATTGGAAAGGAGGAACACTACAAGGAGGAATGGAATGGTTAAATGAATTGCCCCCTTGCGTCATGTTTATTTGTGGAGATATAAGAGGAACACTCATTGAAGGAATGAATGAAGAAGTCAGATTGAATGAAGGAAGCGGGTTGATTGAAGAAGAGGGATTGCCCCCATGACTAGTGATCATAGGAGGAATGTCTTGTATTGAAGTAGTCATTATGTTTGATGTGAAAGTAGGTATACTAGCAATAGAGGTTGCCAAAGGAATAGAATGATTAACTTGAGTAGGAGGTTGTGTATAACCCAAAGTTTCGGCACAACTCTTCATAGGCATCACATTCGAATCCACAATGTGTGCAATACCACGCAAAATATCAATTCCATTCTTATCACTTTGACCCATATGTTTTAGACCATCAATTAATGAAAGAGCTTCACTATCAGGGTATTCTTGAGACATCCATTGTCGAAAATCATCAAATTGGTTATCCAATTTTGAAAGTTGTTCTATAGAAACCTCATGGAGAGCTTCTTCATCATTAAGCAGATTAGAGGAATTACCCATGTCCTCCTTAAAAAGGCCATTCAAATTAGGTTCCATCTCCTCGGTAATCACACCTTGGAAAGACTTAATTCTAAGGCTTCGTCTAATGGGAATAGTGTAAGTAGGGCTTATTGTTGTAAAACTCATGCACTAAAGAGAGAGAGAAGATTTTGAATTTTAGAGGTAGCAAATTGCAGTAAAATTAGCCAATCTCCTAGATTTAGGCTATTAAATGCAATCAGGACAATCTCCCGAAATTTCGAAAAAAATGTCTGGGACCGTGGCGAACAGAGTGCACACGGTCCTCGCAACTTTTTTCAAAATTTTCAGGGATGAAAGTTATGATGATTTTACAGCTAACCCTCAGAATTACGATCTGTAGATAGGCCAAATTAAAGTTGCAATCTCAGAATTGAACCCTACCAAGATTGTCGAAAAATGCAAAATTTGAATTTTGAAAAAGAGAGGGAAACTGAAATTTTGAATTTTATGATTTTAGAAGGAATACTGAAAGCAATGCAAGTTTCGAAATTTAAAAAGTTGACTCAATTTCATGCAAAATTCGAATTTTGAAAATGGAAACCAAGGTTGTTGCAATTAAACACTTAATTTCAAAAGTCACAAATTGCAAAAATTTGAATAAAACACTGAAATTTCGAATGAATGCCAACACACTTTTCAGATTTAGGACTGTAAGAAACACAATCTTGATACAAATTTCAATTTCAACAATTTTTCAATGATTAGAAGCCTCAATCCAAGCAATCGCTAGATCAACTTTGACTTTAATTTTGAAGGTGTTAAAATTGATAAAATCTGCCAAAATTTTGGATTTTAGCAGAAAAATACAGTAAGATCTAGCTCCCAAAATTTCAGAAAAAATGTCGGGGACGATGGCGCTCGGGGTGCACACGGTCCTCGCAACTTTTTTCCAAATTTTCAGGGATGAGAGATATTGTGATTTTATTGCGGAATCCAAAGTTACAGCCGATTTGGAGGTGTTTTGATTAGTGAATTTATCAGTCAAAGGTTGAATCAAGAAGGTCTTAAAAATTAGGGTTTTGACATTTAACCACTTAATTTTCAGAATTAAAGAACAAATATGAATTGACAATTTGCAATAGAAGGGTAGATCTGAAACAAGCATTAACAATTAAACATTTCACAAGTTTAATTACTTAAAAAGAAAATTTTAGGGTTTTTATGCAATCAACCTCTAAAATTTGCAAAAGATCAAACATGAAAATATAATTAGGAAAGCAAAATTTTCAGATCTAACCATGAATAATCAGAATGAGGATGTTCACGTCAGGTTCACCAAAATGTAAAGCAAAAAAATTGAACCCTAGTCATCCTCCCCTCCCCAACTCCAAGGAGAGAGAAGGGAGAGTCACTAGGGTTGATGGTTTTCACTTAGGAGAGACTTTACATTCAAAAGAGGGGTTGAAACCCACAAGATCCAATCCCACGCAATGCAAGATTGGATTCTATATGAGTTTCAAGGGTTAAGACATCAAGGATACCCTCTTTTGTAAAGAATGTAGATAGAAAGATTGAACTAGGAATGCATGTAAAGTAGGAAAGATTCACTTATAAACAGAGATAGGGATATGGGATGAAGCTGCAGACTTGGAATTAGTAGTAAAATGTCGAGACGGTGCTGTTCTGCAAATTTGAGCGAAAGTTGACAGGACGATGGCGCCTGGCGTGCACACGGTCCTCCGAAAAATCCGCGAAATGAAGGGGGATCTGTTCGTCTGTGCACAAGGATTCCAGATCTTCAATTACAGCCGCGTACTTGCAACCTACACACAGAAAAGAGAGGACGATTGGGGGGTTAGGGATGAGGGGTTTGCCTTTAGGTCAAACCCCGGTTTTGGAATTAACCAAGAAATGAGAATGCTGTAAATGTAAATGTTTGTAATGTAAACAAGTACTGATACCTTGTTGTAAGAATGTTTGTATTCTTACATACGAAGGTGTAATGTATGTAGTATGTGATCTCCTCTTCAATGGTTGAATCCTTGTCTTGAATGCAACACTTAGCATTGAATGGAGACTTAGAATGATCAATTGCTTGAAGGAATGCTTGAATGCTTGAATGCTTGAATGTTTGAATATCGTTTTCGCTATTTTTCCATCTACCAAAATGGGAGAGGAAATGTAGTTTATATACTTGTCAATTAGGGCTGATAGACTGATTTTCCCAACCTTAGGCCGACCAGGAAATATTATTTTCCAATTTGCAAACTTAAAGACCCGAAGCCCCATAAGAGACTGGGCCCAAAATAGGGCCAGGGACCAGGGCGCTGGGCGCCATGGTCCCACCTCCCAGGACAGCAGGGTGCAAGGAGGGATTAGGCCAGGGTGCTGAAAAATGTAGTTTTTGATGTCATGAACAAGTTTCGGGGTCTCCATTCAGGTTCTGTGTTGCATCGCCATCGTGAAGACCCAAATGCAGTCGAAATTGCAAGTGTCGCAATTTTAGGACGCTACACCTATCTAGATGAATGTGGTAATATGTATAGATGAATATGCTAATATGTCTAGATGAATAAGGTAATATGTTTGGATGAATGCAGTAACCTGTCTGGATGAATGCAGTAATCTATCTAAATGGATCCGAAATATTTAGGTTTTCCTATGAAATCCGTACAAAACCTGCAAAAATTCTCAAAATCCGTATGATTCTGCAAAAACATAAAATAAACATAGAGGGTTAATTAGATTTTATTCACATCGAGTTCACATAATGTATATCGGTAAAATTTATCATAGCTAAACTAGAATCAAAGGGAAATCATGAATCCCTATCTAATTAAAGAATCCTAACAAATATAAATGAAATAGATGCATAATTGAATCAATTAAACAATATAAAACTCCATATTCGGCATCATGGCTTTCATTGTTCTTCTCTTCTTTGTGGTATGGTGGCTCTCAAATATTGTGTTGGTAACTTGCAAGTGACACACAAAGATTCAAAGTTTGTGGTTGTTGAAAATGGAGAATTGATCCTAAATTTGTATATTTTTGGGTGAGATTGAATGAGAGCTGGATATAATGATATTAAGAGGTGGAACTATGGTGATCTCACATGCTGATTGATAGTTGAACTGCTAATTTGGAGGTGGAATAGAATCGATTAAAATGTTAATTGAGCTAACTGAGTGAGAAAAAAGTTGAGTGAAAGATGAAAAAGAATGATGTAATTATTAGACAGTTCAAATAACTGGAAGACAACTGAGAGGGGGGGGGTGAATAAATTGTCTCAGATTACCAGAACATTTAGCAATTAAATCTTTAATGCCAGAACCCAAAACATTAATATCAAAATGTTGGCATATGGACACTCCAATGAGACATTGTGTGTGACTGAAGGTTTTGTCATTGATGGCAACCTTGCAATCCTATGGCACCAACAAGACATCATATCAGTAAAACATTACACAAGCAAGACAGTGCACCGACATCAACAAGATCACTCTACACCGGCACCGGCACAGAGGCTGACAGGATTTTTGATATGTAATATTTTGATTATTATTGTAAGCTGACCTGGCAAATTGTAAAATGACTCTTGTATATAAAAGAGATCATTGTAGACATTTGTAAGTGTAAGGAAGCGAGCATAAAGAAAATTATTAGGCAGACCTAATGTGCGAATTATAGGTCAAGGGTATATGTAAAGAACAGAGTTAGAACTGGTACTGAATCTGGCATTGGAGATGCTATTGTAAAGCAGTACAAGTCTTTGGATTAGTATAATCCACATTGTAAGTCAGTGTGACTCCTCATTGAGCAGTGAGCTCTAGGCAGTTGGCCTTCCTGCATGTGCAAGCCCCTATTGTAAGTAATATTCTCTTATTGGCCAATAAGTGAATATTGTGGGTCACAAATCCCATCGAGGTTTTTCCCACACCGGGTTTCCTCATTAAACATCTTGTGTTATGGTGTTCTTTTCATGTGGATGTTTCTGATTCTGTTTATTGCATTAATTCTTGCATACCAGTATACTGCTATTTTATGTTTTGTATCTTTTAACTTAAGAAATACTACTCACCGGTTAGATATTGCTTCACTCCCCCCTCTTAGTATCTATGGGAACCATAATAATTAGTATCAGAGCTTGGTCCTCTATTTTCAGAAGCCTGACAACTTGAGGAAGATCTTGACACCGGTAAAGATGGAAAATCTGATGAAGCAACTTGAAGGAGCTCTTATTGACTATGATGTAGAGAAGTTGAAAAATATCAAATTAGAAGATGATTTAAGAGCAGCTCAGTATATCATTCAGACACTTCAAGAAAATCTTACTATTACAAGAAATAAGAGAAGACAACTTTGTGAAAATTTGCAAAATGAGAATGACGAAAAGGAATCACTTAATGATATAATAAGCAAGCTAAAACAAGAGATCATGACAACAAAAAATGAAATGCAGGATATGACTATGAGATTTTGCAAAGAGATTGAGGACAAAAAGAAGAATGAAGAAGAATTGACCAGAAGACTAAGTGATGTAGCAAATGAAAACACAAGACTTAGCTATGAAAATGACATGTTGAAGATGGATCTGATGCATACTCAAAATGACTGAAATGAACTAATGAGACAAAAAGAAATCTTGGAAAGGGAATTGGAAACTGCAAATCAACATAAAGAAAAATTCAAGAAAAGCTCAGAAGAACTTGGTACCTTATTGAAGAATCAAAAACCGACAGGTGACACTTCTGGAATTGGCTTTGAAGTTGGAGAAAGCTCCGGTACTGCAAATACTCAAGATCACAGCAAACCAGTAAGACCACCTAATACTTATAAATTCAATGGAAAATGCTATAACTATAATAAATATGGTCATAGGGCAAATGAATGTAGATCTAGGAATTATCAGAATATCAATCCACCCATCGGTCAATGTTCCAAATGCAACAAAGTTGGTCATAACTCTGAAAACTGCAGAATGAATGTGAGATGTTATGTTTTTGGAAGATTTGGACATCTATCTAATCAATGCAGAACACAAACTAGCATAGGTTATGGGAAAGCTATTCAGAAAAATAATGTAACTTGTTATGCATGTAACAAGATTGGGCATATTGCTAAATTTTGTAGAAGTAAAGGTACATCAGTAGACAACAAAAGTGCTAGCTTGAAAGGTAAAGAAAAAGTTGAAGAGGTTAAGCAAGAATTCTCAAAGAAATGGATTAGAAAAGCTGATCTAAATATTGGGAATACTCTTCCACTGGTAGAACCAACAAATGCTCCACCGGCAGGACAGAGTGATGCTTCACCGGCAGGACAGAGTAGTGCTCCACCGACAGGAAGTTCTTCATCTAATTGAAGAAAATTTCCTTGAGGGTTTGGCAATCTAATGACACATGTGCTATTATTCCCTCGGTTAGAGATAAGAAATTGAAAATCACTTATTATCGGCAAACAAAGTTAAGTGAATACTTAATCGGCATGCAATTAATGTGGTAGATAGTGAAAAAGACTTTATAAAATAAGGTTTTGACTCCATTTCATTTCACCGTGATTTCAAACTTTCAGAGAGCGCGAAGATTTTTGAGCTAAGGCATTTCGAGCAAGAAGCAAGCACACTCCAAGAAATCATCCATCCAAGACAAAAAAAGGTATTTTATCATGGCATCCACCTCTGCAATTGAATACATAGAAAACCCTACTGTTGTTGAAGTAATTAAAAGACCTAGGCCCGTATTTCAGTTGGTCCCGAAAATAGCAAAGAAGGATGATACCTTAGGTGTATTTTCTCAAATCCCTAAAGGTGTTGTATATGTTGAAGACCCTATAATGTATATTCACTGCAATATTGAAGAGTTAGGAGATGAGGAAATCAAAACCATGTACAAAACTAAGATATGTGATGATACCGACAATGTTAAAACTGAACACAAGGTTATTGAAACCCTAGGATTCATAGAAATCCTTAGCATTCCTAAATTTCCTAAGGATGTGATTAGGATAGTGTTAAGTAGAGTTCATGGAGAATTTTTTTGGTTAGATGCAATTCATAAGATCACCAAGCAAGAAGTAAAGGTTCTCACAGGGTTACCAGCCACCAGTAAAAGACCAGACAAGAACAAGAAAGTTTCAAATGATTTAGTCATAGACTTAACAGGTGCAACATTTGATAAAAGATCTCTAAGGGCTAATGATGTAAAGGATACAAATGTGAGATTCTTAAGTATGATATTAGACTACAAAGCCACTGATGCCAATAGACTTAACTCAGTTTCAAGTTTATGCATTAAGAGTGCTTATGATATGATAACAGACAATGCAAAAATCGACATCTATGAATGGCTAAAGGATGAACTGATAGAGAACCTTGGAAAGATAAAGAAGGATAAGAAAGGAACTTTTAGATGTGGAAATCTGTTAGTATGTCTAATGCTTCATATAACAAAATAAGTTCCTGGTATAGGATATAAAGAACTAGGATATGACATACTGGTAGGAAAGCAACTGATAGAATTGTTCAATACCATGGGAGAGAACAAAGAAAACAACATTCATGACTTTTTCCAAGCACTAAAGACAAAAATGAAGAAAAGGACAAGGTTATCTCAGAAAATTGTAGATAAATACAAAGATGATATATGCTTTGTTATAAAAAAGGATGAAATATGGATGGAAGCAGTCATCCCAAGGACAATCTGGGTAACAGAAATGGGCTATGAGACAGATGACCACATAGTTGAAACTTATGCCAAAGCACTTCTAGAAGCCCCCAATGAACCTAAGGAGGAAGTATATGGTAGTGTTGAAACAATAGAAAAACAAATACAGTCCAATAAAAGAGTGAAGAAGGTATATGCATTTGTGAGAAAAGGATTCAGACAAGCAAAAGCCATTAAGGAAGATGTATTAAAGAAAACCGGCATAACTGAAGATGAGTTGGCAGCCCCACAACCTGAAGCTCATCTATCATCAGTAGGAACTTCTTCGGAAGGAGACATGCCAACAACCTTTAAAAGAGTTGTTAGGAAAAGAGATCCCTCACCGGAAACCACTCCTTCACCTAGAAGGACAAGGCAAAAGAAACAAGTTGTGAGATCTCCGGTCAGAAAGGTCACACCTAAAAGGAAGTTGACTCTTGAGAAAAAGAAGACATTTTGTTAAATGAGATCACAGAGGAAGGAAAACTGAAAAACATAGGGAAAATTTATGACACCCTATCGGCTGATGAAAAAGGGCAAGTTGAGGAAAGTGTAATATTGCATATGGACATGTTCAAAAAGTTTTTGATGCAAGTTATAAATGAAATTCCTGATGATTTATACAAAAGACTTGAGGCCAGAAGGCAAGGAGTAATTGAATTAGACAAGAAAATAAAAATAGAAAAACTACTTGCTATATATCCGGTAAACTCCCCAAAGGAAATTGATGATTTGATAGCTCAGGCTAACTGGACAGTTTTCTCCATTGCACACTGGCATATTTCACTAATGGCAGGTAGAGTTACAGAAGTTTCAAAGGAAATAGAAGATGGTTGGGACATATTTTTGGTTGAAAAAGAGAAACAAGAAGAATACATGAATCCCAAGCCTATTAAGGTGTATCAGAAAGATAAGGACAAAGGGAAAGGAAAAATTGGTGGACCTCCAAGCATAAAGGTTAAAGATAACCTACCTCCACCTGTAAAAATTACAACCCCTAAAAACCAATCGGCAGCTGAAAGCATGAATGTAGAGGATAGCAATTCAAATCCTGAAGTCCTATATACTGTAAATGTTGATACCCAAAAGATCAACATAACAGTTAATAAAGATTCAACTGAAAAATCAAACATGGCTAAAGAGCCTCTGGTAATAGGAGATACAAAGCAACCGACAGAGGATACAGGGAAAAGGATGGAATCTGAGGCACAAACAGAGAAACCAACAGAGCTAAAGGCTCTGGAACAGATGCCACCGGTAAGCAATGAAGCAGGAAAACTAGTGCTAAAGGAAATGTACACACAAACTGACGTGCAAGAGGTCAATACAAGCATGGTCACTTCCACCAGTACTCAGTTTGTTGGGTCATCATCAAAGTCAACTAATGTGACTGAGGTATTACTTGAATCCATCAAGAAAATAACTGACTATAGTTCACAAGCTTACAAAGCAATAGATGTTTCAATACCAATTTTGAAGATAATTGCTCCTTATTGTAATATAGATAATAAAGATTCTTTAGGACAGTTGGAAACATTATGTAAATATATTTCTGGAAATATTGAGAAAATAAAGGAAGAATCTGTAAAGGACATGGTAGAAAAGGAGAAACAGGAATTCTTTGAAGAAGAAATAAAGAAGTGTAATAGAGACTTTGATACACTTCTACCAGAACTGTGTAGTTTGTTAAAAGAGTATAAAAACCTATATAAAAACACATGCAAAACAAACTTCCTGACTGTAGATATTGACAAGAAAATAAGCAAGACATAGGAAGAGATAAACAAGCTTGCAGACAATTTTGTCAACTCACCAGACTCACTATCTGTTTTTGAAGATAAGTTAGCAAATTTTGAGGTAGAATTTCTTAAATAGGAAAGAGAGAAAGAGACAATAATAAACAAGGCAAAACACTTGAGATCTAAACTGAGTCCAAGATTGGACTATCTAGCATCTCTGCGGAAGGAAATATCAGAGGCATTAGCACAGGGAAGTAAAACACCAGCAGAACAATTGCAGCATCTCACCAGTACTGTGAAGAGGACTGAAACAGCAATAAAAGATAGCAAAAATTTTATGGACAGTATAAACTTAATTTTGGGTGATCTTTTTCAGATAATAACTACCCAACTACAAGGTTGAGGATATGGACTGGTATAACTACAAACTCTACTAACATCTTGACAACCTTTATCATTGATGCCAAAGGGGGAGTAGTAGAATGAGAAAGTTCAAAGACAGGAATCATATGCTCAGGGGGAGCCCTTCATATTTTTGGTAAATATTTTTTGATCTACACATTTTGGACACTTTTTGAAATTTCTCATGAGTGTTGCCATCAATGCCAAAGGGGGAGATTGTTGGCATATGGACACTCCAATGAGACATTGTGTGTGATTGAAGGTTTTGTCATTGATGGAAACCTTGCAATCCTATGGCACCGGCAAGACATCATACTGGAAAAACATTACACAAGCAAGACAGTGCACTGGCATCAGCAAGATCACTCTAGATCGGCATCGGCACCGGCACAGAAGAAAAGACGTATACTGGCACAGAGGCCGACAAGATTTTTGATATGTAATATTTTGATTATTATTGTAAGCCGACTTGGAAAATTGTAAAATGACTCTTGTATATAAAAGAGATCATTGTAGCCATTTGTAAATGTAAGGAAGCGAGCATAAAGAAAATTATTAGGCAGACCTAATGTGCGAATTATAGGTCAAGGGTATATGTAAAGAACAGAGTTAGAACTGGTATTGAATCTGGCATTGGAGATGCTATTGTAAAGAAGTACAAGTCTTTGGATTAGTATAATCCTCATTGTAAGTCAGTGTGACTCCTCATTGAGCAGTGAGCTCTAGGTAGTTGGCCTTGTTGCATGTGCAGGCCCCTATTGTAATTAATATTCTCTTATTGGCTAGTAAGTGAATATTGTGGGTCACAAATCCCACCAATGTTTTTTCCACATTGGGTTTCCTCATTAAACATCTTGTGTTTCAGTGTTCTTTTCATGTGGATGTTTCTGATTCTGTTTATTGCATTAATTCTTGCATACCGGTATACTGCTATTTTATGTTCTACATCTTTTAACTCAAGAAATACTACTCATCGGTTAGATACTGATTCACCCCCCCTTCTTAGTATTTGTGGGAACCCTAACACAAAATGATTAAATCAAATACCAAAATAGCAGTTAAATCAATTAAGCTTAAGCGATAATCAGAGAATAAATACCATCCACATGACACCAATATTTATATGTGGAAAACTTAGTAAAGGGAAAAACCATAGTGGAAAGATTACCCACAGTCAAATAATACTTATGCAGTAAGTATGTGAATTACAATTGAGGGGCTTGCAGTTGCAAGAAGGCCAACAACCTAGAGCGCACTACTCATCACAAAAGGAGTCTCACCGACTACATAGAAATCCAGACAATAAACCAATTACATAATTACAAAACATCTCAGCCTTAGACCCAAAAAATAATATCCAGCACATAAGACATCCTGGAAACACATCGAGAGGTCCATTCCACATGTTTCATTAAGTCAGTCCATAATCTAGATCAATCGGGACCCAATATAGGTACACACGCTAAAGCAATGATCTCCATCTGCCAAGTCTCGAACAAGATTATCATCAGCATCTTGAATCCATACTAGAAGCTACACCAACACCACTTATGCATATCATCAAATATCTCCATCAAAGCTCTATCGGTGAAACCCTTGTCATTACCACAAGCCAAGCTTCTAAGAAAACATGATAGCATTCGATCACTAGACCAAAACCAACTGACTGAATATGAACATGAGTATCGTGAATAAGACAATTCCATAACCAAACCATACCAGAGAACACCGGATCATGCCAGATCCAAACCAACCAAAAACTACTCAACCTACTAGGACTAGAAGGGTGCCGATAAAGCATCCAAACATCTAGTGTTGACATCAATGACAAAACATCAATGCAACACATAATCAATTCCTCCAAATGGCTAACAATCTCCCCCTTTGGCATTGATGGCAACACTAGATGTGAAAAATATATAAGTACCACGAAATGCCAAACAAGTCTCCCCTAATGTTAAACAACCAACAATCTCCTACTCAAAGATATAGCAATGAAGTTTTGAAACAAAGACCAAACTCCCCCAATGAATGATATCTATGTAAAGCTCTAAATTATACATATATCTCTCCCCCTAATGTATACAGCTCCTTAAGTTTTTCTCTTTTTTTCACATCAATATCTCTCCCCCTTTGACATTAATGCCAGAAATCTAACAAAAATATCAAAGCAAAAACATAAACCATTGAATCACAAACCTAACTACTCCCCCTGAGCAGTAGCATCCCCACATCAATGCTAGAATGAGTATTATATCTAATAATACATACCAGACTAATGCCAAAACTGCATAAATCAAGTCTCTACCAGAGGGGCAAAAACTCTCAATCTGTCTATGAAGTACTCAAATGATTCCTCAAGCAAAGGTTTAGTGAAGATATCTGCAATCTACTCTTTAGTGTTCACATAAACCAGTCTAACTTCATTTTCTTTCACCTTTTCCTTCAAAATGTTGTACTTGATAGATATGTGCTTTGTCTTAGAATGAAATACCAGATTTTTGATATATCAATAACAGCAGAGTTATCACAGTGAATAACTACCAGCTCATTACAATCCACCTTTATATCCTTCATCATTTTCTTCATCCATAGAACTTGTGTATAGTTAGTAGCATCAACAACATAATCAGCTTTAGTAGTAGATAAAGAAGTACATGATTGTTTCTTTCTAATCCATGAAACCAACTTATTTCCAAGAAAGAAAGCTCCATCAAAAATACTTTTCCATTCATCAACATTTGTAGCCCAATCAATATCTGCATATGCACATAAAGTAAAGTCATATCTTTAAGGTACCACAAACCATATTCTTATGTACCTTGTAATTATCTAAAAATCCTTTTCACCATACTCTCATGATTTTCTCTAGGGTCACTTTGAAATCTAGACACAATACAAACAACATTCATTATGTCAGACCTAGTTTGAGTTAAATAAAGTAGACCTCCAATCATAGATTTATATCTTGTAGGATTTACCAGTGTAGAAATATCTTTCCTTCTCAATTTTTTACTTGTAATCATAGGAGTACTTACTAGTTTAGAATCTCCCATACCAAAATTTTTCAACAATTCCCTAGCATACTTAGTTTGATAGGTGAAATACTTGTGTGAGTCTGAGAAATCTTCAAACCTAAGAAAAATTTCATTTCCCCAATCATAGACATTTCAAAGTCTTTCTCCATGTTCTTAGAAAATTCAATCCATAACTTATCTTCACCTCCAAAAATGATGTCATCAACAAATACTTCAATAATCAGTATATTATCATTAGTTACCTTATAATATAAATTATTGTCAGCATTACCCTTATTAAAACCAAGCTTCAAAAGATATTTTTCCAACCTTGCATACCAAGATCTAGGTGCATATTTCAATCCATATAAACATTTCCTTAACCAGCAAACCATGTTTGTATAATCTGATAGTGAAAACCCATCAGGTTGTTCAATATAAACTTCCCCATCAAGATCCCCTTTCGAAAATGCCCATTTAACATCCATCTAATAAACCTTGTAGTTTTTATGGGTAGCATAGGCAAGAAATAATCTTACAACTTCAATCCTAGCTATAGGTGCAAAAGTCTCTCCATAATCAATTCCTTCCTTATGAGAATATCCTTTATAGACTAATATAGTCTTATTTCTTATAATTTGGCCATCCTCATTCAATTTATTCCTAAGAACCAATTTAGTTTCTATAACATTCTTATTTTTAGGTCTGGAAACTAAAGTCCATGTGTTATTCTTCTCAATCTGATCTAATTCTTCTTCCATAGCTTTCAACCAATATTTATCTTTACATGCTTCAATTACTAATACCAATTCAACTTCAAAAATTAAATATACCTCATTAGTTTCCAGTCTTCTTGTCATTACCCCATTGTTCTTATCCCCAATGATCTAATCTTTTTAATGATTCAATCTCACATACCTAGGAGTCTTCTGACTCTCTGTTCCTCTTCCTAGTTCTTTGATTATTGTAGAATTTTCTGATACTACCGGAGTAACTGGTTTGACACTCTGTTTTGGTAAAGGTGCTAGCAGTTTAGATATAATCATTTCGACAAGTGGTTCCTTCTCATAAACTCCGATTTGACCTCTATTCCACTCATCCACCTTGACATTAGCACTCTCCATAATTCTCTACAATCTCTTATTATAACATCTATATGCCTTCATCACATCTACGATCAAATTTTCCAATGATATCATCTCTCCTTATATAACATTTACTACCAAAGATTTTGAAATACTTAACTATAGGTGTATTGCCAAACCATAATTCATAAGGTGCCTTATTAGTTTCTCCTTTGATATGTACTCTATTGAATGTATAAACCACTATGCTCACTACTTTTGTCTAGTAGATATGATGTAGACTAGCTTCCATCATTGTTGTTCTAGCTACATCCAAGATAGTTCTATTTTTCCTACTTTCCACAACTCCATTCTGCTGAGGTGTTCGGGGAGCAGAAAATTGTCTCCTGATACTATGCTTCTTAGAAAAGTTATTAAACTCACCAGATGTGAATTCTCAACCATGATCTGACCTCAAACATTTAATCTTCAATCATGACATAGTTTTCACTTTAGCCTTAAAGATTTTAAACTTTTCAAAAGCCTCATATTTTTCCCTTAGAAAAGTAACCCACATCATTGTAGAATAATCATCAATGATTAGCATGAAATATCTATCACCTTGAAAACTTTTAACTCTAGCAGGGCCACACAAATTAGTATGAATAAGATCAAGAACATCATTATATTTATCTTGTATACTCCTATAAGGGGTTCTGACCTATTTACCCATTTGACATTCTTTACATACCGGATTACAAGGCTTCACAATCTTAGGTATATCTCTAACTGGCTTAGTTGAACTGATCTTCACAATAGAATCAAAATTTACATGACATAGCCTTTTATGCCATATCCAACTCTCATCAATTTGTGCAATCAAACATTTCTTCTCACCGAAATTCAAATAAAATATATTACCTTTTATCTATAATTGAAATACCTTATCCACCAATTGTGCTACACTCAAAATATTATGCCTTAAACCTTCAACATAATAAACATTGTCAGTATTGTTCTTACCATCCAAAGATATAGTTCCTTTTCCTTTCATCATACATGCTTTGTCATCTCCAAATCTAACTAGACCACCATCAGATTCTTGCAAGGATAGAAACTTCCCTTTATCTCTAGTCATATGATGTGAACAACCACTATCAATTACCCATTCATCCTTGTCTTCAATTTTAGTAGCAAGTGCCTTCTCTTTAGGTACATTCTCTTCCAGTGCCAGGACATCTTCCTTGATAGCCAGGAACACCCATTCCTTCCCATTGTCAGAACCACTAGCAAAAGCATCTGTTGATTCATGATCAGAATCAGTAATGCCTTCCTCATCTACTATATAGCATGATTTGTCTTTGTTTTTCCTGTACTTATATTTGTCTGATATCCAAGGTTAGACTTAAAAATATATTTTAACTCTTTCTTCAAATGATGATAGAATTAAGATGTATGGTTTATGTGTGGACCAAAATTATGAGAATTGTGATAATTGCTTATGTGGATTTAATTAAATATGAGATATATTGAATTGTTCAAATGTAAATTGTATGCGAAGTGTTTGATGTGTATTTTGATTCATGTGTTTAATATTATACAAGGTTATTGGAAATTACTAATGTGTATTGGAGTGGCATAGGAAAAGATATTCATGTGACCATGGAAATATTACGAAGAACCGAACCTAGACCTATGTATGTTCGTAAAACCAGGGTTTGTCTATTTGGAGAGACAACACCCGGTTTGTGTTGTATTTTATTCATAACAGTAAATGATGCATGTGTGTTAAGTGTTATTTAATTGATTTATGTAAAATTCACAAGAGACACGATTTCATGTATAAATTTGTAGAAGTATTTTCTTTGTGTCACTTGACATGTGTGGATTTATGTTTGAATTTTTAAATTTGTCTCTTAGTGGGAATTGTTTAACTATAGCTTTTTCAATTAATGTGATGTGATTTCCATAAATGCCTTGGGTAAAGAATCTTTGGGATGGTCAACTTAGGTTTGACCCGAAAATTAACTTTAGAGGGGTTTGAAAGGGGTCAAATGGACACCTAGGGGTAGTTTAATAGGGTTTCCTAAAGCCCATAAGGTATACCTAAGGGTTAGGGATAATTTTAGGCAAGTTTCTACTCCCATGTGACCTTTTAGACACCCTAAAAAGTAGGTTTTCTAAGTTGTGCGAAAATTGAAATTAGAAGGTTTGAGCTAAGTGGTTAACCTTCCTTTTTTAATGAAAGTTCCCTTTTCCCATTTTACTTTACTTTCCTTTCAGTTTTAGAAACCTGAGAGAACTCACACTAGTGTCTTCTTAAGCAAGAAAGAGAGATTTTGGGGGTAATCACCCACTCTCCATTTTTGGAGACAAAAAGAATTTTGAAAAGAATCAGTTGGTTTGTTGAATAGAGAATTTTGCTAAGGGTAGAAAGAGAAGAACCGTGGAATTGGGCTGCTCATCCTCAACAAAACTAACCTACCTTTGGGCAGATTAAGGTTGGTTGTATTCATCATATAATGGATTTCTTATCGCATGTGTTTGTAAGTAATGTTTGTGAAAAAAAAAGATTTGTTTCCGTGCATGTTCTCTTGGAAATTTAATTGGTACTTTGTTTTTAATACTTTTTATGTGTGTTTGGGAGAATCAAGATCTCCTACTCTTGGGAGAGAGGAGGATCTTGTGGGTGGTAGAAGTGACAACCCTCGAGTGAGAGACTCTCATTATGAGAGCGATCATAAGGGAATTTATGTGACCCTTGCTGCATGGCTTGTTTATGCATTTGGGGGTCATAAGGAGGGAGATAAGGCATGAATGCCTTGGGGGGCATAAGGAATAAGGGGTTGATTTTGTTGTACTTGATGTATTTGGTTTGCCATGGGGTGGCTATTTGTTTTACCATACTTGCAGTCTCCTCAGGGTACTTGGTCCACTACCACCCTTGAAAAGATATCACCAATGTGTGGTGCAGTGTAGCCCGGGTTGGGAGTGTGTTTTGAGTTTGTGTGTATTCTGTCTTTTGTGTTTGCATGTTTGTTACCTATATAGGGCTTGGTTCTCCGAGCTCAGGGGTGGCTACCAGTTAGCCTAGGCTGGGAGGTGAGCACTCCATGGTCATAGCATTGATTTATTTGCAGGGTTTTGAAAGGAAAGAAAAGGACAAGTAGAAGTTGTTGCCTTAATTTGGTTGCAGAAAAGGATTTGGAAACGAAGAAATTGATATTATAAGAGCAGAAATATAAAAGGAAACTATATGTTGTACCCAGTTAGGAAAGAAGATTTTTTTTCTAATTTAATTGAAGTCCTCATTTAATAGGAATGAGGGACTAGTTTGGGTATTTCACCCTCTTGTAATAATGCCTATGTTGGGTCCTAAAAATGCCTCGGTTTACATTGTTCTTAAAATTTTAATGCTTGCATGCATGTTTATTCTGAAAATAAAAAGATCAGACCATTTTCTATACATATCTCTAAGTTTTAAATTAATTAATAAAACACTTTCTTACTGTTAAAATTATTGAATTCAGGCATTTATATAAATGTTGTTTAAATTATTGAATACTATAAATTACTTAAAAATAGAAAATAGAATCTAACGATTAAATGGACTAATTGATTTAAAATAATTTCATCTCTCTATGGTTGCTGCTTATTTCATTAAAATTTGTCATTTGGATGGTTGTTGTATACTCGGACATTATTTAATGCAGAAATAAATTCTATAGTTAATCAGATTTAATGGAAATGAATAAATTCTAAAAATATAGTTCTAAGTATATCTAACGTTGTTAACTTCTTATTTTTATAGAAAGAAAACCTATATTTAATTAGCCTATTTATTTCCTTTAGAAACTCAAAAATTAATGAGAATTCCAAAACATAAGCATATAGATATATATATATATCTGAATATATATTTATTTATAAATTTTAGTTTAAATATATATCAACACTTTTAGCTTATTGGTGTATATATATATAAATAAATATATAAATACATATATATATATATAAATGTATTATTTTAATTTTAAATAAATAAATAAAATAAAAAATAAAAATAAACAAAAAAAAATAATATATAAAATACCAAAAAGGGGAAAAGGGTTTGAGGCGTGGCTTGGGATTGTTGCCACTATGGTTTTCATAGTGGGCGGCGCCCGGGGGTGTCGCCACTGTGGTTTCCACAGTGAGCGGCACCCGGGGATGTCGCCACTATGGTTTCCATAGTGAGCGGCGCTCGGGGACGTCACCACTATGGTCTCCACAGTGAGCGATGCCCGGGGGCATCACCACTATGGTTAACGGGTCAGCGGTGGGCGTCTCAGGGGTTTCCATAGTGAGCGGTGCTTGGGGACATTGCCACTATGGTCTCCACAGTGAGCAGTGCCCGGGGGCGTCGCCACTGTGATTTCCATAGTGAATGGCAGTCAGGGTCACTGCCATAGTGGTACCCCCTGAGATGCCCACTACCGACCCGTTAACCCCCGATCTATTCCACCCCACTCAGTTGCTCGGTCGCCGCCACTTTTAGTCGTTCGGTCCTGCATCAAATAGAAATTTCAAAACCCTAACCTAGTTTGGGTTAGGGTATTCGAAAGGATATAATAACAATAAAGAATGAAAGAAATAAATAATGGGGCCATTTATAATGATTTGAAAAGAAAAGATTAGGGTTTCTGTATTTTTTTTAAATATACAGGTTAAGTTATATGGAATTGTTTAATATAGAAAAATATGTTTTTTTTCATATATGTGAATATATATATGTGTTATGGATAAAAGAAATAAAAAAATATATGAGGTTATTAAAATAATTGTATAAATGGGCCATAATATGATGGTCTATTTAAAATGTTCATACTTTTATAAGTTGTTAAATAAACCGGTAAATATAATGAAAAAGGGCAAAATGTAGATTAAATATCTTAATAATCTAAGTATGCCTTTAATATTTAGGTGGGCATATATAAAAAAAAAGGGAATGTTTAAAATTTGAATTAATTAGGAAGTTAAATCTTCTAAGGAGTTTTATGTCAAATTTGGTAAGTTGGTTATAGCTGAGAGGAAATATTTCAGACCAACTAAAATATAAGTTTTAGAGATTTAATCTTATAGAACGATGTTCGTTATGGGTTTAATTGACCCTTTTAGTCGAATTAGTATACACTACATTTTAATTATGTAAAATAAAATATAGACATCTATAAAACTAAGTGCTTGGACTAATTTAACTAGTTCCTAAAATCAATCAAAGGGTGCTAGTTGGAGATTAATTAAATCTTCGACAATTATTTAGAGAGTGTTGAATTAAATCAATCTTTTGACTAAATTTGATGAGATAATTGTAGACGCATAAAAATGACCACATTCCTAAATGAATATTTTATGTTCATTTCTCTATTTGATTAAATCCAATTTGATTAAATTATCCACATTCTTCTATTTAATTAAGTAAATCACTTGATTAAATTCACTATACCATTTAATGAATAAATCATTTTATTCAATTAAATCCCCCCTATCCACTTTTAATTAAATTCAAATTTAATTAAATAGTTATCCTAAATTGAATAAATCTAATTTATTTAATTTCTCCAAATACAACCAAATTGAATGAAAATCATTTAATTCAATTAAATCCTATTATCCCCCCCATCCACTTGCAAAATCTCAAACCCCTTCCTAACCCCTTCTAGAATCTTCTAATCGATTCTAATTAACCTAACCCTCCTCTAAAATTTGTCACATCCCTAAGCAAAGGGAGGTCACTTCTCAAATGGCCCAAAGTCTTGGATAACCATTGAAGGTTTTCAACCTTCAACCACCAAAAACCCTAAAGTCTTTGAAAACCATTGAAGGCTTCCAACCTTCAACCACTTAATCCCCAATGTCTCCAATAACCATTAATGGTTATTTCAAACCCTCCCACATGGTTAAAACATTTGTTTTGACTCAACCTCTACCCAACCCAAGGGTCTCATCAGGCCATTAATGCTTTGACCATGATTATCCCTTAATCAGTTGCACAAAGGTTTATCCTTGGATTAACTCTTAATCTAGTGGGTAAACCTAACTTAGACTTGACCCTTAGCCTTTAGATAACCATGAGGTCTCCTCAGGCCTTTAATGCCTCCAACCTCTTCTTTCAACCCAATCTGGTGTGGACATTTGTCACCATTTCATTGGTGCCAATTGTGCACATGGATCCCCAACTTTCAAACTTGGCCCTTGATTAAACCATTCAATCTTGACCATCCATTGCCCTGTTTATGCTATAAATAGAGCTCTCATTCCTCCATTCTTAACGATCATCTTTCAAATTTGAAGCATCACACTTATGCTCAAATTCTTTCAAGCTTTCTCATTTTATATATGCTCCTCATTTAGCCTCTTTTAGATCATAAATTAGACTAATATGCATGCTTAGATTACTTTATTTACCATTTTAGCTCAATCATAGACTAAATGTAGTATGCTAGGATAGTATTCATACTAACCCCGTCATCTTATCATTTAGTTTATTGCATTTTAGTATCACACATAGCTTAACATTCATCTCATACTAAGATCAGTTAAAATCTCTCTCGTTCTCATATTTGCCATCCCTAAGCCATTTTGCTCAATAATCTGAGAGCAAAACATTGGTTTGAGGGACATTGTGAGATAGAGAACCATGGGACCCTCCTTGGGAAGCTGAGTAACACTGCGTTACTCCATAGCTTGCACCAAGAAGTCCTGTGTGTGTGTGTGGATTGGTATTTTATGTATTTTTCACATTTTAAATTCTAACAACCCACTTTTCCCACATACATTTCTGGCGCCCACCGTGGGGCACGACCCCCAATAACACATCGGTTTTTCAAATTGATCACTTTTGCAGGTCCGCGGGAAACAGGAATCAGCGCGTCGAAAGCATGTATTAGCGCATCCGCCTAACAGTTTAGCGCTTCTAGCCTACTGTTTAGCGCGTGGGCTCTCTGCTTTAGCGCGTGAAGACCTTTTCTTAGCGCATGATATTATTTTAAAAAATTTTCCTGTAGGTTTCGACGTGGGAAAAACACTGTTTAGCGCATCCGATAAACAGAGTAGCGCATCCAATCCACTGTTTAGCGCGTGGAGACCATCTTCTAGCCCGTGCAGTTCAAACATTAGCGCGTGACCTCTGTTAAGATTTTTCTGCAAGTATCAACGCAGAAGAAAAACAAAATACCGCATCTAATTAACAGTCTAGCGCATCCCACTCACTGTTTAGCGCGTGGGAACTATACTCTAGCGCGTGGAGTCCTTTCTTTAGCGCGTGACTTTCACTAATATTTTTCCTGTAGGGCTCGACGCGTGAGAAAAACAGAATAGCGCGTCCATAAAACAGATTAGCGCATTGGGGGCACATAATAGTGCGTGGGTGCTTTTTCTTAGCGCGTCCGTGCAATAGTTTAGCGCATGGAGTTGGCAAAGTCAAAAATTCATGACAGAGTAAAAAATTAGGCTTGTGAGAGGCATAGTATATAAGTTACATTTCCTCTTATCTTTTTCCTTTCTTATACTTTAAGTTATATTCCATATATACTTTCAGGATGTTTGAGAGGGGTTTCAGACCTCTAGGAGTTGTAATGCAAAATCTAGTTTTTGGAAGATCTTCCAAATTTCAGACTTAGTCAAATTTCAGGGCATTTCAGGCTCAGGATTGTAAAATTTGTAACCAAGATCAGAATTTAGGCTTGTGTAAGCCCACACTAACATTTGATCACTGATTGTGTGCAGGTTCTAATATTTTTTGTGCAGGGGAAGGAGTTAGTTTAGAGGGTTTAAGTCTCTTTTTTTTACTTTCTTTCAACAAAAGTTGGTTAAAAAGAACTCACTCTCCCTTTTTGCACAAATTAAAATAAACCTCATCATTTCATTTGGATGCATAAAATGAACTTCATGCCTTCCTTTTTGGTGTTTTAAAAGAAACTTCATCTTTCTTTATTGCATGGTAAAAAGAACAACAAAACAAACCTTTCATTCCTGCAAGTTAGGAAAAACACTTCATTTTTGGAAGCTCTAAAAAAGAACAAACAAATTTACTTTCTGCAAAGCTTAAAACGAACCTCACCATCCTTTGGTGTTTAAAAGGATTCACTTCATTTTGCAAAGTAAAAGAACTTCATCTTCATTTTGTGCAAGGCAAAGAGGGAAAACTTTCCCCTATCGACTTGAATTTTGTTGATCAAACATCACGATTTACTTTGTTGACCAGGCTTGTTTTACAAAAGTTTTGAAAATACACACTTTGCTATGAAGGGTTAAAAAGAACATCATGCTTGTTGGAGCAACATCTCCAAATAGAAGTTAGCAAATCATTGTCTTGGAGGCTAAAAAGAACAAATTGATTGCCTTGTCTCGAAAGTGGAAGGTATATGCTCTCCCCATAACTGGGTGACCAAAAACCCAAACCACTCTTAAGCTTTCTGTACTTCAAGCATTTAAATCCTTTAGCAGGCCTGCCTTCTCGAGGAGTTGCAATCAACTCTTAAAGCCGTTTATGGCCGGTGTGAAGGGAACGACCTAAGTGGGGAACGACTTTGACGCCAAGTATTCCAACCCACTATAATCAAATGTGGAAGGTGACGAAAGTCCTTTTCAACGGTTACGCGCAGCGATTAGCCTTCCCCCAGTATCCTTGAGATACGTAAAGCCTTTGTTCTAAAGGTTGGGAAGCCTCCTGAGGGAGTTTATCACTGACGGCCGAACGGGAAGCCTGATCAAGAACCTTAGCATTAGAAACTTTGAACCGAGTCAGTCGCCAAACATTGGCAATATCATAGTGCAAGGGTGGGGAAGAATCCGCCCCCAAGATTACTCACCATATATCTCCCAAGATAACTACTCAACTGTGAAGCAATTCACTTTGGGTTAATTTCTGGCAAAAGGCAAAAAAACGGGCACCCTCTAGGGGGTGACACGGCTGTTTGAGCTGACGGAGTATCGAGACTAGTGGGCTATGATATTGTCAATGACCTTTGAATAAAGAGTCTATCTGATGTGTCTTTTGTTGTAAATCAAACCAGTGATAACATCGAGGATTTGAACACATCCTCAAAAGAATATACACTCAATGTTTATCATTAGGATGATCATTGTCTTCATGTGTGCTATGTATTCTTGTCACAAATGCTAAAATATCTTGCAAAGTATCTAACAATCAAACTCAAAAGTCAGTTCAAACAAGGAAAAATCATAAAGTGGAGAAAATTTCCATATCCAACAAAACATCTTTTGAGATGCTTATCAACATTTCAACTATCTTTAGGAAAGACTTTCATCCAACAAGATTCGAGGAAAGCACAAACTCAAATGATCCTACTCCAAGTCAAGATCAAGATCAAGGAATCTCTTCATCCTCCAAATCTATCTTAGGTCCTTTCATTCCACAATCGAATTCTCCATCCCTTTCATCCATCTTGGGTCCTTACTTCCCTCCATCCACAAATCCATCACCTCAAATGATCCATAAGAAAGATCAATGAGAAGCACATCTTTGAAATTCTTTCAATCCTCTATCTAAACATCTTTCCAAAACTTCTTCTATCATTTCCTCTATCTATTTTGGGTCCTTCTGTCCCAAAATTCAATTTTCTTCCATCTCTTCATCACTTCTCAAGTACCAACACTCATCTTGAATACATTTCCCTCTATCCTTGCACAAATCTTCAAACATTCAATCTATTATCCAACACCTCTTTTCTATCCTTCCATCCCTATCATTCAATCCTTTGCATACATCCTTCATCTGTGAAATAGGCATTTGTGTCATTTTGTCACATACTTGCCCATGCTCGAATCTCTTGTTCAGTCCTTTTCCTCGATATCTATTCATGAAATACTTCAGAATCCGAGGTTGTTCCTCTTTAACATTTTCTTTTGGTTGGGATACACACTCAATCCAGAAAAGAACCACTTATCGTATCTTGGTACTGACATCTTTTGATTACTATATCTCATACACTTAATTGATTGCTCTAAAAATCATTGTGATCTCTTAAATTGAAGACATGGCTCGTGAAAAATCTAAAATCTTGCTTCAGCGCCACTGTAATTATCAGACCCATGTAAGTTTCATCACTTACAAGCCAATGCAAGAAAAAAAGAGAAGAAAAAAAAAAAAAAAAAAGAAATATCAAAAGCATGAGCAAGAAAATGAATATCAAGAAAAGAAAAATGCAATGAAATGCAATATCAAAATGATTGGCTATGGGAACATGCAAGTAACTCCATCGGGGCTATGGACGCCTGGCTGGCAATGGAGCAATATTTGTGAGATTACAGCGATAACCTCGTCGGGGCTATGGACGCTCGCTGGCAGCGAGGCTCTGTCAAGGATGCTTTTGAAGTTAAGGTAACTCATGTAGCTAGCCATGTTGGATTCTGAAGATTACAATGATCATATGAGCCAGAATGAACCCACTTGCACACACATGGGTAATCAAAGACTAAGTACCTTGATCCAGTTTGGGATTCTTCTTCCCTTTTGAGTCTGCTTCCTAGTTGCTAGAAATGTTCAGTTGAATTTTCCAGAGGTTCTAAGTGTGGGTTGGGTCTCTATCTTTGAAAAGTTTGAGAACACTTATTCAGATGATGCTACATGTTGTGACAATCTTACACATCACCTTTTTGCAAATGGAAACCTCTATGCTTGGGGGCAAAGTTCATCTACTCTATTCTTCCTACCATATCTCCCAAATCACTCTAATTCATATCTATCTATCTTATCTATTCATTGCTTCCATCATCCAGTGCTATCTATATCCTATCTCTATCCATATCCCCTTTTTCATTCTTGATCTTGATCAAAACTATGGACAACAAATCTATTTTGGTTCAGTCATCCATTCATCCATTCCTTGTCTTGATATACATCGGGGCAACCAAATACATCTTTCTTCTAATCCAAAAACTCAAAAAAAATCAAAATATCCAAAAACCCAAAAAAATCAAAATATCCAAAAACCCAAAAAAATCAAAATATCCAAAAACCCAAAAAAATCAAAATATCCAAAAACTCAAAAAAATCAAAATATCCAAAAACTCAAAAAAATCAAAATATCCAAAAAACTCAAAAAAAATCAAAATATCCAAAAACCAAAAATCAACAAAACAAAAATAAAACAAAAAAAATCAAAGTATGAACACATGGACCATCCATCAAATCAGATCAACAACAGGAAAACTCTCAAAGTCTACAATCAAACTTATCACATGTCTTGTTAATCAATTCATTACTTGAAATCAACATCAACATCAAACATGTCTTATACAGGGATAGGTACACTCGAAACCAGACAGATCGGTCTTATACGGGGTACTCACTCTTTGAATCCAGACATTCCTATCAATCATCAAGTCTTGATAATCAATCCATCCATTAACATCATTTTTCATCAAAGCAGAGTGACAAAAACAAGCCATAAAACTATTTCTTAAGCAAAATTTGTGTCAAACAAAGTTGTCTGAATCCTAAACGAATCGAGCAATAGAGGATGTCTCTCCTATCATAATCCGGAAAATTTTCATCATCAGTATCAATCAAATCCTTTACCATCTTACAGATTTTATCTCAAAAACACTTGTTTAAAACTTTCAAATTGTCAAATCCAGTTTCCAAATCGGGAAGCTTTTATCCATATCATTTGACACGCTTTATCCTGAAGGGGCAGCTAAACCTTCACTTTGATAAAGTAAGATTTGAAATTTTCAAAAACAAGAATCAACTGAATCCAAACCAATCAAAGGAAACCATTGATCACTCATGCATGACTAATCTCCTTATTCTGAGAAGAAAGAACCTCTATCGTAACATCACGTTAAAGAAACAACAACCTAATTTTTCCAAATTCATCAAGAGAAATAAGTTTTTATACATCAATCATCAACCAAATCATAACAATGACATCAATCAATCTGACTGCTGGGTTTTGTTCTAGTTAGCCTTATCTTTATCAATTGATGGAAATACATGTTTGACAAATCATATTGTACATATCATATCCACCCATCTGAGACATCACCAAAAATTCACAAATGCTTATCAATCTTGGACATACTTAGTGTAGTCACTGTCCTTGGTTTATCTGAAACAATTATCCAAATAATATCCCACCATGGCTAGGTGATGAGTGTACATATCCATATCAAAATAGTATCAACAACAAGGGGCAAAATCCTGACCTCGCTTGGGGCATTTCGCCTTCAAGATTTTCAACATCAGACCAAAAACGTAGCAAGACAACAAGGATCAAAACAACCAACAAATGACAAATGACAATGCAAGAAGGCTAAACATCATGAACTTGAACTGATTTCAACTGAACAAAGATCTATTTTGCAAGATGTTTTAATTAACAAGAATACATTTCCAATAGCATGCATGATTACTTATGGTTGTTAATTTTTGCTTATCATATCTCCTGAGCACCTCCAGGATGTCTTACGACTAGAGAAGCAAGGAAGGAATGTGATGTTTTATTTGTCTTCTATCTGTGAGTGAAGTCTTTTACCATGCAAATTTGTCCTATGAAGAAATCCGGTGGCATATTGCTGAGGACATTTCGGATTTGTATGGGACAAAGGTTAACTCTTGTATGTTTACGCAATATGCACTCAGGTCGTCCTGGTTCAATTATACCTTGACGCTTGTGCTATCTTGCAAAATCAAATATCATGTAAATTTTTCTCAGGTCATTATGGTTCAATTATACCATTATGCTTGTATAAATTTTCAACATATCCTAAAAAAAATCAATGCTCAGTGATGATATTTACAAAGAAAGCAAATGAATGGTTATATCGGATGGCAAATACAGAATGAGAGATGCTCCAAAAAAAATAAAAAATAAAAAATAGTTGCATATCATTTTAACATAGTTGCATATCATTTTAAAATTAGTTGCATATCATATCATACATCTCATTTTCAAAATATCATTCATCATTCATCATTGCATCCCTCGCATGCATATCTATCACATCATCATGGAATCTTTCTTCACTTTCATATCTCTATCATTCTTCCAAACTATCTTCTATCATTCTTCTAAACTATCTTCTATCATTCTTCTAAACTATCTTCTATCATTCTTCCAAACTATCTTTTATCATTCTTCCAAACTATCTTCTATCAGCTCTTATACAGGCGATATCATTCCTAAACCCAGATGATCGATCATCCATGTCTTATACAGGAGGTGTCATACCTGAAACAAGACTTGCTCTCATTCCAATCAATCTAATCAATCTTATCAAACCCATGCATGCCATCACTATCTACTCTTCCATCTTTCAAACAACATTCTTCTTCTTTCGAGAGATCATTCATGCTTTGGGTGCACGAACGATCTCCCGAGGGGGCATTATCATATCAAATCTCAAAACAAATCCAATATTAGTTTCCACATCAAAACAACGATATCAAAATCAAACTCACATCAACAACATGAAACAAATTTGCTCATCTACATCAAGTTCAAAAACCTATCATTTCATATCAACTTGTAACACAACTCAAGTTCTCAAAAACCATATCAAAACTTGTAAAACAACTCAAGTACCAAAATCACATAAACTTGTAAAACAACTCAAGTTTCCCACCCATATCAGCTTGTAACACAACTCAAGTTTCCAACCCATATTGGCTTGTAAAACAACTCAGGCTTTCACACACATTGAACTCGAAATAGATAATGCAAATAATCATGTTTCTGATCAAAACAACAGCTTGATAATCTATACATAACTTGAAATATCTCACATCAAAACAAGTTATACCGACACTCGTATTGGACAACTACATAAAATCATGACAACACGACACAAATCTCGAATCTGGGGCATCACACATCAAATCAAATCTGGGGCATGACATCAAACCTGGGGCATGACTGACAAATCAAAGAACGACACACAAAAATTGCATTTGATCATAAATCATGATAAAGCATCATTTTCTTTGAATTAACATGTGCACACACGTCACTTCAAAGAGGGGCAAAATGTAGACGCATAAAAATGACCACATTCCTAAATGAATATTTTATGTTCATTTCTCTATTTGATTAAATCCAATTTGATTAAATTATCCACATTCTTCTATTTAATTAAGTAAATCACTTGATTAAATTCACTATACCATTTAATGAATAAATCATTTTATTCAATTAAATCCCCCCTATCCACTTTTAATTAAATTCAAATTTAATTAAATAGTTATCCTAAATTGAATAAATCTAATTTATTTAATTTCTCCAAATACAACCAAATTGAATGAAAATCATTTAATTCAATTAAATCCTATTATCCCCCCCATCCACTTGCAAAATCTCAAACCCCTTCCTAACCCCTTCTAGAATCTTCTAATCGATTCTAATTAACCTAACCCTCCTCTAAACTTTGTCACATCCCTAAGCAAAGGGAGGTCACTTCTCAAATGGCCCAAAGTCTTGGATAACCATTGAAGGTTTTCAACCTTCAACCACCAAAAACCCTAAAGTCTTTGAAAACCATTGAAGGCTTCCAACCTTCAACCACTTAATCCCCAAAGTCTCCAATAACCATTAATGGTTATTTCAAACCCTCCCACATGGTTAAAACATTTGTTTTGACTCAACCTCTACCCAACCCAAGGGTCTCATCAGGCCATTAATGCTTTGACCATGATTATCCCTTAATCAGTTGCACAAAGGTTTATCCTTGGATTAACTCTTAATCTAGTGGGTAAACCTAACTTAGACTTGACCCTTAGCCTTTAGATAACCATGAGGTCTCCTCAGGCCTTTAATGCCTCCAACCTCTTCTTTCAACCCAATCTGGTGTGGACATTTGTCACCATTTCATTGGTGCCAATTGTGCACATGGATCCCCAACTTTCAAACTTGGCCCTTGATTAAACCATTCAATCTTGACCATCCATTGCCCTGTTTATGCTATAAATAGAGCTCTCATTCCTCCATTCTTAACGATCATCTTTCAAATTTGAAGCATCACACTTATGCTCAAATTCTTTCAAGCTTTCTCATTTTATATATGCTCCTCATTTAGCCTCTTTTAGATCATAAATTAGACTAATATGCATGCTTAGATTACTTTATTTACCATTTTAGCTCAATCATAGACTAAATGTAGTATGCTAGGATAGTATTCATACTAACCCCGTCATCTTATCATTTAGTTTATTGCATTTTAGTATCACACATAGCTTAACATTCATCTCATACTAAGATCAGTTAAAATCTCTCTCGTTCTCATATTTGCCATCCCTAAGCCATTTTGCTCAATAATCTGAGAGCAAAACATTGGTTTGAGGGACATTGTGAGATAGAGAACCATGGGACCCTCCTTGGGAAGCTGAGTAACACTGCATTACTCCATAGCTTGCACCAAGAAGTCCTGTGTGTGTGTGTGGATTGGTATTTTATGTATTTTTCACATTTTAAATTCTAACAACCCACTTTTCCCACATACAATAATAAAATCAACCCATTTAGCACCCCGTAGTTAAATTAAATTATTAAGAAAGGGTGTATTAACAGGATGATGGGAGCTTGATATTTATTAAATAATTGATGTCGAACCAAGTAAATTTATTAAAGACTATTTAGTAGAAATGGATCTATTTAAGTATTAATAAGATGCAACTGAAAAGAAAGGGACTTTCGAGAGAATTTAATAACTCTCTCGTGAAACTTATTTTCTCCGCTTGATAATAGAAATTATCACAATTGTTATGTTAGTATTTAATATCAATTAAGATTTCGTTTGGAACAACTTGTTAAGTTGTCACAACTATTTAAGCGAATGAATGCATGTAATTATGTGTTTTAAAAAAAATTTGTCGGTTGTGTTTTGCCCTAAATTTTGGGCATGACAAAAACACCACTTCCAAACAATGAAAAAGGTGAACAATCTAAATCAAAAGATGAAAAAGGCAAAGCCAAAGTGAACTACACTTATACATATGATGATGTGGTAAATATCATCATTGTTAAAGATAACACACCTTCAAAACAAATCAAATTCATTACAAGAAGCAAAGCGAAGGTTACATTTCTTTGTATAACAAATGAATCAACATCCATTTTGTTGTTCACCAAATCTGGTTAACCCAAGAACACCTGCAAATCTATCTATAAGATAGCCAATCTCAATCAATGAAACACTTCAGAGCTTGGACAACATAACATAGGATCCTAATGATCATCCTACACTACAGGTTTTGCTAGACCTAGGGGGGGACACCCTTTTGATGCATAGAATTCATACTCATTACCCACATATGACAACATCAATAAAGTAGACAAACCATTCCACAAGCTCACCCAATTTAGAAACACACTATAGATTGGCTAAATTTGTATAAACCATAAATGAAAATAGAGCTTGGAATAAAAAGAACACAAACCCCTAAACATAAAGGGAAATAGATTTTCTTTTAAAATGTTGATCTACAAACTATCCCCAAATCTGCAAGACCAATGCCTTTTTTATTGGGCAATAGAGTCACACACAGAACTGCAAATGTGCATCCATAACTGTAAAAAAAAATTCCTTACAAGATATTCCTGCATTAATACCTAATAATAATGCATTACTTAGTTCTATTCACAAAATTATCAAATCTGGGACACATTTTCCATTTATTTATAACTAATTACAGATTTTAAAACCTTCATTGAAGGATACCCACAAGCAATCATACAACCTCCTTGAAATTGACAAATTTCATCATCCTTGAGGATTCAATTCACAATAATGAAATACATGTACAGAGACAATACTATGGGAAATATACTCATGTCTGACACAAGTAAGACCTGCAACTAAAAAACCACATCTATAACACTGCACTGCAACCTCTATACCCTGAACAGATTCATAGAACTTTACAAGTTTGGGTCAAAAAATGCAGAAATGGAAGCCATGAAAACTGGAGCCCTTCCTCCAAAATTCTAGAACCATTACAATGAGAAGAAAATTGGAAAAAGAAGGAGAGGGAAAAAGATTAGGTTTCATCAAAATTTGCCAAGTGTCTCTTTTTCCAACTGAATTTCACTTCCTTCCTCTTTCCCATGGAAACTACTCCCAAAACATCCAAAATTTGTTAAAACTAACTATCTGATTGGATTCCTTATCTCGAGATCTTTCCGGTGATATATGATACTTGGTATTTTGGCCAAAAATAAGCCTCTGGGCGAATTAATTCTAAATATGCCTCTGTCATTTGAATTTTTCCAATTTTTTATATAGTTTACACTATATAATTAACTTTGATTTTTCACCCATTTTAACTCCTGACGTCCTGCCATGTGGAGACCTGTGATTCATTGATGGGATCCACTAGGCACCGCCTTCGATGACACCTCATCCATCCACCATGTGTCAGCCACCTGTCTGCCACATTATTGCCACCTGTGTGCCACTAGACGACCAACAGTATGCCACATCACCACCACCTATGCGCAAAGTCATCAGGACCCGCGAGTTGTCTTTCCACCTAGACCCGCCACCTATCTTTCACCATTTTGCAATGGCTAAATAGCGATCATCTTTCCTTCGCCAAGTTGCGACAACTGTTGGATCATCTGAACTTGCTCACTCTTTAAACTTCACCATTTGAGCATGTGCTTTTTGCCATTTCACAAAGGGTATTCGGTGTGCATCTTTCCTTTGTGAATCCATGTGCACCGTCTGATCTCCTCAACTTTCTCGCTGGTTAATCTTCCCTTTGTCTATAAAATTCGCCTGCCTTGGGATCTATGCCTACGTGGGGTCCACTTGTCGACCTCCTCAGTCACCTCGGGAAATGCGCCCACACGCATGAGGTCCACCCTGGGTGCCCATCAGCACCTTGTGTCAAAATCCCTTAAGGCTTTCACACTATGGATGTGTGAAGCCTTACTTTTAAATATCAAAAAAGTGCATCGCCCAGCCAATGTGGGACTAAAGTCTTTTGCCTCGCAACACATTTTCTGAGCTTTTCGTGGGTTTTTCATGGCTGACAATTGATCTGTTGAAACTATGAAACCTCTGTTTACTCATACCATGTAGGGAGGATTTTATACACATTGCATTTGCCTTTGCTTGAGTTTTCTAATGCTGAATTTTAAACTACTAACGTCTCCCCCTTCCAACACCACGTGCCTAGGAAAGGAGGACGTTGGCAAATGGTGTGGAGTTGTGTTTGTTGGGCAAGGGTGTGAAGGTGCTTATATATCCTCTGCTTTGCCTCTACTTTGCTGCCAAACCATAACACATGAGGAAAGATTGCTGGCAAAGGTCGTGGGGTTTGGCACAAACCTCCCAAATGCATTTATTTGAAAACCTGTTTTAATGCAATTGCGTGGGAGGAGGGAGTGTAATTGGCTGTTGATTACCTTTTCTTTAAATCTAAAAACCCCCAGATACCACAAAGGAGGAGGCACGAGCTGGTGGTGGCATTTTACACCTGCCAAGTCTGCATTTTCTTGGAAGTTTATCACACCTCCCAAAACTCCACTCCACAACAAGAGCTCATGATAAAGGGGAAAATAATGTAGAAATTTCATTTGGTTTTAAAAGTTTCTGAAGCCTTCTTCAACTTCAATGCCTTGCTAGAGTTGTCATGTTGGGGAGAGGATGAAATTGAAAACTGCCAACATTGCATTTGCTTAAGTTTTAATTTCAGTCTATTCCACGTGGGAGGGTGAATGCTGATAAAGTAATGAAGTTTGGGAGCTTCTGCTGCTCTTTCCACTAGCCATCACGTGCCATAGAATTTGCTTGGTGGTTTTTGCAGCTGCCAAACATCAACGCCCAATGTGGGGGAGGGGAACTCAGGTTGCATTTGTTTAGAGTTTAATGCTCTCCTTTAATGCCTCTCTCCAATAGAGAAGACTGGCAAAGGGGACATGCGACTTGGCTTTGAAATTTCTACATTTGATTAACATTTTCACGTTTGATATGGAGTTATTGTATTTCCTCCATGTTTCATGTCATTTTCCCAAATTTTCTCTCTGCATAGCAGGGAAGACTAAGGAAATGAGATCCACACCACACTTGTAGTGCACACATGAAGACCCATGTACTACACTCCAGTTGCCATAATGTCATTGCATGAAGTTTTTGATGTTTCAAACATCTACTCCAAGACCATCGCCTTCCATTGCATAAGTTTTTAAAAAAGATTGGAATCTCTAATATGCCACTGAAGAACATTCAGCCTTGAGTAATCCAATAGCATTAATCACTTTCTTGATTATGTCTAGGGGTTGAAATGCCATGAAATGAAAACATTCCGTCAGAAAATTAATGCACAGGCATGAGCCAAGTCGCGCCCCAAAGTGGGTTCGACTAAAAAAAAATTTGTTTTCATGCAACTGACCTCTAAAATACCTTAGGAACCTTAAACTTACCTCTGAAATCGATCGGCACCATTTTTGGATCATCAAATTGAGGTTTGCAACTTTCAGGCACCTACGCCACATTTTCGCATTTAATCGCAAAGACGTAATTTTCAAACCTGTCAAAACACCTTTCTAGACCTTGCTATCTAACAAGCGTGTACTTTGATATGGGAGCATGAACTTTACCAAACAGTTTCTAAAGACGAATCTCGAGCGAAGAGATATTAATTGTCAAAAATGACCAACTGGCTTAAGTCGGCACTGCCGACATGATGAAGTCAATGTTTAGGCAACACATGATGCCTTTCTTAAAAATATCAAACGACCTCCATAGACCCTCAAATTTGAGACATAGGTACCTTGAAGTACATATTAAAACTTAGAATTCTTTGTTTGACCTAAAGACTGACTGGGTGTGAATGGTGTGCTCATGAAAATGGCTACTTTAACTGATACGACAATGAAAGTATGGACCACTGAAAATGATGGCCTAAAAAACCCTTTTGAAAACCGATCAAACGGATTGGCAGGAGCTTGAAACTAGAAACATAGCTTTCCATTTAGACCAACAATAGCCTAGAAAAAACATTTTGGCATGACACTTACTGAGGCAACTTTTACACTTGGGCAAAACAGGGTTCTGACTAGCAATTGAAACAAGGACTTGTCAAAATATTCAAACTGCAAACAGTTCAAGCTTGGTAAATGAAGCAAATGGATTCATGAAGACTTGAAATTTTTCATGCTGACTCAAATTTATACATAAAATTCAACCCATTTTGAAATTCTTCATGACGATCAACAAGGCAAAAGATATAAGCACTCAAATTTGGCTACTCAATAAAATCTGCATTTGTTCCTAAAATGCACTTTTAGCTCACCCCTCGAAATGGGTACTTGGTACACTTATCCAAACTAAATTCTGAAAGTTGCAACACACCCTTTGAAAATCTACTAGCTCCATTTTGCCCTCTCTCTAACTAGGCCATTCAGACTAGCTCATTTGGAAATGCAGAGCAAAATTTTGAAATGGGCCTCTAAACTTGACTCAATTTAATGAGTCCCAACAATGGCTCTGATTGGGGATGGTTGATTGCAAGATCAACACAAGAATCCAAGTATCTATGGTTAAGAAAACCACCCAAAAATGGATTATTTCACTTCTCTTCTCAAAAATAGGGCTTCCTTATTCAACCCAAACAACAGGGCAATTTATTGAAAACCACACAACTGAAGCAAAGAAACTATACTATAGATACAAACATACTCACAACTGATCATAAGCTGCTCCACTTTCCTCAGCATTTACCTCTATCAAAAATGTGATTCTCATCACTTGATGTTATGATCCAAACAAAGGCACCTTTCAATAGCAACTGAGCATAATCACTATAATCAACCTCTTTCATCTCATTTCCACAATAGCTGGTGTGCATACCTTTTTCCTGATTTTGAACTTTGTAATCACACACTATTTCAAAAGTAAAATCATGAGACACCTCACAATAGAGGCCTTCCCACAAGTTGAAATACACTTCACTATCCCAATCAATTCTATCATTTGCAAGGGCATCTTCATGCAAAACTTCAAGAACAAAGCATTCAATCTCACTACTGTTCAACACCCACCTTGCTATCATTTTCATTCATAGAATGAGGGACATTCATAACCAATTGATGCAAACAAGGAACATAAATGTTACAATCCGGATGTGATACTTCACTATGCTGATCACATTCTATATTATCCTTGTCTATCAAACTCAACACATCCGCATCCTCAATATCCCATTCATGGAAAAGAATGCATACCTCTGGCTGAAGCAAATCCTCAACTAAATCTTCTTCATTCAAACTTACATCCATCTGAAAAACTTCCATTTGTGGTTTGAAGTAATCATCACATAACCCATGCCTCTTACTTTCATCATGAAGTAAAATTTTACAACACATGCTACTGCTGTTCGGAACTACATCAGCATTACAAACTTGTTTAACACAAGGGAAAACTTCAGCATTTTCATCAATGAAATCAGCACCATGAACATTAGTATCAAAAGAAAAGAACTCCATATCCAGTTCAAGCATACTATCAACATTCACATTCTCTTCATGGTACCTCAAATTCTGAAAGCATTCAAATATGGGTTCATTTAAATCTAAAAAATAGAACATTATCAGCACTTTCACACATGTTTTTATCTTCAAAAACACTTTCATTTTCAAATTCATAACTGAGGTATATAACTTGGTCTCCCTTTATATCATCTTCACAAGATGAATTATAAGAATTATCATAACCATCATCAACTATATAACTGACATTCATTTGTTGATCAAAAGAAAGTGGAAAACTTTTGCCAAGATCACTCCTATTCTGAAATTGCTCTTCATTGTTCCTTTGTATACCTTCAAGGTGCTGAAAATCAAACTCAATGTCCTCATAATCAGCAGCACCACTCCATTCTGAAACACATTCATCACTGGGTATACTTGCACTGAAAACACTATCAGCATCATCCACAATTTCATTTTCAGTTTTATCAGACTTAATCAAAATCTGATTTACATCATATTGCACATTTTCACTTACATAATCAGCAACATTTAGTGATCCTTCCGTATTTGGTATTGCAACATTAAATACATCAGCAACATGTAAAGACCAATGGTCATCACCATCATTGTTTTCATTTTCATTATCCTTGAGAGATGCATTATTCACTTGATAATTGGCAGCTACATAATCAACATAACCGGCATACAATTCAAATGGTACATATCCCTTATATGATTCTATCTCTGTATCAACATTATCACAACAATTCCCATTGATCGTTCCATCATTATTGTGAGAGACAACTGGCATTAACAATAAAGATTCTTGACTCTCATTTAAAATTAATTCACATATATCAACAAAACCATTCAGAACAACAGGGCTTGACATATTTTGACACGGAATGTTTTGATCAGTTTCAACTGGTATTTCACCATTGAAGGTATTTTGATAAGAAATAGCAGCAAACACAACTCTCTTGGATATCCCAAATTTCAAATTATTTTCAATGTCCCTAGCTATGTTAAAAGCTTCATACAAAGTCTTCGGCTCTTTGTTTCTCAATAGGAAACCCATCTTCTTACCAAAAGCACTCATATAAATATCCAAATATACTTTATCACCAAACTTATATTTTCTGGAAATTTTAGACAATGTTTGTGAAAACCTGATATTAAATGTTGGTACCAATTCATCTTCCCTGATTTGTATGTACGTGAACTCTTTCAACAAATCACAATCTCTCACTTTTTCATCAAATTGGTCTAAGAAATATGAAATCAATTCTTCCCATGTGGAAATACAATCTGCTAGCAAATAAGAGAACCAATCCCTTGCATCTTCTTTCGGTGATTGAACAAACAACTTCATGCACACGTCTTCTTGACAAATTTCAAACTCTCCCATCAAATCTGAAAATCTTTTTACATGTTGACATGTTGATTGTGGTTTCTTCCCATTGAATATTGGCAAATACTTTCTAATTTTTGTGGGTATGAGATTTGGGTAACCTGGAACATTTTTGAAATTTAGAGAAGCATAGTACTTCATACTAAAACCTTTCCTACTACATGGTTTTGACACTTCACCAGGCATGGCTCTATATGGAAATACACAAGGCTGAAAAACTTCACTACTCATTCCTTCTTACTCCCACAAATGATTATATAACCTTGCGTTGAATGATAAAACACTTCAAGAACATATCCTTATTTAAACCTATTCATAACATTGCTTGACACAAAGCTTTCCAAATTTGTATACTACTAAAGAACATATACACTGGACATTTTAGCAGAATGGATATGCAAATTAATTTGTGATTCCTCTCTTTCCCTCTTTACTAGTGTTGTTCACTTAATGGGAAAACTACATTACTTATTCAAATTTTTAGAACAAATGGTTTTGCACTGAAATTTCTTAAAATACCTAGGTGTTTGCAGCTGTAGGACTTGTAGCTCTGAGCATTTATTTCAACTTTTAGCACAGTCTTTTACATCAGAGTCACCACCTCTTGCATAGAGGACATTTTGAACAGCAAAATGCGATTCAACACAAATTTAAACTCTCTACTGTCTCTTTCAATCTTGCTGCAACCAACACTCTTCCGGGCTATTTAACATATAGATCTAGGAAAAAGAACACCATATCTATGTGTCTCTTTACTGCACTTTCTTATCAAGCTTTTATGATGAATAATTCATGTCTGAGCCTACAACTAATTTAATCATCTGCATCTCAATGTGATTTATCAAATCATCCACTAATCCCTCAACCATAAAAGAGATCTTCTACTCTGTGCAATCTCAATGGACTAACTAACTGGATGAAATTAGGCAGTTTCTATTCAACATCCCTAGCAAAGTCACCATTTTTGTTGTTCACCAAATCTGGTTAACCCAAGAACACCTGCAAATCTATCTATGAGATAGCCAATCTCAATCAATGAAACACTTCAGGGCTTGGACAACATAACATAGGATCCTAATGATTGTCCTGCACTTCAGGTTCTGCTAGACCTAGGGGGGACACCCTTTTGATGCATAGAATTCAGACTCATTACCCACATATGATAGCATCAACAAAGCAGACAAACCATTCCACAAGCTCACCCAATTTAGAAACACACTATAGATTGGCTAAATCTGTATAAACCATAAATGAAAATAGAGCTTGGAATAAAAAGAACACAAACCCCTAAACATAAAGGGAAATAGATTTTCTTTTAAAATGTTGATCTAAAAACTATCCCCAAATCTGTAAGACCAATACCTTGTTTATTTGGCAATAGAGTCACACACAGAACTGCAAATGTGCATCCATAACTACAAATTTGTTTTCCTTACAAGATATCCCTGCATTAATACCTAATAATAATGCATTACTCAATTCTATTCACAGAATTATCAAATTTGGGACACATATTCCATTTATTTATGACTGATTACAAAGTTTAAAACCTTCATTGAAGAATACCCACAAGCAATCATACAACCTCCTTGAAATTGACAAATTTCATCCTCTTTGAGGATTCAATTCACAATAATGAAATACATGTATAGAGACAATACTGTGGATGCTTGACACAGGTAATATCTGCAACTAAAAAACCACATCTACAACACTGCACTGCAACCTCTATACCTTGAACAGATCCATAGAACTTTACAAGTTTGGGTCAAGAAATTTAGAAATGGAAGCCATGAAAACTGGAGCCCTTCTTCCAAAATTTTGGAACCATTACAATGAGAAGAAAATTGGAAAAAGAAAGAGAGGGAAAAAGATTATGTTTCATCAAAATGTGCCAAGTGTCTCTTTTTCCAACTGAATTTCACTTCCTTCCTCTTTCCCAAGGAAACTACTCCCAAAATATCCAAAATTTGTTAAAACTAAATGTTTGATTGGATTCCTCATCCTGAGAGCTTTCTGGTGATATATGATACTTGGTACTTTGGCAAAAAATAAGCCTCTGGGTGAATTAATTTTGAATATGCCTCTATCATTTAAATTTTTCCAATTTTTTATATAGTTTACACTATATAATTAACTTTGATTTTTCACCCATTTTAAGTCCTAACATCCTACCATGTGGAGACCTGCGATTCGTTGATGGGAACCACTGGGTGCCACCTCGGATGACACCTCATCCATCTGCCATGTGTCAACCACTTGTCTGCCACATCATCGCCACCTATGCACCACTGGATGACCAACTGTATGCCACATCGCTGCCATCTATGCACCAAGTCATCAGGACCCACGGGTTGTCTTTCCACTTGGACCCGCCACCTGTCTTTCGCCATTTCACAATGGCTAACCAGCGATCATCTTTCCTTTGCGAAGCTACAACATCCGTTGGATCATCTGAACTTGCTCACTCTTTAACCTTCGCCATTTGAGCACGTGCTTTTCACCATTTCATGAAGGGTATTCGGTGTGCATCTTTCCTTCGTGAATCCACATGCACCGTTTGAACTCCTCAACTTGCTCATTGAATTCCTTTCAAGACATCTAGATGCAAAATTATCAATCTTATTACATGCAAAACATTTAAAAGGCGCTTTTCCTTCATACTTAGTTCATGCCAGTCCTTTAGGTACTCTTCTAGAAAATAGTGCTTCAAGTTGTTCAAATTCTTCATCTTCTCTTTACATATCATCCAATTCCTTTGCATACAAAACTTTCCAATCTTTCTTACTGGTTGATGATGCAGATGCATGAAAATCCGATTCAGACTTCACAGCTCCAGAAGGTCCAAATTCTTCAAGCTCAAAAGCAGAAAGTTTTCCAACCAATGTATGTCTATTGATAGATGTATTAGACATTGTTATCAACTCATTAATAAAAGTAGCATTCATCTTATAAACTGGTGGTAGGGCTCTTAGAACTTAATAAATAATTTCATCTTCACTCAGAGTTCCACCATAACATTGAATTCACATAACAATCTTATTTACCCTTTTCATGAATGCAGTAATCCTTTCATCTTCTTCCATCTTCAGATTCTCATATCTCACCTGGTAACCATCAATTTTTGCAATCTTTACTATAGGGTCACCTTCATTAAGAGTCTCCAACTTATCCCATATAGGCTTTCTAGATGATTTGTCAATTAATCCCATTATTTTTTTATCAGAAAGTGCACACAAGAGAGCTTCTGTTGCTCTACAATCATTCTCAAGCTCCTTATCCAAGTTTTTTGGAGGAGGATTTCCAGATGCCAGATTATGAGGTGTGACACCATTCTGCATGATCTCCCAAATCTCCTTACCAAGACATCTCAGATGAGTCTCCATCTGAATCTTCCATACCATTTAATTTATTCCGTCAAGTCTAGGAATATCTCTCTGAAAGATAGCTCCCAATGAACTGGATGAACTTGAATTGTTAGTTGTCATAGGATCTTCCTCAAGCAGTTAAGCTTTCTACAGAGAGGACCAGAGCTCTGATACCAATTGTTAGATAGTTCAAATAATCGGAAGACAACTAAGAGGGGGGGGGGGTGAATCAGTTGTCTCAGATTACTAGAACATTTAGCAATTAAAACTTTAATACCGGAACCCAAAACATTAATACTGGAATTCTGAAATCAAATACCAGAATAATAGTTAAATCAATTAAGCATAAGCAATAACCAGAGAGTAAATACCATCCACATGAGACCAAGATTTATACATGGAAAACCTAGTAAAGGAAAAAACCATAGTGGGAAGCCTACCCACAGTCAGATAATACTTCTGTAGTAAGTATGTGAATTATAATTGAGGGGCCTACACTTGCAGGAAGGCCAATAGCCTAGAGTGCACTGCTCATCACAAAATGAGTCTCACCGACTACATAGAAATCCAAACAATAAACCAATTACATAATTACAAAACATGTCGGCCTTAGACTAAACAAATAATATACAACACATAAGACATCCTAGAAACACATCGAGAGGTTCATTCCACATGTTTCATTAAGCCAATCCATAACTTAGATCAACCAGGACCCAATATAGGTCCACACGCTAAAGCAATGATCTCCATCTGACAAGTCTCGAACAAGATTATCATAAACATCTTGAATCCATATTAGAAGTGGCACCAACACCACTTATGCATATCATCAAAGATCTCCATCAAAGCTCTACCAATGAAACCCTTGCCAGTACCACAAGTTAACCTTCCAAGCAAACATGATAGCATCCGATCACGAGACCAAAAACAACTGACTGAATATGAACATGAGTATCATGAATAAGCCAATTCCATAACCAAACCATACTGGAGCATATCGGATCATGCTAGATCCAAACCAACCAAAAACTACTCAACCTACTGGGACCAGAAGGGTGTCGGTAAAGCAGCCAAATAGGTACTATTGACATCAATGAAAAAACATCAATGCACCACATAACCAATTCCTCCAAATGTCCAATGGTATTTAATCAATTAATTGATTTGAAGATTGAAATATATTGAATAGTTACTTGATTGATGATTGATTGAGAGCTTTTTGGAAAAAAGAAAAGTGGAGGATAGTAATAGAGATTGGAAAGATAATTGATTTAATTAATCAATTAATTGAATTGATTAATTTAGCATGTGCTTGAACTTGGGTTTTGATTTTCAATTTAACCTTTGCATGAGAATTGATTTAAATATTGAATTTATTTAAATTCAATTTATTATCTGAATATATTTAGAACTTGACTTTGAAAATCAATTTGATTTTTGAATGTTAATTGAATTTTATTTTATTTAAATTCAATTTGATATTTGAACTCATGCAAACTTGATTTAGGAATTCAATTTGATTTTTGAAATCATGCACTTGTATTTGAAATTAGACGAAATTAGTAGAATATGAATTTGAATTTGAATTTGGAGAATTAATGAAATTAGATGAAATTAGAATTTGGGGATTTGGAATTGGAATTAGAAGAATTAATTAGCTAATTAAATAATTTAAAGAAACTATTTAATTATTTACAAATTGAATTTAATTAAATAATAAAGATTATTTAAATTAAAGGATTAAAATCACAATTAATTAAATAATAAATATTTAATTAATATTTACAAAAGGGTTAATGATTAATTGATTATGACAGAATTGAAATAGAATAATTAGTAAGATGATGAAGAAATCTGAATTTATAAGAACAAGATTAATTAAATTAATTAAATAATTAAAGAATTATTTAATCAATTAGACGAATAATTAGTATGTGATTAATGAGACATTTTTAGGTGTCTACACTTACCTATTAGATGAATCTTCTAAAAATTCTTCATTTCTATATCAAATCTTATGATTCTTTCTACTTTACCTCTTAATATTTGTATCATAGTTCTATTAAGAATTCCTGTGTATACATGAAAGATAATTTTTCATTAATCATGAAACAATTTTTTTATGATAAACTAAATAAAAAATGATTGGAATAATTATTCCAGATATCTAAAATGATAACACTTTGCAAAATTAAATAAACCCAAATAATAATGGAGAATAATTATATCCTTTCCATTGAAAATTTTCATGTGTGGAATAAGAACATGCATTTTTCTATAAAAAATTGTAGAAACAAACAAAAAATTGTAATCATGTGATCTCTTGATGCAACCAACTTTCTACTAAGCATTCATCATTTAAAAACAAAAGTAAAAGAGACCCAGAAGAAACTTCATAAATTAGATTAATTCATCTTCAATATTCCCCAACTGTTCTACCATTACAATGAAAAATAAGCCTGTTTTAACAACAATCCATAAATTTCCTTTCTTTTTGTAGATTTTTACAAAATCTAAAATTTACCATTTTTGGTAATTTTTTAATCTATACAAAAAATAATGAAAACTTTTAAATATCTTAAAAATATAATTTCGACACAAATTTCCAACTTTCTAAACTAATAACAATCATGAGTTTGAAAATAGCTAAAAAATCAACTTTCTAAAATCTAGGAAAAATTAGAAAATGCTCTTTTTGAAGCCCCAAATGAAGGAATTCAACCTTGAAAAATGGCATTTAGTTGAGGTCCAACAAAACAAGGTTCAGTTGGCAATGCAAATAATTCCTCAAAATACACCTCCTCATAATATTTTAGCCTAATCATAAAAATAAGTCAAAAGTTATGACCTCGTGAAATCCCTGCATCATTCTCCTATGGTTGAAAAGAACGTAGCTCCTACAGGTTCCTATCCTCAAACTATTGTCACTTATATTGATCTAGCTTCTTCAATTCCCATTATATAATCCATGTTCCTTTTGTTGGTTCTAATCCTTCCCACAAGACCAAGTATCTATTATATTCTCCATATTGAGTATGAATAGTCTTATCTAAAATCTGTGCAAGTTTTCCCTTTTTTTTCTTCAAATTGTTTGTTGTCAATCCACTTCCTCATCACTGTCATCAACATGACCTTCACCATGGACAATATATAAATAAAAAAAACTAATCACAGGGGAAATATCTAGAGTAGTCGGTAAATCTACCTCATAAGTGATGTCATTGATTTTTTTCAGAACCTTGCATGGACCATTTTTTTACACCTAACTTGTGGTATGTTCACACTATGAAACCTTTCTCTATTTAAATTATCCATCATTAGATCACCTACATTAAATACTTGATGTCTTTGACCAATATCTATTAAAATTTTGTAATTCTCATTACTTTCATGCAACTTATGTCTTCTTTCTGCAACTTTTGAGGGTGCTTTGCAAATGCTTCCTTATCATCACTAATTCTATTACCACATGGTAGCTACACTAAATCTAGAACCCCCTTGGGGTAATACCAAATCCCACTATTTGATTTTCTCTCCAACAATACACCTTAATAGATTTCCCAAACACCGATTTACCACTTTGTTTGTTTATATGTTTGAGGGTTATAGGAACTAATAAATTGCAATAGTTTAGTCCCCATCTTCTTCCATAAGTTCCTCCAAAAATGGCTAGATAATGTAGTATCTTGATCAGAAGTAATATTTTTTGGAACATCATGCAATCTAATAATTTCTTTAAAAAAAATTCTACCGCCCTTGGTGCATCACTAATTTTCTTTCAAGCAAGGAAATGAGCCATCTTAGAGAACCTATCAAAAACCTCCAAAATGGAATCATTACCTCACTGTGTGCTTGGCAGCCCGAATATGAAATCCATGCTTAAATTTTTCCATGGGTTTGTGGGTATGAGAAATTTCATATACAATCTTGTATTTTGTGAGTGTCCTTTAGCCACTTGACAAATTCTACACCTTGCCACATACCTAGTCACATGTCTTTTTTCATCTTTGGCTAGTGCTATGAAACTACTATGGAAATATCTGATAATATTTTCCCTCATAGAGACAACTAGAATGCATAACTATTTTACTTTGAAGAGATAACCATCCTGCATAAGATAATCACCTTCAATATTATCCATGTTTCCAGCCACTAGATTTCTCAACTAGTCCACAAATTGTCAGATTCATATATAACTTTGATTGCATCAAATTTAAACACCTCATTTTCCATGGTGGTCAAACGAATTGTACACTTACTTAAGGCATCTACAACTTGGTTATATTTCCCTAACTTGGGCTTCAAAACAAATGTGTAGCTTTGTATAAAGGAGACCTATTTTTAATGTGTAATGTTCAATTTCTTTTGTGTGTTTAGCTATTTCAATATGATCTATAAACAAAAAAAACTCATGGATCACTATATAGTGTCTCCAATTTCTCAAATCTTGATAATTGCATTGAATTCTACATCATAAGTTGAATAATGCTTTCTCACATCATTCAACTTTTCACTAAAAAATACTATGGGTTTACCTACTAGGCTAATTATAGCTCCAACTCCCACATGTGAAGTATCACACTCCACCTCAAATACCTTATCAAAATTTGGTAATGCCAATATAGGAGCACAAGGGCTCATTTACTAAACTTGGGTTATATCACATGCGTTCATGGCATACTAAAGAATCCCCCTATTTTCAAAAAATATTGCCCTAGAATCCTTTTTTTCCATCCCCTCCCAATACACAACCTAAATTAAAAGTCCTCCTATTTGCACCAAATATTGAATTTTTTCATAGCCCAAATTAAAAACCCCCCTATTTTCATTGATAAGCAATATATTGTACCCTCATTTTTGGGATATTAAACCCCCCAATGTGAATGCATGTGATATGATATTTCCCATCCAATAATGCCCCCATGTATAGGAGCTTCTATACTTGGAACTTTCCACAACATATTTAGTCCACACAAATTCCCTTCCTTTGGTGCAATTTGTTATGGGTTCTACAATACTACTAAAATTGCAAATGAACTTTCAATAGAAAGTAGCATGTGAGGTTGAATCTTTGGAGACGGTTGGCTTCCTTTCCAATTAGGGTGAAACATTGGACCAACCTAACACTTATAAAACCTACTCCTAAACCTATTCTACCACTTGGAGAGGAAAAGGGAAGAAGGAATGTTGAAAGGGAAATAAATGGTGATAGACCAAGAATGAAATGTTCTTTCCCTACCTGTGAGTGCACAAGACATCAATAAAACTACCCAAGGACATACAAAAATCTGAATCTATCATTTATCTCTGAGGAAAATAGAGAAGTTATAACTTTATATGATGCTAAGAGGGATTGAAATATATTCTCAGAAAATACACATAAGCACATTTAACACAATCTGAAATCGGGAAAACAGAGAAAGAAAGATTGTAAATAAAAGGTGGAAAAAAACATAATGTATATAACAACAAAGATAAGGAAAAATAGATTATTTTATTAACATAAAGGCAAGGCAATTATAGCTATAGACCAAATAATTATGTAAGAGAAAAAGGGAGAAGACCATTTCAATCTTGGTGTATCACCTTTTATTTCCCTTTCAACAAGTGGTAGAATAGGTTTAGGAGTAGGCTTTATAAGTGTTGGGTTGGTCTAGCATTGCACCCTGATTGGAAAGGAAGTTGACCTTCTCCAAAGATTCAAACTTACATACACAAGATGCCACACTTGCAAGTTGTTTCCATGTTTCACAAGGTTGTTGAAAATTTGTGTTCAACAAGGGTGCAAAATTTTCTGACAACAATAATCAACGTGTACATCTCCCCAGATTGATGGTTCAGATTCACACGCACTTGGACTATTGGACAAAGGTGCTCACCTAGGCTAAGTTTGCAACCCCGCCTTGCATAATTTCCATGGTGGCCCTACCAAGAACAAGTCATTGCATGTTGACCAGTTGGATTCTGCCACACACTCCACACTTTACATAGTGGATTGGTGGGATCCACAAGTCCATGTGGTCATTTGGATAAAGGGTATTTGCATTAAGCAAGATCTGCGACTAGGAAGGATTGCACCATTGTACAACTAAAGAGAGTTTCTCATAGAGGCTATGTTTTCATCTTTAAAGCCCATTAAGTGGTGGATTTTAACATGAAAATGAGATGAATGATGTGTCCTCTCCTTATTGGTTGCTACCTAAAAGAGGGAAATAGTTGTTGCCATTGTAACATTCAAATATGAAAAAATAATGGCTAGTTTGTGCCAACCTAACACTTATGTTCTTGAATTTAATGACTCTAATCCATCATTTTAAGATGGGATTTTGATTAAATTGTTCCACTTTGATTCTGCTAAGAATTCATTATACTTTCTTGTGTAGTGTATTATCTTTGCAACTCAAATTCTTTTGCATTAGTGTTGTTACACTATATTTTCTTGGTGGGAAGTCTAACCCACTCATAGCTCTTGTTTTGTTTTTTATACTCTAAATTTCACTTCCTATTAGAGAAACTATGTTTGGTCGAGCATTCTTAAAGGCCTTATTTGAAAGTTGAAATTTGAAACCCTATAAATTGTATTTTTATTCTCATCTATTCAAACCCTAAAAGTGAAAAATGGATTAATCATCTAGCCAGGACAATAGGAAGTTCTTTGAGGAAATAGTGGGATTGAATAACACTTAGAAGAGGGCCCATCCTGCTACTAGACCAAAAAATTTCTCATTGATTATCAAACTATGTGCATGGACCCTATAATTGTGCACTCAGGTTTCAGGCACTAGAGGATATGCTACAACAAAAACAAAGAACTAGTTCCTTAATGCAATATTTGGAATTTGAATCTAGGAAGACTAGTTGTTCCTAATGTCTTTGGTAACATTGACCTAGTCACTGCAATTGCTAATAGTTATGGGTCAGATGTAAGAGAAATTGTGGCCAAGGATGGAGGAAGGTTGGTAGCTTTAACAAAGAAAGTAATTGAAGAGGTTTTCATGTTAAATGAAAATGTTGACACATATCATGCTTTGTTTCAAGTCTTCAGAGTTGATGCTCAATGCTTCATCCCCAACTGGATGTTGGTCCTGTGTATGGACATCCAAAATAGGGACCTTAATAGGCCCTTCAACTATGTAATCTTGTTGGTACAGAAGTTGCACAATGCACTTTGTGATTTAAAGATGGGACCCTCTCTGAATTTCAGGTATTATTCAATCCTCATACATAACTTTCTATATAAGGCTCTCTAAGTTTGGCATCCACACTTGAGAGTAGGGCTAGTAGTTAAGGGTGAAGCTATCCCTTTCCAAGAGTGTACATGTTTATGAGATATGCATTCAAGGAAATCAATTACATTGTGTTTGAAAATTATTTTTTCAGAAATTTAATGAGTATTTTTCAAGAGGGGGTACCATGGGGTCTGACTAAAGGAGAAAATGAGTTCTTAAGACCTAAGGGGGTGAACTCACAATAATGGTTTCCACTTTTGACACTAAGATGAACAATTTTAAAATAATCTTCAACTTCCGACAACTATAACTTTTAAACTATTAAGAATTTGAAGATGATGTAAATTAGTGATTTGTAGAATTTTGTCTGTAGATTCTATATATATTTTTTTCAGGTTTTTTTGAAGGATTTTTTTTTAGTTTTTCCATCTCCCTCGAAAAGTAGTTTTTTACAACAAACTACATTTTTTAAGAGTGATGTGCCTCCCGAAACACATAAATTTTTTCTATAAATGATAGAAACTTAATTCTTTCAAATTTTGGTTTGTAACATCAATATCCAAGGCTTGCAGTTGGTTTGATAGTGATATGTTCAATATTTTTCATTTTATTAAGTTTTGAAGTCCGACTAGTCATAATTCAAACATTGGTTTATGTTTGAACACATAACTTATTCTATATATATCGAAATTCAATTTTATTTTTTTTGTTTGAAAGAAGACATCAATACCCAGGGCTTAGATATTTTTCAAAATTTTTTTGAATTAGTTTCCTATTTTTCCCAATGCGTTGAATACAGAAGTTCATGTTAAGTGAAAAACCTATATTTGGTAAAATTAAAAAAACAAGTTCATAATAAACTCAACATGTAATAAAATTATATTCATTGGAAAGCTTGCTTCAAGGACTATAATACTACATTTTGGGTTGTCAAGATCATTCCATTTGAGCCTTCAACTAGAGGTTTCAAGGCCAAAAATTTGCAAAAAAATGTAGAAATCTTCAGAGAAGTGTTAAAAAAGGAGTTTGAACGAAGGGGGGTTTGAACGAACCCCCCATTTTTAGGGGGGTTCGAATGAAGGGGGTTTCGATCAAACCCCCATGCTATAATTGAAAAATGACATAAATGGGCATTAAATGTGCTTCACTCAAAAGATTGGGTTTGAGCAAAGTGGGGCCTTCGCTCAAACCCCAAAGGGTATTCTGTTCGAACACCCCCACTTCGCTTGAACCCCCGTAAACAAAATTTTCCACTTTCGCCAATTTCCTTTGTTGGCAAAAGTGGGAACCAGCTTTGTGAGTTCACCCAAGGACCTCATGCCTAAGTTGGGGATTGATCATAATTGGGGGTCATGGTTCTATTTTAAGGACCACACTATTATAAGAGTTTTTGGAAATCCTGCAGCCTCAAGGCTTCTCTCTATAATTGTACCTGATAAGGTTGCCTTTTTGGAGATAATGCACCAGTTGTCTAAGGCAGAAAGACCCTTTTTTGGGGGAGTCCAGAATAGAGGATCACTCCTTCTATCTCAAGTCAAGGTAGGGATATATCATTTTACTAATAGGAGGGTCTATGACCTCTTGAATAGTATGTTGAATAAAATAATCTTCTCTAGGCTAAGTATAGCTTTTATGACTCAAAGTTGTTTGTTCAAAGCCTAGGAAAGACTAAGACCCCTAAGCATGAGTGGGATGAGGAAGAGAACCTCCTTAGAAATTCTTTGGATTATAACAAGGTTCTTAAGAAAAAGGAGAGGTGTAGAAGACACAATACTCAGAGAATTTAAAGAGAAGGGATGATAGTTCTTATGCCCCTCCTAATTCCACAAAGTCCCAAAGTAGTAACACTCCTACATACCTTGTCTCCTGGTAGGGATACACCCTTTGAATCATATGAGGGATTTTATTTCCAAGGTGAACAACCTATTCCCCCACACAAATTTGATACTAGTCTTCGTGAGAGGATAGATAATCCTTCTCAAGAACAAGCTCTTGATGCCTTGAGGTTGGGATGAGATATCACTAAAGATGTAAGGCTTACTACCTGTGAAGAAATTGTAAGTGATGAAAAATTCATCCACACAAGGGAATTCCAACAATTCATGCTCAGGAACACTATGGAAGAAATGCAGAGAAGGAAGGCAATACAACTTGACCACCTTGATGAAGGGGAGAGGTTGAGAGTGAAAGATGAAATCTTGAAGAGTGAAAAGAAATGTTTGGTGAGCATGACCCATAAGATTGGGAGATAGATAGTTAAGAAGAGGGAGATACTACTTTTAGAAGGATGGCATATCTCTTCTATTATGGCATTTGATAATATGAGGAGGCATGATATTGATTTGGAAAATTTGAATCCAGAACAAACACAAAAATTTCTCTTCGGGATAATTTTTTATGATCATTTGGATTTGTTAGCTATATGGTGATTACCTCAGGTGTGACAAGGAGGCCATAAATGATCCTTGAGAATTAGATAGACTTTGTGGAGGTCTACTTATCAAGAGGGTGGTAGAAACATCTACCACTAAGGCAATTGATATGTCTATAAATGTTGCCAAGTTTTCTCACAAGGTGGCAATGAAGATAGTGTTGAACACACAAATATATTGAGAATGGAGGGGTTGACTTAGTGTTTACTTTAACATTTTTTTGTGCACGAGAGGTTCCTGATTTTTTTAGGAAAAACATAGCATAGCTATTTTCATGCGCTACGCAAAATATATAGTTAGATTTATTATTTTGCAAAAACCTTTGGTAGGATGATAGGTAAGAATGAGATATAGAAGTTGTGTATTTTTTTGTAATTTTCTATTGAGTTTTTTTTAAATTATTTTTTGAAGTGACCGCATCCTGAAAATTTGGTCCTTGTTCGTGTGCTGGGCATAACTTGCATCAAAATAATCGAAAATGTAAACTTCTTTTTTTTAAAGTGTATAGAATTTAGTATAGAACAATAATATGTAATTTATTTTGAATCTGGTCAAGTATATTAAAAGTTATAAAAAAATGGTAGACATATGTCTATGAGAACTATCAAGGCACTGATAAAGAAAATTAAAGTTTATTATGCTAATGTTGTGCAAAAATAGAAAACATTATATGGTCAGAAAGCTGAGAAGATGTGTGAGATTATGGTGGTAATTTTAGAGATACCCACTTGATCATTTGTAAAGATGATGATGATGAAGTAGAAAAATCATGTTTGAACATGAAAAAATGTGCAAAGGGACAAAAATGGAGGGAAAATGGGCTTGCAAGCCTTGGGGTCATTTTCCAACCCTCTTACCAAGCCAAAACCCACATGGGTTCTGATGTGCAAGATAAATTTCTCGGATTTTGAGAAACAAAAAGTAACATTCATAGTTCTACATAACCCATACGAATTACGTAGAACTAAAACCATCATTTTGAGTTTCACAAAACCCATATGGGTTATGAAGACATCAAAATATATGCTTATAAACTTAGCATTTACTAGACATATGTATAGACATACATATATAATATGTGTTTGTGTATGTATATATGCATATATATAGTTATATATACATATATTTATATAGATATATGTATATATGTTTGTATACATGCATGTTTCTCTTCTTTTCCTCTCTCATCTTCCTTCCCCCATCACTGTCTCTCTCTATTCTAAGCCCTAATTATCCTCCTTGAGTTTTATCTCATCTCTCTCCCCCTCACACTTCTCTCTCTTTCGAGTATCTCACCCTCTTCTTGTTGCGATCCAAGAACACTGAGAGGGGCGGGTGAATTAGTGTTTTGCCAATAAGATATGATTTTACCCTTTTATAACATACACATATAAACCAATAAATGAAGAAACATATAACTTGAAGAAAATATACCATCCACATAAATGAACACCATAATACACAAAATTTATACATGGGAAAACCATGATGGGATTTGTGACCCACAATATCAGTTTACTGGCCATATGAAAGATATTACATAAAATGGGGGCCTACACATGTAGGAAGGCACACTGCCTAGAGAACACTGCTCATCACAAAAGAGTCTCACTAACTACAAACTTTTGCTGAAATAAAATAATAATAATGAACTCACAAAATGCATTTGTTATGCCAAAAAGAGTTCTGGTTATAGTTCTGCTCTGTACCGGTTCATAAACCCTGAACACTTCTACCGATATCTCCTCTCCTGCAAGAATGCTTTCCAAACTATCTACAGATCATCGCATACAAATGATCTACATACATATACTTCACATTACATAGTCTCCTATATCCTTATTACAATCTATCACATCTCTTTTTATAATGACCTTAACAAACTGACCTATATACTCTTCACAAACAATATGCCTTATGTCCGCTTACAATGCATTACAAAAGATATACAATGTCGGCCTTAATAATTACAAAATGGTTTTACAAATAACTTCCTTTGGGTCCAAGACTGATGTTGGCTTCACTAAAGTGTTGGATGTCAATGCTAGTGTAACCCTGGATACTCCAATGCCGGTAACTGCCGGTGAATTCCTCCTAATGTCGGTGTATGTCAGTGTATGCTTCTTTATGAATCTTGTTGCCAAGGTACCATGTTGCCATGTTGCCATGAATGAAAACATATGAATCCAATGAGTGTCAATTTCCAATAATCTCCCCCTTTGGCATTGATGGCAACACTCATGTGAAAAATGGATTCCTTGTCGGTTCAACCTGAAGTATGCTCCCCCTGAGCAATACACTCCTTTCTGATATCCTTCCCATATTTTTTTGTCTGATATTTTTCACATTATATACACTCCCCCTTTGGCATCAATGCCAAAGGCCGATGAAAGAATTGAAAGAATTTGGTGTAGAAAAAGAATGAATAAATACATATTACTTTACTGGAGCTTGGCCAGTTTCAAATTTTTTGGGTAAGCCTTGTCTAGCAACTATAAATATGTATCCCAACTAGTTTTGAAGGTTTCAGATATGGATACAAGTCCACTCAGTAAGTGTGCAAGTGTTTCCTTCTCTTTGACTTCTATCAGTGTGGGCTTAGCAATCATATCCATACATTCCCTTTTATGTACACCGAGTGAATCCAAGCTTTGACTCACCAATCCTCTAAGACTCCTCGCTCTCTGAATGATCTTGTCTCTAAGAATCAATTTTCCTTCAATTTTCTTCTCTATTTCAATAATCTAATCAAAAGAGGCTCTCTTAGCCATAGTAAATCTCTCAAGTGCTAGTCGGTCTAAAATTTGCTGCAAATATTGAAAGTTGTTAGATATATGCCTAGTTAATGCCTTAAGCTTGCCGGAAGGGCTTGCTTCATTTTCAATCTTACAATCAAGAATTAGTCTGTGCAAAACTATGATTGAGTGATCTAATATTCCTTTATCTATCGATCCCTTCTTTATTAGTTTCTGAGTAGCCATCATCATTTACTCAGTGGGAATCATCTCAATGATTAATTTCTTCTCAACTTGAGAAGTGTCAATTGCCAAAACCTTTCACGGGGAATCAATATTAACTGCCAGTATAGTCTCAGTTCCCTTTACTTTATCATCCTTAGCACTAGTGGCTTTGGCACTTGGTGTAGTATCAATTACTATCGATGGAGTATTATCCACAATATTGTCAGTACCCAGTACATTGCCTTGTTCAAAAGTTGTCTCTATCAGTATTGACTGTACATTCTACTTTACTATCGGTGGTGTCTGTATACTTATAGTTTCTATCGGTTTATTCAAAATTGGAGCTGAACTGCCCAAAATACCTTTCCCTTTAGAACTGTCTAGGATGGTGGAAGTTGTTTCTTTTACAAATTCTTCTTGGGAGGTGAGAAAATCAAGATTCTTTTGGAAGAATTCGGTCCAATCATCTTTGGTCTCATTTACTACCTCATTTACCCTACCCATCATTAGGCTTATCTATTGGGGTTTTCTACTAAAAATTGTTCTATATGCAACATCAATGCATTGTTTCATTTCCTCATTGTTCATTGAACCACACATACCCAAAAGTTCTTCTTCCTTAATTTCTCTATCCCTCTTGATTGCATCAAGTCTTCTAGCATCTAATTTATTATATAGTGATAGAGGAATTTCCTTCAAAATTTCTACTAAGGCTTTCTTATATATATCTATGTGTAAAACAATTGGCTCTTTAATCTCATTCTGCTCATTATCCTCTAATTCTTCATAATAAATGGATACTGATGCTCTGCAAAAAAAGGATTAGAAAATCTGTTTGATGGCAACACACACAAGAGCACAAGAAACAAACGTTAGTGTTAGCAACAAAAGATTATCCTAAACAGGCATATCAAGAGAGATATTAAGCATGAAATAGAAAGCATATAAACATAAAATGAAATAGCTAATCAAGATGCTCATAGTTGCTCCTCCCTTGTTCCTCTCCTCTCCAAGTCCCAAACGAGTGTAGCTCTCAGCTTTTAGCACTAGCCATGGATGCCATATGGAGATTCAAGATGGTTGAATATGATAAGAAAATACTATGCAAGAGTAGATAGTGATGCTATGAAAAAGCTCTATGCTAATGCCAGTATAACAACAATACTCTAAAATGCTTCTCTCTTTTGCTTGAGGAGAAGGGTTCTATTTATAGAAGAAATAGGGAAATGAAGGGTTAAGATTGAGCGGTTTAATCAAGGGCCAAGTTTGAAAGTTGGGGATCCATGTGCACAATTGGCACCAATAAAATGGTGACAAGTGTCAACATAGGATTGGGTTGAGAGAAGAGGTTGGAGGCATTAAAGGCCTGAGAAGACCTCATGGTTATCTAGAAGGTAAGGGTCAAGTCTAAATTAAGATTACCCATTGGATTAAGAGTTAATCCAAGGATAAACCTTTGTGCAAATGTTTAAGAGATAATCATGGTCAAAGCATTAATGGCCTGATGAGACCTTTGGGTTGGGTAGAGGTTGAGTCAAAACAAATGTTTTAACCATGTGGGAGGGTTGAATTAACCATTAATGGTTATTGGAGACTTTGGGGATTAAGTGGTTGAAGGTTGGAAGCTTTCAAAGGTTATCCAAGACTTTGAGGGTTAATTTGTTGAACACACAAAGCATTAATTGCTTTTCAAAGACTTTGGAGTCTTTGAGAAGTGACTCCAATTTGCTTAGGAATGTGACAATATTTAGGGGATGGATTAGGCTAATTAGGAAGGGTTTAGAAGAATCTAGAAGGGGTTTAGGCATACAAGTGGATTTTGTAGGAAAATGCAAGTGGGAGAAATTTTGGTATTTTCAATTAAAATAAAATCATTTATTTCAATTAAATGGTGTAAGTTGAATTTGGATAAATATTTAAATAAATATTAATTTATTTAAATGAGAAAAAGAAGATAAAGCATTTAAAATGCTTGAAGACTTTGAGGGAAACCATTAAAGGCTTGAAGACTTTAAGGAAAACCATTAAAGTCTTTAAGAAGACTATAGAAGGAAGCCATCAAGTTTGAAGACTTTAAAGCCATCAAGTTTGAATACTTTAAGGGAAACCATTAAAGGTTTCAAGTGGGTGAGGATAAATAGGATTTTAAATAAATAATTTATTTAAAATAGTTGTGCAACTTGCTTTTGTAGGAAAATACAAGTGGGTGGAGGATAAAGGTGATTTAAATATATTTTTTATTTTAAATAATTGTGCAATTTGCTTTTGTAGGCAAATACAAGTGGGTGGAGGATAAAGGTGATTTAAATAAATGATTTATTTATTTAAATGTGAGAGGTGGGATTTTGGGGGATTTAAATAAATATTAATTTATTTAAATGTGAGAGAAGATTTAATTAAATAAATATGATTTATTTATTTAATTAATGGTCTGAATTTGGTTAAGTGAATTAAATCAAATAAATTGAATAATTTATTTAATTAATAGGAGAATAGGGTTAAGATGAATTAATTAAATATTAATTTAATTAATTATTAATTGATGGTTAAATAATCAAATAAATACTAAGTATTCATTTAATTAAGTGGACAGATTTATGTGACTACATTTGCCCCTCTTTGAGACGGTGCGGTTTATCGCGTCGTTTCAAAGAAAGAAAAATAGGTGTGAAGAAATGCCCCATAAAATGTAAATTTAATGGGTGGTATGCCCCCTTGAGGGATGGGCCGAATTTTTTTTTTTTTGAAAAATCGGGCGATCTCTCGAAAAAGAATGAAAAGTGGAGGGGAGGTAGAATAGAAGAAATTAGAACTAATGATGAAAGAATGGGAGAAAATGGAGTGAATATGAAGAAACAACAAGCCAGCGAGTACCCTGAGGTCATGCAAGAGATACATAGCAGATGTAGTGTGGGGTTTGGATTGATGCTATACAATTGATCAAAATTGTTTGGACAATCTGGTGCAATCGGTTTAATTGCCCCGGTCAAGTCAAAGCGTGACAGTTGATGTCAGTTGGTCGCTTGGACATGATAAAGTCTGAGTAAGTGAATCAAAGTGACCTGATGTGACTTAGACAATTGATGTAATTGCCCGATGAAGTCAAGGTATATGAAGCAAAATACTCGTTGAGACGTAGACAATTGATGTAATTGTCCGTTGGATTGTGTTTGATTGGTTGATCAATTGATAGTATGTGCGTGTGATGGATGGTTGTGGGGAATCATGGCAGCCCCGTTGAGACTAGGTCATTATGATAAATGCCTGATGTAGTCTAGGATTACCATAATCGATTACCTGTTGAGACCCGAAGATACTTGATCAGAGTATCGGTTGATAGTCTAGGTGTGTGTGAGACGATGTATCTGTGCAGATAGAGTAACTTTCTTGACTTATTGGATGACTTAGGATAGGAAACACAATCCCTCCTAGTTAGAGATGGATGGTGATGAACGTGGCTTGATTAGGCTGATTGGGACACGATGTAGGGTATGTGATGCTGATTATTGAGATGGGGAGGGTGGGGGGGGGTGCAATGTTAGATAGAAGAAATGGAGGACCTATTACATTCCTATGGAAGAAGATGAGTAAAATAGAGTATGCATTATTATGACTATGTATGCATGATATGCAGCTATTATGAATGTATGGATGGGTGGAATGCAACGAAATGCAATATATACAGATGAGATGAAATGACGATCCATAGTGCTTTATTTTTCATCATTGAGCTTTAAAATGTTGTAAGAAAATACAAGCAACTTGACATAAAGATTCAAGATGACCAGAGTATTTCTTACATGGATTTTTATATAGCAAGTTAATACAAGCAACTTGATATAATGGATCAAGTTGACCTGAGTATTGCTTGCGGAACAGACAAGGATTATCTCCGTTCATGCATGACTTGGATCGTCCTCCTTGATCTTAGGCTGATCATATCCTGAGACAAGTGCATACCGTAATAAGAGATAAAACCTTTATCCAAATTGGATGAGGAGGAACCAAAGAATGAGCATTGTACCTGTAAACAAATAGTATATACATAAAGAATAAAAGAATATGGATCCTTGGTAATGGTTCATGCTCATATGGTCGAGGTATACGCTGTAGTCAGCAAGCCGTAATGATCTATGACTACATTTGGCATAAGATCACGTAGCTTGGTGAACTTCCCACGTAGACACCATTAGTACATGCCCCAGAACTTCATCGGAAATAATGCGCAAATGATACAAAACAATGCTACAAGATCCTGATACAGATAAACAAACGATTGTACTCACAAATCAACCAAGTATTTGACAGCCTAACAGAATTTTCTTGTCAAAGAAAACATCATCTTGTCTTTGTTTTGGTAAGGAAGGATGCATCCTTGTTTTAAAGACAGTTTTGGATTGTTGATGTGGATTGTGTGGTTGTTTGGTAAATGGTCATTGTGTGAGTAGTTTGTCACAATGTTTGTTTTGGTATCTGCATGGATGAGTATGTACAAGGTGTTGCCATGTTTTTGTGTGATTTTTCAATGGTTTTGTCGATGTTTTTGGATTTTGAATTATTTTGAATGTTTTTGGTATTTTTGCGAGATATTTTTGAATGTTTTTGATATTTTGCGAGACATTTTTGAATGTTTTTGTATTTTGCGAGACATTTTTGAATGTTTTTGCCAATGAATCACCAGTAATGTAGAATCCACTTCCATCATCTAGATTGTAAGGGCATTGCCCCCAAGTTGGACATGATTTATGAAAAAGCAGGATGCTAGACGCATGAAGGACTTTCTTGGATTACAGATAAAATAACAAGCCATGGTTAGATGGATGGATGTGTGTATGTATGAATGTGATCGCAACAAGCCTGAAAGACAATGGAGTCATAGCCTTTACGAGTGGCGCCTGTTTGCCAGGTTTTCGCCATCGTACTTACCCAAGGTGCCACCGGAGTGGTTGTTCACCGTTTGGATGCATGATTTTTCTTTACTTTTTTGAATGTTTTTGTATTTTCTTCAGGACATTTTCTGAATGTTTTTGGTATTTTTCTGATATGTAGGGGAGCCTGATGCTCTGTACACCTTAGGTATAAAATCTTTTGAGGTGCATGCTATTGATTGGATCTACAAGCGGTTCTCCTTCTGAAGTAGCCAACTGATATGCCCCGGACCCGAATACAGCAGTGACAACATATGGGCCCAGCCAGTTTGATTCAAACTTGCCTTGATGTTCTCTATTTGGTTGGTTGCGAGGATTTTCTCGAAGAAAAAGATCACCTACCTCAAATGTACGAGATCTAACTCGGTGATTGTAGCTTCTACTCATGCGCTGCTGATAGGCTTTGAGGTGATTGTATGCAGCTTGTCGCTTCTCATCTAGTAACTCTAAGTCCTGAAGACGAGATACTCTGTATGCTTCATCATCAATGAGATTATGCAAGGAAACTCGTAATGATGGTATCTCAACCTCAATAGGTAAGATAGCTTCGGCACCATAGACCAATGAATAAGGAGTTGCACCTGTAGGGGTCCGAATGCTAGTTCGATATGCCCATAGCGCTGGATTCAATTGAACATGCCAATCACGGCCGGCATCATTGACTGTCTTCTTTAGGATCCTCAATATGTTTTTATTGGATGCTTCGGCCTGACCATTGCCTTGTGGGTAATAGGGAGTGGAAAAGCGGTGTTGGATATGAAATTTCTCACAAAGCTCACGAACATCCTGATTTTTGAAAGGAAGACCGTTATCTGTGACAATGGACATGGGCACACCATACCGACAGATGATGTAATTGAGGATGAATGAGGCGATCTGCTTGCCAGTGACTTGGGTAAGTGGAACAGCTTCGATCCACTTGGTGAAATATTCGGTGGCGGTAATAATGAATTTATGGCCATTGGATGAAGATGGATGGATTTTACCCACAAGATCAAGACCCCATTGACAAAAAGGCCATGGTGTTGTGATTGGTTGTAGTTCCTGTGCTGGTGCATGTATCAGGTCGCCATGAACTTGACATTTCTTGCATTTCCTGACAAAGTAGTAGGAATCCTTTTCCATAGATGGCCAATAGTATCCAGCTCGCATGATCTTCTTGGCTAGTGATGGACCACTTGAGTGAGTCCCGCAAATTCCTTCATGTACCTCTTCCAAAGCCTTTGTTATCTCACCTTGTTCTAGACATCGAAGGAGAGTACCATCAAGACTGCGTCGGTATAGGGTTTCGGCAATAATGGTATATCGAGCAGTTTGGCGAATGAAGGTTTTACGTTGGTTATTTGATTGGTTGGGAGGAAGGGTATGATCGCGGAGATAGGTGTAGAACTCACCGTACCATGGGGATTCAGAACCAACAAGGCAACATATCATTTCAGATTCGGGGATATCATAAGCGGGGATCCAAAGTTGTTCTACCAAGAACTCGTAGCGTGTTGAATTCTGTGGAAGATCTAGTAGAGATGCGATGGTAGCCATAGCGTCAGCAGCTCGATTCTGATCTCTTGGTATCTGCTCAAAAGTGATAGTAGTAAATGATGTCTTTAGATTGTCCACCATTTGCTTGTATGGCATGAGTTTATCATCTTTGGTCTGATACTCATCTGTTGCTTGTCGAATGACTAGTTGGGAATCGCCATATACTTGCAGTTCTTTTAATTTCCATTGTATGGCTAATCTGAGTCCTGTGATCAAGGCCTCATACTCTGCTATGTTGTTTGTGCATGGAAATGTGAGCCTGTAAGACTTCGGGATGCTATCACCTTGAGGTGTGATAAACAGAATGCCTGCCCCCGAGCCGTGCCTAGTGTATGAACCATCAAAGTATAATTTCCATGGCTGTGCTTCTGTGATCATGAATATCTCTTCATCTGGAAAATTGGAAATGAGAGGATGATCACCTATGAGAGGTGCATCGGCCAACTGATCTGCAATGACCTGCCCTTTGATAGCTTTACGGTCCACGTACTCAATATCAAATTCACTTAGAATCATCACCCATTTGGCTAAGCGACCTGTCAATGCTGCTTTGCTGAGTAAATACTTGAGTGGATCAATCTTTGCAATGAGTTGTACCTTGTGTGTTAACAGATAGTGCCTTAGTTTGGTGGCTGCCAAGATTACTGCTAGGCAAGCTCGCTCAATAGGTGTGTAATTGAGTTCATAGCCCACAAGTGTGCGAGAGATGTAGTAAATAGCACACTCTTTTCCTTCTGCATTATGTTGTGCCAGTAGTACACCCAATGCTGTACTTGTTGCTGAGATATAAAGTAACAACGGTCTACTTGGATCTGGTGGCATCAGCAATGGTGGATTCATGAGATAGTCTTTAAGCGCCTGAAATGCTTGCTGGCATCGGGCATCCCACTGAAAGCGGATGTTCTTGTGTAGCAGGTGTGTGAATGGGTGACACTTATCAGCCAATTGTGCAATGAATCTGCGGATGGATTGAAGCCGTCCTTGTAGTGTCCTTAGCTGACTGATATTCCTTGGAGGTGGCATGTCCATGATTGCCTTAACCTTTGCTGGATCGACCTCAATACCTTTGCTTGAGACAATGTATCCTAGAAGCTTCCCGGAGGTCACTCTGAAGACACATTTCTTTGGGTTGAGTCGAACATGGTATTGTTCCAGTCTATCAAATATTTTATCTAAGATGTGAAGATGTCCTTCTCTAGTAAGTGATTTTGCTAGTAAATCATCCACATAATCTTCCATTATAGTATGCATCATGTCATGGAAGATGGTGGTCATTGCTCTTTGATAGGTCGCTCCTGCATTCTTTAGACCAAAAGGCATTACATTCCAGCAGTATGTGCCCCATGGACATGTGAAGGCTGTCTTATGTTGGTCCTCTGGTGCGATCTTTATTTGATTGTATCCCGAAAAGCCATCCATGAGTGAAAGCATGGCATGTCCTGCTGTCAAATCTACTATGATGTCGATATTTGGTAGAGGGAAGTCATCCTTAGGACATGCCTTATTCAGATCTCTGAAGTCTGTACAAATGCGGATGCCCCCTTTTGGTTTGCCAACTGGTACAATGTTGGAGATCCATTCTGCATAATCAATTGGTCTAATGAAACCAACATCCAGGAGTTTCTTGAGTTCTGTTTTGACTAGCACGGCAATCTGAGGATGCATCTTACGAAGCTTCTGCTTGACAGGTTTGGCTCCTTTTGCTACTGTGAGATGATGCATGACTAAATCAGAATCAAGCCCAGGCATGTCTGCATATGACCATGCAAAGTTGATCTGACGCTGTTGGAAGAACTCTATAAATTGAGGCTGTTCCTCTGGAGTGAGAAGAGATGCCAGATGTATGATATGAGGGTTTTCAGGAGTCCCCACATTGTATTCTTTGGTCTCCTCAATGAGGATCGTTGATCGTTCCTGTTGTGTATTAGCAGGGAGAATGTCAAACCCTTCATCCTTAGGCACCTCAGAGAGGTTTTCACCGTTGGATACGCTCTTTCTTTTTACTTTTGTTGGATCAAACAGTGCCACAGTGTGGTTTTCACTAGAAGATCCATGTTTTAATGTTATATTTTTGCAGCTGAAGGGTTTGGCATCCGCCCCGAAGTATGCTGCGCTATTAAGTTCAATGGCGAATCCAGCTTTGTGATCCCCGCTTGGTAGATTATCCCTTAATTCCAAAAAGTCAATGATAGCCTCATCGTTTTGGAAGAGGTCAAGACATGGGGGATTTGGTTGGTTCCATTCGACGAGTTCAGGGTGGATAATGGGCATTACTTCATCGATTAAGTTAAGTGCGGGAGATGTATCAGTGAGGGTTAAGACAATGTGGTGAAGGTCGTTGATGGTACTCTCCCTGTCAGAATCAGGCGTAGGATGAGACGTAGGGTCTGTGGAAGATGTTTCCAGCTCAGGTACCCAAGTGGTCTTTATCTGTGCTTCTCCGTAAACAGGGATGTCTTTGCAGGGTGGAGGTGGTGATGTGTCTTCCTCATCTGAAGTGTTAAGTTGCACTGAATCGAATTCCCACTCATGTGAGTCGGTCTCTGAATCACTCTCCAGCATCCGATTGCTATACCATACTGGGATGTCTTTGGAGTTAAACACGGCAGGTGTGATTGGTTTATGTATCTTTGTAGTGATCGGTGCTGCAGGAACCATGATGGGGTTTAAAGGATTTGTTACTGGAAGTATTGGTAATGGTGACTCAGTGGTTTCTGCTGGAACTACTGGTGCCATAGATGTTGCTGCAGGTTCTGATACAGTTGCTGCTACAAATGGTGTTGCTGATAGGATTACTGGTTCGTTTGATGGGATGAGTGACATTGGTGATGGTGGAGTTGTGAGCCTTGAGGGGGCAGTGGGGATAGTGCTTGATGGTGCTTTGATTATGAAAGGTATCCTCTTTGCAGTAGGTGGGCAAAATGGTTTGCTGGATTTTCCTTTGAATCTGAGTTTAGGAAGGATCTCTTTTTCAAAGCCAAGGCCTGTATTACCTTTGGGCTTGAATTCTGGTAGTAGAGGTTCGTGTCGTCCTTGTTTGCAGTATCCCAAAGCACTCTGACCATCATATCCCATTCTTTGCATAATGAGGAGGCCTTTGCCATATTGTTCCGTAGGAAGTGTAACTTGCGGTTTGTCAGTGGTGATGGGATCTTTATAGATCCAGTCCGCTAGGTCCTCATCTTGTGTTTCTTCCTCTTGACTCTTTCCAAGGATGAAAGGCGTTAAGGCACATGCGGGCGTGACTATGGGTTTTTGGAGTAACTGCTGTGGTTTACCATGTGTTCTAGGAGAAGTGGGCATTTGTCCCACACAAAAGAGCTGACTCAAGTTGTATTCTCCAGGACCTTCCTCTGCTACTTTCATCTTAAGCTTTTCTTGCTTGGGTATAGGGGTGTTTGAACTAGCAAGAGAGGCGGGATTTACATATGATGTGGAGGAAATGGCTTCCCTATTATTAGGAACAGTAATCTCTGGTTGATGGTTGATATTATGGCAAAATGCAAAGGGATTTGCATCACCCAGGATTGTGATCTCTGCACCATTATGTGGGAACTTGATACATTGATGGTAGGTAGATGGAACGGCTTGCATGGCATGTATCCAAGGTCTTCCTAATAATAGATTATATGGCAGAGGAAGGTCCAGAACCTGACAAATGATATGCTTTACCACAGGGCCCACTCGGATTGGTAGTACCACAGCTCCTTTGGATGAACGCTCTGCATCATCATAGGCCTTGATGGTGATCTTCTTGCGAGGATCCACTGATTCTATTGCATATCCCAATGCTGTGACCAACTGTAGTGTACAGATGTTTAGGCCTGCTCCATTATCTATCAAGACTCGCTTGATCCTGTGTTGGTTGACAAAGCCTTCAATGTGGAGTGAGGCGTTATGAGGTTGTTGGAACGAAGAGTTGTCACTTTCGGAAAAAGTGAGACAAGGTGATGACTTTAGAGTTCCAACCATGGCTTGAAATTGGTCCGTGTTTAGGTTTGCAGGGACTGACGCCTCTTGGAGTGCGTGATCCAAGATTGTTTTATGAGAGGGTGACAGACGCAAAAGCTCCAAAATGGATATAAGTGCAGGGGTTTTGTCTAATTGTTCCACAAGATTGTATTGCTTCGGGACAGAGGTGGTGCCCTGTGGAGCTGCCTTTATGGTAACTTTGCCGCGACGTGTAACAACATTGCAATTTGAGGTGGGATTTTTGAAGGTTATAGTTGCAATTTGTTCACTGGCATCATATAGGTGATTTACAGTGTAGTTATACGCAGCTTGCGTATAGTCAGTGGTATCGGTGCCTCGCCTGGAAGTGGAAGGACCCCTTTGATCTTGTGATGGAAGTGGATTCTTGAACATCAGGTGATCATTATTTGTCGTTTTTGGATCATGTCCTTCAATCTCAATTTCTCCTCGATCAATAAGATCTTGAATGAGATCTTTCAATCGGTGACAATTACTTGTCTTGTGTCCTCTTCCTTGATGGAACTCACAGTGTTCAGTATCTTTCCACCATGCTGGTTTGACTTGAGGCTCATAGTTTGATAACTTAGGTAGAGTGATCAAATTCTGAGAAATGAGTTGTTGCATCACTGTTTCAATGGGTTCCCCTAAGGGAGTGTATGTGCGTTTTTGTTTTTGTGGACGAGGTCGTGGTTCATCATGAGATGTGATGCGACCTTGATTAAGAGGAACATTTGTGTTATTTTGAGGTGGAGGATTTTGTCCTGCAAACCGAACCACAGGTTGTGCATTTTGGATAGTCCGAGCATCCACAACTCCATCGTTGACGATATTCTTATTCTTGTTCCAGAAGTTCGGTTTATCGCTATTGAAGCGCGGGCGAGGACCATCTTTTGGTTCATTAAAGATTTTGATGAGTCCTTTTTTGATGAGTGCCCTTTCACATTTTATACCTTTGGTGATCATATTGTTAAAAGAATCTGTGTCTTTGACATCCAGGTGAAATTCCATTTCTTCGTTTAAGTTGGAAATGAAAATTTCCACTAGTTCTCGTTCAGGTAACTGAAGAGAACGTCTGCTAGACATTTGGCGCCATCGTTGCAGGAATACTGAGAATAGTTCACCTGGTTTTTGTTTGGTGTTGCACAGATCAGCCATGGTGATGTCGCGTTCAATATTATAAGAGTAATGAGATAGAAACTTCTGGATGAGTTCCTCAAATGTTCTTATGCCACCTGGTAGTCGGGAAAACCATGATGTGGTTGTTCCTCCCAAGCTTTGGGGAAAAAGGCGCATTAGGTATGTGTCCTCATAAGCGACTTCGAGACAAGCGGAATGAAATTCTCGGACATGATCATGGGGATCTCCCTTTCCTCTATATTTTTCAAATTTTGGTGTTTCGAACCCGCGTGGAAAGGGTGGCATATAAAGATTCCTATCAAAAGGATAGGGACAGATGTCGTTAAGTGAGAATTGATTGGTCTTAACACCACTATGAAGTTGTTGGGCGAGATTCTCGACTTGTTGCCGCAACATCTCTATTTCATTTGGAGGAGGAGGTGGTGGGTTACCTCGAGGGATGTTATATCTGATGTGATTTCTACCTCTTTCCTCCTCATGGCGACTTTGTCTTTCTGATGCTTGTCTTAATTGGGCAAGATCAAAGTCTGAGGGGAGTTTGGCTCCTTCTTGAGCGAGTTTTAAAAAGTGAGCATCCGCATTGCTCCTGAGAATTTCATCAAATAATCTGTTAAAGTGAGGGTTATGCTGAACCCTTTCGATTGTTGAAGGAGTGGGACTACTTGGGTTTTCATCATTTACATTTCCTCCAAGTGCTTCTTGAAATTCATTGAGGTTGTCCTCTTCTTCCTCAATTTCTATTTCTCGTTGCCTTGATCGCGATCGGGTTTGAGCCATTTTGTTTGCAAGTTTGTGTTGAAGTTGATTGAAGATGATGATGAGTTGTTCGATGAAAGATGGATGATTAGTGGATTGTAGATCTCTAGCACTCTAAAGGTAAATGTAACCAGAATTCTTTCTTTGAATTGCTTGTTTGTTTTGATGAGTTTGGATGTGATAAGGTGTAGAGAAATCTGAGATGTGTTACAGATTTTGACTACCTAGCAATGAGAGGATTCACTCATGAACTAGTTTTAACCTGCGTAGATGTGTCTCTTAGGATGAGCTTATACTAGATGTAGAAACAATCTAAAAGTGATGTGATGTGTTTGATTTCAAGCAATATCTAAAAAGGAATCTTGGGACAAGAACCTCTTAATGTTTTGAGAGTTGGGATGGATTGATGATGAAGTGATGATGTATGAGTGGGATGATGGATGAAAATGTTTTCAACTTTCAATAAAAACTTTGTGTCACAAATGGGACAAACTCTTCTTCTTCCCTTTCAGACGTTGGTGGCACTTCTCGAGCTGTGTTGTAGGTGATACAGATGTTTGGGAAGAAATTGGGATTAATCTTTCTTCCTTGATTTTTGTGATAACTCAGAGCTCTATATTGCATAAAAGCTCTGCGGTTCAATGATTCTGAATCAAACTCGTTTGTTTTACCTTGAAGGTATAGACGCATGCGATGTAGAAAGACTCTATGGGAGACAAAGATTTGTCGATTGATATAGAAGAATTTCCTCCTTTTGATTAAAGCCTTTGAGCTTAGTGGTCTCCTTTTCAAGGTGATACTCTGATGACACTTCTTCTTTCGCAAGATGTGAAGAATGGTCATAAATTTTTGATTCTTTGTTTGTTTGTACCTTGTTTTTGATGTTTTTGGTTGTGTTGACAGATGTTGGATGAATACTTTGTTTTTGGGATTGATTTTCTGATTTTTCTTTGACAAGAAAACAAAGCAAGCACACAAACACAAGAATGTTGCCTCAAAAGGCACAAATGAGTATGGGTCTAGATCAACCCAATCCTTGGACTTGTTTTTGACCCTTCCTTTAGATTTATTTTAAGGTGTAATTCCAAAGCCTGAAGTCGGCTCAATTTGCACTAGGTCTGTAAAACGAACACACTTCAAACACTCTTTATCCCTAAGGTCAAATGGCCAGTTGTGATAAATTTAGCCCACATCTTGATATTTCTTCGACTTTGGTACTACATACCTTATCAATCCCGCCGTGGCAGGTAAGGATGTGATATACTAAGTCTTGCACGAGCATAACAAATAGATGATCCCTATGATGGGGGAGTCACCACTTTTATCAAGCCACAAGTGACCTTTCAAAAAGCTATGTTTCTACTCAAGGAAATATGTATGGTGAGTATCTTGGGAGAAAAACCATCTATGCTCTTGCACTAAATTATACCTCAAATATCCTCAATCAATAGAACGGGTGGGCTACTACTTAAAGGTGTTTAGTCATGTTCGATGTTTTTGGACATAAGTTCATTCTGCAGTGACTCACTTAAGAGCCTTGTAACTGGTGGTGGGGCCCATTTGTCCTTTCGGCCAGTTACACTGTAGGAACAGCTATACCCAAGGCTACAGCTTTCGCTCACACCTGATTTCTATAGCGGCTCGAAGGATTTACCGCTCAAGGTCGTTCCCAAGAGTGATGTGTCTCTTGGCAGGCCTCTCTTAAAAAGATAAAATTTTGAGTGTTACTAACACTTTTCTCTTGCACCTAGGACCACGAAAGCCAAGGGAGAGGATAGTGTGTGTTAGAAGTAGGACCACTCGACCAACTCTTTGCACAAGTGTGCCAAGCACGAAAAACACTTGTTCTTTTTAATCTGTCATTGCAATGTGATCTAACTATTTGGAGATGTTGCTCCAACAATCATGGTGTTCTTTTTAATTTTCAAAGGCAATTGTTTGAGTAAACTAGAATTTGAAAATCCTGGTCAACTTAATGAAAAACACGTTTGCATGAAGTAAGATTGCTTTAAAAATGAGACAAGTTGATTGTGAATTTTATTTGCACCAAAAATGGAAGTGTGGATTGTGAGTTTTATCTTGATGCAAGAAATAAAATTTGCCTTGTTGATTTTAAGCACCAAAACGAAGTTTGTTTTCTAACTTGCAAAAAAAATAAAGTTGTTTTTGTATAAGTTTGTGGTTCTTTTTACCTTTGAACAATGAAATTCTTTTTAATAGCCCCAAACAAATGTGTGATTCTTTTTCAAAAGCCCAAATTTGAAATGTGAAGTTAATTTTAAACCAAAATAAAAAGTGAATTCATTTTTAAAACCAACTTCAAAAACAAGTTAGTAAAAAAATATAAATCTACTCTTTAATCTAATTTAAATCTGCACAAAAGAGAAAAATAGTTAGTAAAATCCGCCTATTTGGTGGGCTTCTACAAGCCTAAATTTTTTTTATTTTTTTTGTTTTTTATTTTTTTTGGTTACAAAGTGATTTGTACAACGTTTTGTTACAATAGCGCTAGTCTGCGTTTGAACAGAGGCACTATTTAACACAAACGTATTAAAAGAAAGGGAAAGACAGAGAAGGGAAAAACACTGAAACAGGGGGAATAGCGCCAAAATAATGCCAAACGCACCAAAACAGTGTCAAAATCGCAACCTGTGTGACATTTTCAACATTCAAACATGTTATTGGTTAAAAAAAAAAAAAAATTGATCTTTTTGGTGTTTGGATTCACGTCAGGTTCACCAAATGATGCTCTGCAAAAAGGATTAGAAAATCTGTTTGATGGCAACACACACAAGAGCACAAGAAACAAACGTTAGTGTTAGCAACAAAAGATTATCCTAAACAGGCATATCAAGAGAGATATTAAGCATGAAATAGAAAGCATATAAACATAAAATGAAATAGCTAATCAAGATGCTCATAGTTGCTCCTCCCTTGTTCCTCTCCTCTCCAAGTCCCAAACGAGTGTAGCTCTCAGCTTTTAGCACTAGCCATGGATGCCATATGGAGATTCAAGATGGTTGAATATGATAAGAAAATACTATGCAAGAGTAGATAGTGATGCTATGAAAAAGCTCTATGCTAATGCCAGTATAACAACAATACTCTAAAATGCTTCTCTCTTTTGCTTGAGGAGAAGGGTTCTATTTATAGAAGAAATAGGGAAATGAAGGGTTAAGATTGAGCGGTTTAATCAAGGGCCAAGTTTGAAAGTTGGGGATCCATGTGCACAATTGGCACCAATAAAATGGTGACAAGTGTCAACATAGGATTGGGTTGAGAGAAGAGGTTGGAGGCATTAAAGGCCTGAGAAGACCTCATGGTTATCTAGAAGGTAAGGGTCAAGTCTAAATTAAGATTACCCATTGGATTAAGAGTTAATCCAAGGATAAACCTTTGTGCAAATGTTTAAGAGATAATCATGGTCAAAGCATTAATGGCCTGATGAGACCTTTGGGTTGGGTAGAGGTTGAGTCAAAACAAATGTTTTAACCATGTGGGAGGGTTGAATTAACCATTAATGGTTATTGGAGACTTTGGGGATTAAGTGGTTGAAGGTTGGAAGCTTTCAAAGGTTATCCAAGACTTTGAGGGTTAATTTGTTGAACACACAAAGCATTAATTGCTTTTCAAAGACTTTGGAGTCTTTGAGAAGTGACTCCAATTTGCTTAGGAATGTGACAATATTTAGGGGATGGATTAGGCTAATTAGGAAGGGTTTAGAAGAATCTAGAAGGGGTTTAGGCATACAAGTGGATTTTGTAGGAAAATGCAAGTGGGAGAAATTTTGGTATTTTCAATTAAAATAAAATCATTTATTTCAATTAAATGGTGTAAGTTGAATTTGGATAAATATTTAAATAAATATTAATTTATTTAAATGAGAAAAAGAAGATAAAGCATTTAAAATGCTTGAAGACTTTGAGGGAAACCATTAAAGGCTTGAAGACTTTAAGGAAAACCATTAAAGTCTTTAAGAAGACTATAGAAGGAAGCCATCAAGTTTGAAGACTTTAAAGCCATCAAGTTTGAATACTTTAAGGGAAACCATTAAAGGTTTCAAGTGGGTGAGGATAAATAGGATTTTAAATAAATAATTTATTTAAAATAGTTGTGCAACTTGCTTTTGTAGGAAAATACAAGTGGGTGGAGGATAAAGGTGATTTAAATAAATTATTTATTTAAAATAATTGTGCAATTTGCTTTTGTAGGCAAATACAAGTGGGTGGAGGATAAAGGTGATTTAAATAAATGATTTATTTATTTAAATGTGAGAGGTGGGATTTTGGGGGATTTAAATAAATATTAATTTATTTAAATGTGAGAGAAGATTTAATTAAATAAATATGATTTATTTATTTAATTAATGGTCTGAATTTGGTTAAGTGAATTAAATCAAATAAATTGAATAATTTATTTAATTAATAAGAGAATAGGGTTAAGATGAATTAATTAAATATTAATTTAATTAATTATTAATTGATGGTTAAATAATCAAATAAATACTAAGTATTCATTTAATTAAGTGGACAGATTTATGTGACTACAGATACATTCTTCAAAATTCCATCCTTGGTTATTTCATCAATCAATTCAACACAAGTCATTGTAGCCTTACCAGATTCAATAGCATCATCAATCTTCTTCTTCTTGTTGTGGGTTGTTGGAGTGGATGTGTCTGGTTTCCTCTTCTCAATAGGTTTCCTTGTCAGAGGTGGGGGTGCAGTAGGTTTTGTTACTTTTCTCACAAGCTTCCTCCTTGGCTCCACCTTCTTCTCCTCTACCGGAGGCTGGTCAACTTTCTTTCTTTGTACCCTTCTGAATGCTAGAGGTTCATTATCCTCTGGATCAGAGTCAAAAGTGACAAAAGAAATGAAAGTTTTAGGCCTCTTCATCTTAGGAGAACTTGTGGCTACCAGTTGATTTACTGGTTTGGATCCACAACCTAGTTCAATGTCTATCTTACAGAGTACATTCTATATAAATGCATACATCTTATCAATTTTCTTCTCTCTTCTTTTCCTGTCAAAGCCAATGTTGACTTCAAGAGCCTTTTCTTTAGCAGTACCAAAGTATTCTATCTTATCATCCAATGGAGCTTCAAAAAACATTTTTGTATAAAGTTAAAAAGTTCTATCATCAACTTCATATCCAACCTTAGTTACCCATATGGCCCTAGGTTCTACTGCCTCCATAAGAGTTTCATCATTCTTCACCATAAAACAAATATCAGTGGAGTACTTCTCCACAATGTGCTTTGATATTCTTTCCCTCTATCTCATATTTTCCTGAAATGTTTTGAAATAGCCCCAAATCTTTTCATCCCTACCAGTACCAAGACCGGTGATTGCTTCCTTGATTTGCATACTTGTTGGTATGTCATGAGCCCAATGCTTCTTCCCTAGACCGGGTAGCTCATTTATGAAGTAAATAATTAAACAAACAATGAGATTTCCAAAACTAAAAGTTCCTTCTTAACACTCTTTATATTTCCAAGATTCAGCATTAGTTCACTTCTCAGCCATTCACATAAGTCATAATTTCTATTATTCATTAGCATTTGGTGTGCAACATGAATGCAGGAACTAGAAATAGAGTTCAGTCGACTAGATTGAGTTACCTTGTAACCAATGATCATGCTGACAAACTTCATATCTATGTCCTTGATTGTGTTGATCCTCATTGATCTTCCATCATGGGTTGCACCGATGAGCTTAACCAGTACTGAATCCAACATATGCAGATGATATTTTGAGCAGTACATTATCATTGGATTTAACCATCCAATTGTAGTCAGTGTGACTCCCTTTTTGTGATTGAGTAGTGAGCTCTAGGCAGTCGGCCTTTCTACATGTGCAGACCCCATTTGTACACAGATACTCTATGTAGTAGTATCATCTGATTGTGGGTAAGGTTTCCCACTGTGGCTTTTCCCCTTATAGGGTTTTCATGTACAAATAACTATGTTATGTGTTATGGATGTTACTTGTCTTTCTATTTCATGTATTAAACTTTACCGATACTGTTATTAACTACTAAACTGTCTACCGGCATTAGGTTTGGTTTACCGGTATTATGCACTAAGTTTGGTTAAGTTATATTTGGATTGAAATTAATAGACGATTGATTCACCCCCCACTCTCAGTTGCCTTCGGGTCCTAATAGAGGGAAGATGCACCAAGCCCCCAGTGACCTTAGGAACTTACAACTTTGATTGAAAAAGTAAAAGGGAAGATCGACAAGGGGAGAACCATGACTATAAAGCAAATTTCTCTTCACTATGAGTCATGAAAGAAAGGATACAAAAGATTACAAAGCAAGACAAAGTTCACTAAGTAATTGTAAGTATCACAAGAAGGAAAGTATGAGCAGAGTGTATGCCCTCATGTTAAAGCGATCACACACGCCTTATCAGGAGGGATTGGTTTAAGGTAGGATACACCCAAAAAGAGAGAAAAGAAAGAGAGAATGCTATCACAAGGATTTAGCCCCCAATCAAGGTATAAACCCAAGGATAATTAACACAAAACATTAGGTAGTGTTGCTTTCCTCAAGGTTAGTATGTTGTATGATAGCTCATGTATATCATGTATGTGTATGCATATAATAGTTTTCATTCCCCAAAGAAGGATACTACCTTAGAAGAAAGGGAAGAGAGGATGTCTTGATTCAACATGAAAGAGACCACGAGAAGATCTTAATGCTTTGCATCGTCCCCAAGTAGACATAAAGGGAACAAAATAGAAGATCAGGGATACATATAGAAGAATGGTGACAAAAGAGAAAGAAAAGAGAGAGAAAGATCTGCAATGCTAATATTGCTAATCTAGCATGACATCCACCTCCCGATATTCCTAATCACTATTCTGGGAAGGTGAGAAACATGCAAGAGGAGTGATATCTAACACAGTAGATGGAGCTATCACAAGATCAAAACAAGGACTATGCTCATGTTGTAAGTCACTTTGTTCGATGCTAGGAGATAGGATTAAAGTTTGTGAAAACTCATCTGATAAATGTTTGTCCACATCAACATACTTATACTCACTATTAGAAGAATTAGGAGTTGTATTACCATTATGAATAACATTTTCACCCATTTCTTCATCAAAGTTTAAAGAAAGAGGAGAAAGAACATGAATAGGAGTAAAACCATCACATGTTTTATTCAGCTTATTATATGGAGATTTTGGTTTAACAATGCGCTCAAGAGAAAAGGGAATCATGTCAATTGTTGGAGTCTAAGGAGAATGATTATTTTGAGGGATAGCTTCTCAAGCTTGAAGATAGCATCTTTGTTGGTATTCTCTCACACAACGATTCTATCGAGTCTTAGTAGAATACTGAGAAGGAGGAGGAACACTTGAAGAAGTAGGAATGGTGTTCCCCTTAATAGTGGAAGGTTTAGGTTGAGGTTGTTTTGGTTGAACAATAGGAGAAGCATGCCTCTTCTCTGGATAAGAAGAATAAGGTGGAACTATGCCATAGAAAGGAGGAATATTAGGTGTAGGAAGGAGACCAAGTCCATCATGAGGAGGAGGTATAGGTCTAGCTATTGGAAGAATATTAGGGTTCTCCTTAAGAGAAGGTAAAGTCACATCCATAGGAGTAGGTGGACAATTCTCCTTAGGAGGAAGATTAGTTCTATCCAAGAGAAGAAGAACCTCATCTAGAAGAATAATAGGAATGTCAAGTGCTGGAAATATAGGTTGAATTAAGGATAAGATCATATCATTCTTCCATTTTTGATAAGATTGAAAAAGAGCATCGCTCCTTAATGGAAGAGATTGAAATTGTTTAGGCCAAAAGAAATCAATAGGAACACCAGGCATGATAACAAAGTCAACATCCATTGATTTAGGATGGACTTCAATAGGAAGAGTGATAGAACCAATGGTAACACAACAGAAGCCATCAAATAACTTCACAACTACATTAGAAGCATCATATATTGGTTTATTCAATCATAAAGTGAAAAGATACTATTTAGAGATGGCATTAACCATGCAAGAGGGATCAATCAGAGCACCATGGAAAGGGATATCCTTAACCTTTTCTACTATGTATAAAGGGCCATTGGGTTCTCTAATGGTCTCACTAGGGTCAAATGTAATACAAAGATCCTTAGGCATATCTTGTGTTTCTATCATATTAACCAAATTTGGAGCCATAAAGGTGAATTCTTAAGAAGAGAGAGAATTAGGCACAATCTCAATAACGTTAGAGGTATGAGATGGAAAGGGATCAGTGAAAATCTTAAGATTTTGATTAGGAGGAGCTACTAATTTATTCCCTTTATCATTGACACCTACCACAGATATAGTATTATTATCAATCAAGTCTTGAACCTTATGTTTCAATTCAAAATATTTCTCAATATCATGACTAGGTTGACAATGAAATTGGCAAAAGGAATTGTTATAAAAATGAGGAGATGCAAGTTTGGAAGGATCAACTTGTTTTATAGGAGGAAGTTTGATAACATTTCTATGTAATACCTGAGACATAATACTATGCAAAGATTCATTCAAAGGAGTAAATTGTCTTTCTCTTTGGAAAAATTTAGAAATAGGAGGCACATCAATTGTAGCATTCGCATGATTGTTGTTGATTGGATCATTGAACTTGATGAAGCTTTTTGTTAGTTTTCACTTCACAAATGGTTATTGAACACTCTCCCCCTTATCACTGGGAGCCATAGAGTAGATGCTCCATTTGACTTGCACTTCGTTGATAATTGTGGAGTGTTGCACACAACTACGGAAAGGAAGTAAACTCAGACAAAATAAGCTTTTCCCTGATATATTTTTGTAAATTAGAAATGAAAATTATTTGAATATCATTATTAGGCACATGAAAAGAAATTTGAGGACACAATTCTTATATCTACCAATGAAATCAGTAACTTTCTCTTTAACACCTTGTTTACAATGCATTAATGTTGGATACAATTGTTTAATTGTGTATTGTCTTTGATGTTACACAAATGTCATATCAGTCTACCGAGTTCAGAATGTTCGGCAAAGCAGTTAGACAGAGTCTACCGAGTTCAGAATGTTTGGCAAAGCAGTTAGACAGAGTCTACCGAGTTCAGACGGTAAGAGAAGCAAGTTACAGAGTCTACCTAGCACTCCAGTATGCTATACCGAGTTCACAGTATTTATCGAGTTAAGTCGGTCTTCGAAGAATATGTGAAGGAAAGTCAGTCTATACCGAGTTCGCAGTACTTACCGAGTTCAGTCGGTTACCGAAGAATCAGCAGTGTTCACCGAGCATCAGTGAAATGTTTATGCAGCCGACCGAAGCAATATTTATTTATTGAAATTTGTATATGTAGCCGACCTATGTAATATTCATCTTAACTTGTAATTAGGCCGACTTGGTAACCTGAATGGTATATATGAGAGATCAAGTTGCGATTTCGAAGTGTGGAAAAATATAAATAAGTATGGAAATGTGAAGGAGCAGAAATGTGCGAATTCTGATGAAGGATCAGTGATATCCTTGAGGTGCAGAAAAGATATATGTGATCAGTAAGGATCTATTGGCACAGAACAGAGATCTGTATCAGCAAGATAAGTTGTATTTAATTCAGATCACTTCATTGTTGCTTTCTAACCATTGTAGCAGTGATACCAAAATCTCTTAACAGAGTTGGTCTAACAACCATTTTGTAAATCCTCTGACAAGGTGACAATTCGGTTGAATTGTTCTTAAGACCTTTCACAAGGCCACTCCTAGCAGGGTGATCAAATCCTCTAACAGGGTCACACCTAACAGTGTGTTTTGTAACCTTTAACAGGGTTGGCTCCTAACAGGGCTCACTTCAGAAGAGTGAAAATCAGTAACTAGTTACATTGGTGGTTTTCCCAAAATTGGGTTTCCACGTTATATCTGGTGTTACTTGTGTTCTTGTTACTTGTTTTATGCATGTTAATGTTTAATAAACACTGATAAGTTAATTTACCGAGTTTCAGCAGTTTATATTTAAGACATCTAAGGGACTTGTGGATTTATTTTTGTGGTAACTGATTCACCCCTCCCCTCTCAGTTACTCCATCCATATTTCCAACAATTGGTATCAAAGCTTTCGGTGCTTATAGGAAGGATTTCGAGGATCTAAGCTAAAGATCAAGATGTCTTACAAGAGGGAAATTCCAAGGCTAAACAGAAATAACTTTTCAGCATGGCAAGGTCTCATGAGACTCCATTTGGCTTCCATTGGAGATACAGGATTGACACATCTTGACACAGAATATGTGACACCCACTGGTACACTAACTGTTGCTGATATTGCTGCAAAGAAGACTCATAACACCATGATGATAGACATTGCATCTGCCCTAAGCTATGAAGAGTTTGATGATGTCAAAGATTGCAAAACTGCATTTGAAATGTGGAACAAGCTGAAAGATATCTATGGTGGTGATGACAATGTGAGAAGAGCCAAAGCAGAAAGCTTGAGAGGACAGTTTGATCAATTAAAAATGAGTGAGGATGAAAATATTGCGAAATATGTTGAAAGAGTCAAAGCCAGTGTCAGTGCAATCAAAGCTTCTGGAGGTGATATCTTAGAGGAAACAGTCATAAGCAAAGTTCTCAGAACATTACTACCCATTTATGCAATCAGAGTTTCTGCAATTCAGGAAAGAAGATGTGAAGCAAATCACAAGATAAATTTAGAGGCCACAGTTGGAAGATTAACTGCATTTGAGTTAGACAACTATGACAACTATGTTCCAGCTTCCAAAAACATGGAATCAGCATTTGAAGCTAAGGTTTCACTCAAGGAGAAAGGAAAAAAGAAAAAGGAATCTCGGTCAGAAAGTGAAGATGAATCAGAACCAAGTTCAGATAGTGATCTTGAAATAATTGAAGCTCTTCTAGCAAAGAAATATTCCAAAGGCAGAGGAAAATACAGAGGCAAAGTTCCTCTAATCTGTTTTTCATGTGATGAAGTCGGTCATATTGCTGCTAGATGCCCAAACAAGCAGAGCAAAGATGAGAAGAAAGATCACAAATGGAATGGCAAAAAGGACTACAAATCATTCAAAGGTAAGAAAACATGCTTTATGGCTAAGGATTCTGATAATAGTGAAGATGAAATTGTTTATATTGCTATAAGAGATGATTCTGATAATGATGAGGAAGATAAGATGGCACTTATTTCTCATATAAGCAAAAATGATACTTGGATCATAGACAGTGGTTGCTCTCATCATATGACTGGTGATAAAACCAAGTTTGAACATCTGATAGACTATGAAGGAGGTAGTGTAAGGTTTGGTAATAATGAACCTCGCTACATAAAAGGAAGAGGTAGAATCCCTATAACCAAAGAACTTGTATTTGATGATGCCTACTGGGTTGAAGGTCTCAATCACAACTTGATGAGTGTGGCACAGCTACTTAATAGTGGACTCAAGGTGGAATTCACGCATGGAAAGGCCAAACTGCTAAATAATCAAGGAAAGCTGATTGCATCAGGCACTCAAACAAAAGGTAATTTGTTCCGACTTGAAACAAGTGAAAATTCATGTTTTATTGCTCAAGTTGAAGAAAGTTGGTTATGGCACAAAAGGTTATGTCATGTAAATTTTGATAACCTAGTGAAAATAAGTAAATTCAGAAAAGTAAGAGGTATTCCAGATATAAAGAAACCTGAGGTCGGTCTATGTAAGAATTGTCAAATTGGAAAAATGGGAAAGACTAGTTTCAAAAGCAAAAACTATCAATCTGAAGATATATTAGAAATTGTGCATACTGATTTATGTGGACCCATAGGAACTGAAAGTTATACTGGAGAAAAGTTCTTCATTCTTTTTGTTTTATGATTACTCAAGAATGATGATTGTCATGTATTTAAGGAACAAATCAGAAGCATTTGAAAAGTTCAAATGGTATTTGGCTAGAGTAGAAAAAGAAACAGGTAAAAGACTTAAATGTCTAAGGTCAGACAGAGGTGGTGAATTTATCTCTCATGAATTCAATAACTTTTGCATTGAAAGAGGAATCAAAAGACAAGTATCAGCCCCTAGAACTCCTGAGCAAAATGGAATAGCTGAAAGAAGGAACAGATCTATCATGGATTGTGCAAGAACCTTAATGATTGAAAAGAATATTGCTATCAAATACTGGAAGGAAGCTATCAGCACTGCTGTTCATACCTTGAACCGAGTACAGCTGAAGAAGGACTCATTCAAAACCCCCTATGAATTATGGTATGGCTACAAACCTAATGTAAGTTATCTAAAAGTATTTGGAAGTAAATGTTACATTTTGAAAGAATCTAGAAAAGGAAAATTTGATGTGAAAGGTGATGAAGGTATATTCCTCGAATATTCTTGCAAGAGTAAAGCATATAGATGTTTGAACTTGTCTACTCATAAAGTTATAGAAAGTGCACATGTGAAAGTTGATGAGTTTGCAGAAAGATCTGAAGAAGAAAGCAAAAGAGAACCAGAAGATTATAGAAGATTTGTGTCTATTGAACCTGATACAATACCAGATATATCTGCAAATCATGAATCTTCTACTCCTGATTCATCAGTAACCGAGTTACAGAAAGAGCAAACCGAGCCAGTATCTACCGAGTCTAATGAACCAGAACCAATGTCTACCGAGTCTGAAGAAACCGAGCCAATATTTACCGAGCCGGACCAAGAGGACAATGATGAAATTCATTCTAAAGGCAAGAAACCTGTATTAGCCGAGTATGTCAAATGACATCACTCAGCAGATCAGATCATTGGAGACAAATCTGAAGGAACCATGACAAGAGGTAAGTTGAAAAGTACTTGTTTACTTGCTGATTTTGAACCTAGAAATGTCAAAGATGCATTGGGAAATGATAGTTGGACAGAGGCTATGAAAGAAGAGATAGAACAGATAGAGAAAAACAAGACATGGACTCTTGTACCTAGACCTAAGGATAAAAATGTCATTGGAACTAAGTGGGTATTCAGAAATAAACTGAATGAAGATGGCAAAGTTTCAAGAAACAAAGCAAGACTAGTATGCAAAGGATATGCTCAACAAGAAGGAATAGACTATGGAGAAACTTTTGCTCCTGTTGCAAGATTGGAAGGAGTCAGAACCTTACTTGCATATGCCGCCTACAAAGGATTCAAAGTTTATCAGATGGATGTTAAATCTGCATTTCTTAATGGTATATTGAATGAAGAGGTTTATATTGAACAACCTGAAGGTTTTGTTGATCCACAAAAGAAGGACATGGTCTGCAAATTACATAAAGCATTGTATGGTCTGAAACAAGCCCCTAGAGCATGGTATGAAAGATTGCATAACTATCTTATTCAGATTGGATTTCAAAGAACTAATGATAACAGTAGCTTGTATATCAAGGAAGGATCAGATAACAAAATTGTCTTAGCAGAAATATTTGTAGATGATACTATTTTCACAGGAAATGATGATCTTTGCAAAGAATTTTCAGTACAAATGAATAAGGAGTTTGAAATGTCTATGTTTGGTGAGATCAAATTCTTTGTTGGTCTTCAAATTCAACAGAACAAAAATGGTATCTACATTACAAAATCAAAATACATCAAAGAGATACTGAAAAAGTTCGGTATGGAAGATTGTAAACCAGTTGGAACTCCTATGTGTACTAGATTGAAGCTTACCAAGGAAGATGAATCACAAGAAGTAGATCAAACACTGTATAGATCTATGATTGGAAAGCTGCAGTATGTTGTTCATACTAGGCCAGATATTGCTCTTGCAGTTGGTATTGTTGCAAGATTCTCAGCAAAGCCAAGAGAAAGTCACATGACGGCAATCAAAAGAACAATGAGATATTTGAAAGGAACTGAAGAGTATGGATTATGGTACAAATTTGGAGGAAATTTTGATTTGAAAGTATTTACTGATGCTGATTGGGCAGGAAACATTGATGACAGAAAAAGTACAAGCGGAGGAGCATTCTTTCTAGGAAAGAGATTGGTTTCCTGGACAAGCAAAAAGCAGAACTGTATATCCCAATCTACAGCAGAAGCAGAATATGTTGCTGCAGCAGTAAATTGTTCAAATGTTGTTTGGTTTAAACAGCTATTGGCAGGCATGAAAATGGAAATCAAAGAACCAATTGTTATGTTCTGTGATAATACAAGTGCAATTGACATGTCCAAGAATCCAGTAATGTATCCCAAAACCAAGCACATTGCAATAAAATATCATTTTGTCCGAGAATTGGTGCAGGACAAGGAGATCAGATTGGAATATATTCACACAAAGGAACAAATTGCTGACATATTCACAAAACCATTGGCTAAGGATGCATTCTTGTATCTAAGAGGTAAGTTAGGGGTCACTCCCCTATCTGAAATTCACTAAAGAAAAGTTTTAGTGATGCATCAACTCATCCTAAGTGAAAAATCTACTAGTTGATGCAGTATAATCAGGAAAATATTGCATATGAATCAGTACAAAAGGTACATTATAACTCAGATAAAGTCTTACTGTCTTTGTCATGTGTTGTCAAAGAGGGAGAGTTACTGTCATATCCTACTAAAATTTGAAAGAAAGTTCATTAAGATAAAGAGGGAGAGTTGTTTGATAAAGAGGGAGAGTTTTACCGTCCAAAGATGAAGTTACTTCACAGAGGGAGATTATTGAAAGAAGGAGTGTTCTCTATCCAAAGGGAAAGTTATGTTGGCATGTTGCTGTCATAAAAGAAAAGACCTATTTTCAAATTTCATTCTGCTATGACATGTTGTGGTGCCATCAATGCCAAAGAGGGAGATTATTGGATACAATTGTTTAATTGTGTATTGTCTTTGATGTTACACAAATGTCATATCAGTCTACCGAGTTCAGAATGTTCGGCAAAGCAGTTAGACAGAGTCTACCGAGTTCAGAATGTTTGGCAAAGCAGTTAGACAGAGTCTACCGAGTTCAGAATGTTTGGCAAAGCAGTTAGACAGAGTCTACCGAGTTCAGACGGTAAGAGAAGCAAGTTACAGAGTTTACCTAGCACTCCAGTATGCTATACCGAGTTCACAGTATTTACCGAGTTAAGTCGGTCTTCGAAGAATATGTGAAGGAAAGTCAGTCTATACTGAGTTCGCAGTACTTACCGAGTTCAGTCGGTTACCGAAGAATCAGCAGTGTTCACCGAGCATCAGTGAAATGTTTATGCAGCCGACCGAAGCAATATTTATTTATTGAAATTTGTATATGTAGCCGACCTATGTAATATTCATCTTAACTTGTAATTAGGCTGACTTGGTAACCTGAATGGTATATATGAGAGATCAAGTTGCGATTTCGAAGTGTGGAAAAATATAAATAAGTATGGAAATGTGAAGGAGCAGAAATGTGCGAATTCTGATGAAGGATCAGTGATATCCTTGAGGTGCAGAAAAGATATATGTGATCAGTAAGGATCTGTTGGCGCAGAACAGAGATCTGTATCAGCAAGATAAGTTGTATTTAATTCAGATCACTTCATTGTTGCTTTCTAACCATTGTAGTAGTGATACCGAAATCTCTTAATAGAGTTGGTCTAACAACCATTTTGTAAATCCTCTGACAAGGTGACAATTCAGTTGAATTGTTCTTAAGACCTTTCACAAGGCCACTCCTAGCAGGGTGATCAAATCCTCTAACAGGGTCACACCTAACAGTGTGTTTTGTAACCTTTAACAGGGTTGGCTCCTAACAGGGCTCACTTCAGAAGAGTGAAAATTAGTAACTAGTTACATTGGTGGTTTTCCCAAAATTGGGTTTCCACGTTATATCTGGTGTTACTTGTGTTCATGTTAGTTGTTTTATGCATGTTAATGTTTAATAAACACTGATAAGTTAATTTACCGAGTTTCAACAGTTTATATTTAAGACATCTAAGGGACTTGTGGATTTATTTTTGTGGTAACTGATTCACCCCTCCCCTCTCAGTTACTCCATCCATATTTCCAACACATTAAATGAGTCAAAGTGATTTTAGGACCAATGTTGTTTTGAAATTGTTGGATGAAAACATTTGCTAGTTGTTGAAAGGAAGTGATAGAATAAGAAGGCATAGAACAATACCATTGTAAGGCCTTATCTCTTAGTGTTCTTGTAAATAGTTTTACAAGCAATCGTTGATCATAAGAAAAATTAGTACACAAGGTTTGGAATGTTTTGACATGCGTAAGAGGATCACCTTTTCCATTATAGAGTTCCAATTGAGGGATCTCAACATGTTTAGGTGGCACAGCTTTAACAATATCAAGAGAAAGTGGGCTCACAACATCAAAGGTGGGCACACTAAACTTAGATTGACTCATGGAAGCAATTTTTTATTGAAAGGGAAACACAATTTTGGCAAGATTGTTGATTGTCATTTCAGTGGAAAAATTCATGTTAGACATAGGTGATTGAGAAGGTGGTGTGATGTTGTTGAAAGAAGGCATGGACTGGGAATAAGGTGGTGGGACACTATGATAAGTAGGCAATGATGATTGGGTAGGAAAAGGGACACTTAAAGGAGGAATAAAGTTATTGAAGGAATTGCCCTTGCGTCACACTGATTGGTTGAGAAATAGTAGGAATACTCATGGAACACATAGGTAATGATGGAGGATCAAATGAAGAAGAGAGATTTCCCCCATGACCTATGGTTGTAGGAATGATATTTTAAGTTTAAGTAGCCATGATATTAGATGTGAAAGTAGGAATACTAGTCATAGGATTAGTCAAAGGAATAGAGGAACTAACTTGTGTTGAAGATTGTGAGTAACCTAGGGTTTCAACACAACTTTTGATAGGCATGACATTAGAATAAACAATATGTGCAATGTCACACAATATATAAATTCCATTCTTATCACTTTGAAGCATGCGCTTAAGACCTTTAATTAATGGAAGAGCTTCACTATAAGGGTATTCTTGGGACATCCATTATTGGAAGCTATCAAATTGATTGTCCAATGTATAAAGTTGATCTAAAGAAACCCTAATTAAATCTTCATCATCATCATGGGATCCATCAATGGGCACATGATTAAGATGGGAAGAATTAGCATGATCCTCATCAAAGAAGTCACCCAAATCAGGCTCCATCTCCTCAGTAATTAAACCTTGGGAAACCTTAATTCTAATACTTCATCTAACGAGGATAGGATAGGTAGGACTAATAGTGGTAAAGCTCATGCACTAGAGGGAAATTTTAGATCTTGAATTGGGGAATAAAGCTTGCAAAAATTGAGTTATGCCAAATCTAAAATTAATGATTACACAATTTGAACTTTGTTGGAGGAAGAGAATAACACAATTTCCAAAAATGAAAGGAAATTGGAATTTTAAAATTAGGGCCAAGGGAATACCACTTAATTTAAAAATCAAAATTTTTAAAATTAGGGCAAACAATAATTAACCTCTTAATTTTAAAAATTTTCTTGAAAGATGAAATGTTGAATTTTGAAGGTATTTCCAATTATAGAGGGTTCAAAAATTGATAAAATCAGCCAATCTTCTAGATTTAGGCTATTGAATGCAGTCATAATAGTCTCCCAAAATTTCGGAAAAAAAAAACGAGGACCGTGGTGGGAATGCACATGGTCCGACCAACTTTTTTCAAAATTTGCAAGGATGGATATTATGATGATTTGAAATCTAACCCCCCAAAATTGGTGAATTTAACGATCTCTAGATGGGCAAAATGAAGGCACAAAGGTCAAAATAGGACCCTATTAGGGTTTTGAAGAAAAAGAGGAATTGAAGTGCAATTTTGAAAAGGGTAAAACCTAATGGATAGGGACACATTGGAAAATGTTTAAGAATCTGAATGTAAATGAGATTGATTTGAAATTCACACAAAATCCAATTAATTTTAAAAATTAGGGTTTCATGACCTAACCACTTAATTTTAAATTTTGAATTTTGGGAAAAAAGGGGGGAATTGAAATTTTGAATTGTAGAACTGAAAACAAATCTGAGAACAATCAAAAATCTGAAAATTAAAGGGAAATCCAATTTTTGCACAAGTTCAATATGATTTTTGAATAATAGGGTTTGAACAAGCAACCTCTTAATTTTGTAAATTTTAATTGCAAATTGAACAAGACAATGAGGAAATTGAATATGACAAACAAAATAATTTTCAGGTCTAAGATAACCACAAACATTTTTTACAAATCACAAGTTCAATTTTGATTTTAAAACCTAGGGTTTTTAATAATTTAACCACTAAGTTTGCAGAAATTTGAAACTTGGAAATGAAAAATATACAATGTTTCTCAAAGGAAAGCATGCAAGACGTCGGGTTCACAAAAATGTAATGGTGGGAAAATGATGAGTGATAGATCAAGAGGAAAACTAACCCTTTCTATCAAAGAGAGATGAGAGTTTCACTTATTGATTATCCTTCAAGAACTTTTCACCATTACATTAGGAAGATAAGAGATGATTCACTAGATTCAATCTCCACACAAAGATGATAGATTTAATTCTGAATGAATTAAGAATGTTAGGATGATCCCTTCTTCCTTGTTTGAAATGGAAAGGAAATTGATTGAATTATGTTGTGTAAAAGTGACAAAGAATTGATTATAACTTGAGATCGGAATAAGATATGAAGTTGTGCAACTGGATTTAGTAGTTGTTGAGATGAATTTGCCCTATAAATTTGATAAAAAATTGTTTGGACCGTGGCGGGAATGTACATAGTCCTCCAAAAAATCTGCGAAACGAAAAGGGTTTTTCTGCCTCTACAAATGAATCCTGAATCCGAAAGTACATTCGCACACTTGCAACCTAAACACAAAAAAGGGAGGGAAATGTGTTGGGATTGGGGATTTGCCTTTAGGTCAAACCCCAGTTTTGGAATTAACTAAGTAATGAAAGAAAGTACTTGCAAGTAGATGTAAATGAAAGTGAATTGTAAATCACCTCAAGGGAGGTTGTAGTAGCAATGTTGATAGAAATTCTTGTATGGAATTGTAGGTTGAAATCAATATCCTCTTCAATGGTTGAATCCTTGAATCGAATGCAACACCTAGCCTTGAAGGGAGACTTGAGAATGCTCAATGCTAGAAAATAATTCTTGAATGCTTGATCGTTTGTGAAATTTCCACTTTTCCAACTTGTGCAAATGAGAGAGCGAATGCCCCCTCAAATACATGTTTGAAGGATTTGAATTTCATCATTGACCGACATCAGGGAGATTTCCCACTCATAGCACAATCCACAATGCATGCTCTAGGAAGGTCCTACTCAAAATAAGGGCAGGGATAGAGGTGCCATGCCCCTATCTTGGGAGGAAAAGGGTGCCAAGCCCCTGTCCAAGGGGGGACACAGGCACCATGCCCCTTTCCTACCCCTATCTCTAGGGTAGAGTGCAGACAAAATGATGTGGAGGCTAATTAAGAAGTTGTTTTCACAAGTCGAGAACTCTCTGGTCTCCAATAAGGATAGAGGATTCAAGTTCACATGTGTGAGGACCCTAATGCAGTTGTAAATTGATAGGGCCGCAAAGTTTTGACACTACAACTATATCTCACACACTTAATCAATCGCTCTACATCATTGTGATCTCTTAGGTGAAGACATGGCTAGTGAAAAATCTAAAATCCTACTTCAATGCCACTATAATTCTTGAACTTATCTGAGCTTCATTTCTTACAAGCCAAATAAAAGAATCAATGACAAGAGAAAAACAATATCAAAAGCATGAAAAAAAAAGCAAAAACAAAAAGCAATGAAATGCAATATCAAAAAGATTGGCTTTGGGAACATGCAAGTAACTCCATCGAGGCTATGGATGCCTAGATGGAAATGGAGAAATATTCATGAGATTACAGTGATAATGTCTTCGAAGCTATGAACACTTGTTGGCAATGAGGCTCTATCTAGGATGTTTTTGAATTCAAGATAACTAATGTAGCTAGTCATGTCAGATTCTAACAATTACAATAATAATGAGCTGGAATAAACCCACTTGCACACACATGGGTAATTAAAGACTAAGTACCTTGATCCAATTTATGATTCTTCTTCCCTTTTGAGTATGCTTCCTAGTCACTAGATATGTTTGGTTGAATTTTTTGAAGGTTCTTTTGGAAAATTGGAGGAATTAATTATGTTTTGTCATTGATGGAAACATCGACTATTGTGGTTGTTTACCAGTTTCTGGTAGGTTCCAGTTTAGTGTTTGGATTATGATATTGATCCGGTATGCTCTGGTATGATTTGGTTTGTGGAATTGGTTTGAATCTATAATTCATGCTATTTAGATGTGTATCATGATCAGTTGGTTCAAAATTTGATGACTCAAGAGCTATCATTTATTCTACTAAGCCTTTTGGTCATCGATAAGGGTTATACCAATAGAGCTTTGTTGAAGATCTTTTGATGCACTTGATAAGTGGTGTTGGTGTAGCTTCTAGATGGATTTAGAGATGTTTTTGGTTATCTTGTTCATGTTCCTGTTGATCGGTGGTGTTGCATTTAGGACCGGACCTAATGCTATCTTATTCTGCTAGGTTATGGACTAGTTTATGTAACATGTTGGTGGATGATCTCGATATGTTACTGGTTGGATCTATTGATTGGATTATGTTGTTCCAGTCTTAGGATAACTCGGTTGATCATTGGATTGTAGGTTTATGTTATGAATTTATTGTATTATCTTTTAGGTGGCTGACCTAATTGATTAGGTCCTAGGTTGGTATAAATATGATGTAAGATCTCTAATAGATCGTGGGTTTTTTTGGGATATAGGATTATCTGTGTGCAGATAAGGTTGTAATCATATGAAGATGTTTTGGTCAATCATAGGTGACTTAATTGGGTTGGTGAATGAGGTTTAAGACCTCCATACTGATCTTAACTAGAATTGTACTTAGACATCGGAGATGCTATTCTTGCAGTTCACCTTCTTTCCAAATTGTAGTCTAGATTTATTTTGTAGTCAGTGATGCTCCTTTTGTGATTAGAAGTGTGCTCTAGGCTATTGGCCTTCTTGCATGTGTAGGCCCCTCTATTTGTAATCACATACTTACTGCAAAAGTATTAGCTGATTGTGGGTTAGGCTTCCCACCATGGTTTTTCCCTTTATCAGGTTTTCCACATACAAATCTTTGTGTTATCTTTTGTGGATGGTTGGTAAATGTTCTATGGTTTATTATTGTTCTTAACTATTATATATTCTATTATGATATTTGGTTTATGTATTCTGGTAATAAGGTTTTATAATCTGTTGACAACTGATTCACCCCCCCCCTCTTAGTTGTCCTCCAGTTATTTGAGTTGTCTAACAAGTTCTAAGTGTGGGTTGGGTCTCTATTTTTAAAATGTTCAAGAACACTTATTCAAGTGGTGCTATATGTTGTGACAATCTCCCACATCGCATTTTTTTGCAAATGGAGACCTCTGTACTTGAGGGAAAGCTTCATCCACTCTATCCTTTCTATCACATCTCCCATTATCCTTTCTCCAATGTACATTACCCTATCTACTTCCATCTTATTTTTTCATCTTTGGTATTAACAAAGATAAGGATCTTTATAAACATCATACATCACTATCTATGATTTTTCTTAACCTTATCCATACCTTCTAGTCCATATCCCTTATCATATCTATCTCTTGCTTCCATCAGCCATCACTATCTATGATATTACTTCTTCTATCCATATCCTATCTATATTTGTATCCCCTTTCTATCCCTTGATCTTGATCAAAACTAAGGACAAAAAGAAAAATGCAAAAACATGGTTTCAAAAAAGATCTTGACATGTCCATTCATGTAGATCACATGTCATTCAATGCACCATTCCATCACCTTAGATTGTCAAATCCCTTAGCTTGGAAACATTTTATCCATCACGCGATAGTCCTTAGAAACCAACTCATCTTTGATTCCATAATAAGTTACCTCTATCTTTCTCCTATCCATCTTCACCTCAATAGTTCATTCATCCACTCATAATAATCCTTGCCTTGCTAGAGATTGGGGGCATAGCTGAAAAAATCAATAAAAAAATTCAAATATCAACACAAAACTCCAAAAACATGAAAAATATAAAAATCCAAAAAATATCCACATACGATCCTAAAAAAATGAACGAAAAACATTTAGAAAAAGTCTTGAAAAAATCTACCAAAAACATTCAAATATCAATCGACAAAATCCAAAATAATCTAAAAATCTCTTGGAAAAGAACTAAAAATCAAAATCAATCAAAAAATTGCAATAAAATGTCTCACAAGAATCAAACACCCTAGCAGATATCCAACAAACACTTTGCATGAAGTTAACAAAGGATACAACTATATAATCAACAATATGCAATCAAACTAATCAAGCTGTCTAATCAATTGTCATTATCAATATCAAGTGATCATTATCTTGTCTTAAACAGAAGAGGATACACTCTAAATCAAATAGGTCAATCTTAAACGAGGTGCACACTTTCTAAGAACAAACATTATCAACCATCACATCAAGCAATCGAGAATGAAGGCACAAATCAGTATAGCTATTGAATTTTTTCCTAGTTAGTCTCTATCTTTAATCATTTGGCGACAAATTATGTTCCTATGCTACTCAAGGATGTCCACAAGTGACTAGAGGAGCCATGATGGGCATTCTTGTAGTACCCCTACCCTAATCAATCTCTAACCTTGGTTTAATCTTGATTAGTTTATCTTAATATAATGTTAAAGTCAGATGTTTGATTTAACGCATAGCTATTGATGTGGTTTTCACACTAGTTGTATGCAAGTTGTTTAGTGTTCCTATTTCGTGGTATTAATATCGAGCTAACACTTTCATTAAGTTTCTATATGTATGCATGTATGACTCTTGGTTGCAAGAAATTTCAGGTACAATGCCGCATGAGTACGAGGTTCGTCTTCACCTAGATGTACAGGTTTGATTGTACCTTTTTAATCCTTAGAGTTGGATTAGGTGGTCGTAAGACCCTAGTCGACCTTAGTCGTGCTCAAGTGAGCATCGCCAGTCGTCGTCGGTATTCCCTTCTTGTTTGGGTTTGCGAGTCGTCTGTTTGGTTGACCTTCTCGGTTTGCGTGCTTGGTGTGTTTGGTTAAATTGATTAATTAGTCCTTAGTAATTATTTTGACTATTTATGCATTTGTGCATTAGAGATTAATGGATTAAATTAATCGGGAATTCGTTATGCGATTTTCGTTGTTAATGAATTGCTTATTTTTAATTGGGAGTAAATTCAATTAAATGACTGATCTTGAATATTTAATGCATTTTATATATGCTGTTGAAAAAAAGAAAGTTTTATATTTTATCGCCATAGAGTTAATTGTGTTCTGTTGGCTTATTTGATTTGAAAGGTTAAAATTCAGTTAAATGAGAAATCGATTTTTGATTTGAAAAGCAAGTTAAATTGTTGCTATAGTTAGAAAGGATTAATTTTGTGAATTATTTGTAAATAAAAATTTTTATACCAAAAATAGAATTTTTGGTCAAACTCTTCCATATAACCCAAAATTTGGGGAAAATTGGAGGATGGACATTTTTGGAGAATTTTTGGTTGAAAAAGATTTTGGAGATGAAATTGGAGGAATTTGGATGGAGAAGGAGGGTTTTGGCAGTGGGAGATTGGGACTCTTCAGCCGATCTTGCCAGGATCGCGAGATCAGGTAGGATCCAACTCTCAATTTTAGTTTTTGTTTAAAATGGAAATGGGGGTTTTATCATGGTTTTAGATTCTCCATCGAATGCCATGCTTATGAATTGATTTGGTAAATTAACCAGCTTGGCTGGAAGTGTTTTTGAGGTGTTGTTAATTCCTCTTTGCTTTTGGGCGTTTGAAACCCTTGGGTGTATGTTAAGGATGAGCAAACCATCAAGAATTATGATAACAAACCCAGTTCGTTTAAACCGAACTCATAGTAAATTGAAATTTATATTCATGATGAAATTTGTGGTGGGCGTTCTTGTTGTTTGCACCGAACTGTGTGTTCGAAGAAAATTTTTAATGCTTCGTTACCAAACTGGGCGTATTTTTTTATTGTTCGAACCGTGGGTTTGGGGTTTGGAGGCGGGGAGCGGAGCTCCACCCGCTCCTCCTCCCCTCTCCCCCACTCGCCCCTTACCTTTGCGTGGAAACCGCAGCGGCTGCGGCTCACGGCGGTGGCCGCAGGGCACCGCGGCACCTGCGGGCACCACCATGAGCGCCGCCCACGAGTATCCCCCGTGCCAGCCGCTAGGGCACGACCCGCCCTAGCCCTTGTTAAAATATTTTTTTTAATTAGTTTTTTTTAAAAGATGTTTTTTTTAATGCATTTTTTTTTAGTGTTCAAAAAAAAAATGCTTATAATATGTTAAATGTTATTTTTATTGTTAAGTGGAAATTAGTCCTTAATTAGGATTAGGGTGGCAATATCACATTAAATGTCAGTTGGATATTGATTAATTCTATAATGGAGTTTATAGGTTAATCGTTATTCAACTTCATTTCATGACTTTTGCCCTCTTTCTAATTAAGTTCTACAACTGTAATATTGTAATTTAATATTGTCGATTATTCTCTAATTGATCTTGGCTAATAAATTGATATCTTACCTTCTAGCTAATTAGAGCACTTGGCTAATTGAGGTAGTATTGTTTAAAAATAATAGAGAATAATATGTTATTGGAAAATCATTGAAATACGATGTAATTACTAATTGATGTTGTTAGTATTATCGTAGAACATATCATTTGAGTAATTGAAAAGTAGTGAAATTTTTATCGTTGGGCATTAGAAATTTAAACGATATGCTTTGGAAATGATTATCTCCATTTAGATTCTCTTTCTATATTTTTATCTCCGTAATCCGTATAATGCATCTGGGCTTGAGAAATAATATGAAACTATAGTGGTGGTTTTAGACCAGTGTGTCAGTGACGTTTTGATTGGAGATTTAATATCTTATTTAATTGTTTAATGGTTGTCTGAGTTTAATTTATATGAATTGGTTTAAAAACTCTTTATGACTTTATATGTCTGTTCGATGCTTTGAACCTTAGAGAGTTAGAAAACCAAGAACAACCTATTCCCTAGTTGAGGTAGATAACTGTAATCTGATTTAGATCTTGTAGAAAACTCGATCGACTTGTAATGATTAAATCAATTTGAGGAAATATTGTCTTTTCTGATTACTGCCTTGTGAGTTTAATTTCTGTATTCGCCTTTAATTATGAAATGGCATGTTTTGCTTTGTTTAGTAGGACCCTGTCGTTTGGATTGACTTGGGGTACCTGTTTCAGTCCTCGATTTCGAGTTGACTGTTGTATTGTGGTAGTGTCATTTTGGTCATATCCTCGTTGTGTGAGTCGAATGATGATTCATGGTTGACCTTAGTTTGTCAGGTCTCTAGTTAGAGTACCGTCAGTAAGTGTTCATCTTTGAGTCGTGTTTGACGAGATGATTGTTCTCCTTCTTGAACTCCGTTCGTCTTACCATGTGTATTCCTTGGTTTGAGTTCGTCCGAGTATAGTCTAGTGTCGTATGGGAAAGTGGCTTTCGGGGCCGCGCCCAAAGTGGCTGCTGGGTAACCCGTCGAAAGTGAGTCTAATAAGTGATAACCTTTAAGTAGATTAGAATGTAATCTCTAAATAAGATAATGTGCCTCACACATGGGACGAGTGCTATCATAGATTCGACATGCTGTGAGAAGGCCTGAAATGGCAAACCATCTTCCTTGTCTTCGCGAGAGGATGTGTGGGTCCACATGAGGCTTGGATGGGACGGAAGCTCGGATTAGGTTGCCAGGGTAACCCAGTGTATGGGGCCGGGACCTATGAAGACTTGCCATGGTAACCATACCAGGTTGTGTGACGACACTTGTCCCTACGTTCGCTAGTGTGTTGTCGTTTTGTCCTGTTAGGAGTACCTTTGTGGGTCATCCTTTTGTCTCTGCCCTTGTGAGTATCAGCTTCATTATAGACCTTGGGTGGTGATGGCTCAGTTTTGTGGATGCTCTTCTGGACTTATGTTTTTAGCTTTGATTATGTTCAGCTGGATCCTGTTCTTTTCAAGGATCGTTTATGTATTAATTGACCAATGCGGTCGTTTGTTTATTGTTTATGTTTCGCCTTGATGGCCGGATTGTAATGATGTAACCTCTTGTATTCTTAACTTTATTAATTATCAGAGGGGTCTTGCAGTTGAGCAGACCCGGAGATGTAGCCCTTTAGGGGTGAACTCCGAGATCATTATGGTGTTATGTGATGTATTCTCTTATGTTTCCTTTATTCAGCTTTATCACGTATGATTAGCTTATGTTATAATGGTTAAGTGGATAAATGGAATTAACTTTAAATGCTTATATTCAGTCCCTTCTTCAATGCCTGTTGATCGAATGCGTAAGTGGTTTAGATGAGAATTATCGTTGATGCATGTATGTAATCGTCTTTTAAAATGCAATATGATGGAATATGAAAGAATGTAACTTAGAGTAATGGAATATATTCAGTTGTTGTTAAAGAAATTAAGTATGCTTGAAAAGATCTCTTATGTTATGATGAAATCCTAGTGTATTAGAATGTTAGATGTATGGTTTGTAATTTTAAATGAAAAGCTTGAATGAAGATTATGAATGGATCTTAATAATGAATCTTCGCTTGTGATTTATATTTCCCTCTTTTGAAAGGAATTATCCTGATTATGAATTATCTTGTTATTAAGATATTCAGCTTTTGGATTAATTGTGTGAGTTAAGCGAATTGTGAAATTTAAGTAATCTTGTTGGGAAACTCTTTAGGTGTTAGTTGAAGTCTTCCACTATGTAATCTGAATCTTTGGTATCTTGTTGTATCTTATGTGGTGTAACTTTTTAAAAAAAAATTATTCCATCTCTATTCTTGTGTTATGGCTTAATCCCTTCGGGGTTTCCTGGCGGGGCATTACAATTATATTTTTATTTGTTTGCTCAATAAAGTTCTGGGATAGGTGTTATGGGTGTCTGTGATAAGAGCTTTCATATTTTGAAACACCACACATACCTCGACTCCTAGCATTATTCCTAGAATGGAGGGTTCACTCCTTGTCTGCTACATGTTTGTTTCTCAATGAGATATCTTTACGTCTTGGTTCCTTATACCATGATGTGCAAAGCTCAATTGTTACATAATAAGGCTTAGTGATAAATATATATTGCGCTATGAATAAAGGAACACAAGTTCGTGAAAACCATCATCTTCATTTTCAGTCTATCATTATCAATCTATCATCTCATATCAATCATCCTCAATTACTTCTAATTGTCATATTTTATTCTATTTTATTGTAAGGTTAATTCTCTTATATTATATCTCGATATCATCTTCACATCACCTATCTCCATCTCTAATCAACTAACTAGTCTTCTATCTCACATTCTTCTTCATTCGAGAGATCATTCATACCTTTAATCCATAAACAATCTCTCAAGGGGGCATTACACCCTAAGTGTCACCGAGATAGGAAAAATTTTTTTCTTTGAAAAAACATCATTTTGACATTGTCTCAAAGAGGGGAAAATGTAGACACCTAAAAAATATCTCATGAATTGTTTACTAATTATTCATCTAATTGATTAAATAATTCTTTAATTAATCTTGTTCTTCTAAATTCATATTTCTTCATTATCTTACTAATTATTCTATTTCAATTCTATCATAATTATGTTGAAGGTGTTCCCTATATGAGCTTTACGAGTTCAATTGGATGATCCACAGTTCATATCATCTTAGAGGCTTGCAAGACAATTGAAACATTTGCAGCCATTAGATGGAAAAATAACATATATCCCACAAAAAATTATTTAACTTAGATTTTTGTTTAAAAACAATTTCATTTGATAAAATCCAATATTTTTTTATAATTAGATACATAAGTTCCTTTTTATTTTAAATTTATTTTCTTGTTAAAAGTGTTTTTAAAAATAAAATAGAATGTTTTCTAGTGAATATATATCTATTTGGTATTTGATATGTTTAATTTAATTCAATTTACTTTAATCATTTAAATTTTTAAATATGAAATGATTTGCATGCAAAAAAGAATAAATTAGAATTGATTGTTAGTTTTAAATCTAGATTTTAGTCTTTAACTTATTCTAAAATTATAATTAGTCATTGTTGATTTATTTTTTAATAGAAATTTAATGTAATTGTATTGTATTGTATTAGATAATAAATGTTTATGAATTTCAGAAATTACAATTTATTGTAATTTTAAAGTTAATTGTAAGGTTAAAAAATATTGTGGTGATTTGATTAATAATTTTAGATCCAATAATACTTAATCCCACATAGAAATGGAATTGTACTTAAAAGAACTTGAAACATTTATTATTAATGTCAAATTTATAATAATCCTAACCGTAACCCTTATAATCCTTAATTGTGGTTTAATTCTAGCCCAAGTTGCATAGTAGACCAATTTAAAAAGAAAAAAACATAATTATAGTTAAGTTATTAGATGCAATACAATATCTATAGATCTAATCTAAAAAATGTGATAACATACCCTAACTAACTACATCATGCATCATTTAAGATATGATAAATCTTAAGGTTAATATTTGGATTGTGATTCAATTAATGTTAGGAATGTTTGTAATCTATTAATTATTTTTTTTAGGTACATGTTTTATTAATATTTTAGATGAAATAAATTAAAAAAAATAGTTTATTTTTATTTAATTATATTTCAATTTAAAATATTTATTATTTATTATAAAAAAATTAAATTATTATTTTTACTAATATTTGAATTTTCGTATATTTTGACTTTGCATTTAGTTTATTCTATTTTTATTTTTATTTTAGATTTAGGTTTGAAAATTATTTTTAATTATTTATGTCTTTTTATGAAATTTGAAATAATAATTAAAATTTATTAGAGTTAATTTGATTTATTATTATTTATTTTATTAAAATTTTAATTTATTCTAGAACAATTATATTTTGAATTTTTCTTTTAATTGTATAATATGTTTAATTTATCTCTCCATCTCTCTCCTCTACCTCTATCTCCTTACCTATTCATGCATCTCTCTCTCTCCCTCTCTCCCTCTCTCTCCCTCTCTCTCCCTCTCTCTCTCTCCCTCTCTCTCATCTATCTCTCCCACTATGCCTATCTCTATCACTACCTCTTTCTATCTTTATCTCTCTCTATGTGTACCTCTCCCTCTCTCTACTCTCTATATCTCTTTATTTCTCTATCCTCTATCTATTTATCTCTCTAAATCTTGTTCACACACTCCTTGTTACTCCTCCCCATCTCTATCTTAACATCTCTCACACTTTCACACACATTCCTTGTTTCTCCCTCTCTATCTCTATCTCTATCTCTATCTTTATCTCCATCTCTATCTCTATCTCTATCTCTATCTCTATCTCTATCTCTATCTCTTTCTCTTTCTCTCCTCCCTCTCTCTTCTTCTCTCTATTACCTCCTTTATCTCTCTCGTGCTCGCTCTAGCTCTATCTTCCCGTCTCTTCATCTCCCTCTCTATCTATATCTCATTATCTCTATCTTTCTTTTTTAACTCATGTTTGAATCCCAATAACTAGATGCATAGTCCATTTTAAGCAATCACTTCTTGATTGAGACCTTGGTTGCACAAACAACATCAATTTTTCAATGGCCTACCAATTGAACTTATTCACTAAACAAATGTATATAAAATACGCCAAAATTTTCCCTAATTGACCTTCCACACCTTTTCAGCATACCCATTGCATGCCAAAGTGTAATTGCTAGTTAAATAGTTTCTTTAAATTATTTAATTAGCTAATTTAATTCTTCTAATTCCAATTCCAAAACCCCAAACTCTAATTTTATCTAATTTCATTAAATCTCCAAATTTGAATTCAAATTCATATTCTCTAATTTCATCTAATTTGGTCTAATTTCAAATACATGTGCATGATTTCAAAAATCAAATTGAATTCCTAAATCAAGTTTGCATGAATTCATAAATCAAATTGAATTTAAATAAAATCAAATTCCATTAACATTCAAAAATCAAACAGAACTCCAAAGTCAAGTTCTAAATATATTCAAATAACAAATTGAATTTAAATAAATTTAATATTTAAATCAATTCTCATGCAAAGGTTAAATTGAAAATCAAAACCCAAGTTCAAGCACATGCTAAATTAATCAATTCAATTAATTGATTAATTAAATCAATTATCTTTCCAATCTCTATTTTTATCCTCCACTTTGTTTTTTTCCAAAAATCTCTCAATCGGTTAACTATTCAATCTATTTCAATTTTCAAATAAATTAATTGATTAATTACATCATTCTTTAATTCTCCTTCCATCATTCTTTTTCATCTTTCAATCAAGTTTTTTTCTCAACCAGATAACTCAATTAATAATTGAATCTATTATGTTCCACCTCCAAATCAGTAGTTCAACTATCAATCAACATGTGAGCTCACTTGAGTTCTGCCTCTTAATCATTATGTTCCACCTCTCATTCAATCTCACCCAAAAATCTATAATTTCAGGATCAATTCTCTATTTTCAACAATCACGAACTTTGAATCTTTGTGTCACTTGCAGGTTACCAGCACAATATCTAAGAGCCACCATACCACAAAGAAGAGAAGAACAATGGAAGCCATGATGCAGAATAAAGAGTTTTATATTATTTAATTGATTCAATTATGCATCTATTTTATTGATATTTGTTAGGATTCTTTAATTAGATAGGGATTCATGATTTCCCTTTTATTCTAGTTTAGCTATGATGAATTTTATCAATATATAGTAAGTTCATTCATCTACTAGTATATCTCATTGACTTACATTAGGATGTTTAATAGTATGAATGAATGAACTATTGGCCATTTGGTGGAATTGATTATGTGTTGCATTGATGTTTTTTCATTAATGCCAACACTAGCTATTTGGATGCTTTACTAGCACCCTTCTAGTCCCAGTAGGTTGAGTGGTTTCTGGTTAACTTGGATCCGACATGATTCAGTAGGCTCCGGTATAATCTAGTGATATAATTGGCTTGTTCTTGATACTTACTCATATTTGGTCAGTTGGTTTTGGTCTAGAGATCGAATGCTATCCTGCTTTCTTAGAAGATTGATTTTTGGTTCCAATGAGGGTTTCACCGGTAGAGCTTTTGGTGGTGATATTTGATGAATTGCATAAGTGGTATTGGTGCAGCTTCTGTTGGAGTTCTAGGATGCTATTGGTGATCATGTTCAAGAATTGGTAGTTCAAGATTATTGTTGTTGCATGTGGACCTATATTGGGTCCCGGTTGATCTAGGTTATGGACCAACTTTAAAGTAACATGTGGATAGGACCTATTGATGTATTTTCGGGATGTTATATGTGTTGATATTATTTGTTTGGTCTAAGGCCGACATGGTTTGTAATTATGTAATCATTTTATTATCTAGTGGCTGACCTAATTGTTTATGGTTGAGGTTTTTGTATAAATAGATGTAAGATCTCATTATAGATCATCATGGTTAATGTTAGAGGTCATGGTCAAGGATTCTAATGTGCAAAGAAAGTAATATCATTCAAGTAGAGGAGTTGGTTGATCATTGGAGATCGAATTGGGTTTATGTAAGAGGATTTAGTCCTTCGGTATTGAGATTAACTGGAACTGTATTCAAGCATAGGAGATGTTATCTTTTGCAGTTCAACACTTGTCCGGATTGTAGTCTAGAGTTCTATCCTTTTGTGATGAGAAGTGCGCTCTAGGCTATTGGCCTTCCTGCAAGTGCAGGCCCCTCAATTGTAATTCACATACTTACTACAGAAGTATTATTTGACTATGGGTAGGCTTCCCACTATGGTTTTTCCCTTTATCGGGTTTTCCACATACAAATCTTAGTGTTATGTGGATGGCTTTTATTCTATGATTATTGTTTATGATTAATTTGTTTAACTGTTATTCTAGTATTAATATTCTGGGTTCCGCTATTAAATTTTAAAATAAAAAATGGTTCTTGTAATCTGTGATAATTGGTTCACCCCCCCTCCTCTCAATTGTCTTCTGGTTATTTGAATTTTCTAACAATTGGTATCAGAGGTTTGGTCCTCTCTGTGGAAAGCTTAACTGCTTGAGGAAGATCCTATGGGAAATAATAGTTCAAGTTCATCCAATTCTTCTGGAGCTATCTTTCAAAGGGATATTTCAAGGCTTGATGGAACAAATTACACAGTATGGAAGATTCAAATGGAGACTCATCTAAGATTTCTTGGCAAGGAGATTTGGGAGATCACACAGAATGGTGTCACACCCTATAATCTGAGATCTAGCAATCCTCCTCTAGAAAACCTAGACAAGGAGCTTGAGAATGATTGTAGAGAAAGAGAAGCCCTCTTGTGTGCACTTTCTGATCAGCAAATAATGGGATTAATAGATAAATCATCTGGAAAGGTTATAAGGGATAAGTTGGAGACTCTTAATGAAGGTGACCCTACAATTAAAATTGCTAAATGTGATGGTTACTGGGTGAGATATGAAAACCTGAAGATGGAAGAAGATGAAAGGATTACTGCATTCATGGAAGATGAAAGGATTATTGCATTCATGGAAGAAGATGATAAACTGAAAGAAGACTCTACTAGCACATCTAGCAATGGGAAGGAATGGGTGTTCTTATCTATCAAGGAAGATGATCTGGCACTAGAAGAGAATGTACCCGAAGAGAAAGCACTTGCTACTAAAATTGAAGATAAGGATGAATGGGTAATTGGTAGTGGTTGTTCACATCATATGACTAGAGATAAAGGGAAGTTTCTATCTTCACAAGAATTTGATGGTGGTCTAGTTAGATTTGGAGATGACAAAACATGTATGATCAAAGGAAAAGGAACTATATCATTGGATGGTAAGAAAAATACTGAGAATGTTTATTATGTTGAATCTTTCAAGCATAATCTTTTGAGTGTAGGACAACTGGTAGATAAGGGATTTCAATTACAATTCAAGGATGGAAAATGAAAAATCATTAACAGATCTAGCTTGGAGATTGCAACCCGTACACAGACAAAAGGTAATATATTTCATTTGAACTCTGGTGAGAAGACATGTTTGATTACACAGATTGATGAAAGTTGGCTATGGCATAAAAGACTATGTCATGTTAATTTTGATTGCATTGTGAAGATCAGTTCAACTAAGGTAGTTAGGGATATACCTAAGATTATGAAGCCCTATAATCCGGTATGTAAAGAATGTAAAATGGGTAAACATGTCAGAACCTCTTTTAGGAGTATACAAGATAAATCAATTGAGGTTCTTGATCTTATTTATATTGATTTGTGTGGCCCTATTAGAGTTAAAAGTTTTCAAGGTGATAGATATTTCATGCTAATCACTGATGATTATTCTAGAATGATGTGGGTTACTTTTTTGAGAGAAAAATCTGAAGCATTTGAGAAGTTTAAAATATTTAAATCTAAAGTGGAAACTGAGACAAGATTGAAGATTAAATGTTTGATATCAGATCATGGTGGTGAATCCACATCCAGTCAGTTGAATAACTTTTGTGACAAGCATGGTACAAGAAGACAATTTTCTGCTCCCTCGACACCTCAATAGAATGGAGTTGTGGAAAGGAAGGAAAAAACTATCTTGGATGTTGCTAGAACAATGATGATGAAAGCTAGTCTACCTCATATCTACTATGGATGGATTTTTTTATGTGATTATTGTTTATGATTAATTAGTTTATCTGCTATTCTGGTATTAATATTTTGGGTTCTGGTATTAAAGTTTAAAATTGCTAATGGTTCCTATAATCTGTGACAACTGATTCACCCCCCTCTCAGTTGTCTTCTGGTTATTTGAACTATCTAACATGAACAACAAAAAGAGAAATCGGGCGTTGATTTAAACATCCAAATAAATAATAAACAATTAAATTATAAAAAAATCACATGTCTAAATGTAGTACATGTTCATAAACAATAACTATAAATCAAGGCATTTAATCAATATAAAGTTGAAGATTAATTCATATTGTAAACATGGTACAATCTAGTAGAAATATGAAAATTATTTAGGCACAAAGGAAAAAGGTTAAAACCACTTTAATATAGTTAAATATGATTAAAATTGTTATTTTTTCCTTTATCAATTATGTTATATTTCCTTATGAGTGTTGATAAATAAAGTCTCATTGAGATCGAATAAAGCATCAAAGTTTGATGCATGAACCTAAAGGGGTTAAACATATAAATTAAGTATTCCAAATGATTTGGAATAATAAATGTATACCTAAAAGGTGGTGTTAGCTGATAAAGAGAAGAATAACAAGAATACTAATGCAACATTATATGTAAGGATCTAACAAATAACACAAGTTAAATAAACAATCCTTGCAAGACGCCCCATTATTCTCTATCTCATAGGATTCCTCAAGTCATGGGTGTTCTCATATCATTAAGAAACTAACCTTTATAATGACAACTCCAAGAATGAGTGATATGTTATGGAAATGATCTATATGCAATGCATTTTAGATCTATAACATTGTAACAAAGCTAGCTATGATGAAGATTATGATATGATAATGAGACTAAACATGTTATGATATTAATATTATACTATGCTAATGATAAAATTCTTCTAAATTCTTAAGCTTATGATTGAGACAAAGAGAGGCAAAATCTTGATTCTAAGACTAAGACTTGGTGATCCCTCACAATGAAGAAGTGAGTCCTATATATAGAAGAAATAGGGAATTGGATGGTTAATATTGAATTATATTAACAAGGGCTAGGATTGCATGATCCTCAATCCATGTGATACTTTCAACCCAATCCCATGTTGACAAGTGTCACCATGAGGAGGCTTGAGAGGAGAGAGAAAAGACATTAAATTTCTAAAGAGACATGAGGGTTACCTTAGGGGGTTTGGTTAGGGTTGAGTTAATAGATAATTATTTTATCCAAAGGATAAAAAAATGTGCAAGGGCTAAAGGATAACCATGGTGAAAGAAATAAATACTTGAAGAGACATGTGGGTTAAAGGGGTAGTTAAATTGGAGAGAAAGTCTCTAACCAAGGGTCACAAGTGGGTTAGTTAGTTTTAAGTCTTTAATTGTTTATGAAGACTTTGAGGGTTAACTTGTTGAAGAAATAAAGCCTTTAATTATTTGAGAAGTGACTCCTTCCTAATTCTTTTGTTTAGGATCGTGTAAATATTTAGGAGAGGATTAGGCTTAATTAGAAGGGTTTAGAAGAATCCAGAAGGAGAATTAGTGTGCAGTTTGATTTTGTAGGAGAATGCAAGTGGGAGGGATTTTAGACTTTTAATTGGAATAAAATTTATTTATTTCAATTTATTGCTGTGTTATCAGTATTTAATAAATGGGTTTTCTTTTCCCATGATTGGCTAAGTTTTTAAAATTTTGAGTCAGGTATGCTATTAATTGCTTCAAATCTATTTTAGGTCTTTAAGGGTTCAGGGTTTTAGTTTTTAATCGCTCAAGTGTCTAATCAAAACCCTTTGGCTTCTATTCCTACGTTACTTTATTCACTTAAAGTAATGGGTCTTAGGGTCGTGTGAAGTGTCCCCCATTGTTATTTGCCTAGGCGGTCATTAAATAATTGTAAAAATTTACGCCTTATGCCTTTTTCCTTCTAATGTTGTCGAGTCCAGTAAGTGTCGTGCAACTTTCAGATGAATCTACGACTTTCACTATTTCATTAGGCAAAGTTGCAGGTGTGTTATGCTCTACGAAATAGTGAAAGGAAAAAGCATTTTCTACTGTGTGCATTGGATCTAGTTTAACAAGACTCCATCTCGCTTTAGATCTAATGGCTGGCAATGATTCGCAGCCGAAATGAGTGAGTAAATTACCTTTTGCGAAGTGGCAAAAAGGTTTGGCAGGACCCAGCAGTGAAGATTTTTCCACAGCTAAAAGGTGATCAAGTTTAAAATAAATCAAAGACCTATGTTGTTTCATAGGACAAAGATGCTTGAAAGATAGCTTTCGCGAAACAAATAAATGACATGGCATTCCAAGAAAGCAGTCCAACTGGTTGAGATGGCAAGTAAGATAATGACATGTGGCCGAAAATCAAAGTGGTCAGCAAATTGGATTTAAGGACTAAAGGGTAGGTCCAAGAAGATGAGTCATGTTGCGGGATAAGAAGTGACCTAGCAGATATAGATGGCAAGGATAAAGTGGATCCCGATGTTTTCTTTTAGTGAATAAAAAGTTGACATGTCAGTTCAGGAATGACTAGGTACTAGGTGGATAAAGCTGAGTCAGAAGACCCACGTCTACCGGATTCAAGTAGGTTGTTAAGCATCAAGCAAGTTTGGTATAATCTAATGGTTTGCGTGAGTTCGCGAAGGTAAGATGCTAGTGTTTTAAGGTCTGCGAAATGGCAAAAGAGCTAGTGGGCTCAAAGAATAGACAAGGCATAAAGGTAAAAGATGATCAACTTTGTTTTGATCCAAGGGTTCTCATTGTTTCGTGGCTGCAAAATCAACCAAGGATTAAGGCCTATGAAATGGCAAAAGAGAAAGAGAGGTTCTTCCCAGCATGATGTGGAATGACAACTATTACTTCTTGAAAAGCTTGATGGTGATGTGTTGATTCACATGTAGTTTCAAAAGGTGATTAAGGGCCCACCAAGGTGTAACCAATGGTTATGTAGGAAGTAAGACATGTGGTTGACTCTGAACTAAACCCAAAGAGTTTTCCAGGGCTAATGGCCGAGTGCCACATGCAATTTGTTAACCGATGAATAAGTGGGGTAAGCAATGTCTAGATAAAGGTCTCACTTAAAAGACGGTCATCCCAAGATTGATCCAACACTTCTTGTTGTTTCATGGCCTGAAGATGGAAGTGGATTAACCCCTATGAAATAGCAAAAAACTATTAGCCGTCAAGATGAGGTGCACTTAGTGAAAAAGTTGATGGTCCTAATAGGAGTTAAAGGTTGGGCAGTTAGAGTTCCATCTAATGCTTGGCATAGCTTTGCGAAAGGAAAATGTTTGGGGGATAAAGCTTGTGAAATGGAGAAAAAGAGGTAGGGCTGATGCACGGGAAAAGAGGTTCAAATAGTGTAAAGACTGATCAAGTCTCATCTGATTGGACAACTGGCATGATTTCATTTGGAAAAATTGCTAGGATGTTATGCTCTGGGAAATGGCGAAAGAGCGAAAAGAAAATATACAGGCATGTTATGACCTGTTGGAGAGAAATTTTTGAATTCTTCTATGAATTCAATTCTGAAAGGATGGTCAAAGCATGTGGTATCAATCTCGCAGTTACGAGCCCGACTACCATATATGATCTCGCATCAATTGAATGAAGGCATCATTTTAAACAATTGTTGCAGAGAAGCGGTTGGAGAGCAAATTTCTTCAGTTGCAGAGCAAATTTCTTCAGTTGTAGAGTGGATTTCTTCAAGCCAAAAAGAGGTTCTCTTGTACTCTTGCTTGGCAATTACTTGATAGTGTGTTTTAATTAGGGTTTTGATTTATTACAAAACAGTTGGGGCTAGTAATTAAATTGCTTGCATAGTTTTTTAAGATGGTACCTAAAAGAGAATTCTCAGGAAAGGTTAATTACCAGAAGAGGGCTATCTATGATGATTTCCTAGAACAGTTGACAATGTCAACTAATGTGGTAGCAAAGGTAAAGGAATTGATTGAGATCACTCCCCATCAGTTGGAGAATTTAAAACAGGCTCAGGCCCTATATGCAAAGAAATATGAAGAGAGAGTAAAGGCTACAATTTTAAGTTTTGCTGACACTATAGGGTCTTCATTGATGTATAACAACATGAGTAATATTTTGGAAATGTGGAATGAGTTAAATGGGGACAAGGCTATTTTAATGCCTATTTTTGATAAATGGAGACCCAGAGAGAAGGATATAGAACTTCTTTGTGTATCCTATGATGAGGCGGGGGCTGACCCCATTATTAAATCTACCAATGATATGACAAAGGGTTTAGTAAAGTTGGCAGAAAGAGTGGATAATGTAGATAGAAAGATCAACTTATACAAGAAAGAGTACACTGATCAAGTTTTTGAATTACTCCCAGGAGGTTTTGTTAGCCCAACCCAATTAAAGGACAAACAAATATGGCTCAAGGAATTAGAAGCCAAATTGTCACTTAGAATAAAAGGAATTGTCAATTCAGAGGATGCCTCCATATTTGTCAAAAAAATTTAGGAGATTGAGAAAATCAAATCTCATTATGGTTTTCTGAATTCAGAGGTCAATAAAATGAGGAAATCTTAGAAAAGATTAGCCAAGACAAAAGCAAAAGTGATTAACTTCTCATGGCCTGCTGATGAGGTGTATCAGGAATGGACAAGAAAATATGCAGTGCTTGATGTAGAGCAATTAGAAAATGTTGCAACAGAACAACAAGAGGAAGAAGCTCCAAATGTTGAAAGAGACTTGTAACGACATTTGGAAAAGGTTTTGTAACTTCTTCTTAAGAAGTAATGATTGTAACAAACTCTCCTAGGAAAGTCCGAAGCTATGTGTGCATCCATATTGTTATAAATGGATACCAGGACTAGTAAAAAGAGGATCGCAAGGAATTGTAAAGAAAACGCTGCAGAAATTTATCTAAGCCTTTTTCGAGTTTTGATGGAGAATATTCAAATGTTTTTGTAATACTTTCAGAAGAAATATCAATACATAGACCATTGGTTTTGAGTTTAAACTTTGTGTTGTCTTCAAGTATGTTTACAAATGTTTACTGTTTCATTCTGAGTAATCTAGGGTTATTTCTTTTGAATATGGGTTGTAAGGCAACTTTCAATAGATATGCTTCTTAGATTTTCTCTTCCGGAGGGGAATTAAATATGTAGGAATCATTTCTACCAATATATTCTTTGTGGGATACTTTGAATTTTGATGAACACAATTTAGTTTGGTATGAATAAATTCTTATGTGTGTTAGGCATGTATAGGGATCTGCAAAAGCCAAACTGATGGAATATGTAGAGATATTTGATTGTGGATGTATTGTTTGAACTTAGATGACTCTGTGACCTTGCATAAGGCATTGGTGTAGATCAAGGTTGTCTGTTACATATCTTGTAGGTGAATACTGAACATGAATACAAGTTTCATTTCTTTGTTTTAGTTGGTTTTAAGGTGATAAGATCCACTAGTTTTTGGACTGGTTTGTTGTGGATTTATCTCTTAAAAGTGTGAATTTAGTTCACAAAGGTATACCTACTTGAACTTTGGATAAGTTTGAAGTGTAGAAGGTTAATCAAACCTTGTCATATGTTTTCCTAAAAGTTTCCTTCTCTTTTATATCTCTTCTTCATATAGAGTTTATCATATCACTATAAGGATTTTAAAGGGAATCAGATTTTGAGAACAACAAAAGTAGCGACTCTATTGGGGAGAGTCACAATAAGGATCCAGATGCAGAGTTGTGCTTAGATTTATAAGGAAAAATCATTGTGTGTTTGTGGAATAGATTTTTGCTCTAGTGAATACAACAGTGGTGTCTAGAGGTCTCTATTTGGAAGTTCCCTCTATTTTATTTTGATATATGATTTGGGTTTGAATTTTTGTAACGTTTTTTCAAAGCTTGTTTTTATATTTCCCATTGTCTTGTGGGTGGTGACTCTGTTATCTTGGAACCAATCCTTGTGAAATTCATAAAATTTTAAAATGAAGACACGCATAATGCAAGGAGGAAAAAACACCAGATCATTCATGAAGAAGCATCCTCATGAAACTTTGCAAGAAGGTTTTCCTGAACAGTCACAGAGAGGTCAGAAAAGATCAATGCTTCATGAACCATCAAATGTTGCTTGGGTGCAAAAAAATAACAATACCGGTAAGATACCTGATCAACATATTTATGCAAAGTCTAATTCTTCTTCCAGAGAATCTAAACATGATATATTAGGCTTCCATTCTGGATTGTTTGGAAATATATATAATGCTCATGCTTTAAATAAAGATATATCTCATGTTAGTGTGTCTACGAGAGATAGGACTAGTTCAAATGCAATCAGACATTCTGTACCTAGAACAATCGATGGAAATATCAGCTTGATTGATATAGATCAAGTCAATATATCTGACTCTGAGGAGAATTTCCCTGATGAAGATAAAGTGTCACAATAAATAGAAGATTTAAATAGGAGGGTTCACCACTTAATCTCCTTAAGAGCCCAAAAGGAAGTCAAAGCAAAACTAATGGAGAGAGATATGCTTCTTAGACAGATAGCTAATCTTGAAGTGTTGGCTAAGGAAAAGGAAAAGAGTGATGAGGAAGGCCCTGTGATCAGAGAAATTCTAATCCCTAAGGCCAATCCAACATATAGGTCCGTAGTCCAACCAAACAGGGAAGTGCTTAGTGATTCACAGCCTCCCAGGAATAATGTTGATAAAGGGAAGCAGACATGGGTGGATGATGGAACTAGATCTGGAAATATAGAGGAAATTTCTCATAGGCTATTAGCACATGAGAGAGAGATGGAAATAATGAGGAAGGAAAAAGGAGGATCTACAAATGGAGCTAGAGAAAGCTGAGTTGGAAGTAGCTAATCAGGAAGTTAAAAGAAAAATTAGTTACCTAAAAGCTCCCCCTATCATTTTTCCATCAGAAGATCTTAGTAAGCTTGATCCTCAGCAAATTTCCCTCCCCCCGGTTAAAATTTAGTCTACTGTGCCTGCTAATACAACAATAGTTAGTCAAATCCCTGTGAACAATCAACGTAACCAAATATCTCAGATCCCAATTCCAAAAGTCAGAATGAACATGGGAAGCAATAATGTTGCTAACCCTTTTCAAAGGAGACCTATCAATTCGAAATAGTATAGACAATTGTTTTTTGATGGGGTCCCAGGATATCCCAACCATGTTCCTACTGAGTTAAGGGACAGACTCCATAAGTTTGCTAGAGAATAATGCAATTAGTGCTGAGGAACATTTAAAATCTTTTGGTGACCTAATAAATGATTATGAGATAGTGGATGAAGATGTTATAATGAAATTGTTTGTTCAGTCCCTGGTTGATGATGCAAGGGATTGGTACAGAGGTCTTCCGGTTAATAGCATTGGGTCATGGGAGGACTTTAAGAATTTTTGTCAAGAACAATACAGTGACAAAACAAATGTGAGCTTCATGCTCAATGAATTTAATAACATTAGAAAATCTGATAATGAAATGGTCACTGATTTCAATGCTAGATTTCAAAAGGCCATGCATATATTATATTAGGTGATGAGGTTAGATGATAACATGTGTCTGAACACCTATTATAATGCATTTGATTCTAAAATGGCCTATATCTTAAGGGATAAAAGTCCACATAACTTGAGGGATGCATTTAGGATTGCCATTAATGTGGAAAGCAATAGAAAAGCATCTAGGAAGTTAGGAAGGAGAACAAATGGTAGGTTATGGCAAGAAACAAAACAACAACCTAACAAAGTTGCTAAGGAGGAAGACAAGATAGAAAAGTTGGTCATTGCTATGAAGGATCTGACTGCCAAGGTAAATAAAAATGATAAGCCTCATTATAACTGGAAAAATAGACCCCCTAGATTGCATGACATGCCCTATAATACCAACTAGAAAGATGGCAAACCCTAAAATGAGAAGCCTAAAATTGCTCAGAGTCAGGATACCCCAGATCCCTTAAAAGGGAAAAATGTCCATAATATAGAAAACACTCCTTGGTGTATTTCTTGTGATGGGCCACATTCTCCTCATCAGTGTGCAGTAGCTCAAGCCGTTGAAGAGTCCATGAGACAAGAAGCTAAGCCTGACATTAACATATTTGAAACCATTATAGAGATTGATGAGGAATCTGTACAAAGTGAATGTAGTGATGTGTTAGATAATGAAAGGTTTGTTCAAGGACAATTAATGCTAAACTGGCATCCTACCTTGAATGTGGTAACAATTGAAGATGAAGAAGTTAAAAATCTCACCAAAGCTGCTATTGCTAAAGAAAAACACAATTACAACTTAAGGAGCACCAAGAAGGAAACTGATCGGGGTGAACCTGGTTCTATGTTCATAAAAGAGGTTACTCAAAAGGGCGCAACAAGTAGTGCTACTACTTTCCCTAAAATTGGTCAAGGAAAGAAAGAATAGATAAAGATGTACCCAAGAGTACAGATGATAAAAGTACCAATGATATACAAGAAGCTACCACAACAAAAAGGGCAAGTCAGCTTAAGGAAGAAAAGGTTAGAGCTAATACTGAATTAAGTAGTAATTCCACATTTGACATGGCCCAAGCTCTTACATAAATGAAAGTTATTGTCCCATTAATAGAATTACTAAAAATAAAAGAACATAGGGATGCAGCCTTGTCTTTGTTTTCAAATATATCTGACAGTGACACAGTCCTACCTACCGATTCAGTTAAAAATGGAAAAGATCAGTAACTCCAAACCCCAAAGGTTTATATTGGAACTACTATTATTCAAGAGCCTTCACAGGTAGATCCTTTTTATGTTACTTTGTTAGTGAATAATAGGCTGATAAAAAACTATATGATAGATTTAGGAGCTGCTACTAATGTAATGCCCTATGGTGTTATGAAAGAACTAGGACTATCAGTAACTACTATATATGGAAAATGCTATGCTATGGATAACAAGGAAGTACCAGTGATAGGTACAATGAGAAATGTTGAAGTAAAAATTGCAGCATTCCCTAAGGTAGCTTACAAAATGGATGTTATTTTTACTGACACTAAACCCCATTATGGTATGTTGTTGTCCAGGTAGTGGGTAGCAACAGTAGGAGGAAATGTCAAACTGGATTTATCTTATGCTACCATCTCAATCAATGGGAATCAGGTCAAGCTATACAGAGAACCATGTGCTCCTAGAGTAATTGAAAATGTAGATCATAGTATGCTCAATTGTATGATTGATGTAGATCTTGATAATTTTAGACTACAACTAGTTTTACCTCAGTTGAAGAATACTAACCCCATTGTGGTTGAATTAGAATCACAATAGCATGGTTTATGGAAGATGTATTTTGATGGAGCTTGCTCCAAAGAAGGATCTGGAATAGGGGTTCTTTTTGTATCCTCATCAGGTATAACTTTTAAGTATTCTTTCTTATTGGCTTTCTAGTGCACAAATAATACTACAGAGTATGAAGCCTTGTTATTGGGGCTTGAGGTTGCAAAAAGGCATGAAATCTAGCTACTGAAAGTTTTAGGGGATTCAGAATTGGTTGTCTCTCAGGTAAGATCCAAATATGCATCCAAAAATGATAGATTAAAGAGATATAAACATGCAGTTTGGGATGTCATTAAGCATTTTAGTGCATTTTCTATTAACTAGAGAGAGAAATCAAAGAATATTATGGTAGACTTTCTAGCTAATGTTGCATTGAAAAATGATGATGCAACACTAATTGACATCTCCACTGTGGAAATAAAATCTAGGCCTGTCATCCCCGATAATGTGTATAATCTGCAAGTTTTTGTTGATGATGAAGATATTCTTAGGTTCATTCAATGTGTTGATGATTATGATGGACAGAAGATTGATTGCAATGCTTTGGTGGAGGTGGTTGACAATAAGGAAACAGTGTTTAGAAATGACTTGGTCCAGTTGGAAACAAATCAGATACCTAAAGGGTTGGTAGAGCTAAAGACCATGTTCAGTTACAATGACAGTCACTTACATCAGTAGTCTACCACCAAGTTAGAAGAATTGGAGGAGGTAAACCTGGGGACTGAATCATCCCCTAAGTTAGTAGACATTGGGAAGAAATTACCCCCTCATGTTAGAACTAATCTTATCAATTTATTGAAAAGATGTAAACATGTTTTTGCTTGGTCTTATGAAGACCTAAAGGCATATAGACAAGACCTTTTTCAGCATGAAGTTCCTTTACTTCCAGATGCTAAGCCTTTCAGATAGAAGCAAAGACCTATTAACCCCTTGTTAGAAACTAAGATGTAGCAAGAATTGACTAAGTTAAGAGAAGGGGGGATTATTAAACCTATAAGACATTCTTCATGGGTCTCCAATTTGGTCCCAATAAGAAAGAAAAATAGGGACATTAGATTGTGTGTGGATTTTAAAAATTTGAATGTTGCTTTTTTGAAAGACAATTACTCTTCCCCCAATATGGAAGCTATGGTGCAAAGAGTAACAGGTTGTGATCTTTTGTCCATGATGGATGGTTTTTCAGGATACAATCAAGTGTTAGTGAGAGAATCTAAATAGTTCAAAACTGCTTTCACCACTCCATGGGGAACATATGTCTATGTAAGAATGCCATTTGGATTAAAAAATGTTGGAGCTACATTTCAAAGAGCTATGGATGTAGCCTTCAAACAATTCATCAACATCATCATGGTGGTTTATCAAGATGATCTAACTTGCTTCTCTAAAAGGGCCGATGACCACTATGGACATTTGGAAAAGGTGTCCAATAAGGCTTTGGAATTTGGTGTGTCATTAAGTCCCAAGAAGTGTCATTTTGGGGTCATCGAAGGAAAATTGTTGGGGCATATTGTTTCCAACGAAGGGGTAAGAATTGACCCTGAAAGAATTGAAGTAATAATAATGTGCCTGCACCAAAAAATGTCAAAGGTATTCAATTATTTTTAGGCAAAGTAAATTTTGTTAGAAGATTCATTGCGAACTTCGCAGAGATAGTGAAACCCATTTTCAAGTTGCTCAAGAAGGATACCAAGTTTTGTTGGGATGAAGAAGCCTCAAAGGCTTTCGCTGAAGTTAAAAAAGCCATTCAGGAAGCACCAGTGCTGAAATCTCCTAATTATAGTAAGCCCTTTTCTCTGTTCTCTTTTGCTTCATACCATACAGTAGTTGCAGTGTTGTTACAAAAAGATAATGAGGGATATGAACATCCCATAGCCTTTTATAGCAAGTCTTTGCAAGCAGCAGAATTAAAGTATGAAACCATGGAGAAACAGGCTTATGCTTTAGTTAAAGCTATTAAGGTTTTCAGGCCATACCTTGTGAATGCAAAATTCACTGCTTATGTCCCACATGTTGTAGTTAAGGATATTTTTTCCCAATCTGAGGTTATAGGAAAAAGGTGTAGATGGATCAATAGAATCCAAGAATTTGACTTGGAAATAAAGATCACCAAATTGGTGAGAGGCTTAGGTCTGGCCAAGCTCATGACTAAATCTAATCTTCTGAATGTTGAGATACATAATGTTGAAACCAAAAGTACTTCAGTCACTAGTATTGAAAGGCAACCTTGGTATTCAGAGATAGTCTGATTTTTAAGAGATGCTACATTTTTAGAAGGAATGACACATAATTAGAGAAGAACTCTAAAACCCAAGTCACAAAAATATGTTCTCATTCAAGCTGATCTATTTTGGAGAAAAAGAGATGGAGAACTACTAATGTGTTTGGATGAATTCTGGGCTAAAAAGGTGTTGATTGAAATGCATAACGGAGTATGTGGAGGCCATTACTCTGCTAAGACAACTGCTGGTAAGATAATCTGGGCTGGGTACTATTGGCCTACCTTATTCAAGGATGCTCATGAACATGTCAAGAAATGTGACCCATGTCAAAAATTTTCATCCAAATTGAAGTTTGAAGGAGATTTACCCCTAAATCCAGTCACAGTGGAAGCCCCTTTTGTCCAATGGGGTGTTGATTTTATTGGAGAGATTGTTGAGATATCAGGAAGAGGTCATAGATGGATCATAGTAGCCACTGATTATTTTACTAAATGGATTGAAGCTATTCCTACAAGAAGAGCTACAAGTAAAGTTGTCATTGACTTCCTGATGGATAATGTTATAACTAGATTTGGAATACCTCCAAAATTAGTAATGGACAATGCCATGAGTTTCAGGTCAGAAGAGTTTCTTGGATTTTGTACCTGTCATGGAATAATCAGGTCTTACTCTTCACCTTATCATCCTCAGGGAAATGGACAAGCTGAATCTAGTAATAAAAGCCTCTTGAACATCATCAAGAAAATCATGGAAGAGAACAAGAGGTCCTGGGATCAAAAGTTGAAATTAGCCTTATGGGTTGATAGAGTAACGGTCAAGAAGGCCATTGGAATGTCACCTTTTGAACTAGTTTATGGTACACAAGCTAGACTGCCAGTAAACAATCTTCTTCTAGTTTATAAATTCTTGCAAGCTGAAGACATGGAGCTATCTGAACCTATGGAAAACCAAATGTTCCAAATAGTGGAAGTTGAAGAGATCAGAACTCTAGCTCATAAGAGAAATTTGAAGATCCAATTGCAATCCAAATACCTTTTTGATAAAAGGACATCATTAAGGAAGTTTCAAATTGATGATATTGTTCTTCAGTGGAATGCAAGAGGACAGGACAAAGGAAAACATAAGAAATTTGAATCATTATGGATTGGTCCTTTTGTGGTCTATGATTTAAATGGAAAGGATTCTTATTTTATGAAAAATATGAATGATGAAGTATAGGAATTTCCAGTGCATGGACAATTCTTGAAACATTATTTCTCTTGAAGTCCATGCACAGTAGTTCCTTTGTTTGTATATATTTTGTTTGCTTCATGTTGTATTTGTTTGGGTCTGTGTTTTGGTCTATTTCTCAAGAGTTTCTTGAGTTTCTTGTGTTGACCTTATGATCAACCATCCCCAGTCAGAGCCATTGTTATCAGTGTTTAAGAAATGGGTTTTCTTTTCCCATGATTGGCTAAGTTTTTGAAATTTTGAGTCTAGTATGCTATTAATTGCTTCAAATCTATTTTAGGTCTTTAAGGGTTAAGGGTTTTAGTTTTTAATCACTCAAGTGTTTGATCAAAACCTTCTGGCTTATATTCCTACGTTACTTTATTCACTTAAAGTAATGGGTCTTGAGGTTGTGTGAAGTGTCCCCCCTTGTTATTTGCCTAGGTGGACGTTAAATAATTGTAAAAATTTATGCCTTATGCCTTTTTCCTTCTAATGTTGTCGGGTCCAATAAGTGTCGCATAACTTTCAGATGAATCTATGACTTTCGCTATTTCATTAGGCGAAGTTGTGGGTGTGTTATGCTCTACAAAATAGTGAAAGGAAAAGCATGTTTGACTGTGTGCATTAGATCTAGTTTAATGAGACTCCATCTCGCTTTAGATCTAACGGCTGGTGTTGACTCGTAGCCGAAATGAGCGAGTAAATTACCTTTCGTGAAGTGGCAAAAAGGTTTGGTAGGACCTGGCAGTGAAGATTTTTCCATGGCTAAAAGGCAATCAAGTTTAAAAGAAATCAACAGCCCACGTTGTTTCGTAAGAGAAAGATGCTCGAAAGATAGCTTTCGCAAAACAGTGAAATGACATGGCATTCCAAGCAAGCAGTCTAGCTGGTTGAGATGGCAAGTAAGACAATGACATGTGGCCGAAAATCAAAGTGGTCAGCAAACTGGATTTAAGGACTAAAGGGTAGGTCCAAGAAGATGAGTCATGCTATAGTCACAGATACAAGTGGCAAGGATAAAGTGGATCTCGATGTTTTCTTTCAGCGAATAAAAAGTTGACATGTCAGTTCAGGAATGACTAGGTACCAGGTGGATAAAGCTGAGTCAAAAGACCCATGTCTGCTAGATTCAAGTAGGTTGTTAAGCATCATGCAAGCTTGGTATAATCTAACAGTTCACGTGAGTTCATGAAGGTAAGATGCTAGTGTTTTAAGGTCTGCGAAATGGCAAAAGAGCTAGTGCGCCCGAAGAACAAACAAGGCATAAAGGTAACAGATGATCAACTCTGTTTTGATCCAAGGGTTCTTGTTGTTTCGTGGCTACAAATCAACTCAGGATTAAGGCCTGCAAAATGGTGAAAGAGAAAGAGAGGTTCTTCTCAGCATGACGTGGAATGACAACTATTACTTCTTGAAAAGCTTGATGGTGATGTGTTGATTGACACGTAGTTTCAAAAGGTGACTAAGGGCTCACCAAGGTGTAACCAATGGCTATGCAGGAAGTAAGACATGTGGTTGACTCTAAACTAAACCCGAAGAGTTTTCTAGGGCTAATGGCCAAGTGCCACATGGCATTTGTTAATTGGTGAATAAGTGGGGTAAGCAATGTTTGGATAAAGGTCTCACTTAAAAGATGGTCATCTCAAGATTAATCCAACGCTTTTCATTGTTTCGTGGCCTGAAGATGGAAGTAGATTAACCTCTGTGAAATAGCAAAAAACTGTTAACCATCAAGGTGAGGCGCGGTTAGTGAAAAAGTTGACAGTCCCGGTAGGAGTTAAAGGTCGGGCGGTTAGAGTTCCATCTAACGCTTGGCATAGCTTCGCAAAAGGAAAATGCTTAGGGGATAAAGCTTGTGAAATGGTGAAAAAGAGGTAGGGCCCGATGCATAGGCAAAGAGGTTAAAACAACTTGTAAAGACCGATCAAGTCTCATCTGATCGGACGGCTAGCATGATTTCATTTGGCGAAATTGCTAGGATGTTATGCTCTATGAAATGGTGAAAGAGAAAAAAGAAAATATACCGGCATGTTATGACCCATTGGAGCGAAATTTTAGAATTCTTCTACGAATTCAATTCTGAAAGGACAGTCGAAGCATGTGGTATCAATGTCGCAGTTAAGAGCCTGACTACCGTATATGATCTCGCATCAATTGAATGAAGGCATCATTTTAAAAAATTGTTTCAGAGAAGTGGTTGCAGAGAAAATTTCTTCAGTTGCAGAGCGAATTTCTTCAGTTGCAGAGCGGATTTCTTCAAGCCAAAAACAGGTTCTTTTGTACTCTTGCTTGGCAATTACTTGACAGTGTGTTTTAATTGGGGTTTTGATTTGTTAAAGAACAGTTGGGGCTAGTAATTAAATTGCTTGCATAGTTTTTCAAGATGGCACCTAAAAGAGAATTCTCAAGAAAGGTTAATTACCAGGAGAGGGCTATCTATGATGATTTCCTAGAACAATTGACAATGTCAACTAATGTGGCAGCAAAGGTAAAGGAATTATTGCCAAGAGCTCCTTGCCTAAAAATAGGAGAAGGATTGTATGACAAAGGCAACTGGCTAAGAGACCCTCAAATTGGGTTGTTTGGGTTGGGATTATTTAAGGTTAGATTTGGTATGAGAAATTCCCCAGCCCCAATGAACAATATTCTGGGAGCTGGATGTAGGCAAATTGGTGGTCCCTGGAGTATTCATCGACGTGGATCTCCTAACTCAGATTGCACACAACTATGACCCAATCATAAGGTGTGTTAAGGATATAAGTGGGAAAACCCTCATTGAAATAAATAATGAGTTCAGAAATGCTTTTGGGCTTAGTGAATTTACAAATTTTTTAGAGCCTATTAATTTTAAATCACTAGCTCAGGTTTACAGTGTGCAAAGGAATCACCTTAGAAATGGGTCTCTTAAAGAATTCTTCATGAAGATACGTGGATTAACAATTGTAGGACCCAACACTCAGGAGCCTTTCTCTCTAAATTTGTTCACGCTTAGGGCCAAAGGATTATACTGGTCACTCTACCAAATTTTAGGAGAATATGCTGAGGCAAATATGCCAACTCATTACATGTTAATGATTGCTCAAATTTTGAACCCTTCTTTGGCAGTGACCTTTGATTATGCTTCTTATATCACTAATTCTATCCATTAAGGATTGATAGGAATAAATAATGGGAAAGTGGATAGGCCTTTTGGATGGTACTCCCTCCTCATGCATTTATTTTTATTCAAGGGTGGTGACTATTTTGCAAGTGGAATGGATATTGTGAAAGAGAAATATGGAGAGAAGATGTCAGTGCAGTTATGGAGTACAGTGTTGTCATGGGACAGATAAGATGCTAGCTTCTTAAAATTTGATAAGTGTTTTGCATTTAAGATTAGGACTCTTATCTGTTCAGAGAATCCAAGAGTCGCTAAGGTTCTTTCTGAATTCATTAGGCCAAAAGAGTTTGCTGAGAATATTAAAATTGTCCACAATTAGGGTGATATCTACTTATACCCTGTCTCCATACCTTTCAGAGTATATGGTTTCAAAGGCACTCCATTTTTGTTGCCCTATCAAGTTCCCCTTAAAGTGAGAATTGCAAAAATCCTCAAGCAGATTGGTAGTGTGCAAGAGGTAGAGCTAATAGGCAGAGGTAAAGGGACCATTTTCCTTATAGTTACCATATCGCATCAATTTGTGATAATTAAAGGATGTTGGAAGTATTTTGAAGATTTCCTTCAACCATACCATTTGTCAACTACAGTATCTCGGTGTGCTGACCCTAAAGATTTCTTCAACGGCATGTTCAGAAAGAGGGCAATATGAAGAGGTAGTCCCCACCAATTCAAGTTTCCTGATGATGTCATTAGGAATGAGTTTTATTTAGATGAGCAAGAGCTGAGGAAGGAAAAGTGGGTGGCCTACAAGAAGGCTTTAGACTTTGTGCACCAATTTGACACTAACTATGACCCTTTGTCTAGCTTTCACCCCTTTGAAGAGAAGATAAAATTCTTAATTATTTGTTTTGAGGATGTGTCGTAGACATTGAAAGAAAAGAGGAAGGTTGTAATTAAGAACAACTGTGAAAAAGCAAGATTGGTTCTAAATAGGTCTACATCTAGCAGAGCAATCCCTCCTCATGATTACATGTTACATAAGAAGTCCAACTATAGTGTGTTGATGCCAACAACATGGGAGCCTTCTACCTCAAAAGGGAAGAGGAAGATACAGGATGAGATTGACATTCAAGATAGCCCAAAGAAAAAAAGAGTGGGAAAGGAAGTGCAATCTGATGAACCCAATTATTCCCCATCTCAATCCCCTATTCATATAGGAGATGAACAAGCAACAGCTGAGCAACTATTACAATTAGGCAGTCTTGGAGAGATAGCCTATACATATGATGAAGTAGAAGAGGGAATGCCAAAAGAGCCCCTCACTGCTGAGATGAACATTACTACTAATGAGTTCAAAGGCCAGGAGTGGGATCCTCAGATCAAGCAAGCTAGTTAGGAATTCTTGGCTGATAATAGCTTTGTCACATCAGAAGCTTTCATGCAATTTGTGTGGAAGCAGAATATTGATAAATTTAATGCTAGGTGTGAAAAGAGGAAAGTTGAGTAGCCCCACAAGGATCCAGCTATGGTGGAGGAAGAGATAAAGCAAGAAATGGTTGATGAGTTTAAAACCATCACTCCCGAGGAATTAAGAGACATGGTAGCACAGGTTGAGGTACTCATTCTCCCCGAATGGGACATAGCAGATGCCTTGCTTTTAGAGGTAGTAAGAAAGGAGACCAAACCTATGGAGGGAGTCACTTTCAGCAAGGATAATGCTGCACTAGTCATGTGGTCTCTTAAAGGAGATGAAAATAAAAGGAATAAGGACACCCCAGGGTCAAGTTACCTTGGAGGAATGATATTGAAAAGAGAGTAGAGCACTGGGGTAGTGGAAGCTGCCAGCATTGTGCTAGAGACTGCAAAGTTTAGTGTTGCAGTAGCAGAAAGAGAAGTAAAAGAAAAAGCAGATCTCCAAGTTAAGTTGGAGACAATTTTAAAAGCTTACAATAGTGCCAAGGAAGAGGTAAGGGGTAAAGATAACATCATCACCAAGCTACAAAGCCAGTTGGCAGGACAATACCATCAAGGTGAGTCCTCAACATTAATGATCACCTCTTCTCCTACAAGACCTCCACCTACCAGCCCCATTATTGAATTCCCACCATCTCCAAAACCTTCTAGTTCTTAGTTGATTGAGATCACTCCCAATGAGTTGGAGAATTTAAAACAGGCTCATGCCCTATATGCAAAGAAATATGAAGAGAGAGTAAAGGCTACAATTTTAAGTTTTGCTGACACTATAGGGTCTTCACTAATGTATAACAACATGAGTAAGACTTTGGAAATGTGGAATGAGTTAAATGGGGACAAGGCTGTTTTAATGCCTATTTTTGATAAATGTAGACGCAGAGAGAAGGATATAGAACTTATTTTTATATCCTATGATAAGGCAGGGGCTGACCCCATTATTAAATCTACCAATGATATGACAAAGGATTTAGTAAAGTTGGTAGAAGGAGTGGATGATGCAGATAGAAAGATCAACTTGTACAAGAAAGAGTACACTGATCGAGTTTTTGAATTACTCCTAGGAGGTTTTGTTAGCCCAACCCAATTAAAGGACAAACAAATATGGCTTAAGGAATTAGAAGCCAAACTGTCACTTAGAATAAAAGGAATTGTCAATTCAGAGGATGCCTCCATATTTGTCAAAACAATTTAGGAGATTGAGAAAATCAAATCTCATTATGGTTTTCTGAATTCAGAGGTCAATAAAATGAGGAATTATTGGAAAAGATTCGCCAAGACAAAAGCAAAAGTGATTAACTTCTCATGGCCTGCTAATGAGGTGTATCAAGAATGGACAAGAAAATATGCAGTGCTTGATGTTGAGGAGTTAGAAAATGTTGCAAAACAACAACAAGAGGAAGAAGTTGCGGATGTTGAAAGAGACTTGTAATCGCATTTGGAAAAGGTTTTGTAACTTCTTCTTAAGAAGTAATGATTGTAAAAAACTCTCCTAGGAAAGTCCGAAGCTATGTGTGCATCCATATTGTTATAAATGGATACTAGGACTAGTAAAAAGAGGATCGCGAGGAATTGTAAAAAAAATGCTGCAAAAATTTATCTGAGCCTTTTTCGAGTTTTGATGGAGAATATTCAAATGTTTTTGTAATACTTTCAGAAGAAATATCAATACACAGACCATTAGTTTTGAGTTTAAACTTTGTGTTGTCTTCAAGTATGTTTTCAAATATTTACTATTTCATTTTGAGTAATCTAGGGTTATTTCTTTTGAATATGGGTTGTAAGGCAACTTTCAGTAAATATGCTTCTTAGCTTTTCTCTTCAAGAGGGTAATTAAATACGCAAGAATCATTTCTACTAGAAAATTATTTGTGGGATACTTTGAATTTTGATGAACACAATTTAGTTTGTTATGAATAAATTCTTATGTGTGCCAGGCATGTATAGGGATCTGCAGAAGCCAAACTGATGGCATATGTAGAGATATTTGATTGTGGAAGTATTGTTTGAACTTAGATGACTCTGTGACCTTGGATAAGGCACTGGTGTAGATCAAGGTTGTCTGTTACATATCTTGTAGGTCAATACTGAACATGAATACAAGTTTCATTTCTTTGTTTCAGTTGGTTTTAAGTTGATAAGATCCACTGGTTTTCGGATTGGTTTGCTGTGGATTTACCTTTTAAAAGTGTGAATTCAGTTCACAAAGGTATACCCGCCTAAACTTTGGATAAGTTTGAAGTGTAGAAGGTTAATCAAACCTTGTCATATGTTGTCCTGAAAGTTTCCTTCTCTTTGATATCTCTTCTACACACAGAGTTTATCATATCACTATAAGGATTTTAAAAGGAATCAGATTTTGAGAACAACATGGTGCAAATTGTATTTGGATAGATATTTAAATAAATATTGATTTTATTAAATGTGAATATGAATTTTGGATTTTATTTAAATAAATCTTAATTTATTTAAATGAGAAAAAAGGGGATAAAGCATTAAATGCTTGAAGACTTGAAGGAAGTCATTAAAGGCTTAAGAATACTCTAGAAGAAAACCATTAAAGACTTGAAGACTTTGAGGGAAACCATTAAAGGCTTTAGAAGACTCTAGAGGGAAACCATTAAAGCCTTGAAGACTTTTTAGAGAAACAATTCAAGGTTTAAGTTGATGAGTTTTGGGTTAACCTTTGGTTTAAGAATGTGCAAACCATTAAAGGGTGATTAGGCTAAAAATAGAAGTTTAGACATGATTATGAGAAAGGTTAACTTGCAACTTGCATTTTCTACAAAGTTCAAGTGGGGGAGGGATTTTAGGAATTTAAATAAATATTAATTTATTTAAATGTGAGAAAGAGGATTTTAAGGATTTAAATAAAAATTAATTTTATTTAAATGTGAAAGATGGGATTTGGGGATTTTAAATAAATATTAATTTATTTAAATGTGAAGGAGGATATAATTAAACAAATATGATTTATTTATTTAATTAATGTTTTGAATTTGGTTAAGTGAATTAAATCAAATAAATTGAATAATTTATTTAATTTATTGGAGAAGTGGGTTGGGATGAATTAATTAAATATTAATTTAATTAATAGTTAGAAAAGGGGAAAGGATTAATTAAACTTGATTTTTATTTTATTTTTTTTTTATTTTTTTAAGCGTAAAGGGGCAAAGCCCATAATATATTAATAATAAAACAAAGTAGCAGATACAAGATATAAAGACATAAAGAAATATGTATGAAGAGAACTTAAGAGGACCCTCCTAAGAAGACTACCCAAAATGATGATCACCTTGATCAACAATTTTAGAGAAAACAAATGAAGGAGAAACAAAAATTCATTTGCAATTTGATAGAAAATAGGCCTGAGCAACCAAACCCATATCTGTTGCTTGAAACATCACTAGAGATATGGGGTCTGAATTTGTAACTGATAATTTGTGCCAAAACAAAACCGCCAAAGTGAAGTTGAAGAAACTGCATATGTAGAGGAAGCCATAAATTGAAGAACACGAATTAAAACTGCCAACAAAAGCCACTACTGGAGAACACAAATCAAAAGTGCCAACAAAATCTGCTACCCATCTGAAAGAAGATTGACAGTCTAGTGAAAGCTCCATTCAATAGCTACCTGTAATAGGCGATTTGGGCAAAAAATGGGCTATCTCAAAAAATGTCTTCTCCCAAAGTAATGGATCGAGAGCCAACCGAAAAAAATGTTATAGAACCGCAACACACCCCTGTAACCAAAAGACTTTATGATGTTGTAGCCTACTAAACAAAAAGAAACACTAATACATTTGGCCTAAAATTCTGACAGAGGTTTTCGGTGGAGAAGGTATATTGTGAACAAATTTGATGTTTTTTAAAAAAATTGCCCGCATTCATCAGAATTCCAACGATAATTCAATATATGTTTTTGATAGAGAAGGAATTGGCAATGACATTTGTGCTTTTTTACAATAAGTGCCCACTTTCGTCGAAATTCTGACAACAGTGGGCATTACTTTAAAAAAAAAAGGACCAAGGCATTTCAAATCATTTTCGCGGCCTCTTCCCATTCTCACATTGCCGCCCCAACAGCATACTCCCGCCTAGAGTAAGCATGAACCATGAACCGTTTCGACTGACTAATGCTAACTCCAAGCATTCTCAGCTCATGCAATAGGGTTTGCAAAAATGGGAGTAATGTCGGCTCATGCAGGGATAGGGCAAGTGTAAAGCTTTGTCAACATCCTCTAGCCTATGTGAAAATGGGAGCAATGTAATCGGCTCATGGAATTGGCAATGCTCCTGGGTATGAATCGACATCCTTTTTTAGGAATTTTTTTTTTCAAAAAATAGTTCATATGTTTTGTTTTATGCTCCCACATTTTGCAGACATATCTACCAGAGCATTCACAACTACAACATCTGAAAATCTCCCTTAATGTTTTGATTGATGCCCAGACCCTATTCCAAGGTTCCAATACTGGATGTGTACGAAGAGGGTGCTGGCAATGGTTGTGGATTTCAGTTGTACACCTACCATGTGCATTTTCCTTAAGATTTCAAAAAGATTTTCAACAAATCTACTTTTTGCAAATCGTGCATTCCATGAGACGCCATTTTTGTGAGGAATTTTAGTAGTTTGAATTCCTTGTTCATGTCTTCACAGTATTGAAAGTTCCTAAAGCATTTTAAAAGGTCTATTTTGTGCAATCCCAATGATTATTGTGTTCAACTAAAGACCAATAGGCTTCATTCCCCTTCTTTAATCCATTCATTAGTACCGATCACCCTACATCTATTTTTCACCTGCAGATAGTGATGTTTTTGATTCTCCATTGGCCTGGGCATAGGTGTAAAGCTCTTTCAACATCCCCCAGCCTATTCAAAAATGGGAGCTTTGAAATGGCACGCTGACTGTTTGATAGATTGCCTCACAAAAATTGGAAGTTTTTGAACAAGGCATGAACATCTATCATAAGATAAATAATAGAGGATTTTTTTTACATGTTGTAGCTGCAATTGACAGGGTACATGTTTTAAAGATGTTTTATATCATAGAATCAACATTCCAATGGTTGTTTATTTTTTAAAATTTGGATATCCTATTCCCAACTGATGATTATTTTCATGAAACTATTCCTTTAGGCAAGTAAAAAAAGCTTGAAAAACTACACAAGGCTTAAACCATTATTCATAGCCCCTATAAAATCTCTTCATTACCAAAAAAACCTATTCATACTTGAAAACATTATTCACACCTAAAACATTGTCCATGCCTAAGACATTAATCACAACATCAAATAATATTCATAGTGTAAATAAACACTATTCATGTTTAAACAATTGTTCATAGATTCATTTAACCTCAAAAATTACTCTAGAAGCTCTTGAGTCCAAATTTGTTGATCTCTATACGAATTATGGGGTTTGAAATCTAATTAGTATGATTGTGTAATATCCCTTATCCAATGATGATTGAAAAACAAGGAATATTTGCTATCAAATCTGCAAGAGTCCTCAAAAAATGGGCGTATGATGATGCAACCTCAAATTCCTCTTATTTCATATCTAAATCAAACAAATGCCTCATTGACAGTCATAAATACATGTTATGGGAAGCTAATGTAAAATTACATGGACTGTCACAATAATGGATCAAAATCAGACTTCACTAGATTATTGACATTTCGTCAAACATATCATGCAACTTGTGAAAACATATTATAGCTACAAGCCCATTCAAATCTTATTATAAACTAGTTCTAATGAAATCATAGGATCTTTACATAGGCTGACTGCCAAGAGATATGCTACTTATTTTTTGAAGACATTAGATAGTCACTAACTGAAGCATATATCTCAAAATTACAATGAAAGAAGAGGTCTAAAGAACCTCATTAAGTTATGCCCAAGTCTGGCGATGTAAACACCAACATTACTCATCCAAAATAAAGCCATGTTAGAGTTATGATCTTCAATACTTTACCTTAGACAAGAGGTAAAATTAATAAACCACATGATTACTACAATAAATTTATTTTCTTATTAAAAATATAAATAATTACATTAGATATATATTCCACATAAAGAAAATAAATGATGAAAATTATTTGTGTGTTAAATAATGAGATCAACAACTAAAAATGGTAAAATAATATCCTAATTACGACTCCCTAATTAGTATAAGATACTATTTCCAATATTATACACTCATCATGATTTGGAAATTAAAATTCAACAACTTATTGTAGTTCTAGTAACATTTAAATAATAGGTGACAATGAGATATACACTCATCATATCCCTTCTAAATGACATTTATAACCTATTATGTTTTTATCTTACTATAAGACATCAATAGCTTAATTACCTATTAGGGGCTCATTGTCATTCATGGTACTATGATTTCATGGGCAATCATACTTGGGAGGCAACATAATAGCCTAGTTCTTCTTGTCTCTACATTGTGGAGCAGGAATAATAGTTGTCAATTGTTCCTCTTTTTTAAGGATCCACTTTACCTTTGTTGATTTTTATCTTTTATAACTTGATATCCTTTCTTGCATAGAATTGTCCTCAATCCAAATTCTCTCCTTGTTTGGACATGTGTGTTCCTTGATTAGGACCTCTTTAATTGTTTTGTAGGCAAATAAACAATGACATCAACCTCTCCTCTCTACTTATACACAAAATGTCTCCTTGCACTGATTGAGCCTAAAAAATGTGACACCCTTGTTCAACAAAGGTTGATACTCTACAACACGATGCCTATCATTCATGAGCTCAAGGTGGTTTCTTTCATGCTCAATAAAAATATGATCAAAATTTTTTGTAGTTTCTCCACCATCATAATATCATTTTTCTATTGTTAACATCATACATCCTCATGCTACGCTGGCAATTCATCGGGCTCTTCAATTTATTCACTCTTTATATGTTAATGACTACCTTTAACTTATGAACCTTCAAATAAATCATCATAATGACCCTCAAATAAATCATCATAATGACCTCTATTCACTCTTTATATGTTAGTGACTACCTTTAACTTATGAACTTTCAAATGAACCTTCGAATAAATCATCATAATGACTACCTTTAATTTTTTATTGTTCCACCCTACAATTTTGTATTTGAGGTATGTAAAATAGTTTCTCTATAGATTTTTTTTTATCTCTCTGCATTCTTTTGGTTGCCTTCATTTAAATTATGTAATGTTTCCATGATTTCAAAAAATAAATATTTTAGGAACAAGGTTTGATATGCATATATTTCTTATATACCAGCACAACAATTGAATGTTGGGGGTGTTATGGATATTTTAATACAAACATTTAAAATATAGAAGTAGGGTTATATATATATTTAATACAGACATTTAAAATATTTTATATAGAGATTTTGGAAGTAACTACACATCAAATTTTGGGTGCCTTTGAAAAGAAAGTGGTATGATGAAATCCATGATGTAGCATGAATCACCTAACATTACACAACTTTTTAGCTAGTAGTATTCATGTTTCTTCTCTTTTCTCTTATCATATGACTAATGGTAAGCATCTCCTTAGTAGACCTAGAAGTCATATCTCTTCTCTTGTGACAGAGTGTTCAAGTAGAATTGTTGGGACTAGGAGGTGCGGATCAACCAGATCCTCCACCTGTCGGATGTAGACAAAATGAATGCGTTTTGGATTAGGATGGTACACAAAATCTACTATCAAAAGGTTGTCAAAAATTCTTGGGACTAGGAGGTGTGAACTAGCCTACTCTTCTTCTTTTCATGCCATCAAAATTTGAGTTTGATTGTCATCATTTACTTTGCCAAATTCTTCACATGTAACTCCTGAATCAATTTCCTACACACAAAATGATGAAAATCAATTTTTTGATGGGGGCTTTCCTAGGTCAAACCTCGAGTTGTGAATTAGCCTTGAAGTATAAGGTTTTCCTTTTGAGGGAAAGGATAGATATAATCTAAAAAAAGCTTAAAATTGAACATGATACCTTGATGAATCTTTCTTGAATCCTCACACAAGGTTTTAGGATGTCATGCAGACTGTTGATCATGAATGTTGTGCTTTAACTTGAATTCTCCTTCAATGCTTGATGAATGCTTGATTTCTTGTTCACTTGGAATTGAATCGATTTTATAATTAAGAGATCACTTGAATTGTAGGTAGACCCCTTCAAATGATAGGGTAGGATTCCTTTTATACCTAATCATACATAAAGTGTTTGAATTTTTTCTCACACATGAGGCAAGAAATGAGGGGTCATATTTTGGGTCCCAATCACGAGTACCAGGGCACCTAAGGCATCCTAGTCTTGTCAATTTAGGATGTGATATGCTAAAGTGGGTATCAATGTGTCAAGATCAGATGGACCTTAAGTGATTGTCTCCCTTGCATATGATTTGTTTGGGTGATAAACTTCACCATTCTACTCACAAGAATTTTATTAAACCTCAAATATAGGGATCATAAATTATTAATGATGCAGTGAAAGTCCTTCATGAAGGACTTATAGAAGTGTTTTTGGATGAGTCTTTGTCAAGTGTACAAAAAATACAATTGATTCTTAATAGATTTAAGGAACATGCTTTCAAATTGGAAGCCAAAGTTTTGAAGGATGTAGAGAAGAAGGTGGAAGAGAAAAGACTAGAAGTTTTAGTGATTAGATGTGCAACAACACACATCCAACTACAAGAAAGCATAATTTGTTTTTTAGAAAAGTGTAAGGGATGTAGTGGTGGCATACATGTTTTAAAGGAAATGGCTAAATATATTATGGATAATAAGGATCACATAGATATTATAGCATCACAAATTGTATAACTATCCAATACTATAGACGTGAAGAATGATGCAGAAGGAAACAAAAGGCTTCAAATAGAAAACTTGTAGATGCAACTAAATCCATTAACTAATTAGAAGAACAAAAATAAGAAACCGTTCAATCATCCGAGAGATGTTGTAGAGTTGCAACTCACCAGCTACTTAGTTTTGGTGATGGTTGTGGTGTTTATAGGGAGACATTTAGAAATTTATATCTATTTTCACTATTTAATGGTTTATGGGTTTGTAATGGTAATTTAATGTTATTTCATATTTTTGTATAGATTCTTTATAATAGCCTATTATAGTGATTTGTTCTATTATGGATAATGTTGTGGATCAGACGACTTTGCCGTCGGTGCATGAAAGCATTGCATGAGTTCTACTTTTAAAAATTACATGAAACATTTTTAATTTATTTGATTCAATGTTATTTGAAAAAATGTTTATCAATGATGTTTCCTTTCTCCAAGAATTGGATCTAGGATCTTTTCGTTAGATAATATGTAACATCCAATGACTAAATATTTTCTTTACAGATGCTTATTTTATTTAATTATCATTCAAGCGTGAATTATAATTTATATCTGTGCGAAAGCAGAAGATACAAGCTCAAGAATCATGTGCAAGTAAATTTCATAAAAGAAAGCAAGCAGACATTATCTTGTCGAATGACATGGAAACAAGCTCACCAGCTTCCTAGAAGAGAGCAATTGGAGAAAAGAAGAGGAAATTTTTAAAGGGTGATAAATACATAGAGAGTATGCAGTACAAACAAACAATGTCTAGAGTGTGTGATGTGACGTCTCTAATTTATGTCCGGAGGGACTAACTAGTTTTGGAATTCCTATGAAACCTATTGGGCCATGCTTGGAAGAAATCAATGTGTTCATGAAAGGGCCACCTTTTTTCTATTATGAGAATGATGCTTTTGCAGCGAATGATATTTGGAAGACAATATCCAAAAATTTCTATAGTGTGGAACCAGAGTTGGTGGATTCAAAGTACTTTTCGGCTTCCAGAAGACCAAGTGGTTATGTACACAATCTTGCAATAGAAGGGCAATTTCAAGCATTACCTCTCCCCCCATGACTATTCAGGAAGCACTTCCTCAGAAAAAGGACTATTGGCCTCCATGGGATTAAATAAAAAAATTGAATTGCATAGACTGTAGACGATGTGGTTGTGTCCTTCGTGAAGAACTTTGCACTATAATTAAAAATTCATGAGGGAAACTGCAAGATAGCGAACAAAATTACATTCTTGAAAAGTGGGAAGAATGGAACTTGGTTTGGGTGGGGCTAGGTTGGGTGGCTCCTCTAGAGGTTGACGAGATAAAAATAATATTAGGATTTGAAAAAGATCACACTCGTGGAACTTCATGTGCGACTGATCGATTGCGTTGTTTGGGTAATATTGCATTCCAAATAGATATAGTTGCATACCATTTATATGTCTTGAAAGCATTTTATCCTGATGGCATTAAATTAAAGTACTTTCTCTTCTATCTGGTATTGGTGGAGTAGAGGTTGCATTTGCATTGACCTAGGATACATATTTCCGTAGATAAAACACAAGTTAAATGTATCCTAGGTCGATGCAAAGTAACCTCTGCTCTAGAGATCACCACAAAATAGAGAAAGAAGTTTAATTTAATGCCATTAGGAGAAAAGGCTTTAATCAAGACAGATAAATGGTATGCAATTGTATCTATTTGGAATGTAATATTACCCAAACAGTGCAATCATTCAGTGGCACATGAAGTTCCACGAGTGTGATCTTTTTCAAATCCTAATATTATTTCTATCTCGTCAACCTCTAGAGGAGCCACCTAACCTGGCCCCACCCAAACCAAGATCCATTCTTCCCAATTTTCAAGAATGTATTTATGTTCACTATCTTGCAGTTTCCCTCATGAATTTTCAATTATAGTGCAGAGTTCTTCATGAAGGACACCACCACATCATCTAGAGTCTATGCTTTAGTTTTTTTCTTCGATCCCATGGAGGCCAATAGTCCTTTGTCTGAGGAAGTGCTTCCTAAATAGTCATGGGGGGGAGAGGTAATGCGTGAAATCACCCTTCTATTGGGAGATTGTGTACATAACATCTTCGTCTTCTGGAAGCTAAAAAGTACTTCGAGTCCACCAACTCTAGTTCCACACTATAGAAATTTTTGAATATTTCCTTCCAAATATCCTTCGGTGCAAAAGAATCATTCTCATAATAGAAAAAGGGTGGTCCATGCATGAACACATTGATTTCCTCCAAGCCTGGCCCAATAGGTTTCCCACGAACTCCAAAACTAGTTAGTCCCTCTGGACATAAATTAGAGACGTCACATCACACACTCCAAACATTGTTTGTTTGTATTGCATACTCTCTATTTATTTATCACCCTTTAACACTTTCCTCTGCTTTTCTCCAATTGCTCTCTTTTAGGCAGTTGATGAGCTTGTTTCCATGTCATTCAAGATAATGCCTGCTTGCTTTCTTTTATGAAATTTACTTGCACATGAGTCTTGAGCTTGTATCTTCTGCTTCCACACATAAATAAATTATAATTCACGCTTAGATGATAATTAAATAAAATAAGAATTTGTAAAAAAATATTTAGTCATTGGATGTTACATATTATATGACAGAAAGATCTTAGACAATTCTTGGAGAAAGGAAACATCATTGATAACCTTTTTTTGCAAATAACACTGAATCAAATAAATAAAAAATATTTTATGCAATTTTTAAAAGTAGAACTCGTTCAATGCTTTCATGCACCGAAGGCAAAGCCGCCGGACCCACAACATCTGATACCGTCAGAATTTTGACGACAACTAAAAAACATCTAACAAGGATGATGTATATTCGACATCACTTCCTTGTTGGATAGTCATCGAGGAGGAAACATAGCATCCATCAAAATTCTGACCGTAATTTATCAAACTTTTTGGCCAGGGGAGAAAATATAGTCGTCGTCGGAAGAGTTCATAATGTTGTTTGAATTCCAATGCAAATGGCATCGTTCTGAAGACCGACAATGAGTTTTAGATAGTTTAATTGATCAAAAGTCCGATGTGGTGTCGTCGGACTACCAACAATTGTCCGTCGGAAATTAGGCCCAAATGTACTAGTGAAACAATCCCCATTCTACAATGCCCTTTTGATAGAATGTATGCCAAAATGTAGCTCTAGAAATTTTATTTCCCATTAGTGGAGCCCTCAATATTTATTGGAGTGGGGAAAGCACCCATATATTCATGTGGGTTGATGTCAACATGTTTAAATAACACCCTAATCCCATGAAATTTGGAAAAATCATTGGAAGCCAAATGATACCCAAGGATTTTTGCATTTTGTTTAAGCCAATTTCAAAATGGTATAGAGGAAGAGTACCTTAGATCATTGATGATGGATATAAAAACTAAGTGTGCCATTGCGTCCTCCAGGATTTCTCCTCTATCTAGAAAACCTCCAACCCATTGATCACCCTCAAGTAGATTGTAACCTAAAATTTGCTAGTTGAGCTCCTCCCAAGTGAAGAAAGACAGTTGGACAATAGAGCCGACTATGAACTTTGTGATTATGGTTACAAATCTAGACACCACCCATGATGGTGGACTAAACTAGTTAGCCATTAACTAGTCTGCACCAAGTAATGCAGTGATTGCCTTCTTCAACTTTGAGCATGAGATAATAAATATCAATTGTAAATTGAGTTGATTCACACCATTGGGAAACAAAACATGGAAACAGCCCTGTAAAACTATACTTGATGCCATGGAATGAGATAATTTCAATTTATAGATAACAATAAAACCACATGAGAAAGAAATAATTCATAACCATTTAATCGAGTCTGGGCACATGTGAAAGATTGCATATCTGCTGAATTCAATGTGAAGAAAATCCCAAAGGACATCTTGAGCATGACAGCCACATACATATCATCTGTTCATACTTTGATCCTGAGTATTCCTAAAATATTCCTAAAATATTCTTATCTTTGTGCGTGTGGAGAAAATTAACAGATTACAACTTGTACTAGAGGGGAGTGTGGTCTCATGCAAAGGCAATATAGTATCACAAAGCTCATCCTTGTAATCATTATGAGGTGGTGTATTTAGAAAAGGACGTCCTCCAAGAATGTTGTAAAGAGATTGACAACTATCTGCAAAAATTAAAAAAAAATGTTATCTCAAACTAAAGTGCCTTTCAAGTGGATACATTATATTGAGATCCCTCCAATTTTGCTAATGCTTCAAATCCTTGGATATCATGTAATTCAGTTTGGGAATAAATTTTTTCTCCTTGAGATAGAATGCAACCTTGATTTTCTAGAAAATCAGCAAGAGAATTTGCCTCTATCTAGCAATAAGAAATTGTGAATTCATCAAACTGAGATAAGAGAGATTTGACTTCCTACATAATGTATTGAATCCTCCAATTTCCATGTTTTGTGTTGATGTCTGAGAGATACAATATTGTATTCATAGAATCCCCTTTTATCCCGATCTTCTTCAGATTAATACTTACAACCAATCTAACCCCTTGTACAAGAGCTTGGGCCTCGACCACATTGTTGGACCCATCAGCTAATTTGGCCATTCCACACTTCAAAAAATTTCGCTGATTGTTCCTTATAACATAACCAATTCATGATATCCCTAGATTACCTTTAGAGGCACCATGAAAGTTAAGTTTGTAGAAATCCACATCTAGAGGCTTCCATTTGATCTCTTTTCTATAAATGGGTTTGGGTGTATTAATCATCAGACTACCCTTGAATAGGAGATATATATTTCCATTCACAGAGTATTTTATTATCCCGTGAGGAGAATGTTGAGTGCAAGTTTTTCTTTTTCGCTACATGAGATTTGATAACTTCTAAAATCGAGGTCTCAATCCTACTAAGGATATCAGGTAAACTATTGCATTCTTTCATGAATTCTCTTATTTCTTTCCCACCAAATATTCCAAATCAAGATAGAGGGAGCAATGTACCAAATGCAAGAGAAAAAGGACTCCATAAAAAGAAGGGGCTAGGAATCAAAAACTGAACCACACTCAAAATGAAGAGGGCCTGACCAACTTAGCTTAGATTGAAGTCATTTCTAGCATTTAGATGCAAAAGGACAATTTAATAATAAATGGTTTGTAGATTCTGTGAGGATTCCCACAGATATTGAGAGGGGGGGGTGAATCAGTATCTAACCAGTGAGTAGTATTTCTTAAGTTAAAACATGCAGAACATAAAATAGCAGTATACCGGTATGCAAGAATTAATGCAATAAACAGAATCAGAAACATCCACATGAAAAGAACACCATAACACAAGATGTTTAATGAGGAAACCTAGTGTGGGAAAAACCTCGGTGGGATTTGTGACCCACAATATTCACTTACTGGCCAATAAGAGAATATTACTTACAATAGGGGCCTGCACATGCAGGAAGGCCAATTGCCTAGAGCTCACTGCTCAATGAGAAGTCACATTGACTTACAATGAGGATTATACTAATCCAGTGATCTGTATTGCATTACAATAGCATCTCCAATGCCAAATTCAGTACCTTTTCTAACTCTATTCTTTACATATACCCTTGACCTATAATTCGCACATTAGGTCTGCCTAATAATTTTCTTTTTGCTTGCTACCTTACTTTTTTTTATGTCTACAATGATCTCCTTTATATATACAAGAGTCATTTTACAATTTTCCAAGTTCGCTTATAATAATATATCAAAAATCCTATCGGCCTCTATGCCTGTATACATCTTTTCTTCTGTGTCGGTGCTTGTGTAGAGTGATCTTGTTGATGTCGGTGCATTATCTTGCTTGTGTAATGCTTTGTTGGTATGATGTCTTGCTGGTGCCATAGGATTGCAAGGTTGCCATCAATGACAAAACTTTCAATCACACACAATGTCTCATTGGAGTGTCCATATGCCAGCAATCTCCCACTTTGGTATTGATGGCAACACTCATGAGAAATTTCAAAAAGTGTCCAAAATATGTAGTCCAAAAAATTTACCAAAAATATGAAGGGCTCCCCCTGAGCATATGATTCCTATCTTTGAACTTTCTCATCCTACTACTCCCCCTTTGGAATAAATGACAAAGGTTGTCAAGATGTTAGTAGAGTTTGTAGTTATACCTGTCCATATCCTCAACCTTTTAGTTGGGTAGTTATTATCTAAAAAAGATCGCCCAAAATTAAGTTTATACTATCCATAAACTTTTTGCTATCTTTTATTGTTGTTTCAGTCCTCTTCACAGTACCGGTGAGATGCTGCAATTGTTCTGCTGGTGTTTTACTTCCCTGTGCTAATGCCTCTAAGATTTCCTTCCATAGAGATGCTAGATAGTCCAATCTTGGACTCAGTTTAGATCTCAAGTGTTTTTCCTTGTTTATTATTGTCTCTTTCTCTCTTTGTTGTTTAAGCAATTCTTCTTCAAAATTTGCTAACTTATCTTCAAAAATAGATAGAGAATATGGTGAGTTGACAAAATTTTCTGCAAGCTTGTTTATCTCTTCCTGTGTCTTGCTTATTTTCTTGTCAATATTTACAATTAGGAAGTTTGTTTTGCATGTGTCTTTATATAGGTTTTTATACTCTTTTAACAAACTACATAGTTCCGGTAGAAGTGTGTCAAAGTCTCTATTACACTTCTTTATTTCTTCTTCAAAGAATTTCTGTTTCTCCTTTTCTACCATGTCCTTTATAGATTTTTCCTTTATTTTCTCAATATTTCCATAAATGTATTTACATAATGTGTCCAATTGTCCTAAAGAATCTTTATTATCTATAATACAATCAGGAGCAATTATCTTCAAAACTGGTATTGAATCATCTATTGCTTTGTAAGCTTGTGAACTGTAGTCAGTTATTTTCTTAATGGATTCAAGTAATACCTCAGTCACATTTGTTGACTTTGATGATGACCCAACAAACTGAGTACCGGTGGAAGTGACCATGCTTGTATTGACCTCTGGCAGGTCAGTTTCTGTCTGTATTTCCTTTAGCACTGGTTTTCCTGCTTCATTGCTTACCAGTGGCATCTATTCCGGAGCCTTCAGCTCTGTCGGTTTCTCTATTTGTTCCTCAGATTCCATCTTTTTCCCTGTATCCTCTGCCGGTTGCTCTGTATTTCCTGTTATTGGAGGCTCTTTAGCCATATCTGATTTTTCACTTGTATCTTTATCAATTGTTATGTTGATCTTTTGGGTATCAACATTTATAGTGTACAGGACTTCAGGATTTGGATTGCTATCCTCTACATCCATTCTTTCAGCTGCAGGTTGGTTTTCAGGGGTTGTAATTTTTACAGGTGGAGGTAGGTTGTCTTTAACCCTTATGCTTGGAGGTCCACCAATTTTGCCTTTCCCTTTGTCCTTATCCTTCTTATATACCTTAATAGGATTGGGATTCCTGTATTCTTCTAGTTTTTCTTTTTCAACCAAAAATATGTCCCAACCATCTTCTATTTCCTCTGAAACTTCTGTAACTCTTCCTGCCATTAGTGAAATATGCTAGTGTGCAGTGGAGAAGACTGTCTAGTTTGCCTAAGTAATCAGCTCATCAATTTCCTTTGGGGAGTTTACCAAATATACAACAAGTAGTTTTTCCATTTTTATTTTCTTGTCTAATTCAATTACTCCTTGCCTTCTGGCCTCAAGTATTTTGTATAAATCATCAGGTATTTCATTGATAACTTCCATCAAAAACTTTTTGAACATGTTCATATGCAGTATTACACTCTCCTCAACTTGCCCTTTTTCATCAGCAGATAGGGTGTCATAAATTTTCCCTATGTTTTTCAGTTTTCCTTCCTCTATGATCTCATTTAGCAAAATGTCTAGAGGTCCCAAGTCAGTTTTTATCTTTTTCTTTTTCTTAGGAGTTAGCTTCTTTTTAGGTGTGACCTTTCTGACCCAAGATCTCATAGCTTGTTTCTTCTGCCTTGTCCTTCTAGGTGAAGGAGTGGTTGCCGGTGAGGGATCTCTTTTCCTAACAACTCTTTTAAAGTTTGTTGGCATGTCTCCTTCCGAAGAAGTACCTACCGGTGATAGATGAGCTTCAGGTTGTGGGGCAGCCAACTAATCTTCAGTTATGCCAGTTTTCTTTAATACATCTTCCTTAATGGCTTTTTCTTGTCTGGATCCTTTTCTCACAAATGCCTCTACCTTCTTCACTCTTTTCTTGGACTATATTTGGCTTTCTATGGTTTTAGCACTACCAAATACTTCCTCCTTAGGTTCATTGGGAGCTTCCAGAAGTGCTTTGGCATAAGTTTCAACTATGTGGTCATCTATCTCATAGCCCATTTTTGTTACCCAGATTGTCCTTGGGATGACTGCTTCCATCCATATTTCATCCTTTTTAATAACAAAGCATATATCATCTTTGTATTTATCTACAATTTTCTGAGATAACCTTGTCCTTTTCTTCATTTTTGTCTTTAGTGCTTGGAAAAAGTCATGAATGTCATTTTCCTTGTTCTCACCCATGGTATTGAACAATTCTGTCAGTTGCTTTCTTACTGGTATGTCATATCCAAGTTCTTTATATCCTATACCGGGAACCTGTTTTGTTATATGAAGCATTAGACATACTAACAGATTTCCAAATTTGAAGGTTCCTTTCTTATCCTTCTTTATCTTTCCAAGGTTGTCTATCAGTTCATCCTTTAACCATTCACATATGTCAATTTTTGCATTGTCTGTTACCATATCATAAGCACTCTTAATGCATAGACTTGAAACTGAGTTAAGTCTATTGGCATGAGTGTCTTTATAACCTAATATCATACTTAAGAATCTCACATTTGTATCCTTTACATTGTTGACCCTTAGAGATCTTTTATCAAATGTTGCACCTGTTAGGTCTATGACTAAATCATTTGAAACTTTCTTGTTCTTGTCTGGTCTTTTACCAGTGGCTGGTAACCCTGTGACAGCCTTTACCACTTGCTTGGTGATCTTATGAATTGCATCTAACTAGAAAAATCCTCCATGAACTCTACTTAACACTATCCTAATCACATCCTTAGGAAATTCAGGAATGCTAATAATTTTTGGGAATCCTAGGGTTTCAATGATTTTGTGTTCAGCTCTAACATTGTCGGTATCATCACATATCTCAGTTGTATACATGGTTTTGATTTCCTCATCTCCTAACTCTTCAATATTACAATGAATATACATTCTAGGGTCTTCAGCATATACAACACCTTTAGGGATTTGAGAAAATGCACCTAAGGTATCATCCTTCTTTGCTATTTCGGGGACCAACTGAAATACGGGCCTAGGTCTTTTAATTACTTCCACAACAATAGGGTTTGCTATGTATTCAATTGCAGAGGTGGATGCCATGATAAAATTCCTTTTTCTGTCTTGGATGGATGATTGCTTGGAGTGTGCTTGTTCCTTGCTCGAAATGCCTTAGCTCGGAAATCTTTGCACTCTCTGAAAGTATGAAATCATGGTGAAATGAAATGGAGCCAAAACCTTATCTTATAAAGTCTTTTTCGCTATCTACCACATTAATTGCATGTCGGTTAAGTATTCACTTAACATTGTTTGCCGGTAATAAGTGATTTTCAACTTCTTATCTCTAACCGAGGGAATAATAGCACTTGTGTCATTAGATTGCCAAACCCTCAAGAAAATTTTCTTCAATTAGATGAAGAACTTCCTGTCGGTGGAGCACTACTCTGTCCTACTGGTGAAGCATCACTCTGTCCTACCAATGAAGCATTTTTTGTTTCTACCGGTGGAGGAGTATTCCTAATATTTAGATTAGTTTTTCTAATCCATTGCTTTGAGAATTCTTGCTTAATCTCTTCAACTTTTTCTTTTCCTTTCAAGCTAGAACTTTTGTTGTCTACTAGTGTACCTTTACTTCTACAAAATTTAGCAATATGCCCAATCTTGTTACATGTATAACAAGTTACATTATTTTTCTGAATAGCTTTCCCATAACCTATGCCGGTTTGTGTTCTGCATTGATTAGATAGATGTCCAAATCTTCCACAAACATAACATCTCACATTCATCTACAGTTTTCAAAGTTATGAACAATTTTGTTACATTTGGAACATTGACCAGTGGGTGGATTGATATTCTGATAATTCCTAGATCTACATTCATTTTCCCTATGACCATATTTATTACAATTAAAGCATTTTCCATTGAATTTATAAGCATTAGGTGGTCTTACTAGTTTGTTGTGATCCTGAGTATTTGTAGTACCAGAGCTTTCTCCAACTTCAAAGCCAATTCCAGAAGTGTCACCTTTGGGTTTTTGATTCTTCAATAAGGTACCAAGTTCTTCTGAGCTTTTCTTGAATTTTTCTTTATGTTGATTTTCAGTTTCCAATTCCCTTTCCAAGATTTCTTTTTGTCTCATTAGTTCATTTGAGTCATTCTAAGTATGCATCAGATCTGTCTTCAACATGTCATTTTCATAGCTAAGTCTTGTGTTCTCATTTACTGCATCACTTAGACTTCTGGTCAATTCTTCTTCATTCTTCCTTTTGTCCTCAATCTCTTTGCAAAATCTCATAGTCATATCCTGCATTTCATTTTTTGTTATCATGATCTCTTGTTTCAGCTTGCTTATCATATCATTAAGTGATTCCTTTTCATCATTCTCATTTTGCAATTTTTCACAAAGTTCTCTTCTCTTATTTCTTGTAACAGTAAGATTTTCTTGAAGTGCCTAAATGATATACTGAGCTGCCCTTAAATCATCTTCTAATTTGATATTTTTCAACTTCTCTCAATCATAATCAATAAGAGCTCCTTCAAGTTGTTTCATCAGATTTTCCATCTTTACTGGTGTCAAGATCTTCCTCAAGCTGTTAGGATTCTGAAAATAGAGGACCAAGCTCTGATACCAATTGTTAGGATTCCCACAGATACTGAGAGGGGGGGGGGTGAATCAGTATCTAACCGGTGAGTAGTATTTCTTAAGTTAAAACATGTAGAACATAAAATAGTAGTATACCGATATGCAAGAATTAATGCAATAAACAAAATCAGAAACATCCACATGAAAAGAACACCATAACACAAGATTTTTAATGAGGAAACCCGGTGTGGGAAAAACCTCAATGGGATTTGTGACCCACAATATTCACTTACTAGCCAATAAGAGAATATTACTTACAATAGGGGCCTGCACATGCAGGAAGGCCAACTACCTAGAGCTCACTGCTCAATGAGAAGTCACACTGACTTACAATGAGGATTATACTAATCCAATGATCTGTACAGCATTACAATAGCATCTCCAATGCCAGATTTAGTACCAGTTCTAACTATGTTCTTTACATATACCCTTGACCTATAATTCGCACATTAGGTCTGCCTAATAATTTTCTTTTTGCTCGCTACCTTACTTTTTTTTATGTCTACAATGATCTCCTTTATATATACAAGAGTCATTTTACAATTTTCCAAGTCGGCTTATAATAATATATCAAAAATCCTATCGGCCTCTATGCCAGTATACATCTTTTCTTCTATGTTGGTGTCGGTGTAGAGTGATCTTGTTGATGCTGGTGCACTATCTTGCTTGTGTAATGCTTTGCTGGTATGATGTCTTACCGATGCCATAGGATTGCAAGGTTGCCATCAATGACAAAACCTTCAATCACACACAATGTCTCATTGGAGTGTCCATATGCCAACAGATTCCACTACTTCATTACATAGAACACAATTAAAAGGTTATGCTATGTTTAGTGACATCAACCTATCACTTATTAAGATCTTTCCTCTCAACGCTAGCCATGTAAATGTTCCTTCTTTCTGAAGACCTTCTCCTGACCAACAAAAAATAAATCTTCTTTTTGGTACAATGTGCTCTCTACAGTCCAACAATTTATATCCTTGCTTGACTGAATAATTCCTAGATTTAGAAGGTAGCCATAAAAGTTTGTCTGGTGAATCCTTGTAAAAGAAGATCCTCTTATTTAATTCTAAAAAGAGGAGTTGTATTGTCAAAAACATCCTTCCATATTTCTCTATGGAGACCACCTTCTTGACAATATAAAAGTAACCTCTAACTTTAATGCCCCAGGAAGCCAGCATACGTCTCTTGATTTCATGAAGCCTATCTAAGGTACTCAAGGAGGGGTACCCATTCCATGAATCTCCCATAATAAATCCTTGTTCCCATCTTGGATTAGCCAAGACAAGTTTAATAAAAAGATAGTCCTACAGGAGAGCATAAAGCTCAACATTTGTGAACCTTTGGGAGGGTCTAAAAATATGAAGATTTTAAGTTCTGGATCTTTTAAGTCGAGGTATTCAGCTCTTATGATAGATTCCCAAAGGGAATCATTATTAGAGTAAAATTTCCATAGAAAGTTTTCCCCAAGCCCATGTTTTTGTGGTCAATAATATGAATGCCTCCCCCTCCAAAGCATTTATCAGTGCACACTTTCTCCCAAGCCAGCAAGTGGATCCTCCTCTAGAGGTTCTTATTTCCCTTACATAAGAATTTTTTAGGATGGTTTCAATATTTGACTTAACTTGTTTTGGCATGGGGAGCACTACCATAATGTAATTTGGGATTGTGGCCAACACTACCCTTATTAAAAGGATTCTTCTTGCTAGAGAAAGACATATATTCTTCCAAGATGCAATCCTATTTTTTTATGGAGGAGATGATGTTATCCCAAAAGCTTCTTTTCATGCAGTCCACAAATAAGGGGATGCCTAGATATTTGCATCGAAGGGAGTTTTTTGAAACCCTAACATCCTTGATAATCTGGTAGCCAAGGATGGATGGCAGTTTAGAAAGAAGATCTTTAATTTGGGGGCACTAATTTTTTGTCTTGAAACTAAACAATATAGATCCAACACTTTCTTAATAGTTTTTGTTTCTTTCAAGGAAGGTTCTCCAAATAAAATAGTATAATCTACAAAGAGAATATGAGTAACTACAATATGAGTATGGGATATAGCAATACCTTTTTGAAGACCTAAAGAATGATGAAAAATTATAAATCTACTCAGCACCTCTGCCATTATAATGTGGAGGGATGGAGATAGAGGATCTCCTTGGCGGATACCTGGGGAAGCTAAGAAAAACCCTGTAGGAGTTCCATTGATGAGAACTAAAAATTTTGCCCATGTTATGCATGATAAAATCCATTTACACCATCTTGTGTTAAAACCCATTCTAAGAAGATCATGATGAAGAAAGTTCCAGCTAATTCTATCATATGCCTTCATCATGTCTAACTTAACAATCGTAGATTCTTTTTCATATTCGGTAGCTGAGTGAATAATTTCATGATCTAATAATCCTCCATTTGATGTCTCCCTGCCCGAAATAAAGCCTCCTTGCTATTATGAGATAGTTTTTGGGAGCAAATTTTCCAATCAGATCAATATCGCCTGTATAACAATTTTGTAGATGGTATTATAAAGGGAAATGGGCCTGAAGTTAGCAAAAGAAGATGTAAATGCTATCTTTGGTATCAAAGCAATGTGTGTGGTATTGAATTGCTTTAACATTTTACAATTCTTCCTTGACTCCTCAACTAATTTCCAAATGTCGTCCACTACAAATGTCCAACATTTTTGAAAGAACAAGGTTGTAAATCTATTTGGTCTAGGGGCCTTATCTGACCACATTGAAAAAATAACTTGTTTGACTTCCAAAATAGAAAAAGGATTCAATAAATCTTCATTATCCCAAGGGTTAATGAGGGGTGGAATGTGCCTCAAGACTGAAAGACTTTCCTAGGACAAATTGTTATTGTTTCCTCCTAAAGAATTCAAGAATAGGGTAGAAAAGAACTGTATTCCCTCATTTTGAATCCCTTCTTTATCTGTTACTAAATTTCCTACCAAGCCATGAATTTGCATAATGAGATTGGAAGAACTTCTTAATTTTCCTGATGAGTGGAAGAATTTGGTATTTCGGTCACCTTCTTGTAGCCAAAGTTCACACATTTTTTGTCTCCAAAATATCTCTTCCCTCAAGAGAATTTCTTCCAATTCAGCATTCCTCAATTTTTGAAGTTTATAAGCCTAATCATTGATCCCATGTTTAATTATATTGTCATTCAAAATCAGGATGGCTTCTTACTCTTGTGATTTCTACACAAATATGTTTTTGAAAATCGATTTGTTCCAATGTTTGATTTTCAGTTTGATCCATTGTAACTTTCTAGTAACTCGGTACATCTTGGAACCTAGAAAGAAGGGCAAATTATTCCATCATTGTTCTAGTGAAGACAACAAAGAAAAATCCCTGAATAACATATGTTGGATCAAGACCAATAGTTGCTTGAATGGCAAAATTATCTAAATCGGTTAGAGGAAGAATTTCATTTGATGGGGAGCTAAACTTAGCTTTCCACATGGGGTTAACCAAAAACCTGTCTAATCTTTCTACAATGTGCATGGAACCCTTCCTTGTGTTTTTCCAAGTGACATGGCCATTTAAGGGAATGTAGTATTTTAATGCATTGTTTTTGATAAAATCATTGAAATCTTGCATAACTTTCAAAGAAGGAACTATGCCACCTGCCTTATATTTTAATGAGAGGATTGCATTAAAGTTACCAGCAATTTCCACTAGATCATCAGGATAGTTTTCTATTGATTGTGAAACTCTCTCCCACAATATTTTCTTACCTATAGTTGAATTTAGGTCATATACTGAAAATAAATGGAAAGCGGCATCTGGGACTTTAACCTCCACTTGTATGAGGTTTGCATTTATTAAAATTGGCTTAATTTGGGCACTCTTTATTAGATAGTTCAAATAACCAGAAGATAGCTGAGAGGGGGGGGGGGGGGTGAATCAGTTGTCACATATTACCAAAATATTTAGCAATTAAAACTTTAATACCTGTTAGCGTCCCCTCAATTTTCCATTAAAATTTCAAGTTTGCGGGTTGCCTTAGGTGTTTCTTCCTTTTTGGTCTTTGTATCTCTTCACTTTGAACCTAAGTCATTGAAGCTTTAGACAATTCAAAGGTTCAAGGTTTAAAGCGTGCTTTAGGTAATGTCCTTAGAGGCTTTCTCTTAATTAAAAGCAAGCGCAATGTTGTAATGTATTTTGAACTTTGAACCCGTGAAACTTTTTGGTTCAAGGTTCAAAAGTTTCTTCTGCGTAAGTCGTGGTTGTGTAATTTTATTTAATGAGCAAGTGTAAATGTGTTTAAGTTGGTATTGAACTTTAACTTTGAACCATTTTTATTTTGGTTCAACGGTTCAATGTTCAAAGTCCTTTCACTTGTTTGTTGTGGTTATTGCTCGTTCCCGGTATTGTTTCGAGCCGCTAGTTTGAAAATTTTATGTTCCTCTCTCTGAATGAACTTGAACTATTGAACTCCTTGTGAGTTTGTTCAAGGTTCAAAAGGTTCACTCCAAGTTGACTCTAAAGGTTTTAATAATACTAGAGGCAGCGTGGCAAAAAGGAATATTCCCAGCATCTAATAGTTTAAAATTCTTAATTTGAAAAGAAATCATGAGGACATTAACTATTTGTGTGGAGGTGATGGGCAATTACTAAAGTGTCATGTTTTTAGTCATATCACTATTACTTCACACATTTGAATGAATCATTATGAAGCATGTGTATATTTTTCTCAGTTTTTTCCCATTTGTTGAAAAATACATGTGAATTCATAAACAAAATTGTAAAAGTCGTAGTTGTTATAACTAAACAAACCGGAGACGTCAGAGGTAATTTTAGCTCCACTTTCCTGAGAGGGTTTCATAGATTCATGGTGGTAACAAGTGAGTCTAGACAATTTCCCTATACTGTAATTCTTTAGTTCAGATTGTTTGTCAATGTAGAAAAAATCTTTGGTTTGTTGGAATAGAATTCTATCCCGCTTTAAGATTGTTTGGTAAAAGTATAAGTAGACATTATGAGGCTGATACTTCTGAAACTTGGTTAGACATCATTCTTGGTGAGAATACCAAAATTAGATGATACTTCTCTAGCTCAAGACAACCTAGGGAATTTCTTAGAAAGGGCCAGAAACCCTGAAGATAGTTCAATGATGGAGAGAATAGTAAGAATTGGTCTGGTTGAAGCTGTCACATTTCCAATTGCTGCCCCATGCCCAGATTTGGTAATAGCATGTATGAATAGATACGATGCTGAAAATAGGTGCATAAGAACTAGTAGTGGCAAGTTGCTAGTTGATATTAAATGGAAATAGTAATGGCTGTGATGGGAATCCCACATAAAGAGCCATATGAAGACTGGTCAATTGGGACCTCATACACATTCTTCTCTGAGAAGAAAAGCATATACAGAATTGGTATTGCAAGAAATTGGCTTTTGAAAGTTCAAAACGGTGGGTCACAACTATCGAAGCTCCTTACCAGAGAGCACTTCATTACAGAAGTGGGAGATATTGTGATATTGTTGAACAGGCTGAAGGGGAATTCACACTCCTTTTATTGGGAGGACGAGATGTATTTTTATATTCAGGTGCTTCTATTAGGTGAAAAATATCTTGATTGGGGGCAAGTGATTGCAGAAAGGCTTCATGAGGGATTAAGTAATTTTGTGGGTATGTCTAGCTTTTACATGTCTTCTTATTTATTCTACATATTAGCTTGTGCCAGAGATTGGCATGGACTACATAGTGAACCATGGGTGGATGATATGAAAGTTTATGATTACTATCCTTTACTACAACAATAGAGATATGTAGAGCATATCATCAGATGGAATGGTGTCTTTATAGGAAGACTTGCATTTGAATTATAGGGTGATGTTAATAAAAGGATGTTAGTTGAAGCCATGGAATTGATTAATATATATGGCAGCTTTTACATTCAATTTCCTAGGTTTACCTATCTTTGAGTAGGTGGTTTTGAGGGTGAAATATTCAAGGTACCCAAATACGCCTTTGATAGCTATGTACTCATTGAAGTGAGAAGACAATTGGCTCATATTGATAAAAAGTTAGGAACAAAGGGTGAATCTGGGGTTACTTTTCCAATTGAACTTGGATATTACAGATGTAAGTCTATGTCTAATGCTTTGAACTTGGAGTTAGAATTTAAGAAGATGAATTTGCAGCCTTATGTTGCTAGACAAAAGTTTGATAGCAGGGGATATGTTGTGGAGAATCTAAATGTAGATGGTCATTTCTATCATGAACCCCAGTTGGAAGATTAGTGGGAAAATTGTAGTGATGAGTATGAAGTAAGGAAGATATTATGGTTGAGATTTAATCTACAACAAGTAATTACCATGTGATTCCCATTAATGTGTCTAGGGTACAGGAAGAAACAGGGGAGGATGTTTTAGATCCTGAATTTAATAAGAAGGTTCAAGGACAGCCGATTCTTGAGATTGATTGGGACAAAAAGGAAGATGAAAACATTCAGGCCGGGACCTTCAATGTTATAAGGAGAACTAAAAAATGGTTAAGAGACCATAAATTTAGAAAAGGATCATTCATGCCTTCCCATGAACTAACAGCTGGTTTGCATGCTGCGACTGAACTTCTTATTTCTACCTCTAACAAGATTATTGATGTTGCAGGTGATACAAAGTCATTTGTTGAAGAAATTCAACCCAGAAGATAAAAAATGTCCCTGCTGAGTTCTTCAACAGTTTGAGTGACTCATTCAAGAAGCAAAAAGAAGAACAGAGAGCCAGCATTGAGATAAATTGTTGTAGACCTGGATCCGAGTGAGGAAGTCAAAGTGATAATGGATCAGTAGGAATTGAATAACCCTCTAGTACAAGATGTGGATACAGGTAAAGAACTAGAAGGTGAACCGAATCCAATGAACACCCTAACTATTGTTGATTCCCCAAATGCTCAGACAACTCCTCCATCCAAAGAAACTTCAAGCACTTTGCGATGGTTAGGGGCTTCCATTGGGAAGAAACGTAGTGTTGTCCCAATCACAATCCCCATAGAAGATATGGTGAGCAAGTGCCTCAGAAAAGTGTCTTAAGTCAAAGAAAATCAAAACACAAACAACGATGGAGGTAGATGAGGCTATAGTTCATTAGACAATTGAAATAGCTAAACCTATCCTAGGAAGAGATTCAAAGAAAGCTATTGAAGATGACTTCACTGTGGAGAAAATCAATTTGGGAGTTGCTTCATGGGCGGTTGATGTCAAGCACTTGGAATCCTCCACAAAGAGGATGATTTCAAGATCTTGGAAAGATGAAAAGGATAAAAAGGAGTTGAAATAGATCATGACCCAAATGGCTAGATACATTAATGCCATACACCATCCAATTCCTCAACCCCCATCACAAATGACACTATCCTTTGATCCCAAATCTCCAGTGAACCAAAAGATGTTATACCAGGTTCAAAGGAACAAAATGGATGCAGAGATGTTCGATGAATGGCTTGATCTCATAATACAACAGGGTTTAGATTATATTGTCAGTTTGGTAAAAGTGTATGAAGATGTTGTAACCGTAAGTAAGGAGTTAGAATTAGAAGTTGTCTCCTAGGAAAAGGAAAGGACTAAATGGGTGGCAGTACTTGCGCAAATGAACGATGTGCAGAAATTCGGCGTAATGAAGTTCTTAGCTAAGAAACCCATGGAGAATTTGGATGTCAATGTGCTTTATGTGTTGAGGAAAAATGTAGAGTGGTGAAATTCAATCATCAAACAAGGCCATGAGGAATCTACAAGGTTGCTTAAAGGGTCAATAGATTTGATTGACATAATGCAAAAAGATCTTAAGTGTATTGACATTCAACTCATGAAGGAAGATGCTCAAACAATTGAAGTTGCTACAGACATGGCGAAGATATTTAAGAAAAGAATACAATTCATTAGGGAAACAAAGTCATTGACTACATATGTTTTCTCAAAGGTGGCTAGAAAAGAGTCAATTCTCATAGTTTTCTTTGATCATTTGGAGGCATATAAAGCTAGGGTGTTGCAGGTAAACATGGATAAGGAGGTCTAGAAGCAATGCATCTTACATATTGGATTCCCATATTTTCAATTCATCTTGAATTTCTCAGTAGCACATCTGGAGTGGCCTAACATACGCAGTTCCATGACAAAGAAGGATAAATCAGTGGCCTCCTCTGCCACGATGGAATCCTGATCAACTAATGGATGAGTTGTCAGCCAATCTATGACTGTTGCTTATTTAGTTTCATTTTTTTTCAAGTAAACGGTTTCTTTAACTAGGTTAGAGTTAAAATGTTTAGTTATGATGTAACAAACTATTGGTTTGGGGGCTATTTATGTAAGTAAGTTTAAGTGAGGGTCCAAAAAATTGTGATTTGGAGGAACATAATGGTTTTCTTTGAAATTCTCAAAACTGGTATTTCTGGTGTTTGAATGAAATGTTATGGTATGCAATCTTAAAATCTATGTATTTGAAGAATTGGCAACTTCATTTGGGATATTTGTTGATGTGCAAAAGTATCATTTCATTACCAGTTATTTCTATGTTTCTGAATTCATTGATTTCGTTGTTTATAAGAAAAATTCATTGTTGTTTAAGTGGTATTGATCCCCCTTGTCTTGTGAGGCATGAGTGAGAATTGATTAGCATTTATAGTACTTTGAGTTTACTTTGTTTTGGGTTTATGGAATGAACATGTGTGGAAGTAGAAGTTTGTGAGCTCTAGATTTGAAATAGATCTTCAATAATATTATTTCTAGTCTTCATAGCATTCTTTTGTGTTGATGAATGAATGTGAAAGCCTTTTGCACTTTCTAGTGAAAATATTCATTTCTAAATTTTCTGCATAAAAATTCATTGTAAATCTCATGACAAGCTGCCCTCTAACACAAAGGATGAACCTTAAATCAGTTCACCCAACTATTGGTTCATTTGTTTTCCTTTCATAAAGGGGTGTGCAAGAGTCATATTGTAATTTAAATATAATTTAAACAAAGGGGCAAATTTGTTAACCAACAATACCGGAACCCAAAATATTAATACCAAAATACTTAAACCAAATACCAGAATAGAAGTTAAACCAATTAAGCATAAACAGTAATCAAAGAATAAATACCATGCACATGACACCAAGATTTATACGTGGAAAACCCAGTAAAGGGAAAAACCATGGTGGGAAGCGTACCCACACTCAGATAATACTTATGTAGTAAGTATGTGAACTATAATTGAGGGGCCTACACTTGCAGGAAGGCCAAAAACCTACAACACATTGCTCATCACAAAAGTAGTTTCCCTGACTACGTAGAAATCTAGACTACAATCTGGAAGAATGAATGAACTACAAAGATAGCATCTCCTATGCATGAATATAGTTCTAGTTAGGTTTAATACCAGAGGACAAAATCCTATTACATAAACCCAACTCGATCTCCAAAGATCGACCAGATCCTTTGCCTAAATGATATAACATTATTCACACATTACATCCCATGCCATGATATGATCTGCAATGAGATCTTACATCATATATATACAAACCCTCGACCATAAACAATTAGGTTGGCCACCAAACAATAAAACAATTACATAATTACAAAACATGTTAGCCTTAGACCAAACATATAATTTCCTACCCATAAGACATCCCACAAACACATTGAGAGGTCCAATCCATAACCTAGATCAACTGGGACCCAATATAGGTCCACATGCTAAAGAAATGATCTCCATCTGCCAAGTCTCAAACACGATCACCTTCAACATCCTAAACCTCCATGAGAAGCTACACCAACACCACTTATGCAATTCAGCAAAGATCTTCATCAAAGCTCTACTAGTGAAACCCTCATCAGAACCACAAACCCAACTTCCAAGCAAAAAGGATAGCATCTAATCACCAGACCAAAACCAACTGACTGAATATGAATATGAGTAATCCAATTTCATAACCAAATTATACTGTAGCATACCAGATCATGTTGGATCCAATCCAACCAGAAACCATACATCCTATCGGGTCCAGAAGGGTGCCGACAAAGAATCCAAAATAGCTAGTGTTGACATCAGTGACAAAACATCAATGCAACACATAATCAATTCCTCTGAATGGCCAATAATCTCCCCCTTTGGCATTGATGGAAACACTAGATGTGAAAAATATCTAAGTACCAAGAAATGCCAAACAAGTCTCCCCCAATGGAAGACAACCAACAATCACCCACTCAAGGATATATCAATGAAGTTCTGAAACAAAGACCAAACTCCCCCTTTGAATGATATCTTTGTAAAGATCTGTATTTCACATATATCTCTCCCCCTAATGAATACAACTCCTTTTTTTTACATCAATATCTCTCCCCCTTTGACATCAATGCCAGAAATCTAACAAAAATATCAAAGCAAAAAATAAAAACCACAAAAACACAAGGCTAACTACTCCCTTGAGCAGTAGCATCCCACATCAGTGTTAGAATGAATAACATCTCAGATAATGCATATTGGACTGAAGCCAAGAAGAATCAATCAGTTCTTTGTCAAAGGGGAAGAAACCCCTAACCTGTCTCTCATGTACTCAAATGATTCTTTAGGCAAAGGTTTAGTGAAAATATCTGCAATCTGTTCTTTAGTGTTCACATAAACTAGCCTAACTTCATTTTCTTCCACCTTCTCCTTCAAAAAGTTATACTTGATAAATATGTGTTTTGTCTTAGAGTGAAATACCAGATTCTCTAATATGTCAATAGCAACATAGTTATCACAATGAATAACTATTGGTTCAGTGCAATGCACTTTGATATCCTTCAACATTTTCTTCATCCATAAAACCTGTGAATAGTTAGTAGCAGCAACAACATACTCAACTTCGATAGTAGATAAATAAGTACATGTTTTTTTCTTGTTGATCCATGAAACCAATTTCTTTCCAAGAAAGAAAGCTCCACCGGAAGTACTTTTTTGGTCTTCAACATCTCCAGCCCAATCTGCATCTATATATGCACATAAAGTAAAGTCATCATCCTTAGGGTACCACAAACCATATTCAAATGTACCTTGCACGTATCTAAAAATTCTTTTCACCACACTCTCATGATTTTCTCTAGGATCACTCTAATATCTAGATGCAATACAAACAACATTCATTATGTCAGGCCTAGTCTGAGTCAAATAAAGTACACCTCCAATCATAGATTTGTATCTTGTAGGATTTACCGGTGCAGAAACATCTTTCCTTGTCAATTTCTCACTAATAACCATAGGAGTACTTACCAGCTTACAATCTCTCATACCAAATTTCTTCAACAATTCCCTCACATACTTATTTTGATAGATGAAAATACCTTTATCAGTCTAAGTAATCTACAAACCTAAGAAAAATTTCATTTCCCCAATCATAGACATTTCAAACTCCTTCTCCATATTCTTAGAAATTCTACACACAACTTATCTTCACTTCCAAAAATGATTTCATCAACAAATACTTCAATAACTAGTATATCATCATCAGTGATCTTATAATATAAATTACTATCAGCATGACCATTAGCAAAACCAAGCTTCAAAATATATTTATCCAATCTTGCATACCAAGCCCTAGGTGCTTGTTTCAATCCATATAAAGCTTTCCTTAACCTAAAAACAATGTTTTTATCATCTGAAAGTGAAAAAACCATCAGGTTGCTCAATATAAACTTCCTCATCAAGATCCTAATTCAAAAATGCATACTTAACATCCATCTGATAAACCTTGTAGTTTTTATGGGCAACATAGGCAAGAAATAATCTTATAGCTTCAATCCTAGCTACAAGTGCAAAATTCTCACCATAATCAATTCCTTCCTTCTAATAATATCATTTACAAACCAGTCTATCCTTATTCCTTATAACTTGACCATCCTCACTTAATTTATTCCTAAAATCCCATTTAGTTCCAATAACATTCTTTTATTTAGGCCTGGGAACTAAAGTCCATGCATTATTCTTCTAAATTTGATCTAATTCTTCTTTCATAGCTTTCAACCAATATTCATCTTTACATGCTTCAATTACTGATACCACTTTTACTTGAGAAATTAAACATACCTCATTAGTTGCCACTCTTCTTCTTGTCATCACTCCATTGTTCTTATCCCCATTGATCTGATCTTATGAATGATTCAATCTCACATACCTAGGAGTCTTTTGACTCTCTGTCCCTCTTCCCATTTCTTCAGTTACTGTTGAATTTTTAATACTGCCAGAGTAATTGGTTCAACATTGTATTCCAATAAAGGTACTACCGGTTTAAATATAATCATTTCCACCACCGGTTCTTTCTCATAAACTCTCATTTTACTTCTATTCAGCTCATCCACCTTGACATTAGCTCTCTCCATAATTCTCTGCAATCTCTTGGTATAACATGTATATGCTTTTCTTTCATTAGAATAACAAATAAATATGCCTTCATCACATCTAGGGTCAAATTTGACAATGATATCATCTCTCTTGATATAACATTTACTACCATAGATTCTGAAATACTTAACTATAGGTGTATTGTCAGACCACAAGTCATAAGGTGTCTTATCGGTTTCTCCTTTGATATGTTCTTTGTTGAATGTATAAATTATTGTGCTCACTACTTCTCTCCAATAGATATGAGGTAGACTAGCTTCCATCATCATTATTCTAGCAGCATCCAAGATAGTTTTGTTATTCCTTTCCACAAATCCATTCTATTGAGGTGTCCAGGGAGCAAAAAATTGTTTCCTTATACAATGATTCTTACAAAATTTATTAAACTCACCAGATGTGAATTCTCCACCATGATCTAACCTCAAAAATTTAATCTTCAATCCTGTCCCAGTTTCCACTTTTGCCTTAAATATTTTAAACTTTTCACAAGCCTCAGAGTTCTCCTTTAGAAAAGTAACCCACATCATTCTAGAATAATCATCAATGATTAGCATGAAATATCTATCACCTTGAAAACTTTTAACTCTAGCAGGGCCACACAAATCAATATGAATAAGATTAAGAACATCATATCTTGTATACTCCTAAAAGAGGTTCTGACCTGTTTACCCATTTGACATTCTTTACATACCAAATTATAGGGCTTCATAATCTTAGGTATATATCTAACTGCCTTAGTTGAACTGATCTTTACAATGCAATCAAAATTCACATGACACAATATTTTATGCCATAGCCAACTCTCATAAAATTGTGCAATCAAACATGTCTTCTCACTGGAATTCAAGTGAAATAGATTACCTTTTGCATGTGTACTGGTTGCAATCTCCAAACTAGATCTGTTAATGATTTTACATTTTCCATCCCTAAACTATAATTGAAATCTCTTATCCACAAATTGTCCTACACTCAAAATATTATGCCTCAAAACTTAAAAAAAATAAGCATTATCAGTATTGTGCTTACCATCCAATGATATAGTTCATTTTCCTTTGATCATACATGATTTGTCATCTCCAAATCTAACCAAACCACCATCAAACTCTTGCAAAGATAGAAACATCCTTTTATCTCCAGTCATATGATGTGAACATCCACTATCAATTACCCTTTCATCCTTGTCTTCAATTTTAGTAGCAAGTGCCTTCTCTTTAGGTACATTCTTTTCCAGTGTCGGAACATCTTCCTTGATAGCTAGGAACACCCATTCCTTCCCATTGCCGAAACCACTAGCAAAGTCTTGTTATCTTCAAAATCTAATTCACTCTAACATCCTTGTAGTGACATGATAACTCTATATGCAGAAGAGATATTAAAGAGAAGGAAACTTCCAGGACAACATATGACAAGGTTTGATTAACCTTCTACACTTCGGACTTATTCAAAGTCCAGGTGGGTATACCTTTGTGAACTAAATTCACACTTTTAAACGATAAATCCACAACAAACCAGTCCAAAAACCAGTGGATCTAATCACCTTAAAACTAACTGAAACAAAGGAATGAAAATTGTACTCATGTTCAGTATTGACCTAAAAAATATGTAATAGACAACCTTGATCTATACCAGTGCCCTATCCAAGGTCACAAAGTCATCTAAGTTCAAACAATATTCCCACAATCAAATATCTCTACATATCCCATTAGTTTAGCTTCTGTAGATCCCTATATATGCCTGACACACATAAGAATTTATTCATACCAAATTAAACTACGCTCATCAAGATTCAAAATATCTCACAAGGAATTTACTGGTAGAAGTGATTCCTGCATATTTAATTCCCCTCCTGAAGAGAAAAGCTAAGAAACATATCTATTGAAAGTTGCCTTACAACCCCTATTCAAACGAAATAACCCTGGATTATTTAGATTGAAATAGTAAACACTTTCAAACACATTTGAAGACAACACAAAGTTTTTACTCAAAACCAATGGTCTGTATATTGATATTTTCTTCAAAAAAGTATTACAAGAAACCTTCGAATATTCTCCATTAAGACTTGGAAAAACTCAGATAAATTTCTGCAGCGTTTTCTTACAATTCTTTGCGATCCTTTTTCTACTAGTCCTGGTATCCATTTATAACAATATGGATGCATAAAAAGCTTCAGACTTTCCTAGGAGACTTTGTTACAATCATTACATTTCAAGAAGAAGCTACAAAATCTTTTACAAATGCGGTTACAAGTCCTTTTCAACCTCCATGACTTCTTCTATTTGTTGTCCAATTGCAACCTCTTCTAACAGCTCTACATCCTGTATGGCATATTTTCTTGTCCACTCATTGTATATATCATCAGCTGGCCACGTGAAGTTAATCACTTTTTCTTTTGTCTTGGCTAACCTTTTCCAAGAATTCCTCATTTTGTTAACCTCTGAATTGAGAAAACCATAATGAGATTTGATTCTCTCTATCTCCTCAATTGTTATGACAAAAAAGGAAGCATCTTATGAGTTAATAATTCCTTTTATTCTAACTGACAATTTGGCAAATTCCTTAAGCCATACTTGTTTGTCCTTCAATTGAACTGGGCTAGCAAAACCCCCTGGAATTAATTCAAATACTTGATCAGTGTACTCTTTCTTGTACAAATTGATCTTCCTATCTGCATTATCTATTCCTTCTACTAATTTTACTAGGTCCTTTGTGGTATCACAAGTGGATTTGATAATTGGATCATCCCCTACTTCATCATAGGATACACAAATAAGCTCCAAATCCTATTCTCTAGGATTCCTCTTGCAAAAACTGGCATTAAAATGACCTTGTCTCCATTAAGTTCATTCCACATATCTAGAATCTTGCTCATGTTGTTATATAATAATGAGGTCCCCATGGTGTCGGCAAAACTTCAAATTGTAGCCCTTACTCTTTCTCCATATTTCTTTACATACAAGGCTTGAGCCTATTTTAAATCCTCCAACTCATGAGGAGTGATCTCAGCCAATTGAGAGCTAGAATGTGCTAGAGATGGTGGGAACTCAATGATGGGGTTGGTAGGTGGAGGTCTTGCAGGAGAGGAGGAGATCATCAGTGTTGAAGACTTGCCTTGATGGTACTATCCTACCAACTAGCTTTGTAGCTTGGCAATGATGTTGTCTTTACTCCTTACCTCTTCCTTGGCACTATTATAGGCTTTTAAAATTGTCTCCAGCTTAACTTGGAGATCTGCCTTTTCCTTAGCCTCCCTTTCTACCACTGCAACACTAAACTTTGCAGTCTCTAGCATAGTGCTAGCAGCTTCCACTACCCCAATGCTCTGAACTCTTTTTACTATCATTCCACCAAGGTAACTTGACCTTGGGATGTTCTTATTTCTCTTATTTTCATCTCTTTTAAGAGACCACATGACCAGTGTAGCATTGTCTTTGCTGAAACTAACTCCCTCCATAGGTTTGGTCTCTTTTCTTACTGCCTCTAATACCAAGGCATCTGCTATGTCCCATTTGGGGAGAATGAGTACCCCAGCCTGTGCTACCATGTCTCTTCCCTGCTTAGGAGTGATGGTCTTTAACTCATTAGCCATTTCTTGCTTTATCTCTTCCTCCACCACAACTAGATGTCTATGAGGCTGCTCACTTTTCCTCTTTTCACACCTAGCATTAAAATTATCAATGTTCTACTTCCACACAAATTGCATGAATGCTCCTGATGTGACAAAGTTATCATCAACCAAGAAATCTTCACTGGCTTGTTTGATCTCAGGGTCCCATTCCCGACCTTTGAACTCATCAACAATGATGTTCATTTCAGCAGTAAGGTTCAAATACAATCTGATAAACCTATTAATCCTTCATAGATTGCATCAGTGATAAAGGAAGCATAATCAAAGGTCACTGCAAGAGAAGGATTCAAAATCTGAGCAACCATCAGCATGTAATGGGTGGGCATATTTGCCTCAACATCTTCTCCTAAAATTTGGCAGAGTGACCAATATAATCCTTTGGCCCTAAGGGTAAACAAATTTAAAGAGAAAGGCTCCTCAGTGTTAGGTCCTACAACTATTAGCCCACCTATTTTCACATAGAATTCTTTGAGAGGCCCATTTCTAAGGTGGTTCCTCTGCACACTATATACCTGAGCTAGTGATTTAAAATTAATAAGCTCTAGAAAATTGGTGAATTCACTAAGCCCAAAAGCATTTCTGAATTCCTTATTATTTATTTAAATGAGTCCCACTTATATCTTTAACACTCCTTGTAATTGGGTCATAGTTGTGTGCAATTTGAGTTAGGAGATCCACATCCATGAATACTCCAAGGACCACTAATTTGGCAACATCCAACTCCCAAGTATTGTTCTGTAGGGCTGAGGAGTTTCTCATACCAAATCCAACTTTAAACAATCCCAACCCAGACAACCCAATTCGAGGGTCTCTTAGCCAGTTACCCTTATCATATAATCCCTCTCCTATTTTTAGGCGAGGAGCTCTTGGCACAAGTTCTTTTATCTTAGTGGCCACATTAGTTGACAATGTCAACTGTTCAAGGAAGTCATCACAGATGGCCCTCTCCTGTTAATTAAATTTTCTTGAGAATTCTCTCTTAGGTGCCATCTTTAAAAACTATGCAATTAATCTAACTATTACCCCCAATTGTTCTGTGACAAATCAAGACCTTAATTTAAACACACTGTTAAGTGATTGCCAAACAAGAGTATAAGAGAACCTATTTTTTGCTCGAAGAAACTTTCTCTATGACTAAAGAAATTAGCTCTCCAATCGCTTCTCTACAACTATTATTTAGAATGATACCTTCATTCAATTGATACGAGATCATATATGGTAGTTAGGCTCTTAACTGCGACATTGATACCGCATGCTTTGGCCATCCCTTCAGAATTGAATTCATAAAAGAATTAAAAACTTTTGCTCCAATGGGTCACATCATGCCTGTGTATTTTCCTTTTTGCTCTTTCACCATTTTCCAGAGCATAACGTCCTAGCAATTTCAATTAACAAAATCATGCCAATCATCTGATCAGATGAGACTTGATCAGCCTTTACACTATCTTAACATCTTTGCCTTTACATCGGGCGCTACTTCCACCATTTTGTGGGCTTTATCCTCCGAGCACTTTTCTTTCATGAAGCTACACCAAGTATTAGATGGGACTCTAACCACCCGGCCTTTAACTCTTACCTGAACAGTCAGCCTTTTCACTAACCGCACCTCATTCTAATGGCTAACGGTTTTTCACTATTTTGCATAGCTTAACCCGCTTTCAACTTTGGGCCATGAAACAACGCGAAGCATTGGATCAATCCTGAGATGGCCATCCTTTAAGTGAGACCTTTATGCTTGCATCACTTACCCCGCTCTTCCACTGGTTACCAAATACCACGTGGCACTCAGCCATTAGCCTTGGAAAACTCTTCGAGTTTAGTTCAAAGTCAGCCACGTGTCATATTTCCCTTATAACCACCAGTTACACCTTGACGCCCTCAATCCCTTTTGAAACCACATGTCAATCGACATGTCACCATCGAGCTTTACATTGGGAAGAACCTCCTTTTCTATTTTGCCATTTCTCAGGCCTTAATGCTCGGGTAATTCATAGCCACGAAACAACACGAGCCCTTGGATCTTTTTGGAGTTGATCCCCTTTTACCTTCATGCTTTATTTGCTCTTCGGGCCCCAAAAACCTTTCGCTATTTCACAGGTTTTAAAGCATGAGCATTATACCTTCATGAACTCACGCGGACCATTAGATTAGAGCTGACTTGCTCAATGCTTAACAACCTACTAAGGTTCAGCAGATGTGGGCCCTCTGACTTAGCTCTATCCACCTGGTGTCTAATCATTCCCAAACTGACATGTCAACCTTTTATTCACTAAGAGAAAACACCAAATTCCACTTCATCCTTGCCACATGGATCTATCAAGTCACTTCACACCCCACAACATGACTCATCCTCTTGGACTCACCTTTTAATCCTCAGATCCGACTTGCTGACTACTTTGACTTTCTGCCAGGTGCCATTATCTTACTCGCTATCTCAACCAACTGGACTGCTTGCCTCGAACGCCATATCATTTCACTATTTCATGAAAGCTATCTTTCGAGCATCTCTTCCCTATGAAGCTACGCTAGCCATTAGATATTTAGGAACCTGCACATTTGTTATGCTCTTTAAAAACCTCTTTTGCCCAAGCCAAAAACCTTTCACTATTTTGCAAGGCATAACATGTGAGCATCTATCAGCCACGAAACAATGAAAACTGTTGATTTCTTTTGAACTTGATCACCTTTTAGCCATGAAAAAGTCTTCACCGCAGGGTCCCACCAAACCTTTTCACTATTTCATGAAAGGTAATTTGCTTGCTGGTTTTGGCTCCGAATCAACACTAGCCATTAGATCTTGAGTGAGATGGAAACTCATTAAACCAGACCAAATGCGCACCATTGAACATGCTTTTCCTTTCTCTATTTCGCAAGTCTTAAACCACTCGCAACTTCGCCTAATGAAATGGCAAAAGCCATAGATCCATCTAAGAGCTACATGACACTTACTGGGCCCAACAACATTAGAAGGAAAAAGACATAAGGCATGATCTTTTACAATTATTTAACGATCGCCTAGGTAAATGACAAGGGGGAACACTTCATATGACCCCAAGACCCATTACTTAAGTGAATTAAAGTAACCCAGGAATAGAAACCAAAGGGTTTTAATTAGACATTTGAGTGATTTAAAACCAAAAACCTTAAACCCTTAAAGACTTAACACAGATTTGAAGCGGTTAATAGTGTGCTTGACTCAAAATTTCAAAAAACTTAGCCAATTATGGGAAAAGAAAACCCATTTCTTAAACAGTGATAACAAGTCTTATGTCAGTTCATCATCAGAGTCAACCACACCTTCCTCATCCACTATGTAGCATGATTTATCTTTGTTTTTCCTATACTTGTACTTTTTATGATATCCAAGGTTAGTCTTAAAAGATCTTATTACTCTCTCTTCAAATCTTGAATTCCTTTTAGGACATCTAGATGCAAAATGAGCAATCTTATTGAATGCAAAACATTTAAAAGGTGTTTTGCCTTCATCTTACTTCCTACCGATCCTTTAGGTACTCTTCTATAAAATAGTGCTTCAAGTTTCTCAAACTCATCATCTTCTATTTTCATATAATCCAATTTCTTTGCATATAAAACTTTCCAATCTTTCTTATCGGTTGATGATGCAGATGCATGAAAACCAGGTTTAGACTTCACAGCTCCACAACATCCAAATTCTTCAAGCTCAAAAGAAAATAATTTCCCAACCAAGGTATCTATGTTGGCAAAAGTATTAGCCATTGTTCTGAATTCATTAATTGTAGTAGCCTTCATCTTGTAAGCTAGTGGTAGGGATATCAACACTTTAAAAACAATTTCATCTTCACTCAGAGTTCCACCACAACATTGAAGTCCCATAACAATATCATTTACCCTTTCCATGAATACAGTAATCCTTTCATCTTCTTCCATCTTCATGTTTTCATATCTCACCTGATAACCATGAAGTTTAGTAATCTTTACAATACAGTCACCTTCATTAAGAGTCTCCAAATTATCCCATATAACCTTTGTAGATGATTTGTCAGTTAATCCCATTATTTACTGATCAGAAAGTGCACACAAGAGGGCTTCTCTTTCTCTACAATCATTCTCAAGCTCCTTATCTAGGTTTGTCAAAGGAGGATTTCTAGATGCCAGATTATAAGGTCTAACACCATTCTGTGTGATCTCCCAAATCTCCTTGCCAAGACATCTCAGATGAGTCTCCATCTGAATCTTCCATACTATATAATTTTTTCCATCAAGCCTAGGAATATCTCTGAAGGATATCTCTAAATGAACTAGATGAAATTGAATTGTTAGTCACCATAGGATCTTCCTCAAGTAGTTAAGCTTTCTGTAGAGAGGAATAGAGCTATGATACCAATTGTTAGATAGTTTAAATAACCGGAAGACAACTGAGAGGGGGGGGGAGTGAGTCAGTTGTCACAGATTACTAGAACATTTAGAAATTAAAACTCTAATACCAGAACCCAAAATATTAATACCAGAATGCTTAAACCAAATACCGAAATAGCAATTAAACCAATTAAGCATAAATAATAATCAGAGAATAAATACCATCCACATGACACCAAGATTTATATGTGGAAAACCCGATAAAGGGAAAAACCATGGTGGGAAGTCTACCCATAGTCAGATAATATTTCTGCAGTAAGTATGTGAATTAAAATTGAGGTTCCTGCACTTGCAGGAAGGCCAACAGCCTAGACCGCACTACTCATCACAAAAGGAGCCTCACTGACTACATAGAAATCTATACTACAATCTGGAAGAATGAATGAAATAAAAAGATAGCATCTCCTATGCCTAAATATAGTTCCAATTAGGCTCAATACCGGAGGACTAAATCCTCTTACATAAACCCAACTCGATCTCCAATGATCGACCAAATCCTCTGCCTGAATAATATTACATTATTCGCACATTACATCCCATGCCATGATATGATCTACAATGAGATCTTACATCATATATATACAAACCCTTGACCATTAAGAATCAGGTTAGCCACCAAACAAAAAATATCCAACCCATAAGACATCCCGGAAACATATTGAGAGGTCCAATCCACACGTTACATTAAGTCGGTCCATAAACTAGATCAACCAGGACCCAATATTGGTCGACGCACTAAAGAAATGATCTCAATCCACCAAATCTCAAACATGATCACCATCAGCATCCTAAATCTCCACTATAAGCTACACCAACACCACTTATGAAATTCATCATAGATCTTCATCAAAGCTCTGCCACTGAAACTCTTATCGGAACCACAAACCCAGCTTCCAAGTAAACAAGATAGCATTTGATCACCAGACCAAAACCAACTCACTGAATATGAACATGAGTAAGCCAATTCCATAACCAAATCATACTAGAGCATAATAGATCATGCCAGATCCAATCCAACCAGAAAGCATGCATCCTATCGGGACAAGAAGATTGTCAATAAAGCATCCAAAATAGCTAGTGTTGACATCAATGACAAAACATCAATGCAACACATAATCAATTCCTCCAAATGGCCAACACTCTTCTCCTTCCAAAAAATTTCTAATCCAACTAAGGCCCCTATGGACTGGGATGCCAAATATTTCCACTGTTTCCATTGTTTAAAAAGTTGATCTTGAGTTGCTTCTACAAACTTTGTCTATTGCAATAAACTTAAATATGCTCCAGAAGTCTCTAATTGAGATTTCATGAGACATCTCTTGTTAGGGGTATTCAAGCCCCTAATATTCCAAGAAAGAATCCTCATTTGTGGCCTAGAGAGTTACACACTCTCCTCGGGTGCAATTTCTCCTCTAATGTAGACTGATGCCAAGTTGATTGACGAGGACCCAAATTTTGATGAGTTACAAACTACAACCTTTTGTGTCAAGCATGCAAATTTGGAAACAATAATGATGTTATTTGGAGTCAGTTTTGAGAGATCAACTAGGATGTATACTCTTACTATTTTTTCTATGTGTTCATACGAGAGTAAATCATATTTCATAAAGATGCCAAGTTGATTGACAAAGGCTTCAACCAAATCCAATTGTTTGTATTCAAGAGGAAAAGATGGAAAAGAGATCCATTTTGGAGTAAATTTGATGCAAAATTGGCAATAAAGAAACCTTCTCTCTGACCAATATAGAAGATATCTCACAGACCTATCCACAACTTGAAAGCCCATTTATAGAGAACATTAATGGGAATAGGGTTGATGCAAAACTTACCAATCAAAGTCATTTCTCTAGGGAGTTTGATATGAGGACTTAAGGACTCCTCTGGAATGAAAATCTTGTGAATACCCCTATCATATCCTCTTTCAATATTTGAAGGTTGGGGAGGTGGTTCATTTTGTTTGAGATTAACTATCTTTTTCCTAAACCAAATTTTAAGCCTCTCCTTCGAGTTATGTGAAGCCTTCTTATTCTACTGCAAGATTTCCTGATTGGCATCTTCATAATCCTTTGAGCGCTACTCTAATGAAGTTGTAGTCCTTTGATTTCATTTGAAGGGAGGTCCTAGTAGGATTTTATTTGGAAACATGGGACAAACATGCTTCCTCTGTTTGAGACCCTTGTGAAAACCTGAGATTGGGTCTTTTTCATGTAATGGGATGTTGTTTGGGAAAGTCAAAACTACAGTATCTTTGAAGTACCCTTCAACCTGAAACTCTAATTTCCCCTTGTTTTTGCCCCATATGGGTCTATCATCTTGACATATGTCAAAAATATCTTTTTTCCTTCTATCAAGTCGTGCAGGGCCTCGAAAGGGTAACTAGTTTGGTTTGGAAAACTTGTACTGAGGAAACCTACCTTTCTCAATCTCTAGGGTGGGAGAAAACCCTTTTCAGGCATGTTCTTTCCCTTCCCTCTAAAAATTTATGTGAAGTGTTGTCATGAGTATGGCATCTGCTCTGCCAATCTCTACCAAAACTATTCTCTTGATCCTACCATCCCCAAAGCCCAACTTTGCGGTACTGGTTTTCAAAAGAAAAAAATTCCTACTTTAGAGCCACCCGTCGAGAGCCATTAATATGCATGCACATTATCTTCGAATTCTCCAGTTTATGGTGAATTTAATTAATAGTTGGATAAATGATAATTAAACAAATATTAAATTTATTTAATCAAGTGGACAAAAATAGGTGTCTATATTTTGCCCATCTTGAAGTGATGTGTGACCACAAGTTGATTCAAAGAAAATTCATTTGATGCTGCTAATAATTTTTTTGATTTACCCCAGATGTTGATTGTCAGATAATGGTACACTGATTGCTGGATAATGATGAGAGTATGCCCCCTTGAGAGATGAATCAGATTGATTATTAAATTTTTAGGATTTTGACAATCGATTCATTTCCCAATTAAATACTTGATGTTGTTGATTGACTTGATTTGATCTCCCAATAAAATGTCAATTTCTTGATTGAGTTGATGTGTTCGCTCAATTAGATGATTGATTGAGTTTGATTACCCTCATGATTGATGAGTGTTAATTATATAAACTCATGATTCGATGATTTGATAGGTTTGATTGATTGTATGACCTCATGATGGATGAGAGCCACTGATAGGTTGATTTTGATTGACCTCATGATTGATGAGTGGCAATGATATACACTCATGATTTGATGATTTGATAGGTTTGATTGATTGTATGACCTCATGATGGATGAGGACCACTGAGAGGTGCTAGAAGAGATTGATTAAAATCTCAAGGGAGCTGATAGGATAACTGATCGATTGATTTGATTGATTGATAGATAATTGACATTTTGTTGATATCACGTTGTAGGAAGATTTAGATGTGTTGATGTTGGTGCATCTAGGGAAGCAGTAGGAGGTTTGGTTAGGTTGACAGTATCTAGAGAGAGAACCACTTAGATCCATGTGTTATCTTTTTCATGTATACATGCCTCTAGGGAAATTTGATTATTCATGTTTGGCCTAAGATGTATCTTTCATATGTATTTGATTTGATATTGTACACTTGGACATTGATTTTTGATTTGTGATATGATATGCAGCGGATGATTAGATGCATGTTACATGGTACGTGACTTATGCTTTTCTTATATGATGGATGGAAGTGTGTGATTTCCATGTATGATGATACAAATGATGTTATATGATTATGTTTGTGATCATATTAAATGTATGATAGTGTGATGATGATGCATGGATTAATTCCTATATGATGTGATGCATGGAAAAATGCAATGATGAAATTCATGTATATGATAATGTTCTATGATACTATTTGATTGTGCTTGTGTGATTTATGTATGCTATTTATGATGATGTGAAAAATGCACTTAAATGATATGGATGAATGAAATCTATCTTAACCATACAAGCCTAATTATAAAATGTTGTCATTCTGTCAATCAATTTGTTGTGCCCTTTTCATCATCATTGAGATTTTAAGATGTTGAATGTTAGTACAAAGATTGATGGTAAAACTAAACCATGATGACCTGAGTACAACTTACATGGATTTTGATATTTCAAAATGACACAAGCGTCGAGGTATAATTGAACCAAGATGACTTGAGTGTTGTTTGTGTAAAATAGGCAAGAGTTAACCTTCATCCTATACAAATCCAAAATATCCTCGATGATGCATTATCGATCACGTCTTGTGACTATAGACACTAAAGAATGGTCAACACCCATGTCTCCTATTTTCAACATATCAAGTGCATAGTCTTTAATTAAACCCCGTTTTACTAACAATTCTTCTAAGTCCTAAATAAATAAATTTAAAAATTTATTTATTTGTCTCCTTTGTCCATTAATTAAATAAATTCATTTTATTTAATTAACTAATTCATAAATATGAGCAATAAATTAATAAATCATTTTTATTAATTTTCATTTTTATCTTCCTCCAAAATAAAGATAATTAATAAATTTTATTTATTAGTTCATCTTCATTTCCTTCTTTTCTTAATTTTTTTATTCTTCAATTTTATCCTCTTATGTGGAGATATTTAATAATTTTTAATTATTAAATATTTTCATAAAATCTTCCTAATTTTCGAATTTGGAAACTAATATCTTTCCTTGATTTTCAAAAATCAATCTTTTTGGCAATATCTCATTAATCGTAATTTTAAATTAAAAAATGAGGTCTGCATCTTCAAAAATCTATTTTTTCTTGTGAGGAGATAATTAATAAATCTTATTTATTAATTTTCCTATAAGAGGACATTTTATTTTATTTTTAATTCTTCTATTTATCTTTTCAAATGAAGATATTTAATAATTTTTAATTATTAAAATCTTTTTGATATTTTCACCGTGCAAATTTGTATTCATGACAAGATAATTGAATTATTTTTATTTTATTCTCATAATATCTTCCCATTTGCTTTCTTCTATCTCCATCCTTACCTGAATGGAAACTTTGGTGTACACTCAATCAGGTCCGTCCACCTAACAAAAAATATTTTCAATTGTAGCCATCCAATCAATCCCAAATTTTCTATAAATTGGACACTTTTTTCATTGATTTTCAACCACGCTTTGAGTATCCTAATTGTGCCTAAATCATTTTTCTATCATCTCATCATCTTGCTTTCAATACACTTTCTTTTTAGGTGATAGCCACAACATATTTGAAAGAGAAAGAAGAACAATGCAGGTCAATGGAGGCAACATCTGCATTTTGGTTTGCGCTTTCTTTTGATGTTTTGTATTTCATTCTTCTATTGATTAAATTAGGAATATTTTCATAGCTTGTTAGTTTTCATGGTTAACTAATTTATGTTATGAATCCTTTTCCCCAATTTTCCTAGTTACATTTTTTGGTGAACCCTGCGTGAATCTAACAATCATGCTAACATTTTTGATGTTTTTTTTATGAGTTCTTGATTGCATACAGAAACTAGGAGGCAGATTTTGACATTGTTTTGTGCAAGTTTTGAAGGGTTTAATGTCTACGATCATAGTTTTGAGCCCAAATCTACATCTCAATTTAGTCTAATTAGGAGGTTTAATTCACTAGTTTGGACTAATTCTTTTCATTTGGGACTAAAATTAACATAAATTTGTTTTTATTTGGTTAAAATTAACAACAAATTGCATCTACTTTCATTACATGGGTTAAAATTGAACACAATCTGTATTTTCACTCATCTGGTTTAAAAAGAACCCACAATCTGCATTTTCAATTTTAGTTGTTTAGTTTAAATTTCAATCAATCTTTAGATTAAATAGGGGATCAAATTAACTACAATCTTTAGTTTTATTTTACAATTTGGTTAAAATGAACCTTATAAATTATTTTTAGTTGCATATTAGCTTCTTTTTTATTGCATGTTAGATTTTTTAGCTTTTTTGCATGTCAGCTTCCTTAGCTTTTTTGCATGTTAGTTTTTTTTTAAGCTTTTTTGTTGCATGTTAGCTTTTTGAGTTGCAGGCCATTTTTTAAAATTGCTTGTCAACTTTTAAAGTTGCGTGTCATTTATTTTAAGTTGTATGTTACCTTTTTTAGCTTTTTTTGTTACATGTTGGCCTTTTTAGTTGCATGTCATCTTTTTTAATCATTTTTGCATGTTAGCTTTTCAGTTGCATGCAACTTTTTTTATTGCATGTTTCTTTTTTTGCATATTCTTTTTTCTACTTAAGCTTAAAAGTTTTATGTGTTACTAATTATTTTGTGTAGCACCTTGGCATTCATTAGAAGAAGACATACTTTGAAACTACTGACTCATTTGATGCAAGACGCATGCCAAAGACTTGAAATTAAACAAGAGTGTCTTCTTTTTCATAGTTAGCAAAGGATTTGGGCATTAAAAAGAACCATTTTATTTCATTTTGTTTTCTTTGCTTGGGCACACTTGTGCATGTGAGCGGTCCCACAGTTTTGACACACACTATCCTCTCCCCTTTTTTGGGTGCATGAGAAAAGTGTCAAAACAACACTTAATTTTTTATTTCATAGGTAGCGGGCCTATCCCCTCAAGAGCCCATAAGGCTGATGAGGGGAGAACGACCCAGAGCGGTAATGGGCTAAGGTCAAGTCACCTCTCTACCACTATATAAAATATGTGGGATGAAAATCTTCACAACAGGTGCTAATTTCCTAACTACATCGACCTCCCTTGTACCTATGTTCTATAGGAAGGAGGCCTCCCAAGGGAGAGAGTGTACATGGGCACCCAAAAGAGAGTGCCATACTAAAAAGCCATTGTTTAAGTTTTCCAAAAACATTCTATTTGTTGAGTCAGGCATTGTGATATGCGCATGCCGAAGATACCCCTCATGTGCCCTTGAATTAGAGATAGTAAATTTCTTGGGAAGTGATGACCTAGAAATTCGAAGCTTGGTATGCCCATAGAAGTGAGTGTCATGGAGGGGAGATAGTGCTACCAAGCTTCTAACTATCCTGTTGAATGTGGTATTTTGGGCTAGGGGATTCAACAAATATTGTCCTTTCAGCCTTAGAATTGTGATTGAATATTTTTATTTCATGCAAAATTCAAACAAACATTTTCTCTTCCGTGCTTGTTAAAAGTGAATCAAAAACAAAGGACATAATCAACGTCATAAACATTGGCAAAAATAACTTTCCAAAAGAAGTCATAATCAACCTTGGTCACCAAATAAATTTCTCAAAAGGTTTAAACAAGTGTCCAAACAAATCTCAAATTCAAACTTGGTCCAAAACATTTCAAAGTATCCACTAACATTTGAAAATATTTTTTCAACATGGCTTGTCAAAACATTGGAAATATTTGTTTCAAAATTCATGTCACTTAGGGTTAGATATTGCATAGTTCAATATTAGGTCTTAAGGAAGACATTCATATTGCCTTTCATATTTGGTCCATTGTATTGTCATAATTCATTTGCACTTAGGTTTAGATTCATTTTCATGGCTTCATTTCATTATCATTATCCCAAAACTAGGTCTTGGTTTAGGTTGCATTTTGCATTTACTAAAGTCATTGGTTCTTACATATATCCCTATCACATTGGATTTGTCATTGAATAGTCCAAACCTTAGGTCTTATTTTAGGTTAACATTTTCAAACATTTGCATTCATATCCTTGCTTCATATCATTTTGTCATATCATATCATATTCCTAGATCATATCATATCTTGAGATCATATTCATATCATTTCCTTAGGTATTGTCATTATCATTGTCCTCTTGCATATTAGTCTCAAAATTATATTTGTCAAACTTGAAAAATAAAAACTTTAGATTAAACCCTAAGTTGCTTTTAGGAATCCTTGACCTTGTCCAACATTTTATTTGTCCAAATCTTTTCCTTCTATCAACATAATTTTATCAAACCTAGCTTAGTATCCAAGAGTATAGGCACGACAATGTCATTTGTCCTATTATCATTTTGTCTTTTTTCCTTTTATCAATTAAGGTCTTGGCTTCATTTCAATTTCCCAAGGTTGAGTCTTTAGGTTTGCATTCGAAGAGTTTGTCCAAACCTTGAAAAGTCAAAAAATATATATAGGTTGCATTCATACCTTAGATTGCATTATCATTTGCTAAGATTTCATTTAGTTGCATATCATTGTCATTCCAAAAATTCAAAATGTCCAAAAAGATTTAGTTGCATTGTCAATCACCTAAGTTACATTAGTTGCATACATCATCCTTAAAATCAAAAGTCCCCCCCAAAAAACATTGTATAGCGACATGTCTATTAAAACAAGATTCTAAGCCCCTATGATACAACAAAGTCTGACATATCAATCGATGATTGGACCAATGAATAACACAATACCATCAGGTTTTAATCCAAGGAAATCACAATTCTATCCGACCCAACAACAAGACAATATTAGTAAAACTTTTTAAAATGAAACAAGTATCCAAATTAAAAAACTAGAGGAGAAACTGGCTCAAGAAACAGAGATATTAGAACAAAAAGTTAAAAACAGTGAAAAGTCTAGATCCCAAATGATGAAAACGTTTCAAAAATTTCAAGGTCCAAATCCAAAAGTTCAGTCAATTGATGTAAAATCTCTCATTGAGCAATCATACATACCATCTCTCCTCGCACAAATAGACAAGATTAAACAATTTCAAGCAACAAATACAAATTTAAACCAAGTCCCAAATCAGACCTCATTTGATCAAATTCCATTCAACCAAATCTTGAATCAACAACCAATGATCCAACGACAACTAGTCATCCAAAAACAATCAATCATCCATCAACCAATTATCCAAACACAACCAATGATCCAACAACCGATGGTCCAACATTTCCAACCAACACAACTAATGATCCAACATATCCAACCAACATAATCAATAGCACGATTTCAACAATATGCTCCACCAAATATACAATGTCAACAATTTGTTCAACCAATTGTCAAGTATCAACAACAAACTTAGTATCAATAAACTACAACCACAAATTCAAAAACAAAAGTTGCAATTCACATTAGGCCAAATTTTAAACATGTTAGACCAATTCAACCAAAATCCAATTCAAAATCAAAACGCAACATAAAACCAAAACCAAATCCCTTTCAAGCAAATCCAAAATCAAAACTCAACTATGTCAAAACCTCGCAAGGATTCAAATGTGTCTCCAAAGAAAGGTGGCTCTATTACATTTTTTTTAAAGAGAGTCCTACGTGAAATTTATGAGAAAGATCAAAACTATGCACCTATGTCTAGAAATGGCTTATCCCCCCATAAGAAAATTGACTCTCCAGTGGCATCTATTCCTACACCTTTTGGAAATTTTCAAAAATCTCTGGTATCATCCTCATCAAATGATACATCAAATAATGCATCCTCCCAAGGGTTGTCTACAACAAAAATACATGCTAATATATGTTTTTATACAAATCCCTTGTACTATTTGGAAATGAAAGATTTAAAGCCACTAGATGCTTCTCTTTTAGAGAGTCCTATTCAAAGTCCATCTACCTCATGTCAAAGCACTGATCCCTTGAAAAAATAACCCATGCATATCCAAAGTCCAGCCCTATGTCAAGAGGATAATTTAGAGAATGAAAAATGAGTCCTAAAATAAATCAAGATCAAGATCCTGAAATCTTATCATCCCATCCAATTGTTGACCAGAATATCATCTTCCCAGTCACTCATGATGATCCCCCTATGATTATCCAAGAACATGACACCTTTTGAAATATCATTGACATTCCACTCCTTAAGAAAGATCAAGATATCTCTTTTGTCATTCCTAATGGTCCCATTGAAATTCAAGAGCAGAGTCCCTTTAAAGAAGAATCCAATGACCTTCCTCCTTGTCAAGATCAAAGTATCCTTTCAGCTTCATGTCCATCACAACACTCTCTCATCCTTTTAAATCAACCACAAGATCCCTTTGTCCCTCCATTTCATGTCTTAGTGCTCCATATACCCTCTAAGGTCTCATTTCTTTTGATAATATCATTATTCCTTCAATTACATCTCATGAAGAGGCTACCATTGATCCTAATTCTCCACATGATCCTAACCCCCATGATGATTTTAACATGTTGATGCAAGATGTTCATGAAACCCCTATGTGCACAATGGGTTCCTCCGCTTTGGTCCAATCTGATCCACTTCTTGATCTTGTCATTCCTATCATTTCATATCCACCTCATAATGGACTTGCGTCTTCTTCTCGAAGCAGAGAGTATCCTACAAGTCAAAATATTTATAAAGGCAAAGGATTAGACCTTCATAAAAAAGAACCCCTCCATGCTAAAAAAATATTAATGGTCATGGTCTCAATGACATTCCTCAAGACATTGGTACCCCTACTAAATCCACAATCCCTCCAAAATCCAAACATATCCCTTCTCCTTCATCCCTTCCATCCATTTTAGGTCCTTATATCACTTCAACCCCTATTGAAGGTCAAAAAAGACACACATCCTTGAGCACCTTACATCCATCTGAAATACCTCCATATCATTCCTATCCATCCATACATTCCTTTCCCCTCCAACAAATTTGGATGCCAATTATAAAAGTCATAAGTCCAAAAAATCCACATGTATTCAAGGATCAGCATGTCCAATCTAATCAACATGTCAACAAAAAGAAAAATCCAAAAGGCTGCGAAGGCCAGTTTATCATAAAGTAAAGTCCAAAGCTATATGGTTTCCTATATCCCTTGTGTAAGCAATGTGTTCCAAGGAACCAGAAAAGCATGAAAAAACCAAAACAATGTGGATTCCCAAGCAGCTCCTTAAAGCACAAAAGTCAAAAGAAGCATCAAAATTGGCATCCAAAATTGTTGTTGTATCCAAAAATTTCAAATATATTCCTCCATCACCTCTTTCATCCATTTTGGGTCCTTATGTCTTGAAATCCATAGCTATTCTTCCATCAAAATCTCCATATCTAAAATCAACTTTTCCTCCATCAGTCCACCAACCCTCAAGATGTGTGCCAATGCTTATCTTTCCAAAATTTCCATCTGCTTGATCCCACTTCTTCCAATACCCTATCCATTATCCAATGCATATTTTCCATCCTTCCATCCCTCTAGTCCAATCCTTTGCATAAACCCTTACCTTAGTCCCATCTCATTTCCATGTCATTATCCTACCAATGTCTTTGAGCATACTTTTAATAGTCATGGTCCATTTTTCCAAGGATATTATCCAAACACCAAGATGCTTGAGTCCTTCCATCCCCTATCATGTCTCCATTTTCTTCTAAAAATTCAAAATACAAAAAAAATCAAAAGTCAAAAATTGAAGAAAAAAGAAAAAGAAAACTAAAGAGAAATAATTCATCTACTAGTGAAAACCTGGCAAACAAGTGCCTTGGGAAAGTACCATGATGAAAAATTGGCAAACAGATGTCATGTGTAATCTATGAACTTCTTGCATTCCACACTTGGAGGCAGGTTTCATTATCCTATCATTCCTCATATCCATATTCCCTTTTCCACCTTTGATCTTGACAAGACTGAGGATCTTTATGAGCATCATGCATCCTATTCACAACTTTCAGTCTATCATATTCCTTGGCTTATTACAACCTTTTGTCACTATCCCTTAGCCTATCACAACCTTTAGCCTATATCCTTTATCCATTTTTTATCTTGCTTATCCTATCTATATCCTATCATCGTTCATATAGTCTTTTCCATCCCTTGATCTTGATTCAATGTAAGGATGTAAAATGCAAAACATGTTTTTAAAACCTCTTAACATGTCCCGCATGCCATTTGATTGCTTAACATTGTCATATCCAGTGCCTTAAGCCATCACGTAATAGCCCTTGGACATTGCATCTGCTCTATCTCCATAATAAATGGCCTCTGTCTTCCCTCTATCCACCAAAATTTTAGCAAGCTTATTTATCCATTTGTCATATTCCTTTCCTTGCTAGACATTTGGGCCAAAATCATAAAAAACCCTAAAAATCAAATAAAGTTTTGAAAAATTCCAAAAAAATAAAAAAAGTCCTCAAATAATCCAAAAGTATTCATAAAATGTCCTGAAATAATCCAAAAACATCGTAAAATGTCCTAAAATAATTCTACCAAAATTCATAAAATGTCTTGAAATAATCCGAAAAACATTCATAAAGTGTCCTGAAAAAAGCACATGAAAAATTCAAAAAGTTCAAAAAACCCCTAAAAATTTGAAAATATAAAAATCCAAAAACAATCACTTTCATTTCATTTTTCTAATAAACTGTCCCCTTTGTAATTATACAAACATTTGAGTGGACATTAGATAGCAACACATTAAACATTGCGCTTAGCAAATCACCTATCAACAGATGAACTATTCAAGCAACTGAGTATTCAAACTGATTCAATTGTCACATCAATCAAAACAACATCTACATTATGGGTCCTTTTGTCAACATTATCATGGGTCTTATACAGGGTGTGGTATACTCAAAACTAGACTATGTCCTATCTTAGACGGGGTACTGCATTCCTTGAAACTAGACAACATGATGGTCCTATCATCAAAACAAAACATTAACAATTTTGGCAACAAGATTAGAATGGTTGTTTGACTTGTTTGGATTTGTGAATCTTATTTTTAATTGATTTATCTTCGATCATGTTCCTATGTTACTCGATGATGTCACTGAATGATTTAGATTTATTGGGATGGCTCATGGTCTTTTTCTTTTGTCTTTTCTTTGTGGGGTGTTTCATAACATTCTGGGGCAAGTATGTCTTAGGATTTTTGAACCATTCCTTGTCTACAATGTGTTTGTTTTACGCAAAGGGATTGCATTATCGCCTTGGCCTTCATTGCCATTGTGCACCACATCTATTTTCCCATATCAAATAAAGGTTCTCACCTACTATTAGCATTTGTGAAAGAAATATTTCATCACACTAATCATTCTTTGCTTCTTACTTGCATTTCTTCTGGCTAACATTTATTCTATCAATCATTCAACTCTTTATCTCTATTCAACTAACTATTCTTTTGTTTCCTCATTTTTTCTCTTTCTAAGATTCTTCTCTTATTTTGAGAGATCATTCATTTCTTTCATACATAAACAATCTCTTGAGGGGGCATCCTACCTCCATCCCTTAGTTTGTTGGGGCATTATTTTTTTTTCAATTTTCTTTGAAACAATGCTCAAAATCGCATTGTCTCAAAGAGGGGCAAAATGTAGACACTAAAAAATGGTCAACACCCATGACTCCTATTTTTAACATATCATGTGCATAGTCTTTAATTAAACCCCCCTTTACTAACAAAACTTCTAAGTCCTAAATAAATAAATTTAATAATTTTTTTATTTGTCTCCTTTGTCCATTAATTAAATAAATTCATTTTATTTAATTAACTAATTCATAAATATGAGCAATAAATTAATAAATCATTTTTATTAATTTTCATATTTATCTTCCTCCAAAATAAAGATAATTAATAAATTTTATTTATTAATTCATCTTTATTTCCTTCTTTTCTTAATTTTTTTAATTCTTTTGTTTTATCCTCTTATGTGGAGATATTTAATAATTTTTAAATATTAAATATTTTCATAAAATCCTCCTAATTTTTTAATTTGGATACTAATATCTTTCCTTCATTTTCAAAAATCACTCTTTTTGGCAATATCTCATTAATCTTAATTTTAAATTCAAAAATGAGGTATGAATCTTCCAAAATCTTTTTTTGTTTTGTGAGGAGATAATTAATAAATCTTATTTATTAGTTTTCTTATAAGAGGATATTTTATTTATTTTTTAATTCTTCTATCTATCTTTTCGAATGAAGATATATAATAATTTTTAATTATTAAAATCTTTTTGATATTTTCACCTTGTTAATATGGTATTAATGAGAAGATAATTGAAAAATTATTATTTTATTCTCATAATATCTTCTCATTTGCTTTCTTCTATCTCTATCCTTACCCAAATGGTAACTTTGTTGTGCACTCGATCAGGTCCGTCCATCTAACCAAAAATCTTTTCAATCTTAGCCATCCAATCAATCGTAATTTTTCTATAAATTTGACTCTTTTCTCGTTGATTTTCAACCACACTTCGAGTATCCTAATGATGCCTAAATCATTTTTCTATCATTTCATCATCTTGCTTTCAATACACTTGTTTTGTAGGTGATAGCCACAACACATTTGAAGGAGAAAGAAGAACAATGGAGGTCAATGGGGGCAACATCTGCATTTTGGTTTGCACTTTCTTTTGATGTTTTGTCTTTCATTCTTCTATTGATTGAATTAAGAATATTTTCATAGCTTGTTAGTTTCTGTGGTTAACTAATTTATGTTATAAATGAATCCTTTTCCACAATTTTCCTAGTTATAGCAACATATGAACATTCATGCTTATTCATGCTACTTGTCAAATAAAAACATCCTGCTAATGGATTTTAGTTTGGTTTTGCTTTGGATTCTACTCGTGAGTGTTTGGAAATTTGGTTTCAATGTTCACTATTGATTTTTGTGATCCTTGTTTGATGCGCATGTCTCATTATTTGGTCGCCTACTTTGTGTAAGCTCAATTGAATTTTCCCCACTAACTTCAAGTTTTTTCCCTAGTCTAGACACAACCTTTTATTATGGATATATACGATGATCACCAATCTAGGGTGAGATAGTATTGCAATGCTCGAGGTGTATACAAGACTAAATATGGATAATGATAGGGAAAACATGATATATTATATATGTACTAATAGATAGAGGAGTTGCTCAATCACAAATAGTGTATGTTTGCTATATTTTCGCTACTTGCTTTTATTGTACATTTTTTTATTTATTGCTTTTTTGTTCATTGGATGAATCATGTGTAGAAATTCTTGAGATGGATGTTTTTGATAGGTTTGTAAAATATTTCCCCTTCTCATGTAGATAATTGATATGCCCCAAATCCATATGCTAATATAATGACAAATAGACCTAACCAGCTAGGTTAAACTTTTCCCTTCTTTTCTCGATCTTGTTGATTGTAGGGATTTTCTTTTAGTACCATGTCACTGACCTGAAACATTCTTGGCTTCACTCTATGGTTATAGCTTCTAGATATTTTTGTTGATCTAATTTTAGATGATCAAAAGCATGTTGACGATGCTCATCTAGCAACTCTAAATCATGTAATCTGGATACCCGATATTCCTCATTAGGGATGGGTCCTTTCAATTATACTCAGAGTGAAGTTATTTTGACCTCAATGGGTAAGATGACCTCTTATATATACACAAGTGCGTATGGTGTGGCACCTATTGGGTTATGAATGCTAGTTCAGTATGCCCATAAGGTAGGATTTAATTGGACATGCAAATCACGACCAACATCATTCATAGTTTTCTTTAGGATTTTTAGGATTGTTTGAAGCCTTTTCTTGGCCATTCCCTTGAGGATAATAAGGTGGAAAACTGATGTTGGATATGGAATATTTCACAAAGTTCTTGCACACCTTGGTTCTTAAAGGGTCTATCATTATCAATGATAATGGAACTAGGAATGTCATATCGACAAACAATGTAGTTTAAGATGAAAGAGTATATTTTCTTTGTGGTGACAGTAGTTAATGGAACAACTTCGATCCACTTTGTGAAATACTATGTGGCTATGATTATGAACTTGTGTCTATTAGAGTAGGAGGGATGGATCTTACCCACAAGGTTGAGTCCCCATTGAAATAACAACCATGTTGTTGTGAATGGTTGCAGCTCCTGTGCCGGTGCATGGATAAGATTCTCATGGATTTGGCATTTCTGACACATTTTAGCAAAATGATAGGATTCTTTTTCCATGTATGGCCAAAAGTACCCCAGTCTTAGAATTTTATTAGCTAGAGTAGGACCACTTAAATGTGTGCTACAAATACCTTTGTGAACTTCTTGTAATGTGGTTTCAAATTCATCACTTTCAAGACATATAAGGAGAGTACTATCAAGACCTCGTCAATAAAGTGTATCGGCTGTTAGGGTGTAATGGGCTACTTGATGAATAAAGTTTCATTTTTGGTTCTAGGATAGATTAGGTGGAAGGGTATTGTCTTTGAGATAGGTATAGATTTTCCCATAGGTTTGAGATTTAGGACCAACCAGGTGGTATATGATTTGGGAATCATGATTATCATAGGCGGGGGAAAACAATTGTTCCACCAGTAACTCATAATGATTCGGCTTTTCCGGTATTTGTAGGAAAGAGGAAATGGTTGCCATGGCATTTGTAGCTTTGTTGTCCACTCTTAGAATTTGTTCAAATTTGATCTCATCAAATTATTTCTTAAAATCATCCACCATTTTCTTGTATGGCATTAAATTATCATCTTTTGTTTGATAGTCATCATTGACCCAATTGATGACCAATTGAGAGTCCCCACATACTTGTAACTTTGTGATCTTCCATTCTACAACTAATTTGATGCTAATGAACAAGGCTTCATATTCAGCTATGTTATTTGTGCAAGGGAACATTAGTCTATAAGATCTTGGGATTGTGTGTCCCTAAGGAGTGACAAGTAGGAGTCTAGCACTTGATCCATGTTGGGTCTAGGGTCCATCAAAGTATGATACCCATGGTTGTGTTGTAACTATTAGGACATCAGTATCTAAGAATTTAATATGCATTCATTAATTATCTTGTAATGGTGCTTTAGCTAAATAATCTGCTATTGTTTGGCCTTTGATCACTCTTTTATCTTGTTAGCACCCCCACAATTTTCCATTTAGAATGTCCAAGCTTGCGGAATGCTTTTTGGTGTCTCTATTCTTTCGAGTCTTTTGTACCTCTTCATTTCGACACTAAGCCATTGAACTCTAAAAACAGTTCAATTGGTTCAAGGTTCAAGGTGTGTTTTAAGTAAATGTCTTTAGCGACCTTCATCTCCACCAAGGCAAGCACGTTATTGTTATGCATTTTGAACTTTGAACCTGTGAACCTCTTTGGTTCAAGGTTCAAAAAATCTTTTTTTGAGTCACAACTATGTAATGTTATTTAACGAGTAGGTGTGAATGCATTTTAAGTTGGTTTTGAACTTGAACCTTGAACCAATTGTCTTTTCAGTTCAATGGTTCAAGGTTCAAAGTCCTTTGCTTGTTAGTCATTGTTATTGCTCATTCTCGGTTTTGTTTTGAGACACTAGTTCACTGTTGTTATTCCCGGATGAACATGAACCATTGAACTATTTGTGAGATGGTTCAAGGTTCAAAAGGTTCACTTCAAGTTGATTCTAAAGACTTTGTTAACACTAGAGGTAGCGCGATAAGAAGGAATATTCTTGGCATCTAACAGTTTAAAATTCTAAATTTGGAAAGCTATTGTGAGAACATTAACTATTTGTGCAAAAGTGATGGGCAATTAAGAAAGTGTCAGCTTTTCAGTCATTTCACTATTACTTCACATGTCTAAATGAATCATTATGAAGTGTGTATAGTTTTCTCAATTTTTTTCTTGTCTGTTCAAAAAGGATATATGAATTCATCTTCATAATTTGTAAGGGTTGCAATTGTTGAAGCCCCTTATAAGAAAGTTCAAAAGGGAGGGTCACTACTGCTGAAGCCCCTTACCAGAGCGCACTTCATCACAGAAGTGCAAGACATTGTTATACTACTAAATAGGCTAAAATAGAAATCACACTCCTTTTACTGGGAAGATTGGATGTATTTTTACATTCAGGTACTATTATCAAGTGACAAATATCTTGACTAGGTGCAGGTAATTGCAGAGGGACTCCATGAAGCTTTAAGTAACTCTGTGGGTATGTCTAGTTTTTATATGTCCTCTTATTTTTTCTACGTATTAGCTTGTACCAGATATTGGCCTGCCTTGCTCAATGAACAATGGGTGGAAGGCATGAAGGTTTATGATTATTATCCTTTGTTACACAGCAAAAATATGTAGAAGATATTGCTAGATGGAATGGTGCCTTCACAGGGAGACTTGCTTTTGAACTATAGGTTGATGTGAACAAGAGAATGTCAGTTGAAGCAATGGAGTTAATAAGTATATACGGTAGCTTCTTCATTCAATTTACTAGGTTGGCCTATCTTCGGGTAGGTGGTTTTGAAGGTGAACCATTCAAGCTTCCTAGGTATGCCTTCCATAGCTATGTACTCATAGAGGTGAGCAGACAACTAGCTCATATTGATAAAAGGTTGGGGGAAAAAGGTGAATTTGGAGTTTCCTTTCCTATTGAACTTGGATACTCCAGCTGTAAGTCTGTATCTGATGCTTTAAATTTGGAATTGGAATTTAAGAGGATGAACCTGTAGCCCTATGTTTCTAGACGTAGGTTGGATAGCAGAGGTTATACCATGGAAAACCTAAATGTGGATAACCACTTCTATCATGAACCCTAGTTGGAAGATTACTAGGAGACTTGCAATGATGAATATGAGGTAAGGAGGAGACTATGGTCAAGATTTACTCTGCAACAGATAATTACCATGAAGCTTCCTATCAGTGTATCTGGAGTACATGAGGAAACAGGGGAAGATGTTCTAGATCCTGAATTCAACAAGCAAGTTCAAGGAAAGGCAATCCTTGAGATTGACTAGAACAAAAAGGAAGATGATAATATTCAAGCTAAAACTTTTAATGTTGTAAGGAGAACTGAGACGTGGTTGAGAGACCAAAAATTTAAGAAAAGAATGCTCATATCCTCCCATGAACTAAGAGTTGATTCACATGTTGTGACTCAACTTCCTATTTATTTCACTAATGAAATTGTTGATATTGCAGGTGGTTCAAAGGAAATTGTTGAAAAAATCCAACCCATAAGATCAAAAAGGTCACCGTTAGGTTCTACAGCAGCCAGAGTAACTCGGTCAAGGAACAAGAAAAAGAGCAAAAAGCCAACATTGAGCCAGATTGTTGTGGACCTAGATCCAAGTGAAGAGTGTTGTTCACCAAATTTGGTTAACCCAAGTTCACCTGCAATCCTTCTATGAAATGGCCAATTTCAATCTATGGAACACATCAGGACTTGGACAACATAACATAGGACCCTAATTGATCCTCCTGCACTTTAGGTTCTGCTAGACCTAGGGGGGGACACCCTTTTGATGCTTAAAATTAAACCCATTACACACCTATGACAACATCAACAAAAGTAGATGAATCTCAAAAGGTTCAAAAACAAGGAGGGTACTGTAGATTGGCTAGATCTACACTTACAACTCAGTAATGTTTGAATCATGAGATGGATGGAATACTACCACAAAAATGGAAGCAAAATATATTCTGATTTGATTTTAAATTTATTGTGCAAATAACTCCTAATTGTAATAGATCAATGCCTTCATCTGGGCATAGAGTCAACACAAATGGCCACAAATGAAATCCAAGTTGCAGATTAGATTCACTGAAAGATATCCTTGTATTATACATTCTAAACTTCAAATCAAAAGATCATACGAATTGAAACATTAATTCACAATTCATAATTTCTTCTCATCGAATTTAAATCCTTTATGTAAATGATGCCTAAGAATAGGAACTACACTCTCCCTTGGAGAAGATAAATTCAAAATCCCTTGAAGACTGAATTTATTGAAATTGAAAAAATGCCTAAAGACAATCCAATGGAAATGTATATATGCCTTACATATATATGGCCTGTAACTAAGAATTTATAGCTAAATGTATCTATTAAATGATAGAAAGAATGAGAACATCAACAATTACAACCCAGAAAATTAAAATGCACAAGAATGGAACCCCTCTTGGAAATCTCCCATAGAGAATTTCTCAAAAAATTGGAACGCTTACAAAAGAGAAGAAATGAGAATTTGAAGGAGGAGGGAAAAAGATTAGGTCTGCATAAAAAATTGCCATGTGTCCCTTTCCCTAACTGAAAACATTCCTCTTCATCCTTCCCATTGAAACTTCTCTCAAAATATCTCATGTTTGTTGAAACAAACCTCATTATTGATTTCCTTGTCTCAAGAGCTTTCCGATGATATATAATACTTGCATATTTGGACAAAAATACCTCTCAAGCGAATTAATCACTCAAATGGATCCATCATTTAATTTTTTGCATTTTTTCCAATAGTCTGGACTTTACTATTTAATTTTAATTTTTTGCCTGATTTTTTGCATGTTCCCTACCACATGGCGACCTATGATTCACTCATGGGGTCCACTGGGATGACACCTCATTGATCTGCCACTTGTCTGCCATGTCACCGCCTCGTGGACCGCCACCCATCTGCCACTTCACTCAGACCTGGCAGCTGGACTGCCACTTGGACCTACCACATTATCTTTTGCCATTTCTCGAAGGGTAACTGGCGTGCATCTTTGCTTTGAGAAGCAACACCAACTGTAGATCAACATGGAACTTGCTCACTCATTAATCTTTTCTCTATTTCATGAAGGGTAAATGGCGTGCATCTTCGCTTCGTGAAATAGAGCTAGCCATAGATCAACATGGAACTTGCTCACTCATTAATATTTTTGCCATTTTGTGAAGGGTAATTGGTGTGCATCTTCGCTTCGCAAAACATCACCAGTCGTCGATCATCTTTGAACTTGCTCACTTGTTAATCCATTCTTTCTCTGCAAAACCTACCTACCTTGGGAACTGTGCATACGTGGGGTCCACCTGATCGCCAGCTGTCTCCTCACCAACTTAGGATTTGCGCATGCGTGCATGGGGTCCAGTGGGCACCTAGCCGACACCTTGTGGCAAAAGCCTCAAGGCTTTGACACTATGGATGTGCTTGTTTTTGTATATAAATCCCAAAATTGTCCCTCGCCCAGTCAATGTGTGATAAAAGCTCATGCCTGGGAATGCATTTTTTGAAGTTTTCCTTAGTTTTTTCATGGTGCCTTTGACCTAATGTGAACTACATTTGTTTGAGACTTCCCTCAGCCCCCTTTCAACTCACGTGACACTCCAGATGATTGCAAGGAGGACGTTGGAAAAGGCTTGGAATTTGCATTTAATTAAAGTTTAATGCCTTTGCTAAATTTTTTGAAGATGCCCCTTTACCCATATCACACCACGTGAGGGAGGTTTAAAGCCTGCCAATTGCCTTTTGCTTGGATTTTAACTGGCTCTTCACCAGACACTGTTAATTGCATTGGTTTGAATTTCTTTGTCTTTTAACTGCTGCATGGGAGGACAACGACATTTTCACCTGCCAAAGGTATTTATTTGGGAAGTTTTACTTTGCCCTCCACCAATGCCACACACAGGGAGATGGGAGATGTTGGGAAGGTTGTGGAATCTAGCTTTATGCCAGTCCTTGCATTTGTTGAAGTTTAGATTCCCATTTACATGCCTTGACAGGGAGGACTGGTAAAGGTTGTAGAATTTGGGCTTTACACTTGGCAATGGCATTTTCTTGAAATTTTATGTACTCTCCAAACACCACGCACACAACAGGGAAAGAGGAGGTCATAGGCATTACACCTAACAATTGCATTGTTTTAGAAAATTTCTTTTCTCTTTTCAATCACCTCCAACATGCCATATGTGGACCTGTCAGTTGTAATTTGTTTGAATTTTAATTCCTCTCAAACTTTCATACCACATAGGGAGGACATTGCATTAGTTTGAAATTTTCACTAGCCTCCAATATGCCACACTTAACTTCACGTAGGAGGGATGTTGGCAAGGGTTATGTTGGTTTTAGCTTCAAACCTGGCAGTTGCATACTGCAGAAAGTTTTCAATGTCTTTAGCACACCACACTTCATGTAGGAGGAGGGAATATGGCTGACACTTCACATGCCAATTATATTTATTGAATGATCAATCCCTTCTCCATTCAACACCATCTACAAGGTACATTTGGATTTTTTTTTAATGTCTCTTCTCTGTTGCCAAAGCAAAAATACATTACACAGGCCAAATCCTTGTCTTAGACATTCTTTTCACTTTTTGCATTTGATGACATGCATCAAGAATTTTAAGTCTTCACTCAAAACAAGCTGCCAATGGAACTTGAGCTAACATTGATATGCATTACTGTGAATTAATACCATTTTTGCCATAAAATTAATGCACGAGCATGAGCTAGGTCGGGCCCCAAAGTGGGCTCAACTTAAAAAAAAAATCGATTTCATTTCAACTAACCATTGAAAACACCTTAGAAACCTTAAAAATGCCTCTAGAATTGATCAACACCATTTTCTGATCATTAAACTAAGTTTCACGACTTTCAAGCACCTGCACCACATTTTTCGCATTTAATCCCAAAGACATATTTTTCAAACTAGTCAAAACACCTTTCTAGACTTTGCAAACTAATAGGCGTGTACTCCAATATACAAACATAAACTCTACCAAGACATTTCTCAAGATGAATCTCAAGTGAAGAAATATTAATGGTCAAAGATGACCAACTAGCTCTGTCAGCACAATGAACCTGATAAAACCAATGCACAAGGAACTCAAGGTGCCTTTCTTAAAAATATCAAACGATCACCATAGACCCCAAAATATGAGGCATAGATACCTTGAAGTACATATCAAAACTTAGAATGCTCAGTTCGACCAGGAAGCTGACTGGGTGCGAATAGTGAGCTCATAAAAATAGCCACTTTAACTGATGTTGCAATGAAAATGCAAAAAACTGAATGACATGGCTCAAGAGATCATCTTGGAAAACTGATCAAACGGATTCGTAAAGACCTGAAACTTGGCATGGAGGCACATTTGTATTTATACAATTCAATTCACTTTGAATTTTAGCATGAAAATCAACTACTCAAAAGATATAGGAGCTCAAAGTAGGCTATTCAATAAAATCTGCATTTGCACCTAACATGCACTTTCAGCTCACCCCTTGAAATGGGTACCTGATCAATTGAACCAAACTGAATTCTAAAAGTTGCACAACACTTCATAGGTCTAATAAAAGGTGTGGGACAATTCCCAAGCCTTAACCTTTGATAATTAACTAGCTTCATTTTACACTCTCTCTAACTAGGTCACTCTGGATGAGACAAGGTGGTTTTTCTGAGAAAGAAATAGCAAAATAACATAGTGGGCCACAAAACTTGACTCAAATTTATTGAGTCCCAACAAAGAGGTTGGAGTAATAATGGATCAACAGGATTTGGGTGAACCTGTGGTACAAAAAATGGACATAAGTAAAGAAATGGAGAGTGAATTGAATCCAATGAACATTCTGGTTATTGTTAATTCACCAAGTACTCAGACAACTCCTCCATCCAAAGAATCTGCAAACACTCTATGATGGTTAGAAGTTGTTGTTGGGAAGAAACACAGTGTGGTACCAATTACAATCCCTATAGAAGATATGGTCAGCAAATGCCTTGGAAAGGTGTCCAAGCCGAAAAGACTCAAAACATAGACAATTCTTGAGGTAGATGAAGTAATAGGTCATTGGACAGTCGAGATGGCTAAGCCTATACCAGAAAGAGACTAAGACAAAGTTACCAAGGATGACTTCTCACTAGAAAAGATTGATTTGGGGGTTGCTTTGTGAGCCCTTGATGTTAAACACTTGGAGTCTTCCACGAAGAGAATGATTTCCAGATCATGGAAAGATGAAAAGGATAAGAACGAGCTGAAATAGATCATATCTCAAATGGATAAGTACATTAATGCCATTCACCATCCAAACCCTCAACCCTTGTCACAAGTGGCATTATAATTTGATCCCATATCTCCAGCAAATCAAAAGTTGTTGGACCAAGTTCAAAGAAATAGAATGGTCACGAAGATGTTCAATAAATGGCTTGATCTCATAATACAACAAGATTCAAACTATAGTGTCAGTTTGGTGAAATTATATGAGGATGTTGTGACAATGAGAAAGGAATTGGAATTAGATGTCGTTGCTTGGGAGAAAGAAAGAACCAAATGGGTGGCAGTTCTTGCACAGATGAATGATATACAAAAATTTGGAGTGATGAAGTTCTTTGCAGAAAAACCTATGGAAAGCTTAGATGACAATGTATTGTATGTATCAAGGAAAAATGTGGAGTGGCGAAATTGAATTATCAAACAGGGCCATGAAGAATCCACTCAACTGCTAAAAGGATTGACATATTTAATCAATACAATGCAAAAGGATCTTAAATGCATTAACATCCAACTTATGAAAGATGATGCTTAGACAATAGAAGCTGTCATAGATATGAAAAAAATCTTCCAAGAAAGGATACAGTTCATTCGGAAGACAAAATCCTTGACTATGGATGATTTCTCAAAAGTAGCTAGGATTGAGTCAATGCTCATGGTTTGTTCCAATATGATAACTTAATGATGAACAATAAGTACCAAATCGATACTGAGAGGGGGCGGTGAATCAGTACAGTCACAAAATCTTTTCCCCAACCAGTTTGACTACAAACACTACAAATGTCTGACAGACAGTAACATCAGTCTAAAATAGAATGCAACCGGTAAGGCTAGGAATGAATGTGACAAGCGTTAACTGGTTAATCACTTAGTTTTCCACTCAACTTAATACTACACTTCCATTTCACCTTTATGCATGAATAGGTAATCTATCATCAGAAATATAATAATAGCTAGCTCAACATGTTTTACCTTCAGACACAAATCACTTAAGTCATCACATGAAAAATGCTACACATGACACATAGATTTTTCACGTGGAAAACCAACTGGGAAAAACCACGGTGGGGATGAATACCCACAAGCTGCTTTTGAACTCTTTACAAGTCTACTATGTTAGGAGCCTAGTCTAGTTAAAGACTATTATAACAGGTTCTGCTAGGAACCGATCTAGTTAGAGATGACCCGGTTAAGGGATGGCTAAATACCCGGTTAAGGGTTAAACCCTCTTAGAGGTTACCTTGTTAGAGGATTTCAAGAACTCAATTAGTTTGTGTCACCCTATTAAAGGATTTACAACAAGTTGATTAAAGCTACCCGGTTAAGGGATTTTCTAACTATTGAAGTGGTTAAAGATCAACAGGTATTACAATAATCTGATAATAACACTCAATGCCTAATGCATATCCTCTTAAGTTCCTTCCTTCTGCACACACACACAATGCAGGAATCAATCCTCTTATCTCATCTGGTCTGGCATGAATCACATATCTTTTCACTTAAATACACACACACCATTTTCCAACAACCTCAGCATGAAACACAACATCGACCTTATAGGAAACAGATAGGTCGATAGCATAAATCCTAAACCCTAAACATTTAGATTAGGCAATTCAGGCAGTTCAATCCTGGCCATTGAACACTTTTCATTTGAATACAAAAGTCTTGAACATATCTCAAGACATTCTCCATCATTCATTCTTTACCGCTTTCATGGCGGCTTGTAACCCATCACACGTTCTCAACTGTTTACAGAGACTTCACATATTCCTGAGGTAGATAGGATCAATCTCCTTCATGCAAGATCCTTCACATGCTCAAGCTGACGTGGCAACATGATCGGATCTTCATTACAATGCTAACTCATCACACAATGTTATCGGTCGGGTCACACATGCTTGGAACTCTTCAACCGGAAACCCTGAGGTTGAGACTACCAACCGGTAGTCATGCAAAACTTCCATAAACCGGTTCTCATATCAACATGTTGGTTCACCTTTTCACATATATTGGTTCATAATTATACCGGTTCTCTCATATACTAGCTCTTAGTATCATACCAGTTCTCTTTCCAATTGCTTCCTTCCATATACCATTTCACTCTTCAACATATTGACATCAATGTCATCATGTGTTCATACTGGTTGACATATGCTAACAATCTCCCCCTTTGGCATTGATGGAAATATACAAAGATCTCTCTTTCTGCATCACATCTTCTCCCCATTGCTGTGGATATCTTCTCTATTAGGAATCCCATAGATACTGAGAGAGGGGGGTGAATCAGTATCTGACTCGTATATAGAATTTCTTAACTTAAAACATGTAGAACATAATATAATAGTGTACCGGTATGCAAGAAATAATGCAATAAATAGAATTAAGAACACCCACATGAAAATAACACCATAACACAAGATTTTAACAAGGAAACCCGATGTGGGAAAAACCTCGGTGGGATTTGTGACCCACAATATTCACTCACTGGCCAATAAGAGAATATTACTTACAATAGGGGCCTACACATGCAGGAAGGCCAACTACCTAGAGCTCACTGCTCAATGGGAAGTCTCACTGACTTACAATGAGGATTATATTAATCCAATACCTTGTACTTCTTTACAATAGCATCTTCAATGCCTGATTCAGTACCAGTTACTGCTCTACTACTTACATAAACCTCTTAACCTATATTTCACATAATAGGTCTGCCTAATATTTTTCCTTACTACTTACATCTCCTATATCAAATGTCTACAATGATCTCTTTTATATATAAGAGTCATTTTACAATTTTCCAAGTCGTCTTACACATTTTTACAATAATAAACAAAATATAATATAACAAAATCCTATCGACCTCTATGTCGGTATACTTCCTTTCTTCTATGCCGGTGCTGGTGTCCCGAGTGCCGGTGTAGAGTGTGATCTAGTGATGCCGGTATAATTCCTTTTCCAATGCCATAGGATTGCAAGGTTGCCATCAATGACAAAACCTTCAATCACATACAATGTCTCATTGGAGTGTGCATATGCCAACAATCTCCCCCTTTGGCATTGATGGCAACACTCATGAGAAATTTCAAAAATGATCCAAAAATGTGAAGTCCAAAAAAAATGTTATCAAAAATGTGTGTGCTCCCCCTGAGCATATGATTCCGATGATTTGAATTTTCTCATCCCACTACTCTCCCTTTGGCATCAATGACAAAGGTTGTCAAGATGTCAGTAGAGTTTGTAGTTTCAACCTTGTAACTGGGTAGTTACAATTTGGAAAAGATCTCCCAAAATTAAGTTTATACTGTCCATAAACTTTTTGCTATCCTTTATTGATGTCTCTGTTCTCTTCACTGTATTGGTGAGATGCTGTAAATGTTCGGCTAGTGTTTTCTTTCCCTGTATTAGTGCCTCAGATATTTCCTTCTGTAGTGATGCTAGATAGTCCAATCTTGGACTTAGTTTTGATCTCAAATGCTTTGCCTTATTCACTATTCTTTCTTTCTCTCTTTCCAATTTAAGTAATTCTTCTTCAAAATTTGTTATCTTTTCCTCAAAAACTGATAGTGTATCAGGTGAGTTGACAAAACTATCTGCAAGTTTATTCATCTCATCCTGTGCCTTGCTCATCTTCTTGTCTATATCTACAGTAAAAATTTTTGTACTCTTTCAATAAATTACATAATTTCGGAAGAAGTGTGTCAAAATCTCTGTTACACTTCTTTATTTGCTCATCAAAGAATTTTTGTTTTTCAACTTCTATTTTATACTTTAATGACTCTTCTTTTATTTTCTCAATATTTTCTGTGATATATTTACATAGTGTATCAAGTTGTCCTAAAGAATCTTTATTGTCTATATTACAATTAGGAGCAATTACCTTCAAAATTGGTATGGTATCATCAATTGCCTTATAAGCTTGTGAGCTGCAGTCGGTTATTTTCTTGATTGAGTCTAATAGTACCTCAGTCACATTAGTTGATTTGTAGCTTGATGATGAATCAACAATCTGAGTACCGGTGGAAGTAACCAAGATTGTATTGACCTCTAGTAGGTCTGTTTGTGTCTGCATTTCTTTAAGCAATGGTTTTTCTACTTCACTAGTTGCCGGTGGTATTGTTTCCTTATGTACCTGTTCCTATTGTTGTTGTTCCTATTCTGGAGCCTTTTGCTCTATTTGTTCCTCTGTTTGTTGCATTTCCTCGGTCTGAGTCTGAGTCTCTACCTTTTTCTCTTTGTCTTATGCCGGTTTCTCCTATGTGTTATCAGTTTCTTCAGCTAACGAAGGCTTGCTAGCCATATCAGTCTTATCAGTTGTATCTTTGTCTACCACAATGTTGATCTTTTGAGTATCAACATCCATAGTATATAAGACTTCAGGATTAGGATTATCATCCTCTGCATCCATACTCTCAGCTACCGGTTGATCTTCTATAGTTGTTGTTTTTACCGGTGGAGTAATTAAAGGAGGTGGGGGTAGGTTGTCTCTAACCTTGATACTAGGTGGTCCACCAACTTTACCTTTACCCTTGTCTCTATCTTTCTAATAAACTTTTATGGGTTTGGGGTTCCTGTACTCTTCTTGTTTTTCTTTCTCAACTAGGAATATGTCCCATCCATTTTCTATCTCCTCAGTCACCTCATTAATTATTCCAACCATTAAAGCAATGTGTCGGTGTGCAGTAGAAAACACTGTCCAGTTGGCCTAAGCAATTAGTTCATCAATTTCTTTGGGTGAGTTTACCGGATAAACAACAACTAGCTTTTCAATCTTTATTTTCTTATCTAGTTCTATTACTGCTTGTCTTCTTGCTTCTAGTCTTTTGAATAGCTCATCTAGAATTTCATTGACTACTTCCATCAAAAACTTCTTGTACATATCCATATGCAATATAACACTATTTTCAACTTGCTCTTTTTCATCAGCTGTTAAGGTGTCATATATTTTCTCTATGTTCTTCAATTTACCTTCCTCTGTGATTTCATTCAGCAATATATCAAGAGGGGCCAAGTCTTTGTTTGTCCTCTTCTTCTTTTTGGGTGTTAGTTTCTTCTTCTTTCTTCTTCCTATCCTCAATCTCTTTGCAAAATCTCATAGTCATATCCTACATCTCATTCTTTGTTGTCATGTTTTCTTGTTTCAACTTGCTTATCATATCATTAAGTGATTCCTTTTCATCATTCTCATTTTGTAATTTTTCACAAAGTTCTCTTCTCTTATTTCTTGCAACAGTAAAATTTTCTTGAAGTGCCTAAATGATATCCTGAGCTACCCTTAAATCATCTTCTAGTTTGATATTTTTCAATTTTTTTGCATCATAGTCTGAAAGAGCTCCTCCAATTGCTTCATCAGATTTTCCATCTTTACCGGTGTCAAGATCTCCCTCAAGATGTTAGGCTTCTGAAAATAGAGGACCAGGCTCTGATACCAATTGTTAGGAATCCCACAGATACTGAGAGGGGGGGTGAATCAGTATTCGAGCGGTATATAGAATTTCTTAACTTAAAACATGCAGAACATAATATAACAGTGTACCAGTATGCAAGAAATAATGTAATAAACAGAATTAAGAACATCCACATGAAAAGCACACCATAACACAAGATTTTAACGAGGAAACTCAGGGTGGGAAAAACCTTGTTGGGATTTGTGACCCATAATATTCACTCATTGGCCAATAAGAGAATATTACTTACAATAGGGGCATGCACATGCAGGAAGGCCAGCTACCTAGAGCTCACTGCTCAATGGGAAGTCTCACTGACTTACAATGAGGATTATATAAATCCAATATCTTGTACAACTTTACAATAGCATCTTCAATGCCTGATTTAGTATCGGTTATTGCTCTGCTGCTTACATAAACCTCTTAACCTATATTTCGCATAATAGGTCTACCTAATATTTTTCCTTACTACTTACATCTCCTATATCAAATGTCTACAATGATCTCTTTTATATATAAGAGTCATTTTACAATTTTCCAAGTTGGCTTACACATTTTTACAATAATAAACAAAATATAATATAACAAAATCTTGTCGGCCTTTGTGCCGGTATGCTTCCTTTTTTCTATGTTGGTGCTGGTGTCCTGAGTACCGGTGTAGAGTGTGATCGGCTGATGCCGGTATAATGCCTTTATCGGTGCCATAGGATTGCAAGGTTGCCATCAATGATAAAACCTTCAATCACATACAATGTCTCATAGGAGTGTGCATATGCCAACATTCTCTGCTTCACATCTTCTCCCCCTTTGACAACAATGCGAAAGTGGAGGCACAAGCTTTCTTGTTCCACTATGCTGCTCTCCGTGAGGAGTAGCGTCCTTCAACACATCAATTGGGAAAAATTTGGACACTACAATACTTGACTGATGTGGAGTACATACTCTTAGTTCACCTCTTGAAGGGGTAGCACCCCTAATTCACTTCTTAAATAGGTAAATGAAGCCTTTGGTAGAGGCTTGGTGAATATATCTGCTAATTGCTCCTTACTGGAAACATGTTCCAGTACAACCTCCTTGTTCTGAACCTTTTCCCTCAAGAAATGATACTTGAGCTCAAAGTGCTTGGTTCTAGCATGCAAAACTGAATTCTTGGAAATGTTAATTGCACTTGTATTGTCACAAAATATTCTTACCAGTTCAGATACAGGAACTTTGAAGCCATTCAATACATACTTCAACCAAATAGTCTAGGTGCAATTCATAAAAGTTGCAACATACTCCACTTCTGCTATAGACTGAGAGATACAACTCTACTTTTCACTCATCCATGAGACCAGTCTACCACTGAGAAAGAATGCACCATCAGTTGTGGTCTTCCGGTCATCTACATTACTAGCCCAATCAGCATATGTGAACACTTTCAGGTTGAAATCATTATTGTATGGATACCATAACCCATAGTCAATAGTTCCCTTCAGATATCTAAGAATCTGCTTGACTGCTACCAAGTGGGATTCTCTAGGGCTTTGCTGAAACCAAGCAGTAATACCCACTGCATGTGCAATGTTCGGTCTACTATGCACTACATAATGCAACTTATTAATCATTGATCGGTAATCCTTCTCATTTACCATGGCTGAGTCATCTTCTTTTGATAGCTTACAACCATTCACCATTGGTGTACCAACTGGTTTACTATCTTCCATGCCAAAGGTCTTCAACAACTCTTTGACATACTTTAACTGAGTAATAAAGATTCCATCTTTCATTTGTTGAATCTATAGTCCAATGAAGAACTTAATCTCCCCTATGAGTGACACTTCAAACTCCTTTTTCATCTCATCAGCAAATTCATGACTCATCTTGTCATCACCTCCAAAGATGATGTCGTAAACAAATACTTCATAGATCAGAATCTGGTCTCCTTCTGATTTCAAGTAGATATTGATATCTTCACTTGTTCTTTCAAATCCAATCTTCACAAGATGGGAGTGCAAGCATTCATACCATCCTCTAGATGCCTACTTCAGTCCATACAAGGCTTTATGTAGCCTACACACCATGTCACTATCTTCTGATAGGGAAAATCCATCTGGTTGCTCTATATACACCTCCTCTTCAAGTATTCCATTTAGGAATAAAGATTTTACATCCATTTGGTATACCTTGAATCCTTTAAAAGCTGCATATGTAAGAAGCATATGCACTCCTTCCAATCTGGCTACTGGGGCAAAGGTTTCTCCATAGTCTTCTCCTTCTTCTTGAGCATATCCTTTACATATGGCTTTGTTCCTTACTACTGTGCCATCCTCATTCAGCTTGTTTCTGAAAGCCCATTTGGTACCAATGACATTTTTATGCTCTAGACTGGGTACCAAAGACCATGTACCATTCTTCTCTATCTGCTCAAGTTCCTCCTCCATTGCCTTGATCCAGTCTTCAACTTTATGTGCCTCTTTGAATGATTTAGGCTCAAATTCAGAGATCATACAAGAGTTCTCTCTGACCTTTCTTCTTGTAAGGATTCCTGCATCCTTATCTCCTATGATCTTCTTTGGATTATGATTCAGTTTGACATATTGAGGAATGTGCTTGGCTGATTCCTCCTACTTTTCTTCTTCATCCTCATCATCATTAGCATCAACATCTACCGGTGTAGGAACACAATTACTAGTACTGGGCTGATTTGCAACTGGTTCCCAGAAGGTTACTACTAGTTCATCTCATACTTGCTCACTGCCAGTTTCCTCAGGTTTCCTAGAGTTTTCATCAACCCTAATGTTGATGCTTTCAACAATTCTCTGAGTCCTATTGTTGAAACATTTGAGAGCTTTACTCTTGGTGGAATATCCTAGGAATATTCCTTCATCACATTTTGCATCGAACTTTCTCTGATGTTCACTCCTCTTAATATAAAATTTTCTACCAAACATTCTACAGTAGCTTACCACTAGTATCTTACCGGTCCAATACTCATAAGGAGTCTTATCCTTTCCTTTTTTGATGATTACCCGATTCATTGTGTAGATTGCAGTGCTCACCACTTCTCTCCAAAAGGTGTGAGCAACTTTTCCTTGGATCAACATAGTTCTAGCTGCTTCAACCATAGTCTGGTTGTTTCTCTCTGCTAAGCCATTCTGCTATGGAGTCTGGGGGGCAGACAGTTGCCTCTTGATACCATTCTCTTCACAATATTTGTTGAATTCACTAGAAGTGAATTCCCCTCCTTGATCAGTTCTAAGGCATTTGATTCTTCTACCACTTTCATTTTCTACCAATTCTCTGAAAGCTTTGAACTTTCCAAAAGCTTCAGACTTATCTTTCAAGAATGTGACCCACATCATTCTTGAGCAACCATTAGTCAGAATCATGAAATACTTATCTCCTTGCACACTCCTAGTTTTCATAGGACCACACAAATCAGTGTGCACAAGATCAAGTAAATTGTCTATTGTGAAGGATTTACCTTTGAAAGTTGAGGAAGACATTTTCCCCAGTTGATATTCTTTGCACAAAGGATTTTCCAGTTTGCTCAGCACCGGCAATCCTCTAACTGCCTTGGTCTTATTGGCCTTCACAATGTTATCAAAGTTTACATGGCAGAGTCTCCTATGACATATCCAGCTATCATCAAATTTAGCCATAAGACATGTACTTACATTTTCATGTAGCTGAAATAAGTTACCTTTGGTCTGCATACCGGTGGCCATCAATTCACCATTCTTTCCTTTGATTTTGCATGCTCCATTTTTTAATTCTAGAATGAGTCCACTATCATTCAACTGGGCAACACTCAATAGATTGTGTCTAAGACCTTCCACCCAATACACATTGTCAGCACTGCTCTTTCCATTTAGAGAGATGGACCCTCTTCCTTTAACCATACATGGTGCATCATTACCAAAGCGAACCACACCACCATCATATTCTTCCAAAGATAGAAACTTGCTTCGGTCACTGGTCATATGGTGAGAACAACCACTATCAATAATACACTCATTGGAATTATCAAAGCGAGAGACAAGAGCCTTCTTGTCTAACACATCTTCCTTTACTGAAACAAACACAATATCTTCATTCTCTTCATCTTCTAATTCCGCATTTGTGACACCTTCATCAACTGCAACAAAATAGTTTCTCTGATTTCCTCCTTTGAATTTCTTGTGCCTCTCCAGTTTTTCCTTGTTGTCACCATTAGGACAGTTTATAGCAATATGTCCTATCCAGTTACAAGAAAAGTATTTCAAAGGGAGCTTACCTCTATATTTACCAGTTCCTTTAGGAAGTTTCCTGGCAAGAAGAGATTCAAATTCCATCTGGATCTCCTCATCATTCATTTCTCTACTCTGTCTTGGTTCACCACTGGTGCTTGCTTCTTTTCCTTTTCTGGATGGTACAACAGAAGCTCTAAAAGTTGATTCAGTCTTTTGAACACTACCATCAAAACTATTTAGCTCATAGACTGTCAACTTTGCAATGATGGAGTCTAGGGATACCTTAGTCTTGTCTATTGATCTCAAATCTTGAATAGTAGCAACCCTTATTGCATAGACTAGTAATAAGGATCTAAGAACTTTGCTTACCATAGTGGAATCTTCCATTTTACCACCTGCACTCTTGATATCTCCAACAATAGTTTTGATTCTTATTCCATACTGTTGAATGGTCTCACCTTCAACTATCAGCATGTCTTCAAACTTCCCTCTAAGGCTTTCTTCCTTAGCTTGTTTTACATGCTCATGACTGCCATAGATATTCTCAAGAGTGTCCCATACTTCTTTGGGATTACCTTTATCCTGGACATCAATAAACTCAATGTCAGATAAGCTACTGATTAGTGCTTCCATGACTTGCCCATTCTCTTGTATTTCTCTCTTTTGATCATCAGTGAGAGTACTGGTAGGAATAACAAAAACATTCTCAACATAGCTCCAGTGTTGAGCACCCATCCTTCTGATGTAAATCTTCATTCTGTCCTTCCACATTTTGAAGTTATCTCTGTTGAACTTTGGACCTTCTCTCTTCATCATTACAATTGGATCTTTCCCTCAAGCGGTTAAGCTTACAACACAAAGGACTTGGAGGACACTCTTATACCAATTGATAACTCAATGATGAACAATAAGTACCAAACCGGTACTGAGAGGGGGGGTGAATCAGTACAGTCATAAAATCTTTTCCCAAACCAGTTTGACTGCAAAAACTGCAAATGTCTGACAAACAGTAACACCGGTTTGAAACAGAATGCAACCGGTAAGGCTAGGAATGACTGTGACAAGTGTTAACTGGTTAATCACTTAGTTTTCCACTCAGCATTTTACTACACTTCCATTTCACCTTTATGCATGAATAGGTAATCTATCATCAGAGATATAATAACAGCTAGCTTAGCATGTTTTACCTTCAGACACAAATCACTTAAATCATCACATGAAAAATGCTACACATGACACAAAGGCTTTTCACATGGAAACCCAACTAGGAAAAACCATGGTGGGGATGAATACCCACAAGTTGCTTTTGAACTCTTTAGAAGGCCGCTCTATTAGGAGCCTACTCTGGTTAAAGACTATTACAACAGGTTCTGCTAGGAATCGATCTTGTTAGAGATCACCGAGTGAAGGGTTAAACCCTGTTAGAGGTTACTTTGTTAGAGGATTTCAAGAACTCAATTAGTTTGAGTCACCCTATTAAAGGATTTACCACAAGCTGATTAAAGCTACCTGGTTAAGGGATTTTCCAACTATTGAAGTGGTTAAAGATCAATAGGTATTACAATGATCTGATAATAGCACTCAATGCCTAATGCAGATCAGCTTAAGTTCCTTCCTTTTGCACACACACAATGCAAGAATCAATCCTCTTATCTCATCTGGTCTGGAAAGAATCACATATCTTTTCACTTAGATACACACACACTATTTGCCAACAACCTCAGCATGAAACACAACATTGACCTAATAGGAAATAGATAGGTCGGTAGCATAAACCCTAAACCCTAAACATTTAGGTTAAGCAATTCAGGCGATTCAATCCTAACCATTGAACACTTTGCATTTGAATACAAAAGTCTTGAACATATCTCAAGACATTCTCCATCATTCATTCTTCACCGCTTTCATAGCAGCTTGTAACCCATCACGCGCTCTCCACCGTTTACAGAGACTTCGCATATTCTGGAGGTAGATAGGATCGATCTCCTTCATGCAAGATCCTTCACGCACTCAAACTAATGTGGCAACATAATCGGATCTTCATTACAATGTTAAATCACCACACAATGTCATCAATTGAGTCACACAGGCTTGGAACACTTCAACTGGAAACCCTGAGGTTGAGACTACCAACTGGTAGTCATGCAAAACTTCTATAAACTGGTTCTCATACCAACATGTCGGTTCACCTTTTCACATATACCGGTTCACAATTATACTGGTTTTCTCATATACCAGCTCTTAGTATCATATCGGTTCTCTTGTGAGTTGCTTCCTTCCATATACCGGTTCACTCTTTTCAAAATTTTAACATCAATGACAACATGTCTTCATACCAGTTCACATATGCCAACACAATCATTTGGAAGCACACAAGAAAAGGGTGACACAAGTAAATATGGACAAGGAGGTCTGGAAGCAACAAATTTAGCATATTGGACTCCCCTATTTTTAAGTCATCTTGAACTTCTCTGTGGCACATTTAGAGTGGTGTGGCATGCACAGTTCTGTCACAAAGAAGGATAAACCAGTGGCTTCCTCTGCCACGGTGGAGTCATGATCAATTAGGGGATGAGCTGTCAACTTTTCTATGGCTGCTATTTTAGTTTCTTTTGTTTTAAGAAAACGGTTTCTTTAACCTATGGTTAAAGTGAAGTTTTTATGTAACAAACTATGAGCCTGAAGGGTATTTAAGCTAGGAAGTAAGTTTATGTTAAGGTTTAAAAAAATTTGATTTTTCAAGGAAGAAACAAAAATCTATTATTTGTGAATTTTTTAAAACTGGAATGACTGGTTTTTCAATGAAATGTTATGGTGTGTAGTCTTTGAATCTGTGTGTTTGAGGATTGGCAATCTTTTTTGAGAAATCAGCTTGTTATCAATTATTCCTATGTTTTCTGGATTCATTGTTACCATTATTTGAAAGTAAATTCATTGTGGATTGAGTTGTGTTGATCCCCCTAGTCCTGTGAGAGATGAGAGAGAATCAATCAGAGTTCATACTACTATGCATTTGCTTTTGCTCTGAATTTACGAAATGAACATGTGTGAAAATAGGAGTATGTGAGCTCTTATTTGGAATTGATCGTCACAATATTCTCTTAGTTTATTTTAAATGCATTCCTTTGTGTTGATAGATGAATGTTGAAGCCTTTTTCACGCTTTCTGGTTAAAAGTGTATTCATTTCAATTTTTTCTACATAAAATTCATTTCAAATCGTACAAGGAGCTGCCCTCTAATGCAGAGGATGGATTTGTAATTGGTTCATCCAACTGTTGGTTTATTTGTTTCCTTTCATAGAGGGGTGTAGAAGAGTCATATTATTATTTAAAGAAAGCAAACAATATAATTTGAAGAAAGGGACAAATCTATTAACCAACTGATTTTTGGCGACTCTGCTGGGGAGTCGAATCACAAGACTGGTTGCCTAGTTTTAAGACTGGAGTCAAGAAGATATACTAGGTCCCAAAGATGGGAAGGGATAGTTGATTCTGTTTTTCAAGAGTTACGGAACCTAAATTTTCAACCCACTTTTTCACCTCAAAGACGAGCAAGAAGTAGGCCTCCTTCCTCATCTCCTTCACTTCCTATATCCTCAATTTTTCAAGCTCTAACCTTGCATAGTATTGCTTTACCAAATATAATTAACCCAAATCCTCTCAATATCACCTTTCCAATGGAAGTAAATAACCCTTGGAGAGCCACAGTAGGTCCACTAAACTTAGGTTTAAATCTGAATCCCCTACCCAAAGGTGCAAGAGATCACTTGCCAAAATTTAGTGGTGATGGGAAAACCAGTATTGATGAGAACTTGAATGCATTCAATGTTGCTTTTGGGATAATAGTTGTTCAACATGAGGATGTTGTCATGAGACTATTTGTACAAACATTGACTGGAGTAGCGGCAGATTGGTTTTATCACCTGCCAAACAGTGTGATAACTAATTGGCAAGATTTGAAAATGATGTTTGAGGCAAGATTCAAAGTGTTTGAAGATGAACACTCTCTTTTAGCTCAATTGACCCAGTTAAAGAAATAGATTCCAGAGTCTATGAGGGATTTTGTAGCAAAATTTGATAAGATTGTACATAAAATTCCAGTCAATCAAAAACCCTTAGATGACAATCTGAAGTGGTTTTTAATATATTCCATGCCTTCCGAGATTGGTTTCCTTATCTATAGGCAAAGGGTTGTAACTTAAGTGATGTCAAAACACTTGTTGTTGAGTTAGAGGATGATCTGATAACTGCAAGGAAATAGAAAAGAGAAATACAAATACCCAACATTCAACCCTCTACTTCTTCAGATCTTGTGATCCAAAGATTGATGAATGATGTAATAACTCTTAAAAGACAATTACCTAAGGCCAGTACATCATACTCATCCACTTATCAAGATATACCTAGGAGGAATGCAAATTAGTCTTTGGGCATTGGAAACAAATATTTGCAATTACCCCCTACCCAAAAAAGATTGGCAATTGAGGCACCACCACCTAAGGGGAGTATGTATGTCTTTCCTCTTACAAATGAACATGATGACAATTCCTGTCCCGAGATGGTGCATTATGCACAATTGATGAATTCTAAAGAGATTTCAAATGAATGGAGTGAAGAGGAATCTTTAAAGCAACCTGGCGACTCTAAAATAAAACTTCCTAGAGTATGAGTCAGATTCAGAATAAGGAGGTGACATTTTGGTTACTTTAGAAGATCCTTCATGTGTTGTGCTCACAAGAAATCAAAAAAATATAAAACCTCAGGGCCTTCTTCATCTTCTGCTATGAATTTTAAAGGTAAGGAAATTGTTTCAAAATTTCATAATAATGATCAAAAACCTCAAGAGTCCCCATTGGTAAGGTGTGTTGAAAAGGAAAGTTCATTTCATATTGTAGATTTTTGCAAATCCTCCCAAATTCAAATTACACCTGTCGAGTATCTTAAACTAAATCCCAAAGAATTGGATAGACTTGTTCAGTTTGTAAAAGGAAATAATGTGTTACAAGCTAATGGAACACAACAGTCAGTAAATGCCACATTGTCTTCCCACAGTGATGTATCATCTTATCTTGTTGCTCATGAAAGGACCCCTAAAATAACTGCCCTCCAAACAGATGATACTTTGTCTGTCCTTGAGTCAAAATCTGAGCCCTTTTATATATCATTGCTTATAAATGGTCATAAATTAAACAACTGTATTATAGATTCAGGTGCATCAAATAATATAATGCCCTCTACAGTAGCTAAAGTGTTGGGGTTATCCCTGACAAAAACTTTTGGCAAATGTTATTCAATGGATTCTAAATAAATTCCCCTGTTGGGACAAATTAAGGATGCTCAAGTAGTTCTTGCCGCTCACCCGAATAAAAGAATCAAGATGACTATTATAATAGATGACGTCCCAGCCAGCTATGGCATGTTGCTAGGCCATATATTTTGTAGAGACTTAGGAGGTGAGATAAAAATGGATTGGTCTCAAGCCACAATTCCTATAGGAAAACAATGAGTCATTTTGCAGCCTAAACCAAAGTCTAAATTCACTGTTTTTCCCTCTAATGATCCAAGGGCCCAAATTCTGTAGAAGAAAGTTTGTGGTTAATGGAGTTTGATGGAAGTTGTGCAGCATCAGGTTCAGGCATAGGGGTAGTGTTAATTCCGCCTTCTGGTACTCATATCCCTTTTTCTTTTAAATTGGAATTCAAGAACACAAACAACATGACTGAGTATGAAGATTTGTTATTGGGTTTAGCTGAAGCAAAGAAACTAGGAGTAAAACTTTTGTGAGTCAAAGAAGATGCAGAGTTGATTGTAAAATAGGTCAGAGGGTTGTTTAATGTAAAAAATGAAAAGCTGAAACACTACCAAAATAGAGTTTGGGATGAAATCAAAGATTTTGATGCATTTTCTATTGAGGCTATTCCTAGAGAACAAAATTCAAAAGCAGATTCATTAGCCATATCAGCTTCCTTATTGATTCCTCATCTTGATTTTGTAGATGATACTTACCGAGTAGATCTAATAAATCGACCTAGTGTTCCTGATAACTCTGAATTCTAGCAAGTGTTTGAAAATGATAAACAAATTAATAATTTTATGTTGTGTGTAGAAACATTTGCTGCTACATATTTTGAAGGTTCAGATGCAGAGTGTAAGGAGTTTTCACCAAAACGGTCCAAGGAGTTGACTGATGGAGTTATGCAATTAAAAGGGAATAAGATTCCTAAAGGATTGGTTTCATTAGAATGTCTTTTTGATTGTCATGATGCCTACAGGAAAGGCAAATATGATAAGCCTCCTGAAGTTCAAGATGTTGGAGGTTATGAAAGGATTAACATTGGCACTGAAGAGGATCCTAAATATATCAATCTGGAAAAATGTTGCATACCTATGGAGAAAGAGAGGTTCATTAGTCTCCTATTGGAGTTCAAAGATGTTTTCGCTTGGTGTTATAATGATCTAAAGAACTTCAGGGATGGAAAATTTCAACATCACATTCCCCTAAAGCTAGGAGTAAGTCATTTTCGACAAAAGCTTAGAAGTTTCAATCCTAAAGTAGCTAAAGCCATATTTCAAGAAGTAGATAAAATTTCAAAGGCTCAGATTATATATCCCATTCACCATTCTACATGGATAGCCAACATAGTTCCTGTTCGGAAGAAAAGTGGAGAAATAAGGATTTGTGTAATTTTAGAAACTTGAATCAAGCCACTCTAAAAGATAACTACCCATTACCTACTATGGACCATATTTTGCAAACAATTTCAGGTTTTGAAATGATGTCCATGCTTGATGGCTTTTCAAGTTTATAATCAGATCAATGTTTTATAAAGTGATCAACATAAGACTGCCTTTATTACTCCCCGGGGTACCTTTTCTTATAACATAATGCCATTTGGTTTAATTAAAGCAAGGGTGACATTTCAACGAGCTATGGACTTATCCTTTGGTTATTTGAAAGATAAGATAATTGTTGCATATATTGATGATTTAACTGTCTTTCCCAAGAGAAGAAAACATCACTTGAGGGATTTAGGAAAAGTGTTACAGAGGTGTCGTGAACATGGGGTGTCCCTAAATCCAAAAAAGTCAATGTTTGGGGTGACAGAGGGTAAGTTGCTTGGCCATATTTTCTCTAAGGAAGAAGTAAGAGTAGATCCTGAAAGAGTAAAGGAAATTCAATAGCTAAGTCTACCATCAAATAGAAATGTAGTCAGATCTTTCTTTGGACAAGTAAATTTTCTGAGGAGATTCATTCCATATTTTGCAGAAACCACTAAGTATATAATAAATTTGATGAGTGAAAAACAAGCTTTTAAATGGAGTGAGGAAGGAAAGAAAGCATTTGAATCAATAAAGGAGGCTATTGGTCATGTGCCTATTCTGGTCAATCCAGATTTTAAAAAGAATTTTATTATTTATTGTTATGCCTTAGAGCATACTATGTCAAGGATTTTGTTGTAGAAGAACGAGGATAATGAAGAAGTTCCAATATATTTTATGATTGTTCCCTTGAAGAAGCATGAATTGAAATATTCCTTGATGGAAAAACAAGAAATATGCAGTTGTGAAAGCTATAAAATAGTTCAAGTACTATATTCTCCATTCTCATGCAGTTGTTTATGTGCCTCACTTTGCAATCAAGAACATATTAACACAATAGGATATAGGAATGAATAATAGAGCCTCATGGGTGTCAAAGATTCAAGAGTTCAATTTGGATATTAAACCCACAAAATTGGTGAGAGGATAGGGTTTCTACAAATTGATTGTTGAAAGTAAGGAGGAACTGATAGAGGAATTGCCTTTAGTCTTGTTTGTCAGACTTCAGGATTCCTAGTTTGCAGATGTTGCATACTATTTGACCTATGGAGATTTCCCAATACATCTTTATTCGAAATACAAATGAAACCTAAGGATAAAGGCTACCAAATATTTTCTTTTTAATGGTGTATTGTACAAAAGAGGTTTGGATGGAACTTTCTTGCGTTGTGTAGATAAATCATTTCAGGAGTCACTGTTGAAGACCTTTCATGATGAAGTTTGTGGCGGCAGTTATTCATCTACAATAACTGATTACAAAATTTTGAGAAATTGCTATTATTGGCTAGGTATGTTCAAAGATACTTATACATGGGTAGCCAAGTGTGAGAAATGTAAATTGTTCACAAGTAAGCCACAACTTGTAGCATTACCACTTTAACCCATGATTGTGGTTGAACCATTCAAACAATGGGGTTTGGATTTTATAGGTCCTCTGACACCTACTTAAATTGTAGGGCATACACATATACTGACAACCACAAATTATTTTACCAAATGGGTTGAAGGCATTCTGGTATGGAAAACATCTTCAGAGGTTGTTTGTAACTTTCTCAAAGAGAATATCCTAGTTCGATTTGGAGTTCCACTAAAAATTATGGCTGATAATGCCACTAATTTCTCTTCTAGTGAGTTTTCATTATTCTTCTATGATCATGGGATATTCCTCACTCATTCTTCCAATTATTATCCTCAGGAGAATGATCAGGTGAAATCTAGCAATAAAAATCTTATAAATATTATTAAGAAATTGGTGAGTGAAAAATTTCAAAGATTGGCATAAAAAATTGTATGAAGCTCTTTGGGTGGATCATACATCACCAAAAAGATCTATTGGGATGTCACCATTTAAATTGGTCTACAGTATAGGAGCTCAGGTAGCACTTCCTCTGGAACTTGCAGCTACCAAGTTACGGACTGTCATTGAGGATGCCTATTTTCAAGATTCACTAGAAAAATTGATTATGCATTTGATGAGGAATAATGAGGAAAGAGACAAGTTAGTAGATCGGATAATAGAGAATCAGATGAGGGTAAAGAAGATATTTGACAAGCGATCCAGGCTGCAAAAACTCATGCTAGGTGATCAGGTCTTGCTCTGGGATAGAAGAAGGGAACCAAAAGGAGCACATACAAAGTTTGAATCACTAGGGAAGGGACCATTCATGATTCAAGAGGTAAAAGGTCCTAACTCTTTCAAAATTGCATATCAAGATGGTTATTCTCTTCCCCTGACCTATAATGGCCAGGATTTGAAATTATATCAATTGTAAATGAGAGTTCCTCATGGATTTGTACATAAATTTTGGTTTGTTTAGTTTGTAGTGTCTTTTCTATTATTGTGTCTGTTTTGGTCTTTAAATAAAGTTTTTTTGTGAAACTAGAGATCTTTGAGTTCATGTCTAGTTCCCTTACAGTCCTAGTCCCTAGTTAGAGCCGATGAAAGCACCCCACAATTTTCCATTTAGAATGTCCAAGCTTGTAGGTTGCCTTTTGGTGTCTCTATTCTTTTGGGTCTTTTGTACCTCCTCATTTTGAACCTAAGTCATTGAACTTTAAAAATAGTTCAATTGGTTCAAGGTTCAAGGCATATTTTAGGTAAATTTATTTAGTGACCTTTATCTCCACCAAGGCGAGCACGTTATTGTTATGCATTTTGAGCTTTGAACCCATGAACCTTTTTGGTTCAAGGTTCAAAACATCTTTTTGTGAGTCATGACTATGTAATGTTATTCAATGAGCAGGTGTGAATGTGTTTTATGTTGGTTTTGAACATGAAACTTGAACCAATTATCTTTTCAGTTCAATGGTTCAAGGTTCAAAGTCCTTTGCTTGTTAGTCATGGTTATTTCTTGTTCCTGGTTTTGTTTTGAGTTGCTAGTTCACTATTGTTCTTCCTGGGTGAACTTGAACCATTGACCTCTTTGTGAGATGGTTCAAGGATCAAAAGGTTCACTTCAAGCTGATTCTAAAGACTTTGTTAACACTAGAGGCAGCACGACAAGAAGGAATATTCTCAGCATCTAACAATTTAAAATTCTAAATTTGGAAAGTAATCATGAGAACATTAACTATTTGAGCAGAAGTGATGGGCAATTAAGAAAGTGTCAGGTTTTTTGTCATTTCTCTGTTACTTCACACATTTAAATGAATCATTATGAAGTGTGTGTAGTTTTCTTAGTTTTTTTCCCATCTGTTCAAAAAGGATATATGAATTCATCTTCATAATTTGTAAGGGATGCAACTGCTATAATTGAGTGAATTGGAGATGCCAAAGGTAAATTTAGCTCTACTTTCCTGAGAAGGTTTCACAGATTCATGGTGGTAGCGAGTAAGTTTAGACAATTCCCCTATGCTTTATTTCTTTAGCTCTAAATATTTATCAACATAGGAACATTAGTTTGTTGGAGTAGAATTCTACCTTGTTTTAGAGGTCGGTACTGCCGAAACTCGATCGGACGTCTTGTTTACTGAGCATATTACTAGAAATAGATGATACTTCCTTGGATCATGCCAACCTAGGGGATTTATTAGAAAGAACCAATAACCCTCAAGGTAGTTCAATAATGGAGAAAATAGTGAGAAGTTTTCTCATTGAAGCTGTTGTGTTTCCACTCACTGCACCATGTCCAGATTTGGTGGTAGCTTATATGAATAGGTATGATACTGAGAATACATGCATAAAAACTAGTAATGGTGAGTTATTAGTTGGTATCAATAGGGAAATAGTAATGGTGACAATGGGGATCCCACACAAGGAATCATATGAGGACTGGTCAATTGAGACCTCATACGCCTTCTTCTCTAAGAAGAAGAGTGTATATAGAAGTGTAATTGCAAGAAACTAGCTCCTTAAAGTCCAAAAGGGAGGGTCACAACTGTCGAAGCCCCTTACCAGAGAGTAGTTCATCACAAAAGTGCAAGGCATTGTTATACTGCTAAATAGGGTAAAATAGAATTCACAGTCCTTTTACTGGGAAGATTGGATTTATTTTTACATTCAGGTACTATTATCAAGTGACAAATATCTTGACTAGGCGCATGTAATTGCAGAGAGACTCCATGAAGGTTTAAGTAACTTTGTGGGTATGTCTAGTTTTCATATGTCCTCTTATCATTTCTACATATTAGCTTGTACCAGAGATTGGCCTGGCTTGCTCAATGAACCATGGGAGGATGACATGAAGGTTTATATTTACTATCCTTTGTTAAAATAGCAAAAACATGTAGAACATATTGCCAGACGGAATGGTGTCTTTGCAGGGAGACTTTCTTTTGAACTACAGGGTGATGTGAACAAGAGAATGTCAGTTGAAGCAATGCAGTTAATAAGTATATACGGTAGCTTCTTCATTGAATTTACCAGGTTAACCTATCTTCGGGTAGGTGGTTTTGAAGGTGAACCATTCAAGCTACATAGGTATTCCTTCAATAGCTATGTACTCATAGAGGTGAGTAGGCAACTAGCTCATATTGACAAAAGGTTGGGGGAAAAAGGCAAATCTGGAGTTTCCTTTCCTATTGAACTTGGATACTATAGTTGTAAGTCTATATCTGATTCTTTAAATTTGGAATTAGAATTTAAGAGGATGAACCTGCAGCCCTATGTTGCTAGACATAGGTTTGATAGTAGAGGTTATGCCATAGAAAACCTAAATGTGGGCAACTACTTCTATCATGAACCCCAGTTGGAAGATTACTAGGAGAATTGTAGCGATGAATATGAGGTAAGGAGGAGACTATGGTCAAGATTTACTCTACAATAGATAATCACCATGAAGCTTCTTATCAGTGTATTCGGAGTACAAGAGGAAAAGGGGGAAGATGTTCTAAATCCTAAATTCAACAACCAAGTTCAAGGAAAGCCAATCCCAGAGATTGACTAGAATAAAAATTGTTGTTCACCAAATCTGGTTAACCCAGGGACACCTGCAAATCTATCTATGAGATAGCCAATCTCAATCAATGAAACACTTCGGGGCTTGGACATCATAACAAGGACCTAAATCCTTCTACTCTTCAGGCTCTACAAAACCTAGGTGGGTGTACCTTTGATGCATTTAATCAGACCCATTACACACAAGACTACATCAACAAAAGCAGATGGATCTCAAAAGGTTCAAAAATTAAGAGGTTACTGCAGATGGGCTAGATCCACACTTGCAGCTCAATAATGTTTGAATCTTGAGATGGATAGAAAAAACTAACATTACAAACATAAAATTAAATGAGGATATTGATTTAAAATCTCTAATAATCTCCCCAATTTGCAAGATCAGTACCTTATCCAAGGGCAACAGAGTCATACATCAATCTATAAATGAAAACCTCTATTGCAAATCCCATTTATTTGAAGAAAGATATCCCTACATTAATGCCTTACAAAAATGCATTCTAAGATCAGACAAAGGATCATACACATCCAAACAATAATTCAGATTCATAATTTATGCTCTTAGAATTTAAATCCCTTCTGTAAAGGATGCCTAAGAACAATAATTACACTCTCATTTTAGGAGGATAAACCCAAACTCCCTTGAAGACTGGATTTATTGAAAATGAAGAATGCCTGAAGACAATCCAATAAATTATATATGCCTTACATTTATGTGACTGAAATAGAAAACATTTACAATAAGAAGAAACTCTATTCTATGGAAAAGGACATTGCCCTATACAATTTTGAAGAGAACTCCAAATTGGAAGTCATGAAAACTAGAGCCACTCTCATAGAATTCTGGAACCCTTACAATGAGAAGAAAATTGGAATAAGAAGGAAGAGGGAAAAGATTAGGTCTGCAACCGAAATTGCCAAGTGTCTCCTTTCTAACTGAAATTCTTTACCTTCTTCTTTCCCGTGGAAACTACTCCCAAAATATCCCACATTTGTTGAAACTAACTACATAACTACATTTCTCATCTTGAGAACTTTCTGGCAACATATAATGCTTGGTATTTTGGCCAAACATAAGCCCCTAAGCGAATTAATCATTTTGTGTGCACAACCATTTAAATTTTTCAATTTTTTAATATAGTTTCAACTATACAATTAAACTTTGATTTTTACCCCGATTTTGGCCCTGCGTCCTACCATGTGGCAACCTCTGATTGGTCGATGGGGTCAACTGGGTGCCACCTCGGATGACACCTCATCACTGCCACATGCATGCTTTGTCACTGCCACTTGGCTGCCATGTGTACACCACCTTATCGCCAACTGTCTGCCACCCGTGCGCCACGTCATCGCCACTGGACAAGACTTACGAGCTGGACCGCCAACTAGACCTGCCACTTGGATTTCGCCATTTCACAATGAGTAAGTTTCGAGCAACTTCAAGTCATGAAATCTCGTGCACCATTGGATCTCCTTCAACCCGTGTGATCTTTACCACGATTTCCGTGCACGTGGTTTTTCTCTATTTCACGAAGGGTATTTGGCATGCATATTCCCTTCGCGAATCCATGCGCACCATTGATCATTTTGGAACATGCTCACTAGTTAAACTGTCCATTTCCTGCAAAAATTGCCTACTTGCCTCGGGATCTGTGCCTGTGTGGGGTCCACCTGTCGCCACTTGTTGGCCTCCTTGGTCACCTTGGAATCCACACCCATGTGCGTGGAGTCCACCTTGGACATCCTTAGCACCTTGCATCAAAAGCATTGAGGCTTTGACATATTAGATGGGTGGAGATTTGCCTATAAATACCAAAATGGTCCACTTCCCAGCCAATGTGGGATAATGAATTTTGCCTAAAAATGCATTTTCTAGAAGTTTTCCATGAATGTCTTCATTTTCTTCTAACATTTCATATCATTGCATTACAGAGGAACATTGTTAATACACCTATCAAGTTCCATTGCAGGATTTTAGCATCCACGTGGGGGAGGTATCAAGCTTAACTCCATGCCAAATGAATTTGCTGTGGTTTTTAACTCCTTTCTATTTTATGTGGCTTCAAGCATGCCACGTGAAAGGGGGCTGCTAGACTGCTATTGTGTTTGCTGAAGAATTTGAAAAGTCTCTCCTCCATCTTCTATTTCATCTTCTAACTGCAGCTGCTGCAATCTAAAACCCTCCCACGTGACCTTGCACAACCAAAGCATTTGTTTGAAAGTTTATGTTTCTGTTTAGCTTCTACGTTGGGGAAATGTGGTTTCAAATCTATAGATTTACATTAGCCTAAAGAATTAATGGCCTCCTCTGATTGCAGCCATATCTTCCAAGAGATTTGGCTTACACATGCCAATTTGCCTTTGCTTGGGAGCCTCAAAAAGAAATTCGAAAACCCCATGTTGGCTACCACTTTCCATTTGGTTGGCTTTCCTCCACCATATCACATGCCATGCAATCTCATTTGCTTGAGTTTTTATGCTTTTACAATGCCACGCGAGAGGGAGGATTTACTGTTGGTTACTTTGTTTGCATTAATTTTAAAACATAAAACTCACATACCACAGCAAGGAAGATATTTGGTCTACACCTCATCTTGCATTTGTTTTAGTTTTTTTACTTCACTCCCCAAACGCCATATGAAGAGAGATCATGGAGATGGTTTAACATTTTCTTCAAGTGTTAATGCCTTCTCACATGCTCTGTTAAATTGGGCATTTCAAATGCCCATTGCTGGAGTTTTTATGCCTTGCAATGTTTCACATGAAGAGGCTGCTGGAGAATTCATGGAATTTACTTTAAGCTACCAAGGCATTTGTATTAAGAGGTTTTAAATGCCTTTTCATCATGTTGCCTATTGCCAATTTATTTGGAGGGCTCTTTAAAATCTTTTCTTTCCATTCAAAGCATTTAATCCAAATGCCACCGTAGCCCTTGTTCTCTTGAAAAAACATATTCAGTGCATTCGCTTGAATTGGGAAGGCATCCATCTATTTCAACATTTCGTGTAAGGGATAATAGGCATCCTGGAACATACAATATTCTTCATTCCTCATAAAGTCCTTAATACTTAAATCATATAACATATGATTTAAAAAAAACAATTTAAACCTTGCCTGAAAAGATGCATGAAGTGGCAAGCCAGGTCGGGCCCCAAAGTGGGTCCGACTAAAAAAAATTTCATTTCTGTTCAACTGACCTTTGAAATACCTCAAGAACCTTAAAATTACCTCTGGAATTGATCGGCACCATTTTCGAATTATAAAATTGAATTTTACAACTTTTAGGCACTTACGCCACATTTTCGTATTTAATCGCGAAGGCGTATTTTTCAAAACACCTTTTTGGACCTCGCCATCTGACAAGCGTGTACTCTCATATACAAGCATGAACTCTGCCAAGTGGTTTTTCAAGAAAAATCTCGAGTGAAGAGATATTAATTTCCAAAAATGCCCAACTGGCTTTGTCGACACTGGGGCCCTGATGAAGTCAATGTTCTGGCAACACATGATGCCTTTCTCAAAAATATCAAACTACCTCTGTAGACCCTCAAATTTCAAACAAAGGTACCTTGAAGTACATATTAAATATTTGGATTCTCAGTTCAACCAAAAGTCTTACTGGGTGCAAATGGCGCGCTCATGAAAATGGCTACTTTAACTGATATAGCACTGAAAGTACGGATCACTAAAAACGATGACTCAATGAACCCTTTTGAAAACCGATCAAACAGATTGGTAGGAGCCTGAAACTAGAAACATATCTCATCATTTATACCAACAATAGCCCAGAACAAACATTCTAGCATAAAATTCACTAAGGCAACTTTTACACTTATGCGAAACAGGGCTCCGACTAGGTGCTGAAATAGGGACTTGTCAAACCACACAAACTGCAAATGAATTGATCTTCAAAAACTGAGCAAATGGATTCGTTAAGACTTTATAGGCTGACTCACATTTATGCATATAATTGAATCCATTTTGAATTTCTTCATGAAAATCAATAGGGCAAAAGATGTAAACACCCAAGGTAGGCTACTTAGTAAAATATGCATATGTGCCTAAAATGCTCTTTCAGCTCACCCCTCGAAGTGGGTACCTGATAAACTTATCCAAATTGAATTTTGAAAGTTGCACATCATTGAATAGGCCAAACGAAAGGTGTAGGACACATTTCTTGAGCCTTACCATTTGAAAATCAACCGGCTCCATTTCGCCCTCTCTCTAACTAGGCCATTCAGAATGACTCATTTAAAAATGCAAAGCAAAAATTTGAATGGGCCTCTAAACTTGACTCAATTTTAATGAGTCCCAACAAAAAAGAAGATGATAATATTCTAGCTAAAACTTTTAATGTTGCAAGGAGAACTGAGAAGTGGTTGAGAGACCAAAAATTTAAGAAAGGATCGCTCATATCCTCCCATGAACTAAGAGTTGATTCACATGTTGTGACTCAACTTCCTATTTCTTCCACTAATGAAATTGTTGATATTGTAGGTAGTTTAAAGTCAATTGATGAAAAAATCCAACCGAGAAGATCAAAATGGCCACTGCTAGGTTCTACAGCAACTTGAGTAACTTGGTCAAGGAGCAAGAAAAAGAGCAAAATGCCAACATTAAGCTAGATTGTTGTGGACCTGGATCCAAGTGAAGAGGTTGAAGTAATAATGGATCAACGGGATTTGGGTGAACATGTAGTACAAGAAATGGACATAGGTAAAGAAACAAAGAGTTAATTGAATCCAATGAACACTCTGGTTATTGTTAATTCACCAAGTATTTAAACAACTCCTCCATCCAAAGAACCTGGAAACACTCCTCGATGGTTAGAAGATGTTGTTGGGAAGAAATGCAGTATGGTACTGATTAGAATCCCTATAGAAGATATGGTCAGCAAGTGTCTTGGAAAGGTGTCCAAGTCGAAAAGACTCAAAACACAGACAATACTTGAGGTAGATGAAGTAACAGGTCATTGGATAGCTACGATAGCTAAGCCTATACCATATAGAGACTCAAACAAAGCTACCGAGGATGACTTCATGGTAGAAAAGATTGATTGGGGGGTTTCTTCATGAGTTGTTGATGTTAAACACTTGGAGTCTTCCATGAAGAGAATGATTTCCAAATCATGGAAAGATGAAAAGGATAAGAAAGAGTTGAAGAAGATTATCACTCAAACGGGTGAGTGCAATAATGCCATTCACCATCCAAACCCTCAACCCTTGTCACAAGTGGCAGTATCATTTGATCCTTGATCTCCAGCAAATCAAAAGATATTAGATCAAGTTCAAAGAAATAGAGTGGTCGCGGAGATGTTAAATAAATGGCTTGATCTCATAATACAACAAGGTTCAGACTATATTGTCAGTCTGGTGAAAGCATATGAGGATGTTGTGACTATGAGAAAGGAAATGAAATTAGAGGCCATTGTCTGGGAGAAAGAAAGGACCAAATGGGTGGTAGTTCTTGCACAATTGAATGCTATATAAAAATTTGGAGTGATGAAGTTCTTGGCAGAAAAACCTGTGGAAAGATTGGATGACAATGTATTGTATGTATCAAGGAAAAATGTGGAGTGGTGAAATTCAATTATCAAAAAGGGCCACGAAGAATCCACTAAACTGCTGAAAGGATTGACAAAATTAATCGATACAATGCAAAAGGATCTTAAATGCATTGACATCTAGCTTATGAAAGATGATGCTCAGACAATCGAAGCTGCCACAGATATGACAAAAATATTCTGTGGACAAACACTTCTATCATGAACCCTAGTTGGAAGATTACTGGGAGAATTGTAGTGATGAATATGAGGTAAGGAGGAAATTGTGGTCAATATTTACTCTGCAATAGGTAATCACCATGAAGCTTCTTATCAGTATATTCGGAGTACAGGAGGAAAAGGGGGAAGATGTTTTGGATCCTGAATTCAAAAGGCAAGTTCAAGGAAAGCCAATCCTTGAGATTGACTGGAATAAAAAGGAAGATGATAATATTCTAGCTACAACTTTAAATCTTGCAAGGAGAACTGAAAAGTGGTTGAGAGACCAAAAATTTATGAACGGATTGCTCATATCCTTCCATGAACTAAGAGCTGATTCACATGTTGTGACTCAACTTCCTATTTCTTCCACTCATGAAATTGTTGAAAAAATACAACCCAAAAGATCAAAAAGGCCACTATTAGGTTCTACAGCAGCCCGAGTAACTTGGTCAAGGAGCAAGAAAAAGAGAAAAATGCCAACATTGAGCTAGATTGTTGTGGACCTGGATCCAAGTGAAGAGGTTGAAGTAATAATGGATCAACAGGATTTGGGTGAACCTGTAGTACAAGAAATCGACATAGGTAAAGAAACAAAGAGTGAATTGAATCCAATGAACACTCTGGTTATTGTTAATTCACCAAGTACTTCAACAACACCTCCACCCAAAGAACCTGGAAACACTCCTCGATGGTTAGAAGATGCTATTGGGAAGAAATGCAGTGTGGCACCGATTAGAATCCCTATAGAAGATATGGTCAAGAAGTGTCTTGGAAAGGTGTCCAAGCTGAAAAGACTCAAAACATAGACAATACTTGAGGTAGATGAAGTAACGGGTCATTGGATAGCTGAGATAGCTAAGCCTATACCATATAGAGACTCAGACAAAGCTACCGAGGATGACTTCCCAGTAGAAAAGATTGATATGGGGGTTTCTTCATGAGTCTTTTTTTTAAACACTTGGAGTCTTCCATGAAGAGAATGATTTCTAGATCATGGAAAGATGAAAAGGATAAGAAAGAGTTGAAGCAGATTATCACTCAAATGGGTGAGTGCATTAATACCATTCACCATCCAAACCCTCAGCCCGTGTCACAAGTGGCATTATCATTTGATCCCTGATCTTCAGAAAATCAAAAGATGTGAGATGAAGTTCAAAGAAATAGAGTGGTCATGGAGATGTTCAATAAATGGCTTGATCTCATAATACAACACGGTTCAGACTAAATTGTTAGTCTGGTGAAAGTATATGAGGATGTTGTGACTATGAGAAAGGAATTGGAATTAGAGGTCGTTGCCTGGGAGAAAGAAAGGACCAAATGGGCGGCAGTTCTTGCACAGTTGAATTATATATAAAAAATTGGAGTGATGAAGTTCTTGGCTGAAAAACCTGTGGAAAGATTGGATGACAATGTATTGTATGTATCAAGGAAAAATGTAGAGTGGCAAAATTCAATTATCAAATAGGACCACGAAGAATCCACTAAAATATTGAAAGGATTGACAGATTTAATCGATACAATGCAAAAGGATCTTAAATGCATTGACATCCAACTTACGAAAGATGATCCTCAAACAATCAAAACTACCATAGATATAACAAAAATATTCCATGGACAACCACTTCTATCAGGAACCCCAGTTGGAAGATTACTAGGAGAATTGCAGTGATGAATATGAGGTAAGGAGGAGACTGTGGTGAAGATTTACTTTGGAATAGATAATCACCATGAAGCTTCTTATCAGTGTATTCGGAGTATAGGAGGAAAAGGGGGAAGATGTTCTAGATCCCTAATTCAACAAGCAAGTTCAAGGAAAGCCAATCCTTGAGATTGACTGGAATAAAAAGGAAGATGATAATATTCTATCGAAAACTTTAAATGTTGCAAGGAGAACTGAGAAGTAGTTGAGAGACCAAACATTTATGAAAGGATCACTCATATCCTCCCATGAACTAAGAGTTGATTCACATGTTGTGACTCAACTTCCTATTTCTTCCACTAATGAAATTGTTGATATTGTAGGTGGTTCAAAGTCAATTGTTGAAAAAATCCAACCCAGAAGATCAAAAAGGCCACCGTTAGGTTCTACAACAGCCTGAGTAACCTGGTCAAGGAGCAAGAAAAAGAGCAAAATGCCAACAATGAGCTAGATTGTTGTGGACCTAGATCCAAGTGAAGAGGTTGAAGTAATAATGGATCAACATGATTTGGGTGAACCTGTAGTACAAGAAATGGACATAGGTAAAGAAACTAAGAGTGAATTGAATCCAATGAACACTCTGGTTATTGTTAATTCACCAAGTACTTAAACAACTCCTCCATCCAAAGAACCTGGAAACACTCCTTGATGGTTAGAAGATGTTGTTGGGAAGAAATGCAATTTGGTACCAATTAGAATCCCTATAGAAGATATGGTCAAAAAGTGTCTTGGAGAGGTATTCAAGCCGAAAAGACTCAAAACACAAACAATACTTGAGGTAGATGAAGTAATAGGTCATTGGATAGCCAAGATATCTAAGCCTATACCATATAGACACTTAGACAGAGCTACCAAGGATGACTTCACAGTAGAAAAGATTGATTGGGGGGTTTCTTCATGAGTCATTGATGTTAAGCACTTGGAGTCTTCCACAAAGAGAATGATTTCCATATCATGGGAAGATGAAAAGGATAAGAAAGAGTTGAAGCAGATTATCACTAAAATGGGTGAGTGCATTAATGCCATTCACCATCCAAACCCTCAACCCTTGTCACAAGTGGCAGTATCATTTGATCCCTGATCTCCAGCAAATCAAAAGATGTTAGATCAAGTTCAAAGAAACAGAGTGCTCACGAAGATATTCAATAAATGGCTTGATCTCATAATACAACAAGGTCCAGATTATATTGTCAGTCTAGTGAAAGTATATGAGGATGTTGTGACTATGAGAAAGGAACTAGAATTAAAGGTCGTTGCCTGGGAGAAAGAAACGACCAAATGGGTGGTAGTTCTTGCACGGTTGAATGATATATAAAAATTTGGAGAGATGAAGTTCTTGGCTAAAAAACCCGTGGAAAGATTAGGTGACAATGTATTGTATGTATCAAGGAAAAATGTGGAGTGGCAAAATTCAATTATCAAATTGGGCCATGAAGAATCCACTAAACTACTGAACTTATTGACAGATTTAATCAATACAATGCAAAAGGATCTTAAATGAATTGACATCCATCTTATGAAAGATGATGCTCAGACAATCAAAGCTGCCACAGATATGACAAAAATATTTCATGGACAACCACTTCTATCATGAACCCCAGCTAGAAGATTACTGGGAGAATTGTAGGAATGAATATGAGGTAAGGAGGAGACTGTGGTCAAGATTTACTCTGCAATAGATAATCAACATGAAGCTTCCTATCAGTTTATTCGGAGTACAATAGGAAAAGGGGTAAGATGTTCTGGATCCTGAATTCAACAAGAAAGTTCAAGGAAAGCCAATCCTTTAGATTGACTGGAATAAAAATGAAGATGATAATATTCTAGCTAAAACTTTAAATTTTGCAAGGAGAACTGAGAAGTGGTTGAAAGACCAAAAATTTATGAAAGGATCGCTCATATCCTCCCATGAACTAAGAGTTGATTCACATGTTGTGACTCAATTTCCTATTTCTTCCACTAATGAAATTGTTGATATTATAGGTGGTTCAAAGTCAATTGGTGAAAAAATCCAACCCAGAAGATCAAAAAGCCCACTGTTAGGTTCTATAGCAACCCGAGTAACTTGGTCAAGGAGCAAGAAAAAGAGCAAAATGCCAACATTGAGCTAGATTGTTGTGGACTTGGATCCAAGTGAAGAGGTTGAAGTAATAATGGATCAAAAGGATTTGGATTAACTTGTAGTACAAGAAATGGACATAGGTAGAGAAACAAAGAGTGAATTGAATCCAATGAACACTCTGGTTATTGTTAATTCACCAAGTACTTAAATGACTCCTCCATCCAAAGAACCTGGTAACACTCCTTGATGGTTAGAAGATGTCATTGGGAAGAAATGCAGTGTGGTACCAATTAGAATCCCTATAGAAGATATGGTCAGCAAGTGTCTTGGAAAGGTATCCAAGCCGAAAAGACTCAAAACACAGACAATACTTGAGGTAGATGAAGTAACAAGTCATTTGATAGCCGAGATAGCTAAGCCTATACCATATAGAGACTCAGACAAAGATACCGAGGATGACTTCGCAGTAGAAAAGATTGATTGGGGAGTTTCTTCATGAGTTGTTGATGTTAAACACTTGGAGTCTTCCATGAAGAGAATGATTTCCAGATCATGGAAAGATGAAAAGAATAACAAAGAGTTGAATTATTATCACACAAACAGGTGAGTACATTAATGCCATTCACCATCCAAACCCTCAACCCTTGTCACAAGTGGCAGTATCATTTGATCCCTAATTTCCAGCAAATCAAAAGATGTTAGATCAAGTTCAGAGAAACAAAGTGCTCACAGAGATGTTCAATAAATGGCTTGATCTCATAATAGAACAGGGTTCAAACTATATTGTCAGTCTGGTGAAAGTATATGAGGATGTTGTGACTATGAGAAAGGAATTGGAATTAGAGGTCATTGCCTAGGAGAAAGAAAGGACCAAATGGGTAGCAGTTCTTGCATAGTTGAATGATATATAAAAATTTGGAGTGATGAAGTTCTTGGATGAAAAACCTATGGAAAGATTGGATGACAATGTATTGTATGTATCAAGGAAAAATTTGGATTGGAAAAATTCAATTATCAAATAGGGCCATGAAGAAACCACTAAACTACTAAAAGGATTGATAGATTTAATTGATACAATGCAAAAGAATCTTAAATGCATTGACATCTAGCTTATGAAAGATGATTCTCAGACAATCAAAGCTGCCACAGATATGACAAAAATATTCCAAGAAAGGATACAGTTCATTTGGAAGACAAAATCCTTGACTACAGATGATTTCTCAAAAGTAGCAAGGATTGAGTCATTGCTCCCGGTTTGTTCCAATCATCTGGAAGCGCACAAGGCAATGGTGACACAAGTAAGTATGGACAAGGAGGTCTGGAAGCAACAAATTCAACATATTGGACTCCCCTATTTTCCAGTCATCCTGAAATTCTCGGTGGCACATTTAGAGTGGCGTGGTGTGCATAGTTCTATGGAAAAGGAGGATAAACCAGTGGCTTCCTCTGCAACGATGGAGTCATGATCAATTAGGGGATGAGCTATTAGCCTTTTTGTGGCTGATATTTTACTTTCTTTTGTTTTAAGCAAATGGGTTCTTTAACCTATGGTTAAAGTGAAGTATTTATGTAACAAACTATGAGACTAGAGGCTACTTAAACAAGGAAGTAAGTTTATGTTAAGGTCCAAAAAACTATGATTTTTCAAAGAACAAACAAAAATCTATTTTCTATGAATTTTTTAAAATTGGAATGACTGGTTTTTCAATGAAATGTTATGATGTGCAGTCTTTGAATCTGTGTGTTTGAGGATTGGCAATCTTTCTTGAGAAATCAGTTAATGTGCATAATATCATTTTGTTATCAGTTATTCCTATGTTTTCTGGATTCATTGTTATCATTATTTGCAAGTAAATTCATTGTGGATTGAGTTGTGCTGATCCCCCTTGTCCTATGAGACATGAGAGAGAATCGATCAGAGTTCATACTACTATTCATTTTCTTTTTCTCTGAATTTATGAAATGAACATGTGTGAAAATAGGAGTCTGTGAGCTCTTATTTGGAATTGATTGTAATATTATTCTCTTAGTTTATTTTAAATGCATTCCTTTGTGTTGATAAATGAATGTTGAAGCCTTTTTCACGCTTTCTAGTTAAAAGTGTATTCATTTCAAATTTTTCTGCATAATATATGGATCTGTTCATAAAGATTTTGAGTAGCTTCCTCCTCCTTGATGGCAAGTTCTTGGTTTTTACTCACATTCCTCTTCTTGTTGTTTATGGATTGCTTCTTCCGCTTGTTGTTTTCAAACTATTTCCTTCTTCTGTTTCTTTTGAGCTACTTCTTCATGTTTTTTTGTGTGTGCTTTTTTTTCTTCTTGTCTACAAACTGGAATGTCCTAACCAAAGCCTAGTCCTGATTTATCTTTAGAATTTTGCATAGGAAGTTGTATGGGTCCTAGAATACCTTCTTTTCTTTTTCCAATATGACCATGACCATCATATCCCATGTTTTGCATGATTTTAACTCCTTTACCATATTGCTCCGTTTGTACTCTGATATTAAAATCTACCTCTTTGGTTTCTTCTTCATCCTTGTATAGTTAGTTTAGAACATCTTTATCATCAAATTCATCTTTCAGAGTTCCTACTTTGACAAATATACCATCAAAGAGGTTGATAAGCTATGAAGATTGTTGCATAGATGTTGATGGTTGTCCATGAGATCTTGGTGAAACTGGTAGTTTTGATAGACACAAAGAATGTTCAAAAGAATATTCTGCCATACCTTTATCTTTCAGTTGCATCTTTTTCTCAAAATCTATTGATAAAACCTTGAGTTGTGGTTCACTACTTGATCAAGTGGAAGCGAGAGCTTCCTTTTTGTGTGGTACAAAGGCATCTTGAACTGCCTTGAGAAAATAGTAGTGCTGAAAAGGATTAGAATTGGCTGATATTGATATTTCTCATCCATTGCAGGGGAATTTCACACATTGGTGATAGATATATGGTACTACCTAAATTTTCATGGATCCAAATCGACCTAAGAGTATGTTGTAGGTCAAGTCCATATCCAAGACTTGGCAAATTGTATCATTTTTAATTGGTCCCACTTGAATGGGCAATACCACTAATCCTTTTGAAGATCTTTATTCATCATCATATTCTTTGATGGTTATCTTTTTCTTGGGATCTATAGCATTTTCTAAGACACCCAATGCATGGATAATCTTTAAAGTACAAATATTTAAAAACCATCTCCTTTATCGATTAATACACGTTTGGCCTGATGTTTATGGATTAAAAATTCAATATGGAGTGGAGTGTTATGTGGATGACTCAAGGAGATGTCATCATTTTTTGAAAATGGTAGATTGTGAGGAATTGTTAAATGCCCCACCATGGCTTGGAATTGACCAATATCCAAATTGTTTGGTAATGTTGTATCCACTAGGGCTCTTTCTAGAATATCCTTGTGTGTAGGCGAGATTTTAAGGAGTTCTAGTATGGATATTTAGGTTGGCATTCATTATAATTGATCTACCAAGTTGTATTGATTTGAAGGGATGGTATATGTTTTAGATGTGTTTCCTTTCAATACATACTTAGATTGTGCTCATGTGGTCACATTTAGTGGTTTGTATTCTTGTTTATGTTTGATTTTAATGACATTGATTTGATTATCTAATGTGGAAATGTGATTGATAATATTATGATAGATGTAATTCACTTTCTTCCTTTTGTTGTTGGATGAAGATGGTCCTCCCTTTTCATAATTAGGAAGAGGATCTTTGAATGCTCTATGATCATCATTTGTTTTGTGTATGTCAACAGTATGCCACCTTTATCAGGAAAGTCTTGAACTAAATGTTTTAATCTTTGGAAACCATTAGCTCTATGACCTTTTATTCTATGAAACTCACAATAATGTGTGTCATTCCACCATTCTTGTTTGACTTTTGGTTCACAATCTTGGGTATCTGGCAATGTTATGAGCTTGTTTGCAAGGAGCTCTATGAATGTCGATTCAAGTGACTACCCCAAAGGTGTGAATTTTTATTGATATGGTGCAGGTGCTGGTTTCGATTTGGTGTTATCTATATTGTTTGAGGGTGTAGTTCTTGATAAGTTCAAGATTGGTTGCTTTGGTTTGAGTGTATGTGCGTCAACCACACCATCATTGGCAATGTTCTTGTTTCTTGTCTAGAATTTGGATTTATCATTGCTATTGGTGTTTTTATAATTGTTGGAAAAGTTTGTGCATTCTTTAGAGAATTTTAACACTCCTCTTTTCACCAGGGCTTCCTCAATCTTGAGACCATTTTTTATTAGCTTTTGAAAAATTGGTGGGCATTGCAATTGGAGTCTATAGCTTATTTCACTATTTGGTGTATCAATGAAAATATCCATTTTGTTTCTCAAGCACATGATAAGGATACCTAGAAAACAATCATCGCCATCTTTGTAAGAAGGAAAGGAATGTTTCACCATTTTTTCATTTCATATTGCATAGGTCAAGCATGGTGACTACGTGTTGAATATTGTATGAGTATTGAGATATAAATTTGTCCACCAACTCGTCGAATGTCTAGATACTTGGTGGGAGTTTTGAGAACCATTCCATGGTTTGTCCACCCAAACTTCTGGGAAATAATCTTATTAAGTAAGTCTCGTTATGTGCAAATTAGAGACTCATAGTGCAAAATTCCCTCACATGATCTTGTGGGTTAGTTTTTCCATTGTATTTGTCGTACCTTGGAATTTCACAGTTAGGTGGAAATGGTATCATGTTTAAAGTTCAATCAAATGGAAAGGGGCGAATTTCTTCTAATGAATATTTTCTCGTTGTTCCCCTTTGCAAGTCCTGTATTTGTTGTTAAAGAGCTTGAATCTGTTGTGTTAAGGAATTCAATGGGTTGTTGTTATTGGTACTTGATTCAGCTTCTGCTTTCTTGGTATCAAAATTAGTCAATAGTTTAGCACCATGACTATTCAACATTGGAAGATATTTATCTTTATCTAGATGTTGTTTGTTCCCTTTGTTGTCTAGAAGAATTTATTTCAAACCTGAAATTATTTAATAAATATGAGAGGGGCCATCATGAGGCCAACTCTGCTGAAATTGGGGCACACTTCTTGTTTGGTTAGCTCGCTTCCAGAGATGGGTGACACTTCATTAGGACAAGAAGACCTCTTTGACTTCCTTAAAAGAGTTAAGAACCTAGCCCAAAATTTCATGATGGAAAAAATTGTAAGAAGTGGTTTGGTTGAGGCCGCTGCATTTCCTGTTGTTGCACCATGCTCGGAGCTAGTTTTAGAATGTATGAACTAGTATGATACAAAACACAGGTGTATTAGGGACATCAATGGTGAGGTTCTTTTTAAAATTGATAGGGAGGTCATAATGGCAGCCATGGGCATTCCTCATAAGGAGTCATATGAAGATTGGACCATTGGTACTTCATACTCCTTTTCTGAGAAAAAGAGCACTTACAAAAGCGTAATTTCTAGGAACTGGTTATTGAAAATTCAAAAAAGAGGTTCTTGGTTACCAAGGCCACTCATCAGAGAGCATTTCATAAAAAAAGTATAGGATAATGTTATTCTATTGAAAAAATTGAAAGGAAATGCTCATGCCTTTTATTGAGAAGATTGGATCTATTTCTATATTCAAGTCATGTTGAATGGAAGTGTGTACCTAGATTAGGGACAAGTTGTTGAAGAGAGAATTCATGAAAATTTAAACAAATTTGCATGGATGAGTGGTTTTTATATGTCCTCGTACCTATTTTATATAATTGCTTGCACCTAAGATTGGAATGGCCTACACCATGAACCTTAGATTGATGGAATAAGGGTATATGAATACTATCCTCACCTGTAGCAATAGGGTTATGTTGAAAACTTCATGAGATGGAATGAAATTTTTGCGGGAAGATTGGTTCATGAGTTGTAGGGTAACACAAATAGGAGATTACCAACAAAATCAATGGAATTTATTAGTATTTATGGTAGTTTCTTCATCCAGTTTGCTCAGTTCACCTATATTAAAGTTGGCATCTTTCAGGGTGAACCTTTCAGATTACCCAGGTATTCTCTAGATAGCTATATTTTAATTGAAGTCAATCGACAACTAGCTTATATTGATAAGAGAAGTGGAGGAGAGTCCAGAGTTGTATTTCCAATAGAGCTGGGATACTATAGCTGTAGATCCGTTTCAGATGCCTTGAACCTTGAACTTGAATTCAAGAAGTTCAATCTATAGATATATGTTGCTAGACATAAATTTGATAGCCAAAGGTTTTCTATAGAGAACTTAAATGTTGATGATGATTTTTGTCATGAACATTAGCTAGAAGATTACTGGGAGAGCTATGATGATGAATTTGAAGTCAAAAGAAGAATGTACTCAAGGTTCACAGTTCAACAAATTGTGACAATGGGTTTGTCCATGAATATCTTTTACGTACAAGAGGATGAAGGTGAGGAAGTTGTTGATCCTAAGTTCAATGAGAAGATACAGGGGCAACATATTCTAGAGGTTGATTGGGATAGAAAAGGGGAAGACAACATTCAGGATAGAACTTTCAATGTGATTAGACGGACATAACGATGGCTAAAAGATCTTCATTTTGGACAATAGCCCATGTCTGCCCCTAAGAGTAGAAAAGTTGGTTGAAATCATGCAACTTCTCAAGTATCTCTTCCCTTTTCTGACATTGCTATTGATATCGCAGGTAATGAGAAATAGAAGACCGAGAAAATCAAGATTGCAAAATTAGGAGAATCTTCTTTGAGTTCTTCCCCTGCTCGTGTTACTAGATCTTGTAGTAAGAAGAGCAGTCAAAAGCTCCTTACAAGTCCCCTTGTAGTATATTTGGAATCCAAAGAAGAAACTCAAGGGATGATGTATGCTCAGATGCAGGGAAGGAAACCCAATAAGTTGAGTACTCTATGAACATTATGGTCGTTGTCATCACCAGCCAACAATCACCTCCACCTAAGGAAACATCTACCATTCCCAAGTAGTTATGTGCTTCACTTATCAAGAAAATAAACATAATTCCAATCTCAATTACAATGGAGGACATGGTCAGTAAGTGTTTGGGGGAGAACATCAAAGTCCAAGAGACTTAAAATTGAAGTGATGATAGATGTGGATGACCAAACATGACATTGGATTGCAGAGGTAACCAGACCCCCAATAGATAAAAATGTTGAGAATATCACTGAGAAGGACTTCGTTATTGAGAAGATTGATTTAGGGGTGACCTGTCATGTTGTAGATGCTAAACACTTGGAGATCTCCACCAAGAGAAATCTAACCAGGACTTGGAAAGACAAAAAGGATAAAAATGAAATGAAATCGATCATAATGCAAATGGCCCAGTACATCAATGCCATACATGATCCTAATCCACAACCACTTTCTCAAGTTCCTTTATCATTTGATCCAAGGTCCCCAATGAAACAAAGACTTCTTGATCAAGTTCAGAGAAACCGGATGGTTATAGACGTCTTCAGTGAATAGCTAGAATCAATTGCCCAACAAGGTACAAGCTACATTTCTGATTTGGTTAAAGTATTTGAAAATGTAGTATGTGGGAAAGGAGTTGGAAACATAAATAATTGCTTGGGAAAATGAGAAAAGAAAATGGGTGGTTGTACTGAAGCAAATGAGGGATACTCAGAGGTATGAAGTCATGAACTTCCTAACAAAGAATTCAGTACATGGTCTTGACAACAATGTGCTTTTCGTATGGAAATAAAATATTGAGTGGAAGAACTCAATTATTGAATAGGGACATGAAATATCCATCAAGCTCTTGAAGGAATTAAAAGAACTATTTAATAATATGCAAAAAGATATGAAGTGATGAATACTAAGAGGGGGAGGTGAATTAGTATGTCAAAAATCTTTGCACTTAAACACTTTGCAAGACTAATAGTAAACTGGTAAAACAGTTTAGCAGACAAACTGGTTAACACACATGCAAACCAAATAGCTAATAATGCATTCACCCATAGAAGCAAAAACACCATAACACAAGAGATTTTGACATGGAAACCCAAATGGGAAAAACCACGGTGAGATGAAACTCACAAGTAACTATCTGCAGAATAGGAACCAGACCGGTTAAGGTCTTATTATGTTCTTTACCAGAACAGATCCTGTTAGGAATCTCAATCTCTATTAGGAGATAAGTCTGATTAAAGACTACCTTGCTAGAGGATTTTAGATCCATAGATGTGAATCACCTTGTTAGAGGATTTACAAAAGGCTTTTGGGCCTACCCGGTTAAGGGCTACAAACTTGTCAAAGATGTGAGTAATCAACAAGTGTTTGATCTAGCTAATAGCATAGACTGCTCGGTTAGATCTTTGATAGCTTATTCCTAATGCACTCCAGCATTACTTTAGTCTTCTACACATTCATATTCTTTCCAACTCCTCAACCACTTTAAACCCTAGCAACAACATAAACTTTCAATACAACCACATCAACAACCTAAAATCCTAGACATGACGTCCTTACACTAATTCATTTGGGGTCAAATTTTGACGGAGGTTTCCAACGAACAAGGAGCATTGTGTGAAAATTTGATTTTATTTTTTTTAAAATGCCCGTGTTCGTCGAAATTCCGATGACCTCAAGCATTTTATTAAAAAAGAAAAATACAATGCATTTTCATTTTCAAAGCAAACCGAAGCAAGACCGTCTTGCCTCCCTGCCCCCCCCCCCCCCGCCGGAGCGATCTCTGCACAAGCAAGGTAAGGTTTGTTTTGCAATCAAAGCAACTGGTTTTTTTTGCGAATTAATCCATTTTGTGCATATCCTGCGATCTTAAAACCATGAAATGACATCTCTTTGAGGTATTCCATCATACAGTTCACATGTCGTGTGTATGCTACCCCATTTTGCAATTTTTGTTTTTAATGGAAATTTTTTTAGAAGCTCATTTTAGCATTTAATAATTGCCATGCATACCTCACTTGAAGAGTTATTACACAAAGAAAAATTGCAGAGGAGATAACATTGTCGCTCCTGCCATTGAGAAGGGTGCCTCCATGAAAGTAAAATGGTCACAGCCAATACCTAGATGGGGAAGGCCTGGCTGGCTTTTACCCAAGACTAGATAACAAGTTTCTTGTGGTTTTGGAGTCTTGACTTTCACAGTCTCAAACTACTTGATCTCTTTGTACCATTGGGCACATCAGAAATGACATTTTCATAAATTGTCCACAAGGTTTCAGAGTCAGGATGCCCTTCTATAATCTTGATAAACCTTCCCTTTGTCATCATCAATACCTTGAGAATAGAAAGACCGTGGCCAGTGGTGGACTCGATTTTCTGCCAAACCAAAAACCTGGGCCTCATAGACCATTCTAAACTGTTTTGCAACAACTTAGGATGCAACAACTACAAAATTTGCAAGGACCTCCAAATGATTAACTACAAATTTCATCTTCTCACCAATATTTTACTTGGAGAAACTTAAGACTATAGGAGAAATCCTAAATACTCACCAAATTTCCTAATGTATAACTCACATTTGTGACATGTCACTAATGCAATTCCTTAGTACTTGTTTGAGTACTATCTTCTCCATTGTTTTCTATCCACTTTTGTATCCTTCTTAGAACAAATATTAGATTAACGAGAAGGTGGAAAAGGTGGATTCACCTAAGAGGGAGTGGATTTTCCCAATAATATGTTAGATTCTCCCAAGGATGGATGGACTATACACTTGAAAGGTAGATGATTAAGGATGATGACAAGGTGAATTTTCCTTAGAATGATAGGGTTGATTTTCCTAAGAACAAGTAGATTCATGTAAACTAGAGGATACAAATTTGGACAAAATAATGGAAGGAGACTAAAACTAGATAGATTCACCTAAATGGGAGTGTAGTCATCTAAGGATAGGAAAAATTCACCATTTGCGTAAGAAAGATAAATAAGATTAATTATTTATGTGAAATCGATTCACCTAAGAGAAAGTAGATTCACATAAGGATAGGTGGATTTTCCTAAAGATGAAGGGATAAGACTTAACAAAAAGAGGACTTAGGATGATGACAAGGAGGATTAATTTAATAATATGGCATATTCACCTAAGGGATAGTGTATTCTCCCAAGAATATGGAAAAATTATTGATTGGTGGAATGACATACTAGATCAAGGAATGATACAAGGGTAGATTCACCTAAATATAGGGTAAATTCAGCTAAAAGGGTACCCATGAGATTGTGGTACTGAGTACCTATCTATGGATGGTGTATTTGGATACAAGTATGATGAAACCATGCTTGTGTATGATGAAACAAAGTCCAGATCTCTATTATAGGTCCAACATAATCTCTATTATTTGAGACACCATTTTATTAGCATATCCAATTAGGGTAATTTATGGGTTTAATTATGGATCATGTTGTCTATTTCCATGCACTATTGAACTTATTTGGATGTATTGTGATTATTTTAATTTTGAAGTTATAAATAAATTATGTTTGTACCTTAGAAAGGGTAACTCCAATTGATGTTTGGGTAGTTTATTTGAAAACTTATGGTGATTATTACCCTATGTTATGTAATGGAGTTATTTTTACACTAAGTAATTAACTAGGAAAATGAATTTGTATTGCTGTACAAGTATGATACAATACAAGTATGATGAAACCATGCTTGTGTGTTTACATGTTTGTGCATCCTATTGAGAACCAACCTCGCTATTGAGGAACTCAATAAATGTGGTGTTAAGTAGAAGAATGGAAAACTCAAGAAGCTATGGTGACATATTGTGGCATTAGTAGGGATTATCTCTATTGACCACACCTTTCAAAGATAGTATCCCCTAGTTCTCCTCATAGAATGGACCATTGGATGGCTCATAGTGGTATCCTATCCTACATTTATCTTGATGGCATTGCTAATAGTTGGTATGTGGTTCTTGGTACGGGTTTCCTCTTACCCTATTATCTTATTTATATCTTTGTTCCAACATGTGTTGATTGAATTTTGTCATGCTATGATGATTTTCATGTTTGCATGCGTTTTGACATTATGCAAATAGATATGATGTCACACCATACTTATGTTTTGATATAGTGTAGGTGATGGTTACATGTTGTTGATGGTAGCGATTTGGGTTCAAAGACATAATTCCACACACACACACAAATATTTGAAGATGCATTTTATATTATTCCTTCTTAGTGGTGATTACTGTTGGAAGATTTGCACACATGTAGAGAGGAACTCATGTTAGATACAACAGGTTGTGTTTGATAACATATGAATGTGCCTCATGATGTATACATATAGCTTTGGTGTGTGACATGCATGCACATTTTTCCATAAGACACATTGCTATGTGGCATGTGCCCTATGCATGTCTTCTTTGTGAGGCATGTTGCTATGTGCAATATGGCCCTAGGTGTGTCTTCTCTATGAGGTGTATTGCCATGATATGTTAGGATTTGTAGTGTGCAGGCCACAAATGCATGCATGAGGGACTATTATTATAGTCATGTTTTTTGGGCATGCAGCCTAGGCATGTCTTCTCCATTAGGTACATGGCCATGCCGTGTGGGAGTTTTTGTGTTCATGCCACAAATGCACACATGAGGGACTATTATTGGAGTCATGATGAATATTCACTCTATTTAGCCACAATTTCTAGTTGTATATTTATGTAATGTGCACTTTTAAGGATTGTGAAGTTTCCTTCAATTATTGATGTTCTCTCATCTTTGTTGCATGGGCCAACAATTTTATTTTATCTTGTTTGAATTAGTTTAATCACTATTGTGAGTTTTCTCTATTGTGTAGTTATTGTGGCTATGTTTGATTTGCTATTGGAATTGAACACATTTAATTGACTTATTATTGTTACTATTTTTTCTTTCTTTCAATATTTATGATCTTTGGTAGTTTAGTGAAACTCTTTCTATTTTTAAATTTTGCCTTCTTTGTTGTGATGTGATTCCTCACCAAGATCGACATAGATAACCTTGGATGAGTATATATAAGGAATCAAACATTGGGAAAATTTGAGGATAGGGGTAAGTGTTTTTTGTATGGGTAGCTAGGATCCACTTGTACATTCTTAGTGATTATTGATGGCTATGTCTTGGAGCTGGCTAATCCCATTAAACAAACAAGGGGGAAGTCATACATAATCATATGGATCCTCCCTAGTTGTGTGTGGATTCAAGACCATCATTTCATATGGTTCTTGGTTACTTTGTGAGACCATGGCATCCTCTTAGACCAATATGTGAGCCTTGTATTGTTATCCCTACAATGTGGATGAATAAGTGTATGTTAAAATAAAGGCTTTGCTTAGAATACTCAGAAATGTCTCTTAGAAAGTCTGCAACAGGCAAACTTTTAGTAAGAATTTGCAGACACAATGCTCAGAAATTCACACAATCAGCTACATTAAATACGTTCTCTATTAAGTTCAATGTTTTAAGATGAAAAAGAAGAGTTAAATGGTTTTGGTTTGATTTGCAAGTTTTGTGAAGCTTTTGCACTGAAGTTTCCATAGCCTGATTTTTTTGCCTATGAAGAAAGACCATGTCAGATAATATCAGCGAAGAACAAAATAAGGAGACAATTGCTAGATTATGGTCTAACTTGAAAAGAAAAGGTGATGGGAAATGTTATTGTCCCTACAAAATTTGTAAGGGCTTAAAGACTAGAAGACTTCTAATCAAAACAACTAAGAAACATTGTAGGCAACATGGTCACATTGAAGGGGGACATGATTATCATCCGTTGGTAAGTTGTTCATTATATCATTTTAATAATTTATATACATGAGAAATCACTTGATAATGAGATCATGATCACGGTTTATTTATGTATATCAATTTTATATAGGTGGAGCACCCTGGAGCACATGGTATGGATCAACAAATCCCTGAGAATATGGTTTTCGAAGTGGAGGAACATGGAGGTGTGAATATCAAAGCTGAAGATAATGATCCCATGGAAGATGACGATCATGCACCAGAAAACACAATTGAAGATGATGGTACAAATACATTGATCCATGACACATTTAGTACTGGCACAGCTGATCATGATGATCAGGATGACCTTAATGTTCATGATTTACCTCTTCTTGAGAAGGCATATGAGCCCCTTTACAAAGGCTCCCAAACAACTCTTCTCTCTGCTGTATTGTTGTTGGTGAACTTGAAGGTTATGAATGGGTTATCCAACATAACAATCTCACGTATGTTAAGGTGTGTCATACATTTCATTATAGTTAATAAATGGTGAATCATGTACCATTAATATTGTTTATATTAACACCTCAAACTTCTTTTTTTGCTGTAGATTGATAGGTGAGTTTTTCTTACCACCATCAAATATTCTACCTCGCTCATACTGAGAATTATCTGCCATTATGAAAGATATTGGAATGGAGTATCAAACAATAGATGCTTGTCCCAATGATCATATTATATATCATAAACAACATGAATTTGGAACAGAATGCCCTGAATGTCATATCAGCAGATATTGAACAGATCAAATAACAAAAAAGGTGCCTCACAAGGTTCTTCATTATATTCCCATTATTCCACGTATGCAATGATTATTCAGGTGCACTAGCTTGGCACAATTTATGGATTACCATGCACACAATAGAAGTCAAGATGACATTATTCAAATGCTTGCAGATGGTTCAACATTTATGGACATAGAGGAAAAGTGGCCACACTTTAAAGAAGAACCTCATAATCTCAGGCTTTCATTGGCAGCGGATGGTGTCAATCCATTTGGAGAGTTGAGATCTGTTTACTTGGTGTGGCCTATTTTTGTTATCAACAATAATATTCCTCCATGGATGTTAATAAGGAGGGAGTACATAATGTTGGCAATGATTGTTCCAAGTATTTTATCATTTAATAGTCATCTACATTTAATTATAAATATTGCAGTAAAATGGTCATAATAATTATGTAATGTTTTTGTTCATTCCACTAGGCAAGTACCAAGTTAAAGATATGAATGTATATATTGAGCCTCTTATCAACGAGTTGCTTGAGTTATGGAATGGTGTGACCATGTATGACATCTCTAGACCAATAGGACAAAGACAATTTCAATTCCATGTAATGCTTGTATGGACAATACATGATGCCCCAGGGCTAACACATTTTTGTGGTACGTTATAGTGTTCAAGTTGTGCATGATAATTATAATTATAAAAATTAACAGACTTAATAGAATTATACATTATCTTGTAGGTCTTCAAAGAAAGGGAAAATTTGCATGTCCAGTTTGTGGTCCAAAGATGAAATCCCATCATTCAAAAAGTTTAGGAAAGCAGGTGTTTGATGAGTATAGGCACTTCCTTCACAAAACTCATAAGTACCAAAATACTGAAAAACATCTTTTCAATGGGAAAGAAGAGACTACATCAAAGCCACGAAGAATGACTCCTCACTTATGGACGTTGGAATATAATAGAATTAATCATCAAGGTAATGTCATTCCATCTAATGGTTTATGTATGGAATTTGAATTTTTCTATCGTGTTTTGTTTACTGATGATGTAATTGATGATACTGAAGGTCGTCAAGGCATGGATGGCCACCTTCCAAAGGGACTAAAAAGTTATCCCAAACAATTTAGTAGGTTGCCTTACTATGAGTAGCTACAAATTGTGCATTTGTTTGATACAATGCATATTGGAAAGAATATAACAGAGACATTATGGAAAATATTGGATGGAAGGCATGACAAAGAAAAAATTGTCAAAATTTGTAGTGACATAGTAGTTTTTTTATGTAATTATTAATACAATAAAACATCTTAAATTGAAAATTAGTGTAGTAATTAATGTAACCTTTATTGTTAATATTTTAGAGCATGTAGTCAGTGGTGACCAAGTGGAGCATGATCCGGGTAGACAACATTAGGAACGTGATGTTCCCCAATCAGGTAAAGAGGACCACTATTATTCCTTTAAAAAAATTTAACTACAATTGGTGTATTTATTAATGTAACGTTTCGTATTTCAACTCCAGAGGATCTAGAGGGTGCTCAACATGTCGAGGTTGAGGCTAGACAAAATGTTGTGGAAGATGATGTGGCCCCATTAGGTAAAGAGTTTAACGGTTGTGTTCTTTAAATTAATGAAATACTTGTAACAATAATAAAAAAATGTTTTGAATTTAACCCAATTCTTTGTTATTGCAGAGGACCCCCCTTTGGTTCAGCATCCTTGTCCTTTGTATAGGACTAGGCATACATCAAGAGTACGAGAAGAGGGCAAAACATCCGAAGATGGGGGAAATGATGAAGAAACCAATGTTCCACTTAGTCTTTTCATAGCTTCAAAGAAAAAACAAAGAAAGAAATGATTGTAGTCTACCTTATTTGATAATGACTGATTTTTATGTGTAATGAATGTAATTATGTGCTAATGAATGTTCATGAATGATATATGTTGATGATTATTGATGAATGTTGCATTTTAATGAAAGTTAATGAAATTTATGTGTTAATGAACGTTATGTGATAATGAATGAATGTTATATTTTAATAATGGATGAAAGAATGAATGAAAGAATGAATAAATGTTAGATGTTAACGGGGAATTTAGAGTGATGTTAGGGGGGGGGGGAGGGGCCAAATGAGCTTCCACCTTCACGTGGTTGGCCCTATTAAGTAGAGAATATTAAACTATTCTCGAAACAAAGTGAAGCTCAATAAGATGTGAAATGTTTGAAAGGTGAGAGTCCACAAACAGATGTGAAATGTTTAAGTAGGCCTCCCAAGGAAGTGGATCTCATAGACATGAAGAATCCTATATAGAGAATCATTGAGAGCCCTTGAAGAAGCAAATTTGAACTTCGATGAAGCAATACATGATGGAGGAATATCTTGCAAGAGGAAATCAAAGTCATTATGGTGTCATCTAGATCTAAAATGTGGTCTCCTTTACAAAAAAGTAAAGATGCTTGATATGAATGTGTCCTAGTGGGGTGAATCTAGAAGACATATAATCCTAGTGCAAAGAATCATGGAAAGTTCTAGAAGAAGCAACTTTTAATTCTAAAGTAGCAATGTGTACAAGAGATGTTCTCATTTGTAGATGGAGTATCAAGAGGAGGATCACTAGTCCATGGACCATGTCATTGTTGTTAAATACCTACGCTTTTGTTCATAGTCACTTGGTGTAGGAATGAATTCAACGAGATAGGGTAAGAGATCCTACATAATGTAATTGTGGTTTCCCCATCAACCTCTACCATTGTGATTAAAGGGGTCTCAATCATAGAAGGGTGGATAAGGTAGCATGGATAGGGAGGGCAAGTACAAGTTTACCCACTAAGCACACCACCTCATATGGATGGCGAACTGCCACATGGGGCCAAGAGGGATGGTATATCCACTCTTGGGCTTAGCATGTGTACAGCTTCGGGTGCCCTATCATGTTTCTCATCTAAGCCCTATTATGGTTTAACTCAAATTATGCATTATAGATATTGTGTAGTTCACATAAAATTGAAATAGTTATGAATATATACTATCTAAACCTAGTTGAAATGGTTTCTCTATGAATTATACTTTCAATACTTGTCTAACATGATTGCAGGTTTCAAAAATTATTCTAATAGCCTGATGGTATTGTTTCTTCATTGGGACTACTCACATGCATTCGAGGACTACTAAACTATCATATTCACATAATATTGTCTCAGTAATAAAAAGAGAACCCTAGGTCATCTTTACCATTATATGCTTTTGATCTTGCAACTCTGTGATTGCAAATAAGATTTTGGTGGGATTCTAGGACTTCTCCTATGTTTTGATTTTTGCTTTCTCCTTTGGGGATATATTGTTCTAGGGTTTTAAACTAAGACAGTGATTGTCTCCTATAGCTTCATCCCTAGTTGTCATTTGTATAATTTGATGCCAATAAGGACTGATATGTTGCTCCTTTTAGTGAAGTGTCATAGTTCTTTGGACTGCACATACCATATTCTAAAATTTTATGAAAACCCTACAATGAATGACTCCTTGACTATCATCATTGTTTGTATCTTACCATTGTGGATTTGAGTCTTGATTTGACTATATGGCTTCTCTCAATAGAAAACTGTTTAAGGCATTTGTAACTTCTAATCCATGACTTCTCATCAAACTTTGGCACATTGAGATTGGAACAAGGATCCTATACACCATCACTAGAGATTATCAACAAGAGAAGATTCACCTATTGATCCTTTGAATTGATAATTCTTGATTGTGTTTTTGACTCATCGTACTTTGTAATGGTGATTAGCTTATTTATGGCTTGATGGATATTGATCTCTCTCTCACAAGTGTTTCAACTAATCTTTGATGAATACAAACCCTTCTCTTTTGTTGAGTGCAAATATCATGAATGCATTTATTTTTCTTAACTATCCATAATGACATTTTCAAATATCTGAGACTACACTTAGGCCTGTTGTCTCTTGATTCTTCACTGGACTGTGGTTTCTTTGATAGTTCTTTGTAGCTTTATCTTTGAATGGTCACTATCTTATTTGTAGCTTTGTATTTCCTTTATGGTGGCAGACCTCATGCAATGTTTTCACCTTTAAAACCAACACTAAACCTTTCAACAACCATCTTCATAGACAGTTTGATATCAAATTGTGATACAACATTAATCATTTCACCACTATTATCAATTATATTTTTTCATGCTTAGTGTCCATGCCTTCAGTATGCTTGAGTTGATGACTGCTACAACTTTATTACTATCAAATCTGCTTCATGATGTCTTGTATGCATATGACATAATGCTAACCTATTTATCAATGCTATAGACTTTTCACTTTGTGTCATGGCATCCTTTTATCTTTCATCAAGATCTGGGGGTGAAGAAAATAATTATGACACTAAATACATATGACCTTGCACTATGAACTGCCCTTGCACATCTTCTAGAACTTCATGGGCTATGGAAATACTGTGATTTTGACCTTTCACAGCCTTTTGATTCTTTTTTGGGCTGCTAGATGGTTGTCTCTGATCTGACTGTAGACCTTGGTGCATCATATTTATTGTTCTCTCTTGAAAAGACTCAGATTAAGACCTCTATTCATGCTTTGACAGTGATACTTGACACTATCATCTCCATATCATGGCCACTGTCATTCATCAAATCTCATATATTGTTGCTCTCAGTGTTATACCTATCAGTTATCCATGTTGAAGACTCTCACACACCTTCTAACACTATCTTAGACTTGGCTTTTTCTATTTAATACAACATAATACTGTAATGAGGCTACTATGTGTCATTGATTTGACAATTTCTAATGTCTCGTAGATGAGTTTGATGCTCTCAAATTGTTCTTGAAGCTTATATGGCTTGGTTCTAATCCTTATAAGCTTTTAGACTGATTTAGGCACTATGATCTCACTGCAAATTTATCATTTATTGGTTGTTCTTTTGTTGATAGTGACATTTATCACTACTTTCATCTGAGGCATTCACTTCTTGACAGTCAAAAGGTTGCCCATCAATTAGTTTTCATTGTCTTTAGCTTCTTGAGACCTCTTATTTATTGATAGAGAAACATAATAAATTCTTCAATAATCAATCAAACCTACTCAAATAAAGAAGGAGCTTCTTCTAAAGTTGACAATGATCCCATACTCTAAGAAGAGGATTTCCATTTCTTATCCATGTTGATTGTTACAAGTCCTATGAGTTGTTCACATGGCTATAATAGTGAATGTTACTACAAAAATTCTAAAATCCACCTTTCTATTTCAATGTAACCCTATAACTTGTAATTTTTTGTTGTGATTGTCTTTGTGTTTTGAACCATAAAAAACTCTTATCATTGTCTTTTTAATTCAAAACCCTTCTTCATTACAAGCTCTAAGTAATCTATTCCTTTCTATACTTATGATTATCTATTAATGCTATTCAAGAATTGGGGAAAACCTAGACACTATTATCAATGTCTAAACCTTCTAATAGACTACTCTACTAGTCCTTACTGTCATTGTTATTTTGGTGGAGGCTGGACTATACTTCATTTGAAACAAACAAACCATCCATACAAATCATGCTTTTTCAAAAAGGTGAAATCCTAGACTAGAGTAAAGAAGATAGCTAGCCCAGACATGAAATGCTTTGAATGTTCCAGACACATAGCTACTCTTTGTTAGAATTTCCCTTCTAATTTTGCAACATGTCATGGTTCTCCTTCTACGTGGCTGTCATACTGCACCTTCGACTAGAGCTTACCAAACTGAATACTAGGGTTTGCTCCCATCAAAAGTGGAGTCCTCTACCAATGAACTTGAGATCCTCATCTTTACCGCAGGTTTATCTTGAATTTTGATTGACCTTAGTTAGAATGGGCATTGAATAGTCTAAGAAAATTACCTCCAAAATGTTAAACTCAAACTTCAACTCATGAATTATAAGGCCACACAAGTTTTTATTTCTCTTTTGATGAAAGTTTAGCTCCCCACTTTAATGATTTTGATAGTATTACCATAAAACAAATGTGACACCTTTGAATAAATTAAGGCTTTAAAAACCTTAATAAAACTTGGAATGAGCCTGAAGCTTAGAATATGAAAAAGAACTCTAACAAAGAAGCCTATAGAAAATGTGTTCCACAACAGAAAGGTAGATTCAAATTCAATTTTGACATTTCTCCAAAGGACAACCCAGGTATTGCAGGAAGTGGAAGACTCATTATGGATAGTGAATGTAAAGCCCTTCGCATTATTAAGCTTTAGCCCTCCACTTTGGCATTAGGGGACTAGAGATAGAAGAACGCTCACTCCTTGTGATCAAAGGAATGCAAAAGAAGGGAGTGACCAGTAGGAGGTTATATAATATTAGAACAGTATCAGTGCTAAGCATAGACATAACTTTTGCACATTGTTATGAATAGGCAAAGTTGGCAAACAAACCAGCAGAACTCCTCATCTCCAGAGAAACCCTTCAAAGCAATCAAATAATTTACTAACGTCATTACAAAACTATCCAAAAGCAAACATTGGATTTCACTTATAAGATGAATAATTTCAATAATTTGAGCGAGCAGCCATCTATGAGTTCATCACCTTCATTCTTCATCATTTTGATGTCTTTTGTACATTGGAAGGTAATTCTTGACCACTATACCTCAATCTTGACCTATGCTACCATAAAACCCTACAACCTAGTCATGTTTACAATTTAGATCTTGGTGACTTGATCACTTAATACAACTTAATCATGTAGGTCTCATCTAACTTCAACTCCAACACTTAAGAAAATCAACCCTAGCAACCAAGTACTCTGGGAAATATCTTGCAACTTGACAACATGGGTAATGATGGAGGAATGGAAGGTGAGACCTATAGAAGTGAGAGAGAGAGAGAGGGTGAGAGGAAGAGATAATGAACTGGAGAGGGTAGAGAAAGAGAAGTCGAGAGGGAGAGAAGAAGAGAGGGATGGAGAAAGAGACCTAGAGAGGGGAGAGAGAAGAGAGAGTAGAGAGGGATAGAGAAGAGAGATAGAAGAGAGATACCAATGTCAATCTTTTTCGATAAATTTTTTTTTTTTGAAAAATTGGCCTACCGTCGGAATTCCGACATCAAAGGGTAAAAATTCTGAAAGAGGAGTGTCGTCAGATGCACAACATCCTCATTGGAATTATCCTGGAGGCCATTGTAATTCTGACACAAAAGGGTTAAAATTATGACAGCCTCCAGGAGAGTTTCGACGAGGATGCTATGCATCCGACGACACTCCTCTGTCGGAATTTTTACCCTTTGATGTCAAAATTCCGATGGTAGGCCGAGATCGTGACGGTATTCTTTTTGGGTATGAGCATCCATGGCATTCGTTGGAAAGGTTGGAGCTGATGTTGGAATTGCGATGACCACGAGGATAGTCGGAACTTCCGACAAAAAGTTTTCGACGACTTTTTTTGTTGGTAATGTGACGAAATTGCATCAGAATGTCGATGATTTGCCATCAAAATTTTGTCCCGAATGTACTAGTGTTATAAAGGAATCCGATTTCATGTCAGTCCAATAGGATTACATTACAATTTCCTAGGTTCAATGAACCTGGACATACTTGGTAACATGACACAAAAAGCACCGTTAATGTGTCGGCATCGTCAAACAATCGGTGGATGGTAACTCATCACAAAGTATTACCGGTTTGACAAAAAATGAAGACTGGTAAAAATGTTTTATGCCGCTTTAATCCCTCGTATTGCTTGGGGTCAACATGCCACTTCATACCGGGAAACACATTCTGCAAAGCATCAATAGTCTAAAGACTATCATACAACATACCCGTTGGAACAAATACCGGTTGTGCTTTAACTCATACATATAAAGAGGATCTCAATGCAAGTGTGTGTCCATCAATGACAATCACAACATAAACATAAAAAATGCCAACAATCTCCCTCTTTGGCATTGATGGAAACACTTAGGAAAATAAAATTTTGACATCTAAGTGTTTTACAACAAATAATGCCATTAGAAAAATTGCTCCCCCTAAGCATATACACTATCCCTTTGGCAGTACAATGTATAAAAATTTTTCATAAAGAGCATAAACATTGAGATATTCAGAGCATATATCAAAATTTTGATTACCAGATACTTCTCCCAAATAGAATTCTTCTCCCCCTTTGCCAACAATGAAAAAGTACAACCCTGTTTCCATTTGATATTAAAATAATAAAAGTTTATGACAATAAGGAATGATACTTGTCAAAAATAGATTTAAAGTCCTACAAGAATTGTTTCATCGACAAAGACTAGGACTCAAGTAGGGAGGTGGCTACTTCTTCCGCTTTCTTCTTCTCCGCTTCCTTATCCTCCTCTTCTTTTTTCTTCTCTGCTTCTTTCCTTTTCTCGTCTTCCTTGTCTTCCTCAGCCTTTTTCTTTTCTGCTTCCTTCCGCTTCTCCTCTTCTTTCTCTTCCTCTTCCTTCTTCTTTTTCTCTACTTCTCTCCTCTTTTCCTCTATTTTGTCTTCCTCTTCCTTCTTCCTCTCTGCTTCCTTCTTTTTCTCTTATTCCTTATCGTCCTCTTCTTTCTTTTTCTTTTCATCTTCTTGCTTCTTTTTCTCTTCTTCATCCTTCTTCTTCTTCTCCTCTTCATCTTTCTTCTTCTCCTCCTCTTCATCCTTTTTCTTCTTCTCTTCTTCATCCTTTTTCTTCTTCTCTTCTTCATCCTTTTTCCTTTGCTCGGCCTGTTCCTTTGCCGCAACCTGGCTGTCCTCAGCTTGCTTGTCAACTTGTTCAACCTATTGCTCCTATCTTGTTGCCTCAGATGGTGTTTCCTGAGTAACATCTTCTATGTCTATGGCATCGACATCAATAGTGTCGACTGGTTCATCAACCAGGTTTCCTTCATCATCAAATGCTTCATTTGATTTTTTTATAACCAGTTCTTTCTCAGCTTGCTGGTTGGCTTCAGCCACTCGATACATCTTTAGAGCTTGTAGAGAACGAGTGTGTGTATCCTCGAGCACTTCCTTACCCTTCCCTTCTAGTAACAAGAGTCTTCTTGTTCTCATGAAGAAAAGACCTTTGAATTTGTTCATTACATCGAACAGTTCTGAATTTGATACATCAGGAAAATGTTCAGCAAAATTTTTTTTCTCTCCTCTCCTATTCTTGCTCTATGCCAATGCGCCATTTATTGTCTAAGGACTTATACAAAGAATCTGATGTTTCAGATCTAATTTCTGAAGGTGATAGGTCATTAACACATAAATACTGAATTATTTCCTTTTTGACCGCTTCCTTTTCATCATCATTAAAGTCATCAAAATACTCAATTAAATCATGTAGCAATTTTCTCCTAATATTCTTTATTGTTCTTTGACAATGTGTCAAAGGTTTATAGGAGGAGATATCAATATTTATCGGTGCAGATGATACCAGTTCTTTCTTTGTCTTCTTTCTTGTCTTTCTCACCTTCTTGGGCTACTCCTTAGACACAGTTTCTTCTGAGTTTGGTGTATTGATTTTAGTCTTCCTTTTTCTCTCGAAGACTTTAGCCAGTGCTGCTTCCAGTTTGTTCTTGGTTGGTGACCGCTTGGTCACTTTTGGAGTTGCAGTAGTAACCAGTGCTGATGCTGCAGGCACTGCCTTTGCCTTCTTTACTGCAGGTTCTTTTCCTTTCTTTGCAGAGGGTTCCTCGACCAGTGTAACCCTTTCTAGATAGGTTCCGGTCCTCTTTGCCTTAGGATCAAGAGGTGAGGAAATAAGAGTAGAGGCATACCCTTCCAGCATATTGTACATGACCTCATAGCCCATTGGCTCCACTTCTTCCTATCTGGGCTCAACAGCCTCCATTATGCATTTATCCACTTGGATGGTGAAACAGATATCGTCTTCATATTTCTTGATGATGTCATCTGATATCTTCACTCTTTGGCTCATTTTCTATTTGAACTCATCAAAATACTTGTTTAGAACATCAGGGTAACTGGTTACAATTGCTTCAATGCTTTCCTTGATTTTCTTGGTCACCAGTTGGTCAGCAGACCACTGGGCATCTCTTACTCCTGGAAAGTAGCCTTGGAAATAGAAGAACAACCCAACCAGTAGTTGTCCAAACTTGAACCTTAGTGCATTATCCTGCTTGATTGACTTCAGATTCAACAAGAGTTGTCTCTGCATACCAGTGTACAAGTCAAATGATGCATCCTCCTTTATCATCCAGTAAGCGGCATTTACCGTTGCAGCAGATACAGAGTTAACTCTGCTGGCAGAGAATGTCCAGTAGCCTATCACCATGCAGGCATACTTAACCAGATCATCCTTGATAGAATTGACTATCATGCCTCATGAGTCGCTCACTGAACCCGTGAGCTTGGACATTTTAGTTTTGCTTATCATCCTTAGGGCTGGCACTTCCCCTGTGTTGTAGAAATCGGTGACTACATGAATTGCCTATGGCATGATGTAATGTGTTCTCTCCAGGTACATCTTGTCACCATGGACTCTACTTAGAATGATCCTTATATGATCCTCTGTGAAATCCTCCAGGAAGTAAACAACATTGTGGAGCTTCTTCTTCTCCAAAATATTGTACTCCGGTTTGATCTTCTTGTCCTTTCCACAAAATAAACCTAACTGGGAGTGGATGGCTAGAGACCCTAGGTCTTCAATCTTGCAATCTATGTAGTCAAAAATTCCCTCTTCTACTATCACACTAGCCAGAACTTGTGATAGGGCATTATACTTAGACTTTCATTGAATAAAACTTGCAAACTCGACAGATGCACTAGAACTGGTATGAGATGCGGAAGCCATGATAGAAATTTTAAGAACTTAACAAATACCTTTTGAAACACATGAATTTAGGGCTTGCAGATTCTCCTTCACTTCACACTCCATTGGTTGATGAATCATCGCTTTGAGTTCTCCACTTGACCGTTTGTAGTTTGAGTTTGAATCTCCTTCGCGGTTTCTCAATTTCTCAAAATCTTAGCACAAATCACCTTTTCGTCGCTCTGCTCTTTGAAAAACTTTTCTTCGCTCAAAAACTAATAGTGAGAAATGATTTGAAAAAATGTTTTTAAGCATGTTCCTCACCTACTATCATTAATGCTCTTCCATTAGGGTGTAAACCCTAATTTGCCTTTTTACCATTTTCGGTATTCTACCAAATGATAGGTATCACATACTGGTTAAGGTCTTTTACCAGTGTAAACTGAGGGTTCGAAACATTTCGCTATTTGCACCCCCTAAGCTTTTTTGAAGCTTAGTTTGTTGGTTCCGTGATTTCCACACTAGGTGTAGAAATCGGTTCCTCTTGTACCACCGTTGGTTTCTTCTTCCAAGTTTTTTTCATGTTCGCTTGAACAGTGTCAACATCAATGTTTCCTTCCGGAGTAACCGGTATATCATCAGATATGTCCTTTCTTGATCTACATAATTTGGCAATGTGACCCGATTTGTTGCAGTGATAGTAGACCAATCCAGGTGCTCTCCAAGGTATATTGCTCATGTTTCCATTCTTCCTTCTACATGTTGCAGCAGTGTGACCATAACCATGACAGACCATACAATTTTCTCTGCATCCAATTGTTGCTTGATAGCCACTGCTTCGTTGCTAATGATTGAAGGCATTAAACCGGTTATGATTCTGGATCACAAAAAGTTTAGGACCAGCTCCTTGGGTCCTTTAAGTATATCTATCAATGTTGTTCATAACTGACCTACATTCAGATGCTCTATGCCCATACTTGTTGCATGCATAACAGTTACCATTGTATCTAAAGGATCTAGGCTTATCATTTAGGAAATAAGGAAAATTGTTGTAAGCCTTACTCCTACACACATTTGTAGTATGTCCTTCTTTAAGATAGTTGAAGCAAATAGGTTTAAACTTTTTCTTACCTTTATCCTTTGATGTCGGTTGTTTCTTTGATGTTCCAACATTTGTACCAAAGGTCTCACCTTCCTCATGACCAGAATAACCAAGTCCATTGGTATTCTTGACCGGTTTAGCAGATTCAAGCTTTTGCTCTAGCTTGATAGTACTCTTGTTGAACTTAGCAAGTATTTTCTTTGACTCAGAGAGTTCTTTGGAAATAGCAACATTTGTTTCCAATAGGTTTTCATTCTTAGAGATGGCAATATTTAGTTCTCCTTGCATGTCTTCCTTTTCCACTTTGCTTGCATGGAGTTGAGCAGTTAGGGCACTGATCTCTTGTTTCAGCTTGGAGATCCCATGATCTCTTTCTTTCACCAGATCTTTAGCTTTCCTCCAGTTCTCAAGCTCTTGACACATTCGGATAGTCAGTCCTTCCAACTCCTTTCTCAGGTTGGAGTTTGATTCATTCAACTTATTTACTTCTGCAATTAGGGCTTCCATGTCTGCTTCATCTGAAGAACTATTTTTAGATAGCTCCATCAGCTTTTCTTCATGTTCTCTCTTTTTGCTTGAGATGCCTTGTATTTGACCATAAGATCATCATAGGCTTGCTTAGACTGAGTGAGCCGATGAGTAAGTTCCCTTATAGAGTATTCCCCCATATCTCTTTCTAAGTGGTTAAACTTATAGAAAGGTAGGCTTTGATACCAATTGAAGAATACTAAGAGGGGGGGGTGAATTAGTATGCCAAAAATCTTTGCACTTAAACACTTTGCAAGACTAGTAGTAAACCGGTTAACACACATGCAAACTAAATAGCTAATAATGCATTCACCTACAGAAGAAAAAACACCATAACACAAGAGATTTTGACATGGAAACCCAAATGGGAAAAACCACGGTGAGATGAAACTCACAAGTAACTATCTACAGAATATGAACCAAATCGGTTAAGGTCAGACCAGTTAAGGTCTTACGATGTTCTTTACCATAACAAATCCTATTAGGAATCTCAATCTCTGTTAGGAGATAAGTCCAATTAAAGACTACCTTGCTAGAGGATTTTAGATCCACAGATGTGAATCACCTTGTTAGAGGATTTACAAAAGGCTTTTGGGCCTACCCAGTTAAGGGCTACAGACTTGTCAAAGATGTGAGTAATCAACAAGTGTTTGATCTAGCTAATAGCACATACTGCTCGGTTAGATCCTTGATAGCCCATTCCTAATGCACTCCAACATTACTTCAGTCTTCTACACATTCATATTCTTTCCAACTCCTCAACCACTTTAAACCCTAGAAACAACATAAACTTTTGCTACAACTACATCAACAACCTAAAACCCTAGACATGATGTCCTTATAAAGGAATTTGATTTCATGTCAATCCAATAGGATTACATTACAATTTCCTAGGTTCAATGAACCTAGACATACTTGGTAACATGACACAAAAATCACCGTTAATGTGTTGGCATTGTCAAACAATTGGTGGATGGTAACTCATCACAAAATGTCTATTGGTAACTCATCGCAAAGTATTACCAGTTCATACAAAATGTCGGCTGTCGGTTTGACAAAAATGAAGACTGGTAAAAATTTGTTATGCTACTTTAATCCCTCATACCACTTGGGATCCATGAACCACTTGGGGTCAACATGCCGCTTCAGACCGGGAAACACATTCTGCAAAACATCAATAGTCTGAAGACTATAATACAACATACTGGTTGGAACAAATACCGGTTGTGCTTTAACTCATACATATAAAGAGGATCTCAATGCATGTGTATGTCCATCAATGACAATCACAACATAACATCAAAAATGCCAACATGAAGTGCATAGATATCAAACTTCTTAAGGAAGATAAGAAGACACTAGAAGATTCATCTGATATGATTCAAGCTTTCAAGGTTCGAGTGCAACAAATCCAGGAAGCAAAATCCTTAGCAATAGAGGATTTATCAAAAATTGCATGAATTGAATCCATGCTAGTGGTTTGCTTAGATCATATTCAGACACATAAGGGTAAGGTTGTGCAGGTGAGCAAAAAGAAAGAAGTGTGGAAGCAGCAAATACTTCATATCGATCTTCCACATTATCAGCTTATTCTCAACTTCTCCTCAGCTCATTTGGAATGGTGAAATATTTGAAGCACTTATTCGACTTAGGATAAACAGGTCGATGCCATGTCATTTGTAGGAGTTTGATTGCATCACTGTTGCTTGCGGCTTATGCCACTTTTCTTGTTGAGTAGTTGTTTTTTAGTTTTAAGGATTAAATTCTTTAACTCTCATAGAGAGTTAATCTTTTTACTCTTTTTTAATTATAAAAAACTATCATATCCCAACAGCTATATATACTTGATTAAAAGCCTTGTAAAAGGTCCAAGAATTTCTGGTTAAGATAGAACATAAATCTTTTATATTTTTGCAATACTATGTACTCTAAAAAGAAAGACAATCTGATGTGTGAATGAAATTGCAACATTTTCCATCTTATAAATCTATGTGTTTATGAATTGAAGTGTGAATCTTTGTGAGGATTTGATTTAATTATGGAATTTGTTATCTTTTTAATACAATGTATATGAGTGTGTAAGAGGAAAACTTTTGAAATGTCTATCTTGTCGATTAGAAGAATGAAAGTCTATGAGCTTTTAGAAGAAATCTGTGCTTGAAAATATTGCAGTGTTCATTTTGTGTTGACATATGAATTCTCAAATGCCTTTAATGCTTTTTGGTAAAAAGTGTGCATGGAAATTGTCATAATTTAAGCTTATTGAAAATCATTCTTGGGGAGCTGTACCCATATACAAAGGTTAACTATTTAAGAAGTTATCCAACTATTGGTGTGTTTTTGTCTTTTGTTTATGGGCATGCAAAAGTCAAAGAATTAGAATGTGTAAAAGGCAAATCTATTAACCAACAATTTTTTGGCAACTCTGGTGGGGAGTCGAATAAGTAGGTTAGATACAATCATAAGGTGCATAGGGCTATCTTGTGATTAGCTTAAGTTTTCATTTTGTGTATTTTAAAGGGATATTTTTTAGATAGGTTGGATTCAAGAAGATATACAAGGTCCCAGAGGTGTGAAGGAGTATTTGATTATGTATTTCAAGAACTACAAAATTTGAATTTTTCCCCTTCCTTTACATCTAGAAGAAGAGCAAGAAGTAGACCCCGAAGTTCTTCTCTTTTTTTACTTGTATCTTTCATTTGTCACACCCTAAATTTGTATGGTGTTGTCCTTCCTACTATAATCAATCCCACACCTTTGAATATTGTATTACCCATGGCTGCTAATAACCCTTGGGGGCCAGCTGTAGGACCACTTACTCTTGGGGAAAATTTAAATCCCTTACCGAAAGGATCAAGAGATCATTTACCCAAGTTTAATGGTGATGGAAAGGCTATGACTGATGATCATTTGAATGCCTTCAATGTGGCATGTGGCGTATTAGCAATCCAGCATGAAGATGTGGTTTTAAGATTATTTGTTCAAACATTAACTGAAGTTTCCACATATTGGTTTTACCATTTACCTAATGGTGATATTACAAATTGGCAAGATCTCAAGACAAAATTTGAAGCTAGATTCAAACTAGTTGAGGATGAGCACTCACTTTTAGCTCAATTAGCACAATTGAAAAAGGAGATTCTTGAAACAATGAGAGATTTTTTGGCTAAGTTCAATAAGATAGTCCATAAGATCATGGCTACTCAAAGACCCTTTGATGATAAATTGAAGTTCTTCTTTATTAGCAACTGCCAAGACTTTAGCTATAGAATTGGAGGATGATTTAATTACTGCAGGAAAGTGGAAGAGGGAAATTCAAACTACTGGTCCACAAGCATCAACCTTAATAACTACATCAGACCCAATGATTTAGAGGTTGATGAATGATGTGATAACACTTAAGAGACAATTGCCTAAATCCAATACAACTTATCCATAGACCTATCAAGACATCCTGAGGAGATTTACAAATCAGTTGGTAGGGACTAGAGGTAAAGCACTACAATTACCTCCTACGCAGCAAAGGCTAGCTATTGAAGTGCCTCCACCAAAAGCTAACATGTGCATTTTTCATCTCACCGATGACCATGATGGAAGTTCTTTCCCAGAGATGGTGCGTTATGCCTAGTTGATTGATTATAAGGAGGTGTTGAGTGAACCAAGTGAAGAAGAATCTTTCAGGTAGCCTGGCGAGTCTGAAATCCACTTCTTGAAGTATGAGTCAAATTCAGAAAGAGGAGGTGATATTTTGGTTATCTTGGAAGATCCTTCCTGTGATGTACTAACATGAAATCAATAGAATGTCAAACCTCAAGGTGCTCCCTCTCCTTTTGTTGTAAATCGTAAAGGTAAGGAAATTATTTCTTGGCTACATAATAATGATTTCAGACCTCAAGAACATCAGTTATTGAAATCTGTAGAGACTAAAGGTTCGTTTGATATTGTAGAATTTCATAAACTCTCTTGAATTCAAATTACACCAGCAGAATACCTCAAACTAAAACCCAAAGAACTTGATAGATTGGTTAAGTTTGTAAAAGGAAATACTGCATATGTGGAGTCCAACATGACACAACAATCAGTTAATGCTACATTGTCTTCTCAAGGAGATGTGTCGACTCATCCTGCTACCCATGAAGCTTTCCCTAAAATAATTTCTCATCAAGTTGATAATACATTGTTTTCTCTTGTATCAAAACCTGAGTCTTTCTATATATATTTGTTCATAAATGGTCACAAATTAAATAATTGTATTATAGACTCAACTCCCTCAGATAATATCATGTCGTCTGTAGTAGCCAAAGCCTTGGGATTATCCTTAACAAAAAACTTTGGTAGGTGTTATTCAATCGAATCCAAACAAATACCCTTATTAGGACAGATCAAAGATGCTCAAGTGGTCCTTGCTGCTCATCTAGATAAAAGAATTAAGTTAACCATTTTGATAGTTGATATTCCTGCAAGTTACGACATGCTGTTAAGTCATACATTTTGTAGAGACTTGGGGGGTGAGATTAGGATGGATTTTTCTAAGGCCACCATTCCCACAGGGAAACAACGAGTCATTTTGCAACCTGATCCCAAATCCAAGTTCACTGTTTTCCCTTCTGATGATCCAAAGGCACAAATATTGTATCATGAATGTCAATTTGGGAATTATATGATATTATCTGATAATGAAGCTGCAGAAAATCTATCACAACCTGAGGCAATGGAGGATTTATGGTTGATGGAATTCGATGGAAGTTGTGCAGCATTAGGCTCTAGAGTTGGGATAGTCCTCATTCCCCTCTCTGGCAAACATATTCCTTTCTCTTTCAAGATGGAGTTCAAGAACACAAATAATACTGCTGAGTATGAAGCCGCGTTGTTGGGATTAGTCGAAGCAAAGAAATTGGGAGTGAAGTTGTTGCAAGTTAAGGGAGATGTAGAGTTGATTGTGAAATAAGTTAGAGGGTTGTTCAATGTAAAGAATGAGAGGTTCAGGCACTACCGAAATAGAGTTTGGGATGAAATTGAGGGTTTTGATGCATTTTCTATTGAGGCTATTCCTAGAGAACAAAATTCCAAAGCTTTTTATTTGGGAGTATCGGCTTCCCTATTGATTCCTCATCCTGAGTTTATAAATGATACCTATCAAGTGGAATTGATATACCGACCTAGTGTACCAGATAATTTATAATTTTGGTAGGTTTTTGAAAATGACAAGCAAATCAAAAACTTTTTGCATTGCACAAAAATGTTCACTACCACTTTCTTTGAAGGATCAGATGTTGAATGCAAGGAGTTTTCACCAGAACTAGGTCAAGAAATGAATGATGGAGTAATACAACTAAAGGGAAATAAGATTCCTAAAGGGTTGGTCTCTTAAGAGCATCTTTTTGATCATCATGATGCCTTTAAGAAGGAAAAAGATGAACAAATTCCTATAGTCCAAGATGTTGGTGGTTATGAAAAAGTTAATATTGGAACTAAGGAGGATCCTAAGTATGTTAATCTAGGAAAGTGTTGCACACCTACAGAGAAGGAAAGGTTCATAAGTCTCCTGTTGGAAGACAAAGACGTCTTTTCCAAGTGCTATTATGACCTGAAGAACTTCAAGGAAGGAAAATTTCAACACCATATTCCCTTGAAGCCTAGAACAAGCTCTTTATGGTAGAAACTTAGAAATTTTAACCCCAAACTTGCTGAAGCTATATTTCAGGAGGTAGAAAAAATGTTGAAAGCTAGAATCATATATCATATTCATCATTCCACTTGGATAGCCAACATCGTCCTAGTTCATAAGAAAAATGGAGAGATAAGAATTTGTGTGGACTTTAGGAATTTGAATTAGGTTAGCCTTACAGATAATTATCCATTACTTGCTATGGAACATATTTTGTAGACAGTCTCAGGTTTAGAAATAATGTCTATGGTTGATGGTTTTTCTGGTTATAACCATATTAGTGTTTCAGAAAGTGACCATCATAAAACAACTTTCATCACTCCCTGGGGAACCTTCACATATAAAAGGATGTCATTTGGTGTGATAAATGCTAGGGTGACCTTCCAGAGGGCTATGGACTTGTCTTTTGGTCATCTAAAATATAAGATAATTTTATATACCTTGATAATTTAACTGTCTTCTCAAAGAGAATAAAACCTCACCTAAGAGACTTAAGGCAAGTATTGCAAAGATGTCGGGAACATGGAGTGTCATTGAATCTGAAGAAGTCAGTGTTTGGGGTTGCCAAAGGAAAATTACTTGGTCACATTGTCTCTAAAGAGGGAGTTCAGTTAGAAATGCAGTTAGGTCCTTCTTTCGGTAGGTAAATTTTCTGAGAAGATTTGTTTTGGATTTTGCAGAGACCGCAAGGTACATTGTAAACTTGATGAGTGAAAAGAAAGTATTAAAGTGGAATGAAGAGGGAAAGAAGGCATTTGAAGCAATAAAAGAAGTTATAGCTCAAGTAAGAAAGATTTTATTATCTATTGTTATGTTTCAGAACATACTGTGTCGGGGATTTTGTTACAAAAGAATGAAGAATATGAAGAAGTTCCAATATCCTTCATGAGTGTTCCTCTCAAGAAACATGAATTGAAATATTCACTGATGGAGAAACAAGCATTTGTTGTTGTGAAAGCTGTAAAACAATTCAAGTACTATATGTTGGCAATATAACAAGGATATTGAGAAGGTTGTTGATGATTATGGACATAACTGATTAAAGATGTTTTACTGTCTTGATATTATTATTTTGTCATTGATGTCAAGAAATTGATTTTCTAATTCAGTATGATGTTGCCATATCTTAAGAAATATGATATAAAGATTATAAAGAAGTTGGTAAAGACACAGGAAATAATATGATGAATAAAGGGATAAGTTATTCAATGGGCAACTCTATCGAGTTAGACAATGATGAGATCTTGATGTTTTAGATTGTTTTAACATCATACATATGTTGTAAAATGTAAAGGTTAATACTAGACTATGTTATCAGGCAAAGAACCTAGTCGGTAAACCCTAAGGAACCTAGTCGGTAAACCCTAAGGTTATCATGGTCGGTTAATGAAGACAGAATGTCTACCGAGTAAAGTTTAGTATTCATTGAGTTGTAACCGAGCTATAACAAAATGCATTAAATGTTTACATGTGATATTTAATGAAAGAAGCTGATGAGTTGGAGCGGATCAATGATTGGCAAGTCATGGAAGAAGTTTGTTAACAAATCTAAGGCAATGGAAAGTTGGCAAGAAGATCTACAACTCAGATTGAACCGCATTACCCTAACACAAGTTCCAAGATGATTGTGCAAGTTCTGAGGCAGGGTAAAACATTTTTCAGATCATAGGATACAATGAACCTAGACAAGATTGAAGATCTGATGGCTATGATTGATCATGGGAAATGTGATCAAGGAGATTAAGTAGTTAGATGATTTTTTATAAATAAGGAACTGTTGATAAACAATGGATGTGGGCAAGTGTATGCATAGGGATGCTACATAGTGATCACTGAGCACAGAAGCTTGAAGATCTGTTGGAATAATAGAGTATTGATGCCCAGCAGATAGACAAGAATAGTTCTATGTCTAGATTGTGCTGAAAAAATAAGAATCTACTTTAGCATTTTAGATGTAAAGTTGCAGATAGATTGTATTACTGTTAGCTTGTGAAAGTAACAGGAAATATCTTAACCGAGTGGACTTAACAGTCTTATAAGTAAATCCTCTAACAAGGTGACATTCTAAATGAGTGTTTGAAATCATTTGACAAGGTCGCTTCTAACAAAGTGAAGATCCTAACAGATCTGAAGGAAATCCCTTAACCGGGTCACATCTAGCAATGTGTTTTGTAATCTTTACTAGGATTGGCTTTTAACCGAGCATACTCTAGAAGAGTATATTTCTTAGTGGGTCCGAAATTCCATAGTGGTTTTTCTCTATTTGGGTTTCCACGTTAAATCTGGGGTTATGAGGTTTATATTGTTCATATGCTTTTGAGTTGGCATGTTTGACAATTTTTATTCTATGACTAATATATGTTACTGAGGTTGAATCTGATGTTTTCATTAATAATTAAGTTTGTATCATTCACCCCCCATCTCTCATCTTGTTGGCTATCAGATTTGTACTTATAATAAGTATCAAAACTATCAATTGGTATCAGAGACTTGGACTCTGAAAGGAAATTTTAAAGGCACTTGAGTTAAAGATCCAAAGATGTATAAGAGGGATGCACCTAAGCTGAATAAGTCAAGTTTCTCTACATGGCAGAAAAGGATGAAGCTACATCTATCAAGAGTTGGAGAATATGCTATATACTATCTGGAGAATGATTTTGTTACACCGAGCACCTATCCATTAACTATGGATGAGATAAAGGCGAAGCAAGAACACATTCAAGCAATGATTGAAATAACATCTGCATTGACCGATTCTGAGTTTAATGATCTAGAAGGCTGCAATGATGCGAAGGCTATGTGGACTAAGCTCATATCTGTATATGGAGGAGATGAACATGTTCAAAGAGCAAAAGTTGATAGTCTAAGAGGACAACTTGAATCTATGAGGATGAATGAAGGTGAGAACATAACCTAGTACAGTACAAGACTAAAGGAGATTGTAAATCAAATCAAGGGAGCAGGAGGAACTAATGAAGAAAAGGATGTTTCAAGTAAGTTGTTAAGAACCCTTCTACCTGCCTATGCAATGTGAGTCTCTACAATCAATGAATTGAGGTCTATACCTAATATGCCAGTTTCCTTGGATGCTACTATTGGTAAGCTACATGCATTTGAGTTAAGTAATTTTGATAACAGTGGGTCATCGGTAAATAAAGTTGAATCTACATTTAGTTCTTTTCATCTGAATGAATCTAATGATTACAATGAAGGAAAGTATAAGTACTCTGGAGGAGATCATGAAGGAAAGTATAAGTACTGTATGAAGAAATCAGAAAGCAAGAAGAGTTTGAAGCACTATTGGCCAAAAGGTTACCAAGAGGCAAAGGTAAGTATAAGGGAAAACTACCCTTGAAATGTTTTAATTGTGATAAGATTGGACATATGGCTTCTAATTGTCCTGACAAAGATTTCATTGAAAAGAGAGATTACAGAGGTCACCGAGACTTTAGAAGAAGAGATAGAAAGACCTACTTAATTGCTGATAAGGAATCTAAAGATGATAAATCAGATGAGACTGATACAGAGGAAGTTGTTTATGTGGCTATCAAGGATGGATCAGATGAAGAAAGGTATGAAGAAAAAGCCCTAATATCTCACATAAACACTAATGATTCTTGGATTATAGATAGTGGATGCTCACATCATATGACAGGAGATAAACACAAGTTTGTTATATTAGAAGATTATGATGAAGGCTATGTTAGATTTGGTAATGATGCACCATGTCCGGTAAGAGGTAAAGGATCCATAACACTTCTTGATAAAGCAAGATGCAATGATGTTTATTGGGTTGAAGGTTTGAAATATAATTTGTTGAGTGTAGCACAACTAAACAACATAGGTTACTGAATAGAATTTCAGAAAGGAATTGTCAAAGTTCATGACAAAAATGGAAAGTTAGCTGCTACCAGGACACAAACAAAAGGTAATACATTTCACCTTGACTCTACTCACAACAAGTGCTTGCATGCAAAGATTGATAACACCTAGTTATGGTATAAAAGGTTTTGTCATGTTAATTTTGATAATTTGATCAAGATAGGTAAGAAGCATAGAGTAAGAGGTCTACTGAGTCTTGAAAAACCTGAGAATGCTATGTGCCAAGGATGCCAAATGGGCAAGATGACAAGATATAGCTTTACAAGTCCTACACTTCTAAGGGAATTTTAGATCTTGTACACACTAATCTTTGTGGTCCTATGAAAGTTCAAAGTTATTATGGTGATAAGTATTTCATATTATTTGTGGATGATTATTCAAGGATGATGTCAGTAATGTTTTTGAAAGAAAAATCAGAAGCTTTTCAAATGTTTAAGTGGTACAAGGCTAGAGTTGAAAATGAAATAGGAAGACAACTGAAATGTCTTAGATCAGATAGAGGAGGAGAGTTCACATCTGATGAGTTCAACCTATTTTGCAATGATCATGGTATTAAAAGACAAGTCTCTACACCGAGGACTCCACAACATAATGGAATAGCTGAAAGAAGAAACAGATCTATTGTGGATTGTGCTAGAACACTGATGATTGAGAAGAAGGTTCCACAAAAATTTTGGAGAGAAGCAATAAGCACAACTATTTACACCTTGAACCGAGTTCAATTGAAGAAAGGTATTTTGAAGACACCTTATGAAATCTGGTATGGCAAGAAACCTAACATAAGTTATTTTAAGATCTTTGGAAGCAAATGCTATGTTCATAAAGATGATAGAAATGGCAAGTTTGATCAGAAAAGTGAAGAAGGAACATTTCTAGGATATTCTTCTAGAAGCAAAGCATTTAAATGTCTGATCAAATCATCTAACAAAATAGTAGAAAGTGCAAATGTGAAAATTGATGAATTTGCAGAAAGAACTGATGACAGGAATTCCAAAGAACCAGAAGACTATGATGAATTTGTCTATGTGCAACCGAAAAGTCCTACTGAGATAACTGTTGAAGGAAATGAGGAAGATATCCAGTTACTGAGTGATGAAGAGGATCATACAGAGCCTACCGAGCCTATATTAGCCAAATATGTCAGAAGACATCATGCACCAAGTCAGATTATAGGAGATAAGGATGACCCAGTGATGATAAGGAACAAACTGAGATAGAACACATGTTTGATATCTGAATTTGAACCAAGAATAGTAAAAGAGGCATTCAACAGTGAAGATTGGATAAATGCTATGACTGAAGAGATTGATCAAATCAAGAAGAATGACACATGGACACTAGTCCCAAGACCTAAGGACAAAAATGTAATCGGTACAAAGTGGATCTTTAGAAACAAGCCAAATGAGAAAGGAGAGGTCATTCAGAACAAAGCAAGATTGGTTTGCAAAGGTTATGCCCAAGAAGAAGGAATTGATTATGGTGAGACTTTTGCACCTGTTGCCAAACCTGAAGGAGTTAGAACATTGTTGGCATATGCTGCTTTCAAAAACTTCAAGGTATATCAAATGGATGTCAAATCTGCATTTCTAAATGGAATATTAGAAGAAGAAGTTTTCATTGAACAACCTGAAGGATTTGTTGAAGACAATAATAAAGATCAGGTATGTAGATTGAACAAAGCTTTATATGGTCTAAAACAAGCACCTAGAGCATGGTATGAAAGACTGCACTCTTATTTGATTAAGATTGGTTTTATAAGGACAAGCGAGAACAACATGTACATGAAGAATGATGAAAATGGAATACTAATCTCAGCCATATTTGTTGATGATATTATATTTTGTGAAAATGACTCTTTATGCAAGAACTTTGGTAATGAAATGAGCAAAGAATTTGAGATGTCATTAATCGGCGAGATAAAGTATTTTATAGGCTTACAGATACTGCAAATGAAAAATGAAATTTTCATTACTCAATCCAAATACATAAAGGAAATATTGAAGAAATTTGGAATGGAGGATTCAAAGCCAGTAAGTACTCCTATGACTACAAACTGCAAACTATCAAAGAATGATGAATCTGCATCTGTTGATGAGACACTCTACCGATCCATGATTGGAAAACTACAATATGTTGTTCACAGCAAGCCTGATATAGCACACGTAGTAGGTATTGTTGCAAGATTCTCTGCAGATCCTAAGGAAATACACATGACAAGAATCAAAAGAATTTTCAGATACTTGAAAGACACTGAAGATTATGGCTTAGTATATCCAAAAGGAAATGATTTTGATTTGAAAGTCTATACTGATGTTGATTGGGCAGGCAACATTGATGATAGGAAAAGCACAAGTGGAGGAGCTTTCTTCTTAGGAGAAAGACTAGTGAGTTGGCTTAGCAAGAAACAAGGACGTGTTTCTCAGTCAACAGCTGAAGCTGAATATGTTGCTGCAGTACTGAATTGTACCAACATTGCATGGATCAAACAATTGTTGGAAGGTATAAATGAGAAAGTTATCGAGCCAGTAACTATATTCTGTGACAATACTAGTGCCATTAATATTTCAAAGAACCCTATTATGCACTCTAAGACAAAGCACATATCTATCAAATATCATTATCTTAGAGAAGAAGCTCATGAAAAGAAAGTGGTGTTGGAATATGTTAACACAAAGGAACAAATAGCTGATATCTTCACCAAGCCACTACCAAAGGACACTTTTGAATATCTCAGAAGTAAGTTAGGGGTCCTACCCCTATCTCTTACTCACTGACCAAGTTTGGTGAAAGAATCACTTCGATGAATCTATTGAATATCTTTTAGGGAGCTGATGTTGGAGTGATACACTTAAAGAATGTTTTTCTGAAAGTGTACTGGAACAATATTGGGATAATACAAAAAATGATATAGGGAACAGGAATTGTAAACAAATGCTCTGACCAAGACTCAGTTGATACACATCAGCAGGAAATAACTTCTTACAGAAACAATTTATGTTTTAGTTCTTTTCTTTTTGGCATTGTTGTCAAAGGGGGAGAAGACTACTAGGGGGAGAAGACCTACCCAAGGAGGAGAAGACTTGAGAAGATTGAGAGACAACCAAAAGAGAAGTCTGATGTATGGGGGAGAGCATTTCAGCATTTCAGAATCACAACAATCCGAATTCTTAACAGTCAAATCAATTGGTTTTGCCATCAATGCCAAAGGGGGAGATTGTTGGCAATATAACAAGGATATTGAGAAGGTTGTTGATGATTATGGACATAACTGATTAAAGATGTTTTACTATCTTGATATTATTATTTTGTCATTGATGTCAAGAAATTGATTTTCTAATTCAGTATGATGTTGCCATATCTTAAGAAATATGATATGAAGATTATAAAGAAGTCGGTAAAGACACAAGAAAGAATATGATGAATAAATGGATAAGTTATTCAATGGGCATCTCTATCAAGTTAGACAATGATGAGATCTTGATGTTTTAGATTGTTTTAAAATCATACATATGTTGTGAAATGTAAAGGTTAATACTACACTATGTTATTAGGCAAAGAACCTAGTCAGTAAACCCTAAGGAACCTAGTCGGTAAACCCTAAGGTTATCGCAGTCGGTTAATGAAGACAGAATGTCTACCGAGTAAAGTTTAGTATTCACCGAGTTGTAACCAAGCTATAACAGAATGCATTAAATGTTTACATGTGATATTTAATGAAAGAAGCTGATGAGCGGGAGCGGATCAATGATTGGCATGTCGTAGAAGAAGTTTGTTAGCAAATCTAAGGCAATGGAAAGTTGGCAAGAAGATCTACAGCTCAGATTGAACCGCATTACCCTAAGACAAGTTCCAAGATGATTGTGCAAGTTCTAAGGTAGGGTAAAATGTTTTTTAGATTGTAAGATACAATGAACCTGGACAAGATTGAAGATCTGATGGCTATGATTGATCATGGGAAATGTGATCAAGGAGATTAAGTGGTTAGATGATTGTTTATAAATAAGGAATTGTTGATAAACAGTGGATGCGGGCAAGTGTATGCACAGGGATGCTACATAGTGATCACTGAGCACATAAGCTTTAAGACATATTGGAATAACAGAGTATTGATGCCCAGCAGATAGACAAGAATAGTTCTATGTCTAGATTGTGTTGAACAAATAAGAATCTGCTTTAGCATTTTAGATGTAAAGTTGCAGATAGATTGTATTACTGTTAGCTTGTGAAAGTAATAGGAAATCTCTTAACTGAGTGGACTTAACAGTCTTATAAGTAAATCCTCTAACAAGGTGACATTCTAAATGAGTGTTTGAAATCCTTTGACAAAGTCACTTCTAACAAAGTGAAGATCCTAACAGATCTGAGGGAAATCCCTTAACCGGGTCACATCTAGCAATGTGTTTTGTAATTTTTAACAGGATTGGCTTTTAACCGAGCATACTCTAGAAGAGTATATTTCTTAGTGGTTCTGAAATCCCACAGTGGTTTTTCCCTATTTGGGTTTCCACGTTAAATCTGGTGTTATGAGGTTTATATTGTTCATATGCTTTTGAGTTTGCATGTTTGACAGTTTTTATTCTATGACTGATATATGTTACCGTGGTTGAATCTGATGTTTTCATTAATGATTAAGTTTGTATGATTCACCCCCCCCCCTCTCATCTTGTTGGCTATCGGATCTGTACTTATATTAAGTATCAAAACTATCACTATATTCTTCATTCTCATGTGATAGTTTATGTGTCACATTTTGCTATTAAGAGAACTTTAACACAACAAGATATTGGAATGAACAATAGAGTCTCATGGGTGTCTAAGATACATGATTTTAATCTAGACATTAAGCCAACAAAATTGGTTAGGGGACAAGGTTTTTGTAAGTTAATTGCAAAAAGAAAGAATGAAGTGAATGAGGAATTGCCTTTAGCCGTAATTGTTGGACTTCAAGACTCTTGGTTTGCAGACATTGCATATTACCTGACTTATGGAGACTGTCCAGCACATCTCTCTCCGAGAGAAAAATGGAATCTGAGATTAAAGGCTGCTAAATATGTCATTTTTGATGATGTGTTGTACAGAAAGGGGTTGGATAGAGCTTTCTTATGCTATGTAGATAAGTTACTTCAAGAGCCACTATTGAAAACTTTTAATGATGAAGCCTGTGGTGGTCACTTTTCATCAACAATAACTGCATATAAAATCTTAAGAAGTTATTATTATTGGTTGAGTATGTTTAAGAATGTGTATTCTTGTGTAGCTAAGTGTGAAAAGTGTAAGTTATTCACTAGGAAGCCACAACTTGCAGCATTGCCTCTTAGACCAGTAGTTATTGATGAACCGTTTAAACACTGGGGTTTAGATTTTATAAGTCCATTGTCACCTAATTCAAGTGTCGAGCATATGCACATACTGATGACCACATATTACTACACCAAATGGGTCGAAGCTATTCTGGCGTGGAAGACAACTTCTGAGGTTGTTTTCAATTTTCTTAAAGAAAACATTCTGGTTTGTTTTGGGGTTCCTCTGAAGATTGTGGCTAATAACGCAACCAACTTCTCTTCTACCAATATTTCATTATTTTGTTATGATCATGGGATATCTCTCGCTCACTCTTCAAATTATTAACCTCAAGGTAATGGCCAGGCGGAGTCAAGCAATAAAAATCTAATTAATATTATGAAGAAGCTGGTGAGTGAAAACTTCAAAGACTAGCACAAAATATTGTATGAAGCTCTCTAGGCAGATCACACTTCTCCAAAGAGAGCCATAGGGATGTAACCTTTTGAACTAGTGTATGGTATGGGAGCTCAAGTATCACTTCTCTTCGAACTTCCAGCTTCAAAGTTACAAACAGTTATTGAAGATGTATATTTTCAAGATTCTCTAGAGAAGAGGATTATGCATTTAATGAGGATTGAAGAAGAAAGAGAGAAATTGGTTGATCAGATTACAGAACATCAGATGCAGGTAAAGAAAATTTTTGACAGGAGAGCCAGGCCACAAAAAATTATGCAAGGTGATTAGGTTTTACTTTGGGATAGAAGAAGAGAACCAAAAGGAGCACATGTGAGGTTCGAATCATTGTGGAAAGGACCACTTTTAATTCAAGAGGTAAAAAGCCCTAATTCTTTCAAGCTATCATACCAGGATGGTACTATTCTTCCCTTGACCTATAATGGCAAAGATTAGAAATTATATCAATTGTAAGAAGGAGTCCCTTGTAGGTCTTGTACACAATTTTTGTCATTTATGGTTTTTTGTATCGGTTTTGTTTTATTTTTGTTTTTCTCCTAGTTGTTTAAGGCTTGTTTGCGAAACCAGAGATCCTAGGGTTCATGTCGTGGTCCCTTGCCGTACCAATCCCCAGTCAGAGAAAATGTTAGTCCTCCCTTCTTTTCTTCAAGTTTTAATTCAAAAGTCACCCTTTAATGTTGATTTTCCCTTTTCGATCGTGTATTTCCTCCCTTTGAACTCAAGTCATTGAACCTTCCCTCAGTTCAAATTTAAGTTCAAAGTACACTTTAAAGATAGTTGTCTTTATGGCTTTGTTTCATGGTAAAGGCAAGTGCTTTGTTGAAAAAAAGTGCTTTGTTGAAAAATCATATCGAACTTGAACCTTTTGGTTCAAGGTTCAAGGTTCAAAGTTGATTCCATGCTAGTTTTGTCTTTGCTCATTCATTGTCCTTTTGTCGTTATGTCATGAAGACCGTTTTATGTTCTGTTCTATGTTATTCCTCAAAGTTGAACTTGAACCTTTGAACCTTTTTGGTTCATGGTTCATGGTTCAAATTTCTAGATTCATAGTCTGAGGCTTCATGTAGAAGTGGTGCGCATATCATGGAGGGAGAATGGCAATGGGGAAGGGGAATATTCTGAGTAGTTAGAAATGTTAGTTTCTAATTATGGAGAATAATCATGGTAATTTGTGTATCGTGTAATGGAATGACCAAAAATTAAATGCATGTCGATTATCCATCAAATCAGGTGTCAATTCACACGATCTTACTTAATTAGTATAACTAGCTAGGATTTGAGTGTATTTTGTCCATTTTTGTTGCAAAAGCTAGCAATCTTTCTAGTACCTTCTTAGTAGTCGCGAAAGCGAGGGAAGGTGAAGGTATTGTATCTGCATTCAGAAGGTTTTCGAGAATTTGCTGTCAGGATCAGGTTAGTTTCAATTGTTTCTTCTTCTGTTATATTTACTTGTTCAAAAGCTAGCTATTGTTCTTTCCCTTTGCTGTGTAGAAGAATTCATTTCATTCCTGAAATTATTTGATAAATATGAGAGGGGCCATCATAAGGCCAACTCTGTCGAAATTGGGGCACACTTCCTATTTAGTTAGCTCGCTTCCAGAGATGGGTGACACTTCATTAGCACAAACATACCTCTCTGATTTCCTTGAAAGAATTAAGAACCCAACCCAAAATTCCATGATGGATAAAATTGTAAGAAGTGGTATGGTTGAGGCCGCTACATTTCCCATTGCTACACCATGCCCTGAGCTAGTTTTAGAATGTATGAACCAGTATGATGCAGAACACAGGTGTATTAGGGACATAAATGGTGAGGTGTTATTGAAAATTGATAGGCAAACCGTAATGGCAACCATGAGCATTCCTCATAAGGAGTCGTATGAAAATTGCACCATTGGTGCTTCATACTACTTCTTTTCTGAGAAGAAGAGCACTTATAGAAGCGTAATAGCTAGGAACTAGTTATTAAAAATTCAAAAAGGAGGTTCCAGGTTACCAAGGCTAGTCACTAGAGAGCATTTCATAACAGAAGTACGAGATATTGTTGTTATGTTGAGAAAATTGAAAGGAAATGCTCATGCCTTTTATTGAGAAGACTGGATGTATTTCTACATTCAAGTCATGTTGAATGGAAGTGCTTACCTAGATTGGCGACAAGTTGTTGCAGAGAGACTAGATGAGAGTTTAAACAAATTTGCAAGGATGAGTGGTTTTTATATGTCCTTGTACATGTTTTATATGCTTGCTTGCACCCGAGATTGGAATGGCTTACACCATGAACCTTGGATTAATGGAACAAGGGTTTATGAATATTATCCTCACCTACAACAACAGAGATATTCCTAAAACCTTCATGAGATTGAATGACATTTTTGCAATAAGATTGGTTCATGAGTTGCAAGGTAACACAAACAAGAGATTATCAATAGAAGCAATGGAATTTATTGGTATTTATGGTAGTTTCTTCATCCAGTTTGCTTAGTTCACCTATATTAGAGTTGGTGGATTTCAGGGTGACCCTTTCAGGTTACCCAGGTATGCTCTGGATAGCTATATTTTAATTGAAGTCAATCGACAGCTAGCTTATATTGATAAGAGAAGTGGAGGAAAGTCTGGAGTTGTCTTTCTAGTAGAGTTGGGATACTAGAGTTGTAGATCCATTTCAGATGCCTTGAACCTTGAACTTGAATTCAAGAAGTTCAATCTGTAGTTATATGTTGCTAGACATAAATTTGATAGCCAAAGGTTTTCTATAGAGAAATTAAATGTTGATGATGATTTTTATCATGAACCTCGGCTAGAAGATTACTGGGAGAACTATGATGATGAATTTGAAGTCAGAAGAAGACTGTGGTCGAAGTTCACAGTTCAACAAATTGTGACAATGGGTTTGTCCATGAATATCTCTGACGTACAAGAGGACAAAGGTGAGGAATTTGTTGATCCTGAGTTCAATGAGAAGATATGGGGGAAGCCTATTCCAAAGGTTGATTGGGATAGAAAAGGGGATGACAACATTCAGGCTAGAACTTTCAATGTGATTAGACAAACATAAAGATGGCTAAAAGATTATCCTTTTGGACAACAGCCCATGTCTACACCTAAGAGTAGAAAAGTTTGTCGAACTCGTGCTACTTCTCAAGTATCTCTTCCCTGTTCTGACATTGCTATTGATATTGCAGGTAATGAGAAATAGAAGATCGAGAAAATCAAGATTGCAAAATTAGGAGAATCTTCTTTGAGTTCCTCCCATGCTCGTGAAACTAGATCTTGTAGTAAGAAGAGAAGTCAGAAGCTCTTTACAAGTCCTCTTGTAGTAGATTTGGACTTTGAAGAAGAAACTCGAGGTATGACGGATGCTCAGATGTAGGAAAAGCTCATTCCTAATGTTGCTGATAAGGGAAAGGAAACCCAAGAAGCTAAGAATTCTGTGAACACCATGGCCATTGTCATCACCAACCAGCAATCACCTCCACCCAGGGAAACATCTATCATTGCCAAATGGTTAAGTGCCTCACTTACCAAGAAAAGAAACGTAATTACAATCTCAATTCCAAACGAGGACATGGTAAATAATGTTTTGGGGAGAACATCAAAGTCCAAGAGACTTAAAACTGAAGTGATGATAGATGTGGATGACCAAATAGGACATTGGATTGTAGAGGTAGCCAGACCCTCAATAGATAAAAATCCTGAGAATATCACTGAGAAGGACTTCATTATTGAGAAGATTGATTTAGGGGTGACCTCTCATGCTGCGTATGCTAAACACTTGGAGACCTCGACCAAGAGAATTCTAACCAGAACTTGGAAAGATGAAAAGGATAAAAATGAAATGAAACAGATCATAATGTAAATGGCCCAGTACATCAACGCCATACATGATCCTAATCCACAACCACTTTCTCAAGTTCATTTATCATTTGATCCAAGGTCTGTAATGAACTGGAGACTGCTTGATCAGGTTCAGAGAAACCAGATGGTAGCAAACATCTTCAATGAATGGTTGGAATCAATTGCCCAACAATGTACAAGCTACATTTCCGATCTGGTTAAAGTATTTGAAAATGCAGTCTATGCGCAAGGAGTTGGAAACATAAATAATTGATTGGGAAAAAGAGAAAAGAAAATGGGTGGTTGTACTGAAGAAAATGAGGGATACTCAAAGGTATGGAGTCATGAATGTCCTTGCAGAAAAGCCAGTATGTGGTCTTGATGACAATGTGCTTTTCGTAGGCAAAGAAAATATTGAGTGGAGGAACTCAATTATTGAACAAGGACCGAAGAATCCATCAAGCTCTTGAAGGAATTAAAAGAATTGATTTATACTATACAGAAAGATATGAAGTGTATAGATATCCAGCTCCTAAAAGAAGATAAGCAAATGCTAGAAGATTCATCTGATATGATTCAAGCTTTCAAGGATCGAGTGCAACAAATCCATGAAGCAAAATCCTTAACAATAGAGGATTTCTCAAAAATTGTACGAATTGAATCCATGCTAGTGGTTTTATTCGATCATCTTGAGATACATAAGGGTAAGGTTGTGTAGGTGAGCAAAAAGAAAGAAGTGTGGAAGCAGCGAATACTTCATATCGGCCTTCCACATTATCAGCTTATTCTTAACTTCTCCTTAGCTCATTTGGAATGGTGAAATATTTGAAGTACTTATTCAACTCAGGATAAATAGGTGGATGCCATGTCATTTGTAGGAGTTTGATCGCATCACCGTTGCTTGTGGCTTATGCCACTTTTCTTGTTGATCAGTTGTTTTTTAGTTTTAAGGATAAAATTATTTAACTCTCATAGAGAGTTAATCTTTTTACTCTGGTTTAATTGTAAAAAACTATCATATCCTAGCGGCTATATATACTTGATTAAAAGCCTTGTAAAAGGTCCAAGAATTTCTGGTTAAGATAGAATAGAAATCTTTTATATTTTTGCAATACTATGTACTCTGAAAAGAAAGACAATTTGATCTATGAATGAAATTACAACATTTTTTTGTCTTATAAATCTGTTTGTTTATGAATTGAAGTGTGAATCTTTGTGAGGATTTGATTCAATAGCAGAATTTGTTATCTTTCTAATACAGTGTATATGAGTGTGTAAAAGGAAAACTTTTGAAATGTTTGTCTTGCCGATTAGAAGAATGAAAGTCTGTGAGATTTTAGAAGAAATATGTGCTTGAAAATATTGCAGTGTTCATTTTGTGTTGACATATGAATGCTTAAATGCCTTTAATGCTTTCTTGTAAAAAGTGTGCATGGAAATTGTCATAATTTAAGCTTATTAAAAAACATTCTTGGGGAGTTGTACCCGTATACATAGGTTAACTATTTAAGTAGTTATCCAATTGTTGGTTTGTTTTTGTCTTTTGTTTATTGGCATGCAGAAGTCAAAGAATTATATTGTGTAAGAGGAAAATCTATTAACCAACAGTCTGTAATTGGTGTGCTAAAAAACATATTACATGTGCTAGAATATGAAACAAATGCACTACTTCCCAAGGCCAATGTGCTACTCTAGGGCAGGTATGTGCTATATTGATGATTCTATGCACTAAGAGAAAGAAAGACAAATTAAATCAGAAAGGTCCATATGCATTGAAATCAAGTGTAGATGTGTTGATCTGGCCTTCAGAAGTGCTATAGTTGAGGGCATATGCACTGGAATATTAGTTATAGGTACTATACTTTTCTACTTATCCGTTGTTCTCATATTCTTTTAGAAAATTGCCTCCAACCTTCATGCAAAATGATTAAAATTTTGGGGACTAGCCCCATGGTGGATGCCAAAAATGTATACCTGAAATGTGGTGTTAGTCAATAAAGAGTAGAATAACAAGCGTACCAATGAAACATTATATATAAGGATCTAACAGATAACACAAGTTAAATAAACAATCCTTGCAAGACGTCCCATTGTTCTCTATCTCATAGGATTCCTCAAGTCATGGTTGCTCTCAGATCATTGAGAAACTGACCTGTAGAATGACAACTCAAAGAATGAGTGATATGTGATGGAAATGATCTATATGCAATGTATTCTAGATCGATAAGATTATAGCAAAGTTAGCTATGATGAAGATTATGCTTTGATAATAAAACTAAACATGTTTGATATTGATATTATGGTATGTTAATGATAAAATTCTTCTAAATTCTTAAGCTTATGATTCAGACAAAGAGAGGCAAAATCAAGATTCTAAGACTAAGACTTGGTGATCCCTCACAATGAAGAGGTGAGTCCTATTTGTAGAAGAAATGGGGAATTGGATGGTTAAGATTGAATTATCTTAACAAGGGCTAGGGTTGCATGATCCTCAATCCATGTGATACTTTCAACCCAATCCCATGTTGACAAGTGTCACCATGAGGAGGCTTGAGAGGAGAGAGAAGAGGCATTAAACCCTGCAGAGACATGAGGGTTACCTTAGGGGGTTTGGTTAGGGTTGAGTTAATGGATAATTTTTTTATCCAAAGGATAAAAGAATGTGTAAGGGTTAAAGGATAACCATGGTCAAAGCAATGAATGCTTGAAGAGACATGTGGGTTAAAGGGGTACTTAAATTGGAGAGAAAGCCTCTAACCAAGGGTCAAAAGTGGGTTAGTTAGTTTTAAGCCTTTAATGGTTTATGAAGACTTTGAGGGTTAACTTGTTGAAGAAATAAAGTCTTTAATGATTTGAGAAGTGACTCCTTCCTAATTCTTTTGTTTAGGATCGTGCACATGTTTAGGAGAGGATTAGGCTTAATTAGAAGGGTTTAGAAGAATCTAGAAGGAGAATTAGTGTGCAAGTTGATTTTGTAGGAGAATGCAAGTTGGAGGGATTTTAGGATTTTAATTGGAATAAAATTTATTTATTTCAATTTATTGGTGCAACTTGCATTTGGATAGATATTTAAATAAATATTGATTTATTTAAATGTGATTGTGAATTTTGGATTTTATTTAAATATCTTAATTTATTTAAATGAGAAAAATGGGAATAAAGCATTAAATGCTTGAAGAATTGAAGGAAGTTATTAAAGGCTTAAGAATGCTCTAGAAGGAAACCATTAAAGGCTTGAAGACTTTGAGAGAAACCATTAAAGGCTTAAGAAGACTCTAGAAGGAAACCATTAAAGGCTTGAAGACTTTGAGGGAAACCATTAAAGGCTTAAGAAGACTCTAGAAGGAAACCATTAAAGTCTTGAAGACTTTGAGAGAAACCATTAAAGGTTTGAGTTGATGGGTTTTGGGTTAACTTTTGGTTTAGGAATGTGCAAACTATTTAAGGGTGATTAGGCTAATAATAGAGGTTTAGACATGATTAGGAGAAAGGTTAACTTTGCAACTTGCATTTTCTAGAAAGTACAAGTGGGGGAGGGATTTTAGGAATTTAAATAAATATTAATTTATTTAAATGTGAGAAAAGGGATTTTAGGGATTTAAATAAACATTATTTATTTAAATGTGAGAGACGGGACTTGGAGATTTTAAATAAATATTAATTTATTTAAATGTGAAGGAGGATTTAATTAAATAAATATGATTTATTTATTTAATTAATGGTTTGAATTTGGTTAAGTGAATTAAATCAAATAAATCAAATAATTTATTTAATTAATAGGAGAAGAAAGTTGGGATGAATTGATTAAATATTAATTTAATTAATAGTTGAAAAAGGGGAAAGGATTAATTAAATATGAATTTAATTAATAGTTGGATAAATGATAATTAAACAAATATAAAATTCATTTAATCAAGTGGACAAAAATAAGTGTCTATAATAAATAATTGAACAAGCTTCTTAAAATAGTGAAAGTATACATAATATATAGATTGGTAAATAAAATATGTAATAAGGTGGATGCTAAATTATTATGATATTGAGTTTGTACATATCAAGTTAATTCTTTCTTATTTTTCATATTATTATTTATATTTTTATGAACATTATGTACAACCATTCATAATTGGTTGTTTACACTATTCTCTCTAAAATTTCTTGAAGAGCACTCTTTTCTATGAATGATTGGTTTTTACCAATTGCTACTAATGTTGATTATTGTATGTATATGAGAAAATATTAAAATATCATAAATATATATTAAAAAGATCAAAACAAGATATTATATTATAGATAGAAGTAATGTAATATAAAACTTAAAAATAAGATCTCAAGTCTTAAATCATCAACTTCATTTAATATTACAAGATTATTATTTAATAGACAAATAAATGTATATGAAAATCATGTCATCATGTTAAAATGATAATACTTTTTTATAAATTTTTTCTTTTAATTAAAAAATTATAAATTATTTATAAAAAATAGTTAAATAGATATTTAACCATACAGTTTTAAAATTATATTTCTTTGCAAACATCAAGTAGATCTTGATTGATAATATGCCCAAATTACCAAAACAACCATGTATTTAACTTTAGCATTTTTTTAATTACAATAAATCCAATAATAATTTAAATGAAAAGGGAAAAAATATTTTTCTTGCAAAGAACTACATGAGATTCATGGTGGTTTTGAGAGGAGAGCGTTTGCATTATAGAGCTTATAAAAGATTTACAGATTCCTTAATGTTGTCCCGTAAATTTGTTTACAAACATATCCTCTTATACAATGCATCACTTTAGACTTGTTCCTATTTTTATTCTGTATCATTTAAAGTTTCCTATATAAAATGAATTTCTTGTTTTATCCATTTATACAATGCTTATCGTCTTATAGACAAATCCTTTATGAGCCAAGATTTGGAGAGAAAAAATAAAACTCTTTTCAAACTTAAGAATTTTAAAGTGTGACATCTTTTCCAGGGAGTCTTCCATTTCATAACAAAATAAATACATATTTTGAAGGATTTTAGAGTGAGCATGCTAACTAAGTAGTTTATCAATTTAATATATTTTTTACAATATCTATTATGAAAGAGTTTAAAATTTTATTTCTAGACTTGGATTTTATGTAAATATAAATAAATACACAATCAAGAATAAATATGTTTGTTTAGATTAATCTTAAATTTGATAAATGAAAGGATTATAGTATGATATAGAAACCATAACAAACTATCAAATAAAATATTTTCTATATTATCACATATGAAAGATGAATTTACCATTAAGGAGTGAAATAGTAATGTAATGCATAAGATATATAACTTATGTAATTAGAATTACTTTAATCACTTATTTGATGTCAAGAAGCTACAATCTTAAAAATAATATTTTTATAGAGAAAATATTGATCCATTATTTTCATTACTCTATTACAAACTTCTCAAAAATCATGTTATTCAAACATTATTATATTCAATTTATATCCATTTTCATTGCAAGTGGTTTTGTCAATAATAGAATCCAAATAATGAAGAAGAATACAGGGAATTGTAGGGATCTAATGAAGAGATTCCTAGAGGAAGGTGAGAAGGTCAATCACCTCTAGAATGGCTGCAATGATGAGGACCTTCATGGGGTTTGTGCTAAAATAGTTGGGCTTCTCATGAGGCATGTTACACTTGAAGGCCACCATAAGTAGTTTCATGATTTTTTGTTTCCTATGTTAAACCATTTTAGACACCATGTCGAGATCATTTTTTCTTATTAGATTTTCTCTTCTCTAGAAGAGTTTATTATTAAAAAACTTGCTAGTGTTGGTAAAACCTGTCCTCTCCATCAAGGATTAATCCTATAGCCTTTTTAATTCAATTTGGCTCTCATCTCTACCTTCACTGTCCATCCTATAATTTTAAACCCATCTATTCTTGCAAAGAGTGAGAAACCTAGTCTCAATATGCATCTTGGTGCCTCCTCATCAACCCATGTTGTCCACAATTTGAATTTAATAATCTGCCCACAAGCATCCAACCTAATTACTCTTGAGGCTAAGAATATTATGATGAACCTTTCCCCATACTTTTAAGGGAAAGAAAGTGCAAATTTTAGACTATCGTAAGGATTCCATTATTTTTGTCTCTAACATTGATTCTAACTCCCCAAGTTTGTTTGACTCTTATACAAGTTCTTCTACCTAGGCTACTTTTCCTTAGCTTAATTTGTCATTGGATAATCCTCCCCAATCCCCCAAAAGGTATCTCCCAAGAATTGGGTGTGGTCCCATATTTCAACCCAATTAAATTTAAAGCAATCTTTACATCAAGCTTCAAGAAAAAATAGCGGAATTCTGTAAGGTCTTTAATACTCATTTAAAATTTTCCAAATGCCAAATAGCCTAGCTTCATTTGGCCAAGTAGAAAATCCTATCTAGAATCCCTAGTGTTTAAGGTGTAGGAAAGGATAGAAGAATCTCTCCAATAAGGCATCTATGAGATTATGAAGAATGTGGTAGCCATTTTTTTATCATTGAGGTAATATTGGTAAGGATATGTACAAAATCAAGAAGGAAAGTGGCCTAAGGGAGCATCTATTGGAAGAAGAAGTGACTCAATTGAAAGAGAACCAATGGATCCTTATGAAGAGCATCCAAGATATTATTGAATGCTACAAAGACTCCATCAAGAATACAACCACCACCATGCACTTTCTACAACATGAGTTGTGTAGGAGGAAAGAGAAACATAGGTAGAGGGATGCAAAGCTTCTTTCTCATCATAGCCCTCATCATTCTATTGGCAAAAAGATAAAACATTCTATGGAGACTCCCCACTCCTCTCCTCATTTGTCTATTGTGACTAGCTCCTATACTTCTCCTAGAGAAGTGTCATTTTATGAATGTCTAGAGTTTCTACAAAATTAATGGCATGTCATTAAGGGCCTGAGTGAGGTCTCTCAATGACACCTAACTTGTTGTTGGTTTCCTAGTAGTTATCTTCGTTTTGTCGATTCTACCAGTCTTCTCTTTTTGGTTTTAGATCTTTTATTTTCCTAGACTCATTCCTTATCATATTCGTTCATTTATCCTTGATGGATGCTATGTAAATGACATTGATCCATTCCCATGCTAATCTAATCTAAACATATAGTAATAATTATTTTTAAAATAACAGATGTTTTAGTTCTTCTTATTTCATAAATGCACAAGCATGATTCCCTTTTATCACTACTAATCTCTGACATGTTTAAATCATTATAAAATAAGCAATAATATTAGGAAACCATTAAGAACGAAGTTTTAATTTATTTTTGAAAAGAAAATGTTTACAAGAGGACATTATACTAGTAAATTTAATTCTTTTGTGACCTACACAATAAATATTGTGAGAACATAGTGTAACTATATTTTAAATAATGATTCAAATCAAATTATGTGATCTATTGTTACCCAAAAGCTTATTCAAAATGAGTAGATAGTATAGATGTATGTATGCATGTATGCATGCATGCATGCATGTATGTATGTATGTATGTATGTATGCATGGATGTATGTATGTATGTAAGTTGGTTTGTTGTGGAAAACATAAAAAGAGGTTCAAATGAAGTGAAAAAATATAAATTATAATAATTGAAAATGGTTGATATGACTTATTGTTCATGTTAATTCTAAAAATTAGTATAAAATAATATAATAAAATGGGATAGATATAACCTGTCGTTGCAAAATTATTCTATCATAAATATATAAATGTTTTTCTAATCCTTTTCTCTATATATATTTTTGTACTTTGAGCCTCCTCTTACATTTTTCTAGGAAATTTGACACTTTAAATCTTGTGTGTTCTAAAACTTCCAATAGATGCTTTATTTTTGTAGTTTTTAAAAATGGATCATAAAGTGTGATTATTTGAAATGTCAATGTTGATAACTAGTATGTAATCTTCTTCAAAAAGTTGATTTAAAAGTTGTTAATATGTACTCTTAAAACTAAATTATCCTAAGAGTGTATGTTGTGTTGTCTCTTAATATTACATGTTCCTTAATTTTAATTTCATAGTTAGTTTATACCAGGTTATAATTATTAATTAATTTTCTATTGTTGAGTAACTAAGAGATCATAAAAAACAAGTTTCTATAAAGTCAACAATAAAAAGTTAACTTTTAATGTGATTTTCATCATAATCAAGTGTGATATCATACGAAGAATAGGAATATTCTAGACTAACATAATATTATAGAAACATAAGGTTGAAAAATGATGAGAAATAAAACTTATGTGGGTGTAAGGAGATATATTATTAGATAGTCTTTATGAGAGAATAAATTAATATTGTAGACACCTAAAATTGTCCTATCTAATTAAATAAAAAAAATTATTTATTTAATTATTTTATCCTAAGTCTTCTATTAATTAAATAAACTCTTATTTATTTAATTAATTTATTAATCCTCTTCTAAGCCTTTCCTCATTTAAATAAATACTTTTATTTATTTAAATTGTTCTTTTCCTAAATTGAATAAATATTTTGTTTATTTAATTGATCCCACTTCCTCTATTAATTAAATGAATCTTTATTTATTTAATCAATTCATTAGCCTTTTCTACCCATGACAAATGTCATTCATTTCTTAATTCTTCTCTTACCTACCCCCTTTATCATTGAATTATTTCCTCTACCTACCCTTTAATCTTAGCTGACTATTTATATTTACACCTCTTAATCTTATCTATCCATTTTCTAAAGTGTCTTCTATATAAGATGATACTCTCCTTCATTATCAACCCTAATGAATGATAGACTTAAGCTTTCTTGCAACCAAGCTATCAACCACATTTTTCGTTATTTGTTGAGCTCTTGTGCATAGATAAAATTCGAGAGCAAATATATCAAACAAGATCAATGGAGAGAGGAAGAAATGGAGATTGAAACCCTACTTGACATGTGAATGGTATATTTGGTTTATTTTATTGATTTACATGGTCTTAGGTATCTTCATTTGTGTATGGTTTTTTTCATTGTTAGGCTAGGGTTTTTGTGGTTGGATCCTTGTTAGTCTTTCAATACTATTGTTTTTCACTATCCACTTTTCACCATATACAAATATAATGTGAAGTATGTTTTTTTTTTTATTACTTCCAATAATTATATACCCTTTCGAATTTGATTGGCTTCCTATAATATAAGCTTGATACTAAAATTTATACCTCCATTTCTTACAAAGCTCACCAATTTTCAATAAAGTTTGCCAATTTTCAATATTAGGACCTACAATCTTAGTAGTGTAATTTACTTATGTTCTTTTCATGTGATTTAAATAGAATTTCAGAAGATTTCATTTTCATTTCTACTTTTTTTGTTTAAATATGATCTTAAGCCCCTTTTAAGAATGTTGACTTTTTGTATTTCACAAATGTAGTGTCATAAATTGTACACCCTTAATTAGGGTTGTCCAATTCCACACTTAGGTTAGCACTCGCCTTAGTGTGTCTCATTGCATTTTGCATTTTCAAGGTTACTTTAATAATTTAATTATTAATTTAATTAAATCGAAAGTCATTTCTCATCAATTTACATATTATAAAATTTGGTCCTTAACCCTAAGCACACCCTTTTTTATTTTATTTTAATTGATCCTAATAAAGTCCTATAAATCCCATCTTAAAGGCACATTTTCACATACCTAAACACCTTGGATTGACCCACTAAGTTGGATTTGACTTTGTAATCATGATATTTTGCATCCCTAGAAATTTGGAAAAAAGTTGGTCGGACCGATATGCCTAACATACCGGTCTTGACTTTTTCTCCCTAATTTTGGGAGCTCAATTTGATGGCATTATAATGTTCAAATCTTGCTCCGTGTGAAATTTCATCAAATCTAAATCAGCTTATCATCAAAATTAAAGTTAGGGTTTTATATCTATAACCTTTTCTTTCCTCATTTGAAGGAGATTCTTATGAAGTGAAAGTGTGGGTTTATGTGAAGTCTACAATTAGCAAATCCATCATTCATCAAGTCTTGATCAACCTTTTTCATCAATCATGGAAGCTTAGGAGATGTGGAAGAATAATAAGGAGATCACCGACTGATGAGTGACTTGTACCTTTCTCTTAAGGTTTGGTATGGTTTCATGTTATTTTTCATATTTGTATGTGATTTTTCAAATCTACATATCATTCATTTTCAGATTTACATTATTTATTTAGATCTACATTGCACTTGTGATTTGAAGTATTACATTATGTTCATTTAGGTTTTTTACTCCAAACATAGGGTAGAACTCTAGTTTCGCATTTTAGCTAATAGGGACCTTACAAACACATGAGATTCTAGGGAACACACTTTTCAATACATTATTGGCTATTTGTGGAGGTGAAAATCACAAAAACAAGGTGTTTGACTAAGGCAAAACCCTATATAGCCACAAAGATACCATTTTTAGCTTGTAGGTAGAGGTACAAGTTTTCGTCGAAGAGGGCAATTTCTGGGAGATCTCAGCAATCTGTCACAAGCCCATTTCCAGGATTTGTTCTCAGATCTCAAGGACTGGAGTGCCCAATGCCCTGGTCCTCCCCAATCAGGTGTAGGTGTTGGCAGACAGGATCCAAATCAACTCAATTTGTAGACTTCTTGTTTACAAATCAATATAGTTACTGGGACTAGAGCGCCCAAAGCCTTGGTCCTACCAATTTAGGCTCAGTTTTTAGTATTAGGTACACATCAAAATTCCATTTTCAGATTTGTACTTCTTGTTTCAATTTGGTTCAGTTATCAGTCTATTGTTACTGTTGTTATGGTAACATTTGTTCATCCTATTAGCATAGTTTTATATTCTCCTACATTCAGCATATTCCCTTTCATATCAGTGAAGGAATAGAAACCCTAAAAGTGTCCCTTGACTCTCTTTCGTAAGAGTTAGTCATAGAGGATCACTCCTTTAAGTGCTTTTGTATTCCAATGTATGGATGAAAGTAGGATTAGGTCCTAAACTACCCAATCCCATTTTTCACCATCACAACACATAACATGAGATTTCATTCCTCTTTTTGAAATACTATAAGTTCATCATAATTTCAACATAGGTCAAAATAAAATCAACTATCTACCCTTTTTATGCATACATAAGGTGATAATTAGCACTTTTCTTTATAATAAGAGGTCATATAATTTTGACTAAAAATGATCTTTATTAAATCAAAATAATACCATACTAATTATTTCCTATAAACTTACTTAAACTATTGTAAAAGTCACCTACAATCAAGTAAGAAAAATGTTCTAATTTTAATATATTAAAAAAAAAACTAACAATATAAAATAAGTTCTTACAAATAAGAAGTAATAAGACATTCTAACAATAATGGGGACTTTTCCAAATCTAATGGTTAAGCATCCTCTAGTTATCATTTTATTAAATAACCTTTGTCGATTGACAAATATATGAAAATAAAAATAACCCATAAAATTGTATGTGTGAGTACATATCCACCACAAAATAATATGCAGTATCTTTACAAAATATGTAATATATTGGTAGCAAATTCTTTTGGACAAGAAGTATATTGAGTACTTAAAATTAGATATAATAAAGTTGTGTGTGTGTATCACAAAATAATACACTATCTGTATTGAAACCTTAATATTAAAGTATATTGAAATGCATTTAACTAAATATAATAAAATTTGAAACATAAACTTAAATATCTTTATTTATGAAAGGATATAATTCTAATATATAAAGAATTAATATATACATATACATTCACTAATAAAATAAAATAAAAAATCTTTTTTATGAACATTGTCTAATTAATTTTATTTAGTAAAAAAATATACAATATTTTTCAAAAAAGGGGACTTTGGTATAGCAGCACACTAGCAAAGTCTAGAAGGGCCAACTTCACAACAATATGAAATAAATATAAATAGGGTCAAACCCAACAAAGTTTAAACAGGTAAGGCAAAGTCATATCATTAGACTTAATTTGAAAGTGAAAAAAAAATACAAATTTAGTAGCCATTCTAGTTCAATATTTTTTTAAATGATAATTTTTAAAGCAGAGAAACAACATCAAAAATTACTTTAAAACCCTCAACTACCAATAAAATATTCTTTTGTTTTATTTCACTTTTCTGAGTTAAACTACCTTCAACATTTTTTATTTTCATTTCTGAATATTGCTGTCCATAAGAATGAAACCACAAGTACAAATTGAAACAAATGAAATCCTGAAATATTTGGCGTACCTGAAGTAATGCCAGGTTATTATCATCTTCCTTGAATAACAATCAATTAGTTGGACAATGGCTTAGATTCAGAATGCTTTTACCTGGACTGGAGAGTAGCACTGCGAGAATTGTATATTATATATTCCTCTAGCTTGAGCTTAGTTGTTACATGACTTGTGGAACTGAATACTTATAGAGAGCAGTATCAATATCCTTTGAGACACAATCCCTAAATTTCAATATATCTGCTTCAGAATGGAAAAACGTAATGATACATCTTAGCATAACTGCTAAAAGATAACTTTATTCTCACAAGGAATATCAATACTGTGAACTGATGAGCCATACAGACACCATCTTTAACTGTCTGCTTCTCTTTGTGGTAAGGCTAGTGAGCTACTATTATTGTTAGTGCAGTTAAGGAGATCATTCCAATCCATTGACAATATATAAGCCTCATCATTGAATGTATTTAAACAAGCAGATTGATGGCTTCCTTGAGGAGACCCACAAGTCACAGTGGATGGAGAAAACACAAGTGAAATATCACTGGGAGGGAAAGATGCATCCAATACAGATGGAGTTTGTAAGTATGCAGGGTTGTGGAATTTTGCTGTCTCATATTCCAAAGAAGAATTTGGTATTTGAGATGCATTATTATTCATACTAATGCTGTTGGGTACCTGCATCTGACAGATGCTCACCAAATTCATGTTATTTGAACGATCAGTAAGATTAGACTCAAGTCTCTCTAGGAGCTTCCTAAAAGAAGTATTGTTATCAGCCTCAAAAACTTCCTGATCAAAGGGTTGTTGAAAGTTTAGGTGAAATCTGGGTGGCTGTGTACTTGGATTGGTATCAGTAATGGTGGGCAATTCAGCAAGGGTGGTTTGTTCATATAACTGGGGAGCTATTCCAGGACTGAAATGAGCATAAGGCCAATTAATGTTCATATTCATATTGTGGTCTATAACTGCTCTAGGCTGTGTCCCATATACACTTGTTCTTGGGCTGGCCTCTGAAGAAGCGTACCTTTTTATGCCAAACATTTCAGCTTGTTTGGCTGCAGTCGCTGCAAGACGCCTTCCATGTTGATCCTTGCGTTTCCCAAACAGTTTTTTCTTCAGTTTTGTGTTCCAGTAGTTCTTTATATCATTATCAGTTCTGCCTGGCAAGTGGGCTGCAATGATAGACCACCTACATGGAAAACAAGTCTTAACAAGTGTAACAAATGGTGAAATCTCAAATTTGAATGAATAAAAATTGGGTTTCTCCCTCTTTTCTGATATGAGTTTCTTAGAGGCTGGTTGAGCCATTTACCTGCTTCCAATGGTACCATAGAGGCTAACAATGATATGATCCTCCTCTTCTGAGAATCCTCCATGCTTTATATTGGGCCTCAAGTAATTCAACCATCTAAGTCTGCAGCTCTTTCCACACCTTTTCAAGCCTGTAAAAAAGAGCATGGATCAATCAGTACAATAAACACACTGCAAAATAACCGTATTTTGTGAAGGAATAAATCATGGGAATTGAAGACCCAGACACCAGTTTTCTCCTGCTAGATCTTAAAGTAATGAAAAAATAACACCAGATAAAAGGCCATCATGATGTAAATTTGTATTCTCTATCTATTGAAAACCATAAAAAACCAGGTTAACGATAAAAGCGCAGTATAGGAAACCAAGTAGTGCTTTTTTATATGATTTCCACAGAAGAACAATAGAATTCTAGAAGCAAAAAAACATCCATCAATCTTACTTGAATTGGAATGAAAACCTAGATCTCATACACAACGACTACAAACCCTAATCAGGTGAACAAATCTTGAAATTATTTGTTATCCACATTAGAAACTTCATTCCATCATTCTTCAAAGACATTTATCCTATAATTCTTTGTTTTCTACATTAGAAACTTCATTCCATCATTCTCCTAAGACGTGAACACCAAACTCATCCAAAAAATTCACAGTTTTCAATGATACTTGTGTCTCCTCATGAATTGTTGCAACAAACAAGAAAGAATCTACCACTACTGATAACATGGGTAAACTTCAAAATGAACAATAAGAACCTTATATCTCTTGAACATGAAAGATTTTACATACCAACTTTCTGAGGCAGGGCAATCCAGTTGCCTCCAGTTCCATTCTGTTGTATGTATGCTTTGAGTTTAGAATCTTCTTCTGGAGACCATGGCCCTTTCTTCACGTTGTCTTTGTCACAGCATGGTGCTCTACCCATCTTTTCAGAGATGTTTCAGAACTTAATTATACCCACTAGATGATGAGTGGGTGCACAGATTCTCCAAGAATAACAGCAGTATCAGATCAGAAGACGGCACAAAAAGGGGTCCCGTAGAGATCCCTCAAGGATATGATTATTGCAAAAAGACACCCTTTTTTCCAGGGTACTGGTAAAGAGGTACTGCTAAATCTTCCTAGGTTTTTATTGCACGGTCCTTCCTTTTCTTAGTACGTGGACGTTATGTTCATCCCTACTGCTGTCATAGGACTTTCCTTGCCTTTGGTGACCTTTAGACCAGGCCCAAATCCCAAACAAAATTGGATGGTCCACAGCGCATCAAATTTCCATGTTCCTGCACTCTGCGCTGAATTCTGATTAGACCTCTGATTGATATAGTCTGATGATCTATGAGGAACCCAAGATTGATGGAATCAAAAGGCCCCTAAAAACAGATATAGAGAGCCTACTTGCTAGAAGTGGGCCCTATTGATTAAACTTCTACTTTACTGTCCTAAACCATTGAAATATTCACACTGAAACTTAGTCTTTAACTGCTTGTCCTTGTTCTTGAATCTATGACACGTTAATACTCTTCACTATTCATAGTATCATTATTTGAAAGTGGATTGTAAGGCTATTTGACTGCCATATGCAGGCTAGTTGACTGGCATATGCACCCCATTGTCACATAACTGAAAATTAAATTATTGTTGATGTCTAGAGTTAATGGCAAAGAATAAAAGTATTAAAGGTAAAGTTTAGTACACTTAAATTATTTATTAGGGCTTTAAATAGAGTAAAATTGTGCATTGTATGAAAGTAATTAAAGTAAAATTACTTGTAAGATAAATTTTCAATATGAGTGTTTTTATTATGGTAAAAGGGAAAGCATTTTTAAGTATCTTATTTAAGTGACGTGATGATTTTGAATGCTTCAATTTTATATAGTAGATTATAAGTCAAGTTCATTGTTTAAATTTAAGGTTTAGGTTCATATAAGCATGTATGATGTCATATTAGCATGTCTCTTTTGAATTGTAGAAAAGACAAGGAAAAAAACTAATTCATAGTTATGCATTTATTCATATTTTTCATGTCCATCCATATGACAACACATAATTTGTTGTTCTTTGAATGTGACTCATTCTAAAAGGTTCTTTTATTTACTTATTAATACTAATAGTTAACTTTAAGAACTTTGAATTCGCAATCAATTGTGTTATCATATTCAAATACATAATCTTTCAAGAACTTATTATAGACAATTATTTAGAAATGTTCAATGATCAAGTACTTTTTTTTGTATATGGTACACTATATATCTTTAAATATTTGAGGCCTTGTGCTTGATGTCATCATTGTGTGAAAAAAATTCCAATGCCTTTGTCATCTATATAGAGAACTATTAAATATACATTTTGAGTCTACAAAGAGAATTGGTTATATGAAGAAAGATATGACAACTCTGATGTTAGTAGAACCGATAGCCATCATAGCTAAATTCTTGCATCCACATATCCTAAATGGTACATCAAATTTCAACATTTTTTTTAGGCTTTCTCCGCATGTGAGTTAATTGCTTATAGCTATTATTCTAGCTTTTGGGTAGTAACAATGCATGCTATGGGATCCATTATGTGTGCAAGGGTCAAAAAGCACACATTTCAAAGTGTTTCTCCATACCTACTTAAAGATGCTCCAATAGCCATGCACTTAAAATTGGCACTTGTTATGAACAAACACCCCACTAGTTGTGCACAAATGGATTAATTATGGTCCAAAAATGCCTAAAAGTAGGCAATTGTTGATACATGTGAAATTTATTAATAAGCTTTTAGTTATAATTTTTTGGGTTCTTTAATATTAATAATTTGACAGTTGAATGCACAAGAAATAAACTATTATTAGAACTATACAAAATTGTTCATTAATTCTAATAGCAAAAAAATATTACTAATTAATATCCTTAATTCTCTTTAAAGAAACACTAAATCTTCTAAAAAATTTATAAGAAAAATAATATGTCTATATAAAATGGAATTATAAAATGGGGGTAGCCAATATCTCTACCTCCTATTAAAGTTAAGTTGATATTATCCCTCTTTAAATGAGACAATTTATCTTAATTCTAATTTGATAGTTGACTATACCTATCAAATAATTTATCATAAAATTTGTCTATTCATAATTACCTTGAGACTTACTTTATTTCACAATATAATATAATATAGGGAAAGTACTTAGAATTTTGTTATTTAAATTATGTCATGATATTGAAAGGATTAATTTTATTTTTTATGGTAGATTATATGTCACATTAGCATGTGTTTTTTCAATGAAATTCCAAGAAGAATACTAATTCAATAGTTATGCATTTATTCATTTTTTTATGTTCATCTATAAGAGAACACATAGTTTGTTGTTCTTTGAATGTGACTTATTCTAGAAAGTTATTTCATTTAATTATTAGTATCAATAGCTATTAAGTTTAAGAATTTTGAAGTCAATTAATTGTGCTATCATATACAAATATATGATATTTTAAAATCTAAATATAGACTATTATTTAGATATGTAATTTTTTTTATATATGTTGCATTGTATGTCATCCGGAATTTGAGGCCTTTTGTTTGATATTATCATTGTGTGCAAACATTTTTCATTAGCTTTGTCTACTGTATATAGAACTATTAGATGTACATATTGAGTCTATAAGAGAACATGTTATATGAAAAAGATATGATAACTCTCGTGTTAGTAGAGGCACCCATATGTTTCTTTTTATTCGAACAACAATGACTAAAAATGTTAATTTGATGTATAATACCATACACATCTAACCTCAATGTCAAAACAATATTTTTAATGAATATTATTAATTGTCTTTAAAGATACACTAAATCTTTCACGTATTTGATAACAAAAAATAATTTATCTAACATATTGAGACCTACTTTATTTTAGAAAGAAAGTAGAATGGAATCTTTATATAAAAAGCTACAAAATTCAAAATAAAATTGCAAATCAACCATAAATCTTTTTCTTCATATCTAAAGTTTTTGCAAAATTTAAAACAAAACTATGCAAACAAAATTAAATGACCATCAAATTTAAGAGCTTGAAATCAAAAGACATGCAAAAATCTTTTTCTTTGTATTTAAAGTCTTCCAAAAATTTAAAACAGAAGTATGCAAACAATATTATACAAGGTCATCAAATTTAAGAATTTGAAACCAAAACACATCTAATCCACACAAACTCTAAATCCATAAGTCAGATGATGGCAATGGTTGGTTGACTTCTCATAGTGACAAGAGATGGCCTGATTCTTGTATCCACTTTTGAACCAAATACATTAGATATTTCTAATGGATGATCTTGTATCCATTATTTTTTTATTTTTTTTTGTGAATGTATTTTTTTCTATTAATAAAAATGATTTCTATTTTAAAAAAATTAAAAATATATCTCCATTATATATTTGAAATACAATATTTTTTTACAGGAACATGAACATCTCAAATCCGGTCACATCAACCATGACTGAATAGTTGGGAGAGGAAGATGGACCAACTCCCTCAAGCACTATAGCCACCACTACCACCACCACCTAACGTGCTCTTTTCCTTCAACTGCACGCTAATGATCCTCTCCAATAAATTACTGGAGTTTCTACAATGATTTTCCTTTGAATTTCATCGACTCCCACTCTTTCTTTTATTTTCCCCAATCAATATTCTTTCTTCTCAGCCACACGTTACTAACTAATCATATTGTATCCACCTCCTTGTTAGTTGACGCCATTTTCATATTAGCTGATACTATTTCCATATCATACCATATCCATTATGAGTCAAATATCTTTTTTGTGTGAGAAATTGGAACATGAATCCATCCGAAAATCACTCATCCTATACGAATGTAGTTGTTGCATTCTCTCCTCAATATTGTTCATTCTGAGAAGAAAAGCCGCCATTCTTCAACATATGATTTGATCCTAGTGGTAGACTCATAATTGTCTATGTAGTGACGCAACACAAAATATAATGAAGATAAAGAAATACTGGAAAGAAGTCGTCAAAACATTTTAGTCAAATTTCTAGAAGACATTCCACATATGTGATTCGTTCTCCATCTATAAGCTAGAGGAAGAGAAGGTTGTAACACCCTCATTTCATGAAATCTATTAGCATATAACCACCTCACACCTGACCCAAAACTAGTAACTACATCGAAGTGCCAAGCAAACTAGTAGCTACAATCTCATCGAGGGGCATGATGGTTATGATTGAGCTTGCAAAATCTATAGGCTACTATTGTTTTTGATAGTTTGTATTTTTTTTTGAGTTAGATATAGGAGTATAATAGAATCTATGCGAATAGAAATGTTAGGTATATTTTTTTGATTGAGAGTTAAGCACTGAATGTTTTGTTTTATCAAAGTTGTTTGTGGTACGATTTTAGCTTAGTTTTTTATTCATTGCATCTTGAAGAATTAGATTCTTTGTGGAGAGTGTGATCAAGGAATGTACCATCACTCCTATCAATTATACTAAAGAAATTGAACTATAATTCTTTAATACTCTCAAGACAATTTTCTATCTACATAACTGAAAAAATAGTGGTGTAATGATTTGTGATTGTCCTAGAAGAGAATTATGAATGATGAACATTACCTCTTAAACTTGTGGTATTGTTGTTATGCAAATGTTTTATGAAATTTTATTGAGAGAAAAATACTATAGAGCTTATTCCTTAATAGTTTATAAAAATAGGAGAGTTTTAATTGTGTTAACATTAGTGATACAAGTACTAAATGTGTAAATTCATCTCAAAACATTTGGAATTGATCTAGAACATCACATATATTCAATTTATACTAACAAGCTAGAAAAATTAGAGGGCTCTAGTCCTTTACATAGTAGATTAGACAAAAGAAAGAACCAATGAAAAATCACCAATATATCCTAAACCTTGAAACAACAATATTAACTTAAAGCTTAGTTTTTGATCCTTAAAATAAAGAAACCAACTTTAAGAGTAAAAAAATTAAACTTTAAATTATTAGAGATATTACAATACCCAACAAAAATCAAAGAGAACAACTAATAAATAGCTATAAGAATGATGGGAATTATGACCAAGAGTCTTTAAACAGAGTGTTAATTTTTTCCTCTTATGTGGGAGTAACATGGTATGCGCATTCAATGTGTTGTCTTACATATTTTATTTCATGCTTTTATATATTCAATTTTCCTACACTTTGTTTTTTAATTTTTGAGTTTTTTCTATAAGATTGCCAAAATAGTAATAGAGTGCATCATCATGTCAACAATGACATTCAACATCTTGCATATGTCATTCTCTATTTCATGTATTTTTGTTGTGAATCTTGACTAGAATTTTTTTAAAAACCCATCTCATTTCACAATGCAATCCTCACATGTATGATCTTCGGTAGCAGATCTTCTTCCTCCTTATAATCTTCCATCTTAAGAAAAGATGCAATAAGAACATCTTCAAAACCATCATCCACATTTGTTGTGAATATCATTCTCTTCAAATTCCTTATGCTTAAAATAATTAGAGGTAAAGTCATTCTCAAAACCCACATCTAAATACTCTTCTTCATAAGTGTTGGGATTGAGTGAGAATGAACCCTCAAATTGAGAACTAATTTGATCTAACACTTTAGGGGTGTTTTTAGAATCCCTTTTTTATTTATCAACCTTCCTAAGAACACTCTCTTCATTGGTTATCCTAGTAGCCATGTTAGCTAGTCTAGCTAATCTTTTTTTATAGTTTTTCTTATCTAGATTGTTAATTTCCTTCATATTTGGGAAAAAAGTAGTGTCAATAATCATATTAGCATCCATGGATTTTATTCTTATACTCACCTCACACATGACCCAAGAAAAAATACATTAAAGTGCCCCAAACTAGCAGTTTCAATCTCATCAAGTGGCATGATGGTTATGGTTTGTCTTGAAAAATCTATTGATATTGTTTTTTTTTTTGTAATTTATATTTTTTTTGAGTTATTAGATATGGGAGTATAATAAAATTATTTTATCTATTTAATATAGGAATAAGATTAAAAGTTTATTTTATTGGATCCATCCCGCAACCTCTTTATTTCTCTATCCAACATAGATTGGGCTATAGTGCACTTATTTATGTACATTCCTCTATTTTAAATTGACTATCTCATTTTGTGATTCCATCAAAAAAAATTTCTTCTTAGAGGCTAGATTCTATTTTAGATGATCCACCAAAAAATTGAGTTGTTGCGCTAGTGGTATTGATGTATCCCTCTAGATATGTGGGATTGTACTCTATAAACTTACCACCACTTCTCCTAATTGTTCTATATTTTGTACATGTTCATTCAAAATAACCTTGCTCATCATTGCATGCAATTAATCTCCCAATTATATCTCCTCACTTGTCTTTAGGGACACTTGCCACATGATAGCAAGTTTAGATCTTGATCAATGTAGATGGATTTAAGGGTTGGGATTGAGTTGACAAAGATTGGTTGATTATGAACTGGATTTAAATAATAGAAAAAATGGTAATGGAGGTTAGTTATCCTAAATCAATTAATTAAGTGATATTAATTAATTTCTTGAGTTGGAGGGTTTGTGGGATAAGGTTAGACTTAATTAAATAAATATAAATTTATTTAATTAAAAGTGAGTGACAAAGGTGAAGGATAAATTAAATAAATGTAAATTTATTTAATTAAGGGTGATGTATAAAGATAAAGGATCAAATTAAATAAATAATAAATATTTATTTAATTGGATAGAATAGAAGAAGGTCAAGTGTGCCTATATATGGATGAATTTAGGTGTCTACATCAATATTATAAAATATGGGGATGATAATTTCCACTAGCTAATGAGTAAAGTAATTTTTTACATTTATATACTTATTACAATAAAGGAACATTGGATTCCTAACGAGAAAAATAACACTTTGAGTAACACACCTTACCTTAACCTCTTTGTAATTAAAATTAACTCCAATACAATATTAATGCCCTAAAAAACATAAAATAGTTCCTTTTCTGTGCTTTGTCTAGTTTGGTCGGTTGTCGCTGGTTTATTTAGGCTTTTTTGTTGGTTTTCTCTAGTTGCTATGCTGGTTTTTCCTATGTATGTTCCTTTTGGTTTCTTAATGCTTTTCTCTCATAAGGATCTTTTGTAAAAGGGTTTCGAGGCCCCTTCAAAACCTGTTTTTACCTTAATAAAAAACTCTAGTACAATATTCCCAATAATTAAAATATCCATTTACAAGCATGCAAACTATTCATAATTATCTTAAATATTTAGAAATGCATCCATATACCAAGTGTCTTTTCTTCATCCAACTGATAGCACCACCAAAGAGAGAAATTACATAACTAGTAATGAACCTTTAACTAGGTTAGTTTGAATCATCAAAGCTATATATGTCCAATAAATTAAACAAAGAATTAGAAATGTGATACCATAATAAATTAGAAGTTTCTCAAAGATATCAAAATACCTTCTTAGCATAAGTCAATTTTTCATTACCATTTGTTTTACATATTGGTGCCTCTAAGTAAAGTAATGTGCACTATTTTGTAATCTTACATAGTGAATTGCTAGAAGATAGTGTTAGCATAAATGTACTCTAACAAAGACAAGGTTCTATGCAAAGTCAATCTCTATGTATTTTCATTACAAAAATAATTCTTTATTCTCATAAAAATTTATTTTAAATAAACCAAAAATTGAAGTTTTAAATTCCCTATTCATCACATTTTTTATTAGTAATAATTAACTTGTGATGAATATATATGAAGCCAATTAGAATATTTAATCATTAATAATTTGATGTAAACACAATGATATTGTTTTCGTCTAACAAAACCCAAATTTGATATAAAATCATCAAATATTTGTTACCACTTTTTATGTGATTATTTAAAACCATACAATGATCATTTCAACCTACAAACCAAACTTTTTTCTTTTGTATCAAAATTATTTTGTCATTTCATGTAAATTTCTTCTTGAAGATTAATACTATAAGAAAAGAACATTAATATCAATTTTATCTACTTCAAAATCACAAGTACCAACAATATAAAGTAGTGATCTAGTGTAAGAAAATATAGCAATATGAGATAAAAATTCACAATTAACTTCATCTCTCTAACTTTCCATTTGATCCAAATTTCTTTATAAAAATCCACTCAAAACCAATAATTTGTGTCACATCTATCAAAGGTCATCATATATTCCTATATGACCTCCATGCAACAATCATTCAACTTTAATAGAAGAACTTCTCTAAAATATCTAGGTTCATCATCAATACATAATAGATAAAATACACACTAGAAATATGTTTGCCAATATCCATAAACTTGTTTTTATTATCTCATGAATCTATGTAAGGTTGAGTTAGAGATTATGCATGTTAATCTATATTCTTAAAACCTAAAAATAAATATCACCTAAATCCCTTGGTTCTTCTACAACCTTAAATCCATGATTCTATTTTTTAACATAGGTATGTACACAAATATGGTGTACGAAAAAGGCCAATATTCTAAAAGTAAATAAAACATGAGTTCATTACTAGAAAAATCATAAAATATGCTCATGCTATGGATTTCTATGACCAAGACATAATGCAAACAAATTTTGTGGCTTCTAAGACATGATCACATTATGTTGAGCACAAAATGTGTCTACTCAACATAACATGCTTTTGTTTTTTAAAATAAATAAAAAACACTTAATTCACATTTGGTACTTGTGGCCATGAGTTATTGTTCAACCTTTCCTTATTTTTCTCTTTAAAACATGATTGTGTTTTGGATATTTCACAAAACTTGCATCTCCACAATGTCACATTGTAGAAGAGGTAGCCATTAAATATATTCGTACATGAAAATCAAATTTGGTTTGCATTTGAAAAAATGAATTATGTTTGATGAGTTCCATGTTATTGTAATAGTTTATAGCAAAACCTATTAAACCTAATCCAAAGCCAAATTTGAACAAAAATGTCTAAAGACAAGCATACAATACCTAAATCTCATCCAACCTTTTTGGAAAACCCCCAAAAAAGACATGTGTAATTGGTAGGGCATTTGGAACAAAAAAAAATCAAATTACAAACTTAGTTTCAAAACTGAAGGCTTCTACATCAAACCCCCATCACAAATTGCTTTATGCATAATTGGAAGAAAGGATGATCAATATTGACACAATGGAAAATCAAATAAATCAATGGAAAATCTATAAAAATTCATGCCATACATTTATACAACAAAATTATCCTACGATGAAGTGAAAATGAAAGACATATAGCGAAAAAAATATATGCTTTTTTTATGAATCTTGGAACTAATGCACCCATTGTTGTGACTTCAAGGAGATTTCTAATATATTGGTAGAATCATGATGAGATAAAAAAATATTTTTTTGGATACTTGTGGTGGATGGTCCTTCACCAACACCCATGTAGTGATCATGATGCACCATTATATTTTCTAAGAAAACTACACTATGAGTTTGTTCTTCACCAAATTCCCAATTATTTCGATATGAGCGAGTTTCAAGGTAGGGGTGAATGCTCTAGACAAGATAGGTTTGGAGTTTTTGAGGTTGGAAACCATCAACAATGAATATCACTAGCGCAAAAATCCATTTCTCATGTGATATTTCCATTAGTCATCAAGGAGACTATGGAGGTGTAGATATAATTGCTAGCCTAGACACTTAAGCATGGAACAAAAATATCCTAACATTTTTCTTTAGTAATTGATCCATCAACCTATCCATCTAGTTATAGTTCTCCTAACTATCGTCTATTCTTGAATTGTTCTAATATATATGCTTTGGAAGAGATAGTAAAGCAAATATCACAAAGGGTACATGACCTCCCATGGGCATACTCATTGGCATTTTAGATTTTTTGGGATCATAGGGGGTGATCAAGGTGGTGCAATAAATAATATAGTGATGAATGATGAATTTCTAAATGATGTGTATCTTGGTCACATATAAGTATTTTGGTATGAATTTATATGAACTAAAAAGATGCAAATATTATGTATTTTAGGGTGTAATATTAGAGGGTGGTATGGCATTGGCATTCCATCCAACAATTTGTATATTTGCATCTATATAAGAGATATAATTTTTATAATATATCAAAATAAAATAATACTTTATACTCAAAATAATATTTAATATTTTAAAATAAACCTTCGGTTTAATAGGTTGGCATTACATTGCCATCTAGAATTCATATTAATATGGATTGTTGTGAAATTGTATTTACTCAAGTACACTATAACACATTTGTTTATTAGTTTTTGTAGTTTTTAAATTTATTGTTTATGTATATATATTTTTTTAAGTTTAATACATTATTATTTATTTAGTTGAAGAATTTAATTGTCACTCTTCATAGTATACAATAAAATTTGGATGTTGGTGTTAGTGCTGTAATTGTGAAATGCCTGCCAAAATGCCCTAGAGAAATTAAGCAACTAACATACTAATAGAGAATTTTTTTGTTAAACATCATCATCTAGTGCAATACATAACATCGTCTACTTATTGAATTGACGTATATCAACATAATATGCACTTAACCATCATGAACATATATTATAAACACATGAACTAAATAGGGCAAGTGCAAGGTAATGAGTCACAAATTCACGGAAGTTCGCGCGTTGGAAAATGCGCTCTTATAAACGGGGGCCCGTTTTCAAAAAACGGGGGCCCGTTTATGCTTCGGGCTCCTGAGCCAAAAGGTAACGGGGGCCCGAAGCAAAAACAAACGGGCCCCCATTTTGTTATAAAATGGGGGCCCGCTTTTAAACAAAACGGGGGCCCGTTTCTAAAAAACGGGCCCCCATTTCTAAATTGTATTTTTTCTTTTTTTTCCACAAGCCACCCTTGTTTGAAAACGAGGGCCCATTCTATGGAAATTGATTCCATAACCTGCCACTTGGCTCGGGATTAAGCCCAAGATAGGCCTGGGATGGCCACACCTGAGACATGGACCTGAAAATTCAAATCTCCATGAATGAAAGCACAAATATGATCTTCTGAAATCATTTACGTGCCTGTAATTAGAGAATTTTTATACGAAATAAAAACCCATTTCGGATTATGCTGTCTAGATTCTAAATATGTAAATTTATTTAAAAAATGATTATTTTAACTATTTTTCATTTAATTTATACTAAATCAGGTCCATAAAATTGAAATATTAACTAATTTTGTTAATTTAATAACTTTTTTATTTTAATGAATTTTGAAAAAAAAATTATGTCATCAATCTACACAAAAAAATTTTCTATTTAAAAAATAAAAAAATAAAAAAATGTTAAGTTTACATCAAATTATGTGGGTCGTACACGTCAAATTTTTAAAAACATAATTACGATCATTAGAAAATTAATAAAAAATAAAATATTTTAAAAAAAAATACAGAAAAATATGCTCATCAATCTTCAGTGAGTTACAAATCATTTCCCAAAATGGTTTGAGAAAATAATTTGAATTGTGTCAAAAAGTGTGGGTCGTACACATGCATGGTATGGTCCTGAAACAGGCATTTTTAAAACATAGTTTTTAGAACTCCATTCCAAAAGTTATTTTTTATTATGTGGGTATTAAAATAAATTACATATTTGGAAAGCACACTCAGAGGGCTATCTTTTATATTACTATTCTTTTCCAAGATTCAATCTCCAAGTGTTTCAAAATTTAAGCTCAAATGAGACAAAATCTGAAAATCAAGGAAAACACTTCCACTTTTTGGCCAAAAAGTGGACTCATCTTCTTGCACTGACCCAATACACAAGCGGAAATAACACTACATAAAATTCACTACTATCTCCCTAGGGTATCTGAACGTCATTACTTATGACATCACCACAAGCAAATGTTATCATGATCACTACTACTATCTAATGAAACATAATACCATGATCTTCTATGTCCTTTCATTCATATGTGTATAATCATTTACTAATCCAACACATAACATTTCCATATGCAACATAAGCAAGATCATCTAATAGTCACCTTTCAGGAAATGCAACCCATTATAATGTTTACTAATCCATTCCCATTAGGCTCATTTTAGAGCACCAATACCAAATATTCCTAATTCCCTTTACATTCAAATTCTAACATGATCATATAGTTTTGCTACCGTGATTTACTTATTAACAGTATGAGATAGCCACAACATTATCCCTTTACTTAACATCTTAATCATCACAACATACACATGATACGATTTACACAATCATAATCCCAAGATCATGAATTCATTTCAATTTGATTACAAGATACAATAAGATACATTCACACTATTCTCCTACTAGAGTCATAACCTCATTCCACTTCACTTGATGCAATCTAGTTCCTTTCCTTAAGGTTAACCATTCATCCTACCATCTACCCATTCACATTCGTATTCTAGGGATATCCATTCACCAAGAATAACATCTTTTCCATTAAGAATAATCATTTAATACCATCATAAATACTACATATATATTGAATATCTATTTACAACAAAAGCATTTTCCATGACTCAACCATCACAATCTATTGCAATACATAATAATCTCAATCTACTACAAGTCCTATTGCTTACAACCACAAGTTGTGAGATACATTACAATACATATCAATATTTTCTTTCACAAATCATAATCCAGTCCTAAGATAACATCTACCATTACATACATATATCAGATATATCAAGACCATTACTCTTCTACTACATAACACAATTACAACATTTACATGGTATATTCATAACAAGTGCCATAAGATCAAATACATCTATCTGCTACAATAATCATCCATGAGATGCAATGAAGAAGAATCCACAACCATGCATAAAGAATCCAAGAAGACATCCCAATGGAAGAAGGCATCAACCACCTGATCATATGGAACCAAAGGAACCACCCCCATGCTAGGAGATGACACAAGGTCCCAACATACACTCTAGACCTAAGATGACACCTAACAACCAAAGAGACTCAATAAATAAAGCACTACTACAATATATAATTATAAGTCAAACACAAGGAAAGCACAATTATAAACTCCCAGAGGCGTTCCAATAAATCAAGATATAAGTGATCAACAAGCAAAGGACACATGTAGGAGTGGAGTCTCATCACATGCTATCCTCCAAAAACATAGAAAGAACTACCCTAAAAGACATAATCCTGATAGACATGTGGATCCATCTCAACCTATGAGAGAATCAAGGGAGATTGACTTTCCATTGCAATGTCCTTCCCAAGCTTATCCTAAAACATCCTCCCTAGGATTAAGTCTTGGGGCTCAGAACTATTAATTATCTTGATTAGATAAATCCTAGTTACCCAACCCATCTAATTAATTATTAGTGTTATCACTTATTTACAATAAGAAAAAATTCCAATGTGCTCTGGTGGTATAGACTTTAAGCATCCTTACAAGGAACCTCCTAGCAGCCTATCTCTCATGACCTCGGGCATCACATGAAAGCCCACTTCCCCTAATATGTTCCAAAACAACAACTACAACAACAAGGAGGCTCAAAGCAACATTCAAAAGAATCCATAGGCAACTCATATGTTGTCAAAGCCATCTATAACAATCAAGAGGCTCAATATAAAATAATGAATCAAAAGCCATCTCAAGGGATATCAAAATATGCCATAAACATGAAATAATCCTCTACAACAAGACTCGTCAACTTGTTGGGCAAACACAAGGCATAAACCTCAAAATCACAACATATCAACAAAGCGAGAAGCATAAAACCACAACGACAAGGCATATCAACTTTCTGAAGCATAAAACTAAATCAAATAAAAATATAGTACTGGAAAGAATCATAGAAACTCAACATCAGCCTCTGGTACAAGAACAGATCCGAAAAAACCAGAATAGACTGATAAAACTAATCAAAACACTAAAACAATGTAGTTTAGTGCATATTTTATGTAGAACAACGCATTTGCCAAACCTTGCAACATATATACAGGACTCTACAACACTTTTGACAAAACTTACAATGCATATAAAAACTCCTACAATGTATATGAAGCATGAAACATTATATATGACAAATGATATAGTGCATATGAAAAATAAAAAAGTGCATTCAATCGATAAAATAATGCATATGAAGTTTTAGCACATTTGCGGAAATCAACACCCAGACTTAGAAAATTTACTACACAAAAATTAAATCCAACAGTTCACAAAAATGCCCGAACAAGTACTCAAAAGAGATGCCTAGACAATACGAAATGAATGATATAAACAAAATATAAAACCATAGACAATAATGAGAGTAAATATAAAAAGCAAAGCCTCACGGCTCCCAACCAAAACTCACTTAGGGAAATACATAAAACCAATAAGACTTCCGCAACACCAAAGGCAACAAAATCTTTCAAAGATGCAATACTAAGGCCTTGAAAACTCACACCCAAATCTCACACAGAAACAAGAATCCAGAATGCATAGAAATCCATTTGCAAAGTCGTCTACTCACGACAATAATAAACTCAGAATAATAATAATAATAAATTTCTCCCAAAAGTATATTGCAAAACTTTATAACATAAATTTCCATGAAATATCTCTATTTCAAACTATATAAAAACTATACAAATATTATTTTCCCAAGCTTGGAAGACAATATTTTCTACATACACAGTGCGGACAAGATTTTAAAAATAAAAAATACAAAAGTCAGATCCTCCAACTTGGAAATTGAAGTGATGGAATGAAAATCTAATGAAGCACAAACCAATCCAAGCCAAAATCCAAAAGCTCCAATCTTCTACAAAAATTATCAAATATCCTAGAAAAATCTCCAAATGTTAACCCGACAAAATGCATAGGCTGCCATTTAAATAGAAAATTCATTCAAAACCAAGCCTCAAAATTGGTCAATGAAAATAATCCAAAAACCAATAAATCTTACCTACCCATTCTCATATAATATTTTATTTTCCCAATACATATTTAACCAATAATGATTAACGGTAGGTAGGAAATATAATAAAGCTTATTTATCAAGTAACAAGAGAATATTAATAAAATAATATAAAGTATTATTCACTACATGAATAAATAATAACCATGCCCAATCAAATAACTAGGGGATAATAATTAAAATAAAGACAAATAAAATAATAAATAATTAAATACAAATAACCAAGGTATAAATAAAAAATAAAAGCGACTAATAAAATATTAATCAACACTAAAATATAAAAGTAACTTTAAACAATAAATAAATAAATAATATTTAAACAATAAATACCAAATAAATTTTCCCAATGTCTCTGCAATTAGGCGACAGGAGGCAGCTTGGTGTTTGGGTAGACATGGCGTGGGAGGATCCACCACATGTGCCCCAATGTGTTTTCTCCAAAGGGAGATGGGAAGACACAGCTCCGCAGTCAGGCAGGCATTTCAGGGGGTTTCGTCCAGTTTCAAAATATTTTCAGGGGTTTTTTAAGAGAAATTTGCGAGGCCGGAGTGGAAATGGGAGAACGCATAATATTGGGAAGCAGATGGGCATTTCCGATTGTGATAATCGATCCTTTGCTGAAGTGGTGGCCGCGGGAGTCAAGGACACTTCTAGGGCATCCGGGCCTATCAAACAGGCGGCAGCTTCTGCTATCTCTAGCAAGGACGTGACAATCTCGAGCAATAGAGCCCTTTCTGTTTCAGATTCAGAAAAAGGTAACATGACAGATGTAGTCCTGCCGAAAGAGGTATGGTTCCCGCGGCCGTGTTTTGATTTTAGAGGTTCTTTTGTGGCAGAAAGGGCCTCCAAGTTACACTCTGTTGCTCTTTTAGGGGAATTTTGGGGCCCTCAAACCAATTTGTCTAAGTTGCATTCTAAATTGAGAAAACTTTGGCTTGCACTATTTTGTTTTCAGTTATTACCTTCGAATTCCTGTATATTTGTTTTTGAATCCCCCCATTTGAGGGATGATGTTCTTGTGAATTCGTTTCATTGGTTTGGTAATATTTTGATTTGGTTTTTAGCTTGGAAACCCTTTTTTGTCCCATATTGGGCTAAGCCTAAAACTCTCCTGGTTTGGTTTGGATTGCGTTAGCTTCCCTTTGAACTCATGGACCCAGAAGTACTAAAATCTATAGAAGACAATTTTGGGAAGATTTTGACATCTAAATCTGTTTTTGAGGAAGGGAAGGTTCTAGTAAAAATCTATGTGTTGGTTCCCCCTACTTCTGTATGCCCAATTTCATGTAATCTCAAATCAAATGAGGGTATTTGGAAACAATCTATTGTGAATATGGATAATGATCTTACTCAAAATTTGATTGTTGTGGATGCCCCCCTGTTCTTGGATTTTCATAATTATAACTCCAAAGTTGATACAAACAATAAGGAAGGTTTGGATGTTCCTCTGAATCCCGTCCCTAAGAAAGCCCCTCCTATTTTTGTCTTGGTTGAGTCTGATTAGCAATTAAAGGAGGGTCCCAATTATTTTGTTCAATCTCTCCACTCCACTGACAAATTGGAGAATGTTGTGGACACTTTAAATCAGGTTGGGTTGGAAGGGTTTACTAATCCTAAGCCTGTCGAGCAGCTTAATGTGGCAATGCTAACCTAGTTAACCAGACATGCCCTCCCCCCCACAAGGTTCCATTCATGGTTCTGCTCAGAAGGGGGAGCTAGATGGCAATTTAGGTGTTGAGGTCTCTTGTTCTTTAGAAGGGTTGGGTGGTCATATGGATATTCCACATAATATTATGGATACAGTGGAGAACGCCTCAGTTGAGTCTATTCCCTTTAGTCTTGATGATGCTGCCCTAATTCAAAAGGTAAAAGAGTTAGCACATAGTGAGCCTATCAAGGAGTTTGACATGCCTCAGGATTCTCTCCATATTACTCAGCAAGTTGAGCACTTGCTCAAGTCTAACAAGGATCATTTAGAGGAGGAGGTCTCGGATAAGATAATGTGTTCTATTGAGAATGATTTAGATCTAATTCATAAGAGTTTGCCTCTATCCCCTTCCTTTAATCCCTTTGAGGTCCCTATTAATGTTACCCAGGAGGCTTCTAATCGGGTGGTTCCCCAGGAATTGGTGGGTTCTCCTCAACCGAATTCAGTTAAATCTCCTATTGGTCCTCCTATTGCCCAAGTTGAGTTGAAATTCCCTATCTCTGTTGTGTCTCCGAGTAGGGGTAGACCTCCAAAAAATTGCAAAACTCAATTGGAAATTGATGTAGGCATTCAACAAGTCTTGTCTGCTTCCCCTAGGGTTAAGAAGGCTTCAACCTTGTCTTTGGGTAAAGGGAAAAACAGTGGCCAAGGCTTGAGCTCCATCAAAAAGAAAAAGAAGTGTGTAATTAGTCCTCCGATCACTAGATCGGTGGTGGTTAAAAGGAGCTTACATAAAAGCTTTGGGGAAAACAATTCTTCCCCTCAAGATGAAAAGAGGGGAGTCTTGACCTCCCCTCGAGGGCAATGAGGTTCATCTCATGGAATGTTAGGGGCTTAAATGCCCCTAACAAGAGATGTTTAATCAAGTCTCAATTAGACTTGGTTAAGTGGGATATAGGCATACTCCAAGAGACTAAGCTCTCTTTGGAGAATTTTGAGGTTGTATTTTCTTCTTGGAAGAGGTGGAAGTTTTTTTCTTGCCCAGCCTCTGGGGCATCGGGAGGCTTGGCATTGTTATGGAATGATTTCATGGTTGATGTAGAATTGGTCGCTTCTGCTCCTAATTGGATGTTATCATTAGTGTCATACAAAGATTCTAGGTTTAAAGTATGGGTGTTTAATATTTATGCCCCCTCAGGTGTCTCGGCTAAATACAACCTTTGGCGAGAACTCATTAGGGTTTCATCCCCCCTTAGGAATCATTCCTTTATTATTTTTGGGAGGGATTTTAATGCAATTCTAGAATTAGGCAAAAAATCAGGGGGTATTTGTCCTAATAAGAAGTCTATGGATGATTTTAATGCATTTACTTCTGATATGCCTCTTTTTGATTGTAAGCCAAATAATGGTCTTTTCACATGGACAAACATGAGGAAGAATTTCTCTCAAATTGTTGAAAGATTGGATAGATTTTTACTTTCCTCCAATTGGTTCGATTCAGATATTGGGTTTTTTTCTTCTATCCTTCCCCTGACTGGGTATGACCATTTCCTGGTTTCCCTTTCTCTAGTAAGAGATAGACCTTCCCACAAATTTCCTTTTAAGTTTGAACCCATGTGGTTAGGGATCCTTCTTTTCTTTCCCTCCTGTGGCAATGGTGGGGAGAGGATCTAGAATGTTTCAGATTGTCAAGAAGATCAGTTTCAAAAAAAAAAATATCAGGGAGTGGAATTCTCTACATTTCAAGAATATCTTTGAAGAAAAGGAAAGGATTCTGGATATGATTGATGTTTTGAATAGGCATGTGATGCTTCATGGTATGGGTTCCAAGGTGTTTGATGAAATTAAGTCTCTTAGGAGTGAGTTAGAAGAAATTTTGGCTAGAGAGGAGGTATATTGGAGACAAAAATCTTGGGAGCTTTGGTTAGCGGATGGGGATAACAATACAAGATTTTTTCATGCTACCACTAAAATGAAAAAGGTTAGGAGTAGGATTTCTTGTATTCAAGATTGTCATGGGCATATTCTCTCTAAGATAGGGGACATTTCTAGGGAAGCGGTAAATTTTTTTAAGATTCTTCTTTCATCCGAGAATATCGATGTCTCTAACAATATCTCTTCTCACATTCCCTCTCTAGTTTCTCCCAATGACAATAGAATGTTAATGTCTCCTTTTTCATTAGATGAGGTTAAGGGGGTTGGTTTTGCTGTGAATCCAGATAAGGCACCTGGGCCTGATGGATTCACTCCTTTATTTTTCCAAAAATGTTGGGATTTTGTGGGTCCGGATGTTCTTTTGGCTCTTGAGGAAGCTAGGCGAAATAGGTCAATCCTTAAAGAAATGAATACAACCTTAATAGTTATCTTACCTAAGAAGGAGGACCCTAAAAATTTTGCAGATTTTTGACCCATAGCTTTATGTAACACCCTCTATAAGATCTTTTCTAAAGTGATTTCTATGAGATTGGCCAAACTTTTACCAAAAATAATCTCCTTGGAGCAAGGAGGTTTTGTTCCACAAAGGGAAACTTCTGAGGGGGCTATAGTTGCTTATGAGGTTTTACATTCTATTTCAGCTCAGAAATATCCTACTATGGTCCTTAAGCTAGATATGATGAAGGCTTATGAAAGGGTCGAATGGAATGCGTTAAAAGTTGTTTTGTCAAGGTTGGGTTTCTCTTTGGCTTGGATAAAATGGATCATGTCTTCTATCTCCTTGGCTAGATTCTTGGTTCTTGTTAATGGGTCCCCTTGTGGTTTCTTCCCTTGTTCTAGGGGTCTGAGGCAAGGGGATTAGTTGTCCCCTTTCTTGTTTATATTATTAGCTGAAGCTTTGAGTTGGGCTATTATATTAGTTCCAGTGAATGGTTTATGGAAGGGCATCAAAATTCAAAACTTTGATCAGAGGATTTCTCATTGCCTTTTTGTCGATCACACCCTTTTGTTTGGTAGCGCATCTTTGAAGGAGGCTAGAGTCATAGATCAAGTGGTTAGTGATTATGTTTCATTTTCGGGTCAAAAGGTCAACAAGGACAAATCTAAGATATTCTTCTTAAACACTCACTCTTTGATTCAGGATAAGCTTCAGAAGTTTTGGGGTTTCCAACTTGGGGATTTCCCTTGCAGCTACCTTGGGATCCCCTTTTTTGTTAAAAAGGATAAGGTGGGTTTTTGGGACAAAGTAATTTCAGGGATTTCAAAGAAAATCCTATCATGGAACCATAAATGGCTCACCATGGCTGGGAAAATTGTTTTGATTAAGTCTGTGTTGAATGTGGTTCCAATTTGTTTAATGTCAATTCTAAAAGCTCCCAAGGCTATCCTTGTCAGTTTAAAGGATACCTTGAGATATTTTCTTTGGAATAATAATAAGGCTGGGAAATCTAGGATCTCCTTGTTAGCCTGGGATAAGGTTTGTCTTCCAAAAGAGCTTGGGGGGTCTGGAATTCGAAGTTTGGAGAATCAGAATCTAGGTCTAGGGGCTAAGCTAGTGTGGAAATTATATGATAAACCAGATTCCCTTTGGGCTAAGATCATGTCTGTCAAGTATCTTCATAATGGAGTTAGAGAGTCTTTTTTTTGCGCCTCGAATTTGCCCTAGGGGTCGGCTATTTGAAATTTTTTGGTGAAATGTAGAAGTGTCTTGTTGCCGCATCTTTCTTGGGTTATGCATAATGGTAGTAAACTTAGATTTTGGGATGATGCTTGGAATGGCTACTGTCCTTTGGATTCCATTAGGGATTGGACCCCATCAAATCAATCCTTCTGGACAGTTGGGGGTTTTTTTTGTCTGATTATTTTGATGTTGTACATAATGGACAAGTGAAGATGGCTAAATGGAAATCAATTGATGGTCTAAATGTTATTCCCAGCCTTAAAGCAGATTTTTATTCTATCCTCAAAGAGAGAATTATCATCTTGTCTGAGAGGGAAGATGAGCTTATATGGACTAAGGGCACATCTGGCAAGTACTCTGTCAAAGATGGATATAATTCCCTTGTGCCGGCTAAGGATTTTTCTTCTTGGCCTTATAAATTATTGTGGCATTCAGTTTGCCTCCCGAAGGCTGGAGCATTTGCTTGGCTTGTTGTACAAGACTGGGTTCTTACTGGGATGATACTAGATAGGTTGGGTTTATCTGTTGTTTTCCCTTGTGTTTTGTGCAATAAGAATTTGGAATCGTCCTCTCAGTTGTTCCTTCATTGTGATTTTGCCTTTGGATGTTGGCAATGGCTATTTGAGAAACTAGGTATGTCCTTTGTCATTGGTAATGACCTTCTCTCCCACTTTAGAGCTTGACCTATCTTGTTCCCCTCATCCTTTTATGCCTGTCTTTGGCTCATCTCTCCATCGATTATCATTTGGAACATATGGTTAGAAAGAAACAATAGGATTTTTAGAAAGTTATCTGTTTCACTTTCTGACATTTTAGTCAAGATAGAGGCTTGTATCTCAGAGGTGGCTCTGTCATATATTCATAAGAATTTGGAAAATCTGACATCATTCTCTCATTGGGATGGCAGGATTACAAGGACATGGACATCTCTTTCTACCATCCCTTCTCATGGGTCTGTTGCAAGAAGTCTGGCTCTTAGTAATAAGAGACTTGATGCTAGATGGAACCCTCCTCCTCTGGGTCATTTCAAGCTTCATTTTGATGGGGCTTCTAAGGGGTAACCCAGGTTTGGCTGGGGTTGGTATGGCCATTTTTGACCACAATGCAGTCCTAATAGCTTCTCAATATCATGCACTTGGTTCTCAGTCAAACAATTTTGCTGAATGTCAAGCTTTGTCCCTTGGGATTGATTTGGCTATTTCTTTAGGGATTAGAAATCTATTGATTCAGGGGGATTCGATGGTCATCATTCAAAGTATTTTGAGCTATAAGAGTAGTTGCTGGCACTTGAAGTACATTATAGATCATATTTTGGAGAAGTTATCCTTCTTTGATACTTTCTCATTATCTCATTGTTTTAGAGAATTGAATAAGTTGGCCAATTTTCTGGCTAATATTGCAATAGACACTAGTGCTCATAGTAAGATTGTGGAGGTGTGTGATATTCCTCAAGACATTCTTCTCAGGTATTTGATCTAATCCCAAGGTTTTAGGTAATTGTCTTGAGTTATTTTTCCATTATCTCTTGAGGTATACATATTATCCTCTTCTCTGATCAGATTATATTTGTACCACATTTGTAGATAGGAGGTTTATGTTTCTATTCACATATGATGTATTCTTGAAATTCTGCATTTGGGTTAGATGTTGATGTGTGTATCTCATGAGGTGTGGGCAGGTAAACTTCAGTTTGCATTTCATCCTAGAGGCTAATTTATAATCTGCTGAGGTATGGGGTATAGGCTTCTTGTTCTAACTATGGGTTTATGGCAATTCATTTCAATTTATCAATCTCTATTTCTTCTTGAGGTACACATGCTATCTTCTTCTCGATTCAGATTTTATTTGCACCACATGTTTATATAATATTATTGTTTATTTATGGTGTTTTCTTAAAATTGCACTTTCTGGGCTAGATGATGGGGTGTATATCTCATGAGGTATGGATAGCAGGTAATTTGCATTTTTTGTTGTATGCATATTATTCTAAAGGCATAGTTGAATTTCTTTCAAGGGTCGAGGAGAGGGTTATTTCTCAAATTTATGCACAAGGCAGTGGGATGCATTAGATAGGCCGATATTTGATATTTGATACCGCATGTTTTCCTTGTGTATTTGGCATTGATAAAGACATTTATAGGGTGGTGGCATGTGTGATTTGTGCAGTCTTTATTTTCAGTCCTTTATAGGATTTGGCATGCTTGTAACTCTTTAACATTTGGTACAATCCTGGGCATTTATTACTTGATGTAAGTACTATATCATTGGCTGCCTTGTGTGTGGTTCAGTTTTGACAGAATTGGCTTTTGGGAAAATCATTGTTGAGGGTGGCGTCCTCGCTTGATGGAGATGAATTTATGGGTTTTAGTGTAAGGGTTGTTAACTCGTGTGAATTGTTCTAATCAAGTAAGCTTGCAATGGATATTTTGCATTGTCATTATGGCAAAGTTAAGGGCTGTTTTTTATTTATGTTATCTCATGCTATTGTCAAAGTAGTTTTTATGTTATGTTTTTCGTGGCTTTTTCGGAGCCCTTCCTCCTGCAAATGTCTTCTTCTCTATCCATTGGTGTTTACAGAGTGGTTATCGAAGCCCGAATACTAGGGGAATAAAATGAGGACAATTCTATCAAGCTTGGTAAGGTTTTCAACTTGTTTACTCCTGCGGTGGATTTTGAATTCTGTAGGCTTTTGGGGTGTCGGTGGTTACAAGTTTGCCCTCAAGTTTCTTGTGCTGAGCTTCTCTCTCGCTTTGTTACTATTTGCTTTGATGTTTTACTTGATGTGGACTTGGTCCGCCTCTTGGTCTCCACGTTTATTTTTCCATCAGTTTGGAATTGGGCATTGGTGTCTCATGCATTGGCTGGTTATCATTTTGATATGGGGTCTTTTTACTATGGTGGCATTCTTCCTCATCACGAGCTTTTGGATAATGGATGGTCTGTCCAATTACTGCATGAAATACGAATGGGTTTGATATGTGATTCCATGGAAGACACTCGGGCCTCCATGGATTTTTTGTTGTATTTGGCTCCTGATCAGTATGTGGATAGAGCTTGGGTTGTCTTCCAAGCATTACATTTGTTAATCACTCTGGGCTCTTTGTGCTCTTCTCCTACTTGTTTAGCTTTTCCTCTAAGAGTTATTCCACCTCCGGCGTCACCTCATGAACCTCCAGAGGAAAGTTCTAGTTCCTGATTTTTGGATATCTAACTATTTTCCTTTTCTAGTTGGTGGAATCATTTTTGTTGTTGTAGGCTTGAAGGTTCTTTGGCTTATATTATGCTCGGTTTGATTATCTACGGCTTTGGTAGGGAATTTTATCTCACTTATCTTCCTGGCGGTCCTTCATGGCAATTTTGATCTGCCCTTCATTTGGTGATAGTATAGTTTCTGGAATTGTCCCATGGGACCCCTGTAAAAACTGTAAAAAAAATATAGAGATAGGGGGATGGGGGGTCTGAATGGACAAAACATATGATGTAAGGGTAGTGCCTATTTTTTTTATCTTTTTGAAGGCTACAACCAGAGGTTTTCTTGTGGTTTCTTTCCTACTAGTATGCCTTTTGAACCTGATGTAAATACTTTATTATTAATATATAAGTTTAGTGGATTTTCCACTTTTATTAATTTTTTTAAAAAAAATACCAAATAAACAATAAATCAATAATTAATAAATAAACACTAAATCCCAAATAAATAAACAGAAACCATCAATAAAATATAAATCAACATTAAAATATAAAAGAACTATTAAACAATAAATAAATAAAAAGTAAACAAAACAATAAATATCAAATAAACATCAAACCAATAAATACCAATTAAACAATAAATCGATCAAATAATAATTAATCAAATTAAACTATAATAACAATCCACCAATTAATTTAATCATTAATAAACTATATAAATTAAACACCAATTAATTAAATAAATACTCACATACTCACAAACCACCAAAAGACCTAATGCAACCATAACCAGTAAAAACCCTCAAAAGAGTCAAACGACTTATGCAGCAAGAGAGACACAACATAATCAGCAAGAAAACATAACAAATTCATATAAAAAGATCATATTCAAGCCATAGAACTTCTGACGATCATCCGATAATCATCAGATTATCATTAAAGAACATGCGAGACTCTAAAGATCAACCAAATCACAAGATGCGAATCTCCATCCTTATTCTAAGTTCTACTTCCTCTACTCTTACAAATGATTACATAACATCATATTTATACCCACCAAAACATATTCGGGTCAGCCTCAAAAGATTACATTCACCAATGCAGGAAAATGTAATGTGTAATGAGGTCACCCTAAGATTTAAGAAATCCTTTCCAAAAATAACAACCAAGTGATGCGGTTTAGTAGGAAGGTTGGCCACACGTGAAACAACATCAAACAAGACCTAAGATGGATCCACATGCTAAGAATCGCGTCGATAATGAAGGAAAAACAACCGGTAAGCACAAGAACTGTCTCGGGAACCAAGAAACAACCAACCGGAAGCGATAAATGACTAGAGATGAACCCAAATGAACTAGAAATCTAGAATCAACCACATGAAACTGCCAGGAAACTGCAAACAAGATCTGTCATGAAGAACAAGCAACTACTAGTACATACCAGTAAGAATACTGAAACTGCACAAAGAACTAAACAAGAAAGGAAATATTTTTGGTTGATGCAAGATTTCTCATTGACTGGGGATGCTTCTGTATCAGACAACCTAGGTAGAAAAAGATGTTCCATGAGAGGAAACTTATGAACATCTACAAGGATTTGGAATGAAGATCCCATGCTCATTTCTGATCCAAACATCTTCTTTATCTGCCAATCTCTTCTCTATCTCTCTCGGTGCTTCAATCGGCTTCTCTAACCTATGACTCTCTTTGTTTCTCTTTCTTTGCTTCAGGTCTGCACATTGCAATTCTGATTTGTTTTGCCACAAGACTTTATCCGGTTTGTTACCATTAGCTCCCTGTCATCTGGTTCTATCTGTCCATCAGACTCATCTGTTAGATCCTTTTGCCAACTCATGTCACCCTCTGGTGTAATCTTTGCAACTGGTTGCATCAGATCTTTGTTCAAAACCTCCAGTATAACCTCTGCAACCGATTCTATCAAACCTTCCGGTATAACCTCTACCACCGGTTTCCTGCAACCTTTCTTAGGACTTAGGTTCTTCACCTCCTTATCTTTCTCCTTCAAAGAAATCAATGTGAACTTTTGCCCATCCTTTTCAATAGCAACTAGGTTTCTTCTACAATCATAAATAGCTCTTCTATCATACTACCAAGGTTTTCCTAACAAGACATGACAAATATTCATTGACACAATATCACATAAAACTTCATCTCTGAAAGGCCCAATATTGAAACTCACCCAACAGTGCTCCTTTATCTCTACCTTCAGATCATCTTGTAATCAACTTACCTCATGAGGACAAGAATGCTCAAGCCTCTTCAATCCAATCTTCTCAACCATCTCCTTAAATACTAAATTATTAGTACTTCCACTATCCACAATGACCTTGCAACACTTACCACCTAATTTGCATATAGTCCAGAAAAGACGACTCCTCTGAGTAGATCCAGTATCCTTTCTTCTGAACATAAGGGATTCTCCTTTCTTCGGTGCACAGTCAGATCTGGTACCATTCAGTTCTTCACTTGCCACACAACTTCTTACCATTCCTTTCTTACATTCATAAGATCTATGTCTAGTTTCTCCACACTTGAAGCATTTGCAAGGGAATTCTCTATCGATACTGCTGCTACCCTTCCTTGGTGTGTTTTGTTCCAGCTTTTTACTCCACTTAGGTTTTGACTCCTCCTCTTCAATCGGTTTCTTCATACTATCATTCATCTTGAATTTCTCCTTTCCCTTATTCGATTGTCTTCTTCTCATCTAATCCTCAGCCTTCAAAGAATACTAGTAAGGTTCTTCAACTGTTGAAATCTTCAACATGCTCATCTCATCTTGAATGTTAAAAGCAATCCCATTGATGTACCTCACCATCTTTTTTCTGTCCATCTCTCTATGTCCAGATCTGATTTCCATCTTGTAGAATTCCTCAGTATATTCCTTCATAGTCATGTTTCTTTTTTTTAGGTTTTGCAACTTCTTGAACAGCTTTAGTTCATAGTTTCCCAGTGTGAACTTGGCCTTCAACCTTGCAACCATCTGTCTCCACCGGGTGATCTTCAATTCACCATTCTCCACTTTGTCATCCTACAACTCTTTCCACCATAAGGCAACAGGCCCTTTCAACTTGCTCTGTGCCAACCAGACTCTCTGTGGGTCCTTGACATCCTTGAGCTCAAAGTAGTCTTCCAAATCTCTGATTTAATCAATCAGATCCTCTAGGTTTAGCATTCTGGAAAAGTTAGAAACCTAAAATTTATGCACTTTACTTGCTTGCACCACTGCTCTTAGGAATCGTTCCTTTTTCTCATCTTCTGGTCCTTCAGCTTCCTCAAGCTCTTCACCGGCTTCCTCATACTCATCCTCAGAGTTAGGGTTTCTTTGCAAACCAACCAAAGCATTTTGAATTTCATTCCTCACTTCATTCTTCAACTCTTCCATCATCTGCTCTACCCTCCAGGGATTTTTCCTCCTTGATGACATCTCTTCTTCCACTCTGGCGAACTCCCTCAGCTCGATGATCTAACTACTGATTTCAATTGCCTCCCCTTGGTGATCTATTTAACACCCACGCAACCTACCTCGACTCGATGATCTGTCCACCTCAAGGAATGCCTCAATGCTTGGAAATGGCCCTTCCACCAACTGGTCCATAACCAGCTCTAATACCAATTGATGTATCCATAATTGGTAAAAACCCTCAAAAGAGTCAATCTTCTTATGCAACAAGAGAGACACAACACAATCAACAAGAAAACATAACAAATTTATATAAATAGATCATATTCAAGCCATAGAACTTTCAAAAATCATTCGATAATCATCAGACTATCATCAAAGAACATCCGGTAATTAACCAGTTACATGTAGGCTTCAAACCAGAAATAACCCTACCGAGACTCTAAAGATCAACCAAATCACAACATGCAAATCTCCATCCTTATTCCAATTTCTACTTCCTTTGTCCTTACAAATGATTACATAACATCATATTTATATGCACAGAAACATATCTGGGTCGGCCTCAAAATATTACAATCACCAATGCAGGAAAATGAAATGTGTAATTAGATCGGCCCTAAGATTTAAGAAATCCTTCTGGTAAATAACAACCAAATAATGCGGTGTTGGTATTTTGGTATGGTTTTGTCATTGATGTCAACACCTGCTAAATACACCTACTTTGGAGATCCAGCAACATTCACCGGCAATCAGTAAACTGTTCAAACAATCATCGGTATATGGTTAACCGGAAGGATATAATGTTCACTGGTACCTGCAATGACATGGAAGACACTTGATAATGTCGAAGACATCATGTGGACACTTTTCCTTGATGTAATATCATTGGTATATTCTTATTTGCATATTTGCTTTTACCGACAAATAGGTCCAGATTATCTAGGGTTACACCGGTAGGTTTATCTTTTGCAGATCAGCATGGCACACTATGGAGATGATTTATTATTGTTATAAAAGCATTAAGCCGACATGTTCAATCGGTTATTGCATCGGATATTGTACTATTTGTAAAATGTTTTATTGTAATATCTTGTAGAGCTGACCTACTAAAATTGGTCTTAGGGTATGGTATAAATGTAAGATCTTATTTGTAAGATCAAGTGTGGAATGTGAAAAAGATTTAAAGAAGGATTTATGGGAAATCAAGCAGAGATATACACGGAGACATCATTTGAAGGTGAAGTTAGGTTTTTGTAGAAGCATATCAGCATTACACCGGTACTGAATCTAGCATATGAAGATGCTATTTTGTGCAGTACATTCTCATTTGGATTTAACCATCCAACTGTAGTCAGTGTGACTCCCATTTGTGTATGAGCAGTGAGCTCTAGGCTGTTGGCCTTTCTGCATGTGTAGACCCCTCTTTGTACACTTACTATCTGCAGTAGTATCATCTAATTGTGGGTAAGGTTTCCCACCATGGTTTTTCCCCTTACAGGGTTTCCATGTACAAATCTTTGTGTCATGTGTTGTGGTTGACTTTGTGCTTATGTTTCATGCATTAATTCTTACTAGTACAACATTTCCTGTTAACACTGTCTTACCAGTATTAAGCATTAAGTTGGTTAATAAGATTTTGGTTTAAATTTATTAGACAACTAATTCACCCCCCCCCCCTCTCAGTTGTCCCTGGGACCTACAATTGGTATCAGAGCTTAGTCCTCTTTTTTTTTGCAGAAGTTTAACAACTTGAGGAGATCCAATGTCTACTAATTATTTCAGAAAGGATAGTCCTAAACTTGATGGAACCAACTATGGAATATGGAAAATCAGAATGGAGACACATCTGAATTGCACTAGTAAAGACATCTGGGAAGTTACTAAGAATGGTTATACTGCTGTTGTAGCTGGTCAACCTACTCCTATTACTTTAGCTAAAGATGAAGAAAATGATTGCAAAGCAAGAGAAGCACTTTTGAGCGCATTATCAGATCAACAAATCATGGGATTATCAGATAGATCTACTGCAAAAGCTATTTGGGATCATTTGGAAACACTAAATGAAGGGGATTCCACAGTCAAAATTGCAAAACTTGAAAGCTTCCGAGTCAGGTATGAACATCTGAAAATGGAAGAAGATGAAAGAATTTCTGCTTTTATGGAAAGAGTAAATGAGATTGTTTTAGGTATCAAATGTTGTGGAGGAACCTTGAGTGAAGATGAGATTATTTCAAAAATCTTAAGAGGTTTGCCACCGGCATATAAAATGAAGGTTACAGCTATTAATGAGTTGAGAACAATGCCTAATACATCAGTAACTAGGGATACATTGATTGGAAAACTTTTAGCTTTTGAAATTGAGGAATTTGGTCTTGTTGCTACTATAAAAACTGATTTGGCCTTCAAAGCATCAACATCATCTGCTCCATCTTTTGACAAATTTGACAGGAGAGCCTTTTATGCAAGAGAACTTGAAGAAACCAGGAAGGAGAATGAAGAGCTTGAAGAACTTGAAGCACTATTTGCAAGAAAAATGCCAAAAGGTCCAATTGGAAGTAAGTATGAAGGTAAAGCACCCTTTAAATGTTTCAACTGCAATAAGATTGGTCATATGGCTTCAAGATGCCCTGATAGACATGCTAGACTAAGAGAAGAAGCTAGAAGGACATACAAACCTAATCCTGAATATCAGAGATACAGATTTAAGAAAAACAAAGATAAATCTTGTTACATTGCTAATGAAGGTGTGACTGATGATTCTGATGAGGATCCAGCAGACAATGGATGGGTCTTTGTTACTATAAAAAAAGATCAACCGGTACCTATTGCTCAACCAATAGAACAAGCCCTAGCAGCTAAAGTTGAAGCAAAGGATGAATGGATTATTGACTCAGGATGCTCACATCACATGACTAGAGACAAAGGCAAATTCTTGAACTTTCAAGAATACAATGGAGGTTTAGTAAGATTCAGAGATGACAAAGCCTATTCAATCAAAGGTAAGGGTTCAATATCTCTTGATGGTAAACATAACACTGACAATGTTTACTATGTTGAAGGATTAAAACATAATCTTTTAAGTGTTGGTCAATTAGTTGAGAAAGGTTTTTAGTTACAATTTAAAAACGGAAAATGCAAAATCATGAATAGAACTGGTTTGGAAATTGCAACCGGTAATCAGACTAGAGGTAATATCTTTCATTTGAATAACAGTTAAAAGGCATGCTTAATTGCACATATAGATGAAAGTTGGCTATGGCATAAAAGACTATGTCATGTAAATTTTGATTGCATGGTAAAAATCAGTACTTTTAAGGTAGTTAGAGATCTACCTAAAATTGTGAAACCTCAGAATACAATTTGCAAGGAATGTCAATTTGGAAAACAAGTTAGAGCTAGTTTCAAAAGTATTCCAGAAAAATCCAATAATGCTCTCGATTTAATTCACACTGATTTATGTGGTCTGCCTAGAACTAAAAGCTTACAAGGTGATAGATATTTCATGCTAATTATTGATGATTATTCTAGAATGTGTTGGGTTACTTTTTTCAGGGAAAAATTAGAAGCACTTGGGAAGTTCAAACTATTCAAAGCAATGGTTGAAAATGAAACCGGTAAGAAAATTAAATGTTTAAGATCAGATCAAGGAGGAGAATTCACGTCTAGAGATTTTAATACATTCTGTGAAGTAAATGGAATCAAAAGACAGTTATCAGCACCTCAGACACCACAACAGAATGGAGTTGTTGAAAGGAAAAATAGAACTATTTTGGATGCAGCAAGAAGTATGTTATCAGAAGCAAATCTACCACATGTGTACTGGAGAGAGGTAGTAAGCACTGCTGTCTATACATTCAACAAAGTTCACATCAAAGGTGAAACTGGTAAGACCCCTCATGAACTATGGTTTGGTAATACTCTTACTCTTAAGTATTTCTAAATTTTTGGAAGTAAATGTTATATTAGAAGAGATGAGTATATTGGCAAGTTTGATCCTGGAAGTGATGAAGGAATATTTCTTGGTTATTCATCTAAGAGTAAAGCTTATAGATGCTTTAATAAAAGTTTACAGAAAATTGTTGAGAGTACAAATGTAAAGATTGATGAACAATTCAGAGGAACTTCAAGGTATATAGACTCTGAACCGGTAACAGAAATTATGACAAATGAACCAACAGTAAATCCACCGGTACAGAATGATGATCCAGTTACTCTGGTATCATCAGAGGATACCATAGTGATTGAAGAACAACAACAGACTAAGACACCCTGGTATGTAAGACTGAATCATTCTGAAGATCAAATAATTGGAAGCAAATTTAAAGGAGTCATGACAAGAGGAAGATTGGCAAATGAAGAGGTATGTCTTATTTCTCAAATTGAACCATTATCTATCAATGAGGCATGTGAAGATAAATTTTGGATTAAAGCTATGGAAGAAGAATTAGGAGAAATTGAGAAAAATAATACTTGGACGTTAGTTCCCCAGCCTGAAAATAAAAATGTAATTGGAACCAAATGGGTATTTAGAAACAAACTCAATGAAGATGGTAAGGTTGTAAAAAATAAAGCAAGACTAGTGTGTAAGGGATATTCTCAGAAAGAAGGAGTTGATTACAATGAAACCTTTGCACCGGTAGCCAGAATTGAGGCAGTTAGATTATTCTTGGCCTTTGCAGCTCACAAGGATTGCAAAGTTTATCAAATGGATATTAAATGTGCATTTTTGAATGGAGATCTTGAAGAGGAAGTCTATATTGAACAGCCTGATGGATTTTCTATGACAGATAAAAATGATATGGTTTGCAGATTAAGAAAAGCTCTGTATGGACTAAAACAAGCTCCAAGAGCCTGGTATGCAAGATTGGATAAGTATCTTTTAAAAATTGGTTTTACTAAAGGAAATGCAGATAGCAATTTATATTACAAAGTAACTAATGATGACATTTTGATTATGGAAGTATTTGTTGATGATATAATCTTTGGAGGAGAAGATGGATTATGCAAAGAATTTTCTCTTAAAATGCAGCATGAATTTGAAATGTCTATGATTGGAGAAATAAAATTCTTTTTAGGATTGTAGATTTTACAGACTGATAAAGGCATATTTTTGAGTCAATCTAAGTACTTGAAAGAACTACTCAAGAAATTTGGGATGGAGAACTCTAAACCGGTAAGCACACCTATGACTACAAATGACAAATTATCTCAAAGGGATGAATCTACACCTGTTAATCCAACTAGATACAAATCTATGATAGGAGGTTTACTGTATTTGACACAAACCAGACTTGATATTATGAATGCAGTATGTATAGTTTCTAGATTTCAGAGTAATCCCAAGGAAAATCATGAATCAGTAGTAAAAAGGATTTTCTGGTACTTACAAGGCACAACAAATCTTGGATTATGGTATCCTAAAGATGAAAATTTTGATCTATATGCATATACAGATGCAAATTGGGTAGGAGATGTGGATGATAGAAAGAGCACCACTGGAGGAGCATTCTTTCTTAGAAAGTGATTAGTTTCTTGGTTAAGTAAGAAACAGAGTTGTACATCTTTATCAACAACAGAATCAGAATATGTTGCAGCAGCAACAAACTATACACAGGTACTTTGGCTTAAGCAAATGTTGAAAGACATAAAGGTAAAATGCAAGGAACCTATTACTATATATTGTGATAACACTGCAACAATTGATATATCTAAGAATCCAGTATTACATTCTAAAACAAAACATGTTTCTATCAAACTGAATTTTCTAAGGGAAAAAGTTGAAGAAAAGGAAATAAAACTGGTTTATCTAAATACTAAAGAACAACTTGCAGATATTTTTACAAAACCTTTGCCCAAGGAAACTTTTGAGTATCTCAGAGATCAACTCGGAGTCTTACCACCACCAGTAGAGACTTAGATAGTTGATGATTGTCATCAACCGTCAGATTTAAATGGACAAATCTTTCATTCTGGTATTTGATGAGCAAGCTACTTCTCAGGGGGAGTAGTTGGTATATTGAATTGGTTGGTATTTTGTATAAACTTGACCTTTTTGTGACTTTGGCATTTGATGTCAAAGGGGGAGAGATATGTGGAAAAACATTAAGGAAAAATATATAGAAAAATGCATTATCTTTTTGAGGAGAGATTGGTATTGTAAATAAATCTTTGTATAAACACATATTACTCCTAGGGGGAGAATTGGTTTTTGTACTTGGCATTTCTATTTTGGCACTTTGATAGTTTTTCCATCTTGTGTTGCCATAAATGCCAAAGGGGGAGATTGTTGGTATTTTGGTATGGTTTTGTCATTGATGTCAACACCTACTAAATACACCTACTTTGGAGATCTAGCAACATTCACTGGCAATCAGTAAACTGTTCAAACAATCACCGGTATATGGTTAACCGGTAGGATATAATGTTCACCGGTACCTGCAATGACATGGAAGACACTTGGTAATGTCGAAGACATCATGTGGACACTTTTTCTTGATGTAATATCATTGGTATATTCTTATTTGCATATTTGCTTTTACCGACAAATAGGTCCAGATTATCTAGGGTTACACCGGCAGGTTTATCTTTTCCAGATTAGCATGGCATGCTATGGAGATGATTTATTATTGTTATAAAAGCATTAAGCCGACATGTTCAATCGGTTATTGCATCGGATATTGTACTATTTGTAAAATATTTTATTGTAATATCTTGTAGAGCCGACCTACTAAAATTGGTCTTAGGGTATGGTATAAATGTAAGATCTTATTTGTAAGATCAAGTGTGGAATGTGAAAAAGATTTAAAGAAGGATATATGCAAAATCAAGCAGAGATATACATGAAGACATCATTTGAAGGTGAAGTTAGGTTTTTGTAGAAGCATATCAGCATTACACCAGTACTGAATCCAGCATATGAAGATGCTATTTTGTGCAGTACATTCACATTTGGATTTAACCATCCAACTGTAGTCAGTGTGACTCCCATTTGTGTTTGAGCAGTGAGCTCTAGGCTGTTGGCCTTTCTGCATGTGCAGACCCCTCTTTGTACACTTACTATCTGCAGTAGTATCATCTGATTGTGGGTAAGGTTTCCCACAGTGGTTTTTCCCCTTACAGGGTTTCCACGTACAAATATTTGTGTCATGTGTTGTGGTTGACTTTGTACTTATGTTTCATGCATTAATTCTTACCGGTACAGCATTTCCTGTTAACACTATCTTACCGATATTAAGCATTAAGTTGGTTAATAAGATTTTGGTTTAAATTTATTAGACAACTGATTCACCCCCCCCCTCTCAGTTGTCCCCGGGACATACATGCGGTTCAGCATGAAGGTCGTCCAAATGCCAAAGAACATCGGACAAGACCCAAGATAGATCCACACACCAAGAATCATGCCGATAATGAAGGAAAACCAACCGGTAAGCACCAGAACTGTCCCGGGAAGCAAGAAACATCCAACCAGAAGCGATAATTGATCGAAGAAGAACCCAAATGAACTAGAAATCTGGAATCAACCACCTGAAACCGCCAGGAAACTGCAAACAAGATCTGCCATGAAGAACAAGCAACTAGCGGTACATACTGATAAGAATACTAAAACTGCACAAAGAACTAAACAAGAAAGGAAATGTTTTTGGTTGATGCAAGATTTCTCATCGACCGAGGATGCTCCTGCATCAAGACCACAACTCAACTTACTAACATGTCGAATCATGCCAAGACAACTGACAAAGAAGGTAGATAACTACGTGGAGGAGTTAATCTCCTCCACTTGGTTTGCTTTTCTCCCACTTGCTCCATTTTTACTCTATCTTTCATTTATTCTTCTCTGCAAAATTTATTATATCTAACTCCACCCTTTCACCTGCCTCGCGCGATCTTAACCCTAGGTCACCATGGAGCCGGAGTCAGATGGACTTAGTGTTAATAACGTTAAAACCATCCTGCAGACATTACCAGCCCTAGCAAAGTCATTCGCTGAGACTGCTGCCCTACCTGCAAATGGAGTCTGGTCATCGGCGCACTTCCTTATGACTCCTAGACACGAAGGACCCAGTAAGGATGGTAAGTCCCCTTGCAATACCTCGGATCCTTTCTACATTTCACCAAACATTGAAATGTTGAATGAAATTGCTTTAGAAAAGCGTAGGTTATGCGACACTGCCATCTTTTTTGCATGTGTTGATGCTCAAAAAAGCCCACCGAGGAAATTCGTAGATGACTAGTTTCACAACCTATGGAATCTCAAACTAGGGCTTAAAATCACGTTCTGTAGACAAATACAAAGAGGTCTCTTTCTCATTTTCTTTAATTCGCATAATGCCCAATTGGAAGCACTTAAACGTTAGTACTAGACGGTTGGGAATACCTCCTTTCGAGCCCTAGCCTAGTCTCTAGAGGCAGTTAATGAGGAAGTCCTCGCATTATCCTTGCCCAGATGGGTCATCCTCAAGGATGTCACCCCTTTTTTGTGGCGCTTCCTTCCCCAATTATTTGAACCATTTGGTAAAGTTATTCAGATAGATGAAACTACTCGATTGGTGCCCAATCTAGATGCAAGAATGCTTGTCTCAATCAAGCCCGAAATCGACATTCCACCATCCTTAAATTTAGATATCAATGGAGACACATTCGTCTGTCTGATTGAAATGCTTGGAGGGTTGAATGCATGTTTTCTCTGCAAGAAAGAAGGGAATATTCGTAAAAATTGCCCAATTATTAATCATAGGAAGCAAAAACATAACTCAGGAGAAACTACTGAAAATGCTAAAACTGTTAATGATCTACAATTTCCCCCTCCCTGCTCTGCTAACAAGAGGTTCGCAGATCCTGATCCTACTCCTAATAAGGTTAACCCTCTCAAGCCCGATTTTGTACCTGCATCACCCGAACTCCTCATCCCTATTTCCGACCCCTCTCAAAATCTTGTAGAAACCCCCTTGGATGGTTTTCAACTTCTTTCTTCAAGGAAAAGAAGATGTAAAGTTACCCCTCCTAATGCCCTAAGTCTTAGCCACTCCTCCAATAACCATTTGGCCTCTGCTCTTAAACCCCAGGACCCTGATCCATCACTTGTTAATTCTGTGGTTAGAAATATGGTAAAAAACCTAGAAAACCCCAATCGTGGGGAGGATGGTGCTAGCATTGGTAATAACCCTACAATGATGCTCAATTTTGATACCCCCATTCAATCGGTCTCCTCTTCACTTGCAAGGTTTATTCCTGACACTAACACCATCATTCCCTCGACTACATCTATGCTCAAAGAACTAGAGGATAATCATATTATAGAAGTTATCTATGCTAATAAGGGTCTAGAGGAAATTAGAACTAGCACTATGCTCATTGGCCTTCCAGGCTCTCAGTTGTCTGGGTCTGACATAGTTGGAAATATAGATAGTAGAGCTGAACTTCCTGAAACTAGTGAAGATGATGAGGACCTTATGAAAGGGCACTCCCTAAATTAAAAAAAGGTAGGCCTGTGGGCTCCAAAAACAAGAAGAAATCTGGGGACCAGCAACGGTCTCCCTACCAGCCCCCCCCCAAATCCCTCACTTTGATGAAATACATATCTTGGAACATTCGAGGCCTTGAGTTGCCTAACATGAAATTTGTGATTAAAAGATTTTTGGATCATCATAAAAACTTAGATTTTCTAATGTTACAATAACTTAAATCTATTGGATTCTCCCTCGATGCCACACTTGACTTCATCTGGAGAGATGCAATCAAAGTCTATACCAACCACCCAAGAGGAAAAGGAGGAGTTGGTCTTCTTATCACCCCTAAATGGACAATGTACCTCAAGGATAAAGGGACCTCCCCCTTATAATAGAGTAGCTTGGGTTACCCTAGATATTAAGGGTTCTTGCTTTGGCATATGTTCCATTTATGCATCCAACGATTATAAGGAAAGAACTTCCCTAAGGAATTGGCTAACCTCCCTCCCAAATATCCCTTGGATCATGGCGGGGGATTTTAATATGATTGAATCTCAAAATGACAAGGCTAGGGGTCTTCCGTTTGAATGGAAAAACTCAGAAAGACCTCACTGGGATAGATTGAAGCAACACTTTCAATTGTTTGACCCCCTTGAAGGCACTAAAACTAACACCCCTAACCTATGGCACACCTGGTGCAACTTTCAGCAAAACACTAATATGATCTATTCCAGGCTAGATAGATTCTATGCTAATAAGGACTTTTTCTCCTTTTCCCCAAATTAGTTTGGGAACACAGTTGCAGTCTTACCAACCACCCTATCTGACCACTTCCCTATTCTAGCCATCATTAACATTAGGAACTCCATTGCCCCTAGCCATCCTCGTTATAAGAAATTCTTGCTTAACACCTCCTTGCTACAAGATGAGGATGTCCTAAATGCCATCAAACTAATTAGACTCTTCAACTTGCAGCCACATTTCCCCCAATCCCACATGCTCAGATGGCAGAGGAACATTTCCTCCTGGCAGAGTCTTCTCCAAACCATTGGGCAAAAAAAAGCCAAGGATTTTAGATTCATAGAAAAAACTCTTACCCATCGGCTTCACTCCCTAGAACATTAAATTAAATTTCAGCCTTCTTCCCCTATCCTGGCCAAGAAGGTCTCCGAGGCTAGAGATATTCTCAAGAAGCACCAACATGTTAAAATCAAAGGTGCCTTCATCCGAGCCCGCAACCACTGGCTCCAGTTTGGTGATAAGGGCTCCAAAATATTCTTTAAATTGCTTAAACAAAACAGACCAGGGAGAAAGTAGATAGAATAACTATTGATGATAAGGAACTCTTGGATATAAATGACATCAAAGAAGCCTTTGAACTATTTTACAAAACCTTGTTTACCTCTGAGGATAATGAGTCCTCAATAGAGGCCCGTACCAAATGTAGAACAATTATTCCTAATAGAATCTCTGAGGACGAAGCCAGCCTCCTCAATGATAAGAAAACCGTGCAAGAAATCAAGGATGCCATTAAGTCTCTGAAGGATAGCAAGGCCCTAGGCCCTAATGGACTTCCTATTGAATTATACAAAACTAACATTGACTGGATCTTGAATGACCTATTGGACATCTATGATGAAGCCCTTGCCATTGGCACCTTGGGGGAGTTTATAAATAGGGGTATTATTAAGCTTGTACCAAAGGAAGGGGACAAAGCCCTAATTAAAAATTGGAGGCCAATTACCCTCCTCAATGTCTCCTACAAAATCCTGGCCAAAGCCTTAGCCTCTCACCTTGAGAAGATCCTCCCCAAATTCATCTGCTCCACCCAAACAGGCTTCATTAGAAGTAGATACATCTTGGAGAATCTTGTAACGAGTTGGGAGTCCATGGAGTGGGCCAGAACCTCGAACCTAGACGCCGCCATGTTCCTTGTCGACTTTGAGAAAGCGTATGACAGGATGGAGTGGGATTTCATCCTCATGATGCTCTCAACCTTTGGCTTTCCTAGAGAATTCTGTAACTATGTTTGAATCATCCTCAAGGATTCTTCCACCCTAATTGAAGTCAATGGGACCCTTTCCTAGCCTATTCCCCTGTCTAGATCAATTAGGAAAGGCTTCCCCCTTGCCCCTACTCTATTTGTCATTGCTTCTGATGCCTTGTATTATCTCCTTAGAGATGACACCCTATCCCCTCATGTCCAAGGCATTACTATGCCTGACAACTCTAAACTGATCAACATCTAGTTTGCTGATGACACCTCGCTCTTCCTGAAACTCTCAAAGCACAATATTGATTCCCTTAATCAAAACCTTGACATTTTTGGTAGAGCTTCAGGAGCCCGGATATCTAACACCAAATCCATTCTACTTGGATGGAAAGATAATCCTCCGGACTGGCTTCACCACTTTGGCTATGTATGGGGAGGACCTAATAAATGAGTTCGTTACCTTGGCATTCCCTTCTCTGTATCTCCCTCTATTAAGGACATGTGGGGCTGGGTCAAGGGTAAGATAGACAGTAAACTCAACAAGTGGGACAATAGGGTCCTCTCCCTTGCTGGTAGGATTCAAGTCTACCAAAAGATCCTATCCTCATACAACATATACTACTCCTCGGTATGGATGTTCAACAATTACCAAGTCTTTGAAATCCAAAAGGCCATCAGACGGTTCCTATGGTCTAACGGGAAGGGTAAAAGGAAAGCTCACACTGTCAAGTGGTCATGGTGCCACTTGGATAAAAAGTTGGGTGGGCTAGGCCTCAAGGATCTTAGGCTACAAGGTATCTCCCTTGCTGCCAAATGGATTTTTCACTCATTGGAAGGTCAAGAACCTTGGAAAATCCTCATTAGAAACAACATACAAAATGGTGTTCCTAAAAAAGCCAAAACTTGGAAAGCCCTCCCCTTAATTAACTTAATTACAGGTGGTTTTCCTATGTCTATCTAAGACACCTGGGTGTTTAAATCCATCTGGAAAGCCTGGGAGCATGTGCATGGTCTCATTAACAACTCGAGCTTCAATTGTGACAATACCCTCCACGGTGAGAGGTCAATATGGTGGAACTTGCTTCATAACTCCAAACCCCTTGCCTTCACCCAAGGTTGCTCTGCTAAGCTCTGGCATAATAAAGGAATCAAGTACATTATGGATATTCTAGAACATGATAATCTTATCAGCTGGGAGACTCTTAGTACTAAATATGATCTCCCTACTTCACATAAGAAGACATACAATATGATTAAAACTATTTGCGCTCCCCTTGTTCTCCCAAAGAACACCCAAGTAGACACCCATAGGTACCTAACATTCCTTTGGAAGGATGGCTTCACCCTCTGTCAAATCAAAGCCAAATCTATCTATACCCTGCTCAATAGTGACACCATAGTAATTGAACATATCAACACTATGTGGTATGTAAATCATACCTCGCATACTTGGCAGAAAATGTTTGAGAAGCTCTAATGGTCCCCCATCCCCCCTAAGATCAAATGCTTCAAATGGCAATTTATGCTGGATAGATTACCGATTAGGAATAAATCAGTTGCATATGACTGGTGTTCTGTCTGTAGAAAACCTGAGACTGCACATCACATCTTCTTTGACTGTCCCTTTGCTAGAGAACTGTGGCTTTTGTTTGGAATTACTATCACAGAATCTGTTTTCACTTATGATATAGTTACTGGTTTTATTCATGGACTGAGGAAGGATACTAATCTAGTGTGGCAAATTTTATCTTCTTACATTCCCTGGTTTATTTGGAAACTTAGAAATGAGGAGAAGTTCCAAGGTATTACAAGGGAACGTACTGAGTTTTTTTTTAAAACTCACACATTACAAAATTGTTGTGCAGGTTTGTTTTCTGATGAACCTCGAGAGAAACAAGCTACTGCGATTTTCGAAGGATGGTAGAGCAACCATGTTTGTCTATGAGATGCAAGACAGCTACGAATGGGCTAGGCTCGCCGAGAACCAAGTCTCCTTTGACAAGGCAGTGAAGAAACTGATAAAGGATCTACAGGATAGCAGGCCCCCTCCCTTCAACAGGATTGAGATGTGCTCCCAGATCCTAGCAAGAAAGAAGGTGGTGGAAGGAGAACAAGGCTGGACCACATGGATGGAGGACCTGGATGAGGTTATCCAATAGGGATTTACTCTGATATGTCTCCTTTTTTTGGTTATAAGAGATAATTGTATATAACCCTCTCTCTGGCTCCTCATTTTGGCGGTTGAGGCCTTGCCCCCCATTCCCCAATCTTGTATAAACGTTTGGTCTAAATTTTTTTGGACTCTCGATATCTAATATAAAAAAAAAATGTATTAAATTTCTACGAATACAAAAATTATATAATTAGATTGAAGAAACAATCTAAACAACTAAAATATTAAATAAATTCAAATATCTTTAAAATGTTTTATTTACATATTTATAGAACCCTCTACCATAGAAATCTAAACAATTTAAATAGTTATGTACTTCAAAAGAAATTTTGCCAAAGTTTTATCTTGATTTGTAGAAGCCTCTTATAGCTTCAATTATCTGACTGAAATAATATTTTCAATTATTTGTTTTATACATTGAATGATATTTAACTGTATATTTAAAAAATGAAAAACTTGTATAAAATTAAAATATAATTAATTTTTTTAATTAATTATAAATAAAAAATAGCTAATTATATATTGATATATAAACAAAATCTAGTTAATTGATATCATTTTAAATAAATTTAATATATTTATTTATATCAAGTATTTAATTTGGAAAAATATTATATGATTGTTTTGGTTGTTTAATTTGCAAGATTAATATATTTAATTAAGATAAAAGATTGGTAATCATGACTCTTATTTTATGTTTCTTAAACTTTCAAAACATGTAAGTTAAAAAAATTCCTTAAAAATTACCATACATCTTAAAAATTACCATACATATATAAGTGATTTAATAGATTAACATAAATTTTCAGAGTTCAAAGTATCAACAATATAAAAGATTGGTTAAGAGGTTAAAGATATAGTTTCAGGTTATATGAGCATCTATAATGTAGTCATATTGCTTAAAGATATAGTTTTAGGTTAAATGAGCATCAACAATGTAGTCATATTAGTTACATCTTTAATTTGTTTCAAAACATCTTAAAATAAATTATACACTGAAAAGTACATATAAAAGCATGCATTGCAATCTCTTTATATATCACTATATAATTAATTTTTATTTCATGTGACTTGTGGAAATGAACATATTTTTTCTTATTTTCTAGATGCATATATAGTGAATATCACCAATTAACTTATAATAAATAAAAGAAATAATTTTTTTTATTATGTCTAGGCATTTACATCCGCAGCAAAGTCCATGTAAACAATTCAATTTTTGTAGAGGTGTTGTTTTTTTACTATTAAGTAAAATAGAATCCTCACCACTTGTTACACTAAGAGGTGTCTACAATGGTAGTAAAGTCTGTGCAAACAATAGTCTATTTTTAAGTCAATTTGACGTGTAGATGAAAGGTATATGCATGAGAATATGGCATGTTTCCGTTTCTATACAAGTATCATTTTATTACTCCAAAAAAATACAATCCTCGTGAGGTGTCATTATACAATATCATCATAACTATTAAAACATGCTCATCTAACTAATCCTCTTCCCTCCAAACCTTTTTCTTTTGAAAACCCGATTTTATTGATCAAAATAGATCAAAATCTTGCATAGGCCATCTACAACTTTTGTGTGCACATTCATCAATAAAACTCATAATTGATACTCTTATACTAGCAATCACCTCCTATACTAGCAATCACCTCCTATACTTACAAGTTATATAGATAATTGATGCTCTTATATTAACAATCACCTCCTATGCTTACAAGTTTTGTAAATGGAATCACTAGAGTTCACATGGAAAAACTATTTGATGTTGTTCTTAAATGGAGTTGACCTTCAAATTTGTCACTAAATGAGTTTGAAAAATAGAAATACCCAAAGTCAACTTTATGGTATTATCATAATCAAATCACTTCCCACCTTACCTATATTATAGGGTATGTGGAATCAACCAAAATACTACCTGCATTTAAATATGCCTAGAAATCCAACGGCCATGATCTACAAGTACTACATTAGGAAACAGTCACATTCCAGATCATAACCATGCAAAAATGCCAAAACAACGGTTAGTATAGATAATTCAACTAAGACAAAAAATCTACGTCATATATGACTAATTATTGACGTAGATGAGAACATTCTGTCAACGTAAGTAGCTGTTCATTGCATGTTTTCCTTTCCAAAACAATTATATATTGAATAAAAGAACAATTAAAACTGAAAATATCAGTAATTTATTACAGAACGATTTCTGTTTTATATATTTAAACATCATAATTCGTTATATAAAAGTAAAGATGCTAATCTCTGAACAAAGCATATTCAAAGTCATGGGCTTTAAACTATTAAAAAACAAGAAAAAATAGCATTAAATGAACGTCAAAGATAAGTTCAATTTTTATAAAAGGAAAACAAAATCTTCTTTTTCAATGTAGAAAGATTTCAGGCCTGAGTTTGCCAATATTATATATTACAGTATATAAAGTGAAAAGGACAGTCACCCAGGTCTTCAATAAATTTGATTTGAGATTCGAACCTTGGTTTATGGCGTTGCCTACGCCGGTGGATCTTTCTAGATTATTACTATTATTATTATCAGTAATTTAAAATAAATTGGCTAGACTTTTATAATAACGGCAAATGAGGGAAAAAGAATTGAAAAGGTTGGAGGTGTGGGGATGGCTATAGGATTGAGATAGTGAAATCCCTTTTCCCTCAATCAACTCAAAGAAAAATTTGTCAATGAGCCATGTTACTGTAATAAATAAGTTTAACTATGTCAACGATATACTGTATTGTATTATATAATAATGGTGGTGTAAACATCAGTGAAAGAAACAGGGACCAAAAGTCCATTTGAGGAAGGAATTAAGCTTGCATTCCATGCACGTTAAACCCAACAAATCTAGTCTTTCTTTCATGGAATTGACCCCTGTACCATGAAAACGTCTCTTTTGGAATTAATAATGCAGAGCTGAAAATATAATACCTACCAGTCAATGTAGACCTTTGCATTTTCTAAGGTAGAGGATGATTTATTTTACAATAGAGTGAAGGTAGTTTTTGTAGATAAACCTTTTTACAATGGCGTTGAAATTAAGTGAATGAAGAATACTATTAGTAGTGCCTGACAGTACATCCAACGACCATAAAAAACTTTGTTCAATAGAATGAAGGAATGAACGATTTTAATGAAGTCTATGAGAGGATCGAGGAATAACAGTGTTAAATCATCTTCATACTTTCTTCAATGTCGGATCTTCTGTTATGGATCTTGATTAGGAAGCTAGCAATTTGGTTGATCTTATCTTCATCAAATAGACGGTGCATGTTGTCAACCTTTAAACTGTTTTCATACTAAGTCCGGATATCCTCATAGACTGCACATTCCATGACAAAGTGCTATTTCCTCTCCACCACACCTTGAATGGAATTGACCCCTGTACCATGGAAACGTCAATTTTGGAATTAATAATGCAGAGCTGAAAATATAATACCTACTAGTCATTGTAGACCTTTGTTTGCATTTTCTTAGGTAGATGATTGATTTTACATTAGAGTGAAGGTGGTTTTTGTAGATAAACCTTTTTACAATGGCGTTGAAATTATGTGAAGGAAGAATACGATTAGTAGTGCCTGATAGTACATCCAACGACCATAAAATTTTTGGTGAATAGAATGAATGAAGGAATGATTTTGATTTTAATGACGTTTACGAGACTGAACGGTTAAAGGGACCAAAGAATAACAGTCTTAAATCATCTTCATATTCTTTTCGATGTCAGATTTTCTTTATAGATCTTGAGTAGAAAGCTAGCAATCTAGTTGATCTTATCTTCATCAAATAGATGGTGTATGTTGTCAACCTTTAAACTATTTTTGTACTAAGTACAGATGTCCTCATACATTGGACATTCCATGACAATGTGTCTTTCCCTCTCCACCAGGCCTTGAATGAAATGGTAGTTTCAGATTATCGTTGGGAGACATTTGTATTGGAATTTTATTACCATAATCTTTGTTATTAAAATCGAGAAACAAAAATCATAACTACAATGAGAAATAGAATATTTAAAAGTTTAACACAAAAGAAATGAATTTTGTATACATGTATATCTTTAAAAAATTAAATTTATTATAGAATATTGTTTCATATAAATAATTGTGATGCATGACTAAATTTGTGAACTAAAAACTATAATGAGAATAAAAAGTAAAAAATATTATAAATCACTTTAAAATCATTTAAAATATTTTTCAATTCAATAACCAAAATAAAATATCATAATTGTTTGCAATAGTACTTATATATAATTTTGAAATATATCATCATATCTTATTTTGATTCCTTAGTATGTCTTTCTATAATTAAAAAGGTAAGAAAAATAAAATATTTTTAAAAATAAAGCAATTTTATTGAAATACAAATTTTAATGCATAGTTTTTTTAAAGTTTTGCTTTAAGAGGTTATTTTATGTCTTATTATTCCTTCGTTGTCATCATCTATTTGCATATTGTCTATAAAAAAATCTCATGGGTATGTGACTTCCATGTTGTAGATTAGACCTATTGTTTCCCTTGTATTTTGTGTGTTTGTCATGTTTTTGAATTTTAACCGTTATCTGTGCATGCATACCTTTCTTATTGATTCTAACAATTTTCGTAAGTCCTTGTTTAAATTTAATCAACTTTCAAAGTTTTGGAGTTTCTCATCCCAACATCCATATCATGCTTATCATATTGAAATATTTATTTTCCCCTATCAGCCTCTTTTCCTTGAATTTTGGGATTTTGGATCTAGTCATCCATGCATTATTTCTTCAACTGCCAACTTTTTTTCCCAAAATATCTAGTTTGCAAGTTTTGATGTTTTAGAGTTTTGTATTTTTCCACTCAATAATTTTCCTTTGGAATTATTGAGCCTCATGTTGGGATTGCCAATCTTTCATGGTTTGTGTTTGTGTATTGTCTTGAAAATTCTTTGGGTAAACCTTTGAAAATTTTCTAAATCCCAAAAACCCTAAGTTTTCATGTTTGAGCATTAACCCCTTTTTCTAATTGGTTGGTGACATATTATTCCTAGTAAGCATCCTTTTAAGTTGCATCTTGTGCGATCTTTCATCATTCAACTACTAACCCCTTGTGTTGGAGTGTAATCATTATAATCGGTTGGTGATTCTACCTAAGCCTAATGCTTTGGTTTTTTATTTTCATGGTTTATGTTTAATGACCTCTCTACCCCCCTTAGTTTCATAGTAAGCGTAAAGTCTTCACGAGCTTAATACTTGACTTAAGTCATTTTCTTCCCCATGCACCCATGGTGGTTAGCCAGACCTAGGTATAGCCCTTACATGATTGAGGGGTAGCCCCCATGTGTCCTAAGTGAAGGAATTTTTTAAAGAAAAGGAACCCAGAGAGAGAAAAATGGAGAAAAGGTTAATTGCATGTATTGAAGCACAAAACACAATCAAAACATCAAAACAAGAAACCTTTATACCTTCTTCTCACCTCCTCCAATTGAGCTTGAAGTGGAAATTTACCCTTGATCTTCACTTGATTTTCTCCTTAGGATGAGGGATGCAGATTTCTCTCCACTACACAACAAGTGATAAGATTCAGATAATGTGATGCGTGAGTGATTATGGGTATGTATATTTGGGCATGATATGGATGCTATGGATGATTCTTGAATTTAAAAGAGAAACATGACAATATGAATGAGATGGATGAAATGAGAGAAGAGGAGACTCGAATTTATAGATTAGAGGGGCCCAAAATGGATGATCAAGATTGAAGAGGAATGGAGGGCTAGTATTGGAAGTAAGTGGGAGAGGACAAGTGGGAGATCCAAGAGGCTTTTCATAAAGGAATTTATTGTCTCTGCACTTCTCAAGTACATGGGGAAAATTTCCCCAAGTACCTTGGGAAGAGAGAAAAGAAATATAAAATTCCTTGGGAGAAGACAAGAGGAACTAAAAATTCCTAAGGAGGAACATGGGGAGAATAAAGGATGAAGGATTTAAAAATTTCTTGGGAAGAGGGCATGGGGAGTTGAAAGGGATTTGAAATTTCTTGGATAGACAAAAGTAGATGGCATTTAACGATAGAGGATGAGATGGAAAAGCCATTTATGGAAAAGAGTTGACCCATCCCTAATCAAGGTGATTCGAGATGTGCAAAAGATTAAAGGGGATGATTAGGCATCGGTTAATGAGTCATTATTGTTATACAATTCAAATAACCGAAAGACAACTTAGAGGGGGGGAGGGTGAATCAGTTGTCACCAGATTATCAGAACTTTAAGCAATGAAAACTTTAATATCGGATCCCAAAAGATCAATACCAAAATGCATAAACCAATTACCGAAATAGTAGATAAACCAATTAAGCATAGAAGACAATCAGAGAATAAATACCATCCACATAACACCAATATTTATATGTGGAAAACCCGGTAAAGGGAAAAACCACAGTGGGAAGGCTACCCATAGTTAGATAATACTTCTGTAGTAAGTATGTGATTACAATTGAAGGGACTGCACTTGTAGGAAGGCCAACAACCTAGAGCACACTGCTCATCACAAAAGGAGTCTCATTGACTACATAGAAATCCAAACTACAATCTGGAGGAAAGAATGAACTATAAAGATATCATCTCCTTTGCCTGAGTACAGTTCCGGTTAAACTCAATATCGGAGGACTAAATCCTCTTACATAAACCCAACTCGATCACCAATGATCAACTAAATCCTCTGCCTAAATGATTATTAGATTATTCTCTCCTACTACATTCCATATCTCTTACATATATGATCTACAATGAGATCTTACATCATATATATACAAGCCCTCGACCAAAAACAATAAGGTCGACCACCAGACAATAAAACAATTACATAATTACAAAACATGTCGGCTAGAGACCAAATAAATTATATCCAACCCATAAGACATCGTGGAAACACATCGAGAATTCCAATCCACACGTTACATTATGCCGATCCATAACTTAGATAATACCGAGACCCAATATAGGTCCATACACGTTAAAGCAATGATCTCAATCAACCAAGTCTCAAACATGATCACCATCAGCATCTTGAATCTCCACCAGAAGCCACACCAACACCACTTATTAATATCATCAAAGATCTTCAACAAAGCTCTGTCGGTGAAACCCTCTCTGGAACAACAAACCAAGCTTTCCAATGAGAAGGATAGCATTCGATCACCAGATCAAAACCAACTGACTAAACATGAATTTGAGTAGCATGAATAAGACAATTCCATAACCCAAACATACCGGAGCATACCAGATCATGTCGGATCATGATGATCCAATACAACCAGAAACCATACAACTTACCGAGACCAGAAGGATACCGGTAAAGCAACCAAAATAGCTAGTGTTGACATCAATGAAAAAACATCAATGCAACACATAATCAATTCCTCCAAATGGCCAACAATCTCCCCTGTTGGCATTGATGGCAACACTAGATGTGAAAAACATCAAAGTGCCAAGAAATGTCAAACAAGTCTCCTCTAATGGAAGACAACCAACAAACTCCCACACAAAGATATAACAATGAAGTTCTAAACAAAGACCAAACTCCCCCTGTGAATTATATCTTTATAAAGCTTAGTTTTTGATATATATATCTCCCCCTTGGACATCAATGCCAGAAATCTGACAAAAATAACAAAGAAAAAACCAAAAACCACTTAATCACAAGGCTAACTACTCCCCCTGAGCAGTAGCATCCCCACATCAATCTAGAATGAATAATATCTTTGATAATGCATACTGGACTAATGCCGAATAATATCAATCAATTCCCTGTCCGAGGAGCAGAAACCCCTAATCTGTCTCTCAGGTACTCAAATGATTCTTTAGGCAAAGGTTTAGTGAAAATATCTACAATTTGCTCTTTAGTATTTACATAAACCAGTCTAACCTCATTTCTTCCACCTTCTCCTTAAAAAAGTTATACTTGATAGATATGTACTTTATCTTAGAGTGAAATACCAGATTCTTTGATATGTCTATAGCAGTAGAGTTATCATAGTGAATAACTACTGGTCCAATTCAATGCACTTTAATATCCTTCAACATTTCCTTCATCCATTAAATGTGTGTACAGTTAGTAGCAGCAACAACATACTCAATTTCAGTAGTAGATAAAGAATTACATGATTGTTTCTTACTGATCCATGAAACCAACTTCTTTCCAAGAAAGAAAGCTCCATCGGAAGTGCTTTTCCAATCATCAACATCACCTGCCCAATCTGCATCTGTATATCCACATAAATTAAAGTCATCATCCTTAGGGTACCACAAACCATATTCAGATATACCTTGCAAGTATCTAAAAATTATTTTCAGTGCACTCTCATGATTTTCTCTAGGATCACTTTGATATCTAGATCACCATATGACCCCTAAGGACAACATGAGCCTCCTTATGACACAATATGGTGTTTTTAGGGGTCATATGGTGTCCATAGGGGTCAGGATACCATATGACCCCTTAAGATACTAGATTTTGTTATTATGGGTCATATGGTGTCCTAAGGGGTCGTAGGACACAATATGACCCCTTAGGACACCATAGGACCCAAAGCAACCCAATATGGTGTCATAAGGGGTCATATTATGTCCTAAGGGGTCATATGATGTCTTAAAGGGGTCATATGACACAATATGACCCATTAGGACACAATATGACCCATAACGACCCAATATGGTGTCTTAAGGGGTCATATGGTGTCCTAAGGGGTTGTAGGACACCATATGACCCCTATGGACACCATAGGACCCCTTATGACACCATATGGTGTTGTTAGGAGTCATATGGTCTCCTAAGGGTTCGTAGGACATAATATGACCCCTTAGGACACCATAAGACCCATAACAACCCAATATGGTGTCATAATGGGTCGTATGGTGTCCTAAGGGGTCATTCATGGGACACCATATGACCTCTAAGGACAACATATGACCCCTTATGACACCAGATGGTTTTGTTAAGGGTCATATGGTGTCCTAAGATAGCATATAACCCCTTAAGTCACCAAATTGTGTTGCTATGGGTCATATGGTGTCCTAAGGCATTGTAGGACACAATATGACCCCTTAGGATACCATAGGACCCAAAGCAACCCAATATGGTGTCATACATGATTAGAAAGAATGGCATACCTGCATTTGAAGGCTATGAGAGACACAAAACCATTATAATGTATTCACACCTTATTATAGCTACAAATGTCAAGTTGTTGAAGCATCAAGCAAAACCGAAGACCAAAGAGCTATGGACAGTGACTACTGTTGATCATGAAGCAATACTGGATACTCTTAAGCAAAGAGATGACCCTTCAGGCACACTTGAGTAGTAGGTCTTTAATGGTGCATTATTTTTTTATCATGCATTTCATTTCAAACAATGATCTTCAAACCTTAATGTTCAAGTTTGTTACGTGTATATTAAGGATGTGTTCAAAATGCAGGCCTATTGATGACCATTTTTTTTTGGCAACATGATTTTTGCATGCACATAGCCGGTACACTCGATATAATGGGAAGGGACATATTTTTGCAACATGACTTATTATCATGCATTTGATGAGCTATACAATTTTTGTTATTAGAGAACACTATTTGACAATTTTTGATGATATAATTATCGCAAAACCTTTATGCTCATGCAGATTTTTTTGATGATATACAATAGTATAACATTATGATTTTTGTGTCAACATAGTGGGTTTTGTTGATATAATTCGAAGGGACGTATTTTTATGGTATATAATCCCACCTTTTCATTTATTACCATGCATTTCAATTGAAGTGATTATCATAAAGCCTTTATGTTCATCCATGCATTTTATGTGTAGACTAATTGTAGTCACATAAATCTGTCCAGTTTAATTAAATGAATATGTGCTATTTATTTGATTAAAAATCCACTAGCCATCAATTAATTAAATTAATATTTAATTAATTCATCTTCAAACATTCTCCTATTAATTAAATAAATTATTCAATTTATTTAAATTAATTCATTATACCAAATTCATAATCAATTAAATAAATAAATTCTATTTATTTAATTAAAAACACCTTTTTCCTCTTTTAAATAAATTACATAAATATTTATTTAAATCATTTATACCCCCACTTGCATATTCCTACAAATGTAACTTGCACACATTTATTGAAATAAATTAATTTTATTTTTAATAAAATCCTATTTTCTCTCACCCACCATCTCCCACTTGCCCTTCCTAAATTCTTCTAGAACCTATCTAATCCTAATCAATTAACCTAATCCATCCCCTAATTATTGTCACATTCCTAAGCAACTTGAAGTCACTTCTCAAAGACTTCAAATTCTTTGAAAATAATTTAATGCTTTGTGCGTTCAACAATCTAACCTCTAAAGTCTTCCAAAACCACTAATGGCTCTTACATGACCATTAATGGCTCTTACATAACCATTTATGGTTAATTCAACTTGCACTCATGTGTCTCCTCAAGCATTTATTGCTTTGACCATGGTTACCCCTTTTGCCTTTGCACAAGAGTTTATCCATTGGATAAAAGCTTTATTCTTTGAATAAAGAATTTATTCACTCAACCCAGCCTTGACCTTGACTCCCAAGTTAACTCTCAGGTCATGTCAAGCATTTAATTCTTATTCCCTCTCCTCTCAACCTATCTCACATTGACACTTGTCATCCTGGGATTGGGTTGAAAGCCCTCACATGGATTGAATATTATTCAATCCTGACCCTTTTTGAGATTACTCAATCTCAACCATCCATTGCTCCATTTTACTTATAAATAGAACTCACATTCCTCATTTTCAAATCCTCAAGCATTTTGCATTCATAGTCATAATCCTGAAAACTTGTATGCATCTACGTTATAGAGAATTTTAGAGAGCATTTAGCATAAATCACTAATATCTTGTTATTTTGGCCTAAAAAAAATCATTTTAGCATCATAGCATCTAATATTAGCTTTTATTCACATTTGCATAGCATTTTAGAGTAAACATTTCAATCTTGAACCTCCATAAGCATCTATAGTGCAAAAAGTTGCTGAGAGCTACACTAGTTTGGAACTTGGAGAGGAGAGGAAAAAGGAAGGAGAAGCTACCAACATGGTAGAAAGCATATGGAGAAGTTTAGTTACTTTTTGTAGATTCCTTAAGCTTTCTTTTTGTTTAGTAGTATCTTTCTTGATATGCTTGCTTAGGATAGTTTTTAATTGGTGATTTCTTACATTAACATCTAATAATTTATTTCTTTTGTTTCTTGTGTTGTGTTTATCCTAACTAACATTGTCCTTTTTGTAGAGCATCATTTGGTGAACCCGACATGAATCGAAACACCCAAAAACATTTTTTTTAACACAACTAACTTGTTTGAATGTTGAGCTTGACACACAGGTAGTGCTTTAGCGCTCTTGATCGCATTGTAGCGCTATTGAAATTTGACATTCTAACGCTAATCTATTTACAATAGCGCTATTGTCTCAAATTTGGCGCTATTGACCATTATTTAGCACTTTTGTGGCTTAAATAGCGCATTTGTGTTTGTTTTGGCGCGTTTGTATTTGCTATCAAAATTTTACTTTTAGTGTTGTTGTCTTCGTATTAGCGTGTTTGTGTTAAATATCACTTCTGTTTGCACACAAAGTAGCACTATTGTAACAGAATGTTGTAAAAAAGACCATGTAACCGAAAATATAATTTTTCTTAGGCTTGTGGAAGCCCTCCATGGGTTCAGATTTTTCTATCCATTCATTTCTTGTGCAGGTTTTTAACTAACACCTTTTTGTTGTTAAAGTTAAAATTTCCATTTGGTGCTTTAAAAAATTGAACAAAACAAACAACTTCATTTCTTGCAAGTTAGGATCAATCTTATTTTGGTGCTCTAAAATTGAACAACACAAACTTCATTTCTTGCAAATTAGGATCAATCTTGTTTTGGTGTTCTAAAATTGAACAAAGCAAAATTTATTTCTTGCATCAAAGCTAAAAATTCACAATCCACAATTCCATTTTGGTGCAAATAAAAGGAACAATCAATTTGTCTTATTTTGCAAATGATTTACTTCATGCATACGTGTTTCAAATTAATTTGACCAGGATTTCAAATTCTAGTTTACTCAAACATTTTGCCTTTGAAGTTAAAAAGAACACCATGATGGTTGGAGCAACATCTTCAAATAGTTAAGTCACATTGCGATGATGGGTTAAAAAGAACAAGTGCATTTCGTGTTTGACACACTTGTGCAAAAGAGTTTGTCGAGTGGTCCTACTTGTAACACACACTATCCTCTCCCTTGGCTTTTGTGGTCCTAGGTGCAAGAGAAAAGTGTTAGTGACACTCAAGTTTTATCTTTATAAGAGAGGCCTGCCAAGAGACACATCACTCTTGGGAATGACCTCTCATGGTAAATCCTTCAAGCCGCTATAGAAATTAGGTGAGAGCGAAAGCTGTAGCCTTGGGTATAGTTGTTACTATAGTGTAACTTGCCGAAAGGACAAATGGGCCCCACCATAAGTTACAAGGCTCTTAAGTGAGTCACTGCAGAATGAACTTATGTCCAAAAACATCAAAAATTACTAAACACCTTTATGTAGTAGCCCACCCATTCTATTGATTGAGGATATTTGTGATATAATTCAGTGCAAGAGCATAGATGGTTTTGCTCCCAAGATACTCACCATACATATTTCCTTGAGTAGAAACATAGCTTTTTGAAAAGTCACTTGTGACTTGATAAAAGTGATGACTCCCCCATCATAGGGATCATCTATTTGTTATGCTCGTGCAATACTTAGTATATCACATCCTTACCTGCCATGACGGGATTCATAAGGTATGTAGTACCAAAGTCGAATGAATATCAAGATGTGGGCTAAATTTATCGCAACTGGCCATTTGACCTTAGGGATAAAGAGTGTTTGAAGTGTTTTCATTTTTGAGCCAAGACCAATGCAAACTGAGCCGACTTCAGGCTTTGGAAAACACCTAAAATACATTTGAAGGAAAAGGGTCATAAAAAGTCCAAGGATTGGGTTGATCTAGACCCATACTTATTTGTGCCTTTTGAGGCAACATTCTTGTGTTTGAGTGCTTGCTTTGTTTTCTTGTCAAAGAAAAAATCAAAAATCCAAAAAACCCAAAATAAAGTATTCATCCAATACAAACATTTCCAAAAAACATAAAAGATTAAAAACCAAGAGCAACAACAAAAAGTATCAAACTATATGACCATTCTTCACATTTTGAGAAAGAAGAATCTTCATCAACACATCAACTTGAAGAAAAGACCATTGAGCTCAAAGGCTCTTATCAAAAGGAGGAAATTCTTCTATCTTAATAGACAAATCTTTGTCTCTCATAGAGCCTTCTTACATCACATGCATCTTTATCTTCAAGGGAAATCAAATGAATTTGATCCGAAATCATTAAACCGCAGAGCTTTTACACAATATCGAGCTTTGAGTTATCACAAAAACAAAGGAGGCAAGATCAATCCTAATTTTTTTCTAGACATTTGCATCACATATAATGTAGCTCGGGAAGAACCACCAACTCTTGAAAGAGAAGAGGAAGAATTTGTCCCATATGTGACACAAAGCTTTTATTGAAGTAAAAACATTTCATCCATTATCATATCCATATCTCATCAACCCCATTCCAACTCTCAAAACACCCAAAGGTTTTTTTCCTAAGTTCTATACTTATATTGCTTGAATCAAACGCAAAACATCACTTTTTAGAGTGTCTCTACATCTAGGATAAACTTGTCCTAAGAGACATTTCTACGTAGGTTAAAACTAGTCTATGAGTGAATCCTCTCATTACTAGGTAGTTGAGTTTGTAACACATCTCAGATTCCTCTAAACCTTATCACATCAAACCTGATAAAAAACAACAAGCAAATCAAGAAGAAAACTTTGGTCACATCTACCTTTAAGTGCTAGAGATCCATATGCAACACACCACACCAACCATAAATCTCTCATTTCATCAACAACTCATCATCTTTTTCACCCAACTTCAACAAAAACTTATAAACAAAATGGCTCCTACCAAATCATGATCTAGACAACAAGAAATTGAAGAGGAAGAGGAAGAAAATATCAATGAGTTCCAAGAAACCCTTGGAGGAAACATAAATGATGACAATCTAGGCACTCCTACTCCTATGGCAATAGAAAGGGCACAACACAACCCTCTCTTCAACAACCTTTTTGATGAAATACTCAAGAGTAATGTTGATGCTCACTTTTTAAAACTTGCTCAAGAAGGAGCCAAACTTCGCTCTGACTTTGATCTTGCACAACGAAGACAAGAATTAGAACGCCAAAGTCTTAATGAGGATGAAAGAGGTAGAGAACACATTAGATACAACTTTCATCAAGGTAATCATCCTCCTCCTCCTCCTCCAAGCGAAATAGACATGTTGTGGCAACAAGTCAAAAATCTCGCCCAACAACTTCATAGTGGTATAAAAACAAATCAATTCTCACTCAATGACATTTGTCCCTATCCCTTTGATAGGAATCTTCATATGCCACCTTTTTTGCGAGGGTTCGAAACACGCAAGTTCAAAAAGTATAGAGGAAAAGGAGATTCTCGTGATCATGTTAGAGAATTCTGTTCAGCTTGCCTCGAAGTGGCATACAAGGATACATACCTAATGCAACTTTTTCCCCAAAGCTTGGGAGGAACAACCACATCATGGTTTTTGTGATTACCAGGTGGCATTAGAACATTTGAAGAGTTAGTCCAGAAATTCTTGGCACATTACTCACATAACATTGAACGTGATATCACCATGGCTGATCTATGTAACACTAAACAAAAATTGGGTGAGCTATTTTCAGTCTTTCTGCATTGATGGCGTCAAATGTCTAGCAGACATTCTCTTCAGTTACCTGGACAAGAACTAGTGGAAATATTTATTTCCAACTTAAATGAAAAAATGGAATTTCACCTCGATGTAAAAGACACAAACTCTTTCAATGACATGATCACCAAAGGCTTAAAGTGTGAGCGGGCTCTCATCAAGAAAGGACTTATCAAGATATATAATGAGCCAAAGGACAAACCTCGTCCACGCTTCAATAGTGACAAACCAATCTTTTGGAACAAAAACAAAAATGTCGTCAACGACAGGGTTGTGGATGCAAGAACTATCAAAAGTGCACAACCTGTAGTTCGATTTGTAGGATAGAATCCCCCACCTCAGACTAACACAGTTGCTCCTCCAAATCAAGGCCACATCACATCTCAAGATGAACCCAGACCGCATCAACAAAAACCAAAGCGAACATACACTCCCTTAGGGGAACCCATCAAAATAGTATTATGGCAACTGGTTTCTCAAAATCTGGTAACCTTACCCAAAACATCAAATTATGAACCTCAAGTCAAACCTTCATGGTGGATGGATACTAAACACTATGATTTCCATCAAGGGAAGGGACATAAGACAAGCAATTGTCACAGATTGAAAGATCTTATTCAAGATCTTATTGACTGAGGTGAAATCGAAATCGAAGGACATGACCCAAAGATAACAAACAATGATCATCTCATGTTTAAAAATCCACTTCCATCACAAGATCAAAGGGGTCCTTCCACTTCAGGGAGAAACACTGATACCACCAATTATACGCAAGCAGCATATAATTATACTGTGAATCACCTATACGATGCCAGTGAACAGATTGCAACTATAACCATCAAAAATCCCAATTCCACTTGCAATGTTGTTACACGTCACAGCAAGATTACCATAAAAGCAGCTCCACAAGGCACCTCATCTATCCCAAAGTAATAAAACCTTATGGAACAGCTAGACAAAATGTCTGCACTGATATCTATCTTAGAGGTATTGCGCCTATCTCCATCCCATAAAACAATCTTGGATCAAGGTCTCCAAGAGGCGTCAGTCCCTACAAACCTAAATACAGATCAATTCCAAGCCATGGTAGGAAATCTAAGATCCTCACCTTGTCTCACTTTCTCGAAAAGTGAAAACTCCTCCTTCCAGCAACCTCACAATGCTTCACTCCACATTGAAGGGTTTATCAACCAACATAGGATCAAGCGAGTCTTGACCGATAATGGAGCAGGCCTGTATATCTGTACACTACAATTAGTCCCAGCTTTTGGATATTCAATAGAATCAGTGGATCCCTGCAAGAAGATCACAATCAAAGCCTATGATGATGCCGAATGTTCCTCCAAAGGAGTTCTGGTGCTACCAATCCTAGTGGGCCCTGTGGTGAAACACATTATCTGTCAAGTTCTAGACCTTCCTCTTCCATACAATCTATTGTTAGGAAGACCTTGGATACATACCATGCAAGCAGTTCCATCCACCTACCATCAGTGTATCAAGTTCCCGCATAATGGTGTAGAAATCACAATCCTGGGCGATGCAAACCCCTTTGCATATTGTCATAATATAAGTCATCAACCAGATATTACCATTCCTAACAATAGAGAAGCCATCTCCTCCACATCATACGTAAGTCCAGCATCTCTTTCTAGTTCAAACACCACTATACCCAAGCAAGAAAAGCTCAAGATGAAAATAGCAAAGGAAGGTCTTGGGGAATATAATTTGAGCTAACTCTTTTGTGTGGGGAAAATGTCTACTTCTCCTAGAACACATGGCAAACCTCAACGGTTACTTCAAACGCCACTAATCAAGCTAGCATGTACTTTGACGATGTTCATCCTTGGAAAGAGTTAAGAAGAAGAAACTAGAGATGAGGACTTAGCAGAATGGATCTATAAAGATCCCATCACCACCAATATTCTGCAAGCTAAGCTTCCCATAGATCAGTATGGCAAAGGCCTTCTCATTATGCAAAGAATGGGTTATGATGGTCAAAGTGCTTTGGGACCTTGCAAGCAAGGAAAAAATGAACCGCTGTAGCCAAAATTAAAGCCCAAGGATAATACAGGACTAGCCTTTCAAAAGGAGATCCTTCCTAAGCTCAGATTCAAAGGAAAACCCAGCAAACCAATATATCAGCCTATTACAAAAAGGTCACCTTTGATTATAAAAGCAGCATCAAACACCATCGCAACTGCCCCACTAAGACTAAAAGTCCCAGCACAACCATCTACAATACCCATCATCCCACCAATCAAACCAGTGATCCCATCAACAACAACAATAACATCAATAGCACCATTATAAGTAGCAACTATCTCAGAACCCATAGCAGTATCTATGACATCAGCAGTTCCAACAGAGTCAACACTACCAATACTCCCCGTATTGGATTCATTGATCCCCATAATCCTTTATGTAGCACCAATCATTTCATCTACAAAACCGATCACACCTGCAGTGTTTAACTCAAAGGACATCCTAGTATGGTATAGTAATCGGATACTGGAAAGTGACTCAGAGACCGACTCACATGAATGGGAATTTGATTCCATCCAGCTTAATACTTCAGATGAGGAAGACACATCACTACCTCCACCTCGCAAATACATCCCTATTTACGGAGAAGCACAGATAAAGACCTCTTGGGTTCCTGAGCTGGAAACTTCTTCCACAGACCCTACATCATATCCTACGCCTGATTCTGACAAGGAGAGTACCATCAATGACCTTCACCACAATGTCTTAACCCTGACTGACACATCTAACAAACTTAACCTAATCGATGAAGCAATGCCCATTATCCATCCTAAACTCATTGAATGGAACCAACCTAATTCCCCATGTCTTGACCATTTCCAAAATGATGAGGTGATCATTGACATTTTGGAACTACGAGATAACATACCAAGCGAGGGTCACAAAGCTAGATTCGCCATAGAACTTAATAGCGCAGCATACTTTGGGGCTGATGCCAAACCTTTCAGCTGCAAAAATATAAGAATAAAACATGGATCTTCCAGTGAAAACCACATTGTGGCACTGTTTGATCCCACAAAAGTAAAAAGAAAGAGCGTATCCAATGGTGAAAACCTTTTTGAGGTGCTGGAGGATGAAAGGTTTGACATTCTCCCTTCTAGTACACAATAGGAACGATCAATAATTCTCATCGAAGAAACAAAAGAATACAATGTGGGGACTCCTGAAACACCTCACCACATACATCTGGCATCTCTTCTAACTCTAGAGGAACAACCTAAGTTTGTAGAGTTCTTCCAGAAGCATCAAATCAACTTTCCATTGTCATATGCAGACATGCATGGGCTTGATCCAGATTTAGTCATGCATCTCCTCACCGTAGTAGAAGGAGCCAAACCTGTCAAGCAAAAGCTTTGCAAGATGCATCCTCAAATTGCATTACTAGTCAAAGCAGAACTCAAGAAACTCCTTGATGTTGGTTTCATTAAACCAATTGATTATGCAGATTGGATATCCACTATTGTGCCCATTGGCAAACCGAATGGGGGCATCCATATCTGTACTGACTTTAGAGATTTAAACAAATCATGTCCTAAGGATGACTTCCCCCTACCAAACATCAACATAATAGTAGACCTAATAGCAGGACATGCCATGCTTTCACTCATGGATGGCTTTTCAGGATACAATCAGATAAAGATCACACCATAAGATCAACATAAGACAACCTTCACATGTCCATGGGGCACATACTGCTAGAATGTAATGCCTTTTGGTCTCAAGAATGCAGGAGCAACCTATCAACGAGCAATGACCACTATCTTCCATGACATGATGCATACCATATGGAAGATTATGTTGATGACTTATTGGCAAAATCACTCACAAGAGAAGGTCATCTACACATATTGGCAAAAATCTTGGATAGACTGGAACAATATCATGTTCGGCTCAACCCAAAGAAGTGTGTCTTTGGAGTAACCTCGGGGAAGCTTATAGGATACATCATCTCAAGTAAAGGCATTGAGGTCGATCTAGCACAAGTCAAAGCAATCATGGATATGCCACCTCCAAAGAACATCAGTAAGCTAAGGACATTACAAGGGCACCTACAATTCATCCGAAGATTCATTGCACATCTGGCAGATAAGTGTCACCCATTTACACACTTGCTACATAAGAACATCCACTTTCAGTGGGATGCCAGATGCCAGCAAGCATTCTAGATGCTTAGAAACTATCTCATGAAAACACCATTGTTGATCCCACCAAATCTGAGCAGACCTCTGTTACTCTATATATCAGCATCAAATACAGCATTGGGTGTACTATTGACACAACACAATGCAGAAGGGAAAGAGTGTGTTATTTACTACATCTCTCGCACACTGGTGGGCTATGAAATCAATTACACACCTATTGAGCGAGCTTGCCTAGCAGTGTTCTTGGCAGCCACTAAACTGAGGCACTATCTATTAACACACAAAGTACAACTAACTGCAAAGATTGATCCACTCAAGTATTTACTTAGCCAAGCAACACTAATAGGTTGCTTGGCCAAATGGGTGATGATTCTAAGTGAATTTGACATCGAGTATGTGGACCGTAAAGCTATCAAAGGCCAAGTTATCGTAGATCAGTTGGCCGATGCACCACTCATAGGTGATCATCCTCTCATTTCTAATTTTCTAGATGAAGAGATATTCATGATCACAATAGCACAACCATGGAAACTATACTTTGATGGTTCATACACTAGGCATGTCTCGGGTGCAGGCATTCTGTTTATCACACCTCAAGGTGACAGCATTCTGAAGTCTTATAGGTTTACATTTCCATGCACCAACAACATAGCAGAGTATGAGGCCTTGATCACTGGACTCAGGGTAGCCATACAATGGAGGTTACAAGAACTACAAGTATATGGCGACTCCCAACTAGTCATTCAACAAGCAATTGATGAATATTAGACTAAAGATGACAAACTCATGCCATACAAACAAATGATGGACAAATTAAAAGCATCATTCACTACTATCACCTTTGAATAGATAACCAAAGATCAGAATTGAGCTGCTGATGCTATGGCTACTATCGCATCTCTCCTCGATCTTCCACAGAATTCGACACACTACGAGTTCTTGGTAGAACAACTTTGGATCCCCACTTATGATATCCCTGATTTTGAGATGATATATTGCCTTATCAGTTCTGAATCCCCATGGTATGGTGAGTTCTACACCTACCTCCACAATCACACACTTCCTCCTAACCAATTGAATAACCAACATAAAACCTTCATTCACCAAACCGCTCGATATACCATTATTGTTGAAACCCTATACCAACACAGTCTTGATGGTACTCTCCTTCGATGTCTAGAACAGGATGAGATAATAAAGGCCTTGGAAGAGGTACATGAAGGAATTTGTGGAACTCATGCAAGCGGTTCATCACTAGCCAAGAAACTCCTGTGCACTGGATACTATTGGCCATGTATGGAAAAAGACTCCTACCACTTTGTCAGAAAGTGCAAGAAATGCCAAGTTCATGGTGACCTGATACATGCACTGGCATAAGAATTGCAACCAATCACAACACCATGGCCTTTTTGTCAATGGGGCCTTGACCTTGTGGGTAAATCCACCCCTCTTCATCTAACGACCACAAATTCATTATTACTGCCACCGAATACTTCACAAAGTGGATCGAAGTTGTTCCACTTACCCAAGTCACCAACAAGTAGATCACCTCATTCATCCTCAATTACATCATCTGTTGGTATGGTGTACCCATGTCTATCATCACAGATAATGGGCTTCCTTTCAAAAATTAGGATGTCCGTGAACTCTATGAGAAATTTCACATCCAACACTGCTTTTCCACTCCCTATTACCCACAAGGCAATGGTTAGGCTGAAGCATCAAACAAGAACATATTAAGAATCCTAAAGAAGACAATCAATGATGTTGGCCATGATTGGCATGTTCAATTAAATCTAGCGTTGTGGGTGTATCGAACTAGCATTCGAACCCCTACAGGCGCAACTCCCTACTCATTGCTGTATTGAGGTTGAGATACCATCACTACGGGTTTCCTTGCACAATCTCATCGATGATGAGGCATACAAAGTATCATGTCTTCAAGACTTAGAGCTACTTGATAAGAAGCGACAAGATGCATACAATCACCTCAAGGCCTATCAGCAGTGCATGAGCAGAAGCTATAATCATCGGGTTAGACCTCGTACATTTGAGGTAGGTGATCTTTTTCTTCGAGAGAATCCTCATAACCAACCAAGCCACAAACATCAGGGAAATTTTGAATCAAATTGGCTGGGTCCATATGTTATCACTGCTGTATTTGGGTCCGGGGCATATCAGTTGGCCACTTTAGAAGGAGATCCGCTAGCAGATCCAATCAACAACATGCACCTCAAATGGTTTTATACATAAGCTGCATAGAGTATCGGGCTCCCATACATATCAGAAAAACACCAAAAAACATTCAGATAAATGACTTGAAGAAAACACAAAAAAAAAAAAAAAAAAAAAGTAAAAGAGAAATCATGCATCCAAATGGTGAACAACCACTCCGGTGGCACCTTGGGTTAGTACAATGGTTAAAACCTAGCAAATAGGTGCCACTCATAAAGGCTATGGCTCCATTGTCTTTCAGGCTTGTTGCGATCACATTTATTTCATTCACACATCCATCTGCCCAAAACATGGCTTGTTATTGATCTGCAATCAAGAAAAGTACTTCATGCATCTTGCATCCCGCTTTTTTTCATAGTCATGTCTAAACTGGGGGCAATGCCCGTAACTTATTGATGGAAGTGGATCCTACATTTTTTTGTGATTCATTGAGTTCTTCATTCAAAACTATCTCACAAAATCCCCCAAAAAAAAAAATTCAAAAATCACAAAATCCAAAAACATCAGAAAATATTGAAAATCAAACAAAAACATGGCAACACATTGTACATACTCAGCCGAGTAGATACCAAACAAGCGTTGTGAAAAAATCCAATGATGACCACTTATCCAATCGACCAAACAATCAACATCAACACTCAAACTGTCTTTAAACAAGGATGCATCCTTCCTTACCCAAACAAAAACAAGATGACATTTTCTTTGACAAGAAAATTTTGTTTAAGCTATCAAATACTTGGTTGATTTGTGGGTTATTTATTCATATCAAGGTCCTATAGCCTTGTTTGTGTATCATCGGCACATTATTTCGATGAAGTACAGAGGCATGTCCTAATGGTGTCTACGTGGGAAGTTCACTAAGCTACGTGATCATAGGCAAAATACAGTCATAGATTACTACGGCTTGCTAACTACAACATATACCTCAACAATATGAGCATGAACCATTACCAAGGATTCATATTATTTATTCTTTATATATGTTGTTTTCTTATAGGTACAATGCTCTTTCTTTGGTTCCTCCTACCTCATCCAAATTAGATAAAGGGTTTTGTCTCTTATTACGGTATGAACTTGTCTCAGGATATGATCAGCCCAAGATCAAGGAGGACGTTCCAAGTCATGCAGGAAAGGAGATGATCCTTGTCTGTTCCACAAGCAATACTTAGGTCAACTTGACTCATTATATCAAGTTTGTTTGTATTAACTTGCTATATCAAAATCCATGTAAGGAATACTCGGGTCATCTTGAATCATTATGTCAAGATGCTTGTATTTTCTTACAACATTTTAAAGCTCGATGATGAAAAATAAAGCACTATGGATCATCATTTCATCTCACCTGCATATATTGCATTCTGTTGCATACCGTCCACCCATTTACTCATTTATTTACATGATTTTTGCATGCTAAATGTGAACAAATTTAATATGAGCAGTTATGCAAGCATTGAGCTGGTTTTAGATACAATTGCAACAGAGTACTCTGATACATCATCAAGTGCATCATGCAAAGTCTAAACAACCTTGCATTCATCCCATCATCATTTCATTATATTTTAGTCGCATTTCGCATTATTCTTTAGCCATTCATTATCATGCATTTATTATCATTTAGTTGCACTTACCACATATAGTTCATTCTCATTTTCTTACATTAGTATCATTGTATCCTTTCATTATTACACTCATAATTATCCTTATTTTGCATTTCCTACCATGATTACTCATTACTATACATTCATTTAAACATCTGTTAGTGATCATCATTTATCATTGTTTCCACACTTATGTATCATACATTTGTTTAGGTTTCCGTTATTGTATACATTCATTTATCTATTCATTAGTTAAAGTGCATTCATTCATCCATTTTATCTCACTTAGGATTCATTAGATTGCATTCATTATCCCTCTTAATTGCATTAAGGTGCAGTTATTCATTAAACATGAGTTGCATTATCATCACATTATCATTTTACTTCATCATATTTGGGCATTTAGAATCATAAACCATTTGTCTCAAACATTGGTTCGTACATTATAGCATATGCATTCAATTTAGAAATCATCATTTAAACATTTGTACTTTACATTTGTTTATCCATTTACATTTATTTTCAACCATCTAGATGCATATACATAAATAAATCATTCATTCAAAAGAATTTGCATTAACATCATTACATATCATTATCCCATCATTGTGTTAATATAAAGTACAAAATACTATCTATACCATCACAAATCATCATTTTATTATGCATACATGACCATCATAACATTACATACATCAGGCATTTTATCCCAAAAAATCAATACACATGTATATCAACCTGCATCCACATGTTAGCATCCATCATCATACAACATACATATAGCCATCATATAGGAATCATCTCATAAACACATACATATAGCCATCATATAGGAATCATCTCATAAACACATACATATAGCATAAAACAAATATCCATCTAAGCATAAACTCATAAAAATTCTCATCCTGCATAAAATCCATACATATCAACATGCATATCATCACAAAACTATGGGATCTCCTTATATATATCATCTCATGTATTAGAGTACAATGAAGTCTACAAAATCGGCTACCAAGAGCCATCCAAGACATAGTCCAAAATAACAATATAAATACATGCATGCAAAATTTTCTCTCAGATACCACTCTGACCAGATGCTGCACCACCATCACCACATGTTCCCCCACTAGTCCCTGCACCATTTGATCTATCTCTCCGTGGAGGCCCCATCAAACCCCCACTAGCTCTTGCGCCACCTGACCTATCTCTCCATAGAGGACCCATCACACCCCCACTGCTCTGCATCCTCTGGAACCGCTTTGATCTGGCCTACCGCATCTATGAATAGCTCAGTGCTCACTGACTAGCTGGCACCACCTACTCATATAAACCCCGTAAATACTCTATCTCAGCCTGTGCTCGTCGGACCTCCCTCACCAAAGCCTCCACAGCCGGCCCCTATCCCAGTACTCCCTCCAAGGCCCACACTCTCTCCTGCAACTGAGTCACTCTCTCCACCACACCATCCCTCTCTTGTAGCACTACAATCAACTCTGACTCTCATGCAAATAGCTACACATCTCTAGCTGCAACCTCCGCCTCCAGATTCTCTACCTGTGTCTCGGCTATTGTAAGTCGAGTCTGCAAATGTAATATCATATGATCCTGAAGATCACCACCCCCTATCACTCCCTCCCCTGTATCCATAGGTGCCTCACCTATAGCTCCCTCTCTAGTGGCTCCCTCCCCTCTATCCATCGGTACCACTCTCTCCCCCATACCTCTCCCACCCAATCTAACTCCTCCCTACATCAAAGGTCCTTGTGATATCCACAATGGCAAACCGCCTCTCCCTCTCCGCTGGACCTGACCACCACCTCCACCATCCCCCCCTCTTCCTCCTCCATCACCACCATCCCCTCTACCTCCTCCATCTACCATTGGTCCTCGACCTCCTCTCCTCCTCCGTCTCCATCCCCTATCCTCCTCAAAATCGGGAATCGGCTTTGCCGGATCTGATATCTGAAGTATCGGATGAGTGCCTGAGAATGGATTTTTCAAATTTTTCCTTGGAGGGGAAATTTCTTGTTCAGTTCATCCCTAATTCCTTCCTTGCCTTAGAAATTTTATGTTCAATTCATCCTTGGGTGTATTTCTTCCTTGCTTGGAATTTTGTCCCGAAGGAAGGAATTTCCAATACTTAGCTAAATTTTCATCTTTCTTGGAATTCTGTCCTGAAGGAAGGAATTTCCAACACTTAGCCAAATTTTCACATTTCCAAGAATTTCGTCGTGAAGGAAGGAATTTCCAACACTTAGCCAAATTTTCACCTTTTTTAGGAACTTTGTCATGAAGGAAGGAATTTCCAACATACTCCTCCGACACCCCTGCATCTACCACCCTCGACCGTATATCCCATGGCCTCGCCTGTAGCATCTGAAACTCTGCCAAAGCCTAATCATAGGGTAGTACTGGCCCCCATGCATACCTCTCTCGTACCACTCTGACATACTCCCTTGATCCCCTAGGCAATCCCTATTGTCATCCAAACTGTCTCATAACTCTGCCCAGCAACTGTATCTCCACATGGTAGGTTGTCCTCCCAATGAAGAATCGGGTCATGAATACATACGGCAATGCCTCCACATCATCCTCCTAGGGCTCGCACTCAATATAGAGTCTCCAGATCACTGCATCCAGATCATCCAGTTCCCATTGCCACCACTCTAACTTCCCTAGGTGGGGTTGAATCATCATACCACTATACATATACATATACCACTATTCGACTGCCCGGAATCTCAGACTCACTAGTAGGTTCTCCCATGCCTATATATGCAGTAGCATCACTCCCACTGCCAATGAGCCCCTCCCATGGTATACTACCTCATGAAGCTCCTGATATAGGTGCGCTAACACGCACGGTCCCCATGCAAACCGGGTCCCCTCTGTAATCATCTGCTCAATAACCTACCCCCAATCAATGGCTAGACCATGTGATCGCCTATCCGAACATAGTAGCCCCCCAACAATCCCTGACAACACTGCTAGTAATGGCTCGTACAATGTAGCAATATCCTCCCAGGCTATAGAGCCATCATCAATATACACATCCTCCTCAAAGAATCTCTACACTGCTAGGGTACGCCACGCTCTGTCGTATGTAACTAGCTCACCTCAAATATGTATATGCAGGATGTGCCATACATCCTCTAGTGTCACAGTCATCTCCCCCTGCACTAAGTGAAGCGTACATGTCTCACTATGCCAGGGCTCTACCAATGCTGTCATCAAACCATGATTCATCTGAATCATAGGCATACGCATCACATCGTACAGCCCAGTCGCTGCAATGCAATCCACCTCAGCCTCTATCAACTGATCATGCAGCCTCTGTGTGGCGGGATGTCTCTCACGCAACTGTAAGATGCACAGATCATCCTACACAAGTGCAATCAACCATCATCATCAGTTGTTTTATTTCAAACTTTCTTAAGTTTAGACCTAGACTATCAACAGATACTTTGATCAAGTATCTTCGGGTCTCAACAGGTAAGCAATCATGGCACACCTAGACTTCAACAGGCATTTATCCCAATGACCTAAGTCTCCTTAGGGTTGCTATGGTTCAAAACAACTCCCACTTCACATCTCCATCCATCCATCATTGGCATCCGGAGATTATTTGTTCAAAGATTGGAGCATCTATTTTTCTGCACAAAAGCACTATCTTCTAACACTAGCACCACTTACCTAACAAAAGTGCTTAAACAACTATTCAAAAGTGCTCAAACCACAAAAGCGCTACATTAACTACACAATAGCACTACCTCTCAACAACAACACTCAATCAACCTCCCAATAGCGCTAAACAAGCAAAAGCGCTAAAACAGCTATGTAATAGCACTAACCTTGACAAAAGCACTCAAACTACTATGTAATAGTGCCATTGCGACACAAAAGCACTAGTTAAATCGACAAAAGTGCCAGTTAAATCGACAAAAGTGTCAAAACAGAGTTTCAGCGCTATTGTCTTGACTCAACTTGGACCTAGCTCAAAATACATCAAAAATGCGAAAAAATCAAAAACTCCAATTCACATACCGCTGGTCCATAGTCATCTGGCTGCTAGAATCATCAGACTCGCTCAAGTCGGTGCTCTGCTACCAGTACCGGCATCCTGACTGCTCCTTGCTCTTCCAAAAAATCGCTATCAGAGCTAAAGTTTCACTATGGACGTGAATGCAAATGCGCTTGTTTTTACCCCTTTCTCCCCATATAAACCCTTCGTCGTAACCGTAATTTTCCCCCACTCACCCCCGTGGTCCCAATGAACTTCCCGAGTATTCCACTTCTTCATTTTATTTCTGATTTCTTCTATTTTTCACTAGCATTGCTAACTCCTTCTCTTCTATCACCTTGCCAATTTTCATTCTTTTTCGAGAGATCGCCCGCTTTTTTGAAATTTTTCGGCCCATCTCTCGAGGGGGCATACCACCCATTAAATCAACATTTTATGGGCCATTTCTTCACACCTATTTTTCTTTCTTTGAAACAATATAATAAACTGCACCATCTCAAAGAGTGGCAAATGTAGTCACATAAATCTGTCCAGTTTAATTAAATGAATATGTGCTATTTATTTGATTAAAAATCCACTAGCCATCAGTTAATTAAATTAATATTTAATTAATTCATCTTCAAACATTCTCTTATTAATTAAATAAATTATTCAATTTATTTTAATTAATTCATTATACCAAATTCATAATCAATTAAATAAATAAATTCTATTTATCTAATTAAAACCCCCTTTTCCTCTTTTAAATAAATTAAATAAACATTTATTTAAATCATTTATACCCCCACTTGCATTTTCCTACAAATGCAACTTGCACACATTTATTGAAATAAATTAATTTTATTTTTAATAAAATCTTCTTTTCTCTCACCCACCATCTCCCACTTGCCCTTCCTAAATTCTTCTAGAACCTATCTAATCCTAATCAATTAACCTAATCCATCCCCTAATTATTGTCACATTCCTAAGCAACTTGAAGTCACTTCTCAAAGACTTCAAAGTCTTTGAAAATAATTTAATGCTTTGTGCGTTCAACAATCTAACCTCTAAAGTCTTCCAAAACCACTAATGGCTCTTACATGACCATTAATGGCTCTTACATAACCATTTATGGTTAATTCAACTTGCACTCATGTGTCTCCTCAAGCATTTATTGCTTTGACCATGGTTACCCCTTTTGCCTTTGCACAAGAGTTTATCCATTGGATAAAAGCTTTATTCTTTGAATAAAGAATTTATTCACTCAACCCAGCCTTGACCTTGACTCCCAAGTTAACTCTCAGGTCATGTCAAGCATTTAATGCTTATTCCCTCTCCTCTCAACCTATCTCACATTGACACTTGTCATCCTGGGATTGGGTTGAAAGCCCTCACATGGATTGAATATTATTCAATCCTGACCCTTTTTGAGATTACTCAATCTCAACCATCCATTGCTCCATTTTACTTATAAATAGAACTCACATTCCTCATTTTCAAATCCTCAAGCATTTTGCATTCATAGTCATAATCCTGAAAACTTGTATGCATCTACGTTATAGAAAATTTTAGAGAGCATTTAGCATAAATCACTAATGTCTTATTATTTTGGCCTAAAAAAAATCATTTTAGCATCATAGCATCTAATATTAGGTTTTATTCACATTTGCATAGCATTTTAGAGTAAACATTTCAATCTTGAACCTCCATAAGCATCTATAGTGCAAAAATTTATTGAGAGCTACACTAGTTTGGAACTTGGAGAGGAGAGGAACAAGGAAGGAGAAGCTACCAGCATGGTAGAAATCATATGGAGAAGTTTAGTTACTTTTTATAGATTCCTTAAGCTTTCTTTTTGTTTAGTAGTATCTTTCTTGATATGCTTGCTTAGGATAGTTTTTGATTGGTGATTTATAACATTAACATCTAACAATTGATTTCTTTTGTTTCTTGTGTTGTGTTTATCCGAACTAACATTGTCCTTTTTGCAGAGTATCACTAACAGTTCTTAAAAATACAGGTTCATGCTAGATCATTCATCGTTGACAAGACCCTCTCTTGGTGATGGTAGATATTCCTTTGTGCATTAATGAGATAAAATTTTGTGCATAAACATTAAGTCAAGTGAATGTATTGCTATTTAGAAATGACCACATCTACCATCATCTTGAACCATGCAGAGAAATGCAGTGAGAAGGGCTTTAATCAACATGTGTCTTTCTTCAAAGTTTTTATTATGTAAAAGCAGGTAATTAAAAGGTACCCAAACCTTGTACAAGCCAGGACAATAGAACTGCTAGATAAAGTGCCTGATCACTTCAAAAAGACAAAATGATCCTACCGATAGGAATCAGCTAACATATCATAACATAAAAACCCAGAGCAGATAGCAAAAGGAAAGCACAAAGACAACAAAAAGACAGAACCTAGGACACCAACAGAGACCTAAATACTATTCATAATTTCTTCAGCATGAACAACCATTTGTTTCATGTTTCTTTCTGAAGTCTTTAGTTCCTCCAGCTCATGACCTTTGATGTCACCCTTGATCTTTGTGTTAGCCCTAGTCCTCCATTCCTAACCCTTCTTGTCTGGTTGCTCTTTATCCCCATCCTTCTTAGCATTTTTTTCAAACCTTCTTATGAGGATGTTCATGTTGTCTATAGACGATTTGAGGATTTGGAAATTTTGGTCTGCGATCTTCTTAACGTTGAGTTCCAACCTATCAATTCTGCTGCCAAAGTCATTCATTTTATTTTCCATTTCCTTTCTATCTCCCATCTCATTGACCTTTTTTTCCGTTGCTATGATTTTTCCAACCATACATTCAATAGCTTCCGCATTATGCAGAACGATAACCAATTCTTTAACATGTTCAACCAGGGGCTTGTCACCAACCGTAACTCTTGCAATAGCCTGCGTATCAGTTTTCAAGCTATTGATATCCTTCACCATGGTAGCAATGGTCTCACAGAAGGCTTTAATAGTATCATTGTCATCTTTGCCATTTTAATCCCCTTTATCCTGCTTTTGCAGACCTATGGTATTCACAACCTCGATATTGTCCATCATTGGGTTACCCTCCCCTTCTTTATCCTGATCCTCAACCTTCTTGTTTTCCTCAGCCTCCTCCTCAGAGTCAACCAGAATGTGGTTGATGTCAGGTTTGTTACCCTTTTTAGTGATCTTCTTCTGAATCTGCTTTCCAGCAGCTTTCCCTTTCTTTTTTTTAACAATTTTTTTCTCAAAAGATTCAGTTACAGATTCTGACATTTCTGAATCCACAATAATCCTTCTCTTCTTGGCCCTATTCCTCCCTTTTTTGCTAGTATCTTCCGATTCTCCCTCAGTCATTGATTCAAAGTTAAATCCACTAGCTTCACTCTCCGTTGTCTCATCTCTTTCTTGTTTTCCCTTAATAGGCTTTTCAATACACTTCCCCTTAAGCATTTTATAAACTAGGACCATAAGCCCCTAGTGGAGGGCATGGTCACCTTTGGGGTCTCTCTGAATATCCTTTATAGTATGATCCATTGAGCATGCTAGGTAATAAGGTAGGCTCACCTTTTCCCCATGATGGAAATGGTTGAGCAGAACAAAGTGATGCCCGTAGGCTCTGGTAAACCTATCGTCTAAGGTAATGTAAGCTATAGAGGCAAATAAAACAAACCTCCATGGCTTGCCAATTCTCTTTGGAGCATGATAGGAGTTGTCAATTTTGATCATCTTTCTCCTCTCTTCATCCATAACAGGAAACTTATCTACTGCTTTATCTAAAATGCCACGGTCCCTGTAAAATTTCATTCTCTCAATAGTCATCCCAGTAGCTTCGACAATGACCTTTTCATCAACATTCATCGTCTGGGAACCGATAAGGATTTTACCATTTTTCCAATTCTTGATAAAATAACTATTGATTGTGGGATCTTTCCCACTTAACCGCTCCATGAAAATATTCAGTCCCCCTTGTTGAAGGATATCCCAGACTTCTATATTCTTTTTCCAGTTAGAATAGGAAGTGGGTTCGAATCTTTTCTTGTTACCTTCCATATTTCCAGCACCTTCCTTGCAATTCCTTCTCTCAGTTTGATAACCTCTCCTCTGGTTTCTATGGGTACTTTGTAAGAATGCCCCGAATCCGTGCCAGATGATAATGATAAGACACCTATATAAATGCTCATTAACTTCAATAAAAACCTGCATCAAAAAAGGCGGAAGAAGCATTAGAAATAATGAATAAAAGTACCACCTTTCCTTATCTGGCTCCGATCCTGATTAAGCAGAGATTTCATTTCACTTGCGATCTCCATTTCACCATAATTAGTAATGATGTCTCCCGATTGGCAAGCCAGGTTGGCTGCCTAATCAGCACATGAGTTGGCCTCCCTATACACGTATAAAAACACACGTCTCAAATTCATTGCTGATTTTCCTAGTTGCTTTAATAGCATTACTAATAGACCAGGAAGGCGGGAATTTCATGTTTAAACAATTGATTATGTTTAAAGAGTCTCCTTCACACCACACTTGAGTGCATTTAGCTTCCTTGGCAAGGATCATCCCATGGTAAGCCACCATGGCTTCGGCAACATGATTAGTCCGATTTCCTATGGGAATGCTTTTAATTATTTTGCATATTCCCCATTCATCTAGGTTAGGATCACTCCACATCTCGCGATACCCGAGTTACCCTTTGAGACCCCATCAAAATTGATTTTCATCCATCCCTTGGGCAGATTGATCCATGTAACACCCTCTCTAGGGTTGATCTGAAAGCTCTCTTGACCCTTTAATCTCCACTTTTTGTAGATAAATTGATCATCCTTATCTTGAGGTTTATCAATACCGCCTATTATATTCATATTCTCCACTATACTTCTTCTTATTTTTTCAAACACAATTTTAGCCTTAGTAGTCTTTTCTTTGAAAACTCTATCATTTCTCTCTTTCCATATGCCCCAACACATGTGAGGTAAAGCAATTTTCCATAATATGGTTGTGGATTTATTTCTAGAAGGATGATGCCAAGAATTGAAAATCTCCTGCATCGACTTTATTTCTTGTGGATTTATTTCTTAAAAGTTATGCTCGTATACTTTGCAGAGAATCGGGTAAGTTTAGTAATTATACAATCTTGTACGTTTTAAAAATGTTTCAAGTGATCTATTTATAATTTGACAAACTAATTTGTATTGTGTTATAATTTGTTTCTTGTAGCACATTCATTCCGCATAAAAAGGTTACTTATTTTGGTCTTCATTTATATAAAGGCATTGCTGTACGTAAGCTTTTCTCTTAGGACATGAGGATGTTTGATGCAGATGAAGTGGGATGTTGTATTTGTATATGGATGTGAATTGATGTAACATTGTTATGATGATATACAATGTCCATGAGCAAATTGGTTTAGTTATATTGATGATATACAATGTATCTATACATGAGTACATTGGTGTAGTTGTATTGATAATGAAAAAAAATCATTTTTGCATATCCCTTCATGGATGTCACATGCAAGTGTAATGGTAATTATGTGTATACAATACATGGAAATATTGATGATCTTTATGTGTCTACATTATAATGCTTGTTTATCGATTTTTTTCATTGAACAAGTTAGGGCCATAGATTTCAAGATAGAATTTTGTAGGGACCCCTCTCATGGCCCTGTAGGTTCAAACGGATCGTTCACAAGTGCCACAGATTCTGAGTTAGGGCCTGTCAAAGTTTGACAATTTTTAGCACTGAGGGTGCTCAAGGGACGATGCCGGTAGGGTATGACCCTGAGCGTTTGACTGAGTGGGGGGGGAAAATAGGAGTATGCATAGGGTAATAATGCCTAACTAGACATGTCAGAGTTGATGGTTTATCATCACGATGAGCAAAATGAGAAAATGACCACAAGACAACATTCGAATGAATGAGATTGACGATTTTTTCGCCCACCGAAAAATTGCTGCCCTAATAAAACCATAGGGAAATTTGAAAAACTGAGATAGGCTTTTGTATGGACCCCTCTCATGGCCCCATAGGTTAAAACCAATCATTCACAGGTGCCACAGATTCCTAGTTAGGGCCTGTCAAAGTTTGACAATTTTTAGCACTTAGGGCATTCAAGGGAGGACACCAGTAGGGTATGACCCCGAGCGTTCGGCTGAGTGGGAGGGAAAAATAGGACCATGCATAGGGTAATAATGCCTAACTAGACATGTCAGATCTGATGGTTTGTCATCACAATGAGCTGAACGAGAAATTGGCCACGCAACAACATTCGAATGAATGATACTGATGATTTTTTCGCCAATCAAAAAATTGCTGCCCTAATAAAACCGTAGGGAAACTTGAAAAACCGAGATAGGCTTTTGTAGGGACCCCTCGTATGGCCCCGTAGGTTCAAACTGATCATTCGCAGGTGCCATGGATTCTAAGTTAGGGCCTATCAAAGTTTAACAATTTTAGCAATTAGGGCGCTCAAGGGATGACGCCTGTAGGGTATGACCCCGAGCATTCAACTGAGTTGGGGGGAAAAATAGGACCATGCATAGGGTAATAATGAATTGTATCAAGTATTGTTCATTAAATGAATTGTATTGTATTTTTCATTAAATGAATTATATTGTTCATTAAGTGAATTGTATTGTATTGCTCATTAAATGAATTATATTGTTCATTATACAAACAACACTTACAATGAAATGAAATGAATTGTATTGTTCATTAAATAACCATTATTAACCATTTTTAATTATTGGAATGAAGATTAAATATTTCCATGATAACACCACGCACAGATGAGAAACAATTTATATGATCGAATATCAACTTTTGTATATATAAAAATGTCAAATAATTACAAATGTATGTCCATACACAAATATGGCATAAATGCCAACTCAAACAAAATGTATTTCTAAATACGTGAATGTATGTCAATATACATGCGAGCTAGACATGTAAGCATCCCAAAACTATCTATAACATTCTAAGTTGTTGATGGATCATCAAAATTGATCCTCTTCGGTGCATTGCTCGGCTCTGAAGGATCCTGCACAAGAAACTCAAACCACGATTAATATTAGTTATATTATATAATTCACATTCGAAAAGTTAACATAAAAATGAGCTATAATTGAACTATTCATGTTTACCAAATCTCCATGTTTTCTCTTCGGCTTTGCAGGACTCTTGATGTATGTCTTTGGTAGAAGAGGTATGTTTTCAATATTTTCATACACAACCTACATATGTTCAAAAACATGACATTGATACAAGGTAGCATATAATTGTCACTGATAATAACAAATTATATCTACTAAACACAAAATAGAATAAACACACATCTACTCAAGGCATCTCTTCTTCTTCTTCATCTTCAGGTATACCGGGTGTAGTCATCAAGGATGTGAAGCCAAGAATTCTTTGTACATATACACAACAAGTATATGAAACTATCAATCTATGTCTAGACATGTATAGTCACTATAAGTTATTTAAACTATTCATTCAATCATATTTGCATTAAATTACCTTTCCCTTGTCTCCAACTGCACTACTAGATCCTAAATCACACTACCCCGCACTCGTGCTACTTGTGCCCTACAAGAGTAAAATAAGATATACATGCAAGTTACTATATAATATAATTAATACCAATATAAACGATGAGCATGTATGTACAATAAAATACAAATGACTAGGTTGAATCATATATGTATCGTCAAGTTATCAAGGCCAAATGAAATGGCTAAAAAGGTGCCCTCCTGAATTCATTTCACAACTCCTCCTCAGTCATCAACTATTAAATAGACCATGTAAATAAAAATTAGTACTTAATATTATCTAGATTATTAATATTCATTTAAAATATAACATGAACTGTGAAAATACAAATCTTACCAGTACATCATCAAGATATGATGATGATGCCTCCTTGCCTCTAGCATACGAGGACTCCCCAGGGTATCCTCCAGTCTGTGTCATAACATCTAGTGAATCATGCATCTCATGCACCTCATAATCTACACTGTCTATGGGAGGATCAACATGCTTTCCAACTGGACCCAAGAATACGTGCCCACACATGACACAACTATGGGGAACACATATGTGTGGAGCCAAGGATGACATGTCAGCACCACTGGATGCACCGCTACCATCAAAAGTAGGCTGAGCTACTGACCTAGCCCGAGAAACCAAAAGGCTACTCAAAGAGTGAATAACCGATATGGTCCGTGAAGCCACCTCACAAATGATATCTGGATGCTGCACTGGAGGTGGGGTATCAATAGGAGGAGGTGGGACATATGGGCCCTGGACTACTCTAACTGCCCCAGGTCTATTTTGGGGCATACCTAAACCCACACCCTAGAAAGGTTGGATGTCAAAGTAGTTCACATGTTTGCGTAAAACAAACTCACCATACAATTTTTTTATGAAGTAGAAGGGGACATCAAGATTGTTGTTGGGTGGTTTGTCAAAAACCATCCACCAACAATCCCAAAAGTTTTTCACAATACCATCATTTGTGCACCATTTAATAGAAAGTTTTTTTTTTTTGGAGTCTACGGGTTGACTAGCATGGGGATTCACAAACAATGAGGCGATATCGGCTTTCGATATCTCAAGATCCTTGATCTCCTTATATGACAAGCCATCCGCATATTGTTCCCTCATAGACTCTCGCCACAAAAGGGCGACACTGTGATCCTTAGTAATGGTTTCCATACTCTTTATGATCAACATGAGAGGATCAAACATTGGGTTTAGGTTAGGGATCCTATGATATACATCTGCAATCCTCCTCAACTAATTCAAATTTTGTGCAATCAAATCCTAAATTGAGGGGGGGTTTGGAAACGGAGGGTTTCGTTGTTGCAGTTGTGGTTGATCAATGTTTTCATTGTTATCCCCCATTTTTAACCTAGTTGAATGCAAACAATTGAATTTAGTTAACAAATTTAAACAATTTTGTATTTGATTTAAAAAAACCTAGTTTTCATGAAAAAAACCATATTTTCAATGAAAAATCAAATAAACATTAAAAACAATACAAAAATTGAATGAAAATGATTGAAAACAATAAAAATCTTACCTTTCAATCTATTTTTAGCAATTTTTGGGCAAAACACCGGATATCGGATTTCTATAAAATTGCGCAACTCGTGGGTTAAAAATGACTCACGGGCTATCATAGTCAAAATATATTGTCTCAGAAAATCGGATATCCAATTTTTATACTTAAATTATTTTAAAATAACATTATATTATTTAATATAATAATATATTATATAATATAATAATATATTATATAATTATATAATATATTATTACATTATATATATTATATAATATAATAATATATTATATATTATATAATATAATAATATATAATATTACATTATATATTATATAATATATTTTTTAATTTAAAATTACAAATAAAAATTGGATATCCGATTTTATCCGATATCTGATTTGCTTAGGTAATTACCATGCCAAGGTGTACTAACACCCAGGCCAAGCAAAAAGTCAACATGGATTTTCACGTTTTTAGGCGAGTTGAGAAGGTTATTTTTTTCACATCACCACTTTTTGGCCCCCCATGATCCTGCACTAACCCTTCCTCTTCTCAGTTCTTCAATTATTGTTGAATTTTCTAATACTGCTGGAGTATCTAGTTCAACATTTTGTTCTGGTAAAGGTATTGTCGATTTAGTTATGATAATTTCCAAAGCTGGTTCTTGCTCATAAACTCTTATTTGACTTCTATTCGGGTCATCCACCCTTACATTAGTGCTCTCCACAATTCTCTACAACCTCTTGTTATAACATCTATATGCCTTTCTTTCATTACCAAGAAAAATTCCTTCATCACATCTAGAATAAAATTTTCCAATGATATCATATCTCCTGATATAACATTTACTACCAAAGATTCTGAAATACTTAATTGTAGGTGTATTGCCAAACCATAATTCATAAGGTGTCTTACCAGTTTCTCCTTTGATATGTATTATGTTTAATGTATAGACCGATGTGCTCACAACTTCTCTCCAGTAGATATGAGGTAGAATAGCCTCCATCATCTGAAAACATTTAATCTTCAATCTTGTCTCTATCTCAACTTTAGCCTTAAAGATTTTAAACTTTTCAAAAGCCTTAGATTTCTCCCTTAGAAAAGTAACCCACATCATTCTAGAATAATCATCAATGATTAGCATAAAATATCAATCACCTTGAAAATTTTTAACTCTAGCAGGGCCACACAAATCAGTATGAATAAGATTAAGAACATCATTAGGTTTCTCTTGTATACTTTTAAAAGAGGTTCTGACCTGTTTTCCCATTTGACATTCTTTACATACCAGATTATAGGGCTTCACAATCTTAGGTATATCTCTAACTGCCTTAGTTGAATTGATCTTTACAATGCAATCAAAATTCACATGACATAGCCTTTTATGACATAGCCAACTCTCATCAATTTGTGCAATTAAACATGTCTTCTCACTGGAATTCAAATGAAATATATTACCTTTTGTCTGTGTACCAGTTGCAATCTCGAAACTAGATCTATTAATGATTTTGCGTTTTCCATCCTTGAATTGTAATTGAAATTCCCTATCCACCAGTTTTCCTACACTCAAAAGATTATGCCTTAAACCTTCAACATAATAACCATTATCAGTATTGTGCTTACCATCTAATGATATAGTTCCTTTTCCCTTGATCATACATGCTTTGTCATCTCCAAATCTAACTAGACCGCCATCGAATTCTTCCAAAGATAGAAACTTCCTTTTATCTCCAGTCATATGATGTGAACATCCATTATCAATTACCCATTCATCCTTATCTTCAATTTTAGAAGCAAGTGCCTTCTTCAAGTACATTCTCTTCCAGTGTCAGAACATATTCCTTGATAACCAAGAACACCCATTTCTTTCCATTGTCGGAACCACTAGCAGAGTCTAGTGTCGATTCATCATCAGAATCAGTCACACCTTCTTCATCAATTATGTAGCATGATTTATCTTTGTTTCTCCTATACTTTAATTGTTCTGATATCCAAGATTAGGCTTAAAAGATCTTCTATCTCTCTCTTCAAATATTGAATTCCTTTCACGACATCTAGATGCAAAATTACCTATCTTATTACATGCAAAACATTTAAAAGGTGCTTTTCCTTCATACTTACTTCCTACCGGTCCTTTAGGTACTCTACTAGAGAATAGGGCTTCAAGTTGCTCAAATTCTTCATCATCTTTGTTCATATCATCAAATTCCCTTGCATATAAAGCTTTCCAATCTTGCTTGCTGGTTGATGATGTAGATGCATAAAAAGCAGGTTCAAAGTTTAGAGCTCCAGAAGGTCCAAATTCTTCAAGCTCAAAATAAGATAATTTCCCAACCAAGGTATCTCTATTGACAAAAGTATTAGCCATTATTCTTAGTTCATTAATTGCAGTAGCCTTCATCTTGTAATCCGATGGTAAAGCTCTCAGATCTTTAGAAACTATTTCATCTTCACTCAGAGTTCCACTAGAACATTGAATTCCCATAATAATTTATTTACCCTTTCCATGAATGCAGTAAACCTTTCATCTTCTTCCATCTTCAAGTTTTCATATCTCACTCAATAACCATCAAGTTAAGCAATCTTCACAGTAGGGTCACCTTCATTAAGAGTCTCCAACTTGTCCCATATAGCCTTTGCAGATGATTTGTTAGTTAATCCCATTATTTTCTAATCAGAAAGTGCACACAAGAGGGCTTCTCTTGCTCTACAATCATTCTCAAGCTCCTTATCCAAGTTTTCTAGAGGAGGATTGCCAGATGCCAGATTATGAGGTGTAACACCATTATCTGTGATTTCCCAAATCTCCTTAGTAAGACATCTCAGATGAGTCTCCATCTAAATCTTCCATACTCTGTCATTTATTCCATTAAGCCTAGGAATATCTCTCTGAAGCATAGCAACAGATGAACTAGATGAACTTGAACTGTTAGTCACCATAGGCTCTTCCTCAAGCGATTAAGCTTCTGCAGATAGGACTAGAGCTCTAATACCAATTGTTAGACAGTTCAAATAACTGGAAGACAACAGAGAAGGGGGGGGGTGGATCAGTTGTCACCAGATCACTGTAACCTTAAGCAATTAAAACTTTAATACCAGAACCCAAAAGATCAATACTAGAATGCATAACCAATTACCGAAATATAGGATAAACCAATTAAGCATAAACAACAATTAGAGAATAAATACCTTCCACATGACACCAAGATTTATATGTGTAAAACCTGGTAAAGAGAAAAACCTCGGTGGGAAGCCTACCCATAGTAAGATAATACTTCTGCAGTAAGTATGTGATAAAAATTGAGGGGCTTGCACTTACAAGAAGGCCAACAACCTAGAACGCACTGCTCATCACAAAAGGAGTCTCACTGACTACATAGAAATCTAGACTACAATCTAAAGGAAAGAATGAACTTCAAAGATAGCATCTCCTATGTTTGAGTACAATTCTAGTTAAGCTCAATATCAGAGGACTAAATCCTCTTACATAAACCCAAATCGATCACCAATTATCGACTAAATCCACTTCCTAAATGATTATTAGAGTATTCGCTCCTATTACATTCCATATCCCTTACATATATGATCTACAATGAGATATTACATCATATATATACAAACCCTCGACTACAAACAATAAGGTTGGCCACCAGAAAATAAAACAATTACATAGTTATAAAACATTTTGTCCAGAGACCAAAAAAATAATATCCAACCCATAAGACATCCTAGAAACACATCGAGAAGTCCAATCCAAACATTACATTAAGACGGTCCATAACCTAGATATTACCGAGACCTAATATAGGTCCATACACATTAAAGCAATGTTCCCAATTGAGTAAGTCTTGAACATGATCACCATCAGCATCCTGAATCTCCACCAGAAGCCACACTAAAACCACTTATGCATATCATCAAAGATATTCAACAAAGACTTATCGATGAAACCCTCGTCGGAACAACAAACCAAGCTTGTTAGCAAGTAGGATATCATCTGATCACCAGATCAAAACCAATTGACTGAACATGAATATGAGTAGAATGAATAAGCCAATTCCATAAACCAAACATACTGGATCATATCGGATCATGCCAGATCATGATGATCCAATACAACTAGAAACCAAACAACTTACCCGGACTAGAAGGATACCGGTAAAGCAACCAAAACAACTAGTGTTGACATCAATGACAAATCATGAATGCAACACATAATCAATTCCTCCAAATGGCCAAAAAAGATGGGAATAGGTAGGTGAGTTAGGAGGATAGGACATGAGGAGAGAGAATGAGAGGAGGAATATAAAATTGGAGGAAACGATAATCATGATTAGGTTAAGTTATGGGGGTTAGAAGGGTAAGTTGTAGGAATGAGGAAATAAGCTAATTAATTGAGATTAATTAACTAATTATGATTAAGAGAAGGTATTGGCTAAAGTTGAGAATTGAAATACTTTTAGAAGAATAAGCTATAATTAATTCTGTTAAATTAGTTATAAGGCTAAGCTGATAAAATTAAATAAAAATATGATTTAATTAGTTTTAAGGAGGGCTAACATAATTAATATAATTAATTATGCAAAAAGGCTAAAATAATTCAATATTAATCTAATTAATTTAGGCATCTACATTTTTTCTCTCTTTTACATGGTTGAAAAATTGGTGATGGGTAAAAGACAAAGAAAGATTCCCTAGGATTGAGATGTAGGTAAGGAATGCCCCCTCAAGAATTTACTCAAAAAATTATGAAATTTGGCAAAAAAATCTCAAAAATGAAGAGATTAGCGAAAAAAAGATGAAAGGAATGAAAAGAAAAAGACATGAGAAATCATCATGGATTAAGGCAGAAAGGCAGCAAAGGAAATGCATCGGAAGTGTGAAAGAAGAGCTTATATAGGCCACACAAGGCACATAGAAGGGTCATTTTCACACTCACAAGTCAACGAGCAGTAGAGAGCCCATAGCAAAAGAGCGAAGATGGTGTGGATTCCACTTCATGATCAATGTGGCGAGAGGGTCAGACTCTTGCAACAACCACCATAGTATGGACCACCATTACGTACCCCTATCCTAACTTCATCATTTGAGTAGGGTATAATTATTTAAGGATATTTAATGAGGGAAAAAGGTTGTCAGGGCACAAACATCGACCGCTTGATTGACATCTATACCTGGGGATTATTTGTCTGGATGGTATATCCCTAACTACGCAAGAAAAACATCACTTGTCCAGGCTTTGATCAGACAATAGATGTTTTTATGGGAGGGGAAGATGCAAAAAAATGGGGGGACTGGGAATGTCATCTGTGTTTTGTAGTTTGATGCACAACATGTGGTTTCGATGTCTCTGTTGAGAGAAACACCATCTCCACATAAGATGGAAAAGGTAGGGAAAGGGAGGAAAGAAAAGGTTTCAAGGGGCTTCCAAGGGATGCCCCAAGGTGTGGGATGGGGTGAATTAGAAGAAGAGGGATGACATAAGTGTGTTCATGGATGCAAGAGTCACTAGGTCCTCTACAGTCATAGTAATGCTAGCATCCCACAATGAGATATCATGACCATCTGACTAGGGTGGATAGGTGTTGGCTACACTCTTATGAGAATAGTTGATGTTGTCATTGATGGAAACCAACTGGAAACTCACCGGCAATTGGTTTCTACATGCCCGACATCACAAATTTCATACACTGGCAAACACCGACACCGACAGGCACTTCACCGACATTCAGTTTACATCGGCAACAAAGCATACCGACACTCCAACCAACATGGGATAAAGTTTTTTTGTTTATATAAATTATTTTGTAAGACGACATGGCATATTGTAAAAGACTCATATATGTATGAGATCTTATAAGTCATTTTGATATGAGAGAGAGAGAGAGATAAGGAATTATGATGTGAGATGAGACAACTTTGTATAAGGTGATATAGTTGACAACAAAGGTTTTGGTTATTGACTGAGCTTAAACCGGTACTGAACCTAGCATGAGAGATGTTGTTTTGAGTAGTACATTGTATTGGATTTGATAATCTATTTTGTAGTCAATGTGACTTTTTATTGAGTAGTGAGCTCTAGGTTGTTGGCCTCCCTATATGTGCAAGCCCCTCATTGTAATTAGTATTTATTCATTAGCCAGTGAGTAAATATTGTGGCTCACAAATCCCACCAAGGTTTTTCCCACACTAGGTTTCCTCGTTAAATATCTTGTGTTATGGTGTGTTTATATGTTGTCTCTATTATTTCTATTTATTACAATAATTCTTATTTACCGGTACACTATTCTGGGATGCAAAGTTATTAATAAGTTTAAATATTCTCTTAACCAATTAGACACTGATTCCCCCCCCCTCTTAGTGTCTTTGGGACTGTTATTGAATCTAACAATTGGTATCAAAGCCTGGTCCTCTATTTTCAAAAGTTTAACAACTTGAGGAAGATTCTGACACTGGTACAAATGGAGAACTTAAGAAAACAATTGGAAGGAGCTCTTAAAGATTTTGATGCAGAAAAATTGAATAATATCAAACTTGAAGATGATCTGAGGATTGCACAGGAATTACTTAAAGGACTTTAGGAGAACTTTGTAATATCACAAAATAAAATAAAATAACTTCATGAGAAGATGCATAATGATGATGATGAAAAAGAGACTCTTAGAGACATTGCAAATAAGTTGAGACAAGAAAACAATAATTTGAAGAATGAAATGCAAGATATGACTATGAGGTTATGTAAAGATATTGAAGACAGGAAGAAGAATGATACAACTTCCCTCTTTAATTGCAACAAAGCCTTTGAGGTGAGGTTCTTTCCTTTGCACCAAATTGAATATGAATCCTTTTATACACCAAAGGATGGTGAGGTTCTTTTTATAGCTCTATTTTTGCAAAAATAAATTTTTTGTTTTGTTCTTTTTAGAGCCCAAAATGAAGGTTTTCTCCTATGAAAGCAAGAAAATTTTTGATATTGGTTCTTTTTATAGCCCAAAAACAAAGTGAGTTCAATTTTAAGAAAAGAAAATCAAATTTTAAACTAACCTAGATAAGTTAGTAAAAATCTAACTATCTTAATCCGAAGATGAAGCTCCTATCTACAATGAAATTGTTAGAGACCTGCAAAATAACCAGTTAGATACCTCAGTGGACTTCTACAAGTCTAATTTTGAACTTTCAGTTACAATAATTGTTTTTCTTATTTTGGTCTGTGATGTGCTACAGAACAAACTGTACGCGCTACATAATAGCCATAATGCGCTAAAAGAAGTCTTCAACGTGCTACACTGTTTTCAAGATGCGCTACTCTGTGTGCCGAAAGTGCTGTTCTGTTTTTCTTCCGCGTCGAGACCTACAGGAAAAATTACTAATCTTATGCACTAATAAATGAACTTTACGCCCTAGGTTATGGACCCTACGAACTGAATAGTGAACCAAATGTTCTAGGCTGTTAACTGGATGCGCTAAACAATTAACTTAACACGCTAATTCATTTTTCCTGCATATTTGCAAAAGTGGATATATTTCAAAACCAATTAGATATATGGGGTAATGCCCCACGATGGGCGCCAGAAATGTATGCGGGAAAATCGGGTCGATAGAACTCAATATGTGAAAAATGGAGCTCTATGGAGCCTTACTCACACACTCACAAGACTTCTTGGTGCAAGCTATAGAGTAATGAAGTATCACTCAGCTTCCCAAGGTGGGTCCCATGGTTCTCTATCTACACGGTTCCTCAAACCAATGTTTTTGCTATCAAATCACTGAGCAAAATGGTTTAGGGATGGCAAATGCAAGAACGAGGGATGTTTTGATACATTTTAGAATGAAATGCATCCTAAGCTATGCATGATCTTAAAATGCAATAAACTAGACTATAAGATGACAAGGTTAGTATAAATACTATCCTAACATGATATATTAGTCTTATGATTGAGCTAAATGATAAAGAAAGTATTCTAAACATGCATATTGAGACTAATTCCTAGTTAAAAGAGAGGCTAAATGATGAGCATAAATGATATATGAAAGCTTGAATGTATTTGAGCATAAGTATGATGCTAAAAATTTTGATCCTTTAAATGGAGGGATGAGAGCTCTATTTATAGCAAAAATAGGGCAATGGATGGTCAGAATTGAAAGACTTAATCAAGGGCTAAGTTTGAAAGCTGGGAATCCATGTTTGCAATTTGTACCAATGAAATGGTGACAAATGTCAACATAAGACTGGTTGAGTAAAGGGGTTGGACACATTAAATGCCCGAGAAGACCTCATGGTTATCTAGAGGGTAAGGGTCAGGCTTAAGTTAAGATTACCCATTGGATTAAGAGTTAATCCAAGGATAAACTCTTGTGCAAATGATTAAGGGATAACCATGGTCAAAGAAATGAATGCTTGATGAGACCCTTAGGTTACATGGAGGTTAAGTTAGGCAAAAAAGTCTCTAACCTTGTAAAAGGGTTGAGTTAACCATTAATGATTTGTAAGAGAAAGTTGTTGGAGACTTGGAGCCTTTAATGGTTATTGAAGACTTTGAGGGTTTGAGAAGTGACTTCCCTTTGTTTAGAGATGTGACAAAGTTTAGAAGATGGGTTAGGTTAATTTAGAAGAGATTAGAAGGGTCTAGAAGAAATTAGGAATAGGTTTTAGAATGCAAGTGGATGGAGGGATAATAGGATTTAATTGAAATAAATTCAATTTGGTTGTAATTTTGGGGAAATTAAATAAATTAGATTTATTCAATTTAGGATAACTATTTAATTAGATTTGAATTTAATTAAAAGTGGATAGAAGGGATTTAATTGATTAAAATGATTTATTCATTAAATGGTATAGTGAATTTAATTTAAATAAATTGAGTAATTTACTTAATTTAAATAGAAGAATGTGGGCGATTTAATTAAATTAGATTTAATTAAATAGAGAAATGAACATAAAATATTCATTTAAGAATATGGTCATTTTTATACGTCTACATTTTGCCCCTCTTTGAAGTGACATGTGTGCACATGTTATTTCAAAGAAAATGATGTGTTATCGTGATTTGTGATCAAATGAAATTTTTATGTCGCTCTTATGATTTGCAAGTCGTACCCCAGATTTTGATTTGATCTATGATGCCCCCTCAGGAGATGAATCAATATTTTGAAAATTTTGATTTGATTTGGTGATTTGTTTTTGGTGTGTATGATTTTGTCTATGTGAAATGTGTAAATTGATTTATCTCCCGATAATTTACAGATTTTAGGGTATAAGGGAGACCGCGAGCAAATGACATGCTCAATTTCCTTACCTTAATTTCATTTTTCTCCTATAAAAGGGGAAAAGTGCTTTGATTTGATTCATTTGTGCATTGTTGACTTTGGAGAAAGAGAATTTGGAGAGAAGTCAAAATGCCTATTCTGTATTCCAGGCATTGTTTTGAGCATGTTCGGAGGTACTGGAGACCTGCCGCATATGGACCACTAGTAAGTCAACACTTTTGACCCTTTTTTGATTTTTTATTTTGTCATTTTTGGTCAGTTTTTTATTTTTGAAATTCGGTTTTAGCGGTTTAGCATGTCAAAGTTGCAATTTAGCACATACGAAAATTTAGGTAGCGCATAAAGTTTGAATTTTAGGGCTGTGTCTGAAACAAAATAGTGTAGCGCATAGAAGTTCTAGGTTAGCGCATTGAGGGAAAGTAGCGCATGTCGGACATAGGATAGCGCATCAAGACAATAGGGTAGCACGTGAGCAAGACCTAGCACATAGGGGTCACAGGGGTTCGCATGGGTAAGGGGTTTTAGCGCGTAGGGTAGACCTAGCGCATAGGATCAAATAGGTAGCATCAGCAAGGTATAGGTTAGTGCATAAATAGGTTTTAGCGCATAGGGTAGGTTGGGTGGTGCATGGGGGGAAAATACTAGCATGTAGAAGCAGTCTAGCACATAAGGTAAATAGATTAGTGCGTGAAGAAAACAACATAGCGCATGGGTGTATTTTAGCACATAGACAATCTGTTTTAGCGCATCAGGAAAATGTTGTGAGATGGAGTGATTTTTGAATGAGAAAAATTGATAGGATAAAGCTGGGTTTGCCAGGATAGGTGTAATTGGTGCTTTGTTGTGTTTTGCTATCATTGGTTTGATTGATTTGTCCAATATGAGTGTTGATATAACTTGTTTTGATTTGTGATATTTCAAGTTATGCATAGATATTAATGTGATGTTTTGATCAAAGCATGATTTGTTTTTGCACTTTGTTTCAAGTTTAATGTGTGAAGCCTGATTTGTGTTACAAGTTGATATGGGTTGGAAACTTGAGTTGTTTTACAAGCTGATATGGGTGGGAAACTTGAGTTGTTTTACAAGTTTATGTGATTTGGAGACTTGAGTTGTGTTACAAGTTTTGATATGGTTTTTGATAACTTGAGTTGTGTTACAAGCTGATATGAAATTATAGGATGTTGAACTTGATGTAGATGAGCAAATTGTTTCATGTTGTTGTTTGATGTGATTTGATTTGGATATCTTTGTTTTGATTTGGAAACTGATATTGGACTTGTTTTACTGGTTGACAAGAGCGATTGGGCATGGTTCAGTCGCATGAGTGATTTCCTAGGCCTTAGACTCTGATACCACAGTTGACATAGGCCGACCTCGATATTATTGAGAGATGCAGGTTGACGTCCCTATCAGATATGCCTTGGTTCACTGTGAACCGGGGGTTACTTATAGCGCTCGCAGAAAGGTGGCACAGAAACATGAACACCTTCCACTTTGCCATGGGTGAGATGACGGTCATGCCAGAGGACTGCTACAGGATTCTGTGCATACCAGTAGTAGGTTAACTACTACCTTATGAGCAGTCGGAGGAGGGTGGCACAGAGGTACTTCGCTGTATATTCCATGACGAGACAGTATGCGGATATGAGATCCCTTGGCAGGAGTTCCTGGACTTAGATTATGCACCGCTTCCATCAGTACTGGCAGGGTTTATAGGTGGATTCCTTTGTCCTAATTGCAGGTCAAAGGGATTCTCTGTGGGATGGGGGCTGGTGTTAGAGGACATGGTTACACAGGGCCACAGGTTCACATGGGGATCGACTATGCTAGCCCATCTGTACAGGGATTTACATGAGGTGGTATACTTGGGTTACGGTAGTTTGTCAGCTGGCGTGATGCTCTTACAGGTATGGTGCTGGGAGCACATTCCGGCAGCCAGGCCATTAGCAGATAGAGATAGGCCCGTTGGACGTGCCTATGCCTATGGGTACAGGGGTCTAGTTGTCTAGTGGAAGCTGGGCAAACTAGATCATTGGAGGATGGTGCTAGATGACATTGATACGGTCACATGGCAACCATATACAGGGTGTGAGGTATGGGCGGATGATGAGCTGGAGATGCCCTATATGTTTATGACGAGATACCTAATTGGGAGGACCCCATTCGTGATTGAGAGGTTCGTGGTCACCCGAGTTTTGCGACAGTTTGGTCGATAGCAGGGTATACCTTAGGGGGCCTTCTTGTATGCATGGTGGAGGCAGGACATACCAGATTGGGGTCCGACAATTGATAGTACGGTGGCCATGGAGGAGTTTGTCAGTTTGGTGGGCCAGATATGGGATTATTCCCTAGAGATTTTGGATGCGAGCATGACAGATGAGTTCACGAGATTGTTCACTGCGCGAGCAGTGGCGAGGATTTTAGATCCAGAGGAGATGCGGCCATCATTTGATGATGATGATGATGAGGGAGGTGGAGATGATGAGGATGATGGAGATGGTGGGGGAGGATGATGAGGGAGAGGAGATCAGGGGAGGAGGGGAGATAGAGGGAGGAGGGGAGATAGAGGTTTGGAGAGAGCAGTTAGATGGGTGGTGATGGACAAGGGGAAAGGCAGATTGGCCCTTGGAGCAGGTGGAGAGGGGAGGGTGGGAGAGGTATTAGTTGTAGTGGGGGGGATGGACGAGGTGACACAGCCAGTGCAAAGGAGGAGGACAGATGTGCTACCACCTCTTGCATCGAGGACAGGTAGAGTTAGAGGAGATGCCCTGGCACAGGTACCGCTACGGGTTTGGATCCCCACTCATATTGAGGATGCACAGATTAGGACCCTATAGGTGATTGTACAGTAGCTGCAGGCACAGGTATTGACATATCAGCGGTAGATTGTGCAGTTGACCACTGAGCGAGACACGGAGATAGAGCGGCAGGGTCAAGTGGAGGAGCTTGCAGCAAGCGTGCAGAGAGAAGCAATGGGTGGTCCAATGAGAGACACCCTGAGAGAGCTATCTTTGAGAGCTCAGGAGGTGGAGTACTACCGTCGGCATTATGAGGTTGCGGTACCCAGGGATCACCGAGTACAGAGCTTTACACAGTCGAGATCTAGTCGATCTCGAGATACTGGGTCGCGGTCTGAGAGCCGAGGTGTGACAGGGCCATTGAGACATGATCCCCCTGGAGATCTAGGGGTGGGGACATCTGGATCTAGACCATCTCTGTCAGGGGATAGCCATACTTGAGAGATGTGGTCTCTATTGTATTTTTGATTATTGTATTCTTTGTATTGGACACAGAGATGATAGATTTTGTACATTTTGATCATTTTTGGAGATATATATATATATATATACGACATCATTATCTTTGATCATGTGGTGTGTTATATGGATGTATGTGCTTATGTGTTCTTTTCTTTACTTTATGATGATGCAGTGCTTAAATATATGATATAATGTATGATGCAGGATGTATGCTTTGATATGTTTGTGAGATGTATTTAAAAAATGAGATGTATGATTTTATATGCTGTGAAATGTATCTTTGAAAATGAGATGTATGATAATGATATGTAACTAAGTGTAAAATGATATGCTATGAGATGTATCTTGAAAATGTATGATAATGATATGCAATTAATTGTAAAATGATATGCAACTAATTGTAAAATGATATGCAACTAATTGTTTTTGGTACCATCCTCATTCTGTATTTGCCATCCTGATACAACCATATGTTGTTTTCTTTCTTTGTAGGTATCATCATTGAGCATTGATTTGTTTAGGATATGTTGAAAATTTATACAAGCATAATGGTATAATTGAACCATAATGACCTGAGAAAAATTTACATGATATTTGATTTTGCAAGATAGCACAAGCGTCAAGGTATAATTGAACCAGGACGACCAGAGTGCAGATTGCATAAATAGACAAGATTAAATCATTTGTATGTGTGAAGTGGAATCATGCTACCAGTGATATTCAATGTATCACGTCTCGAGGCAAGTATCCACACAGTATAAGTGATCACCACCCAGACAGAAGACTAAGAAAATATTGGAGTTTCCCCATGATCTCTAGCTATGAAGCATTTTAGTGAGAAAAGGGAGAGAATCCAATAATTTAAAAAGTTTAAAATGCAAAAAAAGTCAAGATTTTATGTGATAATGCAACATTCAGTAGTTCAAAAAATCATCCATCCTTGGTATTTCTGTGATTCTTTGTTTTGTTTTGCGATGAAGCGTAGTCTTGGTTGTTGGATGCAATGCTTCTGAGTTTTGCAAATAGTTTTGGTGTCTTGAATGGTTGCAAGTTTTGATGATTTATTGCCCCTAGCTGAGTGTGCCTCTTGATGTGAATATGTACAGTGATTTCCAAGCCATGGTGGAATGTGGTAAGAGGATATATATGGACAGACCAGGATAGTGACTATGCTAAGTATGGCCTGAATGGATATGTGCTAAGTATCGAGCGATGGCCGATAGTGTTTGATAAAATGGTATGGATATAGATAGAGGAGCCATTCTTTCACAATACCGCCTATTACCAGGTTTTCACTAGTTACTTTTATTGTACCTTTTTATTTGCTTTTTCTGAATTTTTTGATTTTTTTGCTTATTTTGGCTTTTTCTGTGCATTAGGCTACTTAAGTGTAGTACTTCTTCAGATGGATGTTGTTAGTTGGTTTGTCGAGCACGTCTCCTTCTGAAGTTTTTAGCTGATAGGCACCTGATCCATAGACTGATATGATGACATAGGGACCCAACCAGTTAGGTTCAAACTTCCCTTTCTTTTCTCGATCTTGCTGATTTCTTGGATTTTCTTTGAGGACTAGGTCACCAACTTTGAAGTTGCGAGGGATGACCTTGTGATTGTAGCTCCTACACATACGTTGTTGATATGCTTTGAGATGAGTGTAAGCATGCTAACATCGTTCATCTAATAGTTCAAGTTCTTGCAGTCGGTTAACTCGATACTCTTCATCTGGTATTAAACCTTTCAAAGAGACTCTAAGAGATGGGATTTCTACTTCCAGGGGTAAAATGGCCTCTGATCCATATACCAATGAGTATGGTGTTGCTCCTGTAGGTGTGCGGATGCTGGTTCTATATGCCCAAAGTGCTGGATTAAGTTGTACGTGCCAATCTTTGCCTACATCATTCACTATTTTCTTTAGGATCTTTAGTATTGTCTTGTTAGATGCTTCTGCTTGACCATTTCCCTGTGGGTAGTATGGTGTAGAGAACCGATATTGGATTTTGAATTTTTCACATAGTTCTTGTACATCTTGGTTTTTGAAAGGTCAGCCATTATCTATGATGATTGAACTTGGAATACCATATCTGCAAATCAGATAATTTAGGATAAAAGAGGCAATTTGTTTCCCAGTCACTGTGGTCATAGGAACTGCTTCTATCCATTTGGTAAAGTATTATGTTGCAGTTATAATGAACTTGTGTCCATTTGAAGATGAAGGATGAATTTTGCCAACTAAGTCTAGTCCCCACTGACAAAAGGGCTAGGATGTTGTAAATGGCTGTAGTTCCTGTGCTAGTGCATGTATCAGATTGCCATGGATCTGGCATTTAGGACATTTCTTGGCAAAGTGATATGAATCTTTCTCCATTGTAGGCCTGTAGTATCCCATCCTTAAAATCTTCTTAGCAAGAGTATTCCCACTTGAATGTGTTCCACAAATACCTTCGTGAAGCTCGTGTAAAGCAGAATCAGAATCATTATGATCAAGGCAATGAAGAAGAGTACCATCTAGACCTTGGGTATAACGGGCAGCTTGTCGGATAAAATTATGTTTCTGGTTATGGGATTGGTCAATGGGTAAGATATTGTTCTTAAGGTAGTTGTATATTGGTCCATATAATGGAGAATCTAAACCAGTCAATGCATAGATAACATGGGATTCAGAGTGGTCATAAGCTGGGGAGAACAGTTGCTCTACCAGGAACTCATAATGACTCTGTTGCTCTGGAATTTGTATTAATGAAGCGATAGTAGCCATGGCATCGGCTACTTTGTTGTTCAACCTTGGTATTTGCTCGAAGGTGATATGCATAAAATATTGTTTGAAGTCATCCACCATTCACTTGTAGGGTAGCAGCTTGTCATCTTTTGTCTGATAGTCATTGTTGATTTGATTGACAACTAGTTGTGAGTCGTCGTAGACCTTTAACTCTGTGATTTTCCATTCGACGGCCATTTTGATGCCTATAACCAATGCCTCATATTCAGCCACATTATTTGTGCATGGGAACATAAGCCTGTATGATCTTGGTATAGTGTGTCCTTCAGGAGTGATGAATAGAATGCCAGCACTTGAACCATGTTGTGTGTAGGATCTGTCAAATATAGGGTCCATTGTTTGGTAGAAATAGCAAGAACGTCCCTGTCCGAAAATTCAATCTCCATAGTTTGTTTTCCTAGTAGCGGTGCTTCAGCCAGCTAATCTGCAATTGCTTGTCCTTTGATGGCTCATCTTTCTGTGTATTAGATGTCAAATTCACTAAGAATCATGGCCCATTTAGCCAATCTGCCTGTAGGAGCTACCTTGCTGAGTAGATATTTGAGAGGATCAATTTTTGCCACTAGCTTAATAGTGTGTGCTAGAATATAATGTCGGAACTTGTGAGATGCGAAGACCACTATTAGGCAAGCCTTTTCAATGAATGTATAGTTGAGTTCATAGCCATTCAATGTCCTACTAATATAGTATATGGCTCGTTCTTTTCCTTGTTGATCTTCTTGTGCCAATAGTGCCCCCAGTGATATATCTGTTGTTGAGATATATAGGATAAGTGGCTTTCCTGCGACTGGTGGCACCAGAATTGGTGGATTCATCAGGTACTGTTTGATTTGGTAAAAAGATTCTGCACACTTGGTCTCCCATCTGAATGGTACATTTTTGTGTAGTAAATGGTTAAATGGTAGACTTTTATCTGCAAGCTGAGCGATGAATCACCTAATTGATTGAAGTCATCCTTGTAGAGATCTAAGTTGACTAATATTCTTTGGTGGTGGCATTTCCATAATGGCTTGTACCTTTGCTGGATCTACTTCAATACCTTTAGCTAAGACTATGTAGCCTAGTAACTTGCCTGATGTAACACCGAAGACACACTTCTTAGGGTTGAGTCTGACTTGGAATTTTTCCAATTGATCAAAAATCTTTTCTAAGATGATTAGATGTTCTGCTCTGGTGAAGGATTTAGCTAGTAAATCATCCACATAATCTTCCATAAATGTGTGCATCATGTCATGAAAGATTGTTGTCATTGCTCTTTGATAAGTGGCCCCTACATTCTTTAAGCCAAAAGGCATAACATTCCAGCAGTACGTTCCCCAAGGATAGGTGAACGCTGTTTTATCTTGATCTTTTGGGACTATTTTGATTTGATTATACCCTAAGAAACCGTGCATTAGTGAGAGCATTGCATGTCCTGCTATGAGGTCTACAATTATGTCGATACTGGGCAAAGGAAAGTCATCTTTTGGACAAGCTTTGTTGACATCTCTGATGTCAGTGCATATTCTGATACTACCATCTGGTTTTGATATTGGAACGATGTTGGAAATCCATTCTACATAGTCAATGGGTCGAATGAATCCGACATCTAATAGTTTCTTTAGTTCAGTTTTGACCATGAGTGCCACTTGTGAATTCATCTTTCGTAGCTTTTGCTTGATTGGTTTAACTCCTGAAGAGATGGACAAGTGATGCATGATCAAGTGTGGATCTACTCCAGGCATATCAGCATATGACCAAGCAAAGTTAATTTGCTTTTCTTTAAAGAAAATGATGAATGCTGAGCTTTCCTCCTCTTTCAGAGATTCTGCAAGGTGTATGTTTTTGACTACTTTTGTGGTACCAATGTTGATTGATTGAGTGGGCTCAATCAATATGGGTGATCGCTCATGAAAGTGCTTAGGAAGAGTGTCAAGTCTCCCATCGTTAGGTGCCTTAAAAAGGTTTTCACCCTTAGATGCGTCCTTTATTTTTACTTTTTTGTGATCTAGAGCTGCCATTGACTGGTTTTCAGCATCAGATCTCTTATTTGGTTTATTTTTGTGACTGAGAGACTTGGCACTCCCTGATTGGTAGATATCGTTACTTTGTTCACTGGTAGAGCTTGTTTCTGGATTTATGGTACATAGGTAGTGGATAATAGATTCATCATCTGGGAAAATTGGTATATCATGGATTTTAGGTTCATCCCAGTCGATGAGGTCAGGAAAGACAAGTGGTAAGGAATCATTTGGTGGATTAAGGTTTGCTACTGTAAGTTTCAAGACAAAGTTTTCATCGTGATTGTTCTTGGTTTTAAAGAAGTCTAGGATTTCATCAAGGTCTTCGATGGTATTATCTTCTATATAGACTTGTTCGTAATGTTTCTGTTTGCTTTCCTTGTCATCATAGATGTTTTGTGGTCCAAATTCAAGAGGTCTATCTTTTGCGTTATGCTTTTCTTGAGAAAGGGATATGGTGTTAATATCATTAGGGATATCTGTGGTAGCATTTGAGCAGGTACCCAATTCATATTCATTGGAATCAGTCTCTGAGGCATCAGCCCAGATTCTATCAGTGCTGTAAACAGGTATGTTGTATGGTGAAAATAAATCTTTGATGATGGATACCATTTTGATAGTTTTTGTTGATTCAGTGTTAGATCCTACTTCTACTTTCTATATTTGTTCATAGACTATGCCTCCTCGGGGAGAAATAATGGTATCCTAAGATGATCTTATTTGTTCTTGACATAGTGGATCTTGAATATGAGCTATTGCTGCAGATATGACCTTCTTGTGGCTTAGAAGTTTTTCCTGATGTAACTTCTGTTCTTGATGTTCCCGTGCCTTGTGGATTGTTTCTGCTGACTCAAAGAGTGGTTCCTGCCAGGATTCTTCTTTGTACTTCTTCTTTACTTTCCATTGAGGTTTCGCAGTTATGCGAGACAGCTTTCTTAATAGGAAAGTGAGCTTACAACCCAATCCCATTTTGTCTCTATTGGGCTGTGAAGGAAGATCTATGGGTTCAATGACTCCTTCTTTGTGTTTCCCAATAGGTCCTTTACCATCATATCCCATTTGCTGCATGATTAAGTATCCTTTTCAATATAGGTGTGTAGATAGAACAATGTCTAGTGCAGCTGCTCTATTATCTTCTTCCTCATCTTTGTATAACCAGCTAAGAATATCCTTGTCTTCTGATTCATGCGCTAGAGTGCCGAATTGGATGAAGGTACCATCAAATTTGGTGATGGGCTGAGTGACCAGATGTGTTGATGTAGTAGGCAATCCATGAGATCTGGGTGATGTTAGCAATTTGGCCAAACATAAAGGCTCCAAAGAGTATTCTCCCATACCTTGGTCTTTGATTTGCATTTGTTGCTTGAAATCTCCAGATAATGAGTTGAGCTTTGCTGTTTGTAGATCTGATGTTGAAGATCATTGCTTTTCTCTATTATGAGGAACCAAACTGTCTTGGGTTGCCCCCATTGCGTTGCAATGCTGAAATGGATTGTGGTCAGCAGATATGGAGATTTCTTGTCCGTCATAAGGAAATTTGACACACTGGTGATACGTAGAAGGTACTGCTTGCATTTCATGTATCCAAGGTCGCCCTAACAAAATATTGTAGGTGAGATCTATGTCTAAGACCTGACACATAGTATCCTTTTGTACTGGTCCCACTTGAATAGGTAACATCATGGTTCCTTTAGAGGACCTTTCCTCATCATCATATGCCTTTATGGTAATCTACTTGCAGGGATCAATAGACTCTTCTGAGAAGCCTAATGCATGGATAAGCTTTAAAGTACATATATTAAGTTTGGCTCCTCCATCTATTAAGACTCTTTTTACTCGGTGTTTGCAAACAATGACTTCGATATGGAGAGGAGTGTTATGCGGATGACTCAAGGAAGCATTGTCATGCTCTAAGAAGGTGAGGTTATGAGGTCCTGTCATATGGGCGACCATGGCTTGAAATCTATCTACATCCAGATTTTGAGGTACATTGGTTTCCAATAGCGCTTGTTCCAATATGTCTTTGTGTTTCGATGATAGTTTCAGCAATTCTAGTATAGATATCTGAGCTAGAGTTTTGTGTAGTTGGCTAACCAAGTCATATTGGATTTTTGGGGTAGTATTTGTAGGTGCAGTATGTCCTTTTAAGACATATTTCTGAGCTCGGGTTGTCACATTAACAGATTCCTGATCACGCTGATCTTGGATGGTGATGACATTTACTTGATGATCTTCAACTGATATGTGATTTATGGTGTTGTTGTAGATATGGTTGATACGAGCTCCACTTGTATCATCTGAGGTTGAAGCTCCATCTTTGTTGTAATTTGGAAGAAGATTTTTAAAGGCTCCATGATCACCATTTGTTTTGAGACCATCCACCATTAAGTCACCTCGATCAATCATGTCTTGAACAATGTTTTTCAATCTCATGCAATCGTTCGTCTGATGACCCTTGTTACGATGGAAATCACAATAGTGTGAATCATTCCACCAAGGTGGTTGATTTGGGGTTCATAGTTGTTGATTGCAGGCAAGGAGAGAATTTTGTTTGCTAGAAGTTCTCTGAATGCCGATTCTAGTGATTGCCCCAGTGGTGTGAAGACACGCTTTTGGAAATTGTTCGTGCTGTTGCGTGAATTGTTGTTAGGTCCTGGATTCATGTTTTTCCTTTGAGTATCATTGGTGTTGTTTGTGTTGAGTTGTCCTTGATCAGTGTTTGGTGCATATGTGTTAGCATTTGGATTAACATTTTTAGGATTTTTCATATTTTGAGGATTCTCGGATAATGAAAGCACTGGTTGCTTGGATTTGGGATCATGTGAGTCATTGTTTCCTTCATTTTTGTTTCAAGTCCAAAATTGAGATTTGTCCAAGTTGCTGTTGTTCTGGTTATTGTAGTTTGATGATTTTTTTCCTTCCTTGTAGAATTTGAGTGTTCCCTTTTTGACACATGCTTCCTCTACTTGAATACCATTTTCAATCAATTTAGCGAAAGATGGTATGCATTGAAGTTTTAGCCTATAACTCATTTCACCATTCAAGTTGTCGATGAAGATCTCCATTTTCTCCTTTTCAGGAATATCTCAAGGATATCTGGATACCATACATCGCCAGCGTTGAAGGAGTATCATGAATGTTTCATTGTTCTTTTGTTTGGTGTTGCAAACACCTAGCATGGTTATGGCGTGTTGGATGTTATAGGAGTATTGGATTATGAATTTATTAACCAATTCATCAAATGATCTGACAGGTGGTGTAATTTTGGATAACCATTCCATTGTTTGCCCTCCCAAGCTTCTTGGGAATAACCTCATCAGATAGGTGTCATCATGAGCAAACTCAAGACTCATGGTACAAAATTCTCTGACATGATCACAGGGATCACTTTTGCCATCATATTTGTCAAATTTAGGTACATCTGAGTTTGGAGGAAAAGGGATCATGTGCAATCTCCTATCGAAAGGATAAGGACAGATTTTGTTTAAAGAGTACCGTACTGTTGTCCCTTGTTGCATGTCCTGTATTTGCCTTTGTAACATTTGCATTTGTTGAGTAAGGGTAGCCAAAGGTACATTGTCTTGTCGAGGGAAAAGTTCTTCCCTTGTATTGATCCTGGGTTGAAATGGTGTTTGGAACGGTATATTTTGCTCGGGAAGGTATTGTCTTGGTGTATGTTGCTCCGGTATGTTTTGATCCGAGATGTTTTGCATTGGTGTATGTTGTTCTGGTATGTTCTGATCCGGGATATTTTGTTCAGGGTCGTGGATTTCCCTTTCTCGCTATCGTTCTTGATATTCGTAATGTTGAGGGTGTGTCCTAAACATATCTGTGTCAAGGTTTTCAGAGAGTTTTACTCCTTTACTTGTGAGCATGAGCAAATATTTTTCTTTTTCATTTTCCATAAGCCTTTCTACAAGTTTTTGGAATGAAGGGTTTTCCTGACATTCCTGAAGAAGCGCTTTAGCATTTTAGTAGAAACTTTCAATGACGAAGGGGACAAAATCCTCGTTGATATGTTGCTCGGGGGTGGGTGGTTCTGGTCGAGATGTGTTATAAGTGATACACTCATCGGGCAAGAATTTTGGATTGATCTTTCCTCCGTGGTTTATGATTTGATTAAAAGTGGACTTTTGACAATATGCTCTTGTTTTTAAAGGCTCTTTATCAAATTCGTTGGATTTGTTTTGGATATAACATTTGACGTGATGAAGGAATACCCGATGAGATTTGAAGAGTTGACAATTAATGTATAAAAACTTATTTCTCTTGATGAATTTGGAAAAACTAGGTTGTTGTTTCTTCAACGTGATGTTACGATAAAGGTTCTTTCTTCTCAAAATATGGGGATTAGTCATGCATGAGTGATCAATGGTTTCCTTTGATTTGTTTGGATTCAGTTGATCTTGTTTGGAAAATTTCAAATCTTACTCTATCAAAATGAAGGTTTAGATGCCCCTTCATGACAAAGTGTATCAAATGATATGGATAAAAGCCTCCCGATATGGAGACTTGATTTGAGAACTTGAAATTTTTAAACAAGTGTTTTTGAGATGAAATCCGTAAGATGGTAAAGGATTCTGTTGATACTTATGATGAGGTTTCCGGATTATGATAAGATAGATATGTTTTATCATGCGATCAGTTTTGGATTTTTACAACGTTTGTTTTGACACAAACTTAGCTCAAGAAATAGCTTTTAACGGTTTGTTTTCGCTACTCCGCTTTGATAAAAAATGTTGTTGATAAAAAGAGGCTTCTGAAAAATGTTTTCAAAAATTTTTAATTTCCTCACTGTTTTGCCCTCTGTCTATATGTTTTTGGTCATGCACTAAAACAGGGACGAAATGCGCTACCCATATTACTTCACACGCTAAAATTATGGCCACACACGCTAGGCTGCCCCCAGACATGCGCTAAAGATTTGATTGTTCAAAATTTTGTTTTCTGCCTGTTTAAAAAGTTACATGCTAACCTGGGTCTATGATGCACTAACTTTTAAACCTGATGCGCTAATGTTTGGTTACTACGTGCTAAGCTGATGCTTCCATGTGCTAGACTGTTTCTGTGATGCGCTAAATGTTTTAACACTATTTTGATTTTGGGATAAAATGCTACTGTTTGGAACAAACGCACTAACTGGATGGTTTGATGTGCTAACTGAAATACCCTACATGCTAAGGAGTTGTCCCCACGCGCTAATCTGCCCTATTTTTTTTCCTTCAGTTGGTTTTTTTGCGAATTTTGGTTTTGATTGCGAGTTTTTCAGTCTAGATGGATGATTTTCTGAAGTAATGAATGTAAGCACAACACAAAAAGTACAACCACTTTGCCTAATCTAACAAAAAGTGTATGTTCTGCGAGTATGTGTTCAAATCCCCAATGTTTTAACAGGTTTGGATACAAGTAATACACTTCAGAAAGACTCTTTATTCAAAGGTCATAAATAACATCATAGCCCACTAGTCTTGATACTCTGTCAGCTCAAACAGTCGTGTCACCCCCTAGAGGGCGCCCTTTTTTTTGCCTTTTGCTAGAAATTAACTCAAAGTGAATCACTTCACAGTTGAGTAGTTATCTTGGGAGACATATGGTGAGTAATCTTGGGGGTGGATTCTTCCCCACCCTTGCACTATAATGTTATAAATGTTTGGTTACTGATTCGGTTCAAAGCTTCTATTTCTGTGGTTCGTAATCAGGCTTCTTGTTCAGCCGTCAGTGATAAACTCCCTCAAGAGGCTTCCCAACCTTTAGAACAAAGGCTTTATGTATCTCGAGGATACTAGGGGAAGGCTAATCGCTGCACGCAACCGTTGAAAAGGACTTTTATCACTTTTCCCTTTTGATTATAGTGGGTTGGAATACTTGGTGTCAAAGTCGTTCCCCACTTAGGTTGTTCCCTTCACACCGGCCATAAACGGCTTTAAGAGTTGATTTCAACTCCTTAGGAAGGCAGGCCTTCTAAAGGATGTAAATGCTTTTGAAAGAAAGAAAGCTTTTTAAGAGAGGTCTGGTTTTTTGCATCACCTAGTTAAGGGGAGAGCATATACCTTCCTCTTTCGATTCAAGGCAATCAAAAATTCTTTTTAAACCTTCAATTCAATGATTCGCTAACCTCTACTGGGAGATGTTGCTCCAAGAAAAGCATGTTGTTCCTTTTAGTTCCTCAAAGCAATGATTATTTAATCTAAGGAAATAACCGAGTCAACAAAGCAAAAGGTTTGATTTAGTCAACAAATAAAAATCGGTAAACAAAAGGGGAATAACTTCCCTCTTTAATTGCAACAAAGCTTTTGAGGTGAGGTTCTTTCCTTTGCATCAAATTGAATATGAATCCTTTTATACACTAAAGGATGGTGAGGTTCTTTTTATAGCTCTATTTTTGCAAAAAGAAATTTTTTGTTTTGTTATTTTTAGAGCCCAAAATGAAGGTTTTCTCTTATGAAAGGAAGAAATTTTTTGATATTGGTTCTTTTTATAGCCCAAAAACAAGGTGAGTTTAATTTTAAGAAAAGAAAATCAAATTTTAAACTAACCTAGATAAGTTAGTAAAAATCTAACTATCCTAATCCGAAGATGAAGCTCCTATCTGCAGTGAAATTGTTAGAGACCTACAAAATAACTAGTTAGATACCTCGGTGGACTTCTACAAGTCTAATTTCGAACTTTCGGTTACAATAATTGTTTTTTTTTATTTCGGTCCGTGATGCGCTACAGAACAAACTGTATGCGCTACATAATAGCTATAATGCGCTAAAAGAAGTCTTCAACACGCTACACTATTTTCAGGATGCGCTACACTGTGTGCTGAAAGCGTTGTTCTATTTTTCTCTCGCGCCGAGACCTACAGGAAAAATTAGTAATCTTATGCACTAATAAATGAACTTTACGTGCTAGGTTATGGACCCTACGCGCTGAACAGTGAACCAAATGCACTAGGCTATTAACCGGATGCGCTAAACAGTTAACTTAATGTGCTAATTCATTTTTCCCGCGTACTTGCAAAAGTGGATATATTTCAAAACCGATTAGATATATGGAGTAATGCCCCACGGTGGGCGCATAAATGTATGCGGGAAAAGCGGGTCAATAGAACTCAATATGTGAAAAAAGGAGCTCTATGGAGCCTTGCTCACACACTCACAGGACTTCTTGGTGAAAGCTATAGAGTAATGAAGTATCACTCAGCTTCCCAAGCTGGGTCCCATGGTTCTCTATCTTACACGGTCCCTCAAACCAATGTTTTTTCTCTCAGATCACTGAGCAAAATGGTTTAGGGATGGCAAATGCAAGAATGAGGGATGTTTTGATAGATTTTAGAATGAAATGCATCCTAAGCTATGCATGATCTTAAAATGCAATAAACTAGACTATAAGATGACAAGGTTAGTATAAATACTATCCTAACATGATATATTAGTCTTATGATTGAGCTAAATGATAAAGAAAGTATTCTAAACATGCATATTTAGACTAATTCCTAGTTAAAAGAGAGGCTAAATGATGAGCATAAATGATATATGAAAGTTTGAATGTATTTGAGCATAAGTATGATGCTAAAAATTTTGATCCTTTAACTAGAGGGATGAGAGCTCTATTTATAGAAAAAATAAGGCAATGGATGGTTAGGATTGAAAGAGTTAATCAAGGGATAAGTTTGAAAGTTGGGAATCCATGTTTGCATTTTGCACCAATGAAATGGTGACAAATGTCAACATAAGACTGGTTGAGAAAAGGGGTTGGAGACATTAAATGCCTGAGAAGACCTCATGGTTATCTAGAGGGTAAGGGTCAAGCTTAAGTTAAGATTACCCATTGGATTAAGAGTTAATCCAAGGATAAACTCTTGTGCAAATGATTAAGGGATAACCATGGTCAAAGAAATGAATTCTTGATGAGACCCTTGGGTTACATGGAGGTTAAGTTAGGCAAAAAAGTCTCTAATCATGTAAGAGGGCTGAGTTAACCATTAATGGTTTGTAAGAGAAAGTTGTTGGAGACTTGGAGCCTTTAATGGTTATTGAAGACTTTGAGGGTTTGAGAAGTGACTTCCCTTTGTTTAGGGATGTGACAAAGTTTAAAAGATGGGTTAGGTTAATTTAGAAGTGATTAGAGGGGTCTAGAAGAAATTAGGAATAGGTTTTAGAATGCAAGTGGGAGATGTAGGAGAATGCAAGTGGATGGAGGGATAATAGGATTTAAATGAAATAAATTCAATTTGGTTGTAATTTTGGGGAAATTAAATAAATTAGATTTATTCAATTTAGGATAACTATTTAATTAAATTTGAATTTAATTAAAAGTGGATAGAAGGGATTTAATTGAATAAAATGATTTATTCATTAAATGGTATAGTGAATTTAATATAAATAAATTGAGTAATTTACTTAATTTAAATAGAAGAATGTGGGCGATTTAATTAAATTAGATTTAATTAAATAGAGAAATGAACATAAAATATTCATTTAGGAATATGGTCATTTTTATACGTCTACAGCTATAAAGCACCGGGAAACCCTCATTTCGAACTCACCGAGCATCCAAATGATCAGAGAGCGGGAAATTGAGAAAAGGCATTCTAAGGCGAAGCTGCAAAGTGATTTTCAAGCATTCAAAATTCGGTTTAGAGGTATTTTTCTTTGAAATGGCTTCCTCATCTTTTGTTCCAAAGTTTATTTCGAACCCTACCATTGTGGAAAACATTAAACACCCTAGACCCATATTCAAGATTATCCCAGAGATTTCGAAACAAGATGACTCTGTAGGAGTTTTTTCGAAAATACCAAAGGGTGTAGCTTTTGCAGAAGGCCTTAGAATTTACATACATTACAACATAGAAAGCCTAGAGACTGAGGAGTTGAAGAAAATGTTTAATGAGGTCATTACTGATGAAAATGGAGTAATCAAACCCGAACATAAGGTTGTAGAAAATTTAGTTTTTGTAGAGATTATGAACATTCTCGAATTTCCAAAGGAAGTATTCAAACTTGTATTAAGCAGAGTTCATGAAGAATTCATGTGGTTAGAGTCAGTTTGCAAGATAACCAAAGATGCAATTAAGACAGTTACTGGTTTACCTTCAACCGATAGTAGGCCTGATAAAACCAAGAAGATACCTAACAGAGGAGTTATGGATTTAACCGGAGCAACATTTGATAATAGGTCACTTAGAGTGAATGATGTTAAGGATATCAATGTGAGATATGTGAGTATGGTACTAGGTTACAAAGCTACTCATGCAAATAGATTAAATTATGTTTCTAGCCTATGTATTCACAGTGCATATGAGATGGTAAATAATAATGTTAAGATTAATGTGTGTGAATGGCTTAAGGATGAATTAATTGACAATTTGAAAAAGATTAAGAGAGACAAGAAAGGTACTTTCCATTTTGGAAACCTTCTAGTATGCCTAATGTTGTACTTTACAAAGGAGATACCTGACATAGGTCACAAGGATTTTGGTTATGGAATTCTGGTAGGAAGATAGATACAAGATGCTTTCATGGGTATGGGGCATTGACAGTATTAAGAACATTACAAACTTTTTCAAGACATTCCAATCTAAGATCAGAGACTAAAAAACCTACAGAAGACAAAGGTACTAGCACAGGGCCACCAGAGACCGAGAAATCAGTTGTAGAACTTTTAGAGAAACAAACAGAGGCAAAGGTTCATGCTGAGACTAAGAAACTGACAGTTATAGAGACACTAAAACAATCTAAGATACCATTAAAGGTTGAGGTGAAAACACAGACAAATCCACCGGAGGAAAATAAAAGCAAAATTGATACATCTGATGGAAATAGAGAGGAGATACTGAAGGTGATTGGTCAGACATCTGTTGAGATTAAATCTATAGCTGAACCAAGTACATCTACAGGTGAATTCAAACCTACCAATATCACAGAGGTATTTTTGGATTCTATTAAGAGGATAACTGATTGTAATGCATTGGCTTTTAAGGCAATTGACAACACTTTACCTATTCTAAAAATGATTGCACCTACATGTCAGATAGATCACATTAAGGATTCTTTAGGTAAATTGGACACATTGTCCAAATTCATTTATGAAATGTTATCACTATAGACAAGGTGAATGAGGATATAATAAAGGAGAGAGTTGAAAAAGAGAAAAACAAATTCTTTGAAAACACCATAAAGAATTGTACTGATCATGTGGATACATTTTTACCGATACTCAATTCTAAAATTTTGGAGTATAAGGAGCTATATAGGGAAGCATGTAAACCTCACTGATTGACTGAGGACATTGATGAGAAGATCAAGAAGACAAAAAAGGAAATTGATGACATTGCGGATAATATTATAGGTTCATCCAGACTTATATCAGGTTTTCAGTAGGAAATGGCAGTTTTTGACGAAAAGTTAGAAAAATTTGAGAAAGAGAAGGCAAGAATAAGGTCTAATGCTCGGGAGCTAAAAGATAAACTTGGTCTGAGGCTGGATAATCTAATTACTTAGAGAGCTAAATTATCTAAGGTAACAGTACAAGGAGAACAATCACTAGAGCAATAAATGCACTATCTCACCGGTATGATCCAACATACTGAGGCAACATTAGATGACAGCAACAAATTTATGCAGAGTCTAAATATGATTTTGGTAGACATCTTTCAGATTGTAACCAATTGGTTACAAACCTTGAGGTAGCATTTTTGTAGTCTTTTGATTATTTATGACATCCTTTGTCATTGATGTCAAAGGGGGAGTAGTGGAGAGAAAAATGCATGTACAGAGGAGATCACTTGCTCAGGGGGAGCACATCTTTTTGGATTTTAGTTTTTGGATAATAGTTTTGGATTTTTCTCATGAGTGTTGCCATCAATGCAAAAGGGGGAGATTGTTGGCATTCTACACTCTTATGAGAATAGTTGATGTTGTCATTGATGGTAACGAAATGGCAACTCACCGACAATTGGTTTCTACATGCCCGACATCACAAACTTCATACACCAACAGACGTCGACACCGATGGGTACTTCACCAACATTTAGATTACATCGGCAACAAAGCATACCGACACTCCAACCGACATGGGATAAAGTTTTTTTGTTTATATAAATTGTTTTGTAATGTAATTATCTTTTGTAAGCCAACATGGTATATTGTAAAAGACTCATATATGTATGAGATCTTAGAAGTTATTTTGATATGAGAGAGAGAGAGATAAGGAATTATTATGTGAGATGAGACAATTTTTTATAAGGTGATATAGTTGATAGAGAAGGTTTTGGTTATTGACTGAGCTTAAACTAGTACCGAACCTAGCATGAGAGATGTTGTTTTGAGTAGTACATTGTATTGGATTTGATAATCCATTTTGTAGTTAGTGTGACTCTTTATTGAGTAGTAAGCTCTAGGCTGTTGGCCTCCCTGCATGTGCAAGCCCCTCATTGTAAGTAGTATTTCTTCATTGGCCAATGAGTAAATATTGTGGGTCACAAATCCCACCGAGGTTTTTCCCACACTGGGTTTCCTCGTTAAATATCTTGTGCTATGGTGTGTTTATATGTTGTCTCTATTATTTCTATTTATTGCAATAATTCTTATTTACCGGTACACTATTTTGGGATGCAAAGTTATTAATAAGTTTAAATATTCTATTAACTGGTTAGACACTGATTCACCCCCCCCACTCAGTGTCTTTGGGACTGTCATTGAATCTAACAATAGGAACATGCTATACCATGTTGGGCTACAATGTGTTTCTAAATAGCCTAGGATCCACTTGCAGACATTGATGATAATAGCGCTCATGGAGCAATGACATAGTGATACATTTTCATTCCACCTGCTTACTCGAGAGGCATCAATTACTTTAGATGACATGTGGCAGATCTTACGAGTTCCGATTTATGGTATGATCCCAAAGTATGGATTAGAGGGTGGTGAGTACTACCTTCGACACTTGTGTCAGACAAATGATTTGCCCATGGATAAGATATGGATGGTGTTAGAGCCAGCTATGGAATGACATCAGTGAATTCCTTAGTTGGTCTTATATATTTGCATCTTGATCAATGGTCAGATGATTCTTGATCTCAGTGGGCATGGTTTTTTATCGGTTGTTCAAGATGTTTATATTATATCATAGAGGATGGAGTGTAGTTTGCCTAGGGATATGCTATACTCAGGCAATTATATCATAATATTCATGTGTGTGTCTATTAGGGATACAATAACCTGGGGACTAGTGTGACTCTGTTGCATACATGGGTGTTTGAGCACATAGCCGTGTGTCAACCTCTTGGAGTCAGAGAACGACGACCATAGTATCCCTATGTAGATAGATAAGGAGGCTTGTTACATTACACTAGAGAAGACATGATGGGTTTTTGGCATCAATGTATCAATGAGATGATGAACTTCACCTGGCATCCATATAGACCGTGAGAGCAATGGGCAAAGGATGTATACTATCTATCATTTGTCTAGACATAGTGTTGGGTGATTGGTTGAATTGTCTATGTTATAGATTAATACATACCTCATAAGGTGATGCTATAGTTTGGGATTCAGTAGGACATCATTTGGGAGGAGTAGACACATCCCCACATTACATAGGAGATTGCTACATGGGGGGATGACTTAGGGCCTTTTGAGGCTTTGGTTAGTTGGACATGGATGATGCCAATGGATTGGGACTCATGGGTTGACATGATCGATGGAAGATGTACGTGTGCATATGCAACATGGTGGGAGTTCCATTGACTAGCATGAATAATGATACCAAGGGTGCTTGCACTAGATGAGATAGCTCCATCTATTAAACAAGTTGTGGGAGGGTATGGAGATGACAGAGGGGAGGGAGGAGAGGGAGTTGAAGGAAGAGGGGGTAGAGGAGGCAAGAGGAGATAGAGAGCAGCTAGAGCTCTGATGGGAAGGGGGATAGGAGTCCAAGGTGCATAGGTATAGGTGTAGGGAGCACCAATATAGGCACAGGCATAGGTGAGAGGAGGAATAGATACTGACAAAGATGCCCCCAGTAGTGCCTCCACCAACACAATATCCACAAGGACCATAGCTACAACCATCAGTTCCCTAGCAATAGATATAAGCACTACCGATTTGACATGATACCCTAGATCAAGTCATCCTAGAGAGGGATATGGAGAGGGATAAGTTAGCGAGCCTATAGGATGAGGTGTCAAATGAGAATGTGAGGATAGATGACTTTTAGGCAAAGAGGGATACACTATAGGTGGCCCTAGATGCAGTGAGTGTAGATCAAGATGTTTATAATAATGATAGCGATGCCATGACAGAGGTACTACAAGAAGTACGGGGAGGGGAGATAATGGAGAGGATCAAGCAGCTGGAGGTAGAGGCAAATGGATTGAGTGAATAGCTCAATCAATAAAAGGCCGATGTCACCCACCTTAGAGGAGAGAGAGATGTGGCTAGGTAGTAACTAATACCTGCACAAATGACATAGGTGTTTACCGATGCAATGGATTCATGTCGAGTTGCAAAGAGGGCCCTATGGGAGGCTCAGTATTACACAGGGCTATACCAAGATGCAGTCCCTCTAGACCAACAAGAACCATCCTCCATTGAGAGGATCCAGACTTGGCAAACAGGATCACGGGCCTCAAGGGAGTATGGAGATGAGAGCATCATGACCACTTCCAATCATCGAGAGAATGGACAAATCCAAGGGTAGGCGATAGAGAGAGAACTAGATAGCTCTAGCACTCTAGAATTTTTTATGACCCTTTGAGGATTGCATTTCATTGTATTACTATTGGACAAATCAATTTTATTTTTTTGATATATATGATGTGCCTCATGATTTTGGTGGCAATCTATTTACTGTCATGATGGATATTTATTATAGATTGTGATATATTTGATGGTGGCTTTATTATGATTCATGTTTCATGTTTATGTGAGGATGATGATTATGATGTTGTTGTTGACATGTTTGTGATTTAGGATGGATGTATGCACGATTATATGATTTATGAGTATGAGATGCATATATGATGATAAGATGTGTATGAGATGTTCCTACCCTATGTTGTATGCAAGGTGAATGAGATATATGCATCGGTCTATGATGTCTATGTGATGTGTGTGCTTTTATGATAGGACGTCATGGATTCATATGATAATGATTAACTCATGTTGGGTGTATGGTGTATGTATGGATGCATGATTATTATGATGCTAAGATGACGTGCAGACTATTTGTGATGAATGGAGGAAGAGTAATTATGGTACATGCATGATGTAGAAAATTGTGATATGTTATGACACATGATGGTTATGATATAGTGAGAAATGTGGGAAGATTGTAATCATTATGATATTCTCCATTACACATGTATATGTATGATTGTTGTTGTCAGGACATTAAATTTGAGTGAATTTGAGAGGCCCATTTCAAAATTTTGCTCTGCATTTCCAAATGACCATAAAATGAGTTAGCTTGAATGGCCTAGTTAGAGAGAGGGTAAAATGGAGCCAGTTGATTTTCAAAGGGTAAGGCATTGGAGACTTGTTATACACCTTTCATTTAGGTTATACAGTGTGTTATAGCTTTCAAAATTCAGTTTGGATCAATTTATCTAGTACCCATTTCAAGGGGTGAGCTAAAAGTTCATGTTAGGTGCAAATGCAGATTTTATTAAGTGGCCTACTTTGAGCGCCTATAACTTTTGATTAGTTTATTTTCATGGTTAAATTAAAAGTGCACTGAATTCTATGCATAAATGTGAGTAAACATGCAAAATTTCAAGTCCCTATGAATCCATTTGCTCAGTTTGGTAAGCTCAATCCGTTTGCAGTTTATGGTTTGCACAAGCCCCTGTTTTGACAGCTAGTCAGAGCCTCGCTTTGCACATTTGTAAAACATGCCTCGGTGAATGTCATGTCAGAATGTTTTTCCAGGCTATTTTTGGTATAAAAGAAAAGATATGTTTCAAATTTCAAGCTCCTGCCAATCCATTTGATCAGTTTTCAAAAGGGTTTCTTGAGCCACCTTATTTAGTGTTCCGTATTTTCATTGCTACATCAGTTAAAGTTGTTATTTTCATGAGTGCACTATTTGTACCCTATCATCTTCCTGATCAAATTGAGAACTCTAAGTCTTGATATGTGCTTCAAGGTACCTATGCCTCAGATTTGAGGGTGTACGGAGATCATTTGATATTTTTAAGAGAGGCATCATAAGTTCCCTGTGCATTGACTTTATTAGGTCTGCAGTGCTGACAAAGCCAGTTGGTCATCTTTGACCATTAGTATTTATTCACTCAAGATTTTTCTTGAGAAGCCACTTGGCAGAGTTCATTTTTGTATGTCAGAGTACACGCCTGTCAGTTTGTGAAGTCCAGAAAGGTGTTTTGACTAGTTTGAAAATTAGGTCTTTGCGATTAAATGCAAAAATGTGGCGCAAGTGCCTGAAAGTTGCAAAACTCCGTTTAATGATCCGAAAATGGTGTTGATCAATTCTGGAGGTATGTTTAAGGTTTGTGAGGCATTTCAAAGGTTAGTTTCATGAAAATGAAAAAAAACTAGTCGAGCCCACTTTGGGGCCCAACCTGGCTCGCGCCCATGCATTAATTTTATGGTGAATTAGTTTTAAAATAACATGATGCACACATAAAAAAATAATTGGAATGGATTTCAATGCTTTTACAATGGTGTTTTGAAAGTAATAGTTTCTCACAATCATTTACTTGGCAAATTTATCCTAAGTTGAATTCTACTTGTGCGGTGTGAGGTGCCAGATGCAAGAGTTTGAGCAAATGAATTTTGTTAAAAGGTGTATGTACAAACTCCATGACTTTTCCAGTCCTCCCTTTTGTGAGTTGGAGTGGGCATTTACAAACTTCCAAGCTAATGCCAAAGGGATGTGAAAATGCCAAAATCATCCCTGTTTTGGCACACTATGGAGGAATGTGGGGTTTGTAAAGACCATTAAAAATTCCTTTACAGATTCAATTTCCAGTTTATTGCTAGCAACATCCTCTTTTGTGTAGTGAGTTTGGAGGGAGGCATTTATAATTTCAAACAAATTCTTCTTCTCCCTATTGTTCATTGAAAACCCCCAGTGTTTGTGGGATCCACTTAAGCTTTAATCAAATGCAATGACATGTGTAACATTCATCTCCCCTGCAGTGTGGAAATGGAGAAGGGGCAGAAATCTTTTAATCAAATGCAATCAACAGGTGTGTCTTCCCTTCACGTGGAGGCAAAGGGGCATTGGAACCTCAAAAAATTTCAAATGCACATTGGCAGCTCCTCCCTCTGCATGGACTATGGAAGGAAATGGTTTTAAAACACCTCAAAAACCAGTATCCTCCCCTATGTGCCAAATTCCCCTGCTGGAGTGTGGCCTATGAGTTTGGGGAGTGCAATTTAAAACTCCAAAAAAAATACCATCCTCTCTTTGCGCTGTGGTGAAAGGTGTTTAAGAGATTTTAAAACTAATGCTATGTGGCATTAAAGAACATTAAACTTTCAAAGAAACTGCAGTTGGAATGTGTAAAGCCAAAGCCCACGAACTCTGCTAGCATTCCTCTGTGCGCAGAATGTGTCTGGAGGAGTTTGGAGGGTTTGAAAAATAAACCAAATGAGACACCAATCTTCTCTCTGTGGAATGGAATAGAAATGCATTAGAAATTTCCAAGCAAATGCAGTTGCCAGGGGTCGTATTGTTGCAAACTAGGTTGAAGAAATTTTCAAGAATGCAAGTTCAAGGCATAATGACTTTATCCCACATTGGTGGTGGGGAAGGAATTTTTAGTGTTTAAAGGAAAAGGCCCACATAACCATAGTGTCAAAGCCTTGAAGGCTTTTGACGCATGGTGTTGGTTGGGCGCCCAGTGGACCCCACGCATATGAGCACAAATCTCGAGGCAGCCGAGGAGATAGCTGGCGACCAGGTAGACCCCACGTATGCAGGGATCCCGAGGTAGGTGGGTTTTGTAGAGAAAGAACAGATTAACGAGTGAGTAGGTTCATCGCAATCGGATGACTAGTGTTGTTTCGCAAGCCAAAGATGCTCGAAAGATAACCTTCGTGAAATGGCGAAATTTTAAAGATCGTGCAAGTTGAGGAGATTGGACAGCCAATGTTGTTTCGTTATCTGAATTTGCTCACCCATTAACCATCATGAAATGGCGAAAGGTGATGTGGCAGGTCCAAGTGGCAATCCGACTAGCGGGTTCGAGTGAGGTGGCGATGATGTGGCAGACAGGTGGCGATAAGCAGACAATCCAGTGGCGATCCAGGTGGCCGAAAAGAGGTAGATAGATGAGGTGGCATCCCAGGTGGCACCCACTGGACCCTCCCGATGAATCACAAGCTGCCATGTGGCAGGACGTAGGAGTAACATTGGCAAAAAATTAAAGTTAAATGCATAGTTGAGACTATAGGAGAAAATTAGAAAAATTTAAATGATAGAGGTGCATAAAAGATTAATTTGCTCAGGGGTTGTTTTTTTTCCGAAATGGCAAGTATTATATACCTTTTGAAAGCCCTCGAAATGAGGAATTCATTTTTGCAATCAGTTTCAATAGATTTGAGATATTTTGAGAGCATTTTCCATGGGAAGAAGAGGAGATATTTTTGCAGTTAGGGAAAAAGGGACACTTGGCATGTTCTGAGCATTCTAGTCTTTTCCCTCTTCTTCTTATTCTCAATTCTTCTCAATTGTAAGGGTTCCCAAATTTTTTTGGAATTTTTCTCCAAGGGAGAAATCTGAAATTGCAGGTTCCAGTTTTATGCATTTTGATTTTTTTGGTTGTAATGGTTGATGTTCCTATTCTAGTGTCATGGAGTAGATATATTTTGTAGGTTGTATCTTAGTTTTAGGTCACATATATGTAAGGCATATATGTAGTGTATTAGATTGTCTTTAGACATTTCTTCAATTTCAATAAATTCAATCTTCAAGGAAGTTTGGGTTTATCTTCTCAAAGTGAGAGTAATTCCTATTCTTAGGCATCCTTTATAGAAAGGATTTAAATTCTATGAGAAAAAATTGGGGATGTTAATGTTTGGATTATTTATGATCCTTTGATGAATTTAGAATGTGTTAATGCCAGGTATTAATACAAGGAAATCTTTTCAATAAATTTGATATGCAGCTTGGATTCCATTTGTAGTTATTTGTATTGACTCTATGCCCAGGATGAGGCACTGATCTATTACAGCTAGAGGTCATTTGCATCATTTAAAAATCAAATCAGAGTATAATATCTTTTCTTTCTATTTTGTGGTAATGCCCCACCTATCTCAAGCTCCAATGTAGCTAAGAGTCAATGTGAATGTAGCTAGTTTGCAGTACTTTCCTTATTGTTGAGCTATGTTTGAGATTTCTACTTTAATGGTGATGTTGTGTGTGAGTTTAGACTGTATTTGAAGTTCATCATAGGTAAACCTACCTAGGCCTTGTAGAGCCTGTAGAGAAGAAGGATTAAATATCCTTGTTAAGTTGGTCCAGTTAGTCCTTTGAAATCATAGTTGAGGTTGGGTACCTTTCAAAATTTGGTTGTAGATTATACTAGTTGTTGATTTTGTTTTTCAACATAAAAAAAAGCCAACAGTTGTGAGAATGTGTAATGATTATATAATGTAATGCAATGATATGTAATGAAATGATGCATTAAAATGATATGTAAAATGAATCCTAAATGCTAAAATGATATGAGAAGCAATGGAAATGAATTGTAAAAAGATGAAATGCAATGCAATGAACCTTAACATTCATGGAATGCAATGAGGATAATTTGATGTATTGATTTTTAAATGAGATACATTGAATGATAATGAAATGATATGTAATGCAATGGTCCTAAAAAGAATGGAAATGGGATGCATCTTAACCTTTATAATGATAATGAAATAAAATGGACCTTAAAATGAGATGATCTACAATGATATGCAAATGGATGGAAATGAAAATGAACCATAAATACAAATGAAACCTAGGATGGACTAAACGTGAAAAGATGTAGTGCAATCTAAATGAATGCAATTGATTGATACGTGTAAATGGAGATGGTTTATTTTTTTGTGATGTTCCAATTGTAACACAATGAAATACGTAGGATAGAAGAAGGAGGAGGCTGAATGAATAAAATGGAGTCTCTAGGACAAATAGATGGAATAGAAGGATGGATGGAGAGTAAGTGGATGAATGGGTGTTGTTGTGTAAAATTTGGAGAGAAAACCTAGTTTTGATATTGCCATGGATTATCTACACCACTGACTATGAAAGTTAGGATGTTGTGAATATCAAAGGCATGGACTAGACTCCTAGACAATAGGTTATCTCAATGCACATAGGTTTGCAAAGATAGAGGATGGTGTAAATACAAGATTGTTGGATCGTACAAGAGAAAACCCTGAAACATGCCATACCACAAAAAGATGCCCCAATATACACCAACCCAATACATACCATGATATGGAATGATCAAGGCAACCCTGAAGAGGTGCAAGCATTGGACATAAAATAAAAAATAAATGAGAAAAAGACCAATCTTGCAAACAACACACATGGCCAACTATCATCTCTTCTCAAGAGAAGGATGGTGATTTGGATGAATCTTCGGACATGGGAAGGACACATCCTAATGAGAAAGGATGATAGGATGTGATTGAAAATGTGGCAAAAGACTAGGTGGATGTACGGGATAGTTAGATAATAATATTGATGCTTAGATTTGATTAGCATAGTATGGATGGGTGTTTGGGTGATGTGCAAGTCAATAAAAGCTCAAATTGATGGGAAAATATCAGTGCCATGGGATAAAAGCTTAGTGTGTTGGGAAACAATGCTCAGTGTGATGGGGTGATCCTTATTCATGGTCCGAAAGTGAGCTTATAATCTCTATGAGAGGAAGAAAATGATGGAGGATCGATAAAAGGGCTACTGAGTGAGGAAAAGAGTGTCTGCCCAGATAGAAGAGGGGAATAATAGGCTCAACATGAGTGAATGTAAAATTAGCATTACTAAATAAAAAGGGAAACAAAGAGGGTGGTGCAGGTGGCTAGGCTAGGTGGCAAACTAATTGCTAACACCACTTACAAAATAGATGCATAATGATGGTTGCAGTGGGATGAGTGTCCAATGAGATGGTGGATCTAACTTGTTTACCGTCGTACCTAAGAATAGGCTTTCACCAAGGTACTTGCCCATAGTGACACATAATGGTTTTCATTGATTGATGAAATAATTTTTCTGTATCTTTTTGCACTTCTCAATATTTTTGTATATTTATTTTTTGTTGTATTTTATTTTTATTGTTTTTTTTAAAAATTGGGACTCTGAAGATTAGGCATAAAATCTATTTAGGCTCATCCAAGGCTTATCCTTTAGGTGTAGCCAATTGATAAGCTCTGGAACCATATTTTTCCCTAGTAACATAGGGTCCCAACTAATTAGGCTCAAACTTGCCTTTCTTTTCTCAATCTTGAAGATTCCTCTAATTTTCCATAAGGACAAGGTCACCAATATCAAATTCTCGAGTCCTAACCTTCTTGTTGTAACTGAGTCAAAGGCGATTATGATAAACCCAAAGATGGGTGAAGGCTTTGAGATGTCATTCATCTAACAATTGAAGCTCTTGTAATATGGCCACTCTATATTCTTCGTTAGGGAGGATGTTTTGCAGGGACACCCAAAATGAGGGTATCTGAATCCCAAGGCGAAGGATATCTTCAAAACCAAAGACTAAGGAATATGGGGTGGCTCTTGTGGGCATGCAAATACTTGTGCAATAGGACCAAAGGGAAAGATTGAGTTGCAAGTGTCGATCATGACCAACTTCATTGACTATCTTTTTGAGAATTTTGATGAGAGTTTTATTTGAAGCCTTAGCTTAACCATTACCTTACAGGTAGTATAGAGGAGAAAAGAGGTATTGGATGGTGAATTTTTGGTATAGTTCTTTAACATCCTAATTCTTGAAGGATCTTCCATTGTCTATAATGTAACCTTAGGGATTCCATAACAACAAATTAGGTAATTCAAGATAAATTTAACGATTTGTTTATTAGTGGTAAAGGTGAGTGGTATGGCTTCCACCCACTTGGTGAAGTATTTTGTAGTGGTTATTATGAATTTGTGGCCATTGGCTGAGGTGGGATGGATTTTACCAATAATATTAATCCCCCACCGTGAGAAGGGTCAAGGTGTAATGAATGGTTGTAGATCCTAAGATGGTGCATGAATCTTATCACAATGTTTCTAACAAGGCACACATTCCTTAACATAGTGATATACATCTCGTTCCATTGTAGGCTAGTAGTATCCTATGCATAAGAGTTTCTTATCTAGCCAAAGTGAGGTCACTTGAGTATACCCCACATACCTTTTTGTACCTCATTTAATGCTCATTCAACCTCCTCTTTGTCTAAACACCTTAGAAGGGTTCCATCGAATTTCCTTCAGAATAGGGTGTCTCCAAGAATAGTGTAATGGGTGGATTGGAAAATGAAACTTTGCTATTGGGTTTTATTAAGGTGAGGGGGAATGGTATTATCATGAAGGTAGGCATAGGTCTCTTGATACCAAGGAGAGTCAACACCAACAATGATACACACCATGGCAGACTCAAGGACATCATATGCAAAAATGAGAAGGTTCTCAACCAAGAACTCACACTTTTGATTGTTTTACAACATCTACAAGAGGGAACTGATAGTAGCCATGGCATCTACAACTCTATTATGTATCTGAGGGATCTGGTCAAAATAAATGGAGGTGAAGTCCCACTTGAAAGTTTCTACCATGCAGTAAAAGGGAAATAAATTGTCATCTTTTCTCTAGTACTTATCATTGAATTTGTAAATAAAAAGTTGAGAGTCTCCATAGACATGCAAGTCAATGATCTTCCATTAGATAGGCAGATAGAGACTAGCAATGAGGGCTTCATACTTTTTGATGTTATTCGTGCATGTAAAGGCTATCTTATAAGATGGGTATATAATCTCCTTGAGGGGTGATCAGTAGAATGTCCACCCCTTATCCATGTTACATGAAGGAACCATCAAAGTAAAGCTTCCATTGAGTGGACTATGTAATTGCCATGATAGAGTCATCGATGAATTCTGTAACCAACAAATGATCACCTTGTAGCAGGGTATCAACCAAGTGATAAGCAATGACTTCTCCTTTAATTTATTTTGAGTCAAAATACTCAATGTTGATTTCTCTTAGTAGCATAACCCACTTGGTGGTGTGTCTTGTTGAAGTGGTCCTTAATAGTAGGTATTTAAGGGGGTCAATTTTTACAATGAGCTTGGTCTTGTGATTAAACATGTAGTGGTGAAGCTTATGCATACTGAAGACCATTGCAAGGCATGCTCATTCAATTAGAGTGTAGTCAATCTCATAACCTACTAGTGTGTGGTTGATGTATTAGAAGTGCACTCTTTTCCTTTATCATTAGTTTGTGTGAGTAATACCCCCAAGAAAACTGATGTAGTTGAGATATATAAGAGAAGCAATTGTCCTGGAATAGGATGCATTAGGACTGGCGGAGATGCCAAGCATTCTTTAAGTTTGTCAAGGGATTTCTAGCATAGGTAATCCCACTTGAATTTGGCATCCTTTCATCGAAGGTGAACAAATGGATGGCACTTTTCTGCAAGCTATGCGATGAACTGTCAAACGGATTGGAGCTTACCATGTAGACTACGAAGCTACTTGAGAGTTCTTGGAGGTGGCATATCCATGAATTCTTTTACCTTTACTAGATCTAATTCAATTCCTCTATGTGAAATAATGAAACAAATAACTTAACTAGATGTAACTTTGAAGATAAATTTCTTGGGGTTAAGTCTTAGCTTTTATTTTTCTAGTCTCTCAAAGATCTTTATCAAAACTGCAATGTGACCTTTGTGTGTCTTTGATTTACTGAGGAGATCATCTGCATAATCTTCCATGATATCATGTAGCAGGTCATGGAAGACAGTAGTCATTGTATACACCTAAAAATGGTCTAAAGATAATTAATTGAATAAGTAATTATTTAATTAATTCCCCTCCCCAATTTAATTGAATTCACTAAGAAATTTGATTAAATTCCCCTTTCATCTACTTATTAATAAATCTAATGATTTATTAAATAGGTTCATTTCACCCCTTTAATTAATTAATTTAAATTAATTAATTCCCTCATCCAAAATCATTCCTTCTAAATCCCCTAATTAATTAAAACAAATCAAATTCATGAGTTGTTGAGATTAATTATATTATTTGAATTTCTAAATTAAAATTCTCCTAACTTCTACCACTCCTAAACCTAACCCATTCTACCTACCACCATGTCCCCTTTCATCCAACATCTTCTAGAACTTTGTGACACTTGTCACTAAGTGTTCCCTTTCATCTAACTCCTTCTAGAAGCCTCTTGACACTTGTCACCATAGAGATGACAGATGTTCCCTTCAATCCAACCCCCTTTGCCATCCTCCAATTTAACCATTGATATCTTCAGATCAATCTTGACCATTGATTCTTGAGACATCACCCTTAGCCTTGGGAAATCCTATAAATAGACCTCATTTTGGAGCAATATTGGTCCCAATTTCATGTCCCAATTTATATCATTTTGATTCATCATTTGCATTGTTACCATAGGCATCTAGCTTATAGCTTATCATCTTTAGCAATGTTATCATGCTCAATTTTAGCTTAACTGCATCTTAATTCTAGCTCATTTTTCTAGATTCATATAGCTTAATCATGCTATTCTTGATAGATCATGCATTTTCACCAGTCAAATCCTCCATCTAGGTGTAGTCAAGTCACTGGAATATGCATAATCAGATCTAAGAGCATTTTTCATACTCGCATTTACTAGGAGGCAATAAGTCCATTAGCTATGGTTTTGTCTTTCTTTGATTTAAATCTTCTAACCATTCTTGTAATGATTTATTGAGTGCATTGTGTTTGCAGATACAGGTACACTTCACAGAGCACAACATTTTGGTGCCCACCATTGGGCAGAAATCATCATTTTCGGCCTCTTCATCTTCAGCAAACTTCATCTCTGCCGGATCAGAATCAGAATGTTGTACGAGTTGATTTTCCAACTCGTACGAACTACCTTTTAGCCCTAGACAACACTTCATCCTAACTCATACTTGGTATAATTCTGACTCGTACGAGCTTTTACATTGAAAATATTTTATTCATTCTAGCTCATTCTTGTGTTGTACGAGTTGATTTGCACTATCGTATTGTATCTAATTCTGTTTTGTATGAATTTATGGCTTTAAAATCCTATGTCATATGATTCTGCTTTTATTCCTGTGCAAAATCTAAAGTTTTGTCATACTAACTAGAAAGGAATGGTGTACGAGTCTCTGGTTCTGTGATTTTTTGATAAACTGCAAATTAGAATTTTCAAGTTTGTCTATATGTTGGTAATTTGGATTTTTGAAGGAATTTTGGTCATTTTTATCCCTTGAAAGTGTGTGCATGGCTAGCATATGTTCTTTCAAAATCTCATATACAACTCTTGGAGACCTTTCCAATGAGTTAAACAATTCGTAATTTTGAGTCCCGAGCAGAAAGTTATGCCTATTTGAAGTTAGGATAAAATTTCATAGTTCGGATCACTAATGCTAATCTTGCTTTGTCTATGAGATGTTTGTAGCCTAACTCTTTTCTGCAAGATGCTTGTCAAAGATACACTTTTCAAAGACAAATGCAAAACACAATCATGACTACTAATGGATCTATTTTGCAGGTTGCCTAAGGATTCAACAAAAACTTTATGTATTCTTTAAGATTTTTAGGCACATTTCAGTTTGGGCTTAAAGAAATGAACTATCATGTCTTGTGTGTCTTTGATGACAGGCAAGTATACTCTCACCTTTCTTAGGTGATTAGAAAGCTAGACTCATCTTTTGTTTTCATTAGTGCATTTTTATAGTAGGCCTGCCCTCCCGAGGAGTTATTAACTCTTAGCCCTTAAGGCTAGTGAGAGGGGAACGACCTAAGTCAGAATGGCTAATGCCAAGTAATCCAACCCACTATAAAATAAATGTGTTTTTGATGAAAATCAAAGCAATGGCAGTGCTCAAGAATAGCTCTCCTCCGTACATTCGGGTATATATAACCCTGGTTTTCAAGGCTAGGAGACCTCTTAATTGAGTTTATACCCCGACGCGCTGAACGAATCCCTTACTAGTGCCGGTTAAAATAGAAGCTACCCGATTCACCTCCGAAAGGGTGATAATCTTTGTGCAAGAGAGATAGTAACTCTCCAAGACACTTGCCATATCGTGCCCCCATTAGCATTTGGAGTCAGATAATACGATGTTGAGAATCCATTGCATGAGACTCAATGGTCGTATTCTGATTAGCTATTAGGTGTGTACCTAAGTCAGCAAGCAAAGGTTTTCATTCTCAGCCAGCTTCCTTAGGGTTTAGCTTGATTGAGAGTCATGTATCACATCATGTGTTTGTTGTGTATTCATCCCTAAATTGAAAAATCAGACACTTAAAACTGGAAAACCAAAGTAAAACATCAAAATTCAGTGATCAAAACTCAAACAAACAAACACTTTTTACACCTGTTTAAAATACCTGTTGTACAAGTCAAGATATTCTATCATACTTCTTCATCTTATGTCGTACAAGTCAAGGTTCTATGTCATACGAAACACTACTTTAAACATGAAGTCACTAGTTGGTCGTTCTATTTTGTATCTCTTGTTGTTCTATGTTGCATAATCTGTCGTATGAAACTCTACATCTATTAGTCCAGAACTGTGTCTTACATGCGTGTTTCAGATTTATCATTTCTGCCTGATTAATTTGCAGTAAGCATAAACACCTGTTATCTATCAATCTATTCTTATATTGTCATCTTGGTTTGCTTGGTCAAGTTATCATCCATCAAAATCATAATTTAGAAGATAAACACCTCAAGATTTTCAAAGTGCTCACCCTGAACAAGTTCAAGATCTAAACATCTCAAAGTGCATTATCACCCTCTTTGATAAACTGATTACTCAAACATAGTTTCTCATCAGGATCAATCATCCTTTATCATGAAACTGAAACATTTGGTTAGGATAACCTTGTCCCACATCGTAGGATATATCGTTCCTATTGGACCTGGTTCTTATCAAATCATCACCATTGCACTCCTAAACTGAAGATCGAAAAACTTGCAAACCTTTAAACACTTGAATTCTCTTTTAGTGTCATATCATTCTATTGTCTTGACATTGAGCATTGATCACTTATCAAAACCAATTTTAGACAATCAAACCCTTGAAACGAAAACGGAAACATTTGAAATAGCTAAAAATCATATCAACATGACATACCAAAGCAAAACACAAGAAGAAAACATGACAAACCAACATATCAGAGAAATCAAACAAGTTCAAAATCAAAATCCAACTATGTTAAAACCTCACAAGGATTTAAATACATCTCAAAATAAAAGTGGTTCTTTTATGCACCTCTTAAAGAGATCCCTAAAGGATTTGGCTAAAGAAGATCAAAATCATGCACCCATGTCTAGCAATGATCCATCCATCCATAAGAAAATTGACTCTCCAAAGGCATCTATTCCTACACCTCCTGAAAGCTTCCAAGAACCTTCCATAGCATCCTTTCCAAATAATACATCTGAAGCTAAATTTCCCCAAGCAATATCCATAATGACCATCAAGCCTATTTCAGAGGATCTTATTCAAAGCTCATCTCCTTCATATTCAAGCATTGATTCACTGCAAAATCCCCATAGTGCTTCCTTGCAAATTGAAATCCTCATTCATAGAATGCTTGTTAAATGTGTCCTAATAGATGGGGGAGATGGCTGGAACATTTTCTCTTTGAGTCTTGTCTGTGCTCTAGGATATTTAGAAGATGCAGTTGATCTACGGAAAAAGATAAAAATCAAAGCACATAATGAAGAAGAGCATTCATCCAAAGGAATGGTGATGTTACCTATTAGGGTGGGACCTTTACAAAAAGACACAGCATGCCAAGTTCTAGACTTGGACCTACCATACACTATACTCTTGGGGAGACCATGGATACATGATATGCAAGCTATACCATCAGTAGGTCATCGGTGCTTGAAATTTCCATACAATGGACAAGAAATCACAATATCAACAGAATCAAATCCATTGCAGTGTTGTAGTAATCTAAGATCAGCTCAAGAGGTCATGATTTCACATAACAGATAGACAACAGCTTCAAGCACACAATCCAAGGAACAATCATTTGCATCAATTTTGTCAAACATGGAAAAACAAAAGTAGCTTAAAGATCAAGGGAACATAGAATATTTGATATCATGGAAAAACAAACAAGAGCAACTTCAAATTGAAAGGGATGAAGAAGCAGATATAGTAGTCGATATAGTTCACATGTATGCAGAACAAACATTAGGAACTAGCCTACTTGAATCAGAATCACATGCGACTGACATGGACTTAACCGAGGACGATCAGGATTTTCTTATATGAGGTCATTCTGATGAGAGTACCATTCTAGACATGGAAATACATACTGAAAGTTCTAACATCTCTATCATGATCCCTAATATCTTTGAAGCTTTTCAACCTAAAGATCCTTTATCCTTAAGCTATCCTGAACCTATGGACTAGGGAAATGAAAGACATACTGACATTGATACCTTTCCAAATGACCATGCCATATCCTTATATCTTAATGAAATCAAACCCGCAACAACTTTCACCAGGCATTCCGCTAACGTATCTTCAAGTCAAATGGATGTCAAATCTCCTAGTCACAAAATTGAAAATAAAGAAAACAATATCAGGTCTAATGCTGAAAACCATTTATTGGCAACATTAGACCACGAAAAAGTAAAAATAAAGGATGCATCTAATGGTGAAAACCTCCTCGAGGTGCCGAAAGATGGGAGATTTGACACCTTGCCAGAATTTTATCAAGAGAAGTCATCTATCCTAATAGAACCAGCAGAGGCAACTATCATTGGTACAATTGATCTACATCCAGCAACAATCTCTTTATCAGAACCAGCAAGGTAAAAATATTTGGAACCCTTGAAAAGATGGCAGATCAATTTTACCTGTTCATATACAGACATTTTAGGGTTCGATCCATATCTTACAATACATCACCCAAATATCAATCAAGGAGAAAACATCAATAATGGAACACAACATGGATCAAGAGAAAACATCAATAATGGAACACAACATAAATCAGAAGCAGGCATTCCATTTATCAAAATGGCTATAGAATGGAATATAACACAACTTCAAGTCTTTGGAGACTCTCAGCTTGTCATTAATCAAATCAATGATGACTATCAAACAAAAAATAACAAACTCATGCTTTACAAAAAGATAGTGGATGATATCAAGAAATACTTTGTAGAAATAACTTTTGAACAAATTCCAAGAAATGACAACAAAGCAGCAGAAGCCATGGCTACACTTGCTTCTCTATTACAGACACAGGAAAATTAAGAGTGTTATGAATTCCTGGTTGAAGAGTTGTTTCATCCTGCCTATAATTGTCTTGACTCCCAAACCATATGTCAACTTATTGGACACAATTCATCCCGCTATGGCCAAACTTACACATACTTGAAAGACAATGTCCTACCTCCTGACTTATCGAAGAACCAAAAGAGAAACTTTATTCACCAATCTTCCCATTATACTCTCGTCGTGGATACCCTGTATAAACAAGGTCTGGATGGTACTCTCTTAAGATGTCTTGAACAAGAAGAATCTAAGAAGGCTTTACATGAAGTCCATAACAACATTTGTGGCACTCATTCAAGTGGTCTTACCCTTCCAAAAAAACTCATACACTTGGGCTACTATTGGCCGGCTATGGAATGAGATTCTTTTAAGATAGCAAGAACATGCAAACAATGTCAAATCCATGGGAACTTGATCCGTGCAACAACACAAGAACTACATGCTTTAGCAACATCTTGGCCTTTTTGTCAATGGAGACTTGGTCTAGTAGGAAAGATAAATCCTTCCTCATCTAATGGACACAAATTCATCCTTGTAGCTACAGAATATTTTACAAAAGAGATTGAAGCGGTACCTCTCATCAACATTCAAGGAAAACAAATTGCTGCATTTATCTTTAACTATATCATCCGTCGCTATGGAATACCAATGACCATTATCACTGATAATGGGCGACCATTCAAAAATCAAGATGTACAAGAGCTATGTGAGAAGTTCAAAATCCAGCACAGATTCTCCACACCATATTATCCATAGGGAAATGGGAAAGAAGAAGCATCAAACAAAACTATTATGAAAATCCTGAAAAAGATAGTGAATGATGCTAGGAAAGATTGGCATATCCAACTGAACTGTTCTCTATGGGCCTACCGCACTAGTATCCACACACCAATAGGTGCCACACCTTTCTCTCTTGTATATGGATCAAAATCCATATTGCTAATCAAAGTAGAGATACCCTCTCTACATGTATAACTAAAAGGTCTCATCCCAGATGAAGAACAAAGAGTATCTAGACTACAAGAGTTAGAACTGATCCATGAATGCAGACATAATGTCTTTGATCATCTAAAGGTATATCAACAAAGAATGTGTCGAAGCTATAATCATAAGGTCAAACCATGAATCTTTCAAGTGAGAGAACTGGTGCTAAAGGTAAATCCACGCAATCAAGCAGATCGAGAGAAGAAAGAAAAGTTTAAACCAAACTGGTTAGGTCCATTTGTGGTCACAATAGTATTTGGATTAGGAGCATATTAGCTATCAACACAAGGTGGAGATCAACTTGAGGAACCTATCAATAGCATGCACCTGAAGAAGTTCTATGTTTGAAAACTTAGAAAAAATCAAAAACAGTGAACAAATCAGAAAAAATCAAAAATAGTGAAACAAAAAAAAAATCAAAAACAGTGAAAAAGCAAAAAAAAATCAAAAACAGTGAAAAATCAGAAAAAATGAAAAAAACAAAAAAGAAGAAAAATCCTAAAAAGTGAAAAAGAAGAAAAAGAAATTAAAAAAATCAAATATCAGAAAAAGTGCAATAAAAACAGATGGTGAAAACCTGGCAAACAGGCGCTATCTGTCGGCTAGCTCTTTCATCTATTAGTTCATGTATCTTTCCGCTTGCATTCATTTTCCATCACCACTAACCATCATAAGCATTTGTAAATACACAAGCATCTTAGGTGGCTTCTTGCCATGGTTTGGATCATTGGATATATCATAACGAATTTGTTTCTAGGCTTGGGGCAAAATCCTACACTTAGCTAGGAGGAAAACTTTGGATCAATTCTGAGCTTAACCAAACAAGTAGAACAAATAGTTAGACAACTCTTATCAAGTGAAAACTGAGACACATCCAATGTTGAACACAAGATCAAACTATCAACTATCAAGCTATCACAAAATCAATCAAAGCACATCACACACTTTTCAATGTATAATATATTTTTGAATAATGACTGTAATATGATTGTTCAACTTTTCTATATTGGTTTTCGCTATCATGATTTCTGAGTGACTCCAGGATGTCATTGACTAGAGGAACAAGGAAGGAACATGATATTTTTCTTTTCTACTGTCTAAAAATTAATCATTAATATGTGCAAATTTGTCTCAGGACATGATCATCAGAATATCATTGAAGACATTTCTGATTTGCGTATTGAAATGATTAATACTACTCGTTTTATGCAAACAACACTCAGGTCATCTCGGTTCAATTATACCTCGATGCTTGTGTTAACTTTCTATATCAAAATCTAAGAAAGTAATGCTCAGGTCATCATGGTTTAATTATACCATCGATATTTGCACTCACTTCCTACATTTCAAAAGCTCAATGATGATAAAAAAGAAAAATAATCCAGTGACTAGTCCAGTTATAGATTGCATCTCCATTGCATTTTCATTTGCATTTTAGCTTGCATTTCATTCTTGCATGGGATCCTACAAGCTCCTTTTATCCAAGGTTAAATCTATCGCAGGAATCATCAAATATCATCACAAGTGTATACACAATCATAATGATGACTCATATCTCTCATGATATTATTGACCTAGCCCAAATCTTATGCTATCTCTCTCAACAAAATCAACAATTAGCATATCCAAATATTTCTGCAACTTGATATCGACAAACTATCAGTTCTTTATCTATCAACCTTATCAAATCAAATCAATCAATCAAACCTAATCAATTCTGTCATGTCTTATACAAGATGAATCCTTCCCGAAACCAAACAATTTGATTCTGATTCATGTCTTATACAGGATGTATCCTTCTTGAAACCAGACGTTCTGATCATGTCTTATACAGGATGAATCCTTCCTAAAACTAGACGCTTTGATCATCATTGTCTTATATAGGATGAATCCTTCCTGAAACTAGACTGAATCTAATCAATCAATATTATTCAATCTTACCCATCTAAGCAATCAAGCTAATCAAAGAACTCGCATTTTCATCAACCACAATTGCAGAAATAAAATAAAATCTATCGAGATATCAATCTCGCAAAACTCCAAGGATTAACTATCTCAATTGATCTCCCGAGGGGGCATCATCATACCGGAATTTAGCAATCAAGAGCTGGGACATCCTATCAAATCAATATCATCATCAAAATGAGATTATTCTTCAAATCAACACATCATCACACCTCACTTCAAAGAGGGGCAAAATGTATATACCTAAAAATGGTCTGAAGATAATTAATTGAATAAGCAATTATTTAATTAATTCCCCTCCCCAATTTAATTGAATTCACTAAGCAATTTGATTAAATTCCCCTTTCATCTACTTATTAATAAATCTAAGGATTTATTAAATAGGTTCATTTCACCCCTTTAATTAATTAATTCAAATTAATTAATTCCCTCATCCAAAATCATTTCTTCTAAATCCCCTAATTAATTAAAACAAATCAAATTCATGAGTTGTTGAGATTAATTATATTATTTGAATTTCTAAATTCAAATTCTCCTAACTTCTACCACTCCTAAACCTAACCATTCCTAAACCTAACCCATTCTACCTACAACCATGTCCCCTTTCATCCAACATCTTCTAGAACTTTGTGACACTTATCACTAAGTGTTCCCTTTCACCTAACTCCTTCTATAAGCCTCTTGACACTTGTCACCATAGAGATGACAAATGTTCCCTTTAATCCAACCCCCTTTTCCATCCTCTTCCAATTTAACCATTGATATCTTTAGATCAATCTTGACCATTGATTCTTGCCACATCACCCCTAGCCTTGGGAAATCTTATAAATAGACCCCATTTTGGAGCAATATTGGTCCCAATTTCATGTCCCAATTTATATCATTTTGATTCATCATTTGCATTGTTACTATAGGCATCTAGCTTATAACTTATCATCTTTAGCAATGTTATCATGCTCAATTTTAGCTTAATTGCATCTTAATTATAGCTCATTTTCTAGATTCATGTATCTTAATCATGTTATTCTTTCTAGATCATGCATTTTCACCATTCAAATCCTCCATCTAGGTGTATTCAAGTCACTGGAATATGCATAATCAGATCTGAGAGCATTTTTCATACTCACATTTACTAGGATGCAATAAGTCGATTAGTTATGGTTTTGTCTTTCTTTGATTTAAATCTTCTAACCATGCTTGTAATGATTTATTGAGTGCATTGTGTTTGCAGATATAGGTACACTTCATAGAGCACGACAATCATTACTCTCTAATAGGTGGCACCTGCATTATTCAATCCAAATGGCATGACCTGGTGATAGAATGTTCACCATGGAGTGGTGAAGGCAGTCTTGTGCTAATCTTCTTCAACAATATTAACTTGGTTATAGCTAGAGAAGTTCTCCATTACGAAAAGAATTTCATGTCCATCTATGAGATCAACAATCATATCAATATTTGAGAGGGGAAAAATCATGCTTAGGGACTACTTTGTTAATGTCTCTAAAGTCTATGCAGATGTGTATGTCCTCGATAAGATTCCCAATAGGTACAATATTTGAAACCCACTCTAAATAGTTAGGTAAAATGAAGCCTATGTTGATAATTTTTTGTAATTATAATTTGACCAGTAGAGAAATTTGAGGGTGCATCTTATGTAGTTTTTTTTTACTAGTTTGGCATGTGGCCTGATGATAAGGTTTTGCAACACTAGCTCTAGATCTAAGCTTGACATATCAGCATAGGACCAAACAACATTAATTTTTGTCTCTTTAAGCTAATTGACAATATTTTGTTTGTCTTGATCTATCAGAGACTTAGCAAAAAGGACATTCTTTGGATTGTCATCAGTACCCATGTTGATTGTGTCAGTCTCTTCAATCAATAATGATGATCTTTCATGTAGTGGGGGAAACCTGGTAGGTAAGTCAAGTCCCTCATCTTCTAGCACCTGATCCAAGTTTTCACTAGAAGATATGTGCTTTTCTTTTACTTTGTCCATGTCCAAAGGTGCCTCATTGAGGTTTTCACTAGGGGACTTTTGATTTTTCCTTTTATTTTCACTTTTGCGACTAAGGGAGTTGACTTGACTACCGAATTATGCCTCCCTATTGAGTTGGATTTTGTTAATAGGCATGGGATCTTTGAGGTCTAAGATGCTTAGTAATGTCAAGAGGGCATTACATTAGAACATATATCCAAAGTTGGTGGCCCTTGTTGCTCCCAGTCAATGAGTTCTAGGTTTACAAGTGGATGGTTGGATGGGGAAAGGAGTGATAGGGGTGATGGTGTTCATATAGGCATTATTGAAAAGGTCATCAAGATATTCAAAGGGCAGTTCATTAAATTCCTCTTCATCAGAATCATCAACATCAGAGGGAGGGTTTGTTAGAGCACCAACGATAGTAACTTTAGGCACTAGAGAGTAACCCAAGCCTGTATTGTGTTTGTATGAAGTTGGTAAGATGAGTTCTTTTATTCCTTGGTCCTTAGGTCCAAGATCATATCCTTTTTAACCCATCTTCTCTACTATAGTTGATACCTTAGGATACATTTCTTTAGGAATATTGTTTGGTGCTTCATTTTCCTCTTTTTAGAGCTAGGAGGTGACATCAGTTTCAATACTTTCTTCATCAAGTGGGCCTCACTGTTGGAAAGTGGTTTTCTTACATTGTATGGTAAGTTTCTTCTGAATTTTGATTTCTTAGGCCTACCATAAGACTTTGGAGAAGGAGGGAGATGTCTAACATAGGATGTGTTTTGAAGAGTATATTTTCTATAACCATTATCAACAATCTTGACCTTGATCTTAAGTTGGGTGGAGGTGGATGCGATATTGGAAGTATCGGATGGTGGTGGAAAAGTTGGTGCATTGAGAGGGGAATGATAGAGATGTTTTCCTTTAAGGAGTTTGCAGTATTGGAAAAGCTATGGATCAGATGGGATAGTGATTTCTCTACCATTCTATGGGAATTTTAGGCATTGGTGATAAGTGGATGAAACAACTTGCATAGTATGAATCCATGGGTGTCCAAGGAGGATGTTGTAGGGGAGATCAAGATCCAAGACTTGACAAGTAGTCTCAACTATTGCAGGTCCCACTTGAAGAGATAGTGTGATGGTACCTTTTGAGACCCTTTCTAAATCATCACATGCCTTTATTGTTATCTTACCAAATGGATCAACTAGGTCTTCAGAGATTCCCAATTGTTTGATTAATTTGTATGTACAAAGGTTTAGTTTAGATCCACCATCTATAAGGACTCTTTATTTTGTGTTTATGTACAATGGCCTCAATGTGACTGAGTTTATAATGAGAGGTGTTAGTAGATGTAGTGTCTTTGGAGGTAAACAAATATGTGATGTTGCACAACAAGATTACCTATCAAGCCATGTAATTAAGCAACATAAACATTGTCAGAGACATGAGATTCTAGGAGGGCCTATTCAATGATCTCTTTATGGACAAGTGAGGTCTTGAGATTCTCAAGGATGGAAATCTGTGTATGCATCTTGCCGAGGTGTTCAAGGATGTTGTTGTTGAACACAGACTACCACTGAGAGGGGGGTGAATTAGTGGTTCCTAGGTCTTTTCTTTTTCTAATCTAACTTGAGAATATCAATTATGTACTTAATCACATAAACAATCAAACTGGTAATAAAAGAAAGAAAGCCAAAGTGACCATACACACACAAGCAACTCACAACACCAGATTTACGAGGAAAACCCGATATGGGAAAAACCTCGGCGAGAAAAGTTGCTGAAGTCTACTCTCCAATCTAGCCTCATAGGTAAAACATAGATTTACAAATATTTTGGGCACCAACCCAAGGAGCACTAACCCCTAGACTTTTAGGGCACCAACCCAAGGAGCACCAACCCCTGCACCAAGCTCTGACCTGGTGATGTATATTTTAATACTATTTGAATGCAATTAAGGCTTCTTACTACAAATGAATTCTGTAGCTCTTGAATAAATCAACTCTCTGTTATCTTTCTCTCCTTTTCACACACAGTCTCTTAGTATGTTGTGTCATACTAGGATGCTTCCTGCTCTGCCACACCTTACTAGTTAGGCTCAACTCCTCGACTATGAAACTACTAGTAGAATCCTCTTACAGGTATGCCTGCTTACTCACACTATAAATTTATCGACACCCCTTCTCAAGTTTTATTCTTCTTACTTCTCTCCTCACACTATCTTCTCAACAGCATCGACACTTTCTATTCATTGCTCGCTTTTCTTATCAAATGATTTCCTGCCAAAGAGAAATCAAAATCTAGGTGGTTAGGGTTTCTTCACCATCCTCGAGGCAAATCAAATCTAATCAGATCTTACAAGATCTGATCACCTTGAAGTCCATCTGTTCATCTTCATCATTTTCGTGCCTTGTAAGACACGTTTTACAGACAAGGGAAACATGATCCTTTATATAGATCTGCATCTATCAAACTACTATTAATACTTTCATTGTTTCCTTCTCGAGGTATTCTTTCAATCCGATCTTCTTGCTTCAATCCAGGTGCCAACTACTCCCCTGATCTTCCTCTATCATTCTTTCTTCCTTGAGCCGCAATCAGTTTGATGCAATCCCTTGATTTGTGGTTCCTTCATTAATGACGAATATATGTTTCATCGACCCTATGGATGAAGCTTTACCAACCACACCATACTTGTCACCTTAGCTTCACATGACATCACACCGATCAAGACATGTCCTACCAATACGTAGTCGGTTTGGCAAACACATACCGGTAAAACCCTTTGCCAATAGAATGTTCTTCTTTTGTTGACCAGTATAGTATCCTATACCGGTTGTACATCTTAACATTCTGCCTCTTCATCATTAACTAAGCAACCATCCTCCATGCTCAATCTCCACTAATTGACATCAATGACAACTTAGTGCCAAAATGCCAATAGTTGTAGCATTTGCTGATGAAGTGGAAGTGGTAGGAGGAGGAGGAGCTCATTTGGTAGTTACTCTCCCTTAGTGGGTGATGAAATTGCAATCATTTCGGGGAGATGGATTCGAGGGTGAAGCACCTAGGATGACTCTTAGCTTGATTAGATCTACTAGATGATAGAGTAGGAGAGATACCCTGAATGGTTAGCTTCGGCCTACAAGATGCTGACATGGGGTCAACTCCTTGGATAGTGATAGGGTTAACATGATTGTTAGTGGGTTCAATGTGGCCTACCAAGGATTCAAATCCCATGATATTATTCGTATAGTCATAGGGGACCAAATGAGATGATGAGCCTTTGTCCTTACCATGCTTGGGGAAGGGGTCTTGATACATATTAATTTAATCATTAAAATTATTGGTCTTGGAAACTGCAACATCAACATCACCCTTGTCAATAAGGTCCTAACTATAGTTCTTGAGTTTTATACACTTTTGTGTATCATGGTCTTGGATGTGATGGTATTCACAGTATTCAATATCATTATACCATTAGGGTTTTGGTTGATTATCTTCATATGGTTGATTCATGGGAAAGATGACAACACCGACCTTGACAAGCTTCTAGAAGACAACCTCTATGGGTTCAGTAACTGGAGTGTATTTATGTTGAGGGTGATTGTTGGGATAGGATGATCTTCCTGGAATGGAAATGTTGTTGTGGGGTTTGGATTGGTTCTATGAATCAAATTGGTTGTTGGATTTATTATTAGTGGTGGTAGGCTTGGATGGGATGGTCACAATTCGGATACATTTGACATCAGTGACTATCATTAACAACATTCTTATTCTTAGACCAGTACCTAGGCATTTTGATGGATGAGGAAGACCCTTGAGAATCTTTCTAATAAGGATTTATGATAATATGTTCTAGGAAGACTTTCTCTAATGCTAATCCTTTCTTAGTGACTTTCTCAAAGGATTCCAAACATTGACAACTAAAATGACAAGATAGTTTATGGATGAGGTTGAATTGAAACAACTAAATTTGATAGGATTTGGGTATGCCCCATGGAAACTTCCTAATAAGATGTTTCTATCTTTGCAAAAAGTTGGTGAAATTCTCTCTATTCCCTTGTTTTTTATTGTATAGATCTATCATATAAGCATCACTCTCAAATTTTTACTCATAATGTGATAAATTGTTTTTGGCTAGGTCAAGGAATGACTTAATTGAACCATCGGGCAAGGCCAAGAACCAACCAAGGGAAGGTCTAATGAGACTCTTAGGAAATATTCTTGATAGGTAGATGTCACTTTAGGAGACCTCCTAACAAGCAATGTAGAAATATCTCACATGTTCCCTTGGGTCACCTTTTTCTTTATACTTGTCTAATTTAGGAATTTAAAAAATGGAAGGGTATGGATCCACTAAGATGGAGGGATCATAAGGACAAGGATAAATTTCCTCAAAACCATATGATTTCTTTCAGGTCCCATCATTTAGGTTACTAATGAGATCTTTCATATTCTAAGTTTCCTTCATGAGGTTGGGTGGTTGATTTCAAAAATTAGGAATATGTTGACCTGAGTTAAACCCTAGGAAATGTGTGGAAACAGTCAGTATACCACAACCAATGTATTGATAGGAAGAGGTAGGAATTTGGGAAGTGTTTAGGGAATGTGAGGCTCCAACGACACTAATGGGTGGCAAGCTAGCATTAATGTAGTTGGTAGAATTTTGAAGTGGTGCAGATGACCTAGGTGGTTGAGAAATAGGGGGATTAGAAATGCTAGCTCGTACGGAAGTGGTAGGTTGTGGATTGAGAATGGTATTGAGGAGAGGTTGATTAGCAAAGTCACCTTCCATAGGAGTGTCAAGGATGGACTAGTCAAAATTAGAAGGTAATAGGGCCCCTTGTTTGATAAGATCAATTAAGAAAATACTAGAAATCATTTTGATGAGTTTAAATATCATTTCCTAGTTGTAGGGATTGTCAACAAAGGTCTTCAAGAATGGAGAATGTTTGGGTGGGTTAGTATATTCTTCCTCTACTTGGGCATCATGATCAACATAGAATTCAGGGTGAGGAAACTCATTAGCCATTTTTTTCTTTTGAGCACGAGTCAAGACCATACTTGGGTAACTTAGAGATGACAAGAATGGGATGACGATTGAAATTAGATGGATAGACTTGATTAATAAATAGATGATGAGATGCTAAATAAAAGTGAGTACAAGGACTTATCAACTTTGTACTAGCTTTAAATGATTGGATTAGATTACAATTGTAGATTGGTCCTCGGATTAGGACAAGGTTAATTTGGATTGGGATGACACCTTAGTCCCTAGATTAGGTTTAGGTGAGGTGTAGGGATTAATGATATGATCCACGAAGAAAGGTAATAACCAAGCTAGGCTAAATGTATCTCTTTGGATTAAGATTTGATGTGACTAAGTCTTCTCTTACTTGGGATAGGTTGTTATTAATAAAAAATAGAAAAAAGGGTTAGGGTTTTGATCAACCCAAATGAATAGGACTAATTAAGTAGGGTACTTGAGATAGATACTTTCTTAAAAACCACGCTAACTAGGGATAAATAGATGATAAAGATATAAATTATACTTTGAAAAGTGTCAACCTTAGATTAGGATTGACAATTGATGATTGAAAATTGGATTAAAATTGATTAGGTTGATATGCTAAGTCCTTAAGGATGGGGGAAAAATGATTGTGGAAGAATGCATAGGTTATGGAAGGAAAAGGAAAGAATGAAGGTTACCAAAGGTAGAGATTACACTCAATATATGATTTTTGTCTGAGGAAGGAGATATAATGAAATACATATGCTCCTATTGATCAATTAGGATAATGCTAACCTTTGGTTAAAAGCATGGGTTCTCAATGGTTCTTTGTCAAATTCATTGTTGAAACCCTAGAGATAATCATGGAAACAATGCAAAAAGGTTCGGTGTTTCAAACAAAGCTTTTAGTTTTCGTATAAGAAGCTCTGGTGCTTTAAGATTTGCTAGGGATTAGGATTTTTTTCTTGACTTAATGATAGATCAACTTTTTGGGATGCTTGAGGGACCTTTGGTTATTGTGGATGGATAAAAATTGACAGGAAATTTAGTTCAGGAAAAAATAGAAAAATGAGGCAGAGATGATAATTCTCAAGCATAGGTAGTGATTCTCAAAAAAACACAAATGAATATTTGTAAGCATAGACATAAAAATGTAAGTGCGGAAGGTGATCTACAGTTTGACAATGACTAGGCAAGATTTTATAGATTTGGTCAATTTTTTGTGAAACTTGGAAATGTCTGGCTTGGCAAGAGATAACAAGAATGAATACACATTGGCCAAAACATGCTTGAAACAAGCATGATTTTGAGGGCCTATATTAGCCCAATTTTACAAAATTCATTGTATACATGATTGAAAACTCATGAAAGCATGCACTCCCTAGGATGAAAAGAGGATTCTTCTTATTGAGTCCCCACTCAGATTTCTCTATATACTTAGACAAAGTGGATAGAAAGAGATTAGATAGCACTAGCTCTCCCTTGCATGGTACACACTTCTCAAGTATAATGGAATCTCATACCCTAAAGATCTAGAGATCTTATGAAATGGTGGACATTTATATCGATAGTGCATAGTATGATGTGGGGTGGCTTTGGAGGTTCGACCTCCTAGACCAACAAGAAAATGAGATTTTGGCCTCTACAAAATAGGTGTTTAGTTAGCTTTCAGGGATATACAAGTGACTATACATGTGGTGGTTTTACTCAATTAAGAGGCCTCCCAACCCTTTGAACAAGGGTTTAACATGTGACACGGACACTAGAGGAGACATTTTTTGGTATAACACATATGCACTAGGTGAGAATGCCTTTTGTCACCCTCATGAATATTTGTATAGCGGGTCGAAAGAGTACCACTTGGTTTGTTCCCTCTCACTTGCCTATTTCATCAGGAGGCAGGCCCTCTAAGGGTTCTAAACTATGATAAAAAATGGGATAGGTTTGGTTTTTTTATCACCCAAGATTTTGCAAGGGGAGAGCATATACCTACTATCCCTCTCAAATATGGAAAACAAATTGTCTAATTACTAATGCATAAAAGAAAATATTCCTAGAATACACTTCGTGATTAAAATGAGCCTTTGACATTAAAACCTGTAACAATAATTAGTAGTTTATATTATTGGCATAACTGATGATGACAATAATGGAGAGATTATTGGCATATGGAGATGATGATGAAATGAGAAGATGACCGGTAAAGTTATTGTTGGCATAACTAGTAAAGCTAGTAAAGTTGATGAAGATTGTTGGCTAGATGATGATGATGTAGTTGTAAATTGTTTGATGACTTTATTTGTATTGTCATTGATGGAAACCATGTTTATTGATTCATCTAAGTCATCTAGGCCTACCAATAAATCCTAATCATTAGAGGAATGAGTTAGATAGTAAAATTGCCAAGTTGTCGTAAACTGGTAAGTAGGAATAGTGTGATGATCAAGACACCGATATGGATGATTGGTGAAGAGTTAGGCATTGCGGTTTTATAGGAGTGTTTAAGACAGGAACATGCATCTATGTTCCACACTGCATCAACAAATTCAGTATATTGAGTGAGTTATGATTGACTGTCATGAACTTTGTGAAGAAGAATGTATATAGGTAATAGATATTTAACCGATAATGATTTATGGTTTGACGGTGGATCTTATCATGTTCATAACTTAGTGATGACATGTCAAAAACTATGTGTAATGATAAGATGGTGTTTGAGTGCGTACAAGGATCATATTTCTTGGGACAACAACAAAGTGCTTAGCAGAATGTGACAATGGTTTGATTGCTTATCAAATCGATGTGTGGTGATTGTTCAATGGTTGAAATTGTCTAGAAATTTGTTGTAATGATTTGTAATGTATTTTGGCGGATTGATTTTCTATGCTAAATGTAAATTCATTTTATTTTGAATGTAGTTAGGGTTATGTAGCTGACCTATTTTAAAAGTGTATTTAGGTCGAGTTGGAGAAGAGATTGTGTGTCAGTGGTTTGAGAAGAAGAGTCTGTCAAACCAGATTGAAGTATATGCATGTGTGTAGAAGAGATTGGGCTAAAAGGATCTATACTAGCAAGAAAGGAAGTGTCGTGATTGGATCATTTTCCCTATTATTCTCTAATAGTTACAATAGTTTGAAATCTCTTAACTGAGTAGGTCCTAATAGGTCTTATTTGTGATGATGTTGAGGAGGCTCAAAATGGTGAAGGACCCTGCAAAAGGACCCAAGGGAACATGAAGAAAAAGGTGGTTATTCATAATTTGGATCATAAAGCTATGAAGGCTACTACTGATACCATGAATTCCCTAAAGGCCAAGGTCGCTAAGACCCTCAGAAGCTTAATGCAATTGGGTTGTTTTTTGTTATTGGTTTTGTCTGTGTTTGGGTTTGGTCTTTCTGCTATCTTTTTGTGCCCGGTTGGGCTTTTGTTGTCTCTTTGGATGTTGTTTCTTATGCTTATCCTTGCAGCCCATTTTGTTTTGGATGTTTCTTTCTGATTCTATACCTCTTAGAATTATTTTGTAAAGGGTTTCGGGGCCTCTTCAAACCTATTTTTGCCTTAATCCAAAATAGGTCTTATTTGTAAATCCCTTGATCGGGTGGCTCATTAACTCAAGTTCTAAATCCTCTAGCAAGGTTACTCCTAATAGGGTAGAGCTCATAACAAGGCTAAGGTGAAATCCCTTCATCGAGTGACTCCTAACAAGGTCTTCTCTTAACCAGGCATATTATAAAGCTCCTAACTGGGCTAGGCCTTTAACCAGGCGCATTCCGAAAGAGTGCAAATATGTTGTGGGTGCTAACTCCCAACACAGTTTTTCCCATTTGGGTTTCCACGTGAAAAATATCTTTGTTCATGTGGTGATGCATTATTGATGTGTGGATTTGATATCATTACTTAATTTGCATGTTGATGAACACTTAAGTGAATGGTTTGGTAAATCAGTTTAAAGGACTGTTTGAGTAGTTACTGGTACTATTTTTGAAGTATTTGCAAATTTGTTTAACTACTGATTCATCCCCCCTCTTAGTAGTTACTGGATACTCATAATAACATATAGATTATTAGTCTTCAACAATCGAGAAAAATCTACAAGAACACAAAATGATTAGCAAAACCTTCTGTCAAATTGACTAAAGTAGATATGGCAAAGGATAGGCATAGACGTCAGAGCATCTGCACAGATGGTAAAACAAGGATATCAATGTAGAAGCAAATACGCCATTTTAGCCTCTGCAAAATACTAGTTAGACTTAAAATCAGAATTTTGTTGAATTTAAAAGGAAAGACAAGAAGATAAAAAGGATGGCAGATTAGAAGAAAGAAGAAAACTGTGAATTTAAAGTCCTTTTGTGATTTTTATAGTTTTGTTTTTAATTTTTACTTCTAAAAACTAGAAGCTTGCATAGAGAAGTGTTAAGGCAGAGATGTCAAAACTATTTTGTGTAGATATTGAAACAATGACACATACATCATTTTGTACGCAGAGATGCTGAAACTTAGAACTTGTAAAAAAACATAGTTAATTGAGAAAACTTCAGAGCAGAGACATCTATTTTCTAGCGAAGATGTCAAAATGCACTTGTAAACACCAATGCAAGGTGGAGATAGCAAAGCAAGACCTATGTGAATATTCAAAAGAAAACTATTAAAAAAAAAAAAATTAAGGGACTTGGGGTCCTGCCAGGCATGCAAAAGAGAAGAAAGAAAAATGAAGAAAAGGTTAATTGCATGTATTAAAGCACAAACCACAATGAAAACATCAAAACAAGCAACCTTCATACCTTCTTCTCACCTCCTTTGATCGAGATTGAAGTGGAAGTGTACCCTTGATGCCCACTTGATTTTATTGCTAGGATGAGGGATGCGGATTTCTCTCCACTTCACAACAAGTGATGAGATTTGAATAATGTGATGGATGAGGGATTATGAGTATCAATATTTGGGCATGATATGGATGCTATGGATGATTCTTAGATTAAAAAGACAAACATGACAATATGAAGAGATGGATGAAATAGGAGGAGAGGAGACTCTAATTTATAGATTAGAGGGGCCCAAAATGGATGACCAAGATTGAAGAGGAATGGAGGGCTAGGATGGTCCTATCCAAATTACAATTACTCTGAGTTCAAAAATTAACTAAAATATATATATGCAACAAAAAATTATGAAAAATATCCATACATTGGATATTAATGTGATAAATATATATTTTAAAAATTAGAATTTTATTCTTTCTATAAAAATCTTATCCATGACATCATAAACATCACTTTTGAAAAATGTTTTGATTAATAAGAAAAATAGGTTTTCATGACCCGAAACCTTTAACATAGGAGATTAAGAAGTATCATCAAAGAGTATCCAAACAATAAAAACTACTTACAAAATGACTGGCAAAAAAGCTAGTAAATAGAAAGGATAGCAAAAGATAGACACAACAAAACAACAAAAACCAGGAAAACATTGCACAGTTAAAGAGTCTTCAGGAGGTCCTCTGCCTTAATCACCAACTAGTCATATGTGGCCGCAATAAGTTTGAGTTCATCCAGGTCCTTATTAGGCTTCTTCTCCTTCTTTTTACCTCTGGTTCTTGTTCTGGGTCCTTGAACATCTCATGTACCTTTAGTGTCAGGGTCAATTTCCAGGATGTCCTTCTCCTCATCCAATTTGTTGATGAGAGTTTTGGTATTGCTAGCAGAGACCTTCAGAATGTTTAATCTTTTCTCTGTGATACTTTTGAGACATTCCTCAATTTTGTTGACTTTACTGATAGTTCCCGACATAGTTTGATCCATAGCATTAGCATTCTCTTTCCTCTCCAGCAACTCTTTCTTGATTTGCTCGAATCTAGGGTTGAAGGAGTCTCTTATATTTTCAGCTTTAGCAACAGTATTTGTCAAATCCTCCATATAATCTACCATAGTCTTCCCTTCAGTAGTGTTGATAGTTTCCAGAATCTGGATTTTGTGGTTGAGCTTCTTGTTGTCATCCACAAATTTCTTATAACTAGTGATTAACCATTCCATAGTGTCCATAAAACCTTTCAAACCCTCAGGAGGAGGGTTTGAGGGGGGATCTATTTTACCAGAGTTGTCTTGTTCCTTATTTGGGGTGTCACCAACAGTAGCTTTATCTTCAGCCCTATGAACTTCTCAAGTGGTCACCTCCTCCAAGTTTTGGTCAACATCTGAAATCTTTTTCTAATTTATTTCTAATTTTAAAAATGTTGATTAGTATAAAAATTAAGTTATTAAAAGTTACATAAAAATATCCATAATTTATTTCTAGTTTTAAAAAAATATATACATTTAGAGTCTACACAAAAAATCTAACAAATTCGTAGTTTAATTCATCTTCAATTCTTAATGTTTTAGTTTCTATGTGTTATAAATTGATCATTTTGTGAAAAATATTTATTTAAGCATCAAGTTTGGCCAAAAATTGTAACACAAACTTGTTTGATCACCCACATAGCTTTTCTACTTACAAAAATTTAGACTGTGTAGTGTTCCATGAGTGCTTTGTAACAAAGATTATGAGCTGGTGTGGATTGTTCTTTGATAGGATACTCCCAAAAGTTAAACAATTATTCAGACTAAAGGATAATGGACTATAGGATGAGGAACCAAATCATATATCACTTGATGCAATTTCAAAGTATACATCACTTAATTCAATTACAAAGTGATATATGATGATACTGATGTGATAGTTAAAGTTTTTGATGTTTTTTGTTGTCCTACTATTCATTCTATCACACTTCCTATTGATGTTGGCACTAAATGCTTAGATGTTAAATTTGCTATCATTCCTACATCCGATGAATAGTGTGTGAAGTTGGGACATCCTTAGCACTCCTCCATTAAATTGGTCGCTTCTACTGTTCATAAGTGTTAGAAATTTCCTCATAATTATGAAATCATAACTATTAATAATAATGTATATCAACCTATGGTGAGGTGCAGAGATGTTTGTCTTGATTATTTTTTGTCCGAACAATTCCAACCTCTTCAACCAAGAAGTGATATTATCTTTAAGTCATATCTGTAGATAGGAATTTGGAATTCATCAAAGCAAATAGATATTAAACTAGCTCAACCACAAAAACTATTTTGCAATGATAAGAAATCTTAAAAACATTCAATAGAGGTATGAAGACAAGATAATCAAACCAAATGCAAATATCTCCTCCATAATTCTCCATTGTCCTTCTTTCTCCTTCAAATTACTTTGTTTGTGGATCTCACCTACAAATGCAAAAGCATAGTATGAAAGCAAGATTGACAAGATGAAATGGCAACGTAAGGATACTAGAAGCATGATTGATCCTCCTGAAAATGTGATTAGATCCCTTGATTGAAGAAAATCATCCAATTTATAGACAAATTGGAGAGATGACTAGATTAGCATGAAGAGATTTGAAAGTAAATTTCAAATCAAGAATGACAAATATGACAAATTATGACAAAATTGACATTTTCTATGCAAGATTGATTGATTGACAAATTATGACAAAATTGACAAAATTGACATGCCATTCCCATGAAATTAGGGGAAATATTAGAAAAATTAAAGAAAATAGGAGAAATGGAAAATTAGGAATTAGGAGAAATTAGTAAATTGGAAAAATTGAGGAAAAGGATGAAATAGGAATTAGGTGAATTAATTAATAGGTTTTCATCCATTAATTAATTCATGAAAAAGACCTAGGACTAAATAAATAGATTTATTTAACCCACCAAGAAGAAGCAAATGATTAAATGATCAAATCATAAAACCCTAGAAATAAGTGGACAAGGAATTAGGTCAAGACAACAAGAAATAAATGTCGATTCGATCATGATTTTGATTTGACAAAGGACCAATGTTGATAAATGATTGAGATTGGTTGACAAATTGACCAAGATTGACAAAGAGATCAAATTGATAGGCGCCAATTGACGAGGAACAATGACTAATTGATCGAAATTGACATGATTGAAAAGGACAACGATCAATGACAAATCGATCGCAAAATGATAAGATTGACAAGGACGAGGATCAATGACGAATCGATCACAAGATGACAAGATTGACAAGAATGAGGATCGATGATGAAATGATCGCAAGATGAAAAGATTGACAAGAGGACAAAACCCTAATTCTATCATCGATTAGGATTGACGATGTCCAAAATGATGATAAATGAGCACGCACATTGATGCGACAGGATAAGATCGACCAAAATCATAACTGAAGATTGTTATCGATAAGACCAAATTCGAAAGTGAGAAAAATGAGGAATGTAGAAGAAGGACTCGATGCTCACAAAGGATAAAGACCAAGTGCGCAACATAGAAGAAATGTTAATGCGACGCAAAAACCCTGAAATAAGGCAATGCGCAAATGTTAAAGTACGACTCCGCAAGCGTTGACCATTTTTAGATGTCTATATTTTGCCCCTCTTTGAGACAATGCGATTTTAAGTGTTGTTTCAAAGAACAATAATGAAAATGCCCCAGACAATAACAATGACATATGCATGCCTCGTCGAGGAATTGGCCGGAAACATCCAGAAAAGAGGCCAATTAGTCGATAAGAATAATAGAAAATGATAGGTTCGAACAGATCAAGAATTGAAGGTCGGATGCACAAATTACAAGCAATAGAAGGCACAAAATACTATGACCAGCATAAGATGGAGAGCATGCACGTCCATCTAGGCATAGACAAAGATCTATAAATGAGACAAGGAGAAGGAAAAGAGCTCATTTGCACTAGCCAAAGGGGAGGAATTGTTGCTCAGGAAAATGACCCTTGCATAGAGATGGCGAACATTCCAATGGCAGATCACCTTGGGGAATGTGTATGCACCTACAGATGACCGGATGACATGGGAGCAGTGGTATGTAGCTCAAAAACCCATATTGTCAATTTCATGAATTTTGCTTGATTGCGGGAAATTGCGGGGCCCACAGGGAAGGGAAAAATGGACATTTGCGCCTGTGTGGGTGCATTCTGTGCCTATGTGAGGATGTTCTACGCCTGTGTAGGGTACATAGGTATAGCTTGATGCTGCATAGGTGCAGGACAAGGTACACAGGCGCAGTTGTGCACTGAAAACACCAATTTGACCGAAAACAACGCATGGATGATCCCGAAATGAGGGATAAGGGTAGGATAAGTCAAAATAAATAAGAAAAACCCTGATTTGTGCATGAAATAAGGAAATGCAGCCCTTAGGAGAAAACCCTAAAACTGACAAAGTGTGCCCCAATTGTGATGCAGAGTCGACAGTATCCATTGATTACATGGGAGAATAGACTCGACTGCTTCATGTTGCGACATAGACTCAGGAATACAGACAGAGATACATTAGTAGGACTTGGATTATACTACATCACATACATGCCCAAGATTAGGGTAGACACAGGATTGCTTACCGCATTGGCAGAGCGATGGCATTCAAAGACTTCCTCATTCCATCTGTCGACTAGAGAGGCGACGGTGACACTAGAGGACGTGTGGCATATCCTCTGCATTCTGATTCATGGGGAGATGATAGTACATGACCCAGGGACAGGGAGAGACTCATTGTGTAGATTATTTGAGTGCGATGTAGATGACCTTGATATCATAGAGAGGGAGATTGGCTGGGAGACCATGGCAACAGAGTACGATCAATGATATGTGGTGATAGCAGTGGTTATAGCATGCCCATTAACAGGGGACAGACGAGGACATGGATTCCCTATTGGATGGGTAAGAGTGTTAGAGTGGATGGTGACAGAGGGGACTGTATATGCATGGGGACCATGTGTGCTTGCCATGCTGTATTTTCAGTTGCACCAGATAGCATATCAGAGGGTTCAGACTTTGATCTATGGGGTTACACTGTTACAAGTATGGGCATTTGAGCATATAGCCATATGTCGACCGATTGTAGAGAGACAAGTAGTACCACATCGACCATATGTGTACTATTATGGGGGTACGCTGAGACAGGGTCCATTTGGATACATACTATATTGGCGACATGAGCTAGATAGATTGAGAGATTTCACATGGAGGCCATATCTTGATTGCCCTAGATGGTCAGATGATAGTGATGAGCTACTGTATTGCAGACAGCAGAGATACCTGATTGGGCGACAAGTGAACTGCCAGATAGTGATTGAGATGTACCTGCCAAAGAGAGTCAGATGATAGTTTGGAGAGAGACAGGATGTACCGAGAGGGACTGCACACTTTCCCCAATCTCACAGAGAGATGAGTTAGTGGGGGAGGATGATTCAGCCACACATAGCATATACCGACTTCACACAGCTACAACAAAGACAGTGGGATTGGAGATCAGATGTTGTAGATGTCAGGACGACAGAGGAGTATGAGCGATGGTTTGCATGACGACGGCCTGTGCCATTGACGGATCCTGATATTCTGGTACCTAGGAGACAGGAGGACTTCCCACTCACTAGAGAAGAGGAGGGAGATGATGAGGATGGAGATGAGGACAAGGGAGATGATGAGTACAGAGATGAGGATGAGGGAGATGATGAGGGTGAGGGGGATGATGAGGATGGAGATGAGGATGAGGGAGATGATGAGGGTGAGGGGGATCCTAGGTGCATGCAGAGAGATGAGCCAGATCCAGCAGATCATGAGTCATTGCAGGATATACCCATAGGGCAGGAGACAGCTAGCATAGAGGAGATGGAGATATGCAGGGCCACCATAGCGAGTTAGCATGATCACATTGCAACGTTAGAGAGATAGAATGCTATCTTGAGGACAGAGTAGGATCAGTTCAGAGTAGAGATAGCTAGACTGACAGCGGTGCGAGATACAACAATAGCCCAGGCATAGCAAGCAGAGCAGAGAGTGACCGAGTATATTGGGTCGATTAGGGATGCTACTGCACGTGAGATGGCACAGATGTTGGTAGAGACCGGAGATGAGATACGCCAGTTGAAGACACTATATGAGAGTGAAGTTCCACCAGAGTAGAGAGCAGCGACATATCGGTCACGATCAAGGACAGAGAGCAGGCCATGCTCTCAGAGGTCAGTGAGCAGCATGGGGGTGAGTGGACCTAGGAGACCACCATAGCCAGGACCAGGGACAGGAGGGACATCATCCTTGAGACATGGCAGGGATAAGGAGGACAGAGGGAGCACCCAGTGATAGAGGCACGTGCTCCTTATGATGGGACATATATGGTTTGACATTATGTTCTCAGCCTGTGGGCCATACGTAGGACAAACAGTCCAACTTTGTACTCTGATATTGTTTTGATATATGAGATGATATGCATCTATATGATGGAATGCAATGTGTTATGGCTGATGTGTACTTTCCATGTATGGATGGCTTATGCACTATTTTTGATGCATTTATAATATGAAATGGATAAAATGCTTTATATGGGCTTAATATAATGCAAATGTACTAATCAATGAATGCAGGATGCAGCTTATGTTTTTTTGTGGAGATTGGAGAACTAGATCGAACTGACTGCCCAAACTAACGAAATAAATGTTAGTAAGAAGAAATGAGATAGAGGACAGTTAGAGATGAAGAAAAACTTGCTTTCACCAATGCACAGAAGTAGGTGAGAAACTTTATTTAATGTAGCAAAGTGGATGCAAAGCATCATGGCATTGAAGGCCAGAGCTGAAATGCAACCCCTTTTGCAAAAGACAGACACATCGCACACAAGGAATGAGTGAATCATCCTAGGGTGCATACATCAAGGGTTGAGGTATGTGCGGCATTCACAGAGCGAACGTACTTATCACAAACACCCAATGATATAGTTGCCCCAGTTTGAGACAAACATTCAGTAAACAACAAACACAACAAAAAAAGGAAAGGGACCATGAACCATCCCGGTCACTCTAAATCACTCAATGACATCCTCGAGCAACATAGGAACATGATCGAAGCCAAAGATAAATCAATAAAAAGATAAGACTCACAAATTCGACCAAGTCAAACAAACATTCTGATCATCATTGTCAAAAGTGGAACACAAGAATGATTAGGTTGTCTGGTTCCAGGGAATGCGGTACCCCATCTAAGACAGGACATAGTCTGGTTTCGAGTATACCACACCCTGTATAAGACCCATGATAATAATGACAAGGACAAATGATATTGATGTTGATTGATTGATATGACAATTTTGATCAGTTTGAATGTCTGGTTTGATTGAAAAGTTCATCTGTTAATGCGTGATTTCAGTAAAGCATAGTGTTGTAACATGTTATCTGTTTGTTGTCTACACAAATGTTTGATCGATTGTTGTTGGATGTATGCTCAACGATCTATCTATGCATAGAGGGTACCATTTATTGACAAAATGCAAAATGCCAAAGGAATTGTTTTTGGATTTTGATGTTTTGAAAAAAAAATTTGTTCGTTTTTTTTTCAGGACTTTATTTGACTTTTTAGGGATTTTTATCAGGACATTATTTGATTTTTAGGGATTTTTTCAAGACATTTTTCATTTTTTTAAATTATTTCAGGACATTATTTGATTTTTAGGGATTTTTTCAGAACATTTTTCAATTTTTTTTATTATTTCAGGACATTATTTGATTTTTAGGGATTTTTTCAGGACATTTTTCAATTTTTTAAAATTATTTCAGGACATTATTTGATTTTTAGGCTCTAGTAATTGATCATGATAAGGGGCGCACACCCAATGAAATTTTGAAATACATATATAGCGACCAGGACCAAAACATATGCACAAGGACTGGAAACCTGAGTATGCAAGACAATGATGTTGACCAATCACAGGCCTGGAACTGAACATTGGGTCAGGGCAAGGATAATTGTGATAAACCTGCGGGGGAAAGTATAGCTAGGGGTCATGATAGATGACAGAGCAATAATCTTTTACACATGGCGCCTGTTTGCCAAGTTTTTACCATGGTACTTGCCCAAAGCACCTTTTTGCCAGGTTTTCACTAAAGGGTGAATTATTTTTCTTTACTTTTTTTTTTTTTTCATTTTTTCACTTTTATTTGATTTTTTTTTTTCACTTTTTTTGATTTTTTTGATTTTTTGAGTTTTTCAATTTTTTTGTATTTTTTGAAGATCATATTAAAGAACTATGCCCAGTACTTGCGAAGGTGCATGCTATTTACAAGATTTGACAAAGGTTCACCTTCTAGGGTTGCAAGCTGATATGCCCCTGAGCCATAGGCTGCAGTAACTATGAAAGGCCCAACCCAATTAGGCTCAAATTTTCCTTTGATGATGTCATTAGATTCTGTATTCTTGGGGTTTGCCTTTAAGACCAAATCTCCCACTTTGAAGTGTCACCCTTTGACCTTCTTATTATAAGAGCGACACAGACAATTTTGATATGCCTGCAAATGTGTCAGGGCTGTCTGACATTTCTCATCTAACAGCTCAAGCTGATGCAACCGAGAGACTCTGTGCGTCTCATCATCAATCAAATTTTGCAAGGAAACACACAAAGAGGGAATTTCCACTTCCAAGGGTAAAATGGCTTCCACACCATACACCAAGGAATAAGGTGTTGCGCCAGTAGGCATGCAGATGGAAGTATGATAAGCCCATAGTGCTGGATTCAACTGTACATGGCAATCTCGACCAGCATCATTGACGACCTTTTTCAGGATCTTAATGATGGTTTTATTTGATGCTTCAGCTTGACCATTACTTTGTGGATAATATGGACTGGAGAAACGGTGTTGGATGTGGAACTTTTCACAGAGTTCCTTGACATCTTTATTTTTAAATGGATGGCCATTATCTGTGACAATTGCAAGGGGAACCCCATATCTGCATATGGTATAATTCAGTAGAAACTTTGAAATTTGGACACCAGTGATATAGGTCATGGGGATAGCCTCGATCCATTTTGCAAAGTATTATGTGGCCATGATGATGAATTTGTGTCCATTTGCAGATGCTGGGTGAATCTTGCCAATAAGATCCAATCCCCATTGAGAAAAGGGCCATAGAGATATGACGGAGTGAAGTTCTTGGGCTGGTGCATGAATGTAATTTCCATGGATTTGGCATTTGTAGCATTTCTTGACAAAATCATGAACATCCTTTTCCATAGTGGGCCAATAATACCCAGCATGAATCAAATTTTTAGCTAGACTCAGACCATTGAAATGGCCCCCACATATACCATCATGAACCTCGTGTAAAGTTGTTTGTGCCTCGTCAGAATCCAAACACCTGAGGAGGGTGTGGTCAAAGGAACAATGGTAAAGGGTGTTTGCGATGATGACATATTTGGCTGTCTGGCGGATGAAGGCTCAGCGTTGGTTAGAGGAAAGGTTCGGTGGTAAGGTTTGGGATTTCAAATACTGATAGATGTCATTGTACCACGGGGCATTAGGACCAACAAGAACACACGTCACATCTGCTATCAAAATTTCAAAAGAAGGGATAAGCAACTGTTCGACCAAAAATTCACATATGTCCATATTGTGGGGCATATTTAACATGGAAGCAATAGTTGCCATAGCATCTACTGACTTGTTTTGAATTCTTGGAACTTGACTGAAATGGATAGCCGTAAATTTTGTCTTGAAGAAATCCACCATATGCTTGTAGGGAATAAGCTTTTCATCTTTCATTTCATAGTCATCATTCACTTGACGGATGACTAACTGGGAATCTCCATAGACTTGCAAATGTGTGATGTTCCAGTAGATCGCTACTCGGAGTCCTGTGACCAGAGCTTCGTATTCTACAATATTATTGGTTCAATGGAAAGTTATTCTGTAGGATTTGGGAATAGCATCACCTTGAGGGGTGACAAACAATATACCTACTCCAGACTCAAATTTGGTATGGGATCCATCAAAATATAACTTCCATTCATTAGAAGATGTGAGAGAAAAGATTGATTCATCTGAAAAATCCATCAACATTGGATGATCATCATGAATAGGTGCATCTGCAAGTTGATCCGCTATAATTTGTCCTTTTATTGCTTTTCTCTCAATGTACTCAATATCAAACTCACTTAGGATCATAACCCACTTTGCTAGGCGACTTGTCAAAGCTGCCCTGCTAAGCAAGTATTTCAAGGGATCAATTTTTGCAACTAACAATGTCTGATGATTTAACATATAGTGTCGAAGCTTCTATGTTGCAAATAGCACTGCTAAACATGCCCATTCAATAGTTGAATAATTCAGTTCATAGCCCACTAGTGTCCGATTGATATAATAAATAGCCTGTTCTTTGCCTTTCTCATCCTGTTGGGCTAAGAGAACTCCCAGTGTCATTTCAGTTGCAAAAGTATACAATATGAATGGCTTCCCTTCTGTAGGAGGCATTAGAATAGGTGGCGATAGTAGATAATCCTTGAGAGTTTGAAATGCTGATTGACATTGCTCAGTCCATTTTAAAGTGACACCTTTATGCAATAAATGCTGGAAAGGATGACATTTGTCTACCAATTGAGCTATAAACCGATGGATTGACTATAACTTTCCTTGCATACTTCTTAGTTGATGGAGATTTGAAGGTGGAGGCATATCCATTATTGCTTTAACCTTTTCAGGGTCTACTTCGATGCCTCTGTGAGAAACAATGTACTCTAATAATTTGCCGGTTGTGACACCAAAGACACATTTCTTTGGGTTGAGTCTGAGCTTGTAGGTTTCCATTCAATCAAAGATTGGGCCAAGGATGGCTAGATGACTATCTCTTGTGACAGATTTGCATAATAGGTCATCAACATAGTCTTCCATCAAAGTATGCATAAAATCATGGAAAATTGTCATCATAGCTCTTTGATATGTTGCACCAGCATTTTTAAGACCAAAAGGCACCACATTCTAGTAGTAGGTACCCCAAGCACATGTGAATGTAGTCTTATGTTGATCTTCAGGAGCAATACAAATTTGATTATATCTAGAAAAATCATCCATCAATGATAGCATCTCATATCCGGCAGTCATGTCAACTATGATGTCTATATTCGGCAGTGGAAAATCATCTTTAGGGCATGATTTATTAAGATCCCTAAAATCTGTACAGATTCTAATGCCCCCAATTACTTTGCTAACTGGTACGAAATTTGAAATCCAGTCTGCATAATCAATGGGTCTGATAAAGCCCACATCTAATAATTTTTTTAGTTCTACCTTGACCAAGAGAGCCACCTGGGGATGCATCTTTCTAAGTTTTTGTTTGACAGGCTTGGCATCTGATTTTAATGGCAAGTGATGAAGGACTAATTCTGGATCAAGGCCAGGCATATCTGCATAGGACCATGCAAAACTAATCTTCTTCTCAAGAAAGAAATTGACAAAATCTATCTTTTCCTGTTTTGATAGAGAAGCAGCAAAATGAATGACCTTAGGGTTGCCAGGTGTACCCAAATTTATCTCTTTGGTCATTTCCACAAGCAATGTTGATTTATCTTGACTTGATGAGGGTATGTCCAATCTTCCACCTTTGGGAACCTCAGAGAGGTTTTCACCCACAGGTACGTCTTTTATTTTTACTTTTTCATGATCAGAGAGTGCCTTACGGTTTTCACTCAAAGACCTATTCTTTTGATTTTTTACTTTTTCTTTTTCATTTTTATGGCTAGAAGATGGAGTTGACTCCCCAAAATATGTTGTAGAATCTAAATCAATAGCAAACCTTGCCTTATGATCACCTTGTGGTATGCCTTCCCGTAGTCCAAGGAATTCTGCAATTGCTTCATCATTTTGAAAACAATCCAATTTGAGTGGTTCTTGTTGGTCCTGCTGGATAAGTTGTGGATAGACAAGGGGCATGTCATCATCAGTTTCAGGGAGAGTAAGGGCCGAGATGGTAAGGATAACGATATTTGTGGTATCACTATCTAAACTGCTCATATCTGATTCAGAGCTTGGGTCCCAGAATGACTCTATCCAAGCGTTAGGACATGTTTTAGGAGGGGGAGTTATTTCATGTTTGTCTTCCATGGGCAAATCATCAGGGTCAAGGAAAATATCTTTGAGGGCATAGGACCTAGAAGAAAAGGAACTCCATTCCCATTCATTGGAATTAGTTTCAGGTCGGGTATCCTCAGGTGTCATTTCATCATCAGAGTCACACCCCTTTCTACACGTGGTCACTTTGGTAGACGAGGGTCCAATTCGCAATGGTACAAAACCTAACCCTAAAGTTGGAGGTCGCATCTTGGGTATAATAGGTTCTAGTCTTCCTTTCTTGTTAGGGACCAAGCCACTACAGCCATCATATCCCTTTTTCTGCAGCATAGTAAACCCTTTGCCATACTGCTCCACCGGCAACCTGACAGGTGGTGTCTCAGTTGGATCCTTATAAAGCCAATCTATGACATCATCATCCAAAGTTTCTTTGTCAAGTTCACCCCATCTTGTAAATGTAGTGGGGGGCTGATATTGAATGACTATCTTAGGTTCCTTTTGTAACAAATGTGGTTTTCCATGTGATTTTGGAGATATTGGTAAATTCCCAATGAGGAATGTTTGAGCCATTGAATACTCTCCGCATCCTTGGTCTTGTATCTTCAATTTTCCTTTGACAGCATCTAACAATTCATTAGGATCCACATAATTATGTGAGTGGGCCTCCCTATTGACTGGGACTTGTTGCTTCGGGGAATCCTTTAGATTAGCACAAAATTGAAATGGATTATGATCTCCTGGAATTGTTATCTCAATCCCATTGTAAGGGTATTTTAAACACTGATGATAAGTAGATGAAACTGCTTTCATTGCGTGGATCCACGGATGACCAAGAATCATATTGTAAGGGAGATCAAGGTTTAGGACCTGCAGGAAAGTGTTTTCTGTCACTGGACCAACTCTAATAGGCAATGAAATTACCCCTTTAGATGGACGCTTGACATCATCATATGCTTTGATTGTTATTCTTCTAGAAGAATCAATGTCATTTTCTGTATAACCAAGACCAATGACCACTCTCAAGGTACAGATGTTAAGACCTGCTCCGCCATCTATCAAGACTCATCGGATCTTGCAATTATGGACAAAGACTTCAAGATGTAAAGGATCATTATGAGGGAGCTTATCAGGAGAAATATCGTTATCAGAAAAGGTGACGTGTTGGGAAATAGCTAGATGTACAATTCAGGCTTGAAACTAGTCAACATCAATGCCTATTGGGACAGTGGACTCAGTTAAAGCTTTATCTAGGACTGTGCGATGCATAGGGGACATTTTCAACAACTCAAGAATTGATATTTGTGCAGGTGTCTTCCCCAGATGATCTTGGAGACTATATTGACTCGTAGGAGTTGATTTGGGAGGAATTGCAGGAGCTCCTTTCAGGACTATTTTGGATTGACGAGTGGTGACTGCGCAAGAAGGATCTTGTCCCTTTATTCTTATGGTGGAAACATACTCATTTGACGCTCAAAAACAATTAATGACATTGTTATAACCAGTATTTGCATAATTAAGATTTGCTGTTTGGGTAGAGTTTGAAGAAGATGCTTTACCCTTATCATGATCAAGCAAAGGAGTTTTAAAAATTGTATGATCAGTGTTAGAGGTCGTGTTGGGCAGGTCTACCTCAATTACTCCTTGATCTAACAAATCTTGAATCATATGTTTCAATTGAAAACACAATGTGGTTTTATGTCCTTTTGACCGATGGTATTCACAATATTCATTATCATTCCACCAATACAGCTTTACCAATGGTTCTGCCTTGATATCTAGTAACTTGATAAACTTTGCTTGTATTAATTGTTTCATTACTGACTCAATAGGCTCTCCCAATGGCATAAACTATCGAGGAGGCCCATCCCTTGATCAGAAAGGTTTTCGTTGCTGGTTTTGTTGCTGACCTTGTTGTTGATTATATTGTTGAGTATATTGTTGGTATTGCGGTTGTTGAGTAACATTGCTTGCTGGTGTTTGATTTTGTTCCATAGCCGACATATTAGGAGCACTCAATTTCTTTATTGTGAACGTGGGTTGATTTGCATTCACTGCTCTTGCATCAACAACTCCATCATTAGTGACATTCTTGTTTTTGTACCAAAATCTATTTCTGTCCCATGAATTGTTTGTGTTGTCATTGTCTTTGTTGAGCTTAATGATTCCCTTAGCTACAAGAGCAGTTTCAATGTTTATCCCTTTCTTAATGAGTTTCTCAATGGTACTAGGACTTTTCAATTTGAGTTCATACATCATTTCTGGGACCAAATTTTGAATAAATAAGTTCACTTGTTGTTCTTCAGGTATATCTAGGGAAGAACGACTATACAAGCTTCACCATTGTTGCAAGAAAGTCACTAATGGTTCACCTTGCTTTTTCTTGGTGTTGCATAAATCTGACATGGTCACTTCACTGTCAATGTTGAATGCAAAGTGGGATATAAAATTTTGAGCCAATTCTGACCAAGTCTTTATATTCCCTGGCAAATGCGAATACCAATCCATGGCTTATCCTATGAGACTTCATGCGAATAAGCGCACTAAATATGTTTCCTCATAACTCACTTCAATACATGCTGCGAAAAATGCTCAAATATGGTCTTTTGGATTGCCATTCCCTTTATATTTCTCAAAATTACATGCCTCAAAATGCTTAGGGAAGGGAGGCATGTACAAGCTCTTGTCAAATGGATTAGGACATAAATCTTGATCTGTGTACAATTTCTTTGTTCCTTTGGTTTCCAATGAGTTGACTTGTCATTGCAACTTCTCAAGCTGTTGTGCAAATGTGTCAGGTATCAAAGATTTTGGAAGTTCATCATTCACTCTTGGGTGTACTCTTTGTCAATACATCCTACTCTCCATTGGCTATTGATGCTCAGAAATTGTTGTCTTTTGTGTCTCTGGCATATAAAGTTCTTGATACAGCTCTTGTTGATGTGGTTGTGTCATGCCTTGACATTGACCCTGTTGTTGTGCTTCTTGTGGTGGAATCATGATTGGTAGCCTTGGTTGATATTGCAATTGAGGGTGTTGTTGATATTGCATGGACATCAATTGTGGTTGTGAAGTATGATAATTTGTTTGTCTTAGGACATATTGAGGCACATCTTGTTGTTGATGCTGACGAATCGAAATTTGCTGACTTTGTGCCAATTGTTGTTATCTTGATGTAAATCCCATCATTTGCAAAAAAACTTTGTTTGGGAGGTTTTTGTTGTTTCTCCTTGAGATGGGGTATTGCACTCACATTTACTTGCTATGTTGTTTGTCCAATCCACTGTGGTGGTTGCAAGTTTGAATTAACTTGTAATGGCGTAGAAGACACCGCAACATGTTGTTGAATGCGATATTGTTGTTGTTGTGCATTGCTTGTTTGCACATTAGATTGTGCCTTTTGTGTATTACTCAATTGTTGTAACATTTGTTGTTGGTGCAAACCACTATTTGTGGCTCTTTGTGTTGCCATTAGCGAAGGATCTGTCACAATATTTTGCATAACCAGTACTTGAGTATTTGGAAAAAAATATTGAACTTAATGGGACATAGGAACTTTGTTGCATTGTGGAATTGTTTTGGACATTGGTAAGATCAAGCATTCCAGTCATAACGCTTTCTGGTGAACACCTTGATCTGAACCAAATCCTTGTGAAAGAGTTTGTTCCACATGTAATGTTTGAATTTCATGTTGCAGGTTTGGTTGATTCCAGTCGAAAGGTGCATTTTCTCTTGGTGTTGGTGGAACACTCCCATATCCTGGTTTCATGGGTACAAACAATGGCTCATATAATGGAGGTGGTCCAAGTTGAACCATTCCATATGGTGGTAAGGATGTGTTTGACGAACCTTCAATTTGTAATGATTGACTAGGTTGAAACTATGAGTTTGATACGTTGTCAATGGGTTGATATGTTGGTTCAACCATCTTCTTAGATTTTGACCTTGTTTCAACAGGCATGTCACTATGCAAATGCAATATTTTTTGGGATTTTTTTTATTTTAAAAGGATGATGTATGATATGCAACAAAATGTAACCTAAATAGATGAAAATGCAATCTATGGCAAGAATGCAACCTATGTTTTTGTTGTTTTTCAAGATTTGGACAAACTTTTTGAAATGCAAACCTAAAGACTCAACCTTAGGAAGTTGAAATGAAGCCAAGACCTTAAAGGACAAAGGACCAAATGACAATAGGACAAATTGACAATGTCTCACCTATATGCTTGGATACTAAGCTAGGTTTGACAAAAATGATATTAATGAGAGGACAAATTTTAGACAAGGTCAAGACTCCCTAACAACAACTTAGGGTATTATCCAAAGTTTTGATTTTCTAGGTTTGACAAATCAAATTTTTTAGACTAAATATAGGAAGGCAATAATTATGACAATGACTTAGGACATGAAAATTATCTAAGGATATGATATGACAAGATGAAGCCAAGACAAGATGACAATACAATGACAAGGATATGCGAAGACCAATGACTTCGAATATGCAAAATGCAACCTAGGCAAGACCTAATTTTAGCATGACAAGGATAATGCAGGAATGTCACCTAAATGGAAATCTAGCTTGGATATGACACTGAAACACAAAATTAGGGAAAATGATCTTGGACCTAAGTGCAAAATGAGGATGCTTGCAATGAAAAGGACTAAAATGAAAGGAGATGACAATATGCCTTAGGACCTAAGTTGGACTATGCAAAACCTAGCCTAAAGTGACATGAAGTTTGAAACAAAGACATTCAATGTTTTGACAAGCCATGTTCAAATGTTGGATGAATACTTGGACAAATTTGGACTTTTGTTTGGATTTTGTTTTGAATTGAAGGTTGTTTATTTTGAAAACCCAAGTTGATTATGAGCACTTTTTGAGAGTTTTTTTTTTTGATTTAACCTTTGACAATCACGGAAGACAAAATGTTTTTTTGACTTTGACTCAAGACAATCAAGCACATTTACAACAAATCCTATGGATGGCAAGGGCAATATCTGTTGAATCCTCTAACGAAATACAACACTTAGTTGGATAGCTAGATGCTTGGTAGCACTGGCTCCCCCTTATAGTGCACTCACTTCTCGGGCATCACTTCCCAAGAACTTGCTATCTCTAACTAAGGAGTACATGAGAGGTGTCTTCGGCATGCACATATCACAATGTCTGAGCCAATAGATAGAAGGATTTTGGCCTCTAAAAGCAAGAGATTCTAGTAAGGGTATCCGTTTGGGTGGGTATTGATCTGGTGAATAAATCATCGCAATACCATTCCAGCACCCATTGTCTACAACTTTCATTGCATCCAGAGTTATTTAGAGTGGTTCGGAAGAGCTTGGCTTTAGCTCGTCATCACTTAGGGTAGTTCCCTCTCACCAATGCCTATGCAAAGTGCCAAGCAAATTGGGAGGCAGGCCCAATTCTAAGGGTTAAAACATGCAATCAAACTAAAAGCAAACAAAGCATGCATGGTGTTCATTAACCTTTAAGAAATTAAATGTGCAACTACTTTTAAAAATCACATGCAAGATGTTTTAATAAAAGTCTTTGACCACGTCCTGCATAAGATTTATTAGTAGTTTCATTTTTAGTCTTCATCACATGTAACGCCAAGGTGCTGCACAGAGAATCAGTACCAAAGAAAAACCAGAATATAAGAACAGAATGAAAACAAAGTAACTTGCAAGTAAAAACACTGGTTTCACCTCTGTTTTTGGCCTTACACAGGTGCAGAATGTCTCAATACAGGCGCAGAATGCCTTGACATAGGCGCAGAATGCCTTGACACAGGCACAAATCTCTTTGACACAGGCGCAGATCTCCTTAACACGGGCGTAGATCCCTTCTACATAGGCACAGATCCCTTCTACACAGGTGCAGAAGTGTCCAGAAAGCCCTGAGTTGCCCTATTTCTTGGGTTTTCACCTGCAAATAGCTCAAAAGGCACTCACAACATGGTTAAATGGTTAGTTCACGTCGGGTTCACCATAAAATGTAGATAGGAATTTGGAATTCATCAAAGCAAATAGATTTTAAACTAGCTCAACCACAAAAACTAGATTGCAATGACAAGAAATCCTAAAAACATTCAATAAAGGTATGAAGACAAGATAGTCAAACCAAATGCAAACCATTACAAACATGAATATCTCCTCCATAATTCCCCATTGTCCTTCTTTCTCCTTCAAATTACTTTGTTTGTGGATCTCACCTACAAATGCAAAAGCATAGTATGAAAGCAAGATTGACAAGATGAAATGGCAGCGTAAGGATACTAGAAGCGTGATTGATCCTCCTAAAAATGTGATTAGATCCCTTGATTGAAGAAAATCATCCAATTTATAGACAAATTGGAGAGATGACAAGATTAGAATGAAGAGATTTGAAAGGAAATTTCAAATCAAGAATGACAAAGATGACAACTTATGACAAAATTGACATTTTCTATGCAAGATTTATTGATTGATAAATTATGACAAAATTGACATGCAAGATTGATTGATTGACAAATTATGACAAAATTGACAAAATTGACATGCCATTACCATGAAATTAGGGTAAATATTAGAAAAAATAAAGAAAATAGGAGAAATAGAAAATTAGGAATTAGGAGAAATTAGTAAATTGGAAAAATTGAGGAAAATGATGAAATAGGAACTAGGTGAATTAATTAATAGGTTTTCATCCATTAATTAATTCATGAAAAAGACCTAGGACTAAATAGATAGATTTATTTAACCCACAAAGAAGAAGCAAAGGATTAAATTATCAAATCATAAAACCCTATAAATAAGCGGACAAGGAATTAGGTCAAGACAACAAGAAATTAATGTCGATTCGATCATGATTTTGATTTGACAAAGGACCAATGCTGATAAATGATTGAGATTGGTTGACAAATTGACCAATATTGACAAAGAGATCAAATTGATAGGTGCCAATTGACGAGGAACAATGACTAATTGATCAAAATTGACATGATTGAAAAGGACAACGATCGATGACAAATTGATCGCAAAATGACAAGGATCAATGATGAATCGATCGCAAGATGACAAGATTGATAAGAACGAGGATCGATGACGAATCGATTGCAAGATGAAAAGATTGACAAGAGGACAAAACCCTAATTCTATCATCGATTAGGATTGAGGATGTCCAAAATGATGATAAATGAGCACGCACATTGATGCGATCGGATAAGATCGACCAAAATCATAAGTAAAGATTGTTATCGACAAGACCAAATTCGAAAGCGAGAAAAATGAGGAATGCAGAAGAAGGACTCGATGCTTGCAAATGATAAAGACCAAGTGCGCAACATAGAAGAAATGTTAATGCGACACAAAAACCCTAAAATAAGGCAATGCGCAAATGTTAAAGTATGACTCCGCAAGCGTTGACCATTTTTAGATGTCTACAATATCAAAAATGGAAAAATGAGATGATTTTGTCATTGAGTAAACCTAGAAATCCAACACTTAGCATTCCTCTTGATGATTATATACCTCTTCTTGAGGATAATATTATTCTTCCTCATAAGAAAAGAAATAGTCTTCTCCCCAAGGAGAAATCTATTTCTTCTCCTAAGGTTAAGACTATCTTTCCTTATAAGGAAAGCAATATTTTTTTCCTAACGAAGAATCTATTCCTTCTCCTATGGATGAGTCCACTCTTCCTCCCTAGTGTCAATCTATTCCTCCTAAGGGTAGACCTTGCTGGGACTTCAAATTTTTTGTCAAATTTTGGAGGCCCAGGTTCAAAATTTTGACTTTTGACACTCAGAATCCCCTTTTCAGGATAACACATTGTGTTATATTCTAACTTTAGCAGATAACTAATCAGAGAACAACATGCTAGTCACACACAAAGTTATGGAGGGTAAGAATGGAATGAGCTATTGGGACAGATAATTGGGTGAGGATGACATGGGCCATTGAGCTGGAAATAAGCTGCTCTAGTCGAGAAAAGGTATAATTGTTATTTGACTAACACATCGTGTTAGTCACACTTGGTTTCAATTTTCAATATTACACCATGTTAGTCACTTGCAAGAATAGGTGGTGTTAGTTGCACAAATGTTGCAGTGTGCATAACCTGCAAGTTATCATATTGTGGTAGGTAGTAGGTAGCGCATAACACAAGCGTTATACTAGTAGGGTGCCAATAACATGTAGGTTTTTTTATCTCATGGAGGCATGTGTGCATAATGCATGTGTTATTAATTTCTCGAGAATCTACAAAGCGTTGTGGAGGCCAAAGAGTCTATGTGGGCTGGTAAGGAAGGAGTAAAGTTAATGTCCTCATTACCCCACAAAACATTTTAACAGGTCGGGGAAGTAGTGCAGGATAATAAAGAAGGGGTGGGAGAGTGATCTCTCGCTATCCCAAAACTCATTAAAAAGGGGCATTAAGACGAATTTGTAAAGGCATGCAGTCAAAGGGGCAAGAGAAATTCCTCCCTGCTACCCCGCAGGGGTTTTAAAGATACAAAGAAAATGATGTGGGGTAAGATGAAACACATGGAAAGGGCATCCTTTCCACCCCACACGGTAATAAGGGGCAACTCGACTGTTGTGCGAGGTAAGTAGGAAATGAGAAAAAGAAAGGAGAGGCATCCCCACCATCCCATAGTATATGAAGTGTAGATCAAGAAGTGGTGTGGGATAACAAAAGGAAGCACATGAAGAAGCAAGTTGATGTAATGACCCTACCCTAGTCAGCCTTGTAAAACCCATTTGACCTTGGTTGACTTCCTATGTGGCATTCTTGAATGGTTGGTTAACCATGATGCAATGTGTAGATTAGACAATACAAATAATTGTGCATAGTTATTATTGTGCTTTTGCATCGATTCATGTGTAAATGTAGTTGTTTCCTAATTCTTGTTATAAATCTCAAGCTAATGCCTTCATTGAATATGTATATATGTATATATGCTTGCATGATTCATGGGTGTAGGAGATTGTAGGTACAACACTGCCTAGAGCGAGGTTCATCTCCTTCAAGATTCGCAGAGTTGAGTATACCTCCTTCATCCTTAGAATTCGGATTTGGGGGTCATAAAACTCTCGTCTTGCCTTAGCCATGGTTAGGTGAGCATTGTGTGTGGTCCATAGGGTTTTCTTTTCGTTTGGGTTGCATGTCGTGTGAGTGGTGGACTTTCTTGGTTTGTGTGCCATGTGTGTGGGGAATGGAGTATTTTAGTGTAAGTATTTAAATTGAATTAATGTGTTCATTTACGCATTAGTAGTTGAGGAATTAAAATAAATAGGTTTCCTTCATAAGATCGGTCATTTATTTAAAAGATCGCTTTATTATGTGTAGCGAGTTTAATTTAATAGTTAATTTTAAGTAACGAGTTTAATTAGTTTATGCATTTTTTTTTAAAAGGAAACATTTAAACTTATTTGAAATATAATTAATTTAACCACTTTTGCATTTTGGAAAAAGAAGGTAAATTCTATTACTTAAAGAAAATTATTTTTAATTTGTAAAGTTGATATAGTATAAAAGATTGATTTTTGGAAATTTAAATTAATCTAAATGCTTTACCCTAGTCAATAGTTTCGAAATATAATGTAGGCCTAAATTAATATCGAGAAATTAAAATTTAAAACTAAACAAGAAATAGAAGCATTTTAATTTTAATGAGAAAAGATGAGTTACATTTATTGAGTGGTGGAAAAGAATGATTTCCATTTTCATTTCCTTTTTATTTAAAAAATAAATAAGTGCTTAAATTGGAAATTGGAAATTAGGTCAAATAAAAAAGGGGGTTCTCATTTAAACTAGTTTTTGAAAAATAATGGGGGGGATCATTATCATTTTTGGAAAAAAAAAAGGGGGATGGATTTTTGGAGTAGCAGATTTGGGCTCATCATCAAAACTATTCCCGGAATGCGTTTGGAGGTAGGAATCTGTTCATCAGTTTGATCATAATGTTTTGTATTTTTCTTTCTTGCAATATTGGTTTTTAGATTTTCCATTGTTGTTTATGAGTAAATTTCATTGTGGAAAAATTGGTAAAGCTTGGCTTTTGTTGGATCTTTGTGTGGAAAATGGACTGCAAATACTGTATGGATTTGGAGGTTATTCAACAATTTCCTCTATTATTTTGAAACCCTTAACATTCTGGAAAAGAAAAAAAAAAAAAGGGAGAAATAAATCTGTGACTAAAACAAATGGATAATGGGCGTGTTATGTATTTTTCTTGGTTGGTTTTCGTTCATGCCTTTGTCAAAAATCTAATTTAATTGGCGGTTTTCGGGGGGGGGGGGGGGGGGGGGGTAGCCGAAGCTCAACCTGCCCCTCCCCGCTACCATTCGGCTCCACACAGTGGTGGCCGAAGGGGCTGCGACATCCATGGTAGCCGCAGCAACCCCCGGCTCCACACAGTGGGGGCCAAAGGGGCTACGACGCCATGGTGGCCGCAGCAACCTCTCATACCACTAAGTGGGGGCCGAAGGGGTTGCGACCCCACGGTGGCCGAAGTAACCCCCGACTCCACTATGTGTGGAGGCCGAGGGGCTGCGCCCGTCGTGGCGGTCGCAGTTCCCTCCAACAAGGGCATGGCTAGGGTTTCCGCTGCCATAAAAAGTATTATTTATTTTTGTTGCCATGTTTAAAATTTTAGTTTGATGTTAATTTAGTAAAAGAAAAAAGAGATATATAATAATAAATATATATTATAAGTAATATATATTTGTTATTAAATTAAGTTTGGTTATGATTTATATTTTAGCAGGAAACTATATTAGAAAAAAAAATAAAATTGAATGGGGTTTTGATTATTTAAATTACATTTTGATGTTATATTATTTAATTCGGGTATTAATTAATACTTGGAATTTTAGATAATCCATGTAGTAACATGTGTTATTAATCATATATTGATTTTTGCCAAACTCTGATTTATGTATACAACATTAATATTTAGTGATTATTAATTGTGGATTTTAAATCAATGTTATATTTTAGATAATCCATATATTAATATATAATATTAAATATATGTGGCTCTTTTGTCCCTTGGTAACGAATTTTGTCAATGAATCAACCATTAGTGCTTAGACGTTAATTTTTAATTGGTTAGATATAAATCGAGATACATGTATACTTGCCTTATATATACGCAAGAGTTTGAGGAATCATTGGGGAACGTTTCCTTTTCATTTCAAATATTCTTTTTAAGGTATAATTTCTTTTGAATAGGGTATAATGGTATTGCAAGAGAGGGGACTAGTGTGTCAATGATGTTTTATCTACGGATTAAATAACATACCTAGGCGAGTGATGCTGTCATTTATGTGAACTTGGTTGGATAACTTGTAGAGATGTATTCATTGGCCGAAGTGGTCGTTGTATAGTGGTTGTGAATGCCTAAATGGCAAGGATGTATATGTCATGAAACTTATGTAATCTTTACTATATTAAATGCTAGAGGGGTCTTCCAGTTGAGCAAACTCGGAGATGTAGCCCTTTAGGGGTGAACTCCGAGATCATACCTATGTGATGCGATGTTGTAGTCTCTTTTATTTCATACTTTAAGTTATCATGTATGGTTGCTTTTCATAAGTGTATAATGAGAATTTAATGAAGCTAGATCAAATGCATAAAATTAGTCATCTTGATAAATGTAGTAAACAGGTTCATAAAATATTGTAATTATGATTATGGAAAAATATTTTGTTAATGTTAATTAGTAGAAGTAAGGGTGGAAAGGATCTTGCTAGGTTACCATTATTGTTTTATCTTGATATAAGTTGGTAAATTGAACGAATGTGAATTGGGTAGCAAAATTAGAATTAATGTCGTAATTTCTAGATTGAAATCTAAAGGATGAACCTCTTATAGGTATTTACCTTTTTATCTTAGTAAATGATCATCATCATGTAGTTATATTTCACTACACCGGATGAATTTATTTAGTAATTTATGTTTTAATTTTAACAAATAATCTTTACCAGATTAATTTTATAAATGGGTGAACTCAACTAGCTTTCCATAATTATAACCCTAATAAATGAATTTCTTTATGATTGCTAAAATTGAACTAAAAGGGGAAGGATTCATTTAGTTGTTTATATCTTAATCTTAGCAAATGTATCTCTTCATATTAACTTTATTGTAACTAAAAAAAAAAAGTGGCACACATTAAGTTAGTTATATTTTAATCCTAATGGATGAACATCACTATGTACTTATATTTTTTAAATCTTGTAAGAATGAATATCATCTTGCTAAATATATTTTAATTAAAGGGATGAACTCAAGTGTTCCTAGTACATTTTCACCTAAATGAATTGAGCTCCATCTATTAACATTATTTTAACTCCAATGAATGAACTCTATGGCTACTTACATTTTATCCTCCATAAGAGAACTACGACTCATTAGTTGGTTATGCTTGAATTCAAATGAAGGAACCCCACTCTATTAATGGTAGTTTAATCCTAAATGAATGAATCTCATTAGCCATACTTTTAATTATAAAGGATGATATCAATTGTGGGTGGTTACCTTAAACCCAAATGAATGAACTTTGTGATATTAGTCGCATTGAACCTTATGGGTGGCCTCTTAAGTTAATTATGTTCTAAAAGTGCATTGAGTAAACAACCTCGTGTTAGCCTCCTATCCATTCAAAATAAATGAACGCTTCCTAAAATTCTAAGATGTCAATTTGTCGAACATAATATATATCCATGTCTTAAGCATTATTTCGTAATTAAGATATCCAGCTTATTGGATCAATTATCGCGAGTTGAGTTAGGTGTAAGGTTACGTAATCGCATTGGGAAACTCCTTAGGTTTGTTTAGCCTTCTGCTGTGTTATCCAAGTTTAGATAAATCCAAATTATCTTAATGACGTAACTTATTATTAACGCTCATAATTATTATTATTATAAAAAACAAAAAATATTTACACTCTATTTGAGTGTTTTTATCTTAAACCCTCTGGGGGTTTCTTGGTGGGGCATTACACTTGGTATCAGAGCCCATGTTGCAACACTGGGATCTTTGGTTTCGCTTGTGCCCTAGTTGGTGTGAGGTGTATCAACCTTATGTTGTAGGCTTGTCCTCCTTGTTGTGTGTGTGTGATTGAGCAGACCTTAACTTGGGTGTAACATGTGTGTTCACACCCTGTTCTCTCCTTCTTGATGTGGGTGCTTTGGAGTGATTGTATGTGTTTTGTTACTTATTAATGTCTTGGTCTATGAATTCTCTTATTCTAAAAGAGAATCATATGTACCTTCGTTCTTTAATTGTGTTACTCTTTTGATTAATCCATCTAGGTTGGTTGGTATTATCTGGAATCTAAAAGTACGAAATGTGCTTGTTTATGGTTTTGATCGATCTTAATGATTGACCACTTGAAAGACTAGTATGGCAAATATTAATGCTTATTATGTAGTAAATAGAATGATTATGACTCTTCCTCTTCTCTCTCTCTAGAGATTTAAAATGATGCGGATATGGGTAATTATCTCTTAATTAAGTTTTCTTATTGCAAGAGAAAGGATGATATTTCTTGAGCCCTTGTGTGAGCCTTATAATGCTTATGTGTTTTAGATAGTGAAAGGGTTTTGGTTTGGGAGTTAATTTTTGGTTAATGATAGAAATGGGTATGTTTGCATTAAAGGGTTCTCCATGTGCTTGGTAGGAGTATTATAATTAAATTCCATCTTAAGTAAGGTGCATTAATATGTGCATAGTTGATTTTGAGCAAATTGCTTGTTGTGAAAGGAATACCAAAAGAGGACATGTTATAGTAGCTTCAAGAGTGTAATAATGTGGTCCTCAAAAGATTTTGTTATGTGCTTATACAACTAGTGTGATTTAGGACCTATTTTAGTAACGCACCATTTAACTTGCTTTGGATATAGATAATTGTCTTATTGTGTTTCAGAAAGAGTAAATGAAAGACTTGTTAAATTGTATGCATTAAAATGTGTAAAATCTAGTAGATAGCCCTTCATTTACCTTCTTGTCGTATTATAAATTTTCAATGTTAGATTTGATGTATTATTGTATTGTATTATGAATAGTGATTGTTCTCAAGAAGACTTGTATTACAAAAAAATTGTTTGTCTTGAATTCTTGTTCGAAAAACTAGAACATTATATTGCAACAACAATAATTGGAAATGTCATGCTAGGTTGTTTTGGCACCCTCCTAAAAGATAGCGAAATGAAAATCGTGCAACTAAAATGATAGACTTATATCTGAGCATATAGTGTGATCTTGTTGATCTTGTGTATTCGTAGGAAATAGTTGATTTTCCAACTCTCTCCCTCCTCTTGCCTAAAATATAGGATTTGTTGTTTTTTTTTAAAATACTATTTAGAATGCAGTGATTTAAAAAAAATTCTTATAACGCATATGAGATTGTATGTTGCTTTGGGATTCTAATTGAAAGGGGAAAATTTTTTGTCTTGGAAAAGGAAATTGCATAGTTAGTAATGTGAAAGAAAATGCTTAGGGGAAATTGAGAAAGATATCAGAATGATGTTATTTCTTTGTGTAAATATGATTTGTTAAGAATTTCAGTACGTGTATCTAGAGTAAACTTTATTTAGTGATTCATGTGTAAAGCATAATTAAAACTTCCCTTAAGTATATGTTAACATAATGTAAAGTACTCCCTGTAAATGTGACTAAACCAGTAATGGTACTATTCTGTGTGTGTTGTGAGAAACCCGTACTTGCTATGTGCATCCATGGGATGGTGAAGTAATCAACCATGGGGAATATGTTTGCTTGAGTATGGGAAACCATACCTATCTATGTGATGTTGCTTACTTGTTTCCTTACTGAGTGCCAACCCACGGGTTGTTGATAAGTCAGTATGTGAAGGGGTAGTAGTAGAAGTCACCATTCCTTGAATAGTATGAACAGCGTATGAGTAATGTCAACACAAAGAGACTTTAGTTTCCCTGTTTTGAGGAAAAATATAGTTTTGTAATGAAACTGTAACATAGGTGAACTCAATACTTTCCCTTGTGATGAACCGATCTATGAGGTTCATGTGTGCCAGCCTAATTCATATCCTTCATTTTGAGTATATAGATGACAGTTCTTGAGCATATTGATGTATTTTATTGGAGCATCTTTTGCCTTGTCTTCATGAGAGGCGTGTTATTCTCTTACATGAGTTGTCAATTGATTAGTGTTGGTAGACTTGTGGGTAGACCTTAGCCATGTATACCTCTAGCTTATGGCGAGTATCCTGAGAGGAACATTGCTATGTGGGGTGTGACTGGTGCATGCCTTATCCGCAGGGTACACTACCATGCAGGATATGTCCATTGCGTGCCCTGTCCGCTTGGAGTATTGCCATGCCATGCTGAGACACGATGCAGGATGTAGTAGACATTTCCATGCGGCCTACCGATAGGTATAGGGTAGAGCCATGCCGCGTGACAACATGATGCAGGGTGATGTCGAGGTGCACACTGCCATGCCATGCGGATGTGTAACTTGGCCACACCACATGATGAGCTACTAGGATAGCTAGACGATTGTCCCTTCCTTCCTCGTTGGTGGCTAGCTGCTAGTCATGTAGTGATGTAATGTGCACTTATGATTTTCTTTTATTTATTTCCTTGTGGGCCAGCAATTTATTTTATTTTGACCTTGAAGGTTTAGCCACGATCTTGCAAACTTGTTCTTACTTGATTTGATGTTGCAATTCTAGAATTATTTTCTTGCCTTACTATTGGAATTGATGATTATTATCTTTATTCTTCTATACTTTGGTGGCTAAAATGGTTTATCCTTATTGTTTTTGTATGCTGGTCTTGTGTTGCAATGTGAATTCCTCTCCAAGAACGTAGGAGATGGTCTTGGATGAGTGTATATGAGGAAGTAGACGTAGGGAACCTTGAGGATGGAGGTATGTGAGACTATGAGACAACTAGGATCCACTACCTACCTATGAGTGGTGACTATCTGTTGGAGGCTAAACACCTTACACAACAAGGGATATTTGTGAGGGACTTGTATGGAAGGTAGCACCATCAAACCCTTGAGTGAGATGATGGATATTGATGATCATGTATTTGTTCTGAGAGCAGACATAGAGATGTTGATCATGTATGTTTTCTATGACCGAGCATTAGACATGCTCACATGTGGCCTTTTGTGCTGTGCAAACCAGTTATGTGGATGGTGATTATGTGTAATCATGGATTAAATGGTGTTAACTTGTCACTATGTTATGGGGCATAGTCATTGGAAAGGTTCTTGTATGTTTGGAAAGTGTAAACAATTGAGTTATATATGTTGCTCTTATTTATTGAAAGTTAACTTGGTTGTAGAAATTGATATTTGAAGCAAGTTCTAAGCAATAAAGTTTTGTGAAAGAGATGAATTGGTGAAAGAATTTGATCTTGAGGGCATATTTTCCTGTCATGTTTGATAGATGAGTATGATAACTGTGTCTATATATTTTAATTGCTTTAATTTGGTGTACTGAAAGGAAGGAAAATTTCTCATTTCTGTACTATGATTGTGTGTAAATTCTAGAATATTTTAAGAAGTGTATGATTTTGGATGCATTCTGCTAATGGATAATGACATTCGTAGAGGATTTATAAATAATGTTTTAAAATGTTGACAAAATAGTTGTTTGTGCAAATTGATAATTGTTAATTGAGTTTAAGGGCTATTACATGTTGTATGAATTCTGCTTAGCCTTGCGACTTCCAAGAGTAAGTCGGAGCCTAGTGGGGAGAATGTAATGCCCCTACCCTAGTTGGCCTTGTAAAACCTGTTGGACCTTGGTTGACTTCCTATGTGGCATTCTTGAATGGTTGGTTAACCGTGATGCAATGTTGTAGATTAGACAATATAAATAATTGTGCATACCTATTATTGTGCTTTTGCATCGATTCATGTGTAAATGTAGTTGTTTCCTAATTCTTGTTATAAATCTTGAGCTAACACCTTCATTGAATATGTATATATATATGTATGCTTGCATGATTCATGGGTGCAGGAGATTGCAGGTACAACATCACCTAGGGCAAGGTTCATCTCCTTCAGGATTCACAGGGTTGAGTATACCTCCTTCATCCTTAGAATTCGGATTTGGGGGTCTTAAAACTCTCGTCTTGACTTATCCATGGTCAGGTGAGCATCGTGTGTAGTCTGTAGGGTTTTCTTTTTGTTTGGGTTCCGTGTTGTGTGAGTGGTGGACTTTCTTGGTTTGCATGCCATGCGTGTGGGGAATGGAGTATTTTAGCGTAAGTATTTAAATTGAATTAATGTGTTCATTTACGCATTAGTAGTTGAGGAATTAAAATAAATAGGTTTCCTTCATAAGATTGGTCATTTATTTAAAAGATCGCTTTATTATGTGTAGCGAGTTTAATTAGTTTATGCATTTTTTTTAAAAGGAAACATTTAAAGTTATTTGAAATATAATTAATTTAACCACTTTTGCATTTTGGAAAAAGAAGGTAAATTCTATTACTTAAAGAAAATTATTTTTAATTTGTAAAGTTGATATAGTATAAAAGATTGATTTTTGGAAATTAAAATTAATCTAAATGCTTTACCCTAGTCAATAGTTTCGAAATATAATGTAGGCCTAAATTAATATTGAGAAATTAAAATTTAAAACTAAATAAGAAATAGAAGCATTTTAATTTTAATGAGAAAAGACGAGTTAGATTTATTGAGTGGTGGAAAAGAATGATTTCCATTTTCATTTCCTTTTTATTTAAAAAATAAATAAATGCTTAAATTCGAAATTGGAAATTAGGTCAAAAAAAAATGGGGGTTCTCATTTAAACTAGTTCTTGAAAAATAATGGGGGGGATCATTATCATTTTTGAAAAAAAAAAAAAGAAAGGGATGGATTTTTGGAGTAGCAGATTTGGGCTCATCATCAAAACTCTTCCCGGAATGCGTTTGGAGGTAGGAATCTGTTCATCAGTCTAATCATAATGTTTTGTATTTTTCTTTCTTGCAATATTGGTTTTCAGATTTTCCATTGTTGTTTATGAGTAAATTTCATTGTGGAAAAATTGGTAAAGCTTGGCTTTTGTTGGATCTTTGTGTGAAAAATGGACTGCAAATATTGTATGGATTTGGAGGTTATTCAACAATTTCCTCTATTATTTTGAAACCCTTAACATTCTGGAAAAGAAAAAAAAAGGGGGAGAAATAAATTTGTGACTGAAACAAATGGATAATGGGCGTGTTATGTATTTTTCTTGGCTGGTTTTCGTTCATGCCTTTCTCAAAAAAAAAAATTAATTGGGGGTCTTTGGGGGGGGGGGGGAGCCGAAGCTCAACCCGCCCCTCCCCGCTACCATTCGGCTCCACACAGTAGTGGCCGAAGGGGCTGCGATGTCCATGGCGGCCGCAGCGACCCCCGGCTCGACACAATGGGGGCCGAAGGGGCTGCGACGTCGTGGCAGCCGCAGCAACCTTTGGTACCACTAAGTGGGGGCCGAAGGGGCTGCGACCCCACGGTGGCCATAGTAACTCCCGACTCCACTGTGTATGGAGGTCGAGGGGCTGCGCCCATCGTGGCGGCCGTAGTTCCCTCCGGCTAGGGCACGGCTAGGGTTTCGGCCGCCCTAAAAAGTATTATTTATTTTTGTTGCCACGTTTAAAATTTTAGTTTGATGTTAATTTAGTAAAAACGAAAGAGATATATAATAATAAATATATATTATAAGTAATATATATTTGTTATTAAATTAAGTTTGGTTATGATTAATATTTTAGCAAGAAACTATATTAAAAATAAAAAATAAAAAAAAATTGAATGGGGTTTTGATTATTTAAATTCTGTTTTTATGTTATATTATTTAATTCGGGTATTAATTAATACTTGGAATTTTAGATAATCCATGTAGTAACATGTGTTATTAATCATATATTGATTTTTCCCAAACTCTGATTTATGTATATAGCATTAATATTTAGTGATTATTAATTGTGGATGATTGTGGATTTTAAATCAATGTTATATTTTAGATAATCCATATATTAATATATAATATTAATTATATGTGGCTCTTTGGTCCCTTGGTAACAAATTCTGTCAGTGAATTAACCATTAGTGCTTAGACGTTAATTTTTAATTGGTTAGATATAAATCGAGATACATGTATACTTGCCTTATACATACACAAGAGTTTGAGGAATCATTGGGGAAAGTTTCCTTTTCATTTCAAATATTCTTTTAAAGGTATAATTTCTTTTGAATAGGGTATAACGGTGTTGCAAGAGAGGGGACTAGTGTAAAGCTCTAAACCAATATGTCAATGATGTTTTATCTAAGGATTAAATAACATACCTAGGTGAGTGATGTTGTCATTTATGTGAACTTGGTTGGATAACTTGTAGAGATGTATTCATTGGCCGAAGTGGTCGTTGTATAGTGGTTGTGAATGCCTAAATGGCAAGGATGTATATGTCATGAAACTTATGTAATCTTTACTATATTAAATGCCAGAGGGGTCTTGTAGTTGAGCAGACCCGGAGATGTAGCCCTTTAGGGGTGAACTTCGAGATCATACCTGTGTTATGCGATGTTGTAGTCTCTTTTATTTCATACTTTAAGTTATCATGTATGGTTGCTTTTCATAAGTGTATAATGAGAATTTAATGAAGCTAGATCAAATGCATAAAATTAGTCATCTTGATAAATGTAGTAAACAGGTTCATAAAATATTGTAATTATGATTATGGAAAAATATTTTGTTAATGTTAATTAGTAGAAGTAATGGTGGAAAGGATCTCGCTAGGTTACCATTATTGTTTTAGCTTGATATAAGTTGGTAAATTGAACGAATGTTAATTGGGTACCAAAGTTAGAATTAATGTCATAATTTCTAGATTGAAATCTAAAGGATGAACATCTTATAGGTATTTACCATATTATCTTAGTAAATGAGCATCGTCATGTAGTTATATTTCACTACACCGGATGAATTTATTTAGTTATTTATGTTTTAATCTTAACAAATAATCTTTACCTGATTAATTTTATAAATGGGTGAACTCAACTAGCTTTCCATAATTATAACCCTAATAAATGAATTTCTTTATGATTGCTAAAATTGAACTAAAAGGGGAGGGATTCATTTAGTTGTTTATATCTTAATCTTAGCAAATGTATCTCTTCATATTAACTTTATTGTAACTAAAAAAAAAAAGTGGCACACATTAAGTTAGTCATATTTTAATCCTAATGGATGAACGTCACTATGTACTTATATTTTTTAAATCCTGTAAGAATGAATATCATCTTGCTAAATATATTTTAATTAAAGGGATGAACTCATGTGTTCCTAGTACATTTTCACCTAAATGAATTGAGCTCCATCTATTAACATTATTTTAACTCCAATGAATGATCTCTATGGCTACTTACATTTTATCCTCCATAAGAGAACTACGACTCATTAGTTGGTTATGCTTGAATTCAAATGAAGGAACCTCACTCTATTAATGGTAGGTTAATCCTAAATGAATGAATCTCATTAGCCATACTTTTAATTATAAAGGATGATATCAATTGTGGGTGGTTACCTTAAACCCAAATGAATGAACTTTGTGATATTAGTCGCATTGAACCTTATGGGTGGCCTCTTAAGTTAATTATGTTCTAAAAGTGCATTGAGTAAACAACCTCATGTTAGCCTCCTATCCTTTCAAAATAAATGAATGCTTCCTAAAATTCTAAGATGTCAATTTATCGAACATAATATATATCCATGTCTTAAGCATTATCTCGTAATTAAGATATCCAGCTTATTGGATCAATTGTCGCGAGTTGAGTTAGGTGTAAGGTTACATAATCACGTTGGGAAACTCCTTAGGTTTGTTTAGCCTTCCGCTATGTTATCCAAGTTTAGATAACTCCAAATTATCTTAATGATGTAACTTATTATTAATGCTCGTAATTATTATTATTATAAAAAAAAAATATATTTACACTCTATTTGAGTGTTTTTATCTTAAACCCTTTGGGGTTTCTTAGCGGGGCATTACAGTCGCTATCCCATGCAGTGAGGCAAGGTTTTTTGAATGCGACATGAGGTATCTAGCTAAGTGGATGATAAAGCCTTCCTTGTTACCCCACGAGGGTAACTGGAGGCACATAAAGGTTCTATGGGATAATAATGAGAAGACAGAGAGGAATTTTCTTACCCTAGAGAGGTAGAGACAAGTCCTCCATGATGATGCTGGATAACAAAAGGATGAAGTATGATGAGTTTCTTATCTCGCAGCAGTAAAGACATGATGTAACAAATAAAGGGGAAACCCTTTGAAGTGAATATAATGTGGGATAAGAAAGAATGTTGCAAAATGAGAGAATATTTATCCTGCATGAGTAATAGTGGCCTATCGAAAGTAGCGGGGGCGACATAAAGGCATAGTAGGTAGTATTCCCTATAATCTCATAGTCTGAAAAGCGATAGGGAAGAGACCCCATGGGATAAAAAAAAGTAGTAAGTGGTTGTCCTTGCCATCATGCGACATAGATAGCCAAAGGCTTGAACATTATGGGGTAACAACTGCAGTATTGAGGCTAGTATCCCACCATCCTACAGGGGTATTCTACGATATTGAGAGCACGATACTGATATAGAGGTGGTCCACATGGATAGGTGACCAAGTTTGACCTGATGATGCAGATCATTTTAAATACGTGGCATGTATAGGATTGAGTCAAATTTCCACCTATTGAAGGGAGAGACGCTGCCAACAAAGATTGTTGTGTTGGCATAATGCAGATAGAGGTTTGTAACCAGATTAGATTAGATTGCAGCGATGAAGCTAGGAAGGAAGGTGGTTGCATTTAATGGCAAACCAATAAAGGATTGAGTGTATGACTCAAGAGGATTACAGGATCTTCTGTTCGTGATATTTCATGGCCTTGAGTAGATTAAAGGGTCTCCAGTCGACATGATGTAAGGACGTAGGACATGTGAGATTACTAAATGTAGTAATCTACTCTTATAGATTGATCAAGATATGGAAAAGGAACAAATCTATGATGGTAGTCAATCTGTAGATGGAGGAAAAATTTCTTTTGAGCTCAATAAATCTACCTCTAATTGTCCTCAAGCTCATAGCTCGAGGGGTTGCCATTGCGGTTGTTAATATTCAATGCATTCAGAGTGATTGCATGTAATATACAAGGACTAATGCCTTGGGGTATATTGTAATCTCATGCAATCAGATTGTGATAAGTGAGTCTCATCTGGCATGAGGCTTGTTTCGTTCCTTTGTCTTATAAAACAAAATTTAGGGCCAGTGAGAGGGGGTTGGATTCTAAATTTAATTCTGGAGGCAGAGGCTTCCATTTAAAGTTAAATATTCAGAATAAGCTAAAATTATGTTTTTAGTCTATAGTCATTCTACCATCTCCAATAGTACATAACCAAAATGAAAACAAGGATCAATGTTTTTATTGTAACTATCTACTAGATGTAATCTCACTATTTTATGCAATAGATGATTGAGGATCCTTTTTTTTGTCCCTACAAGTTCAGGTGTTTATCTTGTTTGTTATTTCTCTTCAAGGAAGAGATTAAAGTTCTTTTAACAGGGTTATGAAATGACATTGTGTATGAAGGATATGCAAGAATAGTTACAGTAGAATTGTAATAGGGGTGTCAATGTAATGCATTAATGTTGAAAACTCACTGGTTAAATGTTAGTCTATTTGGGTTTAATATCTATTTGATGTACAACTTGATTTTGTTGCCCCGATGAAGGCATTGGTCACGATGCTTGTATCCAATTGTCAAAATCAATTCATTATCTTAAAGTCTCTTTTACTTTATTTTATTTCTTTTCTGTTTTAGGAGTAGGTGTAGAGTAGAAAACTCATCCCAAGTGTTGAATGGTAGTTGACAAGCCAGGATAGTAGCCAACTTTGAGTTTCATACACTTTCCTTGGCACCAACATATTGGGATATCTATTGAAATCATTGATGCCTTGAGTATTTGAAGCTATAATTTATTTAGGTATTTCTTAGGTCTACTCACCTTGGTCTCAAAGAGACAAAAGTGTGGGAGATTTTATTCTTGTGACTGAATCTTGTTCGTTGGCCAAATCCAACCTCACACCTATGGATGGGAAAGTGGCTAAATCTCTAGGGTTTGGGGATTTTTTGATTTGGAAACCAATAGACCTATTCATCCTCCTCATGATGGACCTCATCTCCTTCCTACAACTCTCATTCCTCCTTTATATGGTGTAGTTTCATCTCCTACATCTTACAAAGGGAAACGCCCAACCTCTCCTATTGTTAAATAAAAAATACCTCCTCCTATATTTCCTTCCTTAAAATAATAAAACAAGCCTATATCTAATGAACCTAAACCTTCACAACCTTCAGCTAAAACTAAATGAAACCATTCTATGAGAAAACTCCTGTGGAGACGTTGTGCTAGAGCTTGTGAACTTGCTTCCGAAACCATTTCTTCTCCTAAGGCATCTACTGTTGACATAATTCTATTTTCTCCTAATGAGGATGTTCAAACTAAATCTCCAAGATGCAAAATGCTTAAGACAAATGATAGTTCAATTTCTATTCATATTAGAGCTCCTTTATTTATTGATCTTGATGAAGAAATATGTGAGAATTTTGTTAATGATGATAATATTGATCCCAATATTTCTAATGATGAATATGAATAAGTTGATGTTGACAATGATTATCTTAGAAATTTTCAATAGAATTAATCCTAGTTCCTAGTAACAAACAATGTGATACATCATTAGTGCATGGTCCTTATTTGGAACTTGTGATAGCTCCATCTATTGTGCTTCATGTCACTCCTCTTGCATGTTGTCCACCTTTGTGAAATAATGATGATCAAGGTAGGGAGGTGGATGACATGCTTGATTATCTTCATTAGCACTCTTGATTCTCTCTCTCTCTCCTCTCTTTCTTATTTGTGGCATTCTTCTATTTGTCTCTCCATTCTTCTTTTTTTTGTCCTTAGTGTTGTCTATTTGAGGATGATGCAAAGCATTGAGATCTCTTTTGGTCTCTCCCATGTTGACTCAAAAGACACATGTGTTCTCTTCTTCCATGGTGGTTTCCTTCCTTTAGGGGATGAGGACAATTCTATGCATATATATACACATGATATACATGAGTTATCACAAAATCATACTCACTCCAAAGTTAAGTGAAACCACCTCGTGTTTTATGTTTTGTGATCATTATCCTTTGGTTTGTCCTCTCTTGGGGGCTAAATTATTGTGATAACATGCTTATCTTTTTGGGTGTATCCTACCTTAAAGCAATTGTTCCGAATAAGGTATACACAATCGCTTTAAAGTGGCAGCATACACTTTTCTCAATGATTCTCTCTCTCTTACATATCTTGACACTTAAAGCCACTTAACTTTTGCTTTGTAATTTTTGGTACTTTTCTTTTCATGACTCATATTAAGAGAACCTTACTAGTTATAGTCATGGTTCTCTCTTTCTCTCTCATGATCTTTCCTTTTACCTTGTCATTGAACTTGTGACATCCTAAAGTCCATTGGGGGCTTGGTGTATCTTTCCTCCTTGATGAATTAGTGAAAGTATTTCAATGTAAACACTTTGTAATTTACTAAGAGTATGATTGACTTCATACTCCTGGTAAAGTGGGTGATAAATGTAGCATCCTAAAATTGTACCCCTTGTAATTTTGATCGCATTTGGGTCTTCACCTTAGTGTTTGCGCCCCTTGGCCTGATTAAAGACCTGATTATGTTAATGCACATGAAAAACATTGAAATCCTTGATTGGAACCCCCTTGGGAACCTTGATTGACTAGGACTAGGTCGTGGCGCCATGGTCCTCCCTAAAATGGAACCTCTTTAAATCCTTTTTCACATTTCAAATTTGAATTTGGATTTCCCTCTCCGTGTCGGCTCATGTCAGAGAATTAGTTAATTTTCTCAATAGGCACATATATAAAGAGGATTTCCCCTATCATTTGAACATCTAACATATCTATCAAGCATCTGGCAATTGCATGAGATCAAGCATTCAAGAATTCAATAATTCAAGCATTCAAGAGTAATTGAGCATCTCCAGTCTTCCTTTAAGCCTTAGAGTAGAAATAAAGTCAATGATCAAGCATTGAACTAGAGATCTACATCCTATTTTATGAAACCCTAATTCCATGTGGAGGAAAGCAAAACTTTCACAAGGAGGTATAATCATTCAATTCTCAATCATAATTCAATATCTCCCTCAAAAGGAGAACCTTTCCTTTCAGTCATTTCAATTAAATTTATCTCAATTTCAAGATTAATTCCAAAACCGGGGTTTGACCTACATCAAACCCCTATTCCCAACATATTTCCCTTTCTTTTTGTGTGTAGGAAATAGGTGCATAATTTTAGTTCTCAGAATAAGCTTCAGACACCAAGATAGAAAAACTCTTTTTGGTGTGCGAAAAATTTGGAGGACCGTGTTGCCATGTCATGGTCCCTTCTTTTTCAGGGCATTTTCATAGGGTAGATCTGAATCAGCTTAAATTACTTAGATCCAGGTGCATGACATAACCATGAATCTGTAGCTCAGTATTTTCTTAGTTTTGTCTTCAATTTCAGCACTTTACCCTAAATCAACATTTCAACTTACAAAAGAGGGAAAAACAAATCATAATGAATAAAGCCACTTAGTATTAAATCCTTTTCTAATTTTTGATTCAATCTAGTGGATTCTGTTGAATGTGTGACTTGGGAAGTCAGTTGGGTGTTGTGGTCAGTGGAGTATGTGTCTTCAAGGGGGCCAGATACCAGGGGCCTGCACAACAGGGTTGGTAGCAAGCGTGTCTTTCAGTGGATGCTAGGATTGGATCCGGGAGCAGTGGAAGTTGGAAGACAAGGGTGTCATCGAGGATGACACTAGTGGCTGAGTTGAGAGGTGAGATTGGTTTGTGGTGTTCTGTTGTGTTGCGGTGCAAATGGTGGAGTCTTGGAGATGTAGAAGCCGGTATGGGGCATGGTGCAGCCGAATATCACAAAGTTGTTTCACGGATGTTCAAACAAGGACAGTCATCTCAGTGGAAGTCAAGGACTGGGTTCTTGCAATATGTTGTTGAGTCAGGGACTAGCAGCAGAGATCAGTTGGAGGCAAGAGTGTGTCTTCACAAGATCAGTGCGGAGGTAGTGAGTTGGACTCAGGGGGTTGCCGAAGCGAATTAGCCATGGATGGGATTCATGCAAGTGAAAGTCCAGTATGGGGTATGCTGGCAAGTATCAAGTATGTCAGGGATAGAAACGATACAAGTGCAGGGCACACTAAATCCAAAGTTCACCTTTAACAGGTCCTAATGTTGCGAAGGACGAGACTTAGGTCGAATGGTTCGGCGCCGAGGACATCGCCTATTTTAAGTGGGGGAGGATGTAAGGGGCTGCTGTCTCAGGGAGTTCAGTAGGCTTCTGGGGTTGTAAGTCCCTTGTTATTCTCAGCAGGTGGAAGTTGTGGTGATTGACAAAGGGTTAATGCCAAGCTATAGTTGTGTGAGAATTGGACGAAAAACTTATATATGGGTTTATCGACTGAAGGAGGAGGAAGGAGGTCAGAAAAGATATAAGGCCAGACTTGTGGTAAAAGGTTTTGCACAAAAAAAGGGTATAGATTATGATGAAATATTTTCTCCAGTTGTAAAAATGACTTCAATTAGAACTGTACTTAGTCTTGTGGCTGTAGATGATTTACATCTTGAACAATTAGATGTCAAAACAGCTTTTCTCCATGGAGATTTGGAGGAGGAAATTTACATGTTGCAACCACAGGGATATGAGGTCAAAGGTAAGGAGAACTTGGTGTGCAGGTTGAAGAAAAGTCTGTATGGCCTAAAGCAAGCACCCCGACAATGGTATTTAAAATTTGATAGTTTCATGGTTGAACACGGTTATCATAGATGTCATTCTGATCATTGTGTATATTTTAAGAGATTTGATAATGGCAGTTATATTATCCTGTTGCTTTATGTTGATGACATGCTTGTTGCTGGGTCTAACATGCAACATATAAATGATCTTAAACAGAAATTAGCCAGGTCATTTGCTATGAAGGATTTGGGTGCAGCTAAGCAAATTCTCGGTATGAGGATTACACGGGACAGGAAAAATAGAACCTTGAATTTGTCCCAAAGTGAGTATATAAAGAAGGTGTTGAAAAGATTTAACATGCAGGATGCAAAAGCAGTTAGTACACCTTTGGCTAGTCATTTCAAATTGACTAAGGAGATGTGCCCAAAGGCACAGGAAGAGGTTAATAAAATGTCTAACATCCCATATTCATCAGCTGTTGGCAGTCTGATGTATGCAATGGTATGCACAAGGCCAGATATTGCACATGCAGTGGGAGTTGTGAGCAAGTTTATGAGTAATCCGGGTATGGAACATTGGAATGCTGTGAAATGGATTCTTCGGTATTTGAAAGGACCTACTACGAAGGCATTATGTTTCAAAGGATCTAATGCTGCTCTAAGTGGATTTGTTGACTCTGATCTGGCAGGTGATATTGATTCATGGAGGAGTACTACAGGGTATGTTTTTACTATAGGGGGAACTACAGTCAGTTGGATTTCTAGGCTGCAAAAGGTTGTTGCACTTTCAACCATTGAAGCTGAGTATGTTGCTGCTACAGAAGCTAGCATAGAGATGATTTGGTTGCAATGTTTTCTGAAGGAATTGGGTCAGACACAAGAGGATAGCCCATTGTATACTGATAGCCAGAGTGCCATTCATCTTGCGAAGAACTCTGCTTTTCATTCAAGGACAAAGCACATTCAGCTCAGGTACCACTTCATCTGGACTATTTTGGAGGAGGGTCAGTTACGGCTTGAGAAGATTCACACAAGTGAGAATCCTGCCGATATGTTCACAAAGGCAGTTCCACAGGAGAAGCTGATTTCTTCATCAATTTCTGTTGGTCTTCTTGATTGATAATTGTGGAATTTATACCAGTCAAGTCCTAGTGTTTTATCCAGCAGATGTTGCATGTATAGTGGTGTCGTGTAGTATCAGTCTCCAAGTGGGAGATTGTTCGGTGTGGAGCCTGATCAGTCTCCAAGTGGGAGATTGTTGAAATGTGGTGACTGATCAGCAAAGTACTGTACACTTAGCATGTTATAAGCGACTGGGATGCTTAAGGAATTGTAAGGTTGATGTACTGTTTTTGCTGGATAATAAGAAAGATTGGACGGCTGTGTATGGTGGACGTAACCCATTCTGGGTGAACCACGTTAAATCTTTGTGTTATCTATGTCCTGTTTTATTTCTTTATCTTTTGTATTTAAATCTACATATAATTGTTAGTTCATATTTGCTTCGGATCTGCTTGAAACCCTAACAGATTCCTCCCCTCTTTTGAATGTAAAGGAATTCCTCCCCCAAAGTGAAAATTGATTTGGTGATTTCTCCTTCTATGTTGCAAATTGCCAAATCAAATTTTTCCCTTTACAAGGGTCATGATCACAACTTTGGTGATTGATTCTACTTTTGTAATTTAACTATAATTAGAATATATAGGTGCCCACATGCACCACATATTTTAACAAGAATTGTATCTCGCAAGTAGATATTTTTGGAGTTTATATGGATGGAGAAAGACTTTATGGATAGTGAGAGAAAGGGTTATCATATGGAATGCTTCTCTAGATTTTATGATTTTTTCATTGGATGTGAGACATTAGAGAGGGTTTAAGAACACTTGAAAAATAATTATAACCTAATACAAAGGCAATGGTGGGTATTCACCATTATCCCATGAAGGTTCAAATAAAAAGGCGACATCTCACGGGATAATAGGTTTGAGAAAAGATAATGTGTTTTCTCTTATCCCACGGGGTCGAGCGGAGCACAATGTGATACTATGGGATAAGGAAATTCAAAAGCAAATGAGGCTTTCTCCTTATCCCATGGGGTTGGAATAACATGGAGAAAGCTTATCCCACAAGGCTGAGAAAAGGCATCAAAGGTCCCACGGGATAGGGAAACAAGAGTAAATCAAAGAAAACTCTTATCCCGTGAGAGGAAACAAAGACACAAGTGGTCCCATGGGATAAGGAGAAAAAAAAACTACAAAGCATTTTTCTTATCCAATGGGGTAATTTCGAGGACACAAAAGGGTCATGGGATAAGTAGAGCATGAAAAAACAAAGAAAAGTCTTATCTCATGAGGTAAATGAAGACCCACAGTGATGTCACGGGGTAAGATGCAAGGCCATTTAGCGGTCAACACAGTGAAGAGGAGATGGACCCGAGGTGCCACATCAACTATTTGCGACCATTAGATCTTCATAAAGGCTCAATTCGATGATCATGTTTTAATCTTTGATTGGGCTTTTGAGCATGCTTACATGGTGAGATCTCACGAGTCCATCTTTGTGCAAGATATCAGATCAACAGCTGATTTTAAAACTTGCAGCTGCCATTGGCATTTAAATTCTTTTGTAGGTGGTGGTTGTCGACCTGATGGTCGACGTCATTCATTTTTCTCAGTTGGTGCTAGATTTTGGACCCAATCTCACTGCAACCACCAGATTTGAATGCCACACATGATGCCTATTGATGATTCCAAATGCAACCCATGCCTCTTCAACATGGTTTGAAGACATTTTTGTGGCTGCAGACACCATCTAGATGTAGGGTTTTCCCTGATTTGTGGAGATATGTGCTCTTCTAGAGGTCGAGTACGCTCCCACAGCTAGTTGTAGCACCCTATCAGATCTTGGATCTGATCTCTCCCTCTGCTCTAATTTTTTTGTAACCTAACCTAGGTGGGGTTAGGGTTTTCTCAAATGTAACCATCTGAGTTATGCCTGATCTATAAAGGCAATTTTGTAACATTTGGTTCGAATCTTCTCCATTCTTTTCTCATGCAAAATTCTTATGTCTCTCTACATCTGTAAATTTGCCTTGCCCTTTCATCAATAATGTTATCCTTCTTGCCTTTATTCAATTCTTGCAATCTGTGTAAGTGTTTACCTCTTCATTTTGAATGCTTTCTCCTTTGGTTTTCTGTAGTGTAAGTGACCATGTTGATTCCCAGCCTTCACTCACACTTAGATGTCTAAGTAGAATAGAATTTTGTGCATGCTTGGGTAGTTTTCATTACTATTTCATGTAGTTATAAGCAGGGGTGGATCATTATTTCAGTTTGGGTGCAAGCCCCTTTTCCCTTCTTTCTTGCAGCCCTTTTCTTTCTCCCTTTCCCTTGTCAAATCATAGGTTATATTTTCATGTGTTGGGTTGGTCCACCACTTTGCATTCAGATTGAAGAGGAAGTTGGCCTTCTCCGAAGATTCAACCTCACAATCGCGCAAGGTCCTACACTTGAGAGGTTGATTCAATGTTTCACAAGGTTGGTAGTCAAGCCTAATCACCAAGGGTGAAAATGTTTGTGTTAGCAGTTTTTGGCATGCCCAGTGGGACATCTCCTTTTCAACATTTTGCTAAGATTTCATTAATTTCCTTAGCAATCTAGTCTTTAGAGGCAATCAATCAAATCATTTGGTGACTCTACAAAGAAGACATCTACTAGTGAAGCAGCCCAATGCTCAAAGAAACTGAAGACTTGGTGTGTCCTTTAGTTTCATGCCTTTGGAGGCAATCATTTTTCAAGCACCTGACCTCAAAGCCATTTTGGTGACCTTGGTATGCCACCATTTCTCTCTGGTAAGGCAAATCTTTTGCCTTTTTAGAATTGTGTTAGCAAAGGTTATCTTTTTAAATGCTTTCAGTATGAGATGCTATCATGGGTGCAGTTTCTATGCACCCCCATTTTGTTAAAATACCAATCAACCCTCCCCACCCTACCAATATGAACAAACTAGGAGTGATCCTAGTTTTAACCTAAATACTTTTGCTCTAGCAACAGGTGGGTATTTTCCTAATGCTTACCACCCTCCCACCCCTGCTCTACCTCCTGATCAGTCTCAATTGCATGAGGTGACCCCTTTTGTAGAATCAAGTGGCCAAAATGGTAGATAGGATGAAGGACACCATGATGGATTACAAAAGATAGCTTGATAAGATCAAGTAATAGCTCAAGGAACAATAGCAGGAGGAGGCCTTTTACCAACAATAACAAAAAGAGGAGCTTGCTTATCAATCTCAACTATTGCAACAACAAGGGTTGGAGGCTCAACAAAAATATGAGACCTTCCTTGTAGAGAAGCTTGTTTCTACGAGAGAGGAAGAAATTAGGCAGTTGGTGGCCCTTGAGGTCAAAATCATGCAAGCAAAGGTTTCTACTCCCCCCCCCCCCCCCCCACCTAAAAGAAGATTTCCAAGTTTTAGATAGGGTAGCCCTCCTAGATCTTTTGAGGATCCTATCCTTGACCAGATCCACCCTTACACTGAACTTATCCAAGAGAGCTCTAATTGCAATGTCCCAAGTTTCTTTGGGATGCCATCTTTGGATGTGGAGGAGAATATCTTTCAGGCCCCTCAGTACTCTGGTCTTGTTGAGATCCATATTTGTAAGGATGAGCCTGTTGTCTAGAGGGTAGATGGAACTCATCCTCCCCACATATTTGAGAAGTGACCTACTTCTAATGAAGATGACATGGTGGAGCCTAAGGTGCTAGAGGAACAAAAAGAAGATAGCTTGCGACATTTGGACACCAAGAAAGAAGAATGCAACAAGGAGGAGGCTTTGATCAGTTTTGATCATCTTCCTTCCTTTATTGAAGATGAAGAAACTCTTCCTTCATTTGAGCTAGTGGTATATTCTCTATAGGAGGGGCCTACACTTGAAGAAGTTAGTCCTAGTGACTATGGGGTATTGGGAGAAATCAATTTTATTCCCACTCCCATTTTTTGGGTCACTCAAGAGAGCTGCTATAATGCCCAAGTCAATCCCTTGTGTTTTAAGAGTGAGAATAAATCAAATGAGGACTTTCAACTTTTTAAAAGTCAAGAGGATGACTTGCATGAGGCAGTTGTCTAAGGTGAACAACAAAAATCAGAGCTGAATGAGAGAGAAAAAATCATTTTCTCTGATTTTGATGATGAGGTTGAGATAGAACATGTCGCAGATGTCGAGGTTGATCTTGACCTTGGTCTTGACATGTTCTCAAATATAATTGACACTTCATGTTCCAACCTCAATGAAGTGGAGCCCATCTGCTCAGGAGGGGAGTAATCTGGTTAGCATGATCAGATTTTGATGGTGGAGGCGGTTGAGCAAGAGTAGGCCAACAGAGAGAGCTCAACTTTTGGTATATCAAGGGGCTTCCCAATCCTATATCTCTCCATGATTGGGTCCAAGAAGGAAGTTGTAGAGCCACTACCCAGGTCACAAAGAGTCCAATTTATAGAAAAATTGAGGATTGATTGGATGACTAAGATTGAAAAGATTTTTTATTAGATGGACAACCCTAATTGAGTGCACAACAGAGATGCCATTCAGGGAAGGATGAAGATAGAAGAAATAAAATGAGAAGATATTATGAAAATAAATAATAAAATCTTTAATTATCTTCTCATAAATACCAAATTAGCAAGTTGATAATATCAAAAATATTTTAATAATTAAAAAATTATTAAACATCTTCATTCAAAAAAATAAATAGAAGAATTGAAAATAAAATAAAATATCCTCTTATAAGATAATTAATAAATAAGATTTATTAATTATCTCCTCACAAGAAAAAAACAATTTTTTGAAGATGCATACCATATTTTTTGAATTTTAAAATTAAGATTAATGAGATATTGCCAAAAAGATTAATTTTTTAAAATCAAAGAAAGATATTAGTTTCCAAATTCGAGAATTAGGAGGATTTTATGAAAAGATTTAATAATTAAAAATTATTAAATATCTCCATATAAGAGGATAAAATGAAAGAATAACAAAAAAAAGAAAAGCAAGAAATAAAGATGAATTAATAAATAAAATCTATTAATTATCTTTATTTTGGAGGAAGATAAATATGAAAATTAATAAATATGTGATTTATTAATTTATTGCTCATATTTATGAATTAGTTAATTAAAAAAATGAATTTATTTAATTAATGGACAAAGGGGTTTAATTAAAGACTATGCACATGATATGTCAAAAAAAATAGGAGACACGGGTGTTGACCATTTTTTAGTGTCTACATTTTGCTCCTCTTTGAGACAATGTGATTATGAGTGTTGTTTCAAAGAAAATTGAAAAAAAAAGTCATGCCCCAACAACCCAAGGGATGGAGGTAGGATGCCCCCTCGAGAGATTGTTTATGTATGAAAGAAATGAATGATCTCTCGAAAGAAGAGAATAATGTTAGGTAAAAGAGAAAATATGATGAAAGAAAAAAATGTTAGTAAGAAGGGAAGAATGTTAAATGATTGTAGAAAAAGGGTTGACTGATATCAAATGAAGAAATTCTCGATTGATCAAATAGAATAGATATCATGATAATGATTGATTTGATGCATAGATAGAAGGATTAATGGGATAGAAGACATGTTAGCTAGAAGAAATATAAATGAGAAGTGAAGAGTGAATAGTGTGATGAAATCTTTCTTTCACAAATGCTAATAGTAGGTGAGAACCTCTATTTGATATGGCAAAATAGATGTGACACACCATGTCAATGAAGGACAGGGTGATAATGCAATCCCTTTGCTTAAAACAGATATGTTGCTGACAATGAATGGTTCAACCATTTTAAGACATTATGTGTGTTTGCCCTAGAATATTATGAAACACTCCACAAATAGAACACACACAAAAAAAGACCATGAGCCATCCCAGCCACCCTAAATCACTTAGTGATATCATCAAGTAGCATAGGAACATGATCAAAGATAAATCAATAAAATATAAGATGCACAAATCCAAACAAGTCAAACAACCATTCTGATCATGTTGCCAAAATTGATAATGTTTTGGTGATAGGATGATCATGCTGCTTGGTTTCAAGGAATGGAATACCCCGTCTAAGACAGAATATAGTCTAGTTTTGAGTATACCACACCCTATATAGGACCCATGATAATGTTGACAAAGGACCAATGATATTGATGTCAATTGATTGATAAGACAAGTTGACCAGTTTGAATGCTTAGTTGATTGAAAAGTTCATCAATTAATGTGTGATTTATTAAGTGCAATGTTTATCATGTTTTCTATCTAACATCTGCTCAAATGTCTATCTATGTACAAAAGAGCCAATTTATTGACGAGATGAAATGCAAGTGATTTATCTTTGAATTTTTTATGTTTTCCAATGTTGAGGGTTTTTTAACCTTTTGATTTTTTTGTGCTTTTTTCAGGACATTTTATGATGTTTTTGGATTATTTTATGATATTTTTTAAATGTTTTTGTGATTTTTTTCAGGACATTATTTGATTTTTAGTGATTTTTTCTAAGACTTTATTTGATTTTTAGTTGTTTGTTTGCCCCAGTGTCTAGCAAGGAAAGGGATATGACAAATGGATAAATAATCTTTCTAAAATGTTGATGGATAGAGAAAATATAGAGGCCATTTATTACAAAGACAGAGAATTCAATTTCCAAAGGCTATCACATGATGGGATAGGGAACTGGATATGACAATGTAAAGCAATGACATGGGATGAGGGGCATGTCAAGAGATTTTTGAAACTATGTTTTTCATTTTATGTCCTCAAGTTGAATCAATATCAAGGGACAAAAAAGTGTATGTACAATGATAAGATATGGATAGGAACAAGCAAGACCAAGAGTGGATAAGGGACATGAATAGGATAAGGATGTACTAGGCTAAGTGATAATGACAAAAGGTTGCAATAAGCTAAAGAATATGGATGAAAGGTTGTGATAAGCCAATGGATAAAGACCAAAAGTTATGATAGACTGAAAGCTACAAACAAGATGTATGACATTCATGAAGATTCTCAGCCTTGTCAAGATAAAAGGTGGAAAAGGGAATATCGACATGAAGGATGATAGGATATTAATGGAGGGTATGATAGGGGTATGATAGGATATGAAGGGCATGACAGGGGTGTGATAGGATATAATAGTTTAAATGAAATGTGGCCCCAAGTATGGTATGCAAGAAGTTCATGGATTATGCATGGTGCCTATTGTTGGTATTTTGGTATGGTTTTGTCATTGATGTCAACACCTACTAAAACACTAGCACTTTGGAGATCCAACAACATTCACCGGCAAGCAAGTAACTATTGCACAGTTACTGGTATATGGTTCACCAACAGGATATAATGATCACCGACACTTGAAATGATATGGAAGACACTTGGTAATATCGAAGACATCGTGTGGACATCTTATCTTAATGAATTAATCATTGGTATATTCACATTTGCATATTTTCTTTTACTGGCAAATAGGTCCAGGGTTACCTAGGGTTACACCGACATGTTTATCTTTTCCAGATCAGCATGGCACGCTATGGAAATGATTAATTATTGTTGTAAATGCAATAAGTTGACATGTTCAATCGGTTATTGCATTGGATATTATATTATTTGTAAAATGTCTTTATTGTAATATCTTGTAGAGCCGACCTACTAAAATTGGTCTTAGGTTATGGTATAAAGGTAAGATCTTATTTGTAAGATCAGGCGTGGAATGCGAAAAAGAATTGTGTGAAGGTATATGCGAGATTAAGCATTGCAATACACACAGACATCATTTGAAGGTGAAGTTAGGTTTTTGTGAAAGCATATCAGCATTACACCGGTACTGAATCCAGCATATGAAGATGCTATTTTGTGTAGTAAATTATTATTGGATTTAACCATCCAACTGTAGTCAGTGTGACTCCCATTTTGTGATTGAGCAGTGAGCTCTAGGCTGTTGGTCTTTCTGCATGTGCAGACCCCATTTATGTACACTTACTATTTGCAGTAGTATCATCTAATTCTAGGTAAGGTTTCACACCGTGGTTTTTCCCCTTACAGGGTTTCCACATACAAATATTGATGTCATGTGTTGTGGATGACTTTGTGTTTATGTTTCATGCATTAATCTTTACCAGTATAGCAATTAACTGTTAAAACTGTCTACTGACATACTTAACTAGTTTACCGGTATTAAGCATTAAGTTGGTTAAGTTGTTTTTGGTTTGAATTTATTTAACAACTGATTCACCCCACCCTCTCAGTTGTCTCTAGGACCTAACAATTGGTATCAGAGCCTATTCCTCTTTTGTAGAAGTTTAACAGCTTGAGGAGATCCTATGTCTACTAATTATTTCAGGAAGGACAATCCTAAACTTGATGGAACCAACTATGGCATATGGAAGATCAGAATGGAGACACATCTAAATTGCATTGGTAAAGACATTTGGGAAGTTACAAAGAAAGGTTACACTATTGTTGTACCTGGTTAGCCCAGTCCAACTAACTTGGCTAAAGATGAGGAAACTGATTGCAAAGCAAGAGAAGCACTTTTGAGCACATTATCAGATCAACAAATCATGGGATTATCAAATAGGTCTACTACTAAAGCTATTTGGAATCATTTTGAAACATTAAATGAAGGAGATTCCATAGTCAAAATTGCAAAACTTGAAAGCTTTCGGGTCAGGTATGAACATCTAAAAATGGAAGAAGATGAAAGGATTTAAGCTTTTATGGAAAGAGTAAATGAAATTGTTCTGGGCATTAAATGTTGTGGAGGAACCTTAAGTGAGGATGAAATTGTTTCAAAAGTTTTAAGAGGATTTCCACCAGCATAAAAAATGAAGGTTAGTGCTATAAATGAGTTGAGAACAATGCCTAATGCATCAGTAACTAGGGATACATTGATTGGGAAACTTTCAGCTTTTGAAATTGAAGAATTTGGAATTGTTGCTACTATTAAGACAGATTTAGCCTTTAAAGCATCAACATCATCTCCTCCATCATTTTACAAATCTGATTGGAAAGCCTTTTATGCAAGAGAACTTGAAGAACTTGAAGCACTATTTGCAAGGAAAATGCCTAAAGGTCCAGTTGGAAGTAAATATGAAGGTAAAGCACTCTTTAAATGTTTTAACTGCAATAAGATTGTTCATATGGCTTTGAGATGCCCTGATAGACATGCTAGACTAAGAGAAAAAGCTAGAAGAACATACGAGCCTAATCCTAAATATCAGAGATACAGATTTAAGAAGAACAAAGACAAATCTTGTTACATTGCTAATGAAGGTGTGACTGATGATTCTGATGAGGATCCAATAGACAATGGATGGGTTTTTGTTGCTATAATAGAAGATCAACCGGGACCTATTGCTCAACCGGTAGAACAAGCCCTATCAGCTAAAGTTGAAGTAAAGGATGAATGGATCATTGACTCAGGATGCTCACATCATATGACAGGAGACGAAGGTAAATTCTTGAACTTTCAAGAATACAATGGAGGTTTAGTAAGATTTGGAGATGACAAAGCCTGTTCAATCAAAGGTAAGGGTACAATATCTCTTGATGGTAAGCATAACACTGACAATGTTTACTATGTTGAAGGATTAAAGCATAATCTTTTAAGTGTTGGTCAATTAGTTGAGAAAGGATTTTAGTTACAATTTAAAAATGAAAAATGCAAAATCATGAATAGAACTAGTTTGGATATTGCAACCGGTAATTAGAATAGAGGTAATATCTTTCATTTGAATAATAGTGAAAAGACATGCTTGATTGCACATATAGATGAAAGTTGGCTATGGCATAAGAGACTCTGTCATGTAAACTTTGACTGCATGGTGAAGATCAGTACTGCTAAGGCAGTTAGCGATCTACCTAAAATTGTCAAACCTCAGAATACAATATGTAAGGAATGTCAATTTGGAAAACAAGTTAGAGCTAGTTTCAAAAGTATTCCAGAAAAATCCAATAATGCTCTTGATTTGATTCACACTGATTTATGTGGTCCAGCTAGAACTAAAAGCTTACAAGGTGATAGATATTTCATGCTAGTCATTGATGACTATTCTAGAATGTGTTGGGTTACTTTTCTCAGAGAAAAATCAGAAGCACTTGGAAAGTTTAAACTATTCAAAGAAATGGTTGAAAATGAAACCGGTAAGAAAATCAAATGCTTAAGATCAGGTCAAGGAGGAGAATTCACATCTAAGGACTTTAATACATTCTGTGAAGTGAATGGAATTAGAAGACAACTATCAGCACCTCGGACACCATAGCAGAATGGAGTTGTTGAAAGGAAAAATAGAACTATCTTGGATGCAGTAAGAAGTATGTTATCAGAAGCAAATTTACCACATGTGTATTGGAGAGAAGTAGTCAACATAGCCGTCTATACATTCAACAAAGTTTACATCAAAGGTGAAACCGGTAAGACCCCTCATGAATTATGGTTTGGTAATACTCCTACTCTTAAGTATTTCAGAATTTTTGGAGTTAAATGTTATATCAGAAGAGATGAGTATATTGGCAAATTTGATCCTAGAAGTGATGAAGGAATATTTCTTGGTTATTCATCTAAGAGCAAGGCATATAGATGTTTTAACAAGAGATAGTAGAAAATTGTTGAGAGTACAAATGTAAAAATTGATGAACAATTCAGAGGAACTTCAAGGTATATAGACTCTGAACCAGCAACAGAAATTGTGACAAATGAACCTACACTAAATCCACCGATACAGAATGAAGATCCAGTTACCCCGGTACCATCTGAGGATTCCATAATAATTGAAGAACAACAAGAAACAAAGACACCCCGGTATGTAAGATTGAATCATTTTGAAGATCAGATAATTGGAAATAAATTTAAAGGAGTTATGACAAGAGGAAGATTGGAAAATGAAGAGGTATGTCTTATTTCTCAAATTGAACCATCATCTATTAATGAGGCATGTGAAGATAAATTTTGGATTAAAGCTATGGAAGAAGAATTAGAACAAATTGAGAAAAATAACACTTGGACATTATTTCCCCAACCTGAAGATAAAAATGTAATTGGAACCAAATGGGTATTCAGAAACAAACTTAATGAAGATGGTAAGGTTGTCAGAAATAAAGCAAGACTAGTATGTAAGGGATATTCTCAGAAAGAAGGAGTTGATTACAATGAAACCTTTGCACCGGTAGCTAGAATTGAGGCAGATAGATTATTCTTGGCTTTTGCAGCACACAAGAACTACAAAGTTTATCAAATGGATATTAAATGTGCATTTTTGAATGGAGATCTTGAAGAAGAAGTATACATTGAACAACCTGCTGGATTTTCTTTGACAGATGACAATGATATGGTTTGCAAGTTAAGAAAAGCTCTATATGGATTAAAACAAGCTCCAAGAGCTTGGTATGCAAGATTGGATAAGTATTTTTTAAAGATTGGTTTTACTAAAGGAAATGCAGACAACAATTTATATTACAAAATAACTAATGATGACATCTTGATTATAGAAGTATTTGTTGATGATATAATCTTTGGAGGAGAAGATGGATTATGTAAGAAACTTTCTACTAAAATGTAGCAAGAATTTGAAATGTCTATGATTGGAGAAATAAAATTCTTTTTAGGATTGTAGATTTCATAGACTGATAAAGGCATATTCTCGAGTCAATCCAAATACTTGAAAGATCTCCTAAAGAAATTTTGGATGGAGAACTCTAAACCGATAAGCACACCTATGACTACAAATGACAAATTATCTCAAAGGCATGAATCTACACTTGTTAATCCAACTAGATACAAATCTATGATAGGAGGTTTACTATATTTGACACAAACCAGACCTGATATTATGAATGTTGTATGTATTGTTTCTAGATTTCAAAGTAATCCTAGAGAAAATCATGAATCAATAGTAAAAAAGATTTTCTGGTACTTACAAGGCACTATAAATCTTGGATTATGGTATCCTAGAGATGAAAACTTTGAATTATGTGCATACACAGATGCAAATTGGGTAGGAGATGTGGATGATAGAAAAAGCACCATCGGCGGAGCATTCTTTCTTGGAAACAGACTAGTATCTTGGTTAAGTAAAAAACAGAGTTGTACATCTTGATCAACAGCAGAATCAGAATATGTTGCAGCAGCAACTAACTGTACATAGGTACTATGGCTTAAGAAAATGTTGAAAGACATAAAGGTAAAATGCAAGAAACCTATTACTATATATGGTGATAACATTGTAGCAATTGATATATCTAAGAATCTAGTACTACATTCTTAAAAAAAACATGTTTCTATCAAACTGAATTTTCTAAGGGAAAAAGTTTAAGAAAAGGAGATAAAACTAGTTTATGTGAATACTAAAGAACAACTTGCAGATATTTTCACAAAACCTTTGCCTAAAGAGACTTTTGAATATCTCAGAGATCGGCTTGGAGTCATACCACCACTGGTAGAGACTTAGATAGTTGATGATTGTCATCAACTGGCAGAACTATCAGACAAATCTTTTACTCCGGTCTTTGATGAGGAAGCTACTTCTCAGGGGGAGTAGTTGGTATATTGAATTGATTGGTATTTTGTATATGAACTTGATTTTATTATAACTTTGGCATTTGATGTCAAAGGGGGATAGATATGTATAGAAAAACACATTATCTTTTGAGGAACTTTTAATAACACTTGTTGCTCCCAGGGGGAGAGATTGTTGTTTGGGAGAGACTATTACTCTTTGTATTCTGGTTATGATCTTTTTGGAGATTGTTGGTTTTTGGCATTTCTGTTTTGGCACTTTGATGGTTTTTCCATCTTGTGTTACCATCAATGCCAAAGGGGGAGATTGTGGATATTTTGGTATGGTTTTGTCATTGATGTCAACACCTACTAAAACACTAGCACTTTGGAGATCTAGCAACATTCACTGGCAAGCAAGTAACTATTACACAATTACTGGTATATGGTTCACCGATAGGATATAATGATCACCGACACTTGAAATGATATGGAAGACACTTGGTAATATCGAAGACATCGTGTGGACATCTTAGCTTAATGAATTAATCATTGGTATATTCACATTTTCATATTTTCTTTTACCGACAAATAGGTCTAGGGTTACCTAGGGTTACACCAACAGGTTTATCTTTTATAGATCAGCATGGCACACTATGGAAATGATTAGTTATTGTTGTAAATACATTAAGCCGACATGTTCAATTGGTTATTGCATCGGATATTATATTATTTGTAAAATGTCTTTATTGTAATATCTTGTAGAGCCAACCTACTAAAATTGGTCTTAGGTTATGGTATAAAGGTAAGATCTTATTTGTAAGATCAGGTGTGGAATGCGAAAAAGAATTGTGTGAAGGTATATGCAAGATTAAGCAGTGAAATACACATAGACATCATTTGAAGGTGAAGTTAGGTTTTTGTGAAAGCATATCAGCATTACACTAGTACTGAATCCAACATATGAAGATGCTATTTTGTGCAGTACATTCTTATTGGATTTAACCATCCAACTGTAGTCAATGTGACTCCCATTTTGTGATTGAGCAGTGAGCTCTAGGCTGTTGGCCTTTCTGCATGTGCAGACCCCATTTATGTACACTTACTATCTACAGTAGTATCATCTGATTATGGGTAAGGTTTCCCACCATGGTTTTTCCCCTTACAGGGTTTCCATGTACAAATATTGGTGTCATGTGTTGTGGATGACTTTGTGTTTATGTTTCATGCATTAATCTTCACCGATATAGCAATTAACTGTTAAAATTGTCTACCAGCATACTTAACTGGTTTACCGGTATTAAGCATTAAGTTGGTTAAGTTGTTTTTGGTTTGAATTTATTTAACAACTGATTCATCCCCCCCCTCTTAGTTGTCTCCGGGACCTAACACCTGTTTGCCATGTTTTCATCATGGTACTTTCCCAAGTCACCTATTTGCCAAGTTTTCACTAGTGTATGAATTATTTTTGCTTTATTCTTTTTTTTTCAATTTTTTTTTTTTGTGTTTTTGACTTTTTAGTAGAAAATGGACATGTGATAGGGGATGGAAGAAGGACTCAAACATCTTGTTGTTTGGATAGTACCCTTTGGAAAATGGACCTTGACAATTAAAAGTATGCTTAAAGATGTTGGTAGGACAATGACATGGAAATGAGATCGGACTAAGCTAAGGCTTTAGGCAAAGGATTGATGGGATGGATGAAAGGATGGAAAAGAGGCATTGGATAATGGAGGGGGTGGAAGAATCAGGCTTGTGTGGATGTAAATGTTGGAAAGATCAACATTTGTACACACATTGAGGGATGTTGGATTTATTGAGGGAAAATGGATTTTGGATTTTGAGATTTTGATGGAGGAAAGGATTGTGATTTTGGGACATAAGGACCCAAACTACATGAAGGAGGTGATGGAGGAATAGATTTGAAAGATTGCTTGGAGGAGTAGCAATTTTGCATGCCAACTTGGATATTTCTTTTTGTTCTTCTAAGTGACACTTAGGAATCCACATATTTTTTGACTTTTAATTATTTTGTAGTTGCTTGGAATGCACTACTTATACAAGAGATTTAGGAACCCATATAGATTTTGACTTTTATTTTATTTTCTCAGTGGGCCTTTGTGGTCTTTTGAATATTGCTTTGTTTTGACATGTCGATTAGATTGGACATGTTGATCCTTGAATACATGTGGATTTTTGGACTTATGAATTTTATGATTGGCATCCATATTGCTTAGAGAGGGAAAGGAATGTATGGCTGGATATGAATTATATGAAGGTCTTTTGGATGGATGAAGGTTCTCAAAGATGTGTTCCTTTGTTGACCTTGAATAGGGAACAAAGGGATATAAGGACCTAAGATGGATGGAAGGGATGAAGGTGAAGGGATATGTTTTTATTTTGGAGGGATGTTGGATTTGTTCAGATGTTTCCATAACTGATGGAGATGATGGTGTACCGGTAAAGGATTGTTGGTGATGATATATTGATGGACTGTTAGTGATGATATAATTATGATATGATGCTTGATGATTAATTATTTGTGTTGTCATTGATGGTAACCATATTTTTCCATGTTTCTTTATGCTTGGTATGTCATCTAAGTCTACTTGTTAAGTCTAACCAGTAATGGATTGAATTGGATTGAGTTGGAAAGCAACTGTCGAGTGGCAGTGAACCGGTAAGCAAGAACAGAGATGGTTGTGGTAGAGATCTGTGTTGAGTCCAGTATTGCAGTTTGGAATATGTGCTTATGACTTCATAATGAGTATGACATGAACCACATCATGTTTGTAATTAGTTGTTGCATAATCAGCTAGGGTTTCAAAACCGGTAATAAGATCTTTGACCGTTGATGATTTATGGTTTGGTGGTGACTCTTTTCATGTTCATAAGTTGATGATGATGTATCAGAATCCATGTGAAGAGATAAAATATTATTTTGGCACATACAAGGATCAAATTTCTTCAAAAGCAGCAAAGTGCTTAGCAATATGTGTTAAGGGTTTGATAGTTTATCAAATTGATGTGTGGTGATGAGTTATGATCATTCAACGACTATAATTATCTTGTAATTTATTGTAATAATTTGAATGATGATCTGATATGATCTATGATGTAAATTCATTATAGGTTAGGGTTTTGTAACTGACCTAATTGTAAAAAGTATTTAGGTCAAGTTTGAGAAGGTTGAGTGTGACAGTGATCAAAGAAGTGTGTGTGTCAAACTAGATTGAGATGTTTGCATGAGGAAAGTCGATTGGAGATGATAAGGATCTGTAATAGAAAGCTATGAAGTGTTGAGTCTAGATCATTTATCTATTGTTTCCTAATAGTTGCAACAACATTAAAATCCCTTAACCAGTTAGGACCTAATAGGCTTAATCTTGTAAATCCCTTCACTTGGTGGCTCATTAATTTGGGTTTAAATCCTCCAGCGAGGTTACTCCTATAATGTTAAATCTCCTAATAGAGCTAAGTTGTAAAATACCCTGATCGGGT